>NC_137249.1:12956679-15396487 GCF_051294905.1 Botryllus schlosseri | reverse complement strand
TGGCATATTATATTTTGAGTATACGAGATTTGAGTGTCAGAACAATAACTGAGAATTAAATTATCACAATTGAATCCATATACGACAGCGTGAATTAAATTATCACAATTGAATCCATATACGACAGCGTAAAAGATATTGGGATGTCAGCATCTCTTTACGGTTATAGTTACAACCACATTACCTAATTTACCCGACCAACTCGTCATGATCATTCCCGAAATCAACACAAACATGACTACTGACTTGAGTCAACCACAAAACAGCATCAAGTTTTAAATCCACTTGTAGCTTACGGCTTATTTGAATGCGGGTTATGCTTTGTTGTAATTGAGTGTACGGAAATAGTATTACGTCTCGACATCTCACCATCTTACCATACTCAAAGAGTCAACCACGAAAACATTGTCAAGTAAATCCGTTTGTAACTTACCCAACCAACTCAAACAGTATCAGTATGAAAAACAGCCAAACATACACGAATCCATACAATCACTAAAACCTAAAATCCATAACAAGCTTGGTTGTATTCATATCCCTACACATCTTTTTTTATTCAGCTTGAAAAGTCGTTACTATTCTGTAAGATAGAGGAATTACTACGCGGTATATTCTGCAAGACAAACTAATTACTACTCGGTATATTTTGTAAGACAAAAGTAATTACTTCTCAGTGTCGGCGACTTGAGATTAACATAATATGTTTGAGTATACGAGATTTGAAAGTCCGACCAACGTAGTTGAGAATTCATTTCTTACAATCGAACAATGGTGTTATATTCAAAGTTATCATGCTGTGAACATAAGATTGACACATTGATTTGACATATGAGATTTGTAATAGTTGATCATTACTTTATTATTAAATTATTTGCGTTAATTAGACCCGGCGTTATGGTAAATGTTATGACAGCAACAAACTTTTCAGTACCAATGTTATTAACACATTAAGCTGTAAAACTATGTATGTCTGAAATGTTCTTGATAGGAAAATTACTCCACCTTGGTAAAAATCACTCTGCGTATTGCGGATATCAGAAAATATTTCCAGTACCCAAGACTAAAGATTAAACGACAATTTCGTTTGCTGATTAACAACCGGTACAATACTTTATCATCATAATCCGCGGTGAGAATTGAAACACTTTCGCGCATTACCCGGTGTCAAGATATCACACTAGGTGAATTGACATACCGCCGCTTGAATAATACCTAATCCGTTCGCACCATTCCACATACTTTGATCATTACAAAAGTAAATTGTGATATGTTTGTTAGATGCATTCAATTCAACTAGAAGTGTCTGGTACACAACAATCGTAATATCGAAAAAGTACTTGCCACACTGTTATTTGCTAAACGTGTTTTGCATTGTTGTTCATTTGTAGTATTGATTGTTTTTGAACCCCCAAATCATAATTCCCGACATGAAACCAAGCCGCTGAAAGTCGTTACCATCACGAAGATACAATGTGCACGATGTTTGCCAAATGTGTCCTACCTGGCCAACAGAAAACAATTTTCACTCACTCGAAATGAAACCAATGTGATGGTCTCCATTCGATATTTTGTTTGTGTCGAATATACTTTGCAATGAACACATTTGCGTGGTTGAGCTTTGCCATCATCAAGCTGTCATTTGTATCGTTTAATTAACCGACATTTAGCGATTGGTGAACATACCGAACGATACACAGTCACTTCGAAATACTCCGTTGATCGTAATTTCCATCATCATAATAATCGAAGTACAATTGCTTCGAATCGCTAGGGTGGTTGAGCTTTACATCATCAGACTGCCATCTGTACATCAAGAATACATCCGCCTTGTAACTGGGTCGTTTACCTAACCGAGTTGTATGCACAGTTTGATATTTAGCGATTGCAGAACATACCATTTCGAAATACTGCGTTGATCTCAATTCCTTTGTCGTGATAATCGAAGTATATTTGTTTCGATTTCATAAAAACCAACTTTTCTATGACATGATAAATTTTTGAAAAGTTATACTTAGAAGGTTGGTGCATATCACGAAAAATAATATACCACCCATATTGATATCGCTACTCCATTGATCGGTATTTTCACGCGAGTCGATTTTCAAATGAGTAAAATTTATTACATGAGTTTCTCCGCTTAATGTAAATGAAAACTCAGTCGTCTTTTAACATCACAAAGACATTGATAAAAAGTAAGCAATCAAACACAACACTAAGTACGACACTAGTTATTGTTCCACACATCTCATTTCATACTAAGTGTATACGAAAGATATTCATGATACACGAAAATATTCGCTCATGCTACAAACCTGTAGAATGATTGGTGGTGCAAGGCCAGCACAATTGTGGTATCCATCCGAGTTTAGTTAACACAAATTTATTACAACAGAGCCACGTAAACTTTCGTGAAAGAAAAGCATACTCACTTTCAGAGGGTTATGTCAATGCCATAGCAGTAAATCAAAAATATTCCTAACCCTTTGCACACCGGTGACAAATCATACAACAAACATTTTTTGTGAGTCGAATTGTTGTTCAGTGTCAAGTCTACCTGTTGAAAAGTGCATTAAAACAACACAGTCACAATTCAATTAAAACCACGAATCTATTTTCATTTCGTCACATACAGAAAAATAAATTTTCTTTCCCCAACACATACTTGTAACCAATCGCTTTCATTAAACACACAACTCCATAAAAGTATTTACTTTCTACAACATAGACATTCCGATGTAGTCAAGAAATATTAAAACGGACACGACACGACTGAATGTAAGGGGATAGAAGTCTATCGCAGCGATTTACATGTGGTCTTCGCTACGGTTTCAAAAAACGAATCATCTATTTTGCATTGGTCGAGACCGAGCGAGCCAGTTACATGTATTCGCGGTAATGATTTTTCTTGTCATATGCGAATGATAGGTTTGCTACTCCGACAAATCAAATCAACAAACAACAACAATCTTCTGACGATCATAATAGCAATTTCATTTGCCACCCCTTCGTAATTGTACACGCACGAAAAGTATATTGTACAACTCGGCAACTACGTTTAACAAGACCAATCACACTACCAGCGTTGAACGCAAGATACCTACCCAAGTCAAAAATATCATACGGGTTTGGACAACTGACGTTTACCTGTGTAAAATTATCATTTTCACTTGGCGATCTATCCTTTCCTAGAGTAACAAACCCTTGTCGTTTACAAATCTATTTTTTTTTCCTACAACAAAAAACTATTTTCACTTGGAAAAATACTTTTACCTAGAGTAACTAATCATTTTCTTTTAAAAATATATTTTCTCCCTGGGTAACAAACCCTTTTCGTTTGGAAAACTATCATTTACCTGAGTACCAATACCGTTTTCACTTGGCAGTCCGTCGTTTACCTGGCTAAACATATCATTTTCACTTGGAAATCTATTTTTTCCCAGAGTAAGAAACCTTTTTCACTTTGAAATCTATTTTTTCCCTGGGTAACAAACCTTTTTCACTTGGAAATATATTTTTCCCCAGGTAACAAACCTTTTTCGCTTGGAAATATATTTTTCCCTGGGTTACAAACCTTTTTCACTTGGTGGTCCGTCATTTACCTGGATAAAAATATCATTTTCCTTTGGGGGATCTGGCGTTTACCCAGTGTAACAATACATTTTCTCTTGGTCATCTAGCTTTTCCTAGAGTAACAAAACCATTTTCATTTTGAAATCTGACAAACACACCTGACAATTTGATATTTTTGTATATTGTTACAACGGATAGCGACAAAATATACACCAACAACAACTCCAATACATTTGTGTAATCGCATATTCACTTGTGCTGATGCAGCCCATCAATATCATCGGTTACCCGCATGCAATATCCTCTTGTACACCGAAATGCATGTTTTGGAAAATTGGACAATAGGCTTCGATAGTTCTGTGATGTCCGGGTTCGTGCTTTGGATTTTCCAGAGTCAAAATGTCTGAATAAAACACCTCCTCGACGATGGTTGGTATGTGGATAACGGGGTTCGGAAGACGGTTGGATTTATGTCACCCATCGCGATAACAATTCCAGGTCGAGTTTTCCCCCCGCATGTTTACTATATTGTGTCTTTATTGGTCAATGTATGTCTCGACATTCAGATTGAAATCGGAAACCCTGATAAAGTATGTAACCGGATCCGGATATCAACTCTGAATCGATAAACCAATGAACAATATTCAAAGTAAACATGTTACATTCCACGAAAAAATACCATCCAGACATACGTCGCGCTTGTTTACCCACAACAGTATACGCGTAAATGGAGGTGTGTGACATTGCATGCAATGTGTTGGTATACAAACATCGGGGAGTAAGCCTTCGATCCACAGACATTATCATAGCCGGTAATTTTGATGCAGATCGAATGTCACCCGATAACAATACCAATAAGCCACATTGCAATGACTCTGAGTCAATCTGAAGCGTGACATACAGACACACAAACACCGAACCGTAACATGGGTTATTCGCACGACGGTGAAAGTGAACTATACAGCATATACCAATAGAGCGTTCACAGTCAAATACGCGAACCATGCACAATCATATACCCAGATTTTTGTTGGATACGTACGAAACCAATAAATTGATACATTTCTGTTCCTTCTACATCAATAATACAAGCGTCATTCCAATGCATCGCTCGAATGTGAGGTTCGTCGGGTGTAAAATCCATGTCAAATAACACCAAAGTGTGCTTTCCGTGTTTTATTATTTCCACCGACGCTTCTTGTCTGTGTCGTAACACTATGGTGTGGGGAGTTGAAAAACGGTGGATTGTGAAACGGATTGACATGACCAACTGAATCGACGTCAATAGACTTGTGACGATGTCGTTTCAAAATGCTCCGATATGACGAGACCAATCCCGATCTCTTGTGGTGACGACCGTTTCGAAATGTCACCGGACGAGCTAGACCCTTACGAAAGTGTGTTTTATGATTGCGTGTGAAATCACGAGGTAGTGTTCTATTGTGGTGTACGATTGCAGTCTTCATTCCACAGAAACATACCTTATTGGATCACAATATCAGTCCGACATTTGCACGATATTTATCCGGAGTCGTTATGTGGGAGTAGCGACATCCATTGATCGTGACTGAAAGACTGATTGCAATCATTTCGAGCACCGTACTTCGATAGTTCACCTAGATCAAACGCTGTAGTCTCAGCAGAAAACTTCGGTGTCGACAACACGATGGATATTGACCGATGTATCCAATTGATCTGGGTGGTTCGTCTACAGATAGGATCATGACTATCTTGTAATGTTACAACACGATAACACCATCGAATAAATCAGTGAACGGTGTCGAAATATCGATGTAATAGCGCGGACTCAGAGTCATTGCAATGTGGCTTATTGGTATTGTTATCGGGTGACATTCGATCTGCATCAAAATTACCGGCTATGATAATGTCTGTGGATCGAAGGCTTACTCCCCGATGTTTGTATACCAACACATTGCATGCAATGTCACACACCTCCATTTACGCGTATACTGTTGTGGGTAAACAAGCGCGACGTATGTCTGGATGGTATTTTTTCGTGGAATGTAACATGTTTACTTTGAATATTGTTCATTGGTTTATCGATTCAGAGTTGATATCCGGATCCGGTTACATACTTTATCAGGGTTTCCGATTTCAATCTGAATGTCGAGACATACATTGACCAATAAAGACACAATATAGTAAACATGCGGGGGGAAAACTCGACCTGGAATTGTTATCGCGATGGGTGACATAAATCCAACCGTCTTCCGAACCCCGTTATCCACATACCAACCATCGTCGAGGAGGTGTTTTATTCAGACATTTTGACTCTGGAAAATCCAAAGCACGAACCCGGACATCACAGAACTATCGAAGCCTATTGTCCAATTTTCCAAAACATGCATTTCGGTGTACAAGAGGATATTGCATGCGGGTAACCGATGATATTGATGGGCTGCATCAGCACAAGTGAATATGCGATTACACAAATGTATTGGAGTTGTTGTTGGTGTATATTTTGTCGCTATCCGTTGTAACAATATACAAAAATATCAAATTGTCAGGTGTGTTTGTCAGATTTCAAAATGAAAATGGTTTTGTTACTCTAGGAAAAGCTAGATGACCAAGAGAAAATGTATTGTTACACTGGGTAAACGCCAGATCCCCCAAAGGAAAATGATATTTTTATCCAGGTAAATGACGGACCACCAAGTGAAAAAGGTTTGTAACCCAGGGAAAAATATATTTCCAAGCGAAAAAGGTTTGTTACCTGGGGAAAAATATATTTCCAAGTGAAAAAGGTTTGTTACCCAGGGAAAAAATAGATTTCAAAGTGAAAAAGGTTTCTTACTCTGGGAAAAAATAGATTTCCAAGTGAAAATGATATGTTTAGCCAGGTAAACGACGGACTGCCAAGTGAAAACGGTATTGGTACTCAGGTAAATGATAGTTTTCCAAACGAAAAGGGTTTGTTACCCAGGGAGAAAATATATTTTTAAAAGAAAATGATTAGTTACTCTAGGTAAAAGTATTTTTCCAAGTGAAAATAGTTTTTTGTTGTAGGAAAAAAAAATAGATTTGTAAACGACAAGGGTTTGTTACTCTAGGAAAGGATAGATCGCCAAGTGAAAATGATAATTTTACACAGGTAAACGTCAGTTGTCCAAACCCGTATGATATTTTTGACTTGGGTAGGTATCTTGCGTTCAACGCTGGTAGTGTGATTGGTCTTGTTAAACGTAGTTGCCGAGTTGTACAATATACTTTTCGTGCGTGTACAATTACGAAGGGGTGGCAAATGAAATTGCTATTATGATCGTCAGAAGATTGTTGTTGTTTGTTGATTTGATTTGTCGGAGTAGCAAACCTATCATTCGCATATGACAAGAAAAATCATTACCGCGAATACATGTAACTGGCTCGCTCGGTCTCGACCAATGCAAAATAGATGATTCGTTTTTTGAAACCGTAGCGAAGACCACATGTAAATCGCTGCGATAGACTTCTATCCCCTTACATTCAGTCGTGTCGTGTCCGTTTTAATATTTCTTGACTACATCGGAATGTCTATGTTGTAGAAAGTAAATACTTTTATGGAGTTGTGTGTTTAATGAAAGCGATTGGTTACAAGTATGTGTTGGGGAAAGAAAATTTATTTTTCTGTATGTGACGAAATGAAAATAGATTCGTGGTTTTAATTGAATTGTGACTGTGTTGTTTTAATGCACTTTTCAACAGGTAGACTTGACACTGAACAACAATTCGACTCACAAAAAATGTTTGTTGTATGATTTGTCACCGGTGTGCAAAGGGTTAGGAATATTTTTGATTTACTGCTATGGCATTGACATAACCCTCTGAAAGTGAGTATGCTTTTCTTTCACGAAAGTTTACGTGGCTCTGTTGTAATAAATTTGTGTTAACTAAACTCGGATGGATACCACAATTGTGCTGGCCTTGCACCACCAATCATTCTACAGGTTTGTAGCATGAGCGAATATTTTCGTGTATCATGAATATCTTTCGTATACACTTAGTATGAAATGAGATGTGTGGAACAATAACTAGTGTCGTACTTAGTGTTGTGTTTGATTGCTTACTTTTTATCAATGTCTTTGTGATGTTAAAAGACGACTGAGTTTTCATTTACATTAAGCGGAGAAACTCATGTAATAAATTTTACTCATTTGAAAATCGACTCGCGTGAAAATACCGATCAATGGAGTAGCGATATCAATATGGGTGGTATATTATTTTTCGTGATATGCACCAACCTTCTAAGTATAACTTTTCAAAAATTTATCATGTCATAGAAAAGTTGGTTTTTATGAAATCGAAACAAATATACTTCGATTATCACGACAAAGGAATTGAGATCAACGCAGTATTTCGAAATGGTATGTTCTGCAATCGCTAAATATCAAACTGTGCATACAACTCGGTTAGGTAAACGACCCAGTTACAAGGCGGATGTATTCTTGATGTACAGATGGCAGTCTGATGATGTAAAGCTCAACCACCCTAGCGATTCGAAGCAATTGTACTTCGATTATTATGATGATGGAAATTACGATCAACGGAGTATTTCGAAGTGACTGTGTATCGTTCGGTATGTTCACCAATCGCTAAATGTCGGTTAATTAAACGATACAAATGACAGCTTGATGATGGCAAAGCTCAACCACGCAAATGTGTTCATTGCAAAGTATATTCGACACAAACAAAATATCGAATGGAGACCATCACATTGGTTTCATTTCGAGTGAGTGAAAATTGTTTTCTGTTGGCCAGGTAGGACACATTTGGCAAACATCGTGCACATTGTATCTTCGTGATGGTAACGACTTTCAGCGGCTTGGTTTCATGTCGGGAATTATGATTTGGGGGTTCAAAAACAATCAATACTACAAATGAACAACAATGCAAAACACGTTTAGCAAATAACAGTGTGGCAAGTACTTTTTCGATATTACGATTGTTGTGTACCAGACACTTCTAGTTGAATTGAATGCATCTAACAAACATATCACAATTTACTTTTGTAATGATCAAAGTATGTGGAATGGTGCGAACGGATTAGGTATTATTCAAGCGGCGGTATGTCAATTCACCTAGTGTGATATCTTGACACCGGGTAATGCGCGAAAGTGTTTCAATTCTCACCGCGGATTATGATGATAAAGTATTGTACCGGTTGTTAATCAGCAAACGAAATTGTCGTTTAATCTTTAGTCTTGGGTACTGGAAATATTTTCTGATATCCGCAATACGCAGAGTGATTTTTACCAAGGTGGAGTAATTTTCCTATCAAGAACATTTCAGACATACATAGTTTTACAGCTTAATGTGTTAATAACATTGGTACTGAAAAGTTTGTTGCTGTCATAACATTTACCATAACGCCGGGTCTAATTAACGCAAATAATTTAATAATAAAGTAATGATCAACTATTACAAATCTCATATGTCAAATCAATGTGTCAATCTTATGTTCACAGCATGATAACTTTGAATATAACACCATTGTTCGATTGTAAGAAATGAATTCTCAACTACGTTGGTCGGACTTTCAAATCTCGTATACTCAAACATATTATGTTAATCTCAAGTCGCCGACACTGAGAAGTAATTACTTTTGTCTTACAAAATATACCGAGTAGTAATTAGTTTGTCTTGCAGAATATACCGCGTAGTAATTCCTCTATCTTACAGAATAGTAACGACTTTTCAAGCTGAATAAAAAAAGATGTGTAGGGATATGAATACAACCAAGCTTGTTATGGATTTTAGGTTTTAGTGATTGTATGGATTCGTGTATGTTTGGCTGTTTTTCATACTGATACTGTTTGAGTTGGTTGGGTAAGTTACAAACGGATTTACTTGACAATGTTTTCGTGGTTGACTCTTTGAGTATGGTAAGATGGTGAGATGTCGAGACGTAATACTATTTCCGTACACTCAATTACAACAAAGCATAACCCGCATTCAAATAAGCCGTAAGCTACAAGTGGATTTAAAACTTGATGCTGTTTTGTGGTTGACTCAAGTCAGTAGTCATGTTTGTGTTGATTTCGGGAATGATCATGACGAGTTGGTCGGGTAAATTAGGTAATGTGGTTGTAACTATAACCGTAAAGAGATGCTGACATCCCAATATCTTTTACGCTGTCGTATATGGATTCAATTGTGATAATTTAATTCACGCTGTCGTATATGGATTCAATTGTGATAATTTAATTCTCAGTTATTGTTCTGACACTCAAATCTCGTATACTCAAAATATAATATGCCCAAGTCAAATCGTATATGCACCGATTAGTAAATACTCTGTCTTACAGAATAGTATAACGACCTTTACAGTTGGATAAAAATTATCGGTCCTATGAATACAACCAGATGAATTAATTCAAGTTTGCGAGTTGTACTGATATAGCCAAGTAAGTGAAAACTAGATTTTAAACACTTGTTAATGTTGTGAATAATTCTTTTGAGTATGGTAAGATGTTAAAATGTCTCTTTGACAAACGGAAAGCTGGATCGGGAATAGAGTTGTAATGTTACATTACTTGTTTCAAATCAATGTGTGTATAATATCGAAACGGGACTGTGGGGAAGTTGCTAGTCATGTTTGTCAATCCTATTTCAATGCACACTACGCCAAAGTCAAAATAATCGGTTTCGGATTAGGATTTTACAATTATTTCACACCTTTTTGAATAAGCGTCAACTTCACAGAGGATTAGGGTTGGGTCAGAAATAAGTGAAAATTTGTCGGTATTCGAATCACCGGCTACGCCGGTTCTATGGTAAACTAATTACTAAAGTAACACCTTGCGACTGATTACTAGATTTAGCAAACTATTTCGCACTTCAGCGCACAGGTCATTCGAAATATAGGGCGCGCGCGTAATCCTCACAACAAGCCGTGTTCGCAAAACGGATGTAGTTAGTGGGTCGCACATATCAAAACGCAAGTGCAAACATCTGTTTTTCAAAATCACACAATGTACTGCGGTTTAGTGAATTTCTCGTCGGAAATAAGTGACAATTTGTTGCTATTCAAGTTACCCACACTGATGGTTCTGATAGTCGGTATTTATTAAATCTTACCAGTGAAATCTAGTTCTGTGACAAACTGATTACTAAAATTTCACCGCGTGAGCGATCGGTATGGTTATGACACCAAGTCGTGAAAGATGGGTATGTCCGAGACATTATCTTGTCAGTGATCGCGGGGTTTTGCAAACTATTTCACACCTTTTTGAATAAGCGTTAACTTCACAAAGGATTACGGCTAGAATAGAAATAAGTGACAATTTTTTGGTATTCAAGTCTCGCCGGTGGTGTATCTGTTATTCGGCACTTATTACACTTATCATGAAATTAGAGTGAGAACATAAAGCATCAAGTTGTTGTTTTCGAATTTTGATGTCGAGGTGATAAATTTACGCATTCAATTACAATTCAACTTCGGTTGTGTAGTGAGTGATAGATTGATATGCCGGAAGTGCTATCTTGTGAGCGATCGTAGGATTTTACAAATATTTCACATCTTTTTGAAGTGTTAGTTTGCGAACGCGACTATTGTTGATATTCGAATCGCCGTCTGTCGCACGCACTGCGTAAATCCTCTTACAAGCCGCACGTTTCCGTTTGTGCGGTTATTGTTGGTGACTCGTACATATTCAACACCGCGCGAGAGATACTCGAAAGTGCGAATCACGACCGCACCCATAAGAACACATGGCGAGTCACCACAGAACCCGTAAGAATACACGACAGGCGATTCACCACCACCGCCTATAGCAAAAAAGGCGAGTCACGACCACGAGTTTTCACGGCGAATCACGACCGCAGCCTATACCTGAAAAGGCGAATCACGACCGCACCCATATGAACACATGGCGAATCGCGGCCCCGCCATAAGAGATAAGAGGCGAATCGCCACCCCGGGTTTTCACGGCGAATCGCCACCCCGCCATAAGAACCCCTGCCACCCCCAGACCGATCTATATAACTACTCCCGTGGCCAGCAGGCCAAATGTGACCCACGAGAAGGTTTTGTGTGGCCTGCGAGGTGATTGTAGAAATTATTTATAACATCGGGTAAAATTGCAAGGCCAACCAAAATTTGATTACCTTGACCGCGAAATTTGATGATGACTAAAACATCAGTTCTGGCGCATTGGCGTAAGCAGGGGCCAGCCACATTTATAGTAGATCTTCAGACCATAGAGGAGAATATTTCCTAGCAGATTTATTTGACTTGAAATATTTCTCAGCACTTCGCGTGATTTATTGTCACTAGATTCCTTGCATTTAGTATTGGAGCCACCAACTGAAAATTATACATACGCGTTATTTACATAATTGAGTCTAACTATATTCGCAATTAGGAGATAACGTGTCGCCAAAATGCTACTTCGCTTGTGCGCTCGCACGAGATCGTCAGCGACGAAACATTTGCACAAAATGATAGAGGCATGTTCACCGACACCGTTGATATTGCTATGTATAAACGCCAAATAATCCTGTCCTTGTCAAATGAGCCCAGTGGTATACAGACGTGACCCCCAATATATGTAAGTAGCATATTTATTGATAGAATTCATTCACTACCTTTGAAAAAATTTCGCGCTTTGCGCGACCAGGACTTTACTGCACACTTGCATGACATAATTGTTATCAATTTTAAAGCCTAGTATTATAAGTCTTGTTTGCAATGTTACTCAAGTCGAAAAACAAAGCAATTACTACTAAATAAATAGGCCTACAGTCCATCCTCAAGATTACCGGACCACGACTGACCTATCGATCTCGCTTTCCATGACATGCCGCCCTATTTCTTGTCGCTTTCTTTTTCTATACTATCTTCTTTACTTTCATTCAGTGTACATGCCTCCTCTTTACATGGCATAGGCCAAGGTGGGTGTCAGATTCCATTGACGACTCCTAGTCGCTTCGACATCTTCCTGTCTTTTCATTGTATCGCATTTTTGTGGTGTATTGAACTGATGAAATTGCTAATAAACGAATGATGATGATGAATGCGGTTCGCTTCTATCGGACGACTAAAAGGAAGGATATTCAAAAAGGCATTCTTTCATGTTAATTGCATAGTAAATAATTCGAGCTGGCACAATGAAACGATTTTGCATGCCACCGTTAATCAAAAGTTTGGGTTCAAATATACCTAATACCCTATCCTACACGGAGAACACTGAATGAAATTCGAGAGAATAGTAGTCAGTAATGACGAAGCATAAATTTGATAAAAGTTTACTTGATCGTATATGGAACAGATGAACTTAACACCAATAAAAGTTGGCGTGTAAACGTAGAAAAAATGGTGGAAATATAGGGTGGAATAAACTGAACTTGAAGTATTAATGTAGTATACGTGTACCGAGGATAATTGCTAGGAACAACCAAAAATGACCAGAGGAATGAATTGTCGGCCATTTTAATTAAAGCGGATTATGAATTCGCCAGCTGTAGCCAGTGATTCGCGGCAACCACGTATGTCAAACTAACGGTTAACGCTTGATATGCGATGCAAATTCAGGAAATTAAGGAGTCAAATTTCATAATCGTTAACATACGGTAACTCGATACCAGAGAGATGCAGTAAAGTTAACATAACGACACGCAGCCGAATTTCAAACTTACCAAAGTAATGTGACCTGTAGTTGCATTTTTTGACCCTTTCAAAATTCCGCGTTATTTACGACTATTAGGTGAAAGAAAGCAGAAAGTTAACTTGAAGTTAAATATCCAGCCGGCCAAAGACTCGTCTCTACGCCCACTACAATCCAGGCGTTTAGTTACGCGATAAATATATACGGGAACATCAGATGACTACGGCATATGAGAGCTACGCGTAGCCTTAGAGATGCGTCGCGAATGCGAGGAATACACGACCTTTGGAATTCCTGTTGAAATTAGTTCAATAAATTCACGTCAGAAAAACCAACAATTGTACGTGATCCTAAATTCACACTCAATTTGGATTTTTATTTACGCGGGTGATAAGCGCCGTGTGTTAACAATCGTTGGCATATGTTGTCACGGGTATTTGACATGACGCGTAGGAAAATGTGCATTCTGATTTCACCCTTACAAGGAAGGCACAATAATCGCCTAATCTTTCGTGCAGTACTCCCTGGGCTACGTGAGCACATGAGCGATAGTATATAGTGGCGGAATCAGCTGTGGTGAGAATTCTGAGTTCAAGTAGTTTGAATTCAAGTAGTTCAGCTGAACGGACTTTTTTTCGGGCGTGATCACATCGCGGATCGAATTTCGAACCATCGGGATTTATAATTCTGGTGATAAGGTCGCGGCAATGCGGCCATATTTAGAAATGGAAGTCCTGAACTTCAGAAGTGCCAAGGTACAAATTCGCATAATCGATGCCACATACTGCGAACTATCAAGAATTATTTGTGTGCGAAATGGGCTGTAGACATCTGATGCGCACCAGCTTCACTGATTTCATTTGTGACGCAACATGAAATAACGAGGTTGCCATATGGTGGTCGTATAATGAAACCCGCGTGAACCAACCGCTTTTGACCAGGAAACTCGAGAACGAACGATCTAAGGTAACTGAGATATAATCTCACGCGCCCGGTATAATTTTATAAAGAACTGTTTTGCATATATTTATTCCTTCGAGGCAATCCGAAAGGAATATACCCCTTGCTCCAGTAACAAGAAATGTCAACTGATTAGGCGACACTTTTTCGTCGTAGGGACAGTAGTGGTTGACGAGCTTAACACAAGTACTATTAACCAGATTTTCGTTCGCGACGTTGCTTCTAAAAATAGATCTTGCGCGCCTCGAGTGGTACGGGCGAAACAGCCTTAAAAACACTAATATAAGAACAGCACTCGGCCTAGTCACATATTCTGAAATAGCGTAAGGGCATGCCCAATTGTAGATAGAGGACCCATGAGCTTACTATGCCTCAATACAATGTAAAAAGCACAATTGGAAAGGTATAGGTCATCATTTTATATCCGGCAATCATGTTAGGAGAACCTCGAATGACTTGGTGTGCGCATAATGAAACAACAGCGCCCGCCAGCGGCCTAAAGTATAAACTAAAACCTCTTGGAAGTATATGAGCGGTGTCGGTATCGGTGATTCTTTAAGTCGTCGCTTCGACCAATTATGGGTCAGCCAGGCTTAAGTCGTACAGTGTATGCCTCTGACGCCTAAAAATACTAAGATCCCGGAGTTTTAGCTAGGCTTCGCATGGAAATCCGAATTGAAAAATTCTTGTTGTTAGACGTTGTTGCGTGTGGGTTGCTGAGTAACCTTGTAAAAGAAAACCTAGAGGGGACACCCGATTGACAACCAAAAGGTAATGTATTTCCCTAGAAGGGGAAAATATGATAAATACTATCGTAAATTGCAGCGTGCGAGGTAGGCCTACTGCATTGTTGCATTGTATTGTATTGTCGCGAAATCAAAATGGCTGCCGATGTTTCAATCCAAAAAAGGGGCCGAGCACGAGTCGTGACACTTGGTCATTTCAGCTCGCGCACGAAGTCGTGACGCTTTGGTAGCTTATGGAGCCGAAAAACAATTAGTCAACTGGGACAGCTGGACCACGAACTGTTACTGATAAAAGATTAGGAGAGATATAGCTTGTCACGAACTAGGCCCGAAATTGATAACCGGCTGTTGGTGAAGGAGGTCTTGGGTTTTTTCTTGTATCAGAAATGCATAAAAGCGGGGACGCATCACCATATGTCCAGTCCAATTTGGACTCCAACACGAAGCGGAGGAATTGAAGCTTAGAAAGACCGCATCTACGCGCGAATGAGGCTGGCATTCTTGCACCGAGGTTACGTCGAAGATCAGAGCGTATGTATCTTTAAGTTTATATTCAGTATTTGATTCAAGATAAATGACCAATTAATTTGTCCTTCACCCAGTTGGCAAAGTGTAGTGACTTTGCATCATCATGCATACTTCGAAAATTCAATTTGGCTTGAATGGTGACTTGACGGTACTTGGCTGGGCTCGGGTCGAATTGTGTAATATCTCATGGTGACTCGTGACTCGAAGGTAGTGGTTTGATCTCCACACTGTTCTGAGGTCACAAGAGTTTATGGTTATAGCTATTCTGGAACACAGTGCAATTGTAACCGGAATTATTAGGCCTATAACATTAGGAATAGCCTACCTCAGGCCAGTACTGCTAATATAAAGACCTTAGGAAAGTAACCCATGGTTGAACTTATCCACACATTCGTTTTCGAAACTGATGTGTCGATGATGGAAAATGACACTAGCCTAAAACCCGCTTTGTCCGCGTATTCACGTTACGAAGTGAATGCGCCTGACGAGCGCCATTTTGTCTCATTGCAATCATTACGTGTATGAACTATGAAGTTTACTGTATTAGCAAAAAATCAATCTGCGACATGGTGCCAGGACGCGAAAGTCATAACATACTAATGGGTATTTCATGTGAGGGATTACTATGATGAATTATTGTATGGTGACGCCAATATTTCCTATTGTGTTCAAGTACTGCATTCACCGTATCTTTGATATATACCGCCCGGTTGCTTTAAAATGACACTAACATTTTATGTCTTAGATATGGGTATGGGTTAATGACCATTTATTATGTGAATTTGGTTGTTACTAGGCCTACACTTATTTAATAGCGAGTAGCCTACTACATCTGTAGGCATCAATAAGGCATCATAACTGACCCCGCCCCTATACTAGTGTCAGGACCCTTCACCCCAACGGGACAGAAGTTTGAAAATTTGATGTGTAATGGACCATAGGACCATGAAGTTACACTATAATCAAATGGAGGCACCAACTGAAGGTCTTCCAGGGCTGAGCGTCATTCCTTGGCAATTTCAGTGGACGGGGGAGAGTCTGAAGACGAACACATCGATTACCCAACGGGACAGAAGTTTGAAAATTTGATGTGTAATGGACCATAGGACAATAGAAACATGGGTATTTAAAGACCTTTTGGGGTAACGCATTGGAGCATATGTGAGTTCGAAATTCGTGATAAGCCTATAGTATATTGCCTATGAACCACGATATATACGAATGAATAAAAAAGCTTAAGCACACCAATTCTGGAAATTAAAGAATATAGCATGATTGCAATTGGGATATCAGTTCATGTATGACTATTTTAAGTGAGTTGGTATCATTTTGTGCTTATCTGGGACTGTGTCGTATGCATGTTAAGTGTTAGCTATACCATCAGTTTGCTTTACCAAAAATGGCGCCACCGTTTTTTCATGTATGCGAGCTTTTTCAGTGAGCCGAAGTATGACTGATATATGTATGCATATCTATGCCATGTATGATGCCCACATAAATTGTACACTCAATTGTAGTATCCAATTATTGCAAATAAAGACGACATCGGTGCGTCCGCTAGTTTCGGCGAACTTGTGACTCGTCTATGCCAACGTAAATCCGCCAGTCCGGAAACAGAGCCACAAACGAAGCATCCAGTTGCAGACTATATCCAGAAAACCGGACAATGACGGGGACATTGCGGAAGGGTTTGACGTCTTTTGGCATTGAAGGGTGATGTTCCGATGTCCCTCTAAAAACTCTTGACATGCTATTGATTGGATCGGCTGCCTACCGCAGTTGCAAAGTATACAGAAATAAAGCAGTGCGATGAAATGAGAGCGACTGCTAACCGAAATTGCAAAGTATACATGGATGGAGAAGCTCGATGAAATTTGTTGGAATCGCTCCATAAAGCCGATGAGCTAAAGATAAAAAGAGCCAAGAACATAGAGATATTGCATTCGGAATATTGCTACGACGAACCCTCAACAAACCCCGCGTTCTGTTGGACTTGCCCGATCTCCGAATCGACACGCGAGTACTTGATGATCCTAAGAAGAAACGACTCAAACAATAGGGGTCGGTTCCTGGACTAATTGCGGTTTGATATCTATATCTGGAAGACTGGGAAACTCTTATAAACAAGGTGGTCTGCAAATTGGTCAACTTGAACTCTGTGTGGTATTGTTTTTTGTGGTATCAATTGGCATATTTCTTGTATATTATATACATGTATATTCTCGGTAGGAAAGACCGTCACATTTATGGTGTAAACACACCTTGGAGTATTGAACTGTTATTAATCGTCCATGAATATGAATAGGTTAAATCTTGACTCGTGTTGTGATTGATGTATGTTCCGTGTGCCAATTTAACCGAGTTTTGTATAGATACCTCATTGCTGTCTGCATGATAATTATTGGAGTATATTGGTTGAATTAAGTCAAGGGGCTTGTATATTGTATGACTAGTATGAGCCTCTGGACCTCAAAGGTCACTGCTAGTTCGATCAAGCTACAACCAATTCTTCAATCAATGTCCACAAGTCCTGGGTGTATAAGGGATATAAAAGAATGTGAAGAAGCCGGGAGATAGGGTTGAGCTCTGTGATGAAAATCGAACCAAGTGTAGAATACTTGCATGGCAAGCGCATGAAGCTACACTATAATCAAATGGAGGCACCAACTGAAGGTCTTCCAGGGCTGAGCGTCATTTCTTGGCAATTTCAGTGGACGGGGGAGAGTCTGAAGACGAACACATCGATTACCTCCTTACTATCTGCGAACGCCAATCTATAAAAAGAAAAGATCGTCGAAGGGTCACAACTGGGGTGCTGATTTTACTGAATTATTTGGTCGTCGGCTTTTGTATTTAGTTGATACAACAACAAAGTACGAAATTCTGCGCCGACATGGGAAGCGTCCTCAAATTGAAAAACGTCGTCGAAACCAAATACCCGCCAAGCTGGGAGGAGCGACAACCTATAGACATGAAACTACGTGATATAGGTGACTCCTTCCACGTTGACTCCTTAGTAATAATCAATTTCGACGGACTATCGGCTCCATTTGCGATCGAGAAAGGAGACCTCTCGATATTGTAGGTCTAAAATGGATTGATCAGGTACAACAATTACCAAACATAGCGATTGAATTTGAATCTCCGCCTAATGCAAACGAAGAGTTGTCTTTAGTAACGCTTCATGACGGGATCTCGTGTGATCAACGGGACGGAACCAAAGTCGGAAGCAGTCTTCGCGACACTGTAACCGATGATGGGTTGATGGATGCTGCAAATCAGATAAGCGTCGAACCGGCACGTTGTCTGTGTCGCGCAGGCCGTTGCCACTGGCGCAAGTGTCAAGATGGTAATCACCACTGGCGCGAAATGTGTCGAGTCAGGAATCCCTGCTGGCACCAATCATAAATAGGGGAGATGTGGTACCGATGGATCAAAAATCGGAAAATGATCGCTGACCCTAAAATGTTCAGCCGAAAACAGTTGATCTTTTGCTGGCTCAGCACTTTGATACAAGCTCTACCTATCGCGCACATATACATGAATATCCGTCTTCTCAAAAAATATTAATGGACGTTCAAAATTTGTTGCTCGAACGTGTCATCGGTCCCCACCCGGTGGGTCCAATGACACACGACCCGGGAACCTATGACACATATACCCTAAAAAACTCAAATGTGACTACTTTTCTTTCTCAGTATTATAATCTAAGCTACAGCAAGCCAAAGAAGAATGTTTGGTCGCAACTGTCAAAAAATAGAATTATTATTAACTCAAATGTTGTCATAAAATCACGTTTCGATTTAGGATCGGACTTATAAATTTGTGGGTACATACATATTGCCTGAAAATTGAGAGTGTGACTTCCAAATACCTCGTTATTGCGATAAAACATCATATGCAATTATTCCATAAAGATTTTCTATACGTAGGCATGTTTCATTTATTTCGTGATTAGTATGCTCGATTATTTTGCTTGATTTGGCTATTGTATCATCGGTCCCCACCCTACGAATTTTATACATAAATCGAAAAAAAGTCCACTCAAGGAAACTACTGAAAAAAATAATAGGTGCCATTATATAGCCTGATACAAGCCCTACACTTCACAATGAAAATGATTGCTGGTTTGTTCGTGTTGAAGGTTACAAAGAAAAATGTATATGTCGATCTAAATTTAGTTTACACCCCCTAAAACAAAAATCATCTGTGAGCGACCCCATTGCTCGCGCACGTCGAATTTTTTTGTATGTGAGGAAAGATTTTGCCAGCATGCAATTGTAGACAAGTTCACGGAGTTTAATCATGGAATTATCATAGAGAATTTTCAAAGTATTTTCGGTCCCAGTGATCCATCGGTACCACATCTCCCCTACGCCGATCTTACGACGGCAACTGTCTTACCTTCTTTCCCAAAAGGTCAAAAAATATGGGAAATCCCTAGTGTTGGGTCAGGTAGCCCCTGCTGGCACTAGCCGAGAAAGTGTCGAGTCAGTTAGCACTGCTGGCACTAACCAAAGATGTGTCGAGTCAGGAATCCCTGACGGCACCATTCAGAAGATTGCATGCGACAGCAACAGAAGACGTCGAGCGTAGAATGCCCGCTGGCGCAAAAGAGGACCAACACGAGAAAATTGGTCCTGAAATCTCTCGTGGATGCACTTGTCTGAATAACTGTAACAATTCGGCCCATAGCTGCATGCGACCGCTATACAGTCATGACTACTTTCCCAAAAAGGGTGGAAATAGCAGCTGTTACCGGCTAACCGGACACATGTCCGGTCATGACCGCCAAGGAGTCTGGGGATTTTAAGATGCACGTCTCCCCAGAAACGGGCCCCCGGCGGCGACCGAGTCCGCCGGCGTGACGGTAGGCGTGGGCACACGCCGAGATCAGAGGTCAGATTGAATAGGTCGGGAATCCCCGCTGACAACGAAGAACCTCGCCCTCTCTCCACCAACACCAAAACCCCGTTCATCACGAGATTCGCATTGGGCCAATAACTGGCCCAATTACTATGTAACCTTACAAGACACCAGTCCCAGCGTGAAGACGGAACTCGAAAGTCTCTGTACACAATCGGTAGCACTGGCGAAACTGTCATACAAACCTCCTGACTTTTGACTAGCCTAGAAAATATCGCTATTCCTGAAGGAGTCTTGACAGCCGTTTGTGATCCATTTGCTTCCGAACTTGATGACCTGCGGGGCCACCTCAGCGCCCCCCAATCCATGAAATACCAATGCGACATCGAACGTAAGGACCCATCGACTAAGCCTTTCGTTTCTAGCCCTTATACCAGTGGTTCTCAACCTTTTTGACCTCGCGGCACACTTCGAAAATTAAAAATAGTTCGCGGCACACTGGCACAGTGGTTCCGAACTCTTTTGGCTTATGGCACAGGCAAACTACCAGAATGCGTATAGCAGCAACCATCGTTTTACAGAGGTTGTCACTGACGATTGACGAAGTACTGCTACCTTTTCGGAGCACTCAAGTAGGCGTTTCTCTGCGTGAGTTTTCTTTTATCTCTGCGGACATCTCACAAATGCATCTACGAATGGTATCATTTAACATGGGAATCGTTTTCAATTCTTCCCAAACATTTTTCTACAATTTTATTGCGGGCCGGAAGAAGAGCTTTCTCCGTTTACGTGTGAGGTTTTGAATTATCAGCTATTACCTCTGTTACCACATAACTGGCCTGCTGAGATCTCGTTTAAACTTCAGGTTCAGCTTAATTTCATAAGATTGATTTGACAATAAAGTCTGCCCACTACCGGATTGTCGATGTAATTAACCATCGCATCGAAGAGTCCATCACGATCGCCACTAACAAATACAGAGGTGTTTATACAATATACATGGATGCCAAACGCATTTCCACGCAGATCGTGTAATAGCACATGTGAGGATAGTATACCTCAATAATCTTACTGGCAGCCACCCGCAGTTCACCTGTAGTTCCAACAAATCGGAATAATAAACCTCAGCGGCGGGGAAATTTGTAACTGATATAATTTGATCAACTTTACTTATCAATTCTCGAATTTGTCGCCGGTAACATAACATTGCGCACTGAGCCTACGCCCTATACATTTTACCTGCAGTGCTGACACGCTACCTAACAATCGTAATGTGAATGGCTATGTTGGCAATTCTAATTTTTAAACGTGAACATCACTTTCAAATGAGTTACTTTCTCGATGGTGAGAATGCCTTGCTAGGTGTTGGAGGTTTATGTAGGCTCCTACTCGTCCTTCGATCTGCAAAGTGTCTTACAAAAAGTGAGCCGTGCTATAAGTTGGCATCTCAGGAATCAAAATATGTAATATCGGCATGGTGTAAAATGATAATCGATGACGAAGAAATGGCAAGAATACGACTACAAATAGAATCATAAAAAGGCCATCAACCTGCGTCATGTCCCTGTTCTACCTACGGTTCTGATGATAGTCACTTCGGCCACACCGCAATTTCACTATAGATTACTAACCTACGTCGTAGGTTAATAATCCATAATATCCAATTACCCGAGTTTAGTTATCACCGTCCTAAATGCTACTGATGCTACTATGTGGGAAAACTAGCATATCACACCCATTGACGGTGGAGGCCCCAATTTGATTCATGGCAGTGCAGTAGCAAGTTACAAAGCGTTGCATATTTATTAGATTATCCGCCCCTATACGTTGCTGTGCTCAGAGCGTCTTCACAATAAAAAGCCCAGAGAAAGACCCAATCCATGACATAATGGGGATGCCAGATTGAAATACTAGATTGATATACCGTGACTACGGTCGCCTCCGCATCCTTATATCCAGGCCGTGTTATTTTTGGCATATGCCAAAACTGCCAAAAATAACTTATTTTTGGCATTTGTCGATTTTTATTTTTGGCAGTTTTGGCATCGTCCTCTAAATAGATAGTTTCAGCCTCGAATTAGTCACAAAAACGCTTTATTTGGGCTAGTTTGTCAAAAGACACCACATAATGTGCAGCATCCACGTATAATCAGTGCCAACAAACAATAAGAAGATGAAAAAACCTAACGATTTCATAGGTTAGTAATATCAAACGAAACCACAAAATGTGCAATATCCATCGTAATCGGTGCCAATAAGCAAAAAAAAAGAAAGAAAAGCCTAACAAACACGCTCAACAGCTGATTGTTACAGCTGTTGAATAGACTTAAATCGTTTGCACTGTAGCAGTGCTTCCAAACTCAGGTCAGCTAAGTTTCTCCTAAATTCATTTCTCGCCCAGCGAATCTGGGAAATATCGGCTTCAACAGCAGCCGTTGAGGAAAAGAATGTTGCCAGTCATCCACAAAAGGTTTTCAGAGCTTCAAAATCTTTGGAGGGCCGAACTGGCTTCCATGCATCATGAAAAGAGATCACTTCGCCAGTGCCATCGATCTCGTCGCGGAAAGAATTTTCTTCCCGATCCTTTTCCAGGAGTTCCCTGTGTTGTCTATCTCAACACATTCTATTTAGTATCCCGACTATCATTTCTCCTTCAGTCTACCGATATATTTTCGGAGGACTTTTGTCACTTAAGGTGGGTTTAATATTACCAACTCGCATGGAAGAGTCCTGGGAAGGTTAGCTTGTTTAAGAACATTGACGCAACAAGACTGTCTGACAAAACGAGACTATGCAGCTCAGAAATAGCCAGACAGTTTGTTGCGTCACAATGTTCAGCTCCATCACAATGCAAAAATCGTGATTGATTTTGAGGATTCCAGTTCCATGAGCAGAATATAATTTATGTTTTAATAATCAGTACTGCGGAAGCTTCTCATTGATACCCGTTTTATCAAATTTAGCGCTAGACAAGCCGATCAAAAATGGTCGTAAAATTGCCTTTGGACAAATGGAAAGTATGACGTAAACCAAATGCAGTCAGCCGTTCAATCTCGCTGTGCCCACACCATTTAGGACACCATGCTTTCACCCCTAATGGGTGGGCTGGACCCAGATTAAGAAACCTGCCTTTCACAAACGCTCTTCTCGGTTGTAACGTGGCCCTGTTAACACAACACCATGAACGAAATACACTATTTGGCAGGCCGTGTTATTTTTGGCATATGCCAAAAATTGCTTATTTTTGGCATTTTTAAATTTTTATTTTTGGCAGTTTTTGGCATCTGGCTCCGGAAATGCCAAAAATAACACGGCCTGCTTATATCTGTTCACTGCATCGGATTGTGCATCGCGTGTCTTGATCGGGAAAATTCAATAGAAAAACCTCCAACAATGACACACTCAAAATTGGGATTTTTGTTAAACGTAGACATAGTTTACCACATTTGCTCGCGGCACACCTGAGCAGTCCAATTGGCACACTAGTGTGCCGCGGCACACCGGTTGAGAACCACTGCCTTATACCCTGACGGAAGAGGGTCAGGCGAATGCACTAAAAAAAGGAATAGAAACTACCTGATGAATGAAAGCAAGACTACAAGACAAAGCGTCCCGCACTCGAAAGTAACAAGACGGATGTGAGAGGCAAACCCCCTTTCCAAGAAGTGTACCCGATCGCTTACTACAGTCGGATGTGGGTAACTCCAGCGGCGAAAGCCTATGATCCGTGCACTACAACGCTGAAAAACCTACTAGGATGGCGGATGGAAACGACGCTGGTGTAAGTTAGACAATCGCAACCGATGGCTGTTAAAAAAGAGGCTGTATAAAACTGTCAAACCAACTGAAGTGACTCATGGGAAGCAACAGTTGCAAACTCGCGCACGTAACCAAACCTACGGAATGACGAAAATCATTGGCAAGCCACTTACAACAACGCGAGTGCATCCGGTTACAACTGCAGAGGCTCTGCAGAACTCCACGGATGATGGCGGGGGCGGCATCGGAACGGACTACCAAACCCTGGACCACAACCGTAAGGTAAGTACCGAAACGCCCATTTTGTATTCATCAGGAGACGACAAGGACGATTCATCTACGAGGGGTGTCGAGCTAATGACTATTACCTTGACGTCAACGATGGCTGACGAATCGCCACTGTCTGGGCAGAAAAACCAAGGGTTGGGAACATCCTCACCTGAATATTCCCGACTATCAAGAACCACCGTGGGGAAGGCAACCACAGATTTCGTTGACTACAACTATACTCGGTGGCTGCACGAACTGGCGAAAATGGAAGGTGGATATAAGGTAAGAGGATTATCATTGATCGATAGGATGATTATGGAAGGTGCGAAACTGATACCTACCATGGAACAAGTGGCTGTGATAATGGTGGTAACAGGGTTGATAGCTCTGCAGTGATTGTAACATGGATAGGTTATATAAAATGTCGTCGACGTAGAACCTTAAGTCATATGAGGAACACGAGGAGACGAAACGGAACAAGTCAATGGATGGCGATAAGCGTAATACGTAACACAACGGAGAATGACAGAATCTGAAGGTAAGAATGGGTGTTTAAAATTTAGTTGTAAATACGGGATTTTCATAGTTTGTTATAGGGAAGTAGTGAAGTGTGATGTTATAAATTTGATAAATCGTTAAGTAACTTTGCGATAGGTATAGGGCGTAAAAAAATAACTCCGGCGACGCATTGTATGTAATAGGTATCAAGTGAAGTAAATTACATAATAGGCTTAAATGGAAAAAACTGAAACCTCGTAACTAGATTTATGCTGAGTCATGGTAAGCTAGTTATGGAACGTAGAAAAATAAGAACGGCGTATCGTTGTTTGTAATATGTATCAGGTGAAGTAATTTACGTAATGGGATCAAATGGAAAAAACTGAAACCTCTCAACTAGAAATATGATGAGTCATGAAATATCAATCCGAGAGAATTGTAAAAGAAAAAGATTGACGTGTAAAAATACCTAATCAATAAAGTGATCACCATGAACGGGTAATGTTGGTGTATAGTTCACTAGTTCCAAAGTTTGCATATGTTTTATGGTTTTATGATAGTCATTTAACCGTCACTGTGGCATATAATTTTCGAAGTCGGAATAGGAGTTTTCTTAAGAAAAGAGTCGGAGTCGGTATATTGAACATGTGTGGAGCCGGAGTCGGTGGTAAAATTTGCCGATTCCACAGCCCAGCTCGTACCATTCACTCAGGCCGTTTACCCTTACCATACTAAATTTCCACTTTGATATTTATAGCAGTGGGCAGCAATCACATTGCGATAAGACTTCTAAGACAGTCGTGTAAAATCAAAAGATCTCATTTCAACTAGCTATAGCTGCTAACATTTTTTGAAAATCATGAATTTCTTCGCACCATGTTTGTATAAGGGGCCGAAACAGTACTTCGTCAGCCCACCGAAAAAAACGTTGCTGTTGGACCCCCCATAGGGTCATAAACCCCCCTTCCCGACGTTTTGCTACTACCAGTAAGGTATGTTTTACTGTCATAGGCGGCCTGTGAATAATTGTATGTTTATCGTCCAGTCTCAAGCAATATTCCCTCTAATTTTTGACGAGTCTGCGCACATGCACTTACCAACTTACTGCGCAGATCCTTGGACAACAGTGCGTAACGACTAAAAAAAGGTCATTTCGATTTTTTTGTGCGCAACATAGATTTTCTGTGCGCAGAGACCGTCTCAGCACTGCGCATTTGCGCACGTGCGCAGCTTAGAGGGAACATTGGTCTCAAGTGTGACAAGCTTTATTTTAAAATTTGAGCTGTTGTCGTATAATTTATACAAACATGGTGCGAAGTAATTCATGATTTCTTAAAAAATCTTAGTGGCTAGCTGGTTGAAATGAGATCTTTTGATTTACAAGACTGTCTTAGAAGTCTTACCACAATGTGATTCATACCCAATGCTATGAATATCAAAGCGGTAATTCAGTATGGTACGGGTAAACTACGGGAGTAAATTGCAGCCCGCCGTCGCTTCAATCAGTACCCAAGAAGTAGCTATTGGTTGCAAAAAAGTTGGTGACCCCTGAAAGTACAGTAAATCGCGCGAAGCGTGAATAAATTAGAAATTGTAGGAAATCTACAAAATATATAATTCATGTCGATTTGCGAAATAATTTTACCCCCCCCCCCCCTTGAGAGATCTTTTAGGTGCGGAAGTTACGACCTTGTCTGTATAGATTATGCAACAATAGTCAACTCAAATTTTCAAATAAATCAAGTCACACTTTGGACTGGTTATCATGTTATCTGTTTCTATATCAGTCAGTGGGAAACCTGGAAGTGCGCTGTACTCTGGTATGCAACTTGACCCGTGGTTCTCGAACTGGGGGGGGGGGCGCCCTCCTTGAGAGGCGTGAAAGCATCCGAAGGGGGCACGAAGCCGTCTAAGAGAAAGTATTTCGTGAATTTAAAAGGAGTTTAATATGTGCTGAAGAAAAGTTTAAAAACTGCAATTTTCCTAAATATATCACGATTTTAAATGTTATGATCGCGTCATATCACCCATAAACCGATGCTAGATTTTGATTGATACCGATTTCGCTTTTCAGTCACGGGATTAGCAAAGTAGTAAAATACATATAGGCCTACAAGCTATACAAATAACATTTATTCCTTGTAATATTGACGCAAAACATGCTCCCGTGAATACGAATGAAACCCAGCGATCAAAAGCCGTGCACCCGGATAATGAGCGTTTATATACATGTACCGCTTGTTTCGTGTTGAAGTTGATTCGTCCAACGTGATCGAAAAACGTCCATTTTCCGTTTCATTGCCATAAGCTCTTCTTCCACATACTTGCGGATTTTTTTGCTGTGCTCGATCACCAAGTCCCGAACTCGTTTGCGACATTTTGGCAAGTCATAGCCGTCATCCTTCAAGGCCCGGCAATTTGAATAAATGTTAGTTCGTCCACAGCAGTTAACTAACTATGAAGTTCATCGAGGTGAGGCTTATGCGATTCAGAAAAGGAATCGATCTTCATCATCTTCATTTTTGCCTGATCTTTCTTTGACTTGTTCGATTGAGTCATGCCTGATTTAATTACCATCATGTGTGCGGACCTTAAATGCGTTATCAGTCCCTTTGTGCTACACCCTAAAGCTTTCAAAACGTCTTGACACAAGTTGCATTTGTTTTTCTGTAATTTTGCCACACATCTGATTTTCTCTTCGCACTGACATCTTCGATATTCGCTATTATTCCAACCTGTATTTCAGCTCCACAGCACCGCCTCTGTAACGCTTCGATACTCCGTTGCACTGCTACGATCCGTAAACTACGACGGAAGTAATTTCGTAGTTCATTGTTATGCCAAAATTTGTTTTAATATCATATAATTGTGAATTGTTTTAGACCGGTGGTTCTTAACCTTGTCCCCAGCGCCCCCCAAGCGGAGATTTGGATTTTGAAGGGGAGGAAACGCTCAGGGGGCGCTGGGCTCAGTCGGGCGGTATGGGCGGCGCTGAAGAAAAATCGAAGTATGGATGGTGTAGTAGGGACATAGGATTATTGAGTTCTCATTGCAAATTAACATTCGACAAAATATGTTAACTCTCCAAATTTTTCGTCGCGCTACGCCCGAAATATATTCGGACGCGGCTTGGAGTGAGTTATTATCATTGGTGTTGAATGAATTACACCATGACTTCTTGGCAATCATTGCACGTAATTTTAGATCGAAAATTCCCCGTTAAAACAGTCCCGTCACGCTTATTAGGGCTATTTTCAACAAAATGTTTCGAACTAGGTATTGTATCCTGCAGCGCACAGCGTCTTGACATCGAAGAAAGAAGCAGTGTAACACTTTTAAGAGTGAGAGCCCTTTGTACATTAAAGATGCTTTGAAGCTGTTTGGAGAAAATGATTAACTAAATATACATATATTTGGGAGCTATACAAAATTAAATCGTCATAATATTTATTCGCCGTATCACGAAGAATCATATTGTTTAGTGTTGTGACCCACAACCTCACATGAACGTTATATAATTCGGGTTGCTTTGTTTGGAATACATTCATGTTAAAGTTAATAACTGGGGACAGTACTAAATTCAATGTGAACAAGAGTCACACAAAGCAATAAAACAATGCCTAATACAATTAACTTCCCGTATTTCTAATGGCAGAGGGGAATTCGGGATATGTACATCGGGCTCGAACCAAATGGTGCTAAAATAGGGGGGCGGCAGACCACGGAAATTTTTGAAGGGGAGCACTGGAGCAAAAAAGGTTAGGCTAAGAACCATTGTTTTAGACCAGTGGCTCTTAACCGTTTTTCCTCCAGCGCCCCCTTTCAAAACTTTCCGTGCTCTAGCGCCCCCCACCCCATATTTTAAGGACGGTAATAAAAACAATGGGTAAAAGGTAGGACCGTAACAGCACTTCGTCAGCCCCCTTAAAAAACGTAGGTTTTTGGCCCCGATAGGGTGATAAACCAAACTTCTGTGGGGCTTCTCCCCAATACCCGCGCGTTGCGTGATTTCGATGTTGAGCAAAGTTTATGTGGCCTATGGTCGCCTAGGCGCGAAAGTCTTCTATAATGGATGAATGAATCGGTCAAAAATATTGGTAATGGCTTGTATATATATCGGCGGTAGCGCTGAACGAGCTGTTGTCTTGAAAAATATAGGGCACGTATTTAATAATTAAACATATTCGGGCGGGCCCGTTGGTGCAATTACTTCGTTGCATGTTGTTATTTCGTGACCTTCTATGCGCTATATAGTCAAAAGCTATTGAAATCGCATGAACGTACTAAACTAAAATAAGCTCACGATTCAAAGTTGGTATTTCTTCACTGGCAAATAATTTTTCTTTGATGGATGTCATTTGTCCTGTGGGGTTCAGATTGTCTTGACATGATAACTCGGCACCTATGGACAATGGACATATTTATATCGAAATTTACGGTCAACATGGGGGCAATCCATTTCAGCTAAGGCTTTCTCGCTGATGATGTTTTGGCACACTTCTCGGAGTCCCATATTGGTCGAAACTTCATATGTCTTGGTGCATCGTGGCGTGGCAATAGCCGACGCCGAAATGCCTATTTCTATTTTCCATAAATAATGAGTATTTTTTCCTGGGGGAAGGGTACCCAATAATCAAACAATTGACAACGGTCATTCGCGCGCAGCGCAAAAAAAGAAAAAACTTGAATAAATCGTCAAAAAATGATGTTTAATTTTTGAGCAAACATATGTAGCAAACATCGTAAAAATATCTCGAGATTTGACCTGTTTTGTCGAATAATAATTTGCTTTGAAAACTCGTTATGATATGCTTTACTATACTACACCATCTACTGTGAAGCTATTCTGCTCCAGCGCCCCCATACCGCCCCCTGAGCCAGCGCCCGCCATATCGCCCGCTGAGCATTTCCGCCCCATTCAAAATCCAAATCGCCCCTTGGGGGGCGCTGAAGGCAAGGTTAAGAACCACTGTTTTAGACAATCAGCCGAGCTTGTGACACTGCTTGATTACCTAAATAAGAGATATATTACACGATATTTGCGCCAGGATTCCTTAGGGGCGCTGAATCTGAATCTGTCGTTATTTTTGTTCTATCACGTCACTTTGGAGATACTATATATATGTCGATTTTTACTACTCTTTCGGGGTATTCAAGTAGATTAAACCTACTTGCAATACTTACTGAAGTTGATATGTTTTCAGACTACTGCCACTCCTACATGAACAGTATTTTGGACAAACTATTTACATTTGCAATCTGGATTTTGAAAAGTAGAAAGTAGTTTAAGGAAAAGATTGCACCACTCTCATGAGTTTCATTATCATTCGAGCTGCGTGACATAGTCCCTGAAGCAAGGTTGCTGAGTTGAATATATTTCCGAATATTCTACCAGTTTGTAGTGACATTATGGATCAGCAAGCTTAGTGGCGTCACCAATAAATTACATAGAGGCCTAGACTGGACTAGATCATCAGTCCAAGAAGCACAGGAAAGCTCGCCTACACGCCTATAAATGGTGACGTTCGCATTACAAACAGGCTATCGCAATGGTCATTAGATAAACTGCCCACTGTGCCCAGTGACTTGAAAATTCGGTGTAGGCTAATCAAAGATTAAGATTCATTGGACGTAAGACACCAACGTGCTTACTTAATTGCTTACTTACTTACTTACCAACGTACTTACATAATTTTATTTTTAACAGCCTCTAATAGGCCTACCTGGCTAGGTATACACGAGTAAACAACACTTGTTACAAATCTTAAGTGATAATTGTATAGTTCAAGAAAGTCGAAAGTGCCAAAGTGATAAACGCTAAATTCTGGTGCCAACCAACATGAATATTGCAACGTTGTAAAGAGTAATGTTCCTGGGAGTAGAAGTATAGCTAACCAAAGTATCATAGGTTAGCTGGCTTAACCTGGAATCCTGTATCCTGCTGAGATCTTCTTAAGACGCCAATATTACACAAGACATACGAATATATTTCAGACGTTGTTACAAGTAGGTTTAGCAAATGAGTCTACTGATTCGAGAGATTCAGTAGTTTTATACTAGAGGCAAATTACTCTAGAACAGGATGTCTCTCGGTTACGAGATATACACATTTCATGGTTGGACGATAGCAGGGATCTGCTACAATATGTGCCAAAATTCCAGTTCTTTGCATTCAAATATGCCAAATGTCAACCCTGGTATCGGCTGCTATTACCTAGTCTATATAGTCCATGCCTGGCTTTAAGCTTCCGTTGTCGTAAACTAGCACTAAGTAATCTATTAACAAGGTGTCAGGGGCGGGAAACTTCTCCAGTCGGCGGGTCGGATATGGGAAAATGAATTACTTGGGGGTTCGGATTCATGAATCGATACATTAATCGCGTATTTATCCACTTATACAAGGAATAAATCGCATTTAATGTAAACTTTAAGTTTAAAGCATGAGAGCAAAACCAGAATGTAATGAATTTATTAACGTATTGCAACCTACTTCAATAGCTATTGAAGTCAATGAGACATATGTGGTCGATCAAAGTTGCCAAGAAGTTGTTTGAATTCTGGCTACGTGTCGGACTTAGAAACCTTTAGTAAGGACTGCACGTTAACACCAGTAGCTTTGGAACGCAGCTTTATCTTTTTAATGTTCATGGTCGTAGATGTTTGCTCGCAAATGTGTGCAGGTATAGACCCGGACGGCGGGCCACATTTTCATAAGACCGGGAACTATCTGCGGACTGCTCACGATCCTGTCGATGGCCGGGTCCGTCCAGGCGGGGGATCTCTGAGACTCTGACTGATACCGTTAACTGAGGTTCCCATACGTCCTCTTTTTTCAGGAAATCGGAAATGTTCTCCGGGGATGCTCAAATGTCCTCCTTTGTGGCAAGTCGTCCTCCTTATAGCCTTAGCAACCAGGTAATTGTACATAGGCACAACTAAAAACGCCATGAATGACGCGAAATCTGGATGTCGACGGCAGTGATGGCAAGGTTCACTAAAAAACAGGTCAACTTCGACCTAATTTACGTTCAAGCGGGGTCATTCGGGAGTCAAGTTGTAAAATTGACCAACAATATTTTCAAATTACCCGTTTTTGTGATTTGTAAAAAGTGTTCTCTCCCGGATTTCAAAATATGGTAATCCTACTGTTAACTGTGTGTGTGTTGCTATATTTAAGTTCTATACCCTAAAACTTGTTTAACTTGCAATGATTAATTTTGAAGCAATCATAAGGTGCAGTAATGTAGGATAGGGGGATGCAGCCGCATCACCAAATGATCTTGAATTCTTCGCGAATTGATTATTGGATTTTCGTGATACTTTTAAAATAATTCTACACCTTTTCCTCACCATTTTGAGATTAGAATACAATACGTTACAAGTAACCACTACCGCATAAAATAAATATATACATTTAAAGTAACCGGTTTATGTAAGTACTTTTCCGTAACAGTCAATGACATGACATGACGTGCAATCTCTACTGGGATTGGTAGTGGCTATATAAAGCTATCTCTTGGTGGCTCCATAAAGCCGCATTATAAAATCGCTACTCGTTTCACACTTCCTGTAGGATCAGATTCCACATTCGTTGTAAAGTCGAGTCTTCGCAACGTGTTCATTGGAGCATATACGGTGGGCCCTGTATGGAATAGGTGTCCTGTGCTCACACTATATTTTATTTTTTAATTATTTTTTATTAAATTACTTTAACTTGGAGAATCATCGCTGCTCACCTGATATATCAGGCAAAAAGGCCAGCGATTCCAATCAGGCGGTGGGCATGCCGTATGACTATCGCAGCGTTAGGAATAGCTTCGATTTTAGCGACTATGGTCGCGCTTACGTGATTTATGCATCGATTGTCAGTGTTTTTGACAATGCTTATACTCAAATAGCGCTCTCAGTACGAACCTGTTGTAGTCTATCAGAACATTGAAATGTAGGCTATTTTATATGAGTGCTGTTGCCAGACTAATGTGTGTTGTGATAAATTATCTCTGATCAATGCTCAATTGCTCATGCTATATAGCATTCAGATATATTATAACATGCAAAACAGCGAAGACAGTTCTAGACACCGTACCACAGGTAAGACCAGGTCTGCTGTCTTAAGATGTATAAAAGGCGAAGTCAACTTACAAACATACCACGAACGAGTCTCTCGACACGGTGTTTTGACTTGATGGTACTGCGAATCTACGATTTAAACGCTGATTGATTGAGTTCATCCCTGGACCCTGGCCCTTACGATCCTTATGGATTGGCCTCTTATGACACATATGAGAGTGATCAACATCCAACCCTCCCAGCGTAAAAGTTGACTCCGAGTCGCGTCAAGGCCATGCACCATCGCAACTTTTAGCAATCCAATAACCGTTACATACACTCCATGAATATAGGTTTGGCTGTTTATATGACTACAATATCAGTTTGTTCCTATTCAGACATAATTTGATTACCTCTGCGAATAACACCCCGCTGTTTTTTCGGTATTGAAATTGACCCTTTCTCTTCAGTGATTGCCGGGGTGAGGGCCAAAAATACTGCAACAATCAAGGACGCCAAAATCATTATGAAGGTTAACGGCTCTACGTCTCGCGATGTGCTCGCAGTAGACGCCAACGACGTTGACATTAGTGGTGATACGAAGATAGAAATGGTGGAGACCTCCAGAGAACCACGAAGGGAAGACAATCATTCCGCTGGAATATACAAGTAGGTTAGGGTTACCATATTTCAGCAACCCAAATTCCGGACACTCTTTAGCGCCCACTAGTGGATTTCAAAACGAGTTATGACGTCACACTAGCAAAACTCTGCTCATAGACCAGAGGTGGTCACGGTCCGGTTCAGGAGAATGTGGCTGTGTGTTGTGTAACCGGGACCGAAAGCACATGTTTTCAGGCCCCTCCCGCCCAAATAAACAATGATTTTGAGCCCACACTATGGGGTAATCGATGCAACTTCTGGGCGGGGGGGGGGGGGGGGGGATGGTTGCTATATGAATCTGGTTTCTATATGCATCTGGTCGTTAAATTATTTGAATAAATTCTGTCAATAATATTGGTATATTACTATATAGATAAGCCTACTACTTTCCGCCCTCACGATCAGAGTTAGTGGTAGTGCTGGTGGAGGATGATGAGTTCGAAAATACAGGGAGCGTAATTGCACATCGTTAAGTCATGTTCATGTTGTACCTATAAGATTGTTTACCAGCCTTATGCCGGTGCGCACCACGGAGCTTTATAGACACCCCACATCCAGTGGTTTTTCCAACCTTTGATGGTCGCGACTCCATCTCCAATTTGCAAATGTTCCGTGGCCCAGATCAAAATTTTACGAGCTGATTACTAAAAGAAGTCAACACCTTTGCCCAGACTTACTCACGGGCTATTTTGGAAGCTGATTACGTTCAACATATTCGCAAATCCAAGAATATAGGCAAAAGACCCCCCTCCGTCTGGAACCACTGTCTTTGAATAAAGCATTTGAACGGCCGTAATGATCTCTAGGAATATACCGTTCTCCTATAATTGTGATAACAATTAGGCCTATTCCAGTAAATGAGGGTCGTTTTTATTTATATTTTATGGCAGTTTTTGCGAGGGTGGTAGTCTCCATATTAAAATCAATAAATGTCATAGTAAATCGCGCGCAGCGCGAAGAAAAATATCATACATCAGCATATATATTCCCAAAAAATATTGTTTTTATGCTGATTTACGAAAAAAAAACTATGAGCCTACGTCAAAATTCCGGACATTTGGCATATTTTAGAAATTCCTCCCGGACGCTAGTTTGAACAGTGAAATTCCGGACATGTCCGGGAAATCCCGGACGTATGGCAACCCTAAAGTAGGTCAACCAGGCGGTATCCATATATGGGCTATTCAGATCAACCGAGTAACTTGTAACGAGATGGCAGGATATAGGAACTTGGCTACATTCTCGCCTGTGAATGACAGACCTGTTTAGTGGGGTGTCTATCAAAGTGTCTGTTTCAAACAGATCCGTAACAGCAATTAGTAAGCTCCCCAAAAATATTGTGTTGGGTTCACAATGGGTGATCACACAACTTATCTGGAGAAAAGACCCCCATGCCCACGCCATTTTCTTCTGATATTTTGCGACTCTCGGACCAGTCGGATAAGGTAACGGCGAACGCAAGACTCATGTCTACTGGCTCACTACGCATCCAAATTGCTAATAATAATATTATGAAAAACTTAGTATCAATCAACAGTCAATCTATGGTCGTGATCACATTTATCGGTAGAGGCGATGGAAGTCGTATCTCCGGAAATTTAGGGCACCCATACGGCACATGGCTTTAGACTATTCACGAAGTTCACGCGAGTCTATTGTTGTTCATTACTTTGTTGGAGCATATTGTTAGTTAGTGACCTCTGGTAAAGATTGACACTATATAATATATAATGGAATCGCTCACCTCACACATATAAGATTAGACTAAAAGGAAAACTCTTTGGGAGACGCATCACATTCCAAATTCGCATTACTGCTCGGGGTGCAATATTTTCCACTGTGGGTCACATTTGCAGCGTGGGGCTCAGATTGCAAGTATACAGGACTATTATGCGCATGTACTTGTACATGTACAATGTACAATTGTACATATTAGGCCTAATATCGAAGATTTCGACCAAGATGCGTCAGTTATTTTTGGCCAATAAGGTTTATCGTCGCCGATCCTTCTGGGAGCGCATTTCCCGGAGTTATTGGCCCAAACTTTTGTGTTGGTGTGTTCTCGGTGGTGACTGGCTCTGAAATGACAGCGCCTAATAGTCTCGAAACCGCGGGCTGCATACCCTTGACTAACGCATCCAAACTGCTTTCGGCGATACAAGGAATATGCCAGTCTCTTGCAATCGCGAACACAGTTAGACTCAGGTCTGTCAAAGTGTCAATGGTACGTATTGTTATTTCGGGAAGACGGTATCCATATTAAAGAAAGAAATCTATTGACACTAAATCGAAGAGAAGTTTCTAATTTAATAATATGGTACATTTATGTTAATTTACGAAAAATAGTTTGGGAAAATGCCCCTTTCACTCCCTTGGCTTGGTAAAGCAGTGGACCCTGGAGTTCACGGACCAGTTTTACGAGGTTCGCGAAAGAGCAAAATATCGTAGGGTCGACGCCAAAATTCCGAGTATCCGGGATTTACGGCCGATCCGTGGATTCATCAATCCAGCGATTAGGAAGTAGATGATCTTCTCTCTTGAAATTATGGTTTTCGGTGGTAATCCACAGATTTTGGAATTCGTGAATAAGAGCCCAAATTTGTCGATTTACCAGAGTAGACATGTTCCTGTGGTCGCCGACATGATTCCACCTGATTCCCTCCCGTTCCTAAACAATACATTGCCAGGTGGACATATTTTTCGTACTACACTACAGTGTATTGAAAATTGAAGCCAAGCCTGGTTAAGTGTATATATTGAATTTACTGTTGAGTTTTGATATTGCAGCTGCATTCAGTCATTTTGTCACGAGAGAATGCATCTTTATCAAATATAGGTCTATGCATGTTGCGAGTCAAAAAATGCTTTCCAAACCGATGATCTGATATCTGAATTTCAAACTTTGATTCCGGAGTCTCCGAGGCTCGTAGAATGCATGATGTCAATATTATATGTCAATCTTCATCATTCTTTCACAGGAATTCGAACTGACAGGCGGTGATTTCGTAATATGTATCCTTCAACTACGAAAGAAACATTCTGCTCAGGTTGTTTCAGTCAATTTTCATCGTGGAGGACAGATTCGCGCAGAGGCACTTTGATGTTTCCACTGATCAATTTTCGCACCATTTCTATATTGACTGACTTTGAGAATTATGATGATATTATCTAAGGTGAATTTAGCGCCCAAGTTCCAAGTCAAAACGTGATCCAATAATTGCAGACAGTAAGAGTCAAATGTTTTTTATCACGTCCAAGTCGTGTTTTGGTGTGAGATATTAATATTCTATTTTAACTTGAGCACTACAACAGTTTGTTGGTGATGATTTGTCGCATGCCCTATATCAAGGTTTCATGAATTGGATGGGCGCACCCACAGAATGACATAATCATGCTGGTAAAGTTTAGTACCCACATCAGTACGCGCAACCCGAGAGCTTTAGCGATATCACGTCCCATTTCTATACCATTATTCATTACTTTGGGCTGTGGAGATGAATTCGTGAATTCTGAATTTGTTGGGTTCTTCCGCTTTCAAATGTTTCTTCCCAAACTAGATTTAAAGCGATCATCGATGCACCTTCATCGGCGCTTATTTTTAAAATAACTCCACGTTGATTGTTCCTGCTTTGTAAAGCACCGCAGCTTGTCCTATTCAAATGTGGCAGTACTACTTGAATAACCTTAGTAAGTAAACAGACCGATGCTAGTTATTTTACATTTGATATGATCATATCATAGTAATGTACATATGAATGTGTGTAGGTTACAGTGCCAGGTCATGTCGTTGTAGAAATATAGAGTCGATGTAATTCGCCAACATGATAAATTGAAAATGTGTAGTTGATACTGAAAATCCTTCTGTACCGCACATGCGTGGACGTCAGTTTGTCGGTAATGTGTCTTGTATTCCGTCACATTACCGCTCTTTTGTTTCACGAAGATGCATTCGAATGTAGCCTACGTGGGATTTATCGATCGCCTGGAAAGTGTTTTGACACGCATGCGTGGGTTTCGGTTACGGCACTTTTCTTTACAATGCTTCTCGCTCAGTGCCTCGCTTCCTGTACGAGGATCATCGCTTACCGGGGTATTTCCTAGAAATTTTCTCTTGTAAAGCGTAAAATTCCACTTTGCCGTCTTGTTGGAATTCCAATGGTATGTGAACTATTTTATAATAATTCATTGCATATAAATGAACGGACGTCTTGCTGATCAAAATCTAAAATGTCGGTAAAGCTGGTAACAATGATTCGATTCGTCCAAGTGCATTTAGCCCAGTACCATGCGCTAGTACAAAATATATGAACATTTTTCGAATTTTCATAATCTGTCACGTTTTGCCAATGTGTTGCCCATGTGTTGTCCAGTTATTTTAATGTTGATTGGCCTACTATATATTGGCGTACTACTACTGTCATGCTTCATAGTTTTCCATATCTTTTCTCTCTACTAGCGCCTACGTTAAAATTAGACTAAGGATGTAGCCAACGAGTTGCGTAGGATGCAACACGAAGAAACGTTACATCGCTACCTCTCGTTATCGTGAAATTTGTAGTTGAAACCGGTACGAAAATGAGTGATCTTGATCAAGCACCCAATGAAGACATTCAGAATCGGGAAATCCATCATGAAATTGGATTAGAGGCATTACAAAGTAGCTCTGGGATGACGGACAGAATTGGTAGGTTGAGTACATATAAATGCTATTATCTCTATATTTCAATGAATGTTGACTGTTTTCGTTTTTCAATTACGTTTCAACTGCTTCTGTGTGAAGTACATACCGCGCCAGGTATCTATGTACACTCATGCCCCTTACGATGAAAACTATAAACACCCTTTGTAAATCCGCGACATTATTGAAGGCGGGAAACCCAGTCGTGAATGGATATCACAAAAGACACATTTTTTCATCAGTTCTGCCACAAAAGATATTTTCTCGGCATATAAACTAAATATTTTTATATATAGGGTAAACATTTGTTTATGAAGATAAATAGACGGCAGTGCAATAGCAAGATAAGCAGTTACGGTGACAAAGCAAACACAAGTATGAACCTCCAGGCTCATACGAATGGTGCGAACGGGATGAATTCTGTCACTCAGTCACACTGCAAAGCACTAGCCAAGTGGTTCGAAACCTTTCTGTCTTTGCGGACCCCGTTGGACCGTCAGGGACCCCCGCGGACCTCTTCAGATTTAGTTCAAATTTAGCTCAAAGATCGTCTAACCGTCATCTGACTAGAGCAAATATTAACTGTAGGCTAGTGATAATCAGCAACAAAATTACTTTTCTTGAAAATAACATCATACTATTCATGTAGAAATTGGGAATACTTTTAGTATTTCAAAGCGAATTTCGTAGCAGCGTCTCTTGAAATAGGCGGTCTTGTCTTGAAAATCCGAGCCGTCGATGTGATATGAACGAGTGCCGAAAATCGATTCCCGCAAATATACGAGTTGGCGAATGTATAAAAACGCGTAACGCTTCCGACGACACCACTTGGTATGATCGCTACAAATAAGGCACCAAAATGAGAAACAGATAACGTCCAGTCTAAATATTTCTATCTGTCAGCTCACCTAGAAGTTGTTCAGCAATAACGGCTATGTATATCACGTGATAAAATGGATTTTTGCAATCAAATCTTTAATAAAACCCCAACAAAAACACATCTGAAATTCAATATGTCTGTGTCAGTAGGCTAATGGCAATTAAAATAAGTTTGCACAATAGAATATTCCATCTCAGACGGCCATCTCTGTTTACTGGAGTCCTGAAGGTTAAGCAGTTATAAAGCGAAACTTCCTCGTGATTTCTCTAATTAAAAAAATACAAGTTAGGTTATCAACCATCTTCCAAATTTGGAGGTTTCGCGGACCCCCTGAAAATGCTTTGGGAGTATTGAAGGGGACTACCTCTGAATATGACCTTGTTTTTTTCGATCAGCTCTGGTTTCGGAGATAATCTATGGGTCTATTTTGACTAAAATCTCATATTTTCACTGTATGCTCTGGACAAAAAAAAACGGCCAAGTCGTGTTATAAAGTTCAAATATATTCAATCTACTTGTTATTTTTATATGCTGAAGACTATTTTAAATCAAAATATAGCAACATCATTAGATTTGGAGCATCAGATTTCTCATAGTTGGATACTTTCGCGGATATCACGTACCTAAATAAACTCCAAAGTATTTACCTAAATACTCAAATACCGTTGCATTAATTCAATCAGTTTTATGTCAACCACCAATTGTAAATTCAGAATAATCAGTTGATGTAGAATATTATTTCGAAATCTTAAAACAAAATTGTTTCTTGTACGAGTTTGCTTGTAAGCAATTTAGTGCAGTCTCTCGAAAGGTTCCAGCAATAGTCTGCCGTAATGTGTTCATATCATCTATCCGGATATATCTCTTTTGTTATTTTGATGTCTTGGTGGAACCTTTTTCCTTGCTTTTCACTCTATTCACCAAGATGATCTGGAAATATCAAAAAGACTGGACAGGAAATGCAATTCAATGCTCATGTTTCCTCCAATTTTTGGACGATCTGTTGGTATTGGGTGCTTTGTGATCTTCCAAAAAGTTTTGTTTTCTACATCCTTGGAGGAATTCCATGTAGTCAGATCCTTTCTCAATAGGAAATTGAAATCTTTCATCCAGGTTTCACCCGGACTTCACTCATGGCGTCGTGATCTCCAAAACTAAAATGTGAAGTTTACATCATCATCATTACCATTCAGTGGAGTTAGTTAACGTAGTGGTGATGATAAGCGTTAGCTACCCGGGTGGCCCGGTTACGATTCTGCGGCGGAGGTTTATCTGGGATCCTCTATCCCCACGACAAAAAGCCCAGGGAAAGGCCCGTTAAAAAACCCGGGGAATAGATATTAATGTCGAGAAATATCTGTGTCAAAGGGCAGTATATAGGTCGAGGGGAGGCCAGTTTAAGACACCGCAACTGGTCGTTCAGCATCCTCCTATATCTGTTCATTACATCGCATTGTGTCTTATCGCATTTTACATTGTGAGTGCCTTGATCAGATGAAAATAATATCTGACGATTATTTATTGATATTATGAAACATTGGAATGGCGCACCCATTACTACTAAATGCACCCGCTACTCTACACTGCAGACATCCCGATTAGTGCTCATTGTAGCATGTGCTCTCCCGTCTCCCAATATGAGTAATTCCATCCATATGTAGATGTTTTGTTGTCTTTTTCAGGAGATTTATCTGTCGTGAAAGGGAAAGATGTAACAATAAGCAAGGCAACAATAAAGAGCGAAGTTAACATCTACCCTGCTTCGCGATATTCGCAAGGTATGCACGAAATGGTTACCAATTGTGAAACCAGGCAGTTATCGAAACTGACTTCAATTTTTATTCTAGAACTGCCCAGAAGTGAGCTGAGTGAGTACATCTAAAATATTGTCATGTGTATAGTTGTAGATTATTTTGCAATGCAAACATTACGAGTCTAAAAGAAAAGAAATTCACCCTTGATATACATCGGTTGCACTGGGGCAAAAATATAACATTTTACCGCCACTGTGAACCTTTTACGAAACCCCTTCACTCTCTGAGAGTGAACGGAGTTTCATCCAGTCATCGACACCCAATAAATTGAGTGCTTTCTTCGTTGCGTTCATTTGCTATCCTTGCTTCTTTTTGATTCTCGAACGACGAAACGGAACTCGCGTTTTAGTTATGTCAGAAGAGTGTTGGAATAAATAAGTCGTGGATTATCACAAGACAGTGCCCACCATCTGACGTATACACGAACTTCGTAGTTTCTACAGTTTTCTCAATATCGTATCCAGGGATATCTAGACTAGGGATTGATAACTCTTTTTTGCCCATTACGTGATGAGGGCAAAAGTCCAATTATCTGTGAGGACTGCTGTCTGCACCTACGGATGCTTGTTGCCCACTATTACTCTTCAAGTTAGATAACAAATTGTTGATGACATCATAGTGGCCATGACGTCATAGTGAACATGACGCCATAGTGACTATGACGTCACAGATACTTTTCTTTATTATAATATTCGTGAAATGGCATGCAATTAATTGATTACAAACACAAGATAAACCGCAGAAATTGATCGGCCAATGTATCCACTGACAAAATATATAACACCGGCCTCTTCAGTTGTGATAAAATTCAGCGGTGCAGAGATAGGCAAAAGAAAGCTCACCAACCATTTGAAATCTTCTGCAGGTTGTAACGCAGTTGCGGTCAAAGGTGGGTCTTGTTCATTCAAATTAAGAATACTCTTCAAACCATGCTGCTGAAGTAAGCTCAAGCAGCGGAACTTCTTTTCCGCAAGCAGCAACTGCTTCACGGACATGAAAAAGTTTGCCCCATTAGCTTGCCGGTACATGCCAAATCTAGCCTCAATGGGATTTGACATGACTTTTCCGCTGAGAAAATACTTCACGCATGTTGCGATTGAAGGTATTTTGACAGTGAAAGGACTGAGGTCATGTTTTGAATACAAGCCATAAAGGTCTCGTTAGTGAGCCCAGCTCTGTCAGATCTTTGCCACTCCATGAATATAGTTATGGCTTTGTTCAGGAATGCTTCCCCTGGGTGGACACAACCTTCCATTTCTTGTAAAGGCATGTAGAATGGATTTCTCTTCCTAGTAGCTTTATTAGGACTTTTCACGGACATGATGTTCCATATGTTTTCAATGAATTCCAGATAACGTGCTGTTTGTAAAAATCCAGAGAATTTGCAAGAGGCTCCTTCATGCAGTGGCTGCCCATATGCCTTAAGCCCAATCACAGTGCTTTCACTGAAAACAGCAAGAGCATGTGTAGGCGACGTTCGAGCAATACCACTAGGATCCAAAGATACTTTAGTTAATTTGTGAGCAGCTTTGACGGGAAGGCCTTCTTCAAGTTCATACAATTTTCGTATGTGACTGAACTTGGCATCGCACGACTCTCCTAAAATATCCTCATGACCAGCAGTGGGAGGATTCATCTGCTTTTTGTTTACAAAGTTATTATATATGTTTTTGAAATTATGGGTAAAATCAAAAATGAGAAACAGCTCTTCTCCACTCCTCACTGGGTGCTCGATACTCGGACGAAGCTGACCACCACAAAGCTCAATGAAGAGTTTCCTGTTACAAACATGGTTATCAGTTGACACCGCTATCACCAGGAAGAATTCATCCAAAGCCTGCATGACAAATTCAAACCACCTGCGAAGGCGGTCTGTATCCAATTTTTCAACTGGAATCAGGCAAGCGATATCTTTGTACTTGCAGAACAGAGACTGGACCATAAATGCCAGTACAGTTTTTGCTGGTTTGCCTTCCTCAGTCAGACCCGCGAATGAGCCATTGGTGTACTCTATTCTTTGTGCCGTATACACCTCATCTATCATGAGGCATACGATACGATCGCAGGGTGTTAACTCTTTTGATCGCTCTTTTAAATAATGCAAGTCTACTTTTCTTGGCTCCACAGTCATTTTCGATGATATTTGGCGAAGTCGACTCATCGAAGGCAAGGCAAAGAAATGCTTCAACTTTTTGTACAGTACAGGACTAGTCAATCTCCACAGGAAAGCCAACATAAGAGTATCAGGTGAATATCGGCGACCTTTTGGGTGGATTTGAATCAATTTCAACTGTTCCACAATAAATCCTAACAAAGGTGTCATGCAGCCATCCTGTAGAGCTGCGGACTCTGCCGTAACGACGAGATAATCTTCCAGGATAGACACAGCAAGACTAATGCTGCTCGAGTCATCACTGCCACTATACAGTTTCCTGCATACAGCAAGCACATTGGCTACCTGGCTGGTGCTTTGTACAAATCCGGTTGGAAGCACGTTCTCATACATCGATCTGGGAACTGGTTTGGAATTAACAAAAGCAAAGTCTTCCAAATTCTGCTTTATGAGAACGGATATGGCAAGTTTCGGTGGATTGATCATATTTTCTGATGTCTCTATCCAGTGAAATTGCAGCGAATCATAGGTGCACACAGAACTATATCCAGATGGTAGTGTCTCGCTCTTAATCTTCTCCTTCAGAGAAGCTAATGTTTCAATATTTTCAAGCAGAAAAATTTGCTTGTTACGGCCCTCAATTAGAGAATTTTGCATTTCACGTCTTGCAGAAGCACTTGATTTCGTACTCCGAGATTTAGGGCTCGGTACACTCAAATACTCCGACAGATTCGGGAAAATATGAGGAACAACACCCGGTTTCAAACGCGATCTTGATAATTTCTGAAATTCGTGCTTGTTTCGGCGGGTGCTGTTTGTATCACAGGTGTCTACCATGAAGTCATCAGGAGAGAAATGCTTCGCACACACCCTGGAGTACATTGTTACTATCCAATTTTTGCGTGGAATCGCTCTAATCCATTTCTGGCGTAAATGTTGCTCTTGTGGAAAAACATACATGCGTTCATGTAAAACTGAGCATTCCTTTACTGTAGAACTTTTTCTGGGTTTGTATCCAGTGCGGCAATTTGGCACACAGCAGGTATATCCCATTCGTCAATCGTAGTGTCAGCATCAGATAAATTCAAGTCTAATATAATTAGTTCCAGCAATTTATGGTGATAAAATGGAAATTAGATGATATAGGCGTGTAAGCATATGAGCCTGTAAGCCTATAGACCTGTATTATGCCTATTGCCTATAGGCATGTAAGCCTACATGCCTGCAAGCCTACAGGCCAGTAAGCCTATAGGGCCAAAGCCTTGCACGCTGCTCAGTCGCCCACTCGCCCAGCCTATAGGTCTGTCTATATACTGTGTAGCACCAGTGGCTATACGTCAAGACAAAAAAAAACACGAGTACAAATCAGCCAGTCACTACCACTACTACTGAACGACCCGACTAGTTCTTACCGGTACTTCTCGCGCGTGACAAACTTAACGAGCTGAGTAGCCAATACTGTTACCGCTCCAACGTTTAAACTATCAAAACTTATCCTCAGTTCACTTCAGTAAGATCTACGGTCAGTCCATCCCGTGCATCAATAGTAACGACGCAATTAGCGATGAACGCAAACCCGCAATTACAATAGACACTTACGTGACCTTTGACACGAACCAATCAGGTTGCAGCAGGATGTAAACAAAGAACAAGCCCGGGCAAGCTTACTATGAGCTCTTATGGAAAAAGGTTGAAAAATGAAGGTTTTAAGCAAGATTACGTTGAATTGGGGATGACTGGCCTTAATGAATAGTAATAGCGTAGAGCTAGTATGTGGTTGCAGCTTTTAATCTAGGATGAACATGAATGGTGGCAAGTACGCACCAGCGTGCTGTGTCCAAATGCACGGGTTTTTGACAACTTTTCTGATTAAGCGACGATTGTTGTATACTATACTATAGGATTGTGGTAATGCACATTTTGACGATTTCATAGGCTCCAGGTCTCGAGCAAAATTTTCAAGCATATCTCATGTTCAGAAATATATATACTATAAAATATAGCTGCTGCCACACATCACAATTTTTGTGTATTGATTATGAAACTTGAAAGCTATGGAGATTCTATCGAATTTATGGATTTGAGTGGAACAGCATCTTCTTCTAACACCGCGGAGAAAGCTACGAAGTATTTCATGGAGCGCTATGCACACGATTTAGGGATAAAGATTGAGGAGACAATCCACTCTTTTTAGAAGCAATATTCTAGTGAACTGCCAATGTTATAGCAACTTGCGGAAAAGTGAGATAACACACTCAATGGAAATACACGTTCTCGGAAAATCCATTATTGATTCGTCTTGCACTTGTAAGACAGGGTAAGTAAGGAAAAAGACATTTTTTCAGAGACTCCTTCAATAGATATTTTAACCATGATTTATTTTCATATTAGGTTCTGATATATGCTCTCATGCATATGCATTGATTAAGACAATCCAGCACCTGAAGCTAAAAGGACTACATTGTGATTTGCATCAGCATCAGTGAGCTCCATCGTGATTGACAAGCAATCTCTCCACCGTACTCGCAACCGATCAACTCCTGCCTCAAGGTAGATTTTGGTGTATCTGGTGTCTTCAGTTTTATAACATTCCATCAAACACAAATAATCCTAGAACATTTGCATCTGGAGAATTGTTCATTCAACAAATTGGGCATCTAAATGAGCTTCAATAATGCTCACCACTGGAATATCTAGACATGCACTGTTGGTACAGACTGACCATGGCACCGCGCAATTACGATCCGTAGCATGCTATTAGGCATTACGATATTGACAATGGAACTGAATTTGCACAATTGCCGAATATGTTGCGTCATTCATTTTTAATTTTCAATCTTGAATTAGAGTATGCAATTAGTCCATATATATTTGGTTAGTTGTGATACACAATGCTGCATAGTATGACACCAGACAAAATTTTATACTCCTTGATTCTTCCGATCAGCTGTTCAATATGAATACGTTCTCTCGCCATCTTTCTTGTTGTGGAACAGTCTGGCTCAGGCATTTGACGGTGTGTAAATCACGTGCAGGAATATTTAAATCTAGATTCAATTTCTTGATTTCAGACTCACTGGTGAATCCCTTTTCTGCCATGATAGCATTGCCTGGCTCACCATAGCTGAACTCCATCATTTTCTTACATTTCTTGTCGAATCCACATATTTAACTAATATTTCGATCTGAAATGCTCCCTGTAAATAGTTCCTGCACGAAAGTAGGAGTACCACAATCCATCAATCCTTTCAAAGTTGTATGTGATTTATTGACAGTCAATAATCATTCTAGATTTGAGAAATCATGAATGAATGCAAATGGTGCATTTTTAAGAACCACATATCTACATGGCCAAATCGCGATTAAATGAAGCAGTTACATATGGCTGACCCAATGGTTAAATACTATGCTTACAGCAATACTATAAATTTGACGTCAGTAGGATAAGTCGGGCAATTCAGAAAGAATTTAATGTAGTCTAGCATAAAATTTCAGCTTCTCCGCATCTTTTGACATTTTGATGCTCCTCTGAGAACTGAACTTCACTAGCAATAATTGTCAGTCAATTTGTAATTTTCCTGGACGAGTTTACTGTTTCGTGCTTCTATGCTTCTTCCAGAAATTTGATTTTCTTCCGTTTTATCCATCGACTTCCTCTTTCTGCAGCTTCATAAAAGATATCCATCAAGCCTGCACAAAATATATAATATGTTTATTTTACAGAGCAATACTGCTGTGCAGGCACCTATCAAGGCGTACTCGTCCGACTCGTACAACGTATCACCGCTACCAATTTCAACTATTCGTCTCATTATTGAATATATTGTTTTCAACAATTTCAATACATTACACACCATCAAGCAACAAAACTGGAGTGGAATAAAACGAGACACACCAAGTCGATTGTGGCATCAAGTGTGACTGCATTTCAGATTGGACTCATTTTGAAACACAGAATTGTTTCATCTAGATCAGTGGTTCCCAACCTTTTTGACCTATCGCCCCCTTTTCAAGGTCAATACCGATCATCGCCCCCCAAATTTTGAGTACCGAAAATTGGGCATACAAACCTGTAATCACCGGCAGGTTGACTAAAAAAGAGGGTCAAATTTTCGGCTCGATGTCTAATTTGACACACTTTTGTAACTAAATTTCCGTGGGTTGACTAAAAATAAAAAAAATAAAAAAAAATGTCAGCCGTTTTGACGCGTCATCGCCCCCCCGAATCGCCCCCTTCGCTATTTTCGCCCCCTTTGTCCATTTTCGCCCCCCTGTCGCCCCCTTCGTCATTTTCGCCCCCCTAGACCGCCAAATCGCCCATGTTGGGAACCACTGATCTAGATTCTAGATTATGTCAGGATTCAATATTTTTGGTACAATAATAGATACCGTATGTCATTTTCTTAATAAGATGAGAATTCAGATGACTACAAGGAAGTCCACATGCCTTTATCCAGATTTTACATTCTTCCATGCATGTCATTGGCTCTGGGAAAGGTAAAAGCGCACACCAGGAAAGGTCTGGGTAGCCATCTCCATGTTACGCAGGCTATTAGCACAGTGTTTATCCGGCATTTATCCTGATAGATTCAATACACGAGCTAGAACAAAAAATGACGATTTCAGCCGGGAACAGATCATGTTGCCTAACATATATCATATTAATATGATCATTGAATATGCAGACAAGTGTCCAGTGTAACAGTAATTTGCTAGATAATGATACAGACTGTAGACTACTATATACAAATGTCGACTCCATAAATAGAACGCATATAACGCCACATAATGGATACCACACATATCCTGACTCAAAATTCCTCTAATCCATTCTATTCGCTAAGACAATCCTATAGTATACGACTAAGGATAATACAGCAATAGTTGCTTCATCCGAAAAGTTGTCAGAAATTCATTCATTTGGACATACCATGCTGATGCGTGCTTGCCATCATTCATGCTTATTGTAGGTTATAACACTGCATATACATACTAGCTCCACGTTATTACCATTCACCAAAGCCAGCTATTCCCAATTCAATGTAATTTTGCTAAAAACCTATATTTTTCAACCCTTTTCCATAAGAGCTCATAGTAAGCTTGCCCGGGCTTGTTCTTTGTTTACATCCTACTGCAACCTGATTGGTTCGTGTCAAAGGTCACGTAAGTGTCTATTAGAATTAGTAGCGGCACTGCTCAAACGCGATCGTCATCGACCTTTCGCACGAGATTTATAAGACAGTTTGCCAGTTAACTTACGATGTACGATCGTCCCTAACTTATCTAGTAGATGCCTGGCGAACAGTATATATCCCTGAATTGACAAATAACAACGCACGCAATTTGAACTGCGAGCGCAACGATATTCCTTCACCTCTACTCCTGTTTGACAAGAATGCCCTCATTCCGTCAATTGAGTACGCGGTCACGTGACTAGTTATCAATCCCGTAGTCTAGATATCCCTGATCGTATCCCACACCACATCAGCAGATCCGATGACGAGGGAAAGTTTGCGATAAAAACTTATCTTGCACATGTGCTCGATGTACGTCTATTATTCTGCGGTGTAATAAAAATATTTTCAGTCGGATATCACTGAAATTAAAAACGTTTCCCGCTTTGCCTATCACTCAATGGATCTTGACTTTCCCAGCTTGGTAAACTTGTTGTTCCTATAATTTTAATTATCATATTTCAGGGATTTGATTTGACCAGAAATCGATACCATGTAGCCGACTAAACCTACTAACTAGAATAATACTGAGTATAGCAAGCGAAATTCATACACTAAATGTGTCCCGTTACCTAAAAGGTTGGACGCCTCTGATCGATATCAAGAAAAAACTTGAGTAAAGCACAGAAGCAGGAAAAGTTAGATATTTAGACTGTACGTTCGGTAGCCTACAGCAGTGCTCGTCAACATCCAACCACAGCTGTGATAAGTTCTTTAATTTTTTTCAGCTTTAGGCAATAGTTTTTTATGTAAATTTGTTCTTTATAGACGAAAGGTACTGTTCATGTTCGTTCAATGTTCATTTGCCCTTGCCCCAGCATTCGTCATATATACGATGTAGTCCTATACTGTAAGTGCATTGGTGCAAAATAGGTGTATTTACGAGATTTCTATACCATAAGCGTAGTATGCAAATCTCGCTGTCGCATGCTTTCTGGTAATAAAATTCGCTTTCACGCCTATTCCAGTAGGTGAAAACAGTTCTAATGCACCAATCCTCATGGAGATATATCCCAGGGGTGCATTGACCTCTGTTTACACGTACGATCTCCTTTTACGATGGTGCGCGGAAAGTGAACCCACTCCGCTCCTGACATTTCCATTCGAATTGGTGTATTTGACTCGTTTTCACCCACTTGAATGGGTGTAAAATTTACATTTTGTACCATAAGTGCCTTTCTCGGATTCAGCCAGTTCACACCGTTTATATAGAACTGGCTCACGAAATTCGAAACACGTAAATGACAGTGAACTGGTAAACATTACTGGTTGATGTCAATCACTTTTTGTAAGAGAATCGGCTGAAAAATTTGAGTTTTATGATGGAACCGTCTGACAATAAATTGAATCTGCCTTTGCCTTATTCTCACGCTACGCTATAGCGGAAACCGGCGAAATACAAGATATTCGTTTACAGAGTAGTTTATCGCTGAACTATGAACTTCTTGGTCAAATTTGATTTTCTGAAAATTCATAGGGAATTATACGACGTGAAAAGGTATCTTCGCGGCGAGATCAAAGTAGCTCAAGTCCATTTTTTCAAATTTTGAGATCCAGTTTTCAAATTGATAGAAAATCAAGTTTTTGTCATTTTTTTCATACGTATCTTGGCCATGTTTATGTTTATCACATTGTTTCAAAGTTAACCATGGTCGACTGAATACCGGAACAAAATGAAAACTTTACACAAAGTGAATTTTCTCAAAATGTGTAAGATCTACATAAGCTTGTACTTTGATTCCACAGAGACGATATGCGCAATATCTAAAATGTCTTGTTTAGATAAATTCGGAGAACGACTCGCAGATGAGGTGAATAAAAGAACTCGAAAGGAATGTGAAAAATTCGCTACTGCTGCTCTGAATATCAGCAATCGCAAAGCGACAAAAATATCGTGTCAGGTGCTGCCAGAGCTTGCACGAACGGATTTTTTTGAAGGAGCGACAGGTCTCGAGGAAGTCAATTATTCCGCCACCACCACCACCAATATTACTAGAAAAAAGAGAGAGGCTCAAGTATTTGTGAAGGAAATCCACAACCAAGGGAGATATGTACTAGTGGTCGGGGCAGCTGGAAGTGGCAAGACAACTCTTGCAAAAAGATACAGCTTGCTGGCGTTGAATAATGAGACGACCCAATATTTTAAAATGGTTCATTTCATCAACATTCGGGATACCGGAACAGAAAAATGTACTCCCAAAAAGTTCTTACTAGAAGATCATCTGATAGGACAGAGCTTGAAAGGGTGCGTTGAGCATGGTTACACTTGGCTGCAATATGAAGAAAACCAGGAGTCAGTACTGTTCGTATTCGATGGTTTGGACACCGCCCCGTGGGATCTGGACGACACACACCATCCGCCAATGGGTTATAATGATGCGAAAATGCCAGTGACTATCATGTTTAATATTTTACGCGGCCATCTTTTCCCAAAATGCAGTATCTTACTCACGTCACGAGAGTACGGCGTGTCGAGATTGAAGCCCGAGCTGCGTCCTAACGCATCAATCACCATGAGAGGTCTGGTTCCGAAAGACATGAAGTCGTTGGTTGAAGACCTTGGCGGCGATAGGAGTCTAGATATTTGGAACGCGATCGAAGACAAGTCGCAGAATCTCATTGCAGCTGTGTTCAAACCCGCTGTTTCTGACATTCGTTATCATGATACATCAGTACGAAAAGAAGCCACCGAAGAGCTTTTCCGGCATTATCATACAGCTTTTGGAACGCCACATCCGCTCCAATAACCGGAGTATGCCATCAGAACGAATTACAGACATTCTTCACAAGCTGAAACGTCTCTCCTACTCTGCTCTCGAGCGGAGAAGTGTCGTGTTTAGCATAAAGGATTTGGACGATTCCGGATTGACTCCGGATGACGTGAAAGACCTTATCATAGGCAGTCCGAATCCAAGTAGCGAATTCGACCAGTTGCTAATGCCGAAGGATTTTCATTACTTTTTCTGTCATCAGGCAATACAGGTGAGTTCAACCCACTAATTTATCTGTCGCGCTCACCCAGCACCCTCTTGATTGCAAGGAGTCAGTCTTGTTTTTGGCTGGCTTCTTTGACTGGTCTTGTTTTTTACTAGCTTTCGTGTGTTGGTCAGCTAATCCGGAATCATGCTTGAATTACATGGTGACTGCTAGCATATATCTCCCTGTCGTTTAAATTTCAGTACATTAGTATTGCAACGATGCAACCAGTTTTCTAAAATATGCTGGCATTCGACGGTTATATTACCAGCTTAGACCATACCAGCAACAAATTCCGTCGGTCCGCCGACCAGCCCTTGTTATAATACGCGAAGGTGAGTATAGCTGTTCTCTCTTAGGAAGCGTTCGCCGCTCAGCATGTTTCAGAGATGGATGATCGGGATTTCGATCACGCCGTCACTAACTACCTGCGCGGTCGTTCCGGGCTAGTCGTACGTCAGTTCACCTGCGGAATATTGTTCAACGAAGAGACGAGCGAAGCGTCGGGAAAAAGATTGGAAGGTATGTCAATAGGCGTATATGCTATCAAAATGAGCCTACAAATCAGCTTTTGTAACCCCTAAGTGACGTGGATTTTGTTCGCTTCCAGAAAGCGAGAGAATAGCGAAACGAGAGAAGATCATCCTGGTTCTTGAACAAGATTTAGTTGATCACAAGGATAAACCACTCGAGTTGCTCAGTCTGCTCACATCGTTGCGAGAATGCGGAGACGACGAAAATGTCGTGACAATGGTGCGAAAGCGCCTGGATGCGATACGTCTATCAGGAATATCCATCACTCCTAGTGATATACACGCCGTTGGGAGAGTCGCGTCCCATTGCAAGAAGCTCGACATAATGCAGCTGGTCAACTGTCAATTGAACAGGAAATCTCTTGAAACTCTAGTCGAAGTGATGAAATACTCGAATGTGGAGGTTTATGGATATAATTGGCGATTCGGTGGATGTGGATATACATGTCTATCTTTATTTACAGATTACTGTGTTCGATGTGAGTTTCAATAGCAACCTACGGAAGGAAAGCATGTATTACATCCATAAAGTCTGCATTCGCGGTCAAGGTTTAAACTACTGGCAGTGTGGCTTTAGGCAACATCACATTCTAGACTTTGTCGACAAAAGTCCTGAGGTATGCAGTAGTATATCATTGAAAATTTAGAGCATTGAAAATTTATAGCGATCATGGCGTGCTACTCCATGTATGACATTGATTTGCTTCATTGTCGCAGGATGTGAACGAGGAAATCCGGATAGAATCCACCGAGGAAAGGGTAAAATTACAATTCGACGAGGATCAAGTTTTGGATTTAGAGAGCTACAACGTGAAGAATCATTATGCGAAATTGACAGAACTAGCTTCAATAACACCCCTTCCGGTGAATCATTAGCTTAGCTATTGTATCATGCTCTACTGGATCGTACAATTTTTCCATTTCAGGAGTTTTTGAGGGTGAATATCATTGATTACGGCAGAGACGATATCTCCAATACAGGAGTATCTGAAATCGAGCAATTGTGCAAGCTGCTTTCAAAGTGCGACAATATTTCAGAACTTGCGATCTCGGACTCAAAGTTGAACGGAAACGATTTGGGGCTCATCGCAAATGCTGTAAAGACTAAAATGGTATTCCTTTAACCTGTGGAATCATTCCATTTATCAATTACAACAGTTTTCAATTACAGATGGCTTCCCTGAATATATATTTGTGCCCTGACATTCTCCGAGTCGGATGGAGCGCATTAGGAAACATAGCAGCCGCATGTAAGGTCAACAATCTTTACATGACTGCATGTTCTCTAGAAGACGACAAACTCAGAGGATTGAACAGCTCTCTAAGAAAGAACAACGCCAAGGTTTTTGGGGCGATTTGTAATTCTTTTTAGACTAAACGATTCGACGAACCTTTGCAGCTTAAAAAATTGGACGTTAGCAGAAATGGTGACATGCATCCCAATTGTCTCAGTGAAATCGGTGAGATTATGGAACTGTGCGAATGCAAAGAACTTGTCGCTGGATATTGCAATTTACAGTCAATTCATCTGAAGTCTATCGAGGAACGGCTCGTGAATGTGAAGGTCGTTGTTCATTTACATTCATAAGCAAGTTAACATTGTTGGGTGTTCTGTCGTAAGCCACGATAACCATGTTAACATTAGAAATATATTGATTGACGCATTAACAATAGTAATATGAAACATGGTGTTAGACCTCGTATCATATCAAGAGAAAGCCTCCGATCATAGTTTTCAGCGCACTTTATCACTAACTATTCCTTGCGCCATCATATAAAATTACTCAAGATTAACTTCATGTCATGACGCATAGGCCGACATAGGCTATTCAATATATTCTATGTGCACACTGCACATTGCACAGTTATGCCGTGCTGCACTTTCAGTCTACATTCCTGTTATTTATTCCAACGTTGCGTATCGGCGACGCAATTTACCATGTGCACATGACTAATTCTTGAAAATTTCGCTGTTATGAACAACCCCACACGGGTCATATTCGGTCACATATAGGCCTACTGATTATGATGAATGTCCCATTGAATATCGCGTTAGTCCAAGTCTCATCTGGTAGATGGGACCTCAGACCACATTCCTGGCTAGTTGTAGGCATATATCCCCTTCTGTAGTATCAAAGCTGGATAAATTCGAGAAATATCTGATCGACCAATACCAGCAATTTGTCGTACTCAATATTCCTCACGCAGCTGGATAGAATCGACTTGAGCGGAAATGCAAATATGAACCCTGAAGGTTTTAAAATACTTGGCGAAATTGTTACGAGAACCGAGACTAAACAACTTGACATCAGCGAATGCGATCCGGGTTGGGAAGAACTGAAAAATTTTAAGGACTCTACGAGACATGCAAATAAGGTACGAATGTTTTCTACAGGTACATCGAATCATAACAAAAGCTATATGTCGTCATCATATCAACCTTTGCGGTACCGCTTTGAATTAGATCAATATTGTCATGTTGACTCGTTCATCGTCTCAGCTGGAAAAGTTGAACGTCAGCAGAAACCGAAGAATGGGCGCAGAAGGTTTGAGGCAAGTCGCCGAAATGACCGGACAATATGTTCTCAAAGACTTGTTCATACGACAGTGTGAACTGGATGCCGCAAAACTGCGATGTTTTCAAGAAGCACTTCCAATTAACTCTAAAGTGAGTTCATTCATATACGGTGATACGCTAAGTGGGGTTATGTAAATAGTGGTCACTCACCGTTACTAGTACTTCATCTGCGATGCAATGAACATATATAGGCGGTTGTAGTGACCATGTGCACTGTGCAGTGCAGTGTATCAAATTATGCGAATCGCCTAAACCGGAGATCGGCAACCTCTGGCTCGCGAGAAAAAATGTTCTGCTTTTATATTAGACCCGCGCCGTCCGTCTCTTGGTCATGACACTTCATCTTATGAAACCTCGGCAAACCATTGTTACCAAACCAAATATGAAATGAAATCATGGCCGCCAAGGCGGCGACGAGTAGCGAATTTGTATGCTCTTCCGACGCGATACTAGCTAGTGCAGCGGTTCTCAACCTTTTCGACCTCGCGGCATACACTTTGAAAATGAAAAATAGTTCGCGGCACACTAGCGGCACAGGTAAACTACCGGAAAACGTATAGCAGCACCATACAGAGGTGGTCACTGACGAAGTACTTCTATTTTTTCGGAGTACTCAAGTAGGCTTTAATCTGCTTCAAATAAGAAATTAAGTTTTCCTTTATCTCTGCGGTCATGTCGCAAATACGTCTACGAATGGTCTCATTTGACATAGGAATCGTCTTCAATTCTTCCCAAACGTTTATTCACAATTCTAGTGCAGGCCGGAAGAAGAACTGTCTCCGCTTCCGTGTGAGGTTTTGAATTATCAGATATTACCTCTGCTACCACAAAACTGCTCTGCTTAGATCTTGTTTAAACTTCGGGCTGAGAATAGTTTCACAAGATCGGTTCATGAGTCATGATAATGAAGTCTGCCCACTATCGGATTGTCGATTTAATTAACCGTCGCATCGAAGAGTCCAATCACGATCGCCACTAACAAATACGGAGGCGTGGAGGCGTATACATGGATGTTAAACTCATCTCCACGCATATCGTGTAATAGAACCTGTGAGGATAGCAATACCCCAATAGTGTTACTGGCAGTCACCCGCAGTTCAATTTATAGTTCTAACAAACCGGGATGATAAATATCAGCGTCGGGAAAATTTGTTAACTAATATAATTTGGTCAGCTTTGCTTCTCATTTTACCTGCAGTTTCGACACGCTATACCTAACAATAATCGCAATGTGAATGTCCATGTGGGCAATTCTAATTTGTAAACGTGAACATCACTTCCAAACGAGTTCATTTCTCAATGGTGGGAATGCTTTCCTGGGTGTTTGAGGTTGATATATTGGCTCGTACTCGTCCTCCGATCTGCAAAAGCAGTGTCTAACAATAAGTGGGCCTTGCTATAAGTTGGCATCTCAATAATCAAAATAAGCAAATTCGGTATGGTATAAAATGATATCGATGACGAAGATTCGGCAAGAATATGACTACGAATAGAAATAGAAAAAGGTCATCAACCTGCGTCAAGTCGCTATTCAGCCTCCGGTTCTGAGGGGAGTGACTAGTAAAAGGTGAAGACCTTCGTCCACACCTCAACATCACGGTCCAATTGCCCGAGTTTAGTTATCACCGTCATAAATTCTACTATATGTGAGCAAACTGGCGTGTCACACCCACTGACGGCGGAGGCCCCAGTTTGATTCATGGCAGTGCAGTAGAAAGTTACGAAGCGTCACAGATTTATGACATTCTCCGCTTCTGCGTTGCTGTGCTCAGAGCGTCTTTGCAATAAAAAGTCTAGATAAAGACCCAATCCATTACCTAATGTGGAAGCTAGATGCCAGGTCGTCTCGACATCCTTGTACCTGTTCACTGCTTCGCATTGTACGTCGCGTGTTTTGATCGGGTAAATTCAATAGAACCACCAGCAATGACACACTCATAAATTTGGATTTATTTACTTTTGTTATACTTCGACCTTATTTAACACATTTCCTCGCGGCACACCTGAGCAGCCCAATTGGCACACTAGTGTGCCGCGGCACACCGGTTGAGAACCGTTGATCTAGTGGCCCGTTCGCGACCCACCGCGCGGTGGATTCTAGAGTCCGTACCCCTGAGCGCCAAGATGTATTGCTCGGTTTCTCAGCCATCCAGACGTAAGTGATGTTTTACAAAAGCCTACATAACTGGTTCCTGGGATGGGACAGAGCTTGAAGATTGCTTTCATTATACAATCGTACAACATCGAATGCAGTAATACATTTATTATAACTCGAAGGCTTTTCGAGTGCCTCTTTTCAAGAGCTAGGGGCATACTAGCACTAAAGTAGGCCAGAGTTAAATGACTACGAGTGTCGGGACACCATGGTCACATTTTTACACAATAGCCACAACAACAGATTGGCGGAGAATACACTTCAAATTCAAAAAGCTGCTCCACATTTCCCTGACATCAACCATCCCGTGGAATTCGCTCATACATACTTTCAACAAATAGATTTCTTTAGAATCGCCTATCTGCCTATCCTTGTCGTAAGCAACGAACGGTCACTGCAGCTATCAAAGTAGCATGACCGTATATGTGACTTCGACGCGATGGAGAATTTCCCACGCCAGTCAACGTATAATGTATATATGCCCTGTGCCCCTGTCTACCAATCAGGTATTTTTTATCTGACAGTGTGTAAGCCCGAAAGGTTGACGACCGCTGGCCTGAAAGCACAAAACGTTATCCAGCAATCACCACACAAGCGCTACTTTTCGATCAAATACTGTAAAATATTTGTAACGAAGCAATAAATATATGTTTCGCATGGGGGTATGAGATGTTCATTGCTCAGCCCCGTTTAAATAGAGTATATTCAGTTTAATCTCACAAAGTTAATGGACATGTATTTCTTCGCTAACCGCAGATTCTTCACCTCGGTCTGGGATTATACTTTATGAAAAAAAAGCCGACAACCGTCGAGGAAATCGACATTCTGATAAAGATTATTCCTCATGTTAAAGAGAAGTTGACGCTGAATGGCTGGGATTTGACTGTGGATATGAAAAAAGCCCTCAAAGAAGCAATTGACAAAATGGCATACAGAGTGAGTTCTTATTGCACAGGTTGGGATTTTAATGACGGAATTGACTAAATGGTTTCTACAAGTCGCTAAGCGTAAATGTGATGCATAACAATGTCACGTCTAGTCACTGTTGATTTGATTTCGATTGGAATCGATGAACGTCCCAAGAAAACGCCTTCTGTCAACGTTATGGAATTGGGATGTCGCCTTCTCGGCCTTTGCGCGTATACTCGATGCTTTCTTTAGAATATGAAAAAACTTCATGGTATTTGAGAAGAGAATCTTCTTGAAATAATTAAATGTGCGAAAATGTGAGGAAAGGGGAAGAATTGTTAGGTTGAAAAAGTCACCATTGCTATCACCCATAATTATAATTCAGTGGATCTTTCAAGTGATTGCATGCTTATTCTGTTCCCAACCTTGTCACCACACCACATCAGTTCTGATTTCTGAACTGAATGGACCAGTACCGCACAGGATTTTCAGATCTAGATGCGCTAATTCGGATGATAACACGAAGGCGACTTAATATCTCCGGAAAACGACCTAATTATGATATTGGAACCATATAGGCTCGAATTCCGTATCTAGACCGTAGATTCGGACCGTCCGGCTTTTGACTAGTTGGAGTATTTCTTCCATATGAAATGCAAATTACTGCGATCTCAATGTGGTATGCGTTTGTACACCATAAATGGGATACATTATAATTGTATTACATCATTTAAGTATTCACAATTTATTTTCAGGGTTTCCAGATCGTTTTCGATCGTGGTTTAGGGGAAATTATCATTCAAAGTCAAGCCGAACTGTCTGATGCAACTTACTGATGTAACAGCGGATTAGTAAAATATACATATTGTCCATAGAATTTTCATATTAAAACCAACTCCTGATACAGAGCTCTCCGTTCTCATTGGTCATTGGCAGGCATAGGGCGATTCTGCTGTGAATGGGACTATGACTACTTTTGAAACTCGCAATTACGATTACGCTTACGTTGAAATATAATCACGATTATTTACGATCACAATTGTGTTGCTTTCTGTAACTTGAGCCTTCAACTATCGAATGTAATGTAATGTTTACATTCGATACTTCAACATATAGTCGATGACGATTGAGCGAAGACTGCATCATTAGAGAACAAAATATTGAATACTGTAAAGTCATTTGCTTGTTTCGTTAAAATACATCCTTGCGTAACGTAATCGACGGTCATTTGTTGCCCTCTTACATCTCGCTGCACAACTACGACTCATACGTAGGGCGATTTTTTTTTTGACATGTCACAAAAGCCAAAATAAGGTCAAAATTTTAGCGTTGGGTCAAAAAATGTCAAAATTGTTTACAAAGACAAAATTTTTTGCAACCTGCCTTTCATTTGTATCGTAGATTTTGCACAATCGGTGAACTTATCGTTTGACATTTTACAACTTGTAGCCTACTTTATAGGCCTGCCGTTGCAGACGGCGCATTGTCTGCTCATTGTGAATCATAAACAGTCAAATGAAACAAATATGTTGACACGGTGTTATGCTCAACGTGCCGCAATATCCTAAGTGAAGCAAGGCTGCGTGGGCATTGCATGGTTCTTACAAAAATTGAGATGTACACCATTGTCAGAATGAAGCAACACGGTGTGTCACCAGCAATGTACGCGCGCACAACTTCAGTGTTGTCAGCCAACAGCTGCTACAGTTGAACGTTCTTTCTCCATTCTTCTTGTTGTTGTTTGTATATTCATGGTGTTTGTCAACTACAATGGTCATTTACACCTGACCGATATTCCTTATTTTCGATTCCGTATCCGCCGAGTATCTGCCGACCTGTAGCACGGCCCACTTCTATGCTTTTTGTAAGACACCGCTAACGCGGATAAGATGGCGAGGAAGAACCTAGATCAGGGGTTCTCAACTTCCCTTGTATAACGGGCCGCATTTTAACAGCAAAAGACGCTGCGGGCCGCAGAACAATGTTACCTTGTATTCATGGGCTACTATTAAATTTAGGCTATTGTAGCCTATTTACCAGTCGTATACCGGCATTTATAGTACATTTTTATGCATTATCAAGTAATAATGGAAAGCGTTCGTAAGTTTGCAGCTGCTGCTTGTGAGAATATGTATCTTCTAGCGGCGCATGTAAATCGATTTACATCCCTTCATGGAGCGTTCATTACATTCGTTGTCAAGTCGGTATATATGCAACTTCAAATCCTTCCACCAGAGAGCCGAACTCTCTGTTTCAATGCGTGGGCGAGCAAGTATAAAATTACTATAACTTTTGCGTTACAGAGACCATTATCACATTGAGCTCTGAGTGATATGAGAAGACGTCTGGTGTTTGGGGGCATTTCCGAACAAACCAATCAACCTTTTTCCTTTCCGTTCATGCCTGGGGCCCTGTACCAATAGTTACAAAAGTCAGCTTTGTCAAGTTGATATTTTTCGCTGGTCCCCTCCCCACGTTTGCCCAGCCAGCATTTCTCTGCATTTGTCCACTCTGATAAAATTCAACCAGATATAATTAGTTATACAATGTCGGTGGATTCATCTCAGGCTGTATAAAAGTAGTCTACGCAGCAACGTGTTTCAGAACAGGCGATAAGAGATTGACTGATATTGATGTTACTCGTCTGGTCAGGATTGAATCAGACAATTGTATCTTCGAAATTTGTCAGGTGATGTTGTCCTTGCTGCTAAGTTCCGGAAACAGCAAATATTCGCAAAGTATGTTACGATTTTATTGAAATCACACCTTCTATATCAGATTTCTTTGGTTTAGCTATATTCGAAGCAATTTTAAACGATGCTTCTGTAACGTCGTCGGCAATCTCAACAGCCGTTCGCAGTGAGTCAAACACTCTCTAAAAGTGTAGGCCTACTAGCGGGATTCTCTTGAACCAGAGTCCAGCCGAATAACGATTCAAAACAATAACAATCTGAAGTGGAGCATATATCAAGAAACGAGAACACATTGAAGCAGTGGTTCTCAAAATTTTTTAGTCACGCCCCCCTCCTTTTGATAGGGAAAATTTTCGTGCCCCCTCATCGTCGTATAACAAAATGCAACCAGAATGCTAGCAATACAAACGGCTAGTTTGATGGCATCAAAGGTTATAGCTGTTGATTAGAGAATTCTCAAATATGAAATTCGGACTATACACAGAGAAATAACTCTGAATTGGGGATAAATTGCGCGCAGCGCGAATTTTTTTTTCAGTTGACTGCAGCTTCGCACCCCCTTCAGATGCTTCACGCACCAAAGGGGGCGCGTGCCCCCCGTTTGAGAACCACACTGTCTTCTATAATGAGTAATCACACGAAACAGAGACGGTGCGATAAAAGAGCTAAGTATCTTAGTTAATTTCTAACAATACCGTGTCATTAGTAATTGCGTTTATAATGAAAGATGTCGCGGGCCGCAAAATATGCGTCTGCGGGCCGCACGGGCCGCGGGTTGAGAACCCCTGACCTAGATAAACCTTCAACACTTGGGCAGGAATTCTGGAGTAGACCTTCGTCGGACTAGAACCCACAACCCATTAGTGTTGTAGCTGTGGATTATCCCACTACGCTATCTCGCCATATCTCTACCCTTGGCAAGCTACTTAGTAAAGACAGACACTTTTACCCGAGAATCAGGGATATCTCGAACTAGATATCTACATATCCCTGCCGAGAATGTGGGAAAGTATCTTTCATTGTACTACAACAAATTTTAATTATTTTCACCATAGTACGTCATCATAGGGCCAGATTTTGGTAAAATAATATTTTGTCATGTAAAAATTTGTCAGTTTTTGAGTCAAAAAAGTTTTTTTCAGGGAAAACTACTTCGTAAGGACATACAGTTCAAACCAGAAATGAGGATAAGTAGTACAATTGTAACATTTTTTTGGAAAACACCTAATTTGCATAGGTTAGGTCAAAATTTGATCAAAATTTAGTTTTTTAAGGTCAAAAAATGTCAAAATTTAGATTTTTTAGGTCAAAATCTTTCGATTTTTAGGTAAAAAAAATCGCCCTACTCATATGTAAACATGGTATAAGCGAACTAGTGCTTATCATCCTCCATCGGCTGCATCTACGACAGAGGTGGCTATAACCTTTCCGGCTAAAGGGCCATTCTGAGATTTACGAACCATTGCGCGGGCCACTTAAATATTGATGATGTGGCGGAGATTGTGGTAGGAGACCGGGGACAATTGTAACACTTTTTGTATTTTCTAACATTAATTGTTCTTCTCGTGGATATTTCATTTCCAAAGTTTTATATAAAGAAGCCAACTACTCGATAGCTCATATAAAAACTAAAATGGAACTCAATCAACAATCAATCATGAAAATTGTGGGTCGCGAAAATCGTCGCGAAAATGTTACAATCGCCCCGTACCCAGGGGCAATTGTAACGCCCATGCGGGGCAATTGTAACAGTGTTATTTATAAATAAAACAAACGAAATATACAACAAAATCGGGAGCACAAATTGCATTAGAGAAGTTGGAACGCTTCCAAGCTACGCCCCATCACATTTTTGGCATGTGAATGAAGTATCACCCTTCGTGCCTTCTGCATGAGCTCAAAGTGTACAAGAAATACATTCATTCCATCATCTCCCAACATATATTCGGCCTCTTCTACCAAGGTGCTGTAGTTCAGCGTGCGAAACTGACCTGGCTGAAATATCTTGGTTGAATGGACCGATGCTATAGCAAAACGAGGATGCAAGATTGTGTGGCGTGAAAGCTAATGACATTCTTCTGTTCTGTACAAAATTAAAATAAATTGTTCACACCAAATGATGAAATATAAATGGGACATGCTCAAAGTCAGTGGGTATGATGATATGATACACAAAAAGTCGATCAACATGAGAAAGGGTAGTAGAATAATGGAAATAACTGAACCCTATGATTCACATCGCCACTTCTGTATATGGCCGTTTCGACAAAGGATCATGTTAGAATTGGTATGGTAAGGTTGTGTATGTTCTGGCATTGAACGTCTGGCTGCTACAAGATTCATCTGCAGTAGATAAATGGTTAAACCAACATATGAACACATATATTCTGCATTGAAAAGATATTGTAACGGGGCAAAAGTAACAGAGTGTTACAATTGCCCCTGACACGATCGACCATGATTAATATCTCAGTGTGGTACCTTCCGGCGATGCAAGTCCTAGTTTTCCGATCATCACGGTAGACTAAGGTAACATTGTTCCAGCTACATATATTACGTTGTAACCACTTGAGGTATTATTCTTCTGAACAAATTATTCCAGACCAGAAAATATTTACTCAAGTGTCCAAAATCTCGTTTTTTTTCAAATTATTCCGGGGTTTCGCGCCGTAGCTCAACGTAACTTCAGGTATGTTAAGAGACATAACTATCGCATGTGCACTCAAAATATGAAGACGATTTCTCCGTCCTGCTAGCGGTGAGGTCGATTGTTACATTTGCCCCGTGTTGAATTTGTCCCTGGTCTCCCCTAGACGTCCCATAAGAGCGAACCGGATTAGGTAACGGTGGGAACAAGGCATATATTACTACGCATCAAAATCGATAACAATTATGTCATAGTCCATTGCACAGCATTGTCATAGCCGCGCGAAGCGCGAAAACTTTTCAAAGTTGGTGAATGAATTCGGTCAATAATAATGGTGCTTCCATATATTGCGGGTCGCCTCTGTATACCGCTGGACTCATTTGGCAAGGACTGATGGATTATTCGGGGCCTGATCATATCAACATCGAAGATTTCGGCGAACATGTGTCTATCACAGGAGCGGGGAACTTCTCAAGTCGGCGGGCCATATATATAGGAAAATTAAGTACTTGGTGGGCCGGATTACTGAATCGATACATCATTCGTCCATTTATTCACATATACAAGGAATGAATCGTATTTAATGACTGTATTTTAACGACGGCATGTCATTTCAAAGCCATTTCTCGCCGATAATGACGAAAACAATGTGGATTTGAGAACAGCCGTCATACAGCCGCCGCCATGTCTGCTTCAGCCCGCCGGACGTATGTTTCTCGCCCCCGGACTCTATCATTTTGTGTTTCATCGCCGACGAACTTCCTGCGAATGTAGACGTGAAGTCGATGTTGGACGACACGTTCTCTCATAATTGCGAATATAGTTCGACTTAATTCTGTAAATTGGGCGTATTTGAAATATGCAGGAGGGGTTACCAATACTAAAAACAAGTAATCGAGTAACAGTAAATCGCGCGGAGCGCTATAAAAATATCAAGTCAAATAAATCTGCCACGAAATAACGAAATATTCTACTTCATGGTCATTGGTCACATACTAAAATGTACAAAAATGTGGCTAGCCACTGGCTACGTCAATTCGTCAACATCCCGTATCTCGCGACCAGGCTAATCAAATGTTTGGCTGGCCTTGCAAGTTCACAATAAGGTACCTGGTAGGGATGGTGTGAACGTGAGGTTCACGTTCGCGTTTTGTGTGTGAACCTCGGAAATTTAGAGGTTCGCGTTCATAGCAGAACCTTTGGCAGGTTCTGCACTGTGAACCTTTTTCATATATTACAATTTTCACTTCATTATAACATCTTTCGTTCAAATTTATTGCATTTCAACAGCGGGCCACTCTATGCATGGCGCTGGCAGCAGAAAAAATCAACACAAAACGAGCATGCACCTTGACAATCTCAAAAGTTTTACTTGCTCTGTTACAAAAGTTTGCTCGAAATATCCTGCTTTCCGTTTGCGAATATTTAGTGACTCTCTGCTGTGAGCTTGACCCGCAATCACACAACATCAAGAGCGAAGTACGTTGTCAGCGAATGATGCTTAGATTGATATCGTTTTCTGGTGTAAAAAATCTAGCAGGCGTACGTGGTCAATCTTGACTTCATATCTTTAGCCTATACTGCATCATTAAAACCAAATCCGTGCGATTGAGGTGCTGGCTACTGCTGTATAACTTGTTAATGGGGTAATATCGGTAGCAAGTATATAAACCCGTTTTACACTCTGCTCAATGTCAATGTAGCAGTACTCAGACGCCGAATACATTGACCGGTCTTGCCTGGACCGATAAGGCGTAAGCTTGTATTCCCTGATAAGTCCTCGTCGAAATTGTTGGCAAAGCGACGGAAGATATTGATTTTATGTGAGTATTATACCCTTTGATTGCCTCAGTTGATACATTTAGCGATGTTTGAAACGCCAATATGTACTTCAGCATTGTGGCGTTATGTGGCCCGAGTGGTCGCTAGGTATCGTGTACATTAATATAGGCTATCACTTCATTGAAAGATAGGGTTGGAATTAGCAAGATAACGTCACTTGACGTCATGAGGTTCACGTTCGCGTTCACACGGAACGTTTTAAAAAGGTTCGCGTTCACACGAACTTGAACCTTTCAGAGGTTCACACCATCCCTAGTACCTGGGTAATTTCTTTGTTGATATTATAACTAATTTCGAGAATTACCTCGCGGGCCACGGGTAGGCCGGCCCAGACCTACGAGCTAGTGTACCGGTTTATGAGGAGAAATACTACTCATACTAGCATGTACCGTACCATCGTAAACGGAATATCTATCGACCACGGGTGCATATTGGTGGTGTGGATAATTTGTTACGATGTAAACGTTGAGCATAGCTTATACTTGTGATGGAATAATGATCAGCAAGTTTCACAAATCCGACGTTTCCAATGTCAATAACTTGATACGTATCAAATCACTATCACTTGTCCAGCTTAAGGATTTCACGAAACTTTGATTTTTTCAAATAGCCCTTCCAGCGTCTCAACTGACAAAACTTTATAGGGCTAGGCTAAAATTCAAAATAAACCTGCCTATACAATGCACTGATCCTGAATCGGCATATCGGGTGAAGCCGAAGTGCCGATCCAATCCAGTGCGCCAGAAAATCCTGCAATCGTGATCTAGCACATCTCGTATATATGCCATGAGTTCATATTGATTTTGTAAGTACAGCAGCATGTAAACAGCAATTGCACGATATCATGGTCAAGACGTTACGTTGAAATGTTGGCAATGAAGGATAAAGAAGTATGCAAAATTGATGCTATCAAGATTATCCACCCCGCCAAATTGCTGGACCTCATCCGCTCGCCATGATTGCCCCAATTGTCCATACACGACTCATATCCTTCCGTTTCCGCCTCAGTGATCGCACACAGCTGAAACTTCTGGCATCTTACCTCACAAGCGCCAGTGTCGTAAGAAACCGATGTCATTTTATGATAGGCGGTGAAGGTCGAAGGACATGCGCTGCCATTGCTTTCACACCCCTTTCTCATCGTGCTCGCTAATTGTTCCCAAGATTGCGGCGTGATATCAGTGATGTTGTACGTCGAGGTCGCGTTATATTCGTGTTTCCAAAGACTTGATGGGTCCGTTTGACTCTCTTGATTCGCCGCTGCAAGATCCAGGTAATATTGAGAGTAATCCTGTAAAAAGATTGGATATTCAATAGAATAGGGATATTCGCATAATTTATTCGTTTTTGAAATTTCGCAATGATGCCATTGTGCAGTAATGATTGTAAATTCGAGGACAACGGCGACAAACCGTTAAAAATACCGGGGATATTTTTATATTCAAACGGCAATAAAAATATTCAATAAAATATATTAGAAATACAGTTACCCTAAGATGAAGTGTGTCTTTGTCATATTCGATCAATCTTATTCCCGGGTTATTCGATCCGTTAACGACGCCTCCCAACGTTGTTGCCCAGGGCGTGACACCGGGAGCTATAAGTACGCACTGTGCCTAAAATAAATGCATCTATATCGATTTTGTCATTACATAGGTATATGATTATTGAACCCTGAGGTACTTACGACGCTACCAGCCGAATCTTTAATGATCCTGAAGGTGTCAGAATGATGGTGCCCGAAAAACATACCAGCTATGACGTCTTTATGTTCACGAATGATTTGCAAAAATCGCTGATTGTAGTGGTTGTAAAACCACCTCTTGCGATAGTCTGAGGGCATTTCGAAATATCCCGGTGGCACATGACCCGCAATGTAGACCTAAACGTGTCAGCCAAGAATAAAATGACCCTCAAGTTCTTGCTAGTAATCATCGTGGTGAATGTGAAAACTGCTCGGCTGAGGAGGCGGGACCAAATGACTGGCGAAGCCACAGGCCGATAATAATTATTATACTTATATATTATTATTAAGGTAATATATCATAAATATATTTTAAAATATTATATTTACTAATATATAATTATATACGACACAGTGTCATGTGGAAAGATTAGGCGCCGCTGCTCAATTAACGCATAAATGACCATTGCCTAATGTACATAACGCCATTGATTACTCGAGCTTCCCTGTCTGTATACGATATTGATTGCGTTTAGGAGTCATTAATCGGAGTACAGTTGGTATCATTCTACAGGTGTCATGTATGACGATTTGACTTGAGCTAAATGACTTATCGTAATTTTAAAACCACTTGTTTAATAAATACTAATTTATTTTGGGTTAGTGTCGGCCGACAAATGACTCATATTCACACACATTATTGTTGGTCTGCAATGAGGAGCCTCGGAGACTAGGAGCAATTTGACACAGCAGGGCGCAAACATAATCTGCGACTCCATCTCGAATGACTCGTTCCAGCACTGCACGGGAGTGCTGTGACCTTGATCCAGGGATCGAGTGATAGGACTTGTACGTCAAGATATTTCGATGAAAAATGTTAGGAATTAGGATTGCTATCAAATTCGGCTATTCCACATAATATATTCACAGTTTAGAACCCTCAACATTCGTTTGCGAAAACGAAACTTAGAAATATCAAGGTTCGCTCTATAGCCTGTACCGCGCTGTTACCGCTCAGCCTGTGCTGTTAGATATCACATTAAAACTTCAATATGTCATTGAATAGGGAATACCTTATGAGAGTTTGCAGCAGCTTCTTGAAGGGTGCTTTCCATCCATTGAAATTCCATTCCGGGATCTCCAGATCCGTTCACAGCCTTGTTGCTGTCGTACCAGAAATTACTGTTTAGAATCATCATGATATGTTGCGTGGATCCAGGGAGATACTCTTTGTAGAATCCCTCTGAAATTGAAAAACCGTAATCAGAATTAAATACGACGGTGCGTGGTATAGGCCTACAGCCGTTATCATTTGTTTTCTTGAAATTTCAGCAGCATAGAGTTATCCGATAAATATATTTATAAAGTCTATAATAAGGTATTGCATTCCTGCGTACCAAGTACAAAGAGAGTAATTTAGTGGTTATTTAGTTTTACCTGATAATTTCATTTCACTAAAATTGCAACCCACTACAACTTGGGTGTCGATACCGCTATAGAATTAAAAGTTATTATAATGTTGCATGGCACATTTTGACGAGAGAACTCTTGAAAACGCCTCGAGTCAGAATACGGCGAGATATACAGTCTCATTGCTATCCAGTCATTGTTTCAACGATAGTGCAACGCCAAACACCAGAGTGAACATTGACGATAACAAATGTAGCAGTGGGCCCGGTATTTTCTGTTCCATTAATTTTAATATGGATCTTTATACTGTTCTGCTTTGCGAAGAATGCAAAGGGCTAGTTGTAAGCATAAAAACATCGCTTGATGTCAATGCATTGGGTCACCAAGATAATATTTTGAAAGCAAAGGGTTAGGTATTACTCTGTCACAGGGTCCCCAACACCCGGGCTGATGCATGACCTGACCAGTGCAGCACGTGAAGTTGAGGTCTAAGTGGAAGAAATATTTCATGTCGAAATCGTGCCGAATATCCAATCGGCAAACCATTGATTTGTGCTACATATCAGACTCAACCGTGCTTCAATATCACATGACGGCCGGGTTTCACTCCATGTCGGTTGTGGATGGAGGGATATATCTATGTATGTACGTTGCATCGGTGTTAAAACTAGATGCAAGAGCACCAACACATCCCGTTACCTCGTTTGAATGTATCGTACGCTGTGTCTGAAAACCATGGTCTCCACATGTCTGCAATGGCTGTCAGAATATCACTACCTCCAGGTGGAATTTGACTCTTCGGATGATAATCATGATTCCCCAATGCGGGGAAGATGGGCGTTTCTGGAAAGACTCCTCTGATTGCCCCTGAGACGTTTCCGATAATTTCTATTACTTTTTCTTTACCGAGATAGAAGTCTTGTTCGCCCGTGTGTAGTGTATCGTCGCTGTGTGAATATGAGGCTCACATTGAAAATGTGTGGTGAAGATCCTGAATCTCTTGCACACTTCACATTCAGGGCCGTAACTGCCACACCCCAAATCCCCAATTGGGGGAAGCTTGATTGGGGCCCGAAAGTATTACGTAAATACACAAAAATTATGGGCACTTGAACATTTTCTTAACATGATTTAATGTTACTGGAAGTAGCCCGTAATGTAAAGGGGCTCTGGCGGGATTGCCCCCCCTCCAGAATTGTACTGAGCATCCTACGGTCGCCCAGGACAGACAGTTTGGGGATGAACTATTTTTCCCGTTAAAGGGGTACCGTGAGGTCAAAAATGTTGAGAACCACTCGACCCACACATATGATATTTAGGCTAACATGTGAGTCAGCGAAGTGTGCTGTCAAAAAGATCGGTGGCGAGAAATCCTTGGCCGAAAATGGCGGGAATCATCGATGTATATATCCTTGTCCAATAGTTCATAATCCATAGCGGTCAAATAGGCTGGCGCTCAACACTCATGACTTTGCAATCGGATACTAACAGTACAGCCGGTATCTGATCACGTCGAATGAGACAGGATAATAATGATAATATTATATATCAATTACCAATATAATTCACCAAGTTCAGCCATAAATGCGAGATTTTTTCGCACCTGGCGCAAGTGGACATAATATATATAGTGAGCAGAGATGAGCACTGGACTGGAGTTGAAGTGGACAGGATCAGGACTATGGGTTATTTTCGTTGGATCCGGATTGTGATTTTTGAAGAAAAAAAATGGATCCGGTTGGACTTGGACTTTATGCACGGAAAAATCCGGACTGGGGTACACCAGAACCTCGGGAAGATAGAAAAGACGAGGAGAAAATTTGTTACTCCAGGAAATTGATATTTTGTAATGCCGTGACTGGTACAAAAGCCACCAACGTTGTGCTGAGAGCAGGTAGTAATTTTGCGAATGTGACCTTCACAGACTATAGGATGCTGGTCTCCCTTTTTCAAAGCGTGGCACTGTGATAATCTTCCGTAGTTTGCCTGATACCCAATCACATAGTGAAGACGGGTGAAAGTTGGCGAAAATGTTAACAAACGTGACAAAGGTATACCGCCATTTGGTTAACGTCAAAACGACTCGTCAAAATTTAGAGGGAACATTGCATGCAAATATCATATCAAATGCGCTATTTATCTTCTACACAGGCATATATATATACAATACATGTTGTGATTATTCAGGTGCAGACAGGCATCGTGCTGGTTTTGATTAGATGTCTTGCTGCTGTAACGCGGAATGTACTGTGATGTGTAGTATACATACTGGAGAAGTGGATAATCGTACGTGCTGTGTATTTACGACCTTGGTTCTATTACAAGAAGTTTAATTATTCTCTGTAACGTGTTTTTTTTTCTTTTCAGTCATAGAATATGACTTGGGATTTTGAATTTTTTTTGGATCTGGATGGACCCTCGCCAGAAATTTGGTTGATCAATCTATATGGGGGGCCCAAGACCAACGTTTTTCGGGGTCTGATGAAGTGCTGTTTCGGTCCTGTTGACATTATACTATTAATATTACTAAACCACCATAAAAATGTACTCAACACAGTTTACACCGAAGTCGATAGTGGGTGATATAAATCGATTCCATATAATGTTAGTCATAATAATTAATGAGAATCCAGAAATAGCGTATAGCCTATATTTCAATGCCATTTAATCACGCACAGGTTCACCAAAAGCATTCAATTTACGTGTCATATCCTCCAACCAAGAACTGCGGGATGGGATAATCAGAATGTACAATTGTATTCAGTACGCGTATAGAGGCCCACCGGTGTCTCGTTGCCTAATATATCAATACTTACCCAGTCCACAGTATGAAGTCAGGGTCCGGATAAATCCGTTTCATGGCATGGATGGATGATTGAATTAATGTCCACGGAGCATCACACCTATACGACAAAAACTTACTGAGTAAATCAGGATGTTCATCAGCGAATCGAATAGAACGATTATGTCCGTAGATATCAACATTTTCAATTAGTAAAATATCAGAAACGTTGTTTAGGAAGATTCGTTGTCGAACTGGTACAGTTTTCTGCAATGTTACGAATCGAATCGGTGTAGGACTATATACGCATTATTACTAGAAAGACAGATTATATAACTGCAATCAGCAGTTATGTTGAGTTGAGATGTTGCGGGTCTGTCTACTGAGTCTTTTATGTGCACATGTACACTGTACAGTGCATACACAATCCACAATTGCACAATGCACATGCACAATGTACATGTACATTGTACATACAAGAATTGGTAGTAGATGTTGGGGTTATTACGTAGCTAGAGAACTAATTGACGTATTATGTAGTTAGTAGGGATGGTGTGAACGTGAGGTTCACATTCGCGTTCTGTATGTGAACCTCGGAAATTTAGAGGTTTGCGTTCACAACAGAACCTTGGTAGGTTCTGCACTGTGAACCATGGCCATGTAGTAGGCCATGTGTGAACCTATTTCATATATTACAATTTTCACTTCATTATGATATCTTTCGTTCAAATTTATTGCATTTCAACTGCGGACCACTCTATGCATGGTGCTGGCAGTATAAAAAATCAACACTAAACGATCATGCACCTTGACAATCTCAAAAGTTTTACTTGCTCTGTTACAAAAGTTCTCTCGAAATATCCAGCTTATCGTTTGTGAATATTTAGTGACTCTCTGCTGCGAGCTTGACCCGCAATCACACAACCTCACGAGCGAAATGCGAGTCAGTAAATGATGCCTTTCAACCAATCAATGAGATTGATATCGTCTTCTGTGTAAAAAAATCTAGCAGGCTTACGGGGTCAATCTTGACTTCATATCTTTCCTGTATCATTAAAACCAAATCCGAGCGATCGAAGTGTTAGCTACTGCTGTATAACTTGTTAATGGTGCAATATCGGCAGAAAGTAAAGGAACCCGTTTTACACTCTGCTCAATATCAATGTAGCAATACTCAGACGCTGAATACATTGTCCAGTCTGGCCTAGACCGTTAAGGCGTAAGCTTATATTCCCTGGTAAAGTCCTCGTCGAAATTGTTGGCTTAGCGACTGAGGATATTGATTTTATGGGATTATTGTATCCATTGATTGCCTCAGTTAATACATTTAGCGACGTTTAAAACGCCAATATGTACTTCAGCATTGTGGCATTATGTGGCCCGAGTCGTCGCTCGGTATCGTGTACATGTACAGTGTACGCACCATGTCACATAAATACAGACTACAGAACCTTTCAAAAAGGTTCGAGTTCACACGAACCTGAATCTCTCAGAGGTTCACATTATCCCTAGTAGTTAGTACATTCATTTCTTAAAATTTCAAGGCGGGCTTCAATGTGAACGGTGTATCATGATCTATTCCCGAGAAGTTATACGATCACACTTTTGGCATTTCCGGGCCGATTATATAGCGATTTAAGATTCTATGAAATGACAATTATGGCGCGTCGGAAAGGCATTAGAAACAGAGCTTTTCCGTACTTATAGTCTCCAAGCGGACCTGCGTCTGGAATGTGTCTGCCGTACGACGATGGACAAATCTTCATCGGTTCTGTTGCATTTTGTGAATAATATGGATCCCAATGGTGATCGGTAATATGCCAAAATCGTCCGATATTGGCTCCTTCCGCGACGAACAGCGTCACCAGCAATAAATACCAGTTTCCAAACATTTGAATAATGTATCAACAACTAGACCTTCAAACGAGTAATGTTAAAAATGTTATAAAGAGGGATGTTGAAACGTTAAACACACCCGACGACTTCAACTACGATTTTAACATTCCTGCAAATATACTCAGTAAATCAAGCTCGTACGAAAAAATAAAGTTTGTAAAAGTTCGCTTACGTGAAGAACTTGATAACGTCTGTAACTGCAACGACACTTTAGTAACATTTGAGAACATTTTGTTCGATTTTAAAGTAGTTGGAGTCAGAGAACATCTCTACACTGTAGTAATGTTGTTATTCGTTATTTATATAGCCGAATTTAACTCTGTTTTACCGTAACTGCGCCGTGTCATTGTTATTTACCGCTCGCTAGTCTGCATTCTTGTCACTATTACGTCACATGAAACAACGTTCATTCTATATTTCGAATTTGCCCGCAGTTACCTATAGGCTCGTTCCTGATGAGAACCAATCGAAAAGCTTCGAGTTGAATAAATCTGTCAATATGAATATATTTCTATGCATTTGTAATGTATTTGTTGCGTTATAACATTTGGGAAATCAAACATTGGACCAATTAATTGTTTATACGTGAAATTGACACAGATCCCGCACAGACCTAATCCGAAATCCCCTTTATTCAGGCGGAACTCAAAAGCAAAGTAGTTTCATCGACAACTTGACAAACGAGGAAAAAATCTTAAGTATTGTTTGAGCCCAAAGTGGAAGCTTCAGTAATGATTAATAATGAATTATGAATTACCCGTCAAAAATCGGAATCGCATTTACATAAACATTAACTGCGTATTAGTCCCACGTCACGTCTCCCATAGTACAATACTGAATTATAATGTGGTTGAAGTCAGGCTCATGACGAGTAATTCGGAAGATGCAAACTGTGTCTTTAACAACTTTCAGCTTAACTAATGGTTAAATTCCGTTCCGCTGCAGAATACAGATCCATTCACAGTGATTTAGAAGTATAGCGATTAAACTTATACACTTGGGCTACTTTTGAAAATATTATGTTTACAAATTTTTATAATCTGTCCTTTTCCTAATCAATAAAGTCTTGACGAGCCGACTTCTTCATATCTTTTTTAATTTATCGCAATCTTGTGGTGGTTTGTAATGATTAAACTAGTAATAAAGCTGACCTGAACTGAACTGTACGCTGCAAAGATCGCAAGTCTACTGCAATCCTGCCAAATGCCAGACAGAACACGCGATTTGTTTATCGATGCCAAAAGCGCATCGAGCGTAAACACATATCTTTATCTGACGCAGCACACTGTCCAATGCATAGTGCGTATATAGTCAAGTCACTAACGAATTATTCTTGTGAGGCGCAAGCACACACAAACGAGTTATCTGTTTGCAGTCCAATCTCCACCATTCAATAGGCTACCGCCTTTTTTCGAATACAGAAGCGTGTCTTCATCGCAACCGATACCAAGCTTCTGTAACAGAACCTTGCGTTTACGTCGATGCCTGTCGAATCGCGATATCAGAAAAGCACTTCCTTGATTTCGCGATCGTTTCACTGATCATGCGATCATATTGCAATGATCGAATTCTGTGTCCATTGAATTCATATAGTTTGGTGGAATTACCACTTTATTGCTGACGTTGTCGCCGTTAGCTTTCGAATTTTCGATGACGAAATCAAGACAAGCCGCAGTTCTGGATGAAAGAAGCTGTCACAAGATACAACCGTACACGGGTAAATACGAAAGTCATCCTTCGACGTCGGGCACCCATCTTCGGACTAGGTATAGTCAGCCTTAGACGTTTCATGCCAGCCTGGGTTCTTCTGCTGATACTCTTTAAATCCTCAATCCAATCGAAGTTACAATATAGCATCCTCTGTTGAGGTGCCAGTAAAACTGCACTCGAGCCACTGCAATACATACAACATTACTCCTTATCATAGCTAGCAGGGCTGTGGAGTCGGTAAATTTTACCACCGACTCCGGCTCCGACTCCGACTCCACACATTTTCAATATACCGACTCCGACTCCGACTCCTGAGTCTTTAAATGTACCGACTCCGACTCCATATCCTGGGTCTTTAAACGTACCGACTCCGACTCCGACTCCAGCATTATTATCAATTTACTTCGAAAATTATATGCCACATTGTCGGTTGAATGACTATCATACAACCATTAAACATATGCAAACATATGACTAACTGTGGCATGCTAAAAAGTTTCATTGTGGCACAGCTCGAATTATCCACTATGCAATTAACATGAAATAAAGATTTGCTAAATATCCTTCCTTATTCAAGTTTTTATAACATGGACTCTCTAATATCCTGAAATGTATGAATCATTCAAATATGGAAGATATCCAATCCTGTATAATAAAAATGTAGATAAAAAATCCAAGTGTAGCTCTTTTGTATGACGCAGCAACTAAGAAAGAAATTGAACTTACTAATTTTGTCAATGCACACTATCCTGATTACAAGCACAAACACTCTTACTACTAATAATAGACATTGGTCATAAATGGAATTTAGTTAAGTAGTCAAAGACCATAGCCTATGTCTAGTCTACATGCACTTAATCAAGTATTCAAGGATTGGGACTTGCAGTAATTCTTAATCATTTGTTCGACCCAAACAGCTAAGCTACACTACAAATATTTTTAATTTTGTCAAGTGGGAAGCATCGTTTGGTCATATTTACATCATTTTTACAATTTTACAAAACCAGCCGATACCCTTTCTCTGTCACAGTATCATGGTATAATTCCAAAAATTGCATCAATTTTGACTGCATCGCGAAAACGCATCTTGCGATTTTCCTCCCCTCTGCAACTGAGTTGTAATTTGCAAGTAATGTCTAATTTTATCTATATCAGGGGTGGGCAACTTTTTCGGCGAAAGGGACACAAGAGATTTACGAACCATTGCGCGGGCAATTGGAATGTTGATAACCTTTTTTTTAGTCGTCGATAGGAGCGAACCAAATTAGGTAACATTGCAAACTATATCAACACGCTCTAAAATTGATAACAATATGTCATGCAACTGTGCAGTGCGCAATCAGGCCCTGGTCGCGCCAAGCGCGAAATTTTTTTGCAAGATAACGGCTTGAATTAGGCTATAGCTATATCAATAAAGATGTCGCTAACATACATTGGGGGTCGCATCTGTATACCACTAGGCTCATTTGGCAAGGACAGGATTATTCGACGTTTAGACATAGCAAAATCGACGGTATCAGTGAACATGCCTCTATCATTTTGTGCAAATGTTTTGTCGACGATCTCGCTGTGAGTGCACAAGCGAAGCCGTATCTCCTAATTGCGAATATAGTTAGACTCAATTCTGTGAATAATATGTATTTATAATTTTCAGAAGGGGGCTCAAATACTGAATGCATGAAATCTAGTGACAATGAATCATGCGAAGTACCGAGAAAAATTTCAAGTCAAATAAATCTGCTATGAAATATTCTACTTCATGGTCATATACGAAGATCTGGGATAAATATGGCTGACCCCTGGATACGTCAATGCGTCAGAACTGTTGTTTTAGTCATCATCAAATTTCGCGGTCATGCTAATCAAATTTTGGTTGGCCTTGCAATTGTACCTGATGTCATAAATAATTTCGAGAATAACCTCGAAGGCCACACCTAACCTTCTCGTGTGCCAAATTTGGCCTGCGTGCCACGGGCTGGCCGCACCTGATCTGTATGGTTAATAATAACAGTGATTGGTGGTACATAAAAATTCGATTGAAAATTCCTTGAAAGCAAATGTTTTCATGATAGAGAAGTTGGAGTCGGAGTCGAAGTCATAGTCATTCTCATAAACTCCGACTCCGACTCCAGTCAGTATTTTCCCACCGACTCCGACTCCGACTCCAGCTATTATAGTTTTCACGACTCCGACTCCGACTCCGACTCCATCAAGCGAAAATTACCCCGACTCCGACTCCGACTCCACAGCCCTGATAGCTAGTGTCCCGAAGGGGTCTGGTTGTCCATCCAACAAGTCGCTGCTGAAGAGACTCGGTGTCCTAAACATAGAAGATATGCGTAAACTATAAATCTCCAAGTTTATGTATCAGTTGCACTGTGGTCATTGCCCCGAATATTTCAATGACTTGTTTATCTCGGAATCGAAAGCGCACAAGGACAACACACGCGCGTCCACGTCATCCAAATGTCATATGAGCGACCGAAAAGATCATCGCTCTATCAAATATGCCGGACCTGACGTGTGGAACAGTATCCCGCCGGCCATCCGACAGTCGACGAGCATGTCTACATTCAAGTCGAAATACAAGCAATTACTACAAAATAAATACTAGTCCGTTCTCATGATTACCGGACCACGACCTGACCTATCGATCTCGCCTTCCATGACATGCCAACCCCTTTTTGTCGCCTGCTTTTTTCTATACTATTTTCTTTTACTTTTCATTCAGTGTGCATGCCTCCTCTTTACATCGCCTAGGCCAAGGTGGGTGTCCAATTGGCAATTTCATAGACTACTTCAAGTCGCTTCGACACCTTGCTATCTTTCATTGTATCGCATTTTTGTGGTGTATTGAACTTATAAAATTGCTAGTAAACCAATGATGATACAACTTCTCCGCATTGCTCTTCGACTGAACCAAAGGCCGTAATTTGCGTGAGGGAACATGCCATGACATTTTCCAAAACGGGATGCTAGAGTAAACAAAAGATTAGCATCTCATTTCCATAGGAAAACTATCATTTGCATCTCATGATGCATTCGAATACTATGCTGTCCAAAATTTATATGTTCTGGGATGCATCAATATGCATTGTGCATGAAGCTCTCTGCACCTTTCGCATAACTCAATTTGCAGTTTCTGAAAGTCCATGCAAACGTATCATGACCGTTTTCAAAACTACTTAGCCTATTTACTTGAGTAGATTTGAAGTCAGCAAATTCTACTTCTACGTCAAGTAGTTTTAGGTTGCTTATGGAAGAAATACTTCTACTCGTACTTGAGTAGATTTTTGCGTCGCTACTTCTACTTCTACTTGAGTAGCTTTCTTGACTACTTTGACCACATTTGGATGTAACCACAGGAATTCTTCATGGGTCCAGATTTCGTTAAAATAAAGTTTTTTCACGTAAAAATTTGTCAGTTTTTATAAGTCAAAAAGTTTTTTTCAGCCAAACTACTTCGTAAGGACAGACACTTCCAACCATAATTGAAGACAAGTAGCAGAGATGAGCAATGAGCATGGATTAGAATTAGGATTTTGGAAAACCGGATTTGTGAAATTTTGGCGGATTTGGATCAATCAATCAATCAGGTTTATTAATATTTTCATCGTTTCAAAACATCACAAGACTGCGATACAATGAAAAGATAGGAATGTGTCGAAACAACTTGGAGTAGCCATTAAGATCAGACACCCACCTTAGCCTAGGCCAGTGGTTCCCAACCTTTTTCGACCCATTGCCCCCTTTTCACTCAACACCAATCATCGCCCCCCAACTTTTGTGTATCGAAATTTGGGCATACAATCTTTAATCACCGGCGGGTTGACTAAAAAAAGGTCAACTTTACGGCTCGAAGCCTAATTTGACACTTTTGTAACTGAATTTCCGTGGGTTTACTAAAAAAAGGTCAGCTGTTTGGACGCGTCATCGCCCCCCCTCCCCATCGCCCCCTTCGCTATTTTCGCCCCCCCCGTCGCCCCCTTTGTCCATTTTCGCCCCCTATCGCCCCCTTCGTCATTTTCGCCCCCCTAGAACGCCAAATCGCCAAAGTTGGGAACCACTGGCCTATAAGGCGAAGTAAATAAGAGGCATGCACACTGAATGAAAAGTAATGCAGAGAATATAAGACGCAAGCGACAAAATGAGGGGGCATGTGGCGGAGGGCGAGGTCGATGTTAGGTCGTGGTCCGGTAATCCTGAAGACTAGCTAGTATTGATTTAGAAGAAATTGCTGGTGTTTCGACTTGAATGCGGACATGCTCGACGATCGACTGTCGGATAGCCGGCGAGATGCTGTTCCACAACTAGGGTCCGGCATACTTGATAGAGCAATGCGTTTTCCTGTATTCAGTCCTGATCATATGGTAGTTGTTCTTCGTTGACGCGCGTGTGCTGTACTTGTGCGCTTTTGTCTCCGAGGTGAAGTAGTCGTTGATAAATTTGAGGGACATTGACTGCAATGGAACTGATACATAATCTTGGCAATTTCTAGCTTCCTCATATCTTCTAAGTTTAGAACACCAAATCTTTTGAGAAGCGATTTATCAGTTGCGCATCCAGGCCCCCGTGGGGCTTTGGCAATGATACGGATGATCCGATGTTGAAGTTTTTGCAGTGAGTATTCTCGCAGGCAGTACCCCAACAAAGAATTAGGATTAGGATTTGAGATTTTTTATGAATGGATTCGGATTATGATTGGATTTACCGATTTTAGGAAGATTGATGTAAAGAAGAGGCATGCACATTGAATGAACAGGAAAAGAAGATAATACTAAAGGATAAGCGACAAAATGAGGTGACATGTGACGGAAGGCGAGATCGATATGTCACCTCGTTCTTGAAAAATTATTCGAAAATTCGCTCAGAGCAATTGCGAAAAGAATAATTTTTGAAAATAAAGCAGTTCATATTCTGACGTTGATACATATTTCCCTATGACCGTAGTACTATAGATAACTAACCTACGTAGGTTAGTTATCTACAGTAGTACGCACCTGCACATTCTGGGCTTCTGCATTCTGCAGCCGGCGCTGAGGTCGACATGCTTGAATGGTCGTCGACACGTCAGTTACATCTGATATAATTTTTGTGCTTCACATGAATGCGTGCAGTTTGCGAACTTCGAGTAGGATTAATTAAAGAATTTTTCTGAAAATAAATGCACGGATATTCGGGTATGAAGCTATTGCTAGGTATTGGTCTGATGTTGTCAGTTGTGTCTGGTGGCTTCAGCTATTTCGTAACTGTGGATGCGCATGCAGAAGAATGCTTTTTCGATCGAGTCGATTCTGGAACGAAACTGGGATTAACATTTGAAGTAGCTGAGGGTGGATTCCTAGACATCGATGTTGAGGTGAATAGATCAAATTTATTTATAAGTAAAGCCGTGTACAGCTACTGCCTTGGAATTTATTGACTCTGATTAGTCTAGTATATGAATAATATAATTTTGCTAATATTTTTTATTATTCCTGTTTCTTGTGGCGGTGTTGAATTCCTTGATAAATTACACTGTTCTTGTGTGTAGTCGCCTAAAATTAATTGTGCTCATGTGTATAACTATGATCTCGAATCAATTTCTGATCTAATCTAGTAACCAAACCGACGACCTTCACGTGATAACCTATATGAAATGATTCCTTTGCATCTCCATCAAAGTATATTGATGGTGCAGATGAAAATAAAACTGTGATCTCCTCCTTAGAAGTTGAAATCATACTCCATTCCTCTTGTAGAAATAAATCGGATGTCATAATTTTCATATTTGAGCAATCCCTCAAGTTGTAGGTTTTCATTATTATTTCAGACTAACATATTATAGCGCAGCAAATGTTGTCAAGCAGAGCATTTGGTAGATAGCATGTCTTTCATTATTACGATCATGCATCACTAGGCCTATAGGATTCACTGTGACAATAATTGCTGGTGTAATCGAGCCACAGAAAGAAATAAGCCTACATATGCTATCTATGGCAATGGTTCTCAACCTTTTCGACCTCTTCGCACCTTCTCAAAGGGAGAATAGTTTGTGGCACACTCGTGTGCACTGTTCAGCCCTTGGTTCTGATGGCCGGACCAGAAAAAAGGGCAACACCTTCGGCAAAACCTATATATCACCCTCATTGTCCAAATATTGACCTATTATTTAATTATCACCTCCCAAAAATGCTATTATGCGTCGGCGAGGTGGCATTTCACTGCCATTGACGAATAAGCCCCTCCCCTACGTCTCTGTGTTGTTACAAAAAAAAAACAGAAAAATATCCGATCAAGGATGAATGCAAGGAACAGAATGAAAAAGAGTGAGGAGCTTGAATAAATAACGAACAAACACTGTTACACCGGGCATTAGGTTGAGGGATACCAGATTGAGACCGTATTTGGTTGTTTCGAAAATCTATCTTTTCATTACATCGCATTGTACAGTGTTTGTCCTGACCTTAATTTTTGTTTTTGGTTTAGCACTCATTTAGCGCATTTTCAAGCGGCACACCGTAGACCCACTGTGCTATGGTATTATTGCTGGGAGAGTGAATTTCTGTCAAATAGCCTAAACTTCTCAGTTTAAATTATTCGATTACTCTTCATACTGCTCATTTTCAATAGTAGGCTACTATTTTCCATTGATATATTGATATTCAAAACCTCCCATTCCGCCTCGAGTATCACTTGATGCTTGACTAATAACAGTCGGTCATCCCTTGGATGCTGCTGTCCACATGTCACATGTGCTCACTGCTCATATTCTGCACTCCATTGTATGAAACGCAGAGCACTGATTCGCAACGATCCATCAAATTACAACTGCCTGATGATTCATAGCTAAATATAACAATATTTGTGAATTGATGTGTATTGTTTGTTTCCTTCCAGGTTTCTGGTCCTGATGGCGAAAGTATTTACAAAGGCACAAAGGAATCAAGCGGACGATACACGTTTGCTGCGCACAAGGAAGGCATATACAAGTTCTGCTTCAGCAATAAAATGTCTACAATGACTCCGAAGATTGTCATGTTCAGCATTGACGTCGGAGACACGCCGAAGTCCGAAAGCCCTGAAAGTGATGGTAAAATCCAATGACGACTTCAGCGGACCGCGACCGCTTCTAAATGGGATGTTGTTTGCAGATGAACATCATGACAAGTTACAGGCGATGGTCACCGAGTTGTCAGTTGCTATGACGGGAGTCAAGCACGAGCAGGAATACATGGAGGTCAGAGAAAGGATACATAGAGCAAGTATGTAAAATTTATGCTTTATTCTGACCGGCAGCCCAGTAGAAATCTTCAGGAGCATTGTCGAATATGCCATAGTAACAATTTTTTAATATAATGCTCCAATAAAGGAGGACCACCTACTGAAGCAAATCACATATTTTGTTCAGTGCTGTTTAGCTTACAAAGTCGTTGGATTTTCAATTACAAGATTTCCAACTTGTTATGATGTCGCCGTGGAATTGATAGGTCATTTTGTGAAAATAGTCTAGGAAGTGGTAGGCTACTACATTTAGTACAGTCGTGTGTTGGTGAAGAAATAGGCCTAAATAATGAGTTCACTGGTTTCTGTTAAGTCACTCTTAATTGTCAATTTGGAATTGCTATCAAGAGTTTAACGAATAAACGATGTTTGGAGTTTAAGCTAACTGTAATTATTTTGATTTAGTACTAGCTATTAAGTGGTGTGTTGAATGCCTCAATAAATTCCACGTAAAACGTATCATCATTTCACAACTTCCAAAGTTAGCTTTATAACATCACATAGCTTGTTATTTCAACATGTTTATTGTATTCCAGTCTTACTTCATTCGCAATTTGTATTCATTTTCAGTCAATGACAACACCAATTCAAGAGTCGTTTTGTGGGCGTTCTTCGAGTCTGTTGTACTCGTCGCCATGACGCTCGGACAAATATATTATTTGAAGAGATTTTTCGAAGTGCGGCGTATGGTTTGAAGAATTGTTACCGATATTTTTCTATTTGGGTGTTATGCGGAGTTTTTGTGCGAAGAAAAGCTTGTGAAAACGACCCCATTACATTTGACAGATCATTTTACGAATAAATGCAGTATGTAGGTCGGCACATAGTCGAGCGGGCAAGCTCAAATATACGAGAAGCATCATAAGATGGCTACTGTTCACTATTTAATTATGTCTGTTACAACCGTAGAGAATGCACAGTGGCACTGCGGGTATCAGTGTGTACCAGCTGAACCTTTAACAATCGCCTAGTGCACATGCACATAGCGTATTCGAACTGATGCATATTTTTCTTTATTGGACCGGGGTTCGATAATGTTGATATTTGTTGGCCGGGATTTAGGCTCCTATCACGGTATGAGAATGGCGAAGAATAAATATAGTTGCAATTTAATGTGTTCTAGCTTGAACGTCACTCCGCGCCCCCCTATAGAGGATAGTAAGAAGACAGGACAGATCATTGTTGCCGACCACAAGTTTCAACTTGGATGACAAGTCGATGAGCTGCTTTGAAGACGTCTATTTCCTGTGTTGGCTTGCAGTAGTGCTTCATGGTAGAATTGATCAGCAATTTATTCTGAAGATGCCAATTCTCAAACCGAGGTGGTATGCCAGGTGGTATTTGCCTTGCTTGGTGCCGGGATATTAGTTGAGTAGCAGCTTGATGTGCATGTGTTTACAACCAATAGCGCACTTACTTGAAGACATACATTAGCTGATGTCATACAGTCATGACTTGGCCTGCAGCAATAAATTTGTTGATCTGATTCGGTATATGTTCCCGATACATAGTGGGGCACAAATCCAAGTTGCCGTGCAGTAATTGCAAAGTATCCTAGCGCACCTTCAATGTCGTGTTCAATGTACGCCGTACGGTGTATCGTTTGTACATTTGTGTCAGATCTACAGGTTCCAGCAAGCGCTACGTATGTTGGAGTCGAAAAGTAAAAAGGGTGTTCAAGTCAGCCGCAATAGATGGATGAAAATGAATACAAATGATCTACAGAATCTCTCGGTTTCTCAAGATGTAATTCTGGCATTTTCAGAAGCAGTGCACCAAGACAATATCATTAGCAAAAGTATTTTTATCAAAAAATCAGAAGGTGGCAGCACTTCAGACATAAAAATTGAGCAATATGTTGACCGTAGCGTCCGAAAGAGTGTGCCACTCTGAAACACGACCCCTCAGTCCGGTCTCTGTTAACGCTGAATATTTTATCCCGTCTTATCTCATTCTCTTGCTTCCACATGACAACATACTGTCTTGCAGTCTTACGACAATGCCTGGCAATCCCACAGGAAGCTCATGTATGACCAGATGTAGCAAAGTACTTGTTTGAAGCGCCATGTTCTTTCAAATAATCCCATCCGTTGTCGAGAAAATCCCGCTTTGTCATCCAGACGTCGTTTCGGTCGGCATTTTCTTTAGCCCACTGTCTCGCTCCGTTGTATGCGTCTAGACTGGGGTCCGTGGCTTCTCTCACAATGATCTCCGAACCAAAGGGTCTGCACGCAGTCAGCTCGGCCACGATTCTTTGCTTGAAGCCACTGTACTGCGTGTTCCCTCCTGCAGAAATCACGTAAAACGGTCATTTCTTCAATTCATCCGCTTATACATTCAGCCATATCGAAATAGAAACCAACGTTCAAGCTAGCTAGGAGGAGAGATTAAAGTTGAGCACTTTCAAATAGTCCACTCACTCTGTAGAGGGGTCGTTACTTATAGCATTTAATCGAAGAGGGCTACTCGCAAAATCCATCCTTGCGACTAACACAAAATGGCTAATGACATCACAAAGAATCTTCGAAACTGTATTTAGCCGCCATGATATTTCACGGGTTCTTATGAAATTTCACTCGCAAAGGTTGTGCAAACTGACCACAAAACTCTGCATTACAAAATCAAAATGGGTAATAAGTACGTGTATTTACTCAAAAAACTTCCCAATACGAATCGAAAGCAGTCTAATAACATAAACACACGGCTAAGTAGGCCAAATCCACTTGAGTTCTCTAAAATAGTAGGAGCGCTACGTTTCTGACCACTGCCCACCTCTTGGTATAAGAAGGGGTTTTCATGCTTATGACTCACCTGTTATCAGCACGTTCCTTGCCATTCTGCTGCATTGGTCAGGATCGTACTGACGAAAAATCGTCTCGAGAACATCACCGACGCCTGCTTGTTCGTACCCGACCAGCATTGGTTGAAAGATTATCTCCAACGCCTGATGCTTTTCGATTCGGATCGGTACCTGTCATGGCAGCAGGCATTGCGGGCGAAGTAGACCAGTGAAAAATTTGGTGACAAAAGTCAAACTGATATCAGAGGTGGTCAACGGAACGTATTCAGCGTTGTTACTTGCAAGTAGCAGTAGCAAGCATAGACGCCGTACGCTAATTTGTGCAGGCATGCGGGTTTGATGATGTCACAAATAGGTGAATTTAGGTGAAATTCATAGATTATATAAATGCAAAATATATATATTCACTATTAGAGCATTACCTAGTCGCTTATGTATGGTGACAAAATTATAATAACAAGCAGGTGCGTGGTCACTGCCCAGCCGAGTAAAAGGGGGTTAAAAAGGTAGTTTAAAATTATTTCAACTTTACCAAGTTGCATCAATTTATCAGCGTAACGTACATGCGTAAATGCCTATAATACAAGGATCAGATAAGCTTTCTCCTGTTGATGAATTTACGCATATCATGTATACAAGCGGCAGTATGTAAAAGTAAATACCTTGAAAATTATTTCTATATCGCATAATTCACCAGCTAATTAGGGACGATACATACCTGACAGAATTATGCGTATGATCCAAACCCAAAAAAATTACTAGGTATGCGTGGCCTACCCAGCACACATGGTAGCAAGTTCCAAGTGATGTCAAAACTACTTCAAATGGAAAAGTGGTACAATATCATCCCACAACTATTTCCTGATTATAAAAATACAAATTTCACTATCCCTATAGTTGTGTGTGTACCTCTAAGTAGAAGTGAAAGTAAATTAGTGCGATCCCACAAAACCTACGTAAGATAAGTACTTCGAAAACATCCACAATATTGTGACTTTGAAAAACAAAAATTCTCTGCAATGTATAGCATAATAAACTAGTCACAACGCTATAATTGCTGGTCTCAATAAAGGATAATTACAATCAATATCACTTATCCGAATTACCTGGCTCGGCAGAATGCAGTTCTGTTGCAGAAATGTGATCTTCTCGTGTGTGGATTCAATTTCTTTGTGCAGCTAAAACGGAATCGGCGTATGACAATATAGATTACACGCGCATTCCTACTGTAGACTATGTAGACTACATTCCAAAAATGCCCAGAAAACAATTATTGTGTTGTTGCCGAAGTAGCCTACATATAAATAATACTCGGTGACGTATGGAAATTGTTATTTTCATGTTAGACCAAACACACCTGAAGTACATTTAAAAAAGGTTGGATGAGAAACAAGGTAGCTAGAGCTACGAGCTATAAACTCCAGGTTTCCTCAGACAAATAACTGACATTAAATATTTTGGAAATTTCAAACCGGATCGCCATGAGCATATTAACACTGCCAGCACGATTTCGAAACTGTTCTATGTGGCTTTGGTAGAATTTCACTCACACACGCGTCACAAATCAATTTATAAGCAACTCTGGACTTCAGTGCATCAAGTCACTGTAAAGGACTTGATAATTCCTTTCAAGTGGAAGCACTCTTCTATTGCCCAACCCTGCCTGGTCATACTCCGGCCTCATGAAATACCTTGACGATTTTTTTATTCAGGTGGTCAGCATCGCGTAGCCCATAGTCCGCCAATGTTTTCGCAAAGGCCTCCGTGTTTTCATCTTCCAACTCGAGTATGCATTCCAGATCATAAAGTCTGCACTCCATCTGAAAATAGTCCTTTCTGTTCTCCGACCGATTGTGAAGTGCTTAGAGATTGCAATTCTTACCCGACGCAGTTTTTGACCGAGCATAACGGTGACTTCGCACGGCGGGTTGGGAGCTTGAGAAGCTAAATTGAGTATGATTACATTCAAAGTAGATAACAGCACTTTTGAAATCATACAGATTCTGCTTCATTTCCTACTAAAGTAGCATCTGTGACCACCACTGCAGATGATTGCGCTGCTGTTTGTGAACGTGATCAAGTTGCAGCGTATTTCATACCATCAGAGGGAAGACTCAAATACAAGGCTGTAATTCTGAGGACAATTCCTAATTTGCAAATCTATGTCCACAAGTGGTCAAAGTAGTCAGCATTGCTATACAAGTAGAAGTAGAAGTAATGATGTAAATTTCTACTCAATTACAAGTATAAGTAGCGATTTCCGAGACATGTTAAAACTACTTCCAGTAGAAAAGTATTTTTAAAAGTAGATACGGATGAGGTGTCGCATACTTGTAGTAGTAAATAGGGGGTGGATTTCTTTTAAAATTGCAAGATAAATTGTTTTGGCAACATAAAAGTATGGATGAAACTACAAACGGGGAAATGTTATAAAATATATACTGTTGCCATCTGAGTATCACTCTAGACCAGAGGTCTCAAACTCAAATGTGCTCGCGGGCCATTTCCTAGTTTTTGATGACGCCGCAGGCCGCAGCATCAATAATCAGGATATTCAATGTATAGGTTCCAACTAGGACTTATTTGACGGGTCCTTGCAGACAGGCATTCCACAAACATCGTGGAAATGTGATTTACTATTGCATTATTCATGCTTGACACGAAATATAATCACATTTTCAAATATTTGAATTTTTTTTTGTTCCGGGCATACTTTTTCTAATTAATAAGTTATAGACATAATACGAGAGGATGCATCATGAAATCGTAAAACTGTCGGGTTATAATAGTGCAGCTAGTAGACCTTTGACGTGCCACAATGTTATGTAGTATATTTTAAAATATACTGAAGATTGATCTGAGATCAGAGCATTCGAGCGGTGTAGCCTAACTCTGATTTTGTTTAAGTCCTAATAAATATAGGCTATTGTTATTGCCAAAGTCAAATTAAATCAGCGTTAGATTTTGCCTTTGATTATTATTGGAACTTATCAATAACATCTTGAATATAATAATTATTGAGCCACAGTAATAGCATTGCTTCTTAGCCTTTTTAGCGATCGTACCCCTTGTGCTTCCAGTGAGATTTCTCATAGAGCCTGTCCATTTTCAACACAATTTCTGATGGTACCTATATTAAAATCAGAAAGCCCATTCACACCAGACTATTTTCCAGTTGAATAAATTTGCCAAGAAAATATTCCACAGCATATAGGCCTAGGCCTAATTCCACAATGAATCTCACACACCCTGATGTGGTGCTTCGTACCCCGATGGGGACTACGGACCCGGGTTAAGAACCCCTGAAATAGAAATGTCTAATCGGCGAATAATTCAATGGCGTTACAGCTGTAGAGCGCAGTGCTACCCTACTCGCCTACGATAATAACATGGACAAAGATAACAAACAGCACCCAGCATGTAATCAACTATACGTCACAGGGGTCCTAGAATGCCAATGGTTGCCATACTGACCTGATTATATAGTTATATACCCTGAGCAGCACAAGCTACGACCTTTTGATATATTACTATTCTCCATGACAGTTTCATAGATTGTTGCGCTCGTAGGATTAACAAGTCGCCGTTTCGATTCGCAAGTCCGTGTCTGATTTTAACGTTTGATCCGACTCAACTCGAGTCATTTTTATATAATCACCCAGTCAATCCGAAACCCAGCAATTTGACGAGGAGGTCGCACCAAACCAAATCACAATTTTAAGTCACGAATCATCAACGGGTCATGTTCTATCGTCATGAACTAGAAATGTGACGTAATAGCTGATCTTCTACCTCATGGTAGCTTCTAAAAGTGATGTGATAGTGAAGTGATAGTGAAAGTTTGTTGAGATTCCAGTGATTTTTGTAGTAGTTTTAAATTGAACTTTAAGCTCTTATACCTAAAAAATATATGGCACTTGAATATATTGTCGAATACTGGAAATTCCAAAATGCCGTCGCGGGCCGCACAAAATGCTCTCGCGGGCCGCGTGTTTGAGACCTCTGCTCTAGACTGAATCAAAACCAGAGCTATGTGGTCGGGGATGTTAACTCACTATTTGTACAAGAATTCGGGCCAAAGAATGCACAGATCAATGATATGTACCGATTGTGTGTTAGGTAGGCTTACCATAATTTGGAAATCTAAAAAGAGGACACTTTTTCAGAAATATCAGACTTGCAAAACCGGAGAAGAATTCTCAAAAACCGGTGAATTTTTCCCACTTTGAGATCGGTTGACTAAAAAGAGGTCATCTTTTCTGCTCAGAACTCAAAATACCGTTTTACTCTCCACGTTGCCAAGTGGATGACTAAAAAAAAAAAAGGTCATCTTTTCGCTCAGAGCTAAAATCACCGTTTTTCACTCCGAAGCCGGAGCCTCAAGCTTCACTTCTGTGCTAATTTGCGGCATATCACTCGCAATTTGTTCTGAATCTGACCTAAATTTTCAAAAAAGAGGACAAAATCTCAAAAAAGAGGACAAAAGGGCGTCCTCCGAGGACACTTTCAAAAAAGTCAAAAAAGAGGACAAATCCTCTTAAAAGAGGACGTATGGTAAGCCTAGTGTCAGGTGCACACTGCACAACAATACCACGTTACAAGTTGTTGGGGTCACCAAGATTACTTACACGTAACATTTCTCTCGGGAATCTGCATCATGACACAGTTCAACGATTCATACGCTGAGTCATTCCATTTTTTGATTTCGTCACCGTAATTTCCAGGGATTTCGCCCATGTCTCGAAGAAATTGGTCCATTCTAAAGGGAAAATTACCGATGCATGATATGATTCTGGGCAATCAGGAGATTACAACTCAAGTTCTAGGTGGCGGTGTTATTATGAAGGAAAGAGGAGTTGTTCCCATAAATATTCACTCAATTACGAGTAGAAGTATCAATTTCCAAGGCATGTCGAAATTGATGGAAGTACTCAAGTAGTTCCAAAAAGTACAATTGAGTGATGGGTCCCATAATTTCGGCAGATAATTGGATGCGTCTTCACGACTAACGCAATATGTCCCATGACACTCAGATTTGTATAAACTACTCGTTTAGCTATTTGACGGTCAACTTACTAACGTTTTTTGAGTAGTTTTATTTCTAGTTAGAGATTTTGAAAATTGAGTAGTTCTAGTTGTGAATATTGAACAGTGAGTAGTTCTGGTTCTAGTTGTGGATTTTGAAATGTGAATAGCTCTAGTCCTAGTGTAACATTTCAAAAAATATTAGGACAACTAGAAAGTATGTGTCGTCGTTTTGTATGAATCGAGATACTGGTGTTCTTTTCAACGATGTTTGTGCAGCCATTACTAGCTCAGAGTCGGGGTTGAAACTGTCCCATGCCTAACCTGAAACCCCGTCATTTCGAAATGTCGATTCTCTGTCTGATATTTCCGATAAAATAGAAATTAATGCGTTGCCTAGGATAATGAAATCCAATTTGGTATGGTTTATAACATTTAATGACACGGGAACACCTATGCCAGAGGTGGGCAATTATTTTTCTGAGAATGTGAAGCAGGGAATACGTTGGCGGGCTGAGTCAAAAGTGTGCACGAAATTTTGCGCCTTTGCGGTGTAATAATTTTTAAATGTCGTTAGTTCTAGTTGCATGTTTTCAAAAGTAAGTAGTTTTAGTTCTAGTAGCGCTTTCTGAAAATTTTTTAAAATATCACAGTTACCATGATACAGTCACTGATAGAAATGATGCAAGCATATCCAAAAACTACTCTCTACTTGCCTACAAAACTGTTCAAGTACAAGTGGAAGTAGTCTAAAACATAACCACACGAGCAAGAAATACAAATAGGCAAAACCTACCAGAAAAAGTAGAAGCAATTCATTACCTACTACCTCTGCCGACCTAACATACCTAGTCAGTGTGAACACAGGACTCAGCTTGGGGAAACGCAGCTGTAAAAGCCTTTGCAGATAGGCTCCGTTGTTGTAGCCACCCAGATTAATTCTCTGGCAATTCTTCAAATCCAAGACTCCCCCGACAATCGGCATTACGTGAGTAGATTGAAATCCTGAATATTTACAGGACATGTAGATTTCACGGAAAACTCATGTCAACGGGTCACATTACCTGAAGCAATTACCAACGCATCGTCTCCGAGTCCTAATTCCCTTATATTATAATGGAAACTGAACATGCTATCAATTCCATACGCCAGCTGCCGTCAGAGTCGACATTATTTTCAGGCTGAAATTGCCACTAAAATTTCGAAGCATTACCTTGGGTATGCCATAAGCTTCGAATAAAAGTTCGGACATCTGCTTCCTGCTATTAGTAGGATTGGCGGCTGCCTCTGTCATGACCAGAGGATGGCGTACTTCACCTTCAGAGTCGATACCAAGATGGGAAAATGTGTGGTCAAGGATGTTCTCCTGCAATACAGCGCAATTTCGAAGTGAAATTCTTGTCTCTGCTAGAGTTCTGACACAATGTGAAAGTACTGAAGAAGTTGTTGGCTATCTCAAAAAAATAAAGTGGAGAGGAAAGATGCATAAAGTAGGAAACCCAGGAGAATGGCTAGACACATCACAGGATTTTAATTGTCATCAGCCCACGACATCAATCAGAAGAGCGAAATGCATCATGATTACTCGCGCAGATACGCTAACGATGCTACAAATGAATGCATTTTCAAAATTATATTCCATGATCAATTGATCACGATACTAGCGTAGCGTTATATTGCCAAATTACGGTACATAAAAATCCAAGACTCATTTGCCACATAACAGAATTCGGAACGACATTCAGTTACATAAAGTGACCAAGTTATCTAGCTAGAGCTAGACACTTAAATGCTAAAATGGTGGATGTAGAAAAGTAGGAATAATTCAGTTGCACAATGCCTGTAAGCATGGAAGAAATGGCTCATTCATACCATTAGAATTTTGTTAATAGAATTAAAGCGTACTGGTGATGAGTGCGCAGAAAAATGTGAGGGCAGATAATTGCAGGGCATACCTGAATACCAAAGTTTATAACAACGTTGAAGTCGAAGGCGGTTCTGATCATCCACCTCACAGCCTCCAAGTCAGGAATATCATTACCAACCAAAATGTCCCAGTCTCGGTCTTTGCGGTTTCCCCTTGGAGGAAGGATGCCGGTATAATAAACATGTATGATACACTCATGAAAAACTGGTTAAACTAAGACATTAGTTTAGCACTAGTAGAAAATGGAAGATTTTGAATAATAGTTAAGTGTTTCCATATAGGTCACCTAAATCAATGGTCTGAATCTAATTTTCAAAATTAACACAATGAGCAATCGTATCTACAAGGAGGAGCAAAGTAGCTATTTTTGCAGCGGCCGGCTGGCCGCGGTTTAATTGCAGAACACATAATAAATCAATTCGGTTGACTTCAAGTATTCTTGAGCATATATCGCAAGAATAAGAAGAATTATTGTTTGTATCGCCCGTGTGGCTATTATGACCTGTGGTGTGCACTGAATATATCCACAATATGTGGAGATAAGTTAAAATTAAGGACAGATCTTATAAGTACCATTTAGTTAGTTGTATAGTATATAGGCTAGTTGTAGTTTCAACAGTGGTCTTTTATGGACCCCTTAAAACTAGTTTGCGGACACCAGGATAGAAACTCCTGCCTTATGGCAATGTAAAGATTAGAATCAGCAATGTGGCGTTACATGGCAACGTGAACGGTTGCTGTTCACAACGAGCTTCATATAAAAGCTCAGAATCTTTCAGGAGTTTTTTATGGTCAGGCAGCCTATCTAATTAACATAAGCTTACCTGTTCCTTGCAACCACATTCTTGAACACAAGCGACGGAGCATCGTTACAAGTCCACCCGGCTCTCAATTGATAAGACCCGTTGTCGATAACAAGGGGACAGTCTTTGGGGATATTTGCGGGATACTCACACACAATTTCTGGACTCGACTTTTCGTCCTCGAAGTAATATTTCGATTGTTCGTTCGCATTTTCCATGTCCGAGTGTTGTCAGGCATCAAGTTTGTGAGTTCGGGGTTAGAGTGAGACTCTGGTACTTTTCAATGACTTGTTTTTTGATTTGCAGCTGCTGTTTTAGAGATTTCAGCACGAGCTCTTGTCGCTCTTTGGTGGAGTCGATGCCACTTTCGGAGTTGATCTCCTGCTTTGCTTGCTCGAACTTGCCCGTCAGCTCCTTTACTTTGTTCGTCAGAGTTTCAATGTCTTGTCCGACTTCAAGCCTGAAACATGAATATGTTAAATCAATTGAATCACTAGGCTTATCAAAGCCAGAGGGTCTGTGATTGAAGGACTCAAACTGTCATAAATGGAGGGGCTGCAGTAATAACGCAGGGTAAAAACTTTACATCTTGGAGTGAAGGAGAGTGCAGTGCTGTTTGGTGACGTCGTGGATATATTGTGACGTAACCAACACAAACAATGTAAAAATTATCTCAAACGGACAAGTGCCTGTTGCTGAGGCCAACAGGGTCAGGGTGAATGGGAAAATATACATGATGACGTTTGACGTACAATGTTTTGATACATGATGATATATATGCTAACAAAAGGTTATAATCACCCATTATTTCATTGCATTATCAATTAAAATTCGCGTGATGATAACAAATAAAACAAAACTTAATTGCTAATTTACTGACTTGCTTAAAATATCGTGAATCTCGGTGAGAAAGGTAACGTCAAATGTCTGTCCAGTTTGTTGACTTAGCGGAACATCGGTGTTCATTTCTTCTTCGCCTTGAGCCAGCTGCTATTCTCAAGTTTATCTAGACGGAACACAATATCCTGAATGCAAAATTACACATAAACTACACATGTCACTCAAACGATAAAATCAAAACATATTTATATTGTCCATGAGGTGTCGTAATTGAGTATTTTGATTTTGATTGTGTAAAAAAACGTTGTGGTCAACATGAGTTGCATTTTTTCTGTGTGCTTGTGCATTTGTCTTCTCATTCAACTATATGCAGTTTTAATGAGTATCACACGAAAATCAAGAATTATTGTAATAAGAATTACTAGCGTTTGACAACGATCAAATGCTGAAGAACGTAGGCGTGGCTTACTCGGCGGACCGATCATTGATGTGTCTAATCTGCTGTAACGTACACTATGCTGTTGCACTATAGGTTAGTTATCTATAGTTGCAGTACTAGTGCTTCTGTTTACGGGCTAGATTACGATGATGAGAGGGGCCTGACGGTGCAGTGGCATTCCAAAATACCTATGTCGCTAAAGTTGTCATAAGGGTACAATTTATCTCTCGGGAAATCGAGGCCGATAATGTTCTTTCACCCTTTCATTCCCTAAAAAGTTTCACTTCGTGAGCTGTACGTTTAGTCGGTTTAGGCTACGTGTATCACGGTTAAATTAATTCCAATTCGTACAGAAAATATACTCTATAGGCTATGTGTAAACAGACAGGCGACGACTGACTATTTGAAATCCTGGTTTTCAAACCCATTTTGACATATATGCCTAATATGTAAATCACTCACTGAAGAGCGATATTGAGAAGTGCTGTTATGAGCCCAGAGTGGAACTGGTGCAAACGTCACACAGAACTTTCTGTTAAATTACATAATTATTCTATGCAGAAAAGATCTCATCACGTAGGATTTATTTCAAAAAATGAAACGAGATTCCATAGGGGTCATGAGCTAATGTGACGGAAATGTTTGAAGCCCATCATATCCAAATTCAGTCCTGGTTGATCCAAAGAGTCGATTGCGGCAGTAGATTAGAGAAGGATCTAAATCAGGGGTCACCAACACACGAGGTCATATTTTGCGTTCCACGGTCTGAGTTGGGATTTCAGAAAAACGCTTGAAGCATTTGGAAATGCTGAAATTGATTTCACCGTAAAAATATTGTTGTTGTATGTCCTTGATGAAATATGATTTCTTTTGTGGTAATTGTGCCCTTCGCCCATGTTAGAGAGCACAGCGTTGCACTGACGTTTTTGTTAAACTGTAGCTTATTGCTTATTTTATCTCAATATTGAATTGATGCGGCACGTGGCCGCTGTAAAATTTGAAAAGTGGTGCTCGCCCCATTTTGATTTGGCAGCCCCTGATTTAGATCCATAATTGGATATGGTATTTCAAAGATTAGATGAAAAAGTCAAATTTGGAAACAAGTTATATACATTCGACTGTCCTTATTGTTCTCTCGATCGCACCAACACTGGTCTACTGCCAAACTTGAAACAATGGATGTTGCCACCAATTCCACTCTGAATCTAACCTTGGGTGATCATTATTTATGATGTCCTGGCTAAGCCATACCCAAGTGATCTCATTAGTAGAGATGGCACAGGGCACAGATATGTGGGATCAATTGTTATCATTATCTGGCCTCAACCTTGTAAAAGAGTAGATCACGAATTTCAGCTTTCATTGACCCCAAAGCCATAATATTGGTATGGAATATCATTCTCAGTAATATGACCTGTAACTTTATCTTTGTTGTTTATTTATATTTCAAGTTTTGATATCGTAATACCATATAATTGACGCCAACATGTCCGGAAATAACAGCAATCTGCATTCTCTCGAAAATATTATGACTGAATTTTTCCACGCCGGAACGTCAAATCAACGTAAGCGTGAAATTGAAGAGCAGCTATCAAAATTCGGCCAGCAAAAAGGCTCTTGGAGGGACTGCCTTTACTTTTTCACCGAGACCAGAAATGAATATGTGATGATGTATTCTTTATCGGTTATCGAATCCTTGGTGAATAAAATGTGGGCTGGTGTTGGCTCCGCGGAGAAAGGTGAACTGCGCACTGCTTTATATAAAATTTTACTGGAAAGACATAAATCCCTCATTCCTTACATCAAAAAGAAACTGCTGAAATGTATTGTCGACATCGGGAGGCTGGACTGGCCTATGTTTTATCCGGATTTTTTTACCAACATTGTAAAGCTGGCGTGCGCTCCAAATGACGAAGAGACCAGAACGATGGGCTTGAATGCTCTTCGGATTATATCGGAAGAAATGGCATTGCCACGCGAGGATTTGCCACATCAAAGAAAAAAGGAACTTCGCAGACTTCTACTGCAACAAGTGCCGCTGATGCTGGACATCATATCGGACACCATGGAGAAAGAATGGAAAAAGCATTCCGAGTCGGGCTTTGGTAATCAGAGCTCCTTTCTCAATTCGTCACCCACATCGTCGAATTTAGTCGGATTATTTGACCTCGCCGGGTCTGACGCTATGTCCGAAGTTCTTCCGCCATTTTTGCCGCAAATATCCCATTCCTTGATAGTCGAAGCGCTGGAGTGCTTGTGCCACCTGTTCAGTTGGATACCGCTTTCCACCAGTATTTCCCCTCGCCTGTTTAATGTTCTGTTCGCGTACACGCGGTACGGAGTCCATCCCGCGTTAATTCAAAACCAGAATTCGACTAATGCGAACATGCCGAATTTGAGACTCGGCGTATTGTCGATGACTTGCATTAATGAACTGATGGGGAAGAGCTGCATTCCTACCAACTTCGAAGATTATTTTATCACCGTTTTCAAGTTTTCTTTTCACTTTTTGAAGCAAGTCACGCAAAACTCGGACCCCAAACTGGGCCTCGATCTCTTGGACGAAGATTATCTGGAAAAGTTCACTGAGTTTTTACGGCTTTTTGTGACCGTTCATTTCGGTCGTATTGAAGCAAATGAAAGCTTCCCTTTACTACAGTTTCTGGAATTACTATTCAAGTTTACATTTAACCAACCAACATTTGACGGTTATCTCTGCTGTCTGGACATTTGGGAGTTATTTTTAGACTATCTAACCAACAAGCTTGAAGGGAAAGACGTATCGACGCAAAGACAGATTTTGATGCCGTATCGGGAAGGTTTGAACTTGCTCGCGCGGCTAATAATGAATCAAATTCAATTCAGGGGCAACCAGTCCCGGCTCGTAGACCTGGACAATGACACGTTAGACGACACTGGCCACACCGAATGGCAGCAATACGTCATTGATAATCTGGAGATCATCGCAAAAATTTGCAGTTTTTACCCAGGCGAAACGATGTCAATGCTCTACCCGATTCTAGAAGAAAACGCCAAGATATATTTGGAGATAGGCAGGCATGTATTGCCCGTGAATCAAAACTTGTATGTCAGCATAAGTGATAGTACATGCGCGCCAGCGCGAAACCCCGACCGACATTTCAACATCAACCCATCCGGCAGTGATCATGATCAATTACACTGTGCTTTGAAAGACTTGTCAACCGCACTGCAAGCGTTCGGACGCTTATCCGAGTATTTCATCGGCGAGCATTTTCACAGCCGCCCAGAGGCCATGTCGCTGATCGAAAAGTTTTTAACCCTCGCGGTATTCGGTAGTCGCATCAAATTTTATGAAATTCGTGGCAGGATGTCACCAGTTTTATATGCCGACGTAACGGAAGTGCACTCTCAAGCATTAGCTGTTCTGCAACCGTACACTCATTGGTTGTTTCAGTTGTACACAGAGTCGCAACAGGCCGGTCATTCGCAAGCTAAATTAGTGGAGATTATGCAAGGGTACTTGAACGCGGTGATTCCGATGTTGAACACGGAAGCTCCAGACAAGATTGTACTTCCTGCTAGCCACACTCTGCTGTCTGCTATCAATACCGTCCGCGCGGCTTTCCTTCTGCAATCACCCACTATCGAAAAATTTTACAGCGAAGTCGCTAATGGCTTGTGCAGCAATCTTGCCATGGATTCGCAGAAACTAGTGTACCGGGCCCTGTCAAATCTCCTGATACTCCCATGGCCTAACACTCCCGATTCGGAACAATGTTGGGAAGCAAGACAGGGCAACCACGTGTCTTTCGTCAAAGCGCTGCTTAGCGATTACCTTTCGCTGGCCGACAAATTATCGCACATCCACCAAAACATGTCCGAAGTCAAGCAAGTCATTATAAAATCGCTTTGCGTGTTGGAGGATCTTGTTATCGCTATCGAAGGAGAGGTTGTGAAGACGCGGCAACTTTGCTACGTATCTTTTCAAGCGTGCATTGAACTTGGACTGGAACTCTTCCCGTTGTTCATGAGCCATCCTGAAGTCACAGAGAGCCTGATGGGTTTTTTCTTGGCGTGTTTCAAGGGACTGCGTTCGCAGATGGGCCCGGAAAAAACGATCAAAATGATAGATACTTTCTTCAAACTTTTTACCCCGCCGGTGTTAGAGAAGACGATATCGCACGAAAATTCTGCCGGCGCGCGCGTGGTCGAAAAGTTTATCAAGATACTCGAGCTCGTTATTGATGAGAGCTCGAACTCTTTTAAAAGTTTGACTCCTGGAATCATACTCGTGGCGGTCCACAGAATTTACCCAATCGTGGCGCAGAGATCGTCACCCGACGTGAAAGAGTCGCTTTTTGAATTGATGCATCATATTTTGTCTCGTAAGACCCGGCATTTTTTCCCATCGCCTGTGCTGGCTTCATTTCTGACCGATAATAATGTCGGCGTTTTGGGGCACAAAGACGATTTTCTCGCTATCATGCAAGCGTTCGGTCAGTCTTTTCTGCAACCCGACATTACGGTGTTTCGGAACAACCTGCTCGCCCTGCAGTCGTTGAATCACAAGCAGAAACTTTACGAAAAAATCTACAAGCTGCTTCCCGAGGAGAACATCCTGTTCCAGTTCATTACAGTGCTGGTGCAGGCGCTAATACAGAAATCGCACGATTTGCTGCAAGACGAGATTTACGACGCCACCTACTACATGGCCAGCGTGGATTTCGAAACGTTTCACGATAAGTTCCTGCCGTACTTTTTACGAGACGTGCAAGGTCTCACACCCGGTCAGAAGGAGACTTTGTACAATAATTTTACCAAAGAAAAGGACCAGCCTTCCTATATTCAGTGCATGAAAACTTTCGTTAACGATTTGAGGTATTTTCATTTGTCTAACGCCAGTCTACCGGAGGGAACCGTATCCTTTTGAATTATACAGTATTATATTATTTACCGTATCGCTATAGCTGTGAGTGGCGTGAATTTGCAGTCCCGGGCTCAGTGCTTCTGGCATCTTTCTGTATGTTGTGATATTTCAGATTTTGAAAATTTTCACATTACTTGCGGACTCGGTCCAAGTTTCATCTCTCGTTGCATTCGAATATAAATGTCAAAGATACACATTTTCTATGATTTACGTTGGTGTGCACTGTGTGGATTGATGACTTCATTGCAATGTCATTCTTCAGTCGCCAGTGGGTACTCGCTACTCATAGGCTGTCACGATGTGTTTATTACGCGATCGCATGCGTAATGAAATCCTACTCGGTGGTGATTCAATGCCATAACAGCAAAGGTCATCAGTCATCGGCAGTATCAGGTCCTATTTTCACTACGATAGTATAGAGTAGACAACAGTGGCATTATACGCACTAAATCAAAGGTGTACAAAGTCCTTGTACTTATGTCCAAATTCAAAAGTATTCACCGGCGTCTGTAAAGAGTGATAGAATATCGTCCACTGCCGCGCTAAGGAGACGAGTTAATGATCAGTAGGGCAAGTTTTTGTTGCCGTCAAATCCGGTGAAAGTTGCATTTATTTTTCACAAAAGTTGCAGGGAAAGGTTGCATCGAAAAAAGTTCAGAGGTGGTCAAAGTCAAGAAAGCTACTCAAGTAGAAGTAGTGACGAAAAAAATCTACTCGAGTACGAGTAGAAGTACTTCTTACATGAGCAACCTAAAACTACTTGAAGTAGAAGTAGAATTGAATGGCTTTAAATCTACTCAAGTAAGTAAGTAGTGAAAACGATCGTAATGCGTTCGCATGGACTGTCAAAAGCTGCAAATTGAGCTATGCGGAAGGTGCAGAGAGCTTGATTCAAATTGATGCATCCCAGGAGGTGTCAATTTTTGACCGAATAAGCAATCGTCCACATCATGGGATGTAAATGATAGTATTAGTATTGATATGGAAATGCGATACTACTCGAACACCCCATCTAGAGAATATCGTGGTATGGCGCCCTCCCCCATATTATAAGGCCCCTAGTTCAGTCGAAAAGCAATACGGAGAAGTTGTGTTGGATACGGCTTTAACACTTTGCGCCATTAGTATACGTTAATTAAAAATATGGCAGAATGTAAAAATGGCATACAGTGTATAGCTTTATTTTCAATTAAATAGTATATTCATATTGAAATGAACCCGAATATTTTCGGCTGACACTCGTCAGGGGTAATCGTCAGCAACTAGTAGAGAATTGGAAAGAACATTGTATATCAACAATCGCATATCGCATATACTATTTAATTGTATATTGAAGTTCTGTACCTCCAAGAAGCTCTTCAAGCTTTATTTTCGGAAAATATGAGGCATTACTGCACTTGCTTTTATACTTCAACATGTATGTTCTCCAGACAAAAGAACGGAAACTATAATTAGAACTCAACGTATAATACTCGTCCACTTTACCAGATTAGGACACGTCATGGGCTGCTAGGTATAATAGGTAATTGCTAGATGGCGAGACGGCAGTTTCAAACGTTATGGGGGCCATACTTACTGTGATGAAATATTTGGTATAGGCGACAATGCGGTGCCAACGGAACCACGCAACTCGGTATCTAAATTATATTCAGCGATTCTTTCGTTAAAACATATTTTTCACTCCATATCTACTGTACGCGAAGCGCAACGAAAATTCTGTGTATTACATGACTTTTATGCAAATTAAATGTTGGTACTACGTGAAAACAGCCCCGAAATTCCTTCGGCTATCTTTCTTATTGGGGGATTAGACTACTTCTACTTGACATACTGAAAGTAGCGAGAAGTAAGTAAGTAGTTCACAAAATATTCTGAAGTGGAAGTAGAAGTAGCGAAAAAGGATCTACTCGAGTAAGTACCAGAAGCAGAGGGAAACTACTCGAGTACCTCGAAAAAGTAGAAGTACTTCGAAAAAGTAGAAGTACTTCGTTACTGACCACCTCTGAAAAAGTTGCGATATAAGATTCCTCCAAACAGCTTGAAGCACCATACTATATAACTTCCAAGTATTTAGGAAGCTGTAAAAAAGTTGCAAAGACTTGCCCTAATGATCGGTTATCATGGGCTCCTTGAAAACAGGGCAGTGGAGTCGTGCGACGTCCGCGATTATTTGGGATGGGGCTTCGCGCTTTAACTCGAGGATCGTTTGGTTTCTTGATATTTTTTGATTTACTTACGCATACGATTTTTAACTGAATTAGAAAATAATATTGGCATATCCTGATCAGCTGCGACAATTTTTTCTGCTCTTTGACCGATCCGACCTTGAATTTCGGGCCCCGCAAAATTGAAAATCATGACTCTAACTGAAGACCCTCGTATTTCGAAGTAGCTATAAACTGTAATCCGCCCAGTTTTTTTCGGAAACGAAACTGCATGTCCGAATATCAAATTCGATCGCCAATGTCATGGACTCTTGAGGTGGCGGAGTTATTTAAGTTTTTCGTTGATAATTATTGGATTACCCACCAATCAAGGATAATCCGAGAATTATGAACGAAAAACTCAGGTAACTCCGCTTCTACTAGTTGGAATTGAGTCAAATTTGTTTTGCATCGTCTTTGAAGACATCTCAACAATTTCATGTGGTTGAAAGAAAAATTTGATCTCTTTTTTTTTATATTTTCCCTAATAAATTAAAAAAATTATTGGATCTGTGGAGTCTTATACTTGTTAGATTTGAACCAAATTTGGTGTGCAGCGTTTTTCAGAGCAACCTGACAATTTAATCAGTGAATGGCTGGAATCCGGAAAAAAGTTATTTTTGAACAGCCCTACAAGCGCCATCGTACAAGCGCCTGGCTGTCGAGTGTCGAAGCTATAAAGAGGGACATTTGGGCGTCCTCGGAGGACATTTTCGATTTCTTGAGAAGGAGGACATATGGTGGTAACCCTACTATACACCGATTTATGATGCTAGTAAAATCCAGCAGATTGCTATCACAATGATTACGAAATAGCTCTGCAGGGCCTAGATAAAAGGACAGGACTGTCGGTGCCGACGATTTCGGCGGTCAGACTTGTCAATATCGAAAGTTTGGGCTAACCAGCGACGGCTATGTCGCCATTCAATTGCATATTAAACTTCTCTCCAAGAAGCTATTGTGCGATTTCAGAGATCTCACTATTCGGGAAGCTGTAAAGCAGCATCTAGTTACGCGAAGAGCAATCACCTTGCAACAAAGTGTAGCCAGACTACTATAAACGTTGTGGTGACGCGATGCTTCTGTCGGTACTGACTGACTGAAGGTCTCTGTTGGCAGAGGTGGGCTACTGGTGACATTGTTCTGTGCTTGCTGCAAAACCTGGTTGTGCGACGATTGGGGACGATCCCAAGGCAAATTGAGAAGAAATAATACTCAAAATGTGTCAATACAAGTCAGCAGAGGAATCTCGTTGCAATTGCTAATCAAAACTAGCGTCGATTCAAAATAGAGAATCTGGCTCCCTGTTTACTTCAAATCTATATTTGCGACTCTGAACCCGACTCGCACATACCAAATGTCCAAAACTAGCCATAGGCTACCTGAATTATACAATACACATAGGCTACGCTAGTTCATATGAGTGGCCTACTATGTCGTTGCTGATGCTCTTTGTAGTCTACCGTCACCCTACCACGATGAAACTGCAGTGAGATCACACTCTTCTTCTGACTTTCTAAACTTTAGGATGACCCAAACTAAAATTCAGGGAAGGAACTGAAAGCGTCTTTTGCGACACCCTCTATAGCTGGGGTCTCAAACTCAAATGTGCTCACGGGCCAATTTCATAGTTTTTGATGTCGCCGCGGGCCACAGCACCAATGGGTACGGTCACAGGACCGTAACAGCACTTCGTCAGCCCCCAAAACGTTGGTTTTGGGCCCCTCATAGAGAGATAAACCGAAATTTTGAGGGGGGAATCGCCCACCCCCTCAGGCCAGACGCTTTTTGCCGCTACTTATTATCTACATTTGCCACTAAATAATAATTAAACGTCTTCGGGCCGACCGGTTGGTATAATGACTTCGTTGCATGATGCCATTTCTTGACCTCCTATCTGCTATGTCAAAAGACATTGAAATCGCCCAAACGTACTAAACTAGAAGACGCACACGATTTCAAATTGCTATTTCTTTACCGTGGGATGGCATTTGTCTTGTGGGTCTCAGATCGACAGGACAGGAACATTCGGCGCCAGCCTTCGAGGCACCTATGGACTACATAAATGTATGTATATCGAAGTTTTTGGTCAGCACAATGGCAATGTTCTCGCTGCGGGTAGTTTTGGCACACTTCTCAGAGTCGCACGTTACATGGCCTATATAACTACATATGTCTTGGTGTGTCGTATCGCGTTTGAAGAGTAGTTTCAGGTTTTTGGAATAGTTTTCGAGCGTTTTTCAAGTTCTTAAATCTAAAAAAATATGTTGCAGCAGTTAAATATTGTCGAATAATTCAAAATGCCGATGCGAGCTGCAAAAAAATGATATCGCGGCCCGAGACAAATGCTCTATAAGGAAATTTGTGTGGCCTGGATACGTAATTCAATTAGTATGTGTTGGCGGCCGTCTACATGAAAATTGAATTTATGAATTTATTCTTGAATTTTTGGGAGATTAATTAATCTTTGAGAAATTTAGTTGATCTTGAAATTCTCTTCGCGCTACGCGCGATTCAATGCGGCTTCGATTCTAATATAGTAGCGCTCATTGCAATCTGAGCCCCAGAGTACAGATGCGAACAGCGGAGGAAATGATGCATTCCATATAAAAATACCAACTTGGAATCGTGTGCTCCTCACGAAAGAAATTTGTTTCTGCTGGTGCGTTTGGGAGATTCCAACCACCATACTGACAATCTTGATAGGGGGTCAAGAAATAACAGCATGCAACAAAGTGACTAATAACAATTGGCCCACCCGAATATGCATCATCATTTATAACTTGCCCTAAATTTTCGAAAACACTCCCTCCATCAACTCTACCGGTGAATCTGGTCACATGGGATGAGAAAGGATAGATATTTGATAGTAATATGTGAAACTACTAATATTAATGACGAAATTCATTTGCGAATCTGGAAAAATTGTCGCGCTTGGCGCGACCATAGTCATTCCCAGTAACTATGACATGACCACTAGCGATTTCGAGGCGTAATTGCGTATAGTGAGACGATATGAAAATGGAGCTTACTCCGAATTTCACCGCAAATCTACACGGACACTGGATGGTTTAATTTGGGTATTTGGTGTCCATAGTTGGTGCATTGTGACTATGTCCTGGAAATGCGGTCTTGGGCTACATAACTAATCGAAATGGGGCCGTGAATATCAAAAAGGTTGCCCACCCTTGCTCTATATAGCTACATCCGTAGCATTGCTCCGATCGTCTGCCGTCTATACATATTTCAGTGGTTCTGAACTGTCGGTCTGCAATCCGGTGCCGCTCCGTGCGAACTTTCATGACCTTCCATTAATTATTATAGATGAACAAAGAATCAGATTTTAAATTGAAGGTATTTTCTGCATCGTGTTGTCATGGAGCTCATGCAGGTACGTCAGTGAACTCATTTAGAATCAGGGGAGACAGGCGAAGCAGTGTCTCACTTGTTTTAGTGCGGCATTGCCTCACCTGTCGTCAGGATAATACAAGAGAAAATTGTCAAAACCGTCTTATTGGTACCGACAAGATAGCGCAGTGGTGAAGCGTCTGACTTCTTGATCGGTAGGTCGTGGGTTCGATGCCCGGCCGGGTCAGACCAAAGACCTGATAAGTAGCACTGGCATCCATGACATCCCTGCTTAGCGCTCATGCGTTACTGGGATAGCATGGAGCAGTGGTTCTGAACCTATTTGGCTTCGCGGACCCCTTTTGACCGTCACGGACCCTCGCGGACCCCCTCAAGGTTCAGTTCAATTTTAGCTCTATTACGGTGCAACCTTCAGCTGTCTTGTGTAAATATGAACTGTAGGCTTGTGATAAACAGCAAAATAATGATTTTCTTGGAGATAACATCATACTATTTATGTAGAAATTGGTGGACTTTTATTATTTCAAGTCTAGTTTTGCTTCTGTATTTCGTGAAGTACGTGGTCGTGTCTTGAAAATCCGCGTCTTCGTTTTGATATGAACGAGGAGTGCCAAAAACCATTTCCGCAAAGATAGATGGAAGCTAATGCAATATTAACGCATAACGCTTCCGACGATACTTTTGGTGTGATCGCAACATTTTTGGCACCAAAATGAAGAAACAAATATTTTATGAACATATCACATCCAGCATCTATAGCGCAGGGACGGGCAACATAAGGACCGCGGGCCGGATTCGGCCCGCAGAGAGTTTCTACCGTCAAAGTGAAATCCTAATCTAAAAGTAGAGACAAATTTTATGCTCCACAGAATGGATCCACGTTTTCCACCCAGAGAAAGACTGTAATGAAACGACTTGTTCTGTTCGGGTTTACGTATATATTTACGAGCAAACATTTTCGACCATGAACAATTGAACATTAACAAGACAAGGCTGCATACCAATATAACTGTTGATATGGATTTCAGGGTTGGAGCGTAATGCTTTGATAGCAACGAAACACTCCTTGTTCATAAAAAAAATCAGCCTTGTCGATAGGGCATCCGCAATAAGAATGCGCCAAACCTGATAGCCGAGCTTTAAGAGCAGGTATATCATTGTCCGATTTATGACGAGTGTCAGCCGGAAATATTCGGGTTCATTAATATACTATTCAATTGTATATTAAAGTTCTGTACCTCCAAGAAGCTGTTCCTTGCATCGGGACAAATTATCGAAATACTTCGGAAATTTTTATTTCAAACGACTGTTCACTAATTTGATGAGACTGACAACTTCAAATGGAGAAGGTTTCGTAGACATTACGAAGTCACCCGAATGACGTTACTATCTCCATATTTTTATTTTTTCCACAAACCCCAACAAAACGTCTCTAAGCAGCAATATGTTTGTATCAGCAGGTTATTGGAAAATTGGGAATGAAAATGAGTTTCCACACTACGATAGTCCATGTCAGACGATTATTATTATGATATGAGTCATGAGGTTTTAGCAGTTGTGGTGCGAAACTTCCTCATCCTTTCTCTAATTAAAAAATAAAATAAAAATTGTGTGATCAACAATTTTAAAAATTTAGAGGTCTCGCGGACCCCCTGAAATTGCTTCGCGGACCCCCGGTTGAGAACCGCTGGCATGGAGGGTGGTGCAAGACTTAGAAAAGCCGTGCAAGGCAATATCTGTACCTTCCTTGTCCAGCGGCATATGTACATCATGCACTCATAGTCTCATACTATATGCGTATTGGATATGCACAGACCACGAATCGGTGTATATGCCTCACAAACATCAAGGATAAAAATAAACTACGTCATTTCCTATATACTACTGATGTTCATGAATGGCAAATCTTGAACATTTTTACACCCACAATTTCGCAATTTGCATATTTACTGTTCGAAACTATGGGGGAAAAAGAGAGCTGAGCGTGGGTTACAGATGATTTCAAAGCCAAGTTTCACATGCGATAGCGCAATCCCTCATAATCAGCTCAGTATCTAAATAGCTGGAATCGATCGAATGCTATCGTCGCTCCGATTCCGAAAATCACTATAATAATAGCATCGGGGCTTCAAAATCCCCTCTGAATCGCCAAAGATTGTGAAATCAGGCTTTGTTGCGAAAAATTACACAACAATGAAACAATGGAATATGAGGCACAAAATCTATCTGCCACGCCGATTGTTGTTCTAACAATCCGAAAATCGCAACGTAGTGAAACAATGTGCAATCGGCTATTCGCTATTGACTTCGAGAATCGATGGCGTATCAATTGTGAAGTTGCAATGGCTAACATGTAGTTGTGAGCAAACACGACGTTTTAAACAAAATTCTTAAACTTTCAATGTTACGGCATTTGACAATGTAGTGAGGCTAGCAAAACGAAGTCGCAATTCTTCCAGAAGAAACGGAACAATCAGAACCAAGTAACATTTGTCTTTGATTTTCAACATTACAATAACAGCATAAAAACATAAAAAAAATGAGCGCATGTGTGGCGCGATCAGTTATTTTGCGTTACTCGGGAATAAAATGCATCTTGCCATTTGTAAGGTTACCACCTGCAATTGACTACAGAAAAGCCTGCGACGTCCCATCCCGATCTACTTCTCTGAACCTCTTACTGGATTAATTTTCAGAGTTTTCGATTTCTCTTCAAGTACCATGACATGTATTGAAGATGAATATTTTAAAATTGAAGGCATTTTATACTTCTACAAAAGTATCTTTAATAAATACCTTGATTACATCTATAGTCCTATCTCTCGAGTCAAACATCGATAAAGGGGCGGAATAAGGATCGTAAAACAAATTATCGAAGATAAGGAAACATCTTAAACATCGTATGCTTGCACTATTCACTTACCTCCAATACAGCGACAAGCCTGGTATGTATGGATGTACTATATATAGTCAGCCCGCAAGTTTACCAGATCACGATATCGATCACGCCTTCCGTCACATGCCACCTCATTTTGTCGCCTGTACGGTAGTATCTTTTACTTTTCATCCATGGTGTATGCCTCCTCTTTACATCGACTAGACCTAGGTGGGTGTCTGATTTCAAGGACTACTCCAAGTCGTTTCGACACCTTCCTATATTTTCATTGTATCGCAGTCTTGTGGTGTTTTGAAATGATGAAATTCTTAATAAAACTGAACTGAACTGAAGCTGTCTTCTTGTGAGGTAATGTTAATCTCGGTATCGGGTCAACTTGCCACTCTGCAAATAATATACCCATTGGTCATTCAAAATCTAGCAGCCAATATTTAGTCCTGTGTATATTTACATATTCAATATTTGAGTTGCAATGCAAGTGACTGATGGGGTGGGTGTAATGCTATTGCATGAGTTTGTAGCAGCCCGCTTGCGATTAGACAAAGGAACGAAGCGACGGCAGTCAGTAACTTGCATGCATTTAACAGCCATAACCAAGAATATTAGTGTTCTTTCTATGAATTTCTCAGTTAAATGATAGATCCGTATAGTTACTATAGTGTCTAAATCGGTTTTTGTGGCATTGTCTTATTATGCTCGCACTTTTGTGTTGCTGCAGTTGGTGCACACAATTAACATTGCTGTGCTGTTGCAGTCGTTGCATATAAAAGTAACTCGCTGTGCAGTGTGCCTATTTTAAATTTTACTTTGGTTACGTCACAGTTCACAAATCTGTTTTCGTTAAAAATAGGCATCTCTCGCAGTCGCTGCGTAAACTCTTCATAAGGGGCACATAAAAAGCTTTTAGCGTGTTAAAATGTACTTTCAATGGAAGCAATTTTGAAAAATATTATCGCAATAATCTGTGAAAGTTCACGGGCGTAATATACATCTGTGTTAGGTAAAGCATATATTTGCGCGCAATGGTATATACTTATATCCAGCAATAGGTAAAACACGATCCCGAATGTGCTCTTTTTCTGACTAGTCATTAGGGATGGTGTGAACGTGAGGTTCACGTTCGCGTTCTGTGTGTGAACCTCGGAAATTTAGAGGTTCGTGTTCACAACAGAACCTTGGTAGGTTCTGCACTGTGAACCTTTTGGTAAATTGTAATTTTCACTCCATTATAAGATCTTTGGCTCAAATTTATTGCATTTCAACTGCGGGCCACTCCATGCATGGTGCTGGCAGCATAAAAAATCAACGCTTAACGAGCATGCACCATGCACCTCGACAACCTTAAAAGTTTTAGTTGCTTTGTTGCAAAAATTTCTCGGAATAACCAGCTTTCCGTTTGTGAATATTTAGTGACTATCTGCCGTGAGCTTGACCCGCAATCACACAACATCACGAGCGATATACGTAGTTAGCGAATGATGCTTATTCAACCAATCAATGACATTGATATCGTCTTCTGACGTAAAAAATCGAACGGGCGTACGGGGTCAATCTTGACTTGATATCTTTACTGTATCATTAAAACCAAATCCGTGCGATTAAGGTGCTTGCTACTGCTGCATAACTTGTTGTTGTTTGTGGTATCGGTAGCGAGTATTGAAACCCGTTGTACACTCTGCTCAATATCAATGTAGCAATACTCAGACTCCGAACACATTGTCCGGTCTAGCTAAGACCGTTAAGGCATAAGCATATATTCCTTGGTAAGTCCTCATCGAAATTGTTGGCGAAGCGACGGAATGTATTGATTTTACGCAATTATTATATACTTTGATTACCGCTGTTGATACATTTAGCGATGTTTAAAACGCCGATATGTACTTCAGCATTGGGGCATTATATGGACCGAGTCTTCACTTGGTATCGTGTACATTAATATAGGCTATCACTTCACTGGAAGATAGGGTTGGAATTAGCATTAGGACGTCACGTGACGTCACGAGGTTCACGTTCGTGTTCACACAGAACCTTTCAAAAAGGTTCGCGTTCACACGAACCTGAACCTTTCAGAGGTTCACACCATCGTAGTCATGCGACACTCATACGTTTTATTGTATGAGTCGATATTTTCGTTGAAGCCTCTATCTCGAACTTTGAATATGCCTGAGATATTGGACTGAAGATGCATGCTATGTGGTCAGACGTAGTTTTTTTCAGGTATACAAACAAATCACTAGTCGCAGTTCGGATTGGAACAAAGCTTAGGTAATATAGACCTACGCCCTATTGTCAACGCAACATGCATCTGATATTAGGTATCATATCTCACTTCCCTTTGTCACCTCGACATTTGATCATGTTGCATTGCCTCATTACCGCAGAGCGACTGCTTGTTAGCGGTTACGCAATGTAGCGGAGTTCCGTTACCTGCAGGGTTGATTATCTACGTTTCGTGCTTTTCGGTGCCGCGAGTAGTGTCAAGAGACATATATCAGAGATTATCGTGGTTATTTGCTATGATGTTCCTATTTCTTTTCCAACCGCGGTTGTACCATGTATACTGTATACTGTGTATATAGTTTGTATGGCATCAGGAAGTGAGTCTTACCGGCTCCATGGTGCATTTGTGCATGTGCATGTGCATGTTCTCGTTAGTTTTGTAGAACTACAGTACTCGGTGTTTGTCTTTATCACTGTGTGTGTGTTGATATTGACTATGCATCATGAACGCTGGTTGTCATACCCGTAGCTTATAAGAAGGTATTCAGCTTGACTATATACTACGAATCAAACTAATGAAGTTCTATCCGGAAGGAGCGCATGTAACGAAGGATGGTAAACTGCATTGTGTAATGCGGAATAGTTGCGCAATGCGAATTCGTGAGCGTTGGACATTATGCAATGTACCCGCGATCTACATCAGTAATAGGGAGTCCATAATCAGAACCATACAATCATGCATTTAGTTCGAATGACTTGTCTTTGTGGCGGCAAATACCACTATTTTAGCTTAGTTCGGCCTTGACGGTTGAAATATCGTAGAACTGATTTGGCTACGAAGTTGGATATCCACGTGGATCAGACGGAATGAAGCCATAATCCACGCCTGATAATGAAGCGTTTTTATCTTGTCGACCTAATTGTTTTCCTGGCGGCATGCTCAGCGTTCGTGTTGATGCCACTAAGAAACGAATTCATATATCAGGTTTGTGAATGATTTATTTGTAGTGATCTCATAAGAGTCAAAAATGGGATTTTTTAATTCAGTATGCAAAGCGGTGTATAGTATAGTATGTATATAAAGTGCGGAACTAAGCATTAAGCAATGCTCTACCCATTGCGCTCATTATCTCCAATGAACTACATTCATTCTTTATTTGATTTTATCAACAACATGGGATGATGTATGGCTTCGTGTTCGGACCCTATTTCAGGTGGAAGACAAAGCTATACAAATGCGATTGTCGTTTTATATTTAGAGAGTTGCGCAGCGCCATAATTACACCAAGACAAAGCGAACTTACTGCACGCCAAACAATACAAACCAAACAGAAGAAGATCAGGTGATAGCGGATGAAGCTACAAAGTTAGTTGCATACTGGAGATATCGATTATTATTATCTGAGAATCAAGATACCTTCACTCTACACCAGGGTGTCCAACTCGTGGCCTGCGGGAAGATTCCAAATGGCTCACGCGTAATTTTTCGAAATTACTTATGTCAACCTAGACCTATAGTCGCCTACGTAAATGACAGTGAACTTATAATCCGAGACATTGACATTTATTTTATACTTTATTTGTCTATTGTATACTTAATAGCAGTGGTTTGAAACGTGTGAGTCAAGGCCCGCACGGGGGTCGTAGGCTACGCATTTTCCAAGGCTTTTGATGTATAACAATATCAATTAAGGTATTGCGCATACAGAAATGCATTACATATGGTTGGTATCGATTGTTAGTTACACGGGGTTGCTAAACGCGTCGCTGTATGAAAAAGGTTGATAACTACTACTATAGTATATACTACTACTGTAGTATCCAATAGAGTGGTGCACATCAGGTCAATGAAATGCCATTGCATCACTATGCATATTGTCACGCATCACATTTTCCATGTTGTTACTCCACTTCCTTTCCACACTGTCGTATACTCGAGCTTTAAGAGAGAAATAAGAAAACAGCGATTTCTATACAAATAAGCAGTAAACACTCAAGTGACCCGCGTAATAATCCTTAAACCGCAAGTGGTCCTCCAACAAAAACACCGGACAGTGAACATTGAACACCCTGCTCTACGCTGTGCATGTGCACTTAGCAGATACTGGACACAAGCAGAGAATTACCAACGTGGTGTGTTTATGACTAATCAACATGGCGCTCAATGTTCAATGTGCGATTTTCGTTGCGCATCTTCCTGAACGTTGATCGGAAGGCGACATATCACTAATCGGAAATAGGAACTTTAGGCGGCTCAAGTGTCAAAAGGATGCTGAGCGACGTCTTTCCTTCTCAACTATATCATCACAATATTTGACGTTTTGGATTCACTTGAAATAGATAAAAACTATGACGTTGTGACATTGTATATATAGGGTTACCCAATTTTAAGATCCGAAAAAGAGGACAATTTCTTCAAGTTACAATATGAGGGAAATTCGGGGAAAATAGGGTCCTAATGCTGATCGCCCGTTAAGTTGACTAAAAAAAGGTCAACTTCCCGCACCGATATCTTAAATCCGGTTACCACGGACAGTTTTCGTTCGGTTTTTATTGGACAACCTCCGTGGCAGTTCCAGGATAAGCCGATTATCACGTGAACTTTGTTGATAGTTGACCATTATCAGTCGACTCTGGAAAGTCGCCTTTCACTCAAAATGAATAGAGATGACCGATTGCGAAAAAGAGGACATTTGGGTGTCCTGGGAGGACATTTTAGTTGTATTGAAAAAAGGTAGACAAATCCTCTTGAAAGAGGACATGTGGTAACCCTAATTGTATAGGATGTAGCGTTCATACGGTGTCATTGAACTTTCAGATGGACTATGTACATCAATTTATCCATATTCGTTCCCGCCATGATAGTCGGCGCGCTGCTAACATCCTGGGGCGACCGGGTGGGTCGCAAAATCACCATTTCCATACCGTTATTTGGAATGACTGCAAGCAGTGTTTTGCAAGCCCTAATTATACATTTGAAGTAAGTGCCGTTCTTCATTTATCGGAAACGTCATATTTCGCCGCGTTTCTTTACATGCAGCTGGCCCCTGGAGACTATGCTCGGATACGGGGCTATCGCGGGAGGAAGCGGATACTTCATGACAGTGTTAATACAAGGAACCACGTATTTGAGTGATGTTACGCCGCTGAAAGACAGAGGGAAGCGGTATGCAATCTCAAATCGCTTCATTCAAACCTTCCCAAACTGTCATTCTAAAATATTGCGACCAAGTAGATATTGTCGAAATTTCAGATGGAGCATTTGACGCACAATTTGCGATTGTGGGTTTGGTCTTGGTAACATAGATGAATATTGCAATTTTTCAACTTGCAGTGCGATATAAACAAAAACATCGGGGGATACGTCGTCCTAAGCTGCTATTCTCTGCTACTTTCTATACACTACGAACGGTTTGCTTTGTGCTTGTCTGTAAATGAAATGTTAGGGCTAATATCGATGATTCCTTAACCACTCTACATTCGATTTGCTCTAAATGTTGCGATTTTCACTGCCAGTATAGATTCACCATACTGGAAACATTCATCGGAATCGGCGGCGGTATAGCCGGTCTCGGTGGTGGATATTGGATCAACGCTCAAGGTTTCATTCCTCCTGTGTGGAGTACCGCAGCAATGACCTTTGTTGCACAGTTATTGGTTCCGCTGTTACCGAACTCCTTAAAATCGAGGGCGCGTGGACGGGATACAGAGCCTGATAATAGCGTTGATAAAGATTCATCGAATACAGCATATAGCGAGGACGAACTAGCCCCGTACGACAGTGTCGAGGGTGCAGGCCTGTCTGCGAAAGAATCGACTCCACTTTTGCATAGAGCTGAGAAAACGAAAGCCAAGTACTCGTTTGGAGATCTGTGGAAATCCGTTTGGCAGGTTTACACGACTGAGTACAAGGAATGCGAAAAGTGCTTCGGGAAAAAGCCTAAAATCGAAGGTGTGTTTCGTCGGACTAAAAGTAGTAATAATGTTCGGACAGGAATCTATAGCATGACCTTCCAAATTTATGTGTGACACTCGATTTGATATCGATTGTCGTGCGACCCAGCATCGCAGACCTCGTGTATAGCACACTAGATTTTCAGTCCTGAAAATCGGACTGAAATTTACAATCTGTGAAGTACTATACCACTGCTGGGGTTATCAAATACCATTCACCCTGACCTTGTCGCGGCCAAACTGACGCTTTACCGTTTCGACATTTCATTGCACATTCGCAATTCCATCTCTGATAGCAATGATGTTAGGATTATATTAAATCACCATCCCATTAATACAGATCTGAACCGGAAGAATTGCAGACATGGTGGAGGTCTGCATCCCGGCCGGCCTTGGAGATTATGGCTCTACATCATATCCTACTGCGCGTACATGTTCACCAACGTAGGAATCATGGTTTTTCAGACCATATTCTTTCTTGCGTATCCGCTGTGCTTTTCCGCGGTCCTGATCGGCGCTCAGATGGTAAGTCTGCGTGATCCCGCGGTGTCTGTTGCAAATCCTCGATGTTTGACCCGTGCCAATGATTTCAGTCCTTGAAGTTCATCGCGAATGTGGCCGGGCCCGTTTTCGTTGTGGTCTTTCAACGGTGTTGCCGCCTGAAGAATCAGACCGTGATCATGCTCAGTCTCGTCGCGTACTTTTTCTTTCCCTTTCTGATGTGCTTCGCCCACCAAACATGGCTGGTCTTTGTTGGTGAGTGTTCTAATATAAGATTGTTGCCAGCTTGGAAAACAATGCTTCTTTTTACTCGATTAGAAATTCACGCCGTTATTTCTACTTGAGTACCAACGATGTCTACTTTTGCACCCTTGGTAGCCTTTACTGTCAGAGGCGTAGCGAGGGGGCGATAGGCGCATTTCCCCGATAAATTTCCTACTTGGCTGTTATGACTTCACATTTAGTTAATGAGCCACAGTCAATTTATGACATCACCTCATTGTCAAGGTAATTTCGTAAATCCGCCCCCAAAATTACATATTCGTTAAGGTTATAAATACAGTCATTGCATGCTACCATGTGCATATTGTGCAATTGTGCATATCCAAGCACTGCATTTTCATCCCTTCACCAAAAACAATCGGCTAATCCAGGCCGAAAATATGATTGGTGCAGTTGGACATTTTTAATCAATGACCGTGATCTCACGGATCCATCGTGTGGTAGTGAAAGCAAATCACCGGCGCATTTCTACAGCGACCAGACCTGTAAGAAGGATAATGTTAAAGAGTATAGAATATAACACGATGAAATGCGCAGCGACAAAGGGTGTGGCTCTTTTGAAGGCATGGTTCTCCGCCAGTGCAGGAAAACCTTCCTCTGTTAGGCTTGTATAAACAGATAATTGTGATAAAAAGAAAAGATTGACATAGGAAATGCACATTTCTAGATATCCAAGCAGTCCGTTCCTATCCTGTTCATGCAGTGTTATGCGTTATACTTATTAAAATACTACAAATGAAGGCACTGATACCGGTGTGACACCATACTTCTGAATGTCAAGTTGGCCATAACTCCCCTCGTATCAGATGGCTATAGTATTCACCCTCTAGTCATGTAGCGTACTCCTCTAGGAAGGCATTCATAGACATAAATAATAACAGCAATAATATCAGCTTTTGTACATCTCTATAGTGCTGCGATGCGGATGTCTGACTTTGGGTTAGTTCTTTTGGGTACTGACCACACTCTTTTCCATCTGTCCGCACTAGAATCTACTTTTATTAAGATCCACCAACCGCGCCTGTGTCAACAGAAGGAAATTTATTCAATCTAAAAATTGGCCTCTAGCTGCGCACGCGGTTTGCATGTATTTTATGTTGTTTGTTTCTATGACGACATAATTGGTTGTGTGCAATGTAGCTGGATGCACGTTTTTGAAATTTCTCATTTGCTGACGATTGCCCCTGAAGAGTGTCGACTCGAACGGAGTTTCAATATATTTATTCAATGAATATATTACTTAAATGTAGATTAAAGTTCTGCACCCCAAAAAGTATCTTCATATGCTATAATTGTGTAAATACTTACGAAAAAACATGTAGTTAATAATAATCAATATAATCGGCAGATTATATTTTCATCTGAACAAGACACACACACTGCACAATGCGATAAGACACAATACGATTTAATGAACAGATCATATTAAAGAATGGTCCTTTTCTTGACTTTTTTGTTGCCATGAGAACAGCGACGCGCGACGCGGGGAATAGGAGCCCCGAATAACCTCCGACGCGGAATCGAACCCGGGACGCCCGTGCATAGCAGGCTCTTATTATCACCACTACGTCCGCATGAGCCTATACGGACGATTTTCACCCAATATATAGTCGACTGATACGATGTGGGGAGTGGGGTGAGGGTGGCTAACACCCTCGACATCATTGTTACGGAATAGGTGTTCTGATAATAATGACAGCCAACCGTAAAATTGCTGAATAACGATGTATTCCGGGTCAAAAATATGTTTGGTCAGTTTAAGTCAGGGTAGGCAGCCTTTTTCGCCAAGGAGCCATATTCACCTGGTATACATTTCAGTTTGCCAATACGTCGTGACGTCATGGCTAAAAATGTTAAAAAACACTGTTTTAAACAAGGCCTCTGTTTTAAACATGTTTGTTTTTATTTGATTTCTGTTTTAAATGCAGCCCTATAGCACAGGTATACGCATGCTGACTGGTAGTTAAGGTTTCAAATCTGTCCTCCCTTTCGGTATGCGCTTCCATTATTATCCCGGTTCGCAACCGTCGAAAAGTGTTCGCTTATTTTTATCGCGTCGGCTTATGACTCGCACGCAAATGGAGTTTAGTTATTTATAGTCAATACCCGAAAGAGGCGAATTAATTAATGTCTACGACCTGAATGGGTTTTGGCAAAGCATGCGGATGCAAATTCCCTCGTCAAGCCCTACAACGAGCGTGACAGGCTGACAGCTAATGTTTTCGAAGATGTATCCGCGATGCCGGAATAATAAGAAATTGAGAATTGACACTACCACCGAAACTAGACTTACAATTTAGATACGTAATTAGCAAGTGTTCCGTGTTGGTGGAGCGCGACCTGCGTCGTGACCGAAGCCATCGATCACGGCATAAGAGAATGTGTTTGAGCTCTGTGGGAATATCATCGGAAGCCAGCATACTACATTTCGCATGCTAAAATACAGTAGTTCTAGGTTCTAAACCAGTTCAGCTTGCGGATAGGTTAAATTTCAACAAAACAGATTTTAGGGACCGGTGCATTTAAAAAAATCAATATCAACGCAAAATGTAATCAAGACGAAAGTGTGGAACTCAAAACAAAGAATTAGAACATTAAATGACTGAGAAATTTTCTGCTGTATTTCTGATATTACGTCTATTTTGTGTGGTTCTATTGAAATTTCTGCTAGGCAAAGTTCTGTCGAAGCTCCGGCTCGACTTTGACTGTCTTTTGACAGAAATGCTACTTGACTATTGGTTAGATTTTATGCCGTCAAATGTCGCTAACTTGAACTGTCGAATTTCGTCATGTTTTTTTTTCTGATCTTTCACATATTACTTGTCTTAGACGAATTATAGTTTACTTTCTCAAAGTTGGTACATGGCGACATAGCATAGTGGTATAATTCACAGCTGCAACACCAATTGACCGAGGTCAACTCCAGAATTCCGACCTAAGTGTTGGAGGTTTATCTATAGCAGTGGTTCGCAACCTTTTTATCCTAATTCTCCACTTCCGAATTATTCCGAGCCTTCATTCCCCACCTAAAATCTCGATATTCATATCCACCCTTCAAAATGCTACCTCCAATAAAATTTTGCAAGACTTTGCTTAGTAAATATTACGTGCTATTAGTGAATGTTAAGATCCCCGGAATTGATCAGCACACAGTAAAATTAGCACAGCAATGAACTGGTAACCGTAAACGCACCTCCGTAAATATATATATCTACCCCGGCGCGCAGCCAAGAGAAAAATAGGAGGGGTTTGAATATTTTCCAAATGTTGCGGAATAGCATCAGTTTACATACGTAAATGCCGAATAATACATGGGTCAGATAAACTTCCTGATGTTGACTATAACTCATGCGTGCGATATATATATATATATATATAAACTGCCGTAAACTACACTTTCGCACACTACTAAAAGAACTTGAAATAACATTAATATGTAATTTCATTTGTAACGAGTCCGGATGTGCTCTCAATTAGCGAGTCTATGATCTCCCTTGAATACATGTTCAGCAATATGAGCTCTTATTACAACTGCGTTTCGTGACCGATGATGGTGTACAAATGAATAAAAACATTCGCTGGAGATCGCGTGTCGCTATCCAGGCGATTCTCGCTAATTGGAGGCACTGATTATATGAATCGCTGAATTGCAAATGAGCTAAGAAATATTCGAGATACGATCGGCGTTTCAAAACGACATTTAATAAAGGAGAATATTGCAGTAAAGATATTTTCAAAAGTGAGTCTATTCCCCACCAGAATTCCCCACCGGTTGGGAACCACTGATCTATAGGCTCGTCCTCGTCCGTGTAAGCGGTGTCTAATAAATAAATAAAAAAGCCCAAAGGTGGGCCGTGCTACAAGTCGGCAGCTACGAAATAAAGATTAAAAAAATTGGCCCGGGGTAGATGACCATAGTAGTCGACAAACATCATGAATACCACAAATAATAAGAACAACATCAGAGTTGGTACAGCACTCGTAGAATTGTGACGTACAGGATACCTAGAAAGTAGAGCATGAACTATTTGACATCACACCAGAAAGCGTTTTAAATGACGTTTTTAAATCAGTTCAGAATTTCGTGTTTTATTTAGCCTTAAAATGTTCACATCTTGGATTTGAAATTAAATTGAAATATATATTTGGCCGGTAAGTTGTCCGGACCGGCACTGGTTCTTATAATTCAAGAATATCAATTTTCGTCAGACTCGTCTAAGCCCGTCGAGATTTCGATTACGACATTACACGCCGCTGTCGTCACAGCGCAGTGTTAGTGATTTTGCCCTGCTCAAGTTTCATCCTTTCTATTCGCGAATGGATATGTTTGGTTATAATTTAGATGTCTCTCCATATAGTTGTTCAATGTAATGTCGGACCGCTTCTCTATTTATGTTTAGTAACTGCTGGCTCAACTCGTAAACAAAACAAAAGAAAAGATTCCGCTAAACGTGAGCACACTGCTTGCGGACCTCAACTTGCACTGCAATATTACTCTTCAGAATTTGTTGTTCACAACAACTTTAGATGGGTAGCTAGTTCTTTTGGAAGTAACGATGAAGCAATCTTTCTACGGAAAACGGCTCATTGATTTACGGAAAGCCTTGTTTAAAAAAATCTGTTTCCACAAAAATGGACGAGTTATGGTTGTCTCTTGCAATGCAATACGATGATAATAGGTACAAAGCAATCATACCTTTATTGTCATGTGCATCGCTATGGTTATGTGAACAGCATAGCTTTTTTGTTTTGACTGATATTAAAAGCTGTACTCGAGCGACTTTGAAATCGGCGGCGAAATGCACCCATGTTTACAACAAAGCAAACTCGTTTCAGCCTATGTTCGTATAAATAGGCATAGCCATCACATTACCACGTAAATGTTGTTTATAAAAAAAATTCTGCAAGTGTGCCGTGACTGTTTTATGTATTTATTTATTTATTTATAATTTTTCTAGTATGCCACAAGCCAAAAACGTTTGGGAACCACTGCGTTGGTAACTCAAAAAAGGCAATAAGTCTCTCGCTCCAACATTGTAAACAAACTATGAAACGAAATTGATGTTGTTCGTGATAAATCGACAACATCTAATTGACATCCCACTGATACAGCCCACCGTAAATGATCCTGGAGACATTGCCATGCACGTAGACATACACTGTGACGCAGCCATGACAAACTTTAACTATAGCGAAAAGGTATCATAGTACCTTTTGAATAGCAGTCGCATTCTATTCACAGCCACCAGCACTATGATGTTAGGGAGCATTGCGAAGCCCTTCATGCAAGCTCAGGTGTCCTCGTTGGCGTCAGAGACTGAACAAGGTATCTCCATATTACAACTTTATATTTCGTCGCTCGCTTCGAATGACATTTCCCGAAAAAGCACGTCGGGTTGATGATATATATATTCGAACCGCAAAGATGAAGACAATTTTGGTGCGATACCAAGTTCCTCACCACAACGATCTTATTTTATCACATTGCAAGTCTGGTCGAAGAGAACCATATACGCATCGCCGTTGAAGACATATGATCATCAGTTGAGCTTTTCCATTTTATGTCCTGTTTCCGGCTCTGCGGTCGCTGTATCTTAAAATCTTTATAGTCCGGATTTGACCGAGGATATGGATTTTTTGAAACGAAATGATTTGTATTTTGTGAAACTAGGTTCCCATTTCAACTTGAAATTCTGAATTTTCGTTCAACGAATCCTGAAAAATTGAAATATAATTGGATTTGGCCATGTTACGGGATGAAGAATGAAGATGGTACCACTAAAGGGATTTAGATTTGAAAATATGAATTCCACTACGAACGCACCAGATCCAGGGGATTAGTCATCGACAAATTTTTCACTAAATGTGTTCGCCATATAGATAGGTGCAAGAGGAAAATGTGAGCCTATAACTTCTTCCAATTCCTCTCAGGCGCTGCGTTCGCTCTCCTCTCGTCCAGCGAAGTGCTGAGTTTTCTTCTCGCCACCGTCAGCTACTTGACAATGTACTCATCGACTCAGCATATTTCACATTGGTTCATTTGGATGTTTTCTGCTGGTGTGGCGATGATTCCGATTGTTCTCATGGGGTAAGTTTTCTCAGTTACGGTACCTCGCCGCACTGCATGTATACAACAGTGTAGGCTACATTTCGTGATATACCACGCGTGCATGGGAGAAATGACCTTTGAGTGTGTCAAAAAAGTTATCTGCAGTAATCCGGGGGAGTTTGATAGAACTGTTACCGAATAAAGGATCCGTGTAAATGGTGCTTCATGAATTTCCCTCAGAATAATCCATAAAACTGTCAATTGCCGACGGCAATGACATTGCATATCCAGAACAGTGCTACTATAGCCTAGAAATACAGCACACTACCACTAGGCCCTACGTTACATTTTGCCTTAATACCAAACATATACGTGAATGTCGTGCGATGCAATCTGTATTGAGACCATTAAGGAGATGTCAAAAGCTTATACATGTCTCATATCTCGAGGTACGACCGGAGTAATGCGCTACTCTACCTCACTCCAAATCTTGAATTTCGGGTATCATGACGTAAAGGCCACAATTCAATTGTCACAATGTTGTATATTGTGGCGAGCTTTCACCCTATCCAATTATTGTCTTCCAGCCAAAATCCTATACGCGAGTATTTATTGTATTTGACAAAAGATAGATTGAACTTAATTCAACGATTCTTACTTTTTCAGAATTGTATGGGCTGTTGATTGGCGTACGGCGAATGACAAGCGCCTTGGAGAGGAAAATAAATCAACTGAAGATGCGTAACTTGATGGTTCCAAAAAACCTTATACCTCAATTTCTTCACTTTTGTACATTGAATCTCTTCGAATGAACGTGAATATTGTGAAATATTATCATGTCGCAGAACTTTCTAGTTGACATATATCGTGCGTCAATTGGTAATAAGCGATGTTTAAACACTTGTCGTAAGTTCGACGCGGAAATAGCCTAATAATATGCTGTGATTCTCATGTCTGCTTCTTTTCCTCTCCGCTATCACGGAGTATTATTGAGCTTAATTATTAGTTGTTGGATATTAATGTTTTAGTTTGTTATTTGAGCGGGTGCTCCTCAAGCTTCTCTAGATTGTACAATGTACAATTGTACATGTATTTGCTCTCACCGAATTATCAAATGAAAAATTACGCACTGACAATGAAACCGAAATGTTTCTAGTCTAGTAGTCAAACACCACCGATTTTGGCCTCTGTCAATGGGATTTACTATAGTCAAACTGAAATACGTATATAACACTTAGATGGGTCATTTTCTGACGTGCGGTCAAAGTGATTTCCAATGTAACAAAACTAAAACTAAATAATGCGTCAAATTTACCTGAAATTCAATTCAAATACAGTGCTGTTCATGAAAAACATCTTTCGCAGACTAATATATGAATGAAATGAATATAGCAAAATCAGTGACTTGAAGTCAGAAACGCCAGCATAAAGTTGAGTTCAATGTATTTTGAACATTCTCCCATCCAAATTTAATTCCAGGCTGTAACCATTTGGGGTATGGCGAAAGGCGCGAATGCCCCTCCAAAGTTTCGACTCGGTCATTATGACGCCATTCCCTATCCAAATTTCAATTTATGATGCAACATTGTTAGTTACCCCCGAATAAACTGAATACGAACAGGTTTGAAAGCAGTTCGAATTAGATGTGTATTAACAAACCCACGTCATCAATATCATGTTATTTCATTTGTGTTGTCATAATGGGGAACGATTAAGTATTTCAATATAGCAACGACGGTCAGTAAGCTTTGCGAATCATCCCATAAACCGCGAAGTTATTCAATAGAAATCTTTTCAGCTTAAAGACTAATTACCAGGTTCGCAAACTGAGCTAACCGAGCGACAAATCGGTTCTAATAACTTGAAATTAGGAACCTGTATACTCATTATAAGGGGCAAATCATATATCTTTGCAGCAAGTGTAGATGAATGACAGGTTCTAATAGGCTACTTCCTACGCGCTATTGGTATAAGTTTTTACCAGCGCAGGTCACGCGTTCGTTTCAGAGGAATATCGACAGTAGGTCGGCGTGTCCGTTAAGGAATGTATCAACATCAACATGTTTGGGCAACTGCTGCGTGTACGTTGTTAAATGAATAAGTTATGTTGGCCTTACACGCTTCTTGACTGATGGATGATATAACACGCTCCAATTTACTTACTACGGTTTTGTCGCTCAGATATGCAGAAAGCAAGAAGCCAAAGCGAAATGCGGGGTTAAATTGTGGCCAGGTGTAGATCGTTATATTCCCAATCTAGAGTCGAGGCGAGACAATTAGATGTAGACATGTCAGAGGAGCCATGTGATTCTCTGTAATTCTTTAGGAGTTCAGTGTCAGTGAGAGAAGAATGGACCGTGAAGCTTGACTGTGCTCCGCTACGAGATGTCGATGCCGACGTACTGTTTGTGTCATCCGTATTCTGTTCCAATGTCGGGACTGCTTTGAAGTTGTAGATCAAAGATTTCGTTTCATGTATATAAGGCTTACGGAAGCTGTAATGATTAGAAAAATGCAGTACATACTGTTAGTATTCATAATACTGATTTTATTATGAAATCAATCTCAGGCCTTTGAGTTAAGAATATACGTAGTTGGCAATAATTCGACGATATTCGAGTGTCGTTCTTCGTTGTGGCTGAAAATTGATTTTGTATTGGGCCAAAACAACTTTAATCAACCTGGTTAATCGCCTGCTTAAATAAAGAACTTCTTGGAGATACAGCACTTCAATATACAATTGAATAGTATATTCATATTGAAATGAACCTGAATATTTTCGGCTGACACTCGTCAGGGGTAATCGTCAGCAACTATAGGTAGCGCAAATTATCATTTTTTCGTGTTTGATGAAGCAGCTCTTAATTGGCATGATTATATTACTAAACGGCGGTGTAATGATTGATCGCCTGTTTTGACAAAGTTTGGTGTGATTGCCGTCATGCACCACGCGGTGAAACTACAACGAAAGTTTCCAAACTCTATTGATAGCAGACATGGATTTTGAAACCGAAAATACGCAGTCCTGCTGAATTATACCGGTTGTAGTATAACGGCTCTGATCACCAACTGTATTTTCCCCTCGAAATCTGGTCCTGATTGCCGACAATCTCAAAGACATAGCGAATTCCCTGTTTCAAATCAAATGCTACATCGGCGTGCCCATACATTGGATATTCTCCTTCGCAATATTTCGGGTCAAATTTTAGATAATTTGAACCTAACATAAAAACATGATTGCTATTAAAAGTGGATATACCCTTGATTAGACAGAATAAAATCTTCAATGTAATTGTACCATGTACAATGTACATACTTTACGATAGACGGGTTCACTCACACACATACAGACAGACATGGCAATTAATTTGATACGTGTAACAATTGCTATCGTGAACTCATATCCTCCTTTCTAATCCTTATCGCAATACTCCCATCTCCTGACTTTGCTTCATTGCAAACCTAAACTTATAGCTTATACTTACAGCAACCGTATTCCACCATAATAGTATTTGCTAATTTCGCAATTCAAGTATTATATGTCTCTTTCTTTACGCTATGAGCCAGTATCCGCATAAACATTACGTTGCCGTACAAAAATGCTACAGATATATACCACTCCAGGAAGTTTGAATTACCATTCCATGACGCTATATATTAGTTTTGTAAGATTTGCGTAGTCAACAGCGAAGCCTGAGTGGGCGAATGTATTTTCAATCAGATGCACATATTCCTCACAGGGTAGTCACCTAATTTTGGTTACGTTTGAGCTGGTTTTGTTGAACGAATTGGTGGATATTTCGTGTTGCAGACTACAGAATGAACAGGGATCACAGGCCTCCATCGATAGCGATTGTTGGATCAAATTGCAAAGTTGACGAGCTCAGGATATTCTGGGAAGAGAAAAGCCCTGGAAGTGCAGGTAACGTTGCATTTGCATAGGTTGCAATTCATCGGTCTTTAGGTGGTCGATAACGAAATTGGCAACTGTCCAGGATACGTAGGTGTCAAATCCTTCGATCGCGCACTTATTAAATACGCGAACGCATGGGCACGCATTCGAGATTTGAGCAAATTATGTCCAGTTTCAGCAAAGATTGTTCGCAATTCTCTCACAACATCACCAAAGTCCAGATCCCGGTATTATCCAGTCTTTTTGTTGAAGAAGCATTAACGGCTCCGTGCAGTAGTCGCATTTCCGATCCTGGTTCGCAGAATCCAGACAAAATTTCTTCGGTAAGGCCATAGGCGGCATTGTTACTCCGAACCGTACTCACAGAATCTAAGCTCTCCCATTAGTTGTGATTATTGTCCGTTTCAGAAGATAGCCCACGCGAATTGTACGATGCATATATATGTTTGCAGCACCATATGACTATGACTAGTACTCGAGGTTATGCTTTATTACCGTTTAGTTACATAAGATATCTATTCTAGCGATAAATTCAGCAATTCATACTAAACCTATGAAGTACAAAGTATAGTTAATGTAGATTCTATAACATTTGATGTATATCCTATTTATCATTTTCTGAAAATTCATCCTTGCCTATAGCGCCGAAAATGGCGATAGCCACCAATCCAGTTCTACCATTAATACCAAATGTAATAACAATGAGAATAACTAGGGATGTCTTGGAGTTTCAGTTTACAAGTATGGCTTATGATTCGGATATTACCTTAATGAAAAGCTTATATTCGTAATTTATCACCAGAAAAATATAGTTTTGCTCTGGGCGATAGCAAGAGACAGCGCCGTAAACGATATATATCTCACACCTGAATTGTGTTTTCTCTTACAAGCAAATCCCCCATCGCCAGCATACATCTTTACAATTTTCATTACACTGGTTCGTTTCTGAAATGTAGCGTCGAATGACTTTCGATGTTGACGGTGATTCAATCTCTTCCAATTTTTTAATCTTCCAGATAACGTTTACTGTATCACGGCGAATCAATATATAATCCACATTTAGCACGCCCGACTCAACGGGTTGCCCATTAGGATTTCTAAGAATATTTATTCGACTAAATTGATCAATATCCCTGGACTAAAGTAGTTTTCAGCGTCACGCGCAGTGCGATTATATATATAACATAATTCATAAATCCAAATTTACCGCAAAATCGCGTCAATATCACATTTATAAACGAAGGCATATTTCCGTTTCATTTCCCACATCTCATAATTTTCATAGAGAATGCAATTAGACAGATAATACAAAAACTCGCGATTTAATGCCAAACATATCAATTCGTGACTTGCATGATCCGACTTAATGAATGAATTTCATATCGTCTCAAAATTTCCAGAATAATAACAAAGCACCTGCCTACAAACTTCCGTCTTGATTTAAGATTATATAATATTTCCCAACATCATTTGATAATTGTATTGGACGTTCTGAGAAAACTAATCAAAACCTTAAAATCGCGTCTCATTTGTCCTCAGAAATACAGTAAGCCAAAGAGCATGTGGAATTAATGAAACAACTGCCTGTGTAATAACGGAAAATAAGCCTAATGAACTTTAAATTTACACATGCTGTGTGCACTGTGCACCTGTGGCGTTGCGTTTTCATGCTAGTGTCATAAACTCAATGTGAATGGGCTCGAAGTCCGGTTTCGCATATCTTCTAATCGTCGGAGGTTTATCTTCGCTCCTCATCGTTAACTCCACTGCGCACGCAGTGTCATCACAAGCCCAGAGAAGAACAGTGAGTCTGGCTTGCAGTTGCATGCAAGGCAAAGATGAATATACAGTACACGTATGTGAGAGGGTGGAGGGCGGAAAAGAGAGTGAGACAGCGTCGCAATGAAATGTATAATTACAAAATCCGTGACTTGGTGCTATGCGATAAGCACCATTGTTGGATGATAATAATAATATTAATGATGCAAATGGATTTGGTCAGTCCGCTCAAGCAATATGCATCTAAGGATTCGTTGCACAATGCAATGCATGGCTGACAAACCGGACTTGTTTTTATTCGCCTATGCTGGCCGGGAAAATATGAATTCTACGTCAGCATCGCAAATGTTTACAAACCCTCTTCACAATGCCTTCATATACGGGACGCTCCTGTATCAGATTATCGCCGAAAACAGATCGATGCGAATTGAATAATTCCATTCATGTGCGACCTAAACCACCAGGTCCCGTCCATTGAAGATTTGTTTACGCATCGCCCTCGCATCTTCCAGGTAGCGGTAATTTCACTCCGAAATCGCCGAGAAGACCGTTTCAATTCCCTACGCGGGATGACACAATCGCGGAGAGCGCCGAATCTACGGATAAGTCATCGCAAAAGATAGACGCAGGTATATTGCCCCCAATTCCTATCTCTTGCTATGCGTAGTTGAATCTCATGCGTGGAAGCTGGTGATTGCGATATTGCTAAATGCTAAATGTAGTGTGCGGTGTAAATGAGATTTTCCATATCCTGATTTATTCTCATTCTGGCGTGGGGTGCGAATCAGTTTAGCGGCGCTTTCTGGAACGTTTGGTCTTTGCAATCATATACCAGTTGGTATAAATTAGCATGAGTCAGCATTAGGGCTCTTCAAAAATGACTTTTTTTCTCAAATCGTACTGGCTACTTGATAAACTGGTTAGGTTACATAATTTAAGCCTACACACCAAATTTGGTTCCATTCCGGCCAGTAACCGCTTTGCTACAGGAGAATTAAGTTTCTATTTATTATATAAAAATAAATGATAAAAAATTTGAAAATTTTCTGTTCACCCCATGAAAGTGTTAGGCTGTCTATAGAAACGATGGTCACCAAATTTGATTCAATTCCAACCAATGGAAGCGGAGTTATTACTGTCGAAAAATTTGGATTTGAATAAAATAGTATTTACGGTGACCGATTCTTTGTTTATTTATTATAGTTGTGCTCACCGTAAATACTATTTTATTCAAATCAAAATTTTTCGACTGCAATAACTCCGCTTCCACTGGTTGGAATTGAACCGAATTTGGCGAGCATCGTTTCTATAGACAGCCTAACACTTTCATGGGGTGAACAGAAAATTTTCAAATTTTTTATTATTTATTTTTATATGATAAATAGAAACTTACTTCTCCTGTAGCAAAGCGGTTACTGGCTGGAATTGAACCAAATTTGGTGTGTAGGCTTAAATTAGGTAACCTAACAATTTTATCAAGTAGCCAGTACGATTTGAGAAAAAAAGTCATTTTTGAAGAGCCCTAGTCAGCATGTGCGTGAGTTCAGGTGGCTCTACGCTACATCTTCGGGGCCTAAGGTTGTTGTTGCACCTTCTTGGGATTGTACTGGTAAACAGAACCTACCGCACTCTATGCGTGTGGCTTATTAAGAATTTTCGTAGATGGTTCATTCGCACCGACTTATAGGCCTGTGGCGTGAAAGTAGAGTGTTGTACTAAAAAGTGTCCTAAAACTGATTTTCGCCCTACACCAGGGGTAGGCAAAATAGATTCGGTTACGGACCTGACTTGAAGCTCTTGATCGTTTGCGGGACACATCAGTCTCATGATACCAAAATGTTACCTACAAATCCATTCTGTTTCTCAGTAGGATAGTTTGTTGTCAAGTCTATATAATATACTGATGATAGGGTTCTATTATAGCAACACCTTGATTCGAAAACAATGGAATTGCAAAGAACGCGATAATTAGTCGATGGAATACAGTTATAAATCCTGGTGAGAGTCAGTCGAAAAGCTTCGAGTGGAATAAAATTGGCAATATGAACGTATTGTTTGCTGCAATATTGAAGTTTTTTACTTCCAAAAGCCTAGTTATAGGTCAAGGAAACAGTAGCTCTAATAACGTACGGTGTATAGCAGTGCGATTACAGATATTTGCATTATCCATTTTTCCTGAAAACCCTGAAATGCGTGTGCACTGTGCATGTACTGTACAGTGTGCACCTTTTTACTTTCTCGGAATTTGGTGTCGATGTCAGACTTCATTATGATTTTGACAAGAGTGAAAACGCAGCATTGCCGTCGTTCGGTTATAATGCGGCATATGAATTCTGAACATGTTAGATATTTGATGTCTGGTGGGAATATTTACGCGGAATTATTCTTTATCAATAAGCTTTTGGTAGAAATGTGCTCGATAATACATGCATATTTTCATTTACTCATCATTGCTTCGCGGACCGGATCGGTCCCGCGGGCCATATGATTGACATCTTGGCCCTACAGCATGCGCCTTACAACTTACACCATGGTGAAAATCAGGAAATCATCGTATCTCATTTAGAGTGATTGGAATCGAAGCATAGTCACCGTTATAGATAATACCCGTACCAATAATCCAAGATACTGATTTCTATATATAAATCCGATCATCATGACATTTTCTGACTACCGTCATTACAGGGCGAATCAGGCCATTATCGTGTTTGGCAGAGGTCTCCTGCGATAAAATTATGCTTTTCCACTTCGCCTTAACGACGTCCATCCTTCAGATAGTCGCAGTGGCGCAGGGAAAGGCAATGCTGTTTGGACGGAAGATACTAAGCAGCCTCAATCGAGTCGAGTTGTGTGGAAAAATACGAAATCAATTCAGCATCGCGCAACTGGCGCAAGAACCGTAAGTCATTCAGATTTATATCAGTTATGTCAACTCGTAATAGCTATGCCTGAAGTAAAAATAAAATTTAGGTAGAAGTAATATGACTCTCGATATTAGAGCTATGTCAAGCAAATATCGGAATGACTTCATAATGATCCAAATCGGAAGTGTCGCCTGTTGCTCTATACTTCGTTTCTAGGGTTTAGTAAGACGCAAGAAGACCGCAAGAAGCCTATGATAGATATATCTTCAACTTCAACCTTTATCGAAAATTAGATTAGACCGAACTCGTAAAGTGGGTTGACGTTGACCTTTTTGTGCCGTCAATATCCAGATTTTGCGTCATTTATTGGATTTGATATGTGTGTCTTCATAATGCCTCTTCATCATAATCATTTTATTGTGATGCATTTTCAATACAACGGTTGAAACATGTAAAATAGGTCGCCCCCAATATTTCCATGCCGAACGCGAGGGGATTTAATATTTCCATTGAATGCTAACTTCAGACGCATGCTTTGAATTCTTGTCGAATTCAAAACCTCAATATCGTTGTTATCCTGGCCAACCCAAGTTCTATCTCGGTTTAAGTTGACTTGATGCTTCAGTCAGTCAAGTGGAGTGGAAAATCGATGTCCGAGTCCAATCTTTATCTCTCAATATTCGCTGGTCATATGTCGCTATAACATTCCGATCCGTGTCTCGGACGTGGTAATGGAGGGCGGGGGCTATGAAAGAGCAGATGGCCCAATGCCCAATGATTTAACAACAGGAAACACGGAAACACTTATTTGAACGTACAGCGTTGTGCGAGAATTCATAATGTTTACGTTCATGCACAAGTAGATGGTCTCCGGTAAACATGTTGGGCTAGTCGCTAGTATGTTGATTGTTGAGCTTCAAATTCGTGTGTCATATAGATACTATTGATCATATGCTTTTTACGGAATGATTGCGTTAGTGATGATTTATTCTAACAGCTCGTTGTCGCAAGAGGGCGGCAGCAGTTCGCATGATTCTAAGATGTATGACTACGTCAACACAGAAGTCATTATATGAAAGTAACACAGGGGCGGGCAACTTCTCCAGTCGGCGGGCCGGATATAGGAAAATTAAGCACTTGGCGGGCCGGATTGCTTAATGGATAGATTATTCGCCCATTTATTCAGTTATACAAGGAATAAATCGTATTTAAAGAATCTATTTTAACGAGAGCAATGTCATTTCAAGCGATTTCTCGCCGATAATGACGATGACAATGAGGAGTTGAGAACCGTATTGTCATACAGCAGTAGTTCTCAAACTTTTTAGCACGCCTCCTTTTTGATAGTGAAAAATTCTGCGCCCCCCTTCCTTATCATGATATATTAAAGAGATAAATCAGAATGCTAGCCATTAGGGATGGTGTGAACCTCTGAAAGGTTCGGGTTCGTGTGAACGCGAACCTTTTTGAAAGGTTCTGTGTGAACACGAACGTGAACCTCGTGACGTCACGTGACGTCATATTGCTAATTCCAACCCTATCTTCCAATGAAGTGATAGCCTATATATATATATTAATGTACACGATACCTAGCGAAGACTCGGTCCACATAATGCCACAATGCTGAAGTACATATCGGCGTTTTCAACGTCGCTAAATGTATCAACAGCGGTAATCAAAGGATATAATAATTGCGTAAAATCAATACATTCCGTCGCTTTGCCAACAATTTCAACGAGGACTTACCAATGAATATAAGCTTACGCCTTAACGGTCTTAGCCAGACCGGACAATGTGTTCGGAGTCTGAGTATTGCTACATTGATATTGAGCAGAGTGTACAACGGGTTTCTATACTCGCTACCGATACCACAAACAACAACAAGTTATGCAGCAGTAACAAGCACCTTAATCGCACGGATTTGGTTTTAATGATACGGTAAAGATATGAAGTCAAGATTGACCCCGTACACCCGTTCGATTTTTTACATCAGAAGACGATATCAATGTCATTGATTGGTTGAATAAGCATCATATCGCTCGTGATGTTGTATGAATGCGGGTCAAGCTCAGAGCAGAGAGTCACTAAATATTCACAAACGGAAAGCTGGTTATTTCGAGAAAATTTGTGCTACAAAGCAACTAAAACTTTTAAGGTTGTCGAGGTGCAGGTGCATGTTGCATGCTCGTTAAGCGTTGATTTATTATGCTGCCAGCACCATGCATGTGGAGCAGAGATGGAAGTCGGGCCGGGCTTTTCGGGTTCGGGCCGGGTTCGGGCCGGGCTCGGGCCGGGTTCGGGCCCAAAGTTATAAAAATTATCGGGATTGAATCGGGCCGAATAGTCACTACGAAAAGCATTGACTTCATATACAAATTTGATTTGCAATTTTGTTCGAAAGTGGCACAACTACATATAAGATACACCAATACCGTATCACGTATAAGTATGGCAATATCTGTGAATAAATTTTATACGAAGTACGAACCCAGATAAACTTCATTATAAGACGGCCCGAAGACTATGATTGAATAATGAAACAATGTCAGCTAAATAGTAAACAAGTGTCCCAAATACGCCAGACATTGATCATTGTTCAGGCCACATTGTGACGAAAACATGACTTACGGATGGATGGATTACCATGCTGGAGCCTGGATTACTACCAATTTAGTTTTAATTTCGATGAGGCATGCTGAACTGAACAGCTAGAAGCAGGTGATGAGACGACGGCTTCCGTTGTGGCACAGCAGAATTGATCGATAGATGTGTTACGGCGGTGTTAATATTTATTAAAGAAAGCTTTTAGATGCGCCATAGTGATTTTGTCGTCCATGGTGAATTGCTTTAGGTCTGTACGGAAACTAACTTATATTGTATTAGGCTATGTGACAGCGGTAGTATTGTTATATAGCAGTGTTGGGATCAAGTCACTACCTTCGAGTCACGAGTCATTTCGAGTCATTGCGCATTTTGACTCAAGTCAAGTCAATCGATTTTCAAAGCTGACTCGAGTCAAGTCAAGTCACTCGATTTTTGGAGGTGACTCGAGTCAAGTCGAGTCAAGTCAAGTCACGAGTCAAGTCACAATTCAAGTCAAGTTGCCATTTCGAAGTATGAGGCATGATTGCATCATTGCATTTTGCTAGCTGTCGGAAATACATATTGAGTGGTCCCTGATTCTGAACCGCTAAACGAATATAGAGTTGAATATACACGCAAGAAGGCGCTGTATCGCTCACATATACGTAGAACTGGTAAACTACGTTGATAGTCACCAGCCAAAATAGAGAATGGAGAATTGATTGAGAACGAATTGATAAGATGCAACACATTACCCATTTAAAATTGAAAGACGAACCCGACTGTATCCAGTAACTGTTGAGGCTATTGAAATAATCAATTCTTCGTATAACGTGTGAATGCAACGCCCTTTGTATGGATGACAGTTGACTTGTATTTTGAACACACTATTTTTTCTCATCTTGGCCAATTTTATTCCTTTATTTCTTTAATTTAGTTTGGTATTGAACCATTTAATACAGTTCACATTTTGCAAAAAGGATGGTGGAACTAAGTTAAGAGTGGGGCTGTTTTCAGCGTATTCTCATTCAGATATATTAAGTTCTCTTGCCATATGCAAGATTGCTATCGAAAGAAAACAAAGTGAGAGCATTGAAAGCGTTGAAAAGCTCGAAATCTGAATCGTATATCAGCTTATTTGCTCGCAACAGTTGAAAATTGCTATTTGAACTTGGTTTCGGGCCGAAACGGGCTCAAAACTCGACCGTCGGGTTCGGGCCGGGTTCGGGCTGAACTTGTCGGGTTCAGGCCGGGTTCGGGTCCGGCTCACCCGGCCCGCTTCCATCTCTGATGTGGAGTGGCCCGCAGTTGAAATGCGATAAATTTGAGCCAAAGATCTTATAGTGAAGTGAAAATTACAATTTACCAAAAGGTTCACAGTGCAGAACCTACCAAGGTTCTGTTGTGAACGCGAACCTCTAAATTTCCGAAGTTCACACACAGAACGCGAACGTGAACCTCACGTTCACACCATCCCTACTAGCCATCCCAACGGGTAGTTTGATGGCATTAAAGGTTATGGCTATTGATGAGAGAGTTCTCAAATATGAAATTCGTACACTAGACATAGTAATCACCATAAGCTGGAGGTGAATCGCGCGGAGCGCGAAAAAGTTTCAGTTAACTGTGACTTCGCGCCACTTTTAGATACTTTCCCGTCCCCCCACAGGTTGAGAACCGCTGTCATACATGCACCGCCATATCTGTTTCTCTCTCATCAATCAACACAAGATGCAATCCTAAATTATGATTTTAAGACGTTCGATAAGCCCTGTACCGCCAATTTAGTAGGTGGCGAGATAGCGTAGTTGTATAATCCGCAGCTACAAAACCGATGTGTTGTGGCTTCGAGTCTGACTCCAGAATTCCTACCTAAGTGATGGAGCTTTATCTAGGCTCCTCCTCGCCATCTCATCGGCATGATTACTAAGCTGTATCTCACAAAAGCCTGGACGTGTGCCGTGCTACCAGCAGTTGGCGGTTACGGAATGAAAAATAAGAAATATCGGCCTGGTGTAAATGACCATTGTGGACGACTAACACCATGATTACCACCAATAACATTAGGGATGAGTACATAGTTAATGCTGACAGTGCAAGTCTTTTCGCTTCAACGAACTTGCCCGTAAGCTCCACTCTCGCACGCTGCGCAGGGCGCACACCAGGATATAATAACGCACAGTCACTAAAATTTGACGTAGTAAGCAAGAAGTGGGATATCTCGGCAGACTGATGGGCCGCAGGCCACATTATCATATAAGACGAGAATCTGTCCGCGGGCCGGACAAAATGCCATCGCGGGCCGGATCCGGCCCGCGGGCCGTATGTTGCCCACCCCTGAAGTAACATATAGGTTACCTATATCATGCAAAAGATACAACGTCTATTAGCAGAGCTCTCACCAGACCTAATGTAAAACGGAGCCGGTCATTTAACCCAACGCCACACTCGTCGCCCGTCAACGGATCCATGTTCGCGTGTATCGTTTTAAAATGTATTTAGATATTTGATTTCATCTGAATGCCACATGATGGCCACATATTGGTATCCCTTTCATTTTCAACGTGCCGGGGGGTCCACGCGTCCAATCGGCATTTGCTCGTCAGCGCAGATATTATATGTCGTAAGATCATAAATAGTCCACACTATTTGAACTAAATATAGATTTGTGAATATATATACCGAATTTGATTTCGGCGTCATCTCATTGAAGTACTCTTATTTGCTGAATAGAGTATACAGAATATTGATGATTGCTTCTCGGCACGCTGAGATGCGAAAGGTTGCTGATCATCTCGACAACACTTGTAAGGCATTGTACGAAATGTCTACAGCAGGTGAAGTATATTGGTATCCGTGAATCAGCTCATGGCCTGTCGATCAATGATAATAATAATCAGCAGTTCAACATATTGGTCAAATCTGAGTCCGTATATTTGTCCTGCGCAGCAGAATTAGTCAACGTGTATCATGAAATATATGGAAAGTCAATAAGAATAGGGTACTTTCATTTCGATTTCCACCTCGGAATGTCACTTATAGCTGTTGTGTGTGTGACAGTAATCGATGCCCATGAAATACTGCTGGGAACATGATACTGTAATAATCCATTTCTTTTATTACGTCATGTACGCGACCGTTACAGAACGACATATCTACTCGAAAACCAAATGATAATGACGTTGAACAAGCGCTAGTGCAGGTGGAAAGTGCTGTGAATCAAAAGTGCTGTATTTTAAAGGAGAACAGCCGTATCGTGGGAGTTAATCAACAACTAGAATTCAAGCCAACACCAATTGTAATGAGGCGAAATTCCGCGTTGAGATCGACTTTTCATGGCTGCCCGAATCGGGGCACGTCGGATGGATTCTGGTCTAAAAAAGCGGACAGGAAAGCGTCTCAGCCTGAAAATGTCACCCCCAGTCCGTTTCAAAGAAGGAAATTATTTACTTCGTCTCTGAGAAGTTCTTTTCGAAAAAAGAAAGCCGGGAGCAAAACACCTCCTGAGAAGACGAAAACCGAAGGTATGTTTTTCTTCCACTGTCTGTTAGATGATAAGATTACAGGAATTCTAAATAGGGAGTCGTGTAGAGTTGTTGATGTGTTATGAGAGCATTACTATTCTTTCGCAGTTGGCATGTTGCTTCCGATTAGGTATTCTAACTGTGACAGCTTCGATTAGCAGAAAGCGCGAAAGACAGTTTCAGCAGATTTTGTGCGAGCCGAAAACTTTGAAAGCTGTTTGATTATTTAGAGTCGCAGTCATAACGTACTCCACGTGTTTTGTCTGCAATCCCGATTTCTTGCGTACACATAAACCTATGTTGGATTAAAACGGCATTAGAAGAGGTAAAAACTGGCTACATATGCCTCTACAGTGTGTAATCTTCCTGTTGAACATACGTCATTTGAAGGATATTTGGTATCAATGTCGCATCACCTATATAAAAATAAGATGACGATCTCGGCTTCGATCCCTTTTCCAAATCCAAGTATAGTATGATGTAAGCGGGAGGCATTTTGCTCGGAGGCGGTAATGAGAAATATGTATCGAAGCTTTATTAACTATTTACCAAATTTGGTGTCGAGTGATCTATGTTAGATCATCTTGACGGCCTAATTGTAGCTTCGCCGTTTCCATCAAAATACATATTACGTAATGCGCTGTTCGAAGCGTATCTCACACTAATCAAAACACAGTGATACGCGGCCTCACACGGAGTCAAGCAACGTTTATGTCTGTGACATCAGCTACATCGTTTACCGTACTATGGTTGCTTACGAGGCATGATAGTCTGAACTTACGAGGTTTGAGTATCATGCCCGAGATAATGGCGTGCCCGCGATAACGTAGGCAGCTGTAGATTTTAACGTGGATGAATTCACAAGCCATATATTGTCGATTCTGATACCGAATGGGGAAAATTTTCCTCACATTCTTACCTTCCCATTTCATAACGGGCCACTTTCATTGTACTAAAGGGGTGAATGCTCAAGGCGTTTCATACGGCTTGCCCTTTACCTTGTCACCTGGATTTATATTTTTTCCAAAAACTTATTTGATCATTATCTACCATGCCAGCTTCTTCATGGAGTCGGAAAAAGTGGTTCCACCTTTTTGACGACCCCGCAGTCCACATGTTAATCTTAAATTCCCCCCGGCACCACTGTTAGATCAACTGATATTTTTACAAATGGCACTAGGTCAAATAATCTAATTCTAAATACATTTCACTTTCTGTCATTTATTTTCAACTTTGGTACTGACTTCATAGACAACTTTGGTGGTGTAAGTGTATTTACTAGGGATAGCGTTGGAAATATTTGTTATTGGAAGGGCAGTAGCACACGTGAATATTTTCTTGATAATAGTGGCTACGAAGTAAAAAAAAAATAAGAACTTGCACAAGCGTTGATTCGTAAACACCGCGTTCCAGTCTACAACTACAATTCGTTTTTCATTATGTTATCAGCTATTTAGTACAGACTAGCAGTGCCTGTGTCGCGACCAGTTAGAATTTCACAGTTTCACAGCAGCATAGCGTATTGGTGTCTTTATGTCCATGTCCATGTCCATGTCTTTATATCCATGTCCAAAATGCCCTCCCGCCCCCCATCATTTTCATGTATACCGAAATATCAAAAATCCTTTTGGTCTGTTAGAAAATGGTTACAAACCCACGGATATTAAGCACGGACATATCGTTGCCATCTACCGTGCCCACCACGCCGTAAAGAAGTGTCTAGTCCCGATGTCCCAAGTCCCTCCTGTGACGAGAGTAGTGTGAGTTATTGTCAAGTGCGTTCGAGTTTGTATGAAGTTACACTTGCAAGATGTCTGACCAATTAATTGCAGCCAACCTGATAATGTAGCCCACAATGAAATTCAGTTTGCCGCCCCTATCGGAACCTATATCATGAAAATCAATGTTACTATAATAAAGCAGTCGTGAATTACTCGCATGCACCATTGATGTCTTGGGGTTGAATGGTTGCGTGCAATGACTATAGTCAAGTGAAGTTTGGGACGGAAGGGGCTTCAGCGTTGCAGAAAGGGCTAATGTACTGCGCCTGAGCGTGATACTGCTGTACAGTGCACATGCGTGCAATCACATAAATATACACTTAAGTGAACTCCTACTATAGGCTGCATAGTGCATAGTGATGATATATATAACTAGATGATATCTTGATATCGCCGATTATGAATAGTAAGCGCTATAAAAGCATTCCTGTGACAAGGCGGTTAGTCGACTTGGCGTAATTTCATGTTGAATACGCAAGTTACAAACGCCTGTCGATAATAAGCCACACGCCGGTCAAATTTCGCTGTATGCGCGCAGATCAGAAACGCACAAGTCGCCATGAGTCAAAATCCGCCAATGCAAAACTGTCTGTGCGCTTTCAGTCACAACTACTCCTGTCACCAAGAGAGTTGGACGCGGAAGTATGGATTATCTGACTGCCGACGAAATGAAGTTCAGGCGAAGGTCGCACAGTTACTCCGAAGCGGACCGCGCCGCGCAAAGAAAGCGCTCCCAGGATTCGGCGGCGTGTCTGCACTACCCCGACGATGCTGCGTAAGTATGGGGGAATTTGGCATATTGAGTGAGAGGAGACTTCTGTCTTAAGTGGCTATACCTCCTTGGCTTTCTACCTTAGGTATAGGCCCCGTTATACAAAATTTCGAATTTTAGCTATGCTGTGTTGTGACGTCACAGCTGTCGGTTGCGGCACTCTTATGAGTATTTCTCCACTTTCATCCAAATCTGCAGACAATATATGATAACGCTTGGTAAAGAAAGGCAAATTTTCGCCGAAAATCCCGAATTTAGTTCCCAACTGAGCAGAATTGAGAATGAACTATACCCGGCCTACCCGCATTTCCGCAACGATATACGTGTGGCCAAGATGAAAGTTGCAGAAGACAGACGAACATTTTTCGGGTCGAACTTTTTACCCATGATGTTATTTCATGGATCAAATGTGAAATAATGAGTGTTAATGATGTGTCACAGTGTCCAGCACGAAATTGTGGGCGAAGGTACCAATCGGATTATCCCAAATTTACCCTCCGTAGTCAAAATGTCAGTTATGCAAGAATGCATAGTAGGGCTGTTCAAAAATAACTTTTCTTCGGATTCCCGCCAGTCACTGATTAAATTGTCAGGTTACCCTAAAAAACGCCGCACACCAACTTTGTTTCAATTCTAACAAGTATAAGCCGTCGCAGAGCCAATTAAAAAATGTTAATTTATAGGGGAAAATTTAAAAAAAAAATCACATTTTTCTGTCAACCCCATGAAATTGTTGATTTGTCTTCAAAAACGATGCGAAACAAATTTGACTCGATTCCAACCGGTAGACGCGGAGTTATTTGAGTTTTTCGTTGATAATTCTCGGATTATCCTTGTGGTTGGAATCCGGTTGGAATCGAGTCAAATTTATTTTGCATCGTTTTTGAAGACAACTCAACAATTTCATGGGGTTACCAGAGAAATTTGAATTTTTTTCATTTTCACTAATAAACTAAAAAATTTGATTGGCTCTGCAGCGGCTGACACTGGTTAGAATCAAATCAAATTTGGTGCGCAGCGTTTTTTAGGGTAACCTGGCAATTTAATCAGTGAATCACTGGAATCCAGGAAAAAAGTTATTTTTAAACAATTGCATATTCATTCTGTCGAAGTGTGGATACTGGATACATTGCGGAGCAATCGAAATCGAAGCAACCATCCTCCTTTTAATCAGGGAGCCATATGTCCGCTCTTCTCATTATATATCGCCAAAACACAATTCTTGTTGGGCCATAGTAGATACTGTGAGTTTGTTAGTAAAATTGAACCACGCTTTTCAATATGAAGCATCTCAGGACTATAACCTGCGTCAATGTTTTACTCAAGTTCCTTTCCGAAACCATTACGTGACTTCACCAAAATTTACAGATATTATTTGTAATCGCTTGGTAGCAGCGAATCAGTTGAAGAGAAAAAGAGGAACACTATACTTGCCATTTTCGGTTCTCCAGGGATATCTAAAACTGTCGGTTCTCTCACATAATACCATATAATTTCGCAGGTCGTCTTCCGGTTCGCTGTCCAATTCTGACACCCGAAAAGCAAGCAAGAAGGGTTTAAAAGTGCTGATTAAGAGGTAACTGCCTTAGACCTGGAAACGGGCCGATTAAAGAATGGAAGCACGTCTTTAATTGAGCCCCGACACAATCGGTACCATGTCCGCACTCCAGAATAAGCGAACATAGTTACGTTCACTCGCGAATTCACCTACGTCGAAACTGACTGAACCGCGAAAGCCGCAATTACTGATCAAGTGATCAGTCATGATCATAACTTGCATGTGTGTAGTTTCGTTCGGCGATGAAGTCATATAGCTCAAATCAATTTGATGGATACCTGTTGTGATACACTGCACAGTGGCGACGTCCGATCTCGGCGCGTACTGTTTTCACTGATGCGACAGTTTATATGCAAAATGGTACATGCAGGTCACTGTAGTCAGCCTCATATCATTGAGTAATGACAGAGCAGGCATACAGGGTATAGAGCTATCGGTCCTTGAACCTACGGCAAACCATCGTTTTTAACATATGGGCCGGAATGGAGGATACGTTGACGGTAAATGCACAATGCACATGGATAGCATCACATGTGGCGTTAGTTCATTCATATTCCTATGTATTTGCCTTGTCAGGGATCCATGATCAATGGCACGAAACATATTAACTAGCAGGCTAGAAGCACACTGCCGAGTCAGTATAAACCCAGCGTGCATTTTGCGCCTACGATTTGGATTTGCGATAAGTAACAACTGTGACGTCACAACGCAAGCTCCTTGGATATTCAGTTGCACAAATTCACTCTCTTCTAAATTGCCAAGTGGGAGGAGCAGGTATTTAAACCCGGCGATGTAAATCGGTGACAATCTCACTCAACTTCGAACTTTATTGCAATCATCCAATTAAATTACAACAAAGAATCCAACGCTCATCACTATGACCCTATCTGCGCCTGTGTTTTAGTAGAGTACACGCGGGTTATGCACACAGGTCTGATGACGCTACCAAAATCGAGCAATACACCCATAACATATAATGTAAACAGTATTAAATGGGGTGTAGTTGTAGACCCATTTCTCGGGAGTTTTAGCTCAGGTATATGTGTTAAATATTCCGTCAATGTGCGTATGCCATGGCAGCTTAACCATGACTTCACTTCAATGTGGCCTTCCAAAATTCTGTCTCTATATACTCCTTCGAATATATTCGCCAAATCCCTAACGCATGTAGCGCACACTGGCGCAGAAGGTCAAGATAATATCAGAAATGAATTGATCAGCTTCAATGCAGAACATAGGAATTCATGTCTGATAAATTGCAGCGAGGATCTTTCTATCTTACAAAAGAACGTATCGCCCGCAGCAGTATATGGAGGACCGTGTCAAGACAGGATGAGGTTTCTCAGGTCCCATTGTTGCGCATGATTCATTCCAGTGCATTTGCTGTAACGAAAACACCTCTGCTGAAAGAATACCTCAGCTTCCGTTTACTGAGTAGACATCCGAACAGTACAAGGCACCGTTATTAACGTATCAATTCTATGTTCTGTGGTACTCACAGTCAAGTATTGTTATAGTACAGGTATCAGTTAACATGAATGGTGACACTGTAGGTGCCAGAAATTGTGACGTCATAGCCGACGAGAAGTTCGATGCAATCAGCAATGAAATGACACGCAGGGATGAAGCAATCATTGCGCGCGTTGATGTGATAGAGGAGAAATTATGCGATGTGGTTACTCAAATGGATAAAGTCGGCGAACTGTTGGATTACCTCCGCGAAAAAGCTGAGATTGAGGTAGATAGCTCAAGCAAACGACTGCAAACCGCCGAAAACCAAGCGGTTGATTTGCCGGAGCCCGCTTTCCTCAAAATATCCGGATTGCAATGGGACGACTCCGAACTCGCGGAGTGCAAGCCGAAAAAGAAAAGGAAAAAACTGCAGCAACTAGCGGAACATTTTTTCTCTGACACTCTGTGCATGCCGCACAAGGAAGTAAAGCACCTCAGCATTTGCGAAGTGTCAGTGTGCACAAAGAAATCGCTACCCGCCGACTCCAGGCCGCTGCAGATTATAGTGGTAGGCTTCAGCAAACCGAGCGATATCGAAACCGTAATGGAATACAAGAAAGCGGCCAAGATGCAGGGTTATAAAATGGAAGATTGCAGTAATGAAGATTACTGCCTATCTGTGGCAGGCGGCGCGCTGCGCAAGCGAAATTCGGTTCACAAACGCCTTTCCGCAGGGTAAATCCGTATATTTGGGAGGCTGATAACAATCATAACATGTTGACGATATTCAGTTTAATACATGCCTTCCCTGTAATGGATGGAGATATTATAAACTTTGAAATCAGCGAGCATTTCGCTAACCCCTTTTTGTCGCTGCGATATCCGCTTGTTACCAGAGTCTGATCTCTGAGTTGAATGCGTTTGCTGGATAGTTAAAAGCCCTTTGTGTCACCCCGTTTGAATTTTGCGGAATAACCTCATGAACCCTGTCTGTTTTCAGTTCCGATCTCTTGCGACGCTTGTCGCCCGATAGGAGAAGGTCACCCAAAACCAGCACGGAAAATCTCGCCAATCTGTCGGACTCCGTCGGAACAAGGCTGGCAGGAGGTTGGTTGAGGCATTTAATAGTAAGATTACATACAGTAATCAGCAGAGTTGGGCACGGAGTAATTTTACTTTTTCTTGGTATTTGATTAAGTGGATATTGTTTTAGAATACTTACACTTTTATTTCGCTGTTTTAAAGCAAAATTACATAAGTGACGGAGTTTGTAAAGTAGAAAGTAGCTTGTTTTTTTCTGCATCACTGTTACGGTTGAAATTGTCTTGATAGTCGAGCGAATAGCCTCTGTATCATCTGAACTGAATATTCTTTCGAAATACGCCCCATTTACATTGCTAATAGTCATTTTGTGCTGGTCGCGACGATGGATCTTTCAATACTTAAAGTATAGCCACCTCTGGTGGACTACTGTAAGTATATACAATGTCACAACCAAATTATCTTTTAGAAATTACATACTTGAGTACTTTTGTAATCCCTCACTTGAAGTAGCTTTGCTAATCTTGACCATCGCAGCTTCTACTTGTGAATGAGTAGAAATCTAGGGCATTATGCTTCTATTTCTACTTGTGTAGCAATGCTGACTAATTTAACCACATATGGAATTGAATGTATTTGCCTATATCGCTGTCACGTTGAATTTTTGCCTCCCACAGCGAGCGCATATCAGCATCAGCGTTTGAGCACTTGAGCGGGTTTGGGAATTGGTTTGGGCTCACGGGCGTGCCGCGTGTGAGTCACTAAACAGCGCAGATAAGCGCCGTTACTTGATGGAAAGCATTGTAGTTTTGTTTCAAAGTCTCGTCGAGGGAATTTTAAAACTGTGTCGGGCCCGGGAGACGATTGTATGCCAGTGTTCGCGTTGAAATGAAACCGAAGTGGTCGGCATGCGAGTTGCACGCGAAATTATGATTTAGAACACAAATGATGTTTTTGTATGATTGCATCGTGGCGTGCAGTAGTGTAGTAGAGGAAAGTGTACGAAAAACCAGGGGTGAATCGATATTGAAGTTCACTTGTAGATAGGTGTTCAGTAACGAAGTATATCTCATTTTTCCGAGTACTCAAGTAGGTTTCGAATTCATCCGCTACTTGAGTGTTTATGTGTTTAGACTAGTGCTTCTCCAAACTGGGGTCAGCGTTCCTTTTGGGGTCCACAAGATTATCTGTTAGGACAGCCAAGCACCACCTGGATGATGTGAATTTTTTTTTTGTGGAAATTTGGATTTCAGGCAACTCATTGTTTGAACCTATAACTCGAAGGTGGCCCAAAATTATTTCGTTATTCAAAATACATATACATACATATTTTGGAGTTATTCAAATCGAAATTTTAATCGCGCGTCGCGTGATTTAGTGTCTCTACATTTCTGGAATTCACTACAACGACTAAAAAATAACTGCACACTCATTTCCAAAACACTGGTTGGTACCTATTTGGACTCATTTGTGAATTGTGTGACACAGTTTCTGAATCGGATGTATATGAAGGGTGTAGCGATGAAATTACCCGTAGATGTGAGAGGAGTCTGAAGGCTTCGTCGCTCAGAAATTGGGTTGATCACCCTATGAATGTCAATATCAGATTTTTAGGGGGTTGAATATGAATTTGAATGTGTATTCTGTATGTATGCGGCTCACGGGTTGCGTTGTCAAAAACGCAACCAAACACAGCCGAGCTGGTCGCAAAAAAATCAGCTACACCCGTCACATTGACACCATAAAATCCAACATGTTGTTTTATGTTAATTTGGTAAGAGACCGTAAGTAATTTCTAAAAATTGTTAGTTGGACCATTTCGTAAATTTTCTTGAAAAGTTTGGGAACCACTGGTTTAGACTGTTTCCACTTGTAATATTAGGTTGACAGGTATTTATGCAAAACTGGCACTAAAATATTCACTTTTTACTTACTTGGAAGTCTCTACTTCTACTTTTACTTGGTCACCAACAATGACTACTTTGACCATCCCTGCGCTTGTGGCAATGCGGCTTTGGTTAAAATCAATGCTTTATCCGTTGGTGTAGTTGGTTACGGTTATTATGTTTCTGATTTGGTGAATTACGTATGGCTGCTTATTTCAAATAGCCCAATCTACATGGGTGTGGTGTTAGCAGATCAGAAATGGGACTCTAAGGTACTCGCAAGGATAGGGAAAGAAGGCTATTTTGGGTCAATATTCCCGATATGATGAAACAGTAGTTTGGATGATGAATCGATTGCAATTGTGGCAGTGGTATAGTATAGTCTTTGTTACACTTCGTAACACTTCCCCAGATACATTTGCCACACGCGCAATATTATTCACGCTGCGTTACATCCTTTGAACTAGCAAGGTTTCTGCTTAATCCAAAGCTGCTGACGATTACCCCTGACGAGTGTCAGCCAAAAATATTCGGGTTCATTTCAATATGAATATACTATTCAATTGTGTACCAACGAATCTTTTAGAATTCCATGACTCACGTTCGCTTCTACATACCCATTAGAGATGGACGACCTTTTGCACTCTATAAGGTCCCGTGGTCGGGTCACTGCCGCCTAGATAAATAATACGGCGTGGTCAGCCTATTTTCCGTTGCGGCAACCCGTGCCGAATAGGCATCTGTATCAATAACAGTACAGGAATGCAACCGTTTCCATTCATAAGTGTGTCGCGTTTTGTTGCGCTGACATAGCACAGTCTTCCTTTCAATAAGCACGGAATTCAAAATTCACACGTATGGCTCATCCGCATTACTTTATGAATCATGATGCCCGATCGTAAAGTTTGCTCCAGAATTTTGTTCAACAGCTATTCATAGTTATATCAGGGTCAAAAGTTTCGCATTAGCGCGAGTTAACATGTACCCAGGTGATAAATTCGATCATGATTGGCGAATAAGGTAATGGAAACCATTACTCTGGCATATTAGATAAAATCGGGTCGCGGATATAAACGATCTATAATGGAGCTTTGCACAATAGTAATATCACATTTTCGACCCACGCATTGTCAGCGTCATATGTCTCTCCCGCTAGGGTACTACTTTCGCGCTTCTCGTCTACAATCTACAATCTACATCTATACTTGAAGTAGTTGTTTCGTATCATGAAAATCGTAGAAATTCACATAATTTCTACTTCTACTTGAGAATCACGCCAACTACTTTCACCACTCTCGCATCTATATACGCTTCTACAGCTGTATATTACCTTTCAATACCTATCTACAGCCGGAAACTGTGATGGTAAAACCACAATGAATATGATATAAGTGTCATCGCGATCGCCCTATATGTACCACGTACACGTACATGTAATTACAACATTGACTTACATTTCTCGAATATGATATCGCACACCGTCAGATATCTCTCACTCTGTAACGCGATAAGACAATTGACGCGAGGCTTCGGCATTTCTCATTCACAGCGGGCAGTACCGGTAGCATAGCGTCGAATAACAGCGATCAAGTCGATTCGCCGTTCAAGAGCGGATTCAGGAAGAATTCCGGGACGTCCATCGGCAAAGACTCGGGAATTACGACTCCTACTAAGAATCGGAGAAGAAACGCAGTGGATATGAGTAAACCCGACCTTTTCGAAATGGACAGCAAAAAGTAAGAGCATTCCTACGCACATACAAGACAGCTATCGTCATCGATGCCTTTTGCGAAGTAGTAAACAGTCGGACGATCATGGGCTTCCAGTGAATATGTAGATTTGATGATTCATGCCTTTCCGGCAGTGCACTCTGCCATATAGCTTGATGCTATGTATATTTTGCTATCACGGAGCGCAAGTACTACCAGACGTGTAGACTTGTAGAGTGAGTCTAGACAAAATACGGTTCGTTAACTATGAGTCGATAATCAAGTCTTTTTATAATGAGAATTTTCCTCGGCTATCCTTGATCGGTGGATAATCCGGGAATTATCATCGAAAAACTCACATAACTCCGCTTCTACTGGTCGGAATTTACTCAAAATTGTTTTGCAACCAATGTCTTTGAAGACAGCTCAACAATTTCATGGGGTTGGCAGAAAAATTTGAATTTTTTTCAAATATTTCCCTAATAAATAAAAATTTTTAATTGGATCTGCGGAGTCCTATAATTGTTAGAATTGAACCAAATTGGGTGTGTAGCGGTTTGTTAGGGTAACTTGACAATTTAATCAGTGAATGGCTGGAATACGGGAAAAAAATTATTTTTGAACAATCCTCCACATTCTCGAAGCTTATTGACACGTAGGGGTAAGTCATAACATACCGAAAACCATGCTTGGATATATATAGATTATTACATGCATTGCTGACTTTGCGAAACAAAGACATAAGTCACGTAAACATCTCAAATAATCTAATTTATATTGCTCGTATGAAAAATTCATGAACGTGTTGTGAACGTAGATTTCATCAACACGATGCGAGAGAGACAAGGACAGACAGGAGAGAAAGTAGGTCCCGCCTGATTACATGCCAGATAAGAGGAGTTCTGGCTTGTAACAAGTGTCACGTGCAAAGCAAAGAACAGGCTTATCACTAGTGACTGGCAAAATCGAATCATGGCCGGCGTAGATCACGCCTAAATCGAATCGATTCACTACTTTTAATAACCGAAATGAGGTACCAGCAATGCGCATCAAAATTCCGTTGTCTTGCGCGGTGCGCACCATCATTGTTTCATCTTTGTTCTATAATGTATACACATTGCCATCTATTTATGAAAATGGTTTTTCTGGGCACGTAACTGTGTCATAATTCCCGTTGATTCGCTTCGAGTCATCTGATTCGATTCTCGAAGCGCATTATCCGAATCGAATTGGAGTCTGTTATTCGTTTTGCCCGCCTACTTCCCACCACGGTAGTCGAATTAGTAAGCATAATTGAGGACGATGAAATCTGTTATTTAAGGAGACTCAAGGAGGTACGGAACTTCAATATACGATTGAATAATATATTCATACACGACCTAGGATAATCGTCATACGATTACGATATATTATACAATGTTTTTTCCAATTCTCTGCTAGTTGCCGACGATTACCCCTGTTGAGTGTCAGCCGAAAATATTCGGGTTTATTTCAATATGAATACGGTATATTATTCAATTGTATATACGTCTTTGAACTTATGGACTTTGTTAACAATACTTAGCTCCCGCGACATCTATATAGCATCCCATGTTCATACCATCCTATCATAAGAATTCGCGTACATCTCATCTAGGCCAATCAATATGACCACTCGCACGCACTACGCGTATACGATACGTGCCGCTTAAACCGGTCGTGATTCACTCGGAAATTGGCCATCTCAAAAGCAAGTGACTTCATACTTTCATCACACACCCGTATCGTAGAGAGCGTTAACGGTGTTGGGAATATAAAACCGCGTTGATACATACCGGATATGTTACTTGTCAGATCAGCTTATTAATAAGCGTATATATCAGAAGACAAAATGAATCTTTAGCCTGAAGTGCGCAGACTTTAACGCCACGCAGATAATTTGCAATCCAAAATTCATTTTATCTACCATCTGTCAACGGCCAGATAATAACTGCGCGGGAGTGAATATTTTCTCCGCCGTCAGGTCTAATGGCTGTTTGACGGTCCTGTTTTCGTACTATCAGAATCTATTGTCGGTATCGCCTCGGTTTACTCATAGTTATGCCTTCGCCGGTATACAGAGAGAAAGCGGCTGCGTCACCGAAGAAGTTTTCGGCGCGGTCGAGCATCCGGAAGAAATTCGGCAAGATAACGGACTCCAAACCGAACAACGCGGCGTCCGGCTCCGGCATAGCCCGGTGAGTGGATGTTATGTATTCCGTGATGTCATTTTCTCCGACTGTTTTTGCCATGCCGGGTTAAATCGGAGTTCATGTGTAGTTTACAGGAAATGAGAGGTGATATATTGTATTGACAATCGTTTTCGGTATAAAGTTAGCAGGCGGTAGCATGAATAGATGATAATGGGTGTCGTGAGGATGAACGATGCACTTCTGCCTCGTACACTTATTCGTTCACTGGTACCACCGCGTATTATAGTCCATGACGTAAACATACAGCTTGTCCGAGTCAATGTGTATTTTTTATGAACCATCGCGGGGACTTTTGAGCTATAGCAGGGGTCACCAACGCGGTGCCTGCGGGCTACTGGTAACGCGCGAGGACCAAATGAGTATCCGCGGTCGCAGTAGCAAAGCGGATTTAGTATTAGCAGCAGTTGAACCATACTGTTCTTGCATGGGTCAGTCGATCGGAGCGTTGCTGGTCTTCGCCCACGCGGAGGCCTAACGGGAATCTAGTTAGCATTCCCGAGTCTCGACTCGAAGATTGACGCTTCGGCGCGCAGTGCGGCAACGCAACTGAGCCCGGAGACGCTGGTGTGAGACCCGGTGAATAAGAGTTTTCTGTTCTTGGTAGGGGTACCCAAGAAGTAGCTCTTGGTTTCAAAAAGGTTGGTGACACCTGAGCCATAGGATAATGGACATTGAGCAAGCCATATTAAATTTTATTCAATATATTGCTAAAATTTCATCATTTCAATACACCACATGACTGCGATACAATGAAAGATAGGAAGGAGTCGAAACGACTTGGAGTAGTCTTCGAAATCAGACGCCCACCTGGCCTAGGCGATATAAAAAAGGAGGCATATGCACAATGCACATGCACACTCAATGAAAAGTAAACGAAGATAATATAAAAGAACAGGTGACAAAAAAGTGGCATGTGTCGGAAGGCGAGATCGCTATGTCAGGTCGTGGTCTAGTAAACTTATCCTGATAAATAACGTGAAGGTTTTTATTTGTGGTCCAGTCTTTTACATCTGTGACACGGGTAGTCTTTATGCGCATGTTTGATGCGTGTGTCTAAAATAAATATACCGAGTGTCTACCAGATGACTATACCAGCGTTTGTAATGAGATTATTGACCTAATTCGCCACACCAAATTCGCCTGGACCCAGTAGTGCTGTAACATGTCTCTTCATTGCGTGCCCGTTTCTGATAGTGATGTAGGCTATATCTCATTGAATCATATCTATGCATATTGAAATAAACCCGGCTGACACTCGTCAGAGCTAATCGACAGTACTCGTCAGCCGAAAATATTCCGCTTTCTTTGAATATGAATACACTATCCAATTGTATATTGAAGGTCTGTACATCCGAATAGTTCTTCAAATTTCTCATTGAGTGTGCGAAACTGTGTGCTCATTTCGACACATTTTTTTTCATTTTAATACTATATTTGTTAGTCAAGGTGCGAGTGTTATTGATTGACATCACCAAGTCGCTTCGACTCCATTCTTATTTTCACTGCCTTACAATTGTAGTAATATTACTAATCGAAAAAACTATATCATAAAAGGATAATTCTCAAACGCGTTCGAGAACAGCATGTTTTCCATACAACTCAAATTCGCAATGTCTCTTGGGGGATGTGCATGGTAATGTAGGTATCTTAGTAATATCGACATTTTAAAAACGGCGTCGCACCCTAGCCTTTCCCTGTGTGATTTCGTGTGATGACACGCGGCGTTTCGATCGGTCGGTTGTGGGCTCGATCCCCGGCCAAAGAATTGCCTGTGAAACCGGTATCCGCCCGCGTATATTGAAAAAACGGCGATGTCTACTCGATAATTTTGTGTTCCTTTCGCATCTCCATCGTCCAAGCGCGCCGATGGTGCACTCGATCATAAATATTCATTCCATTCTTCATGCGGTAAATATAAAATCGCGACAACTTTGAATTGTGGAGATTGAATAATCGCGCTTGTACTCTGTTCGCGACATGTTGCGTGACGTTGACAGACTTGACCTTGTGGATTGTTTAAGGGGCGTAACTTATATTAGGAAGTTTACGATCGGGCTCAATCGAGTAAAAAGAAGTTCGCCTCACTGGAACTTTGTGGCAAAGGTGAGGTCATATTTACCATTTGGTAAATGAATGGTAAATGAGCATCGCCGCTCTAAAATGAATTTCAATGATATGGTGTATGTCCTATGTGCTAAACGTCGTAATTTCATGCGGACAGTCGTTTTCTAGTCAAGTCAATTTTTGGCTACCAGAAATTCTTGCGTTGCTCTTTTGTAACTTCGAACTTAGAATCCGGGCATGGTGTCGGGTTTTGTGTAATTGTAGGCAACGCTCGTCACTCCAATCACACGTCGGAAGATATATTATAAAATATAATCGTTGGATATTTTCGTTATAGCGTTAGTAAAGTAGAATGAGATTGACGAGGCAAGCATTTACTGTAGTTATTTAGTATGAGAGTATTATTATTACTACGCACTACGTTCTACAGTAGACACTGACGCCAATTATAGCCGCGCGAATGGAAAATTGCGCTTTTATTACAAGTCACTTTATCACACTTGAAACAATAACTTCACTTTTGACGTAATTCATCTTTTCCGGAACTTCACGCACAAGTTGAGGTGCATTTAGTTTTTGTGTAAACAGCAGCGGTATCTCGACTATACTGGTCCAAAGCCATATGACATACTCACGGATGTACATTCGTACAATATGAGGGGCCCGTGTGTTTGGTGATTAGAGCGATCCTGATCCATGCACTGTATTCCTCTTTGACATACTATCAATTACTCTGGGACAGGATCATAATAACATCACTGTTGGATGCAATGAGATAGTTACCGCCAAACTTTAAGAGTTTTGGAGTCCCCTCAATTACGTGTGTTTTGCGACACACAATCTGCAAACCGTGGTATACCATAATATATTGCTCCTTTTCGAGTGAATTTAAATTTGTTATTTGTTTCATTTTGTGTCCATTTTGAGGCTAAATATAGTTCCGATCATGCGTCAGGCGTTGGTCTCGTTTTACAAACACACTAGTCCATTTGAACGATTTCGAACTGTATTCTTCCGCGGGAAGAGATTGGAAGATGCGTGCAGTCTTACAGTATTGGGTGAATCCATTTCAAACATAGTGACAATCGCGTCTCTAGAAAACCTTTATACAAAGGACTTCGCTGAATTAAACTACGCATGTGCCGTGCTTATCCGAAAATAAGACTCTGAACATTATGACACTTGAGCCTTATTTTCGGAGCAACACTGCGTGTACTGTACACTGTGCTGTGCAGCTCGTCACGGCATCATTTGTTGGAGTAGTTTTATACTCCTTACGTAGTGGGTGTTTGACTTCAACCATCGACCCCTTTCTCTCCCTTCATTATATCGCAATCCTGCGGTGTCTCGAACCGGTAATAATATTGTTAGCGAACGAATAAAGTTTTGGAAAATGCCATAAAATTCTCGCACAGCACACTCCTTATTTAACTCGTACGAAATGTTGGGCTCGCTTTACTTCGTGACACAGGCTTTGAGCGCCCACTTACGGCGCGAGCGGATATAGAGCCGACTGGAAATATTTGATTTGAAGCTCGGTCAGACGCGTAGGCCTATCTGCCCGTATGTTATCTATAGTCATGCTAAATTTTGGAATCTGCAAACCATTGATACTGCATCACTGGAGCTTGCCGCTACGCTACTCGCTCCCGACAATATCTGTCTTGAGCGGATGAAATTAATAAAAACGCTGATCATGAATATGATTAATTGATTATACATACACGTATAGTACGATACGGTGTGACCTGTGATTGGTCTTTGATCAACTCAGAATTCAGGCTAGTGTTCTTTTCAAACTAGCTTTCAGATCCAGCTACTCTTGTTATGCAGCAACATTTTGGGTTTTCGCTAGTGGATTGCTTACAAACAATTCATAGGTGATCACTAGGGCAAGTTTTTGCAACATTTTTTACAGCTTCCGACAGCTTCCAAGATACTCAGAATCTATATACAATACAATTATGTTTTGATAAGCTGTTTGGAGGGATTATATAGTGAAACTTTTTGCAACTTTTCACTTTTTCATATACCAATTTTACTGCAACTTTTATCAAATATTGCGTCAAAATGTAAAGGAGTGATTGAAAGACATGCTTTAGGCTATTTCTAGTATGGTTTTATTCTCCTTGATTTGCATAACAAATAGCTATATGATAGGTCAGCTGCATCCTGTATCTCACTGTGTTATCTGTCACACAATGACAGCAAGAGTTCAACTACCCCTGCCAAGCACGACCGTGTCCGAACAATACGTAAATAGATCGATTTAGTAATTCTGTCGCCGGGGGGGGGGGAGGGTCGTAGGCCCCGTCTGTCGTTTAAGTTTGAGATGGTTTCTCATTTCACGAACGTCCAGGCGAGACCGCCGAAAATTAAATTTCACTGGGTCACCTTATTCAGGCCATTAATTTTGTTAAAAGTCGCCAAGAATGAGTTTTTCTGCAACTCCTTGGGTCAAGTTTGCATACCTAGGGGTTTGGGGTGAGTTATTGGATTTGTTTTAGGGGACGGTTTATCGCTATGCTGTTTGGCTTATTTGGGGAAAATTGTTCCCCCATTGCGTAATTTTCCTGCTGTGTACCGAGAAAAATGTAATTTTTGGCGGTCTCTCCAGACCGTCCGTGAAATGGCAAAGTAACAAATTTGACAGCCTTGCAGGGACTAGGTTATACAACTTAATCTTTCGAGTATCGCATACCTTAATAATTCAACAAAAATTATAAATGCAAGTTATTACTGCAACTTTTTTTAAAATTAAGCGCAACTTTCTCGCGATTTTAGTGCAACAAAAACTTGCCCTAGTGATCACCTGTGTACTGTGTAGCCCCAACCATCATGTGTCCCAAATTCGGAATTGCGAGGTATTATAATGCGACTCGGTTATAGCAGTGAACTAGTTATGCAGTGTGTCCATGACTCCACTTCGTTACTGATATCCTTCATTTCGTCCTGACCAGATAACCGATGTCCAAGATCAACCTCGCCAATTAGGCAAACCTGGTCACAATATCCGACATTGACAATTGTTTGCACTTGACTCTCTTTAAAAGCTGATGCCAGACATAAGCTAATTCTCTTTGCATAATTGGTGACTGGTGGCTAACGACTTCCCGGTATCGCGACCGTGATGCAAAGGGAATCCGGCGTAAGCACCACAATGCCAAAGCCGGAATTTGACTATGCCGCGAATATTGCAACAATTATAATGCCCTGTTATGTAACAAGCTGCCGCAACGATGCCATTCCCAGCAATCGTGCTTCGTTACTCAAAATTTAAATGCCAGCACCGGAACAAGACAATCACACGCCTTTTGCAGTACAAATGGTTTAACAAGCTTAGAAAAGAAATTGTCATTGTCAGAAATCGTAATTCATTATTCCTACTTTACAAGCGCCTAAACAGAATTATACTGCAACACAGTATCAATAACAATGTCCTGTTACGTAAGAAGCTGCTAAAACGGCATTAGCAGTAGTCTTGTTACTTAATAAGCTTGAGAAAGTTATGGTACCGTAATTCAACCGCTAAGTGAGTACTGCATGTCGACTATCTGAGAGCAAATGCGTTCAAAATATATGTTTCAACACAGCTATTGTCGCATGATCTTTGGGTCTGCCGATTTGGAGAAACTTTAAATTGTGGTGGATGATAATTTTCAGCTAACCGATCGGGTGTACTGCGCAATGAATGTTAAAAAAACCACAAGCTAGTCAAATGAACGGGGTCTGCTGAAGTCAAATCATTGACACTGTCAAATGCTCGTAATTCCGAACGATGCTATGACACAGAAAAACCGTCAAGTCGCAGGCCAATAAACCGTAGTAATTTTGCGTCGCGTACCATGTCAAGCGGGTCCTCGTTAGTGGCGTTTTGTCATCAACGTGTCTCATGTCGCAATGCTTTGCATCGAAGTTGATTTCACCTCATGATGCTGAGGAATATTGAGTCAACTCACAAGACCTAATACTATTACTTTTACCGGTAGAAAATAACGGGTGCCGTTCGCGTGTAAGGTTCAACAGTTAGCTTGGCTCCGCGGTAAAATTTTACTACGAGGAGTGCTTAGATGTGAGAATATATGTATTGTTAGCAGATTTGGTCAGAGTGCTCAAGTAGATGTATCAGCTATCGTGAACGTGATGCATGGGCTATTTCACGCGGTTTTCATGACAATAATTTCACTCGTAAAAGTCTGCAAACTTGTGACAAAATTGCTTTCTACTTTTACTTTGAAAATTCCCAGGTGTAAAAAGATAAAACTACTTGTTTGCGTTAAATCATGTTCAAGCAGAGCTAGATGAGCTCTCAAAACATCACCATTCTCGTACCTAGTGCAACAATGACAAGCTTACTTGAGTGCTCCGAGAAAGTAAAGGTGCTACGTTACTGACCATTGACCAAGTCTGATTGTTATCGATTGTTATCAAGTATATGTGCTATTCAATTAATAATTCCAAACTGTTATTAAGGGTGGGTTGTATTAATGATGCTAAATTATGCTACAATACGTCATCACGCCAGCAGTTAGTGTAAGCAGATTTAGTAGCGCGAAAATGAATGTGTGACTCGGCGGTATCACAAGAAACACCGGTTATGGGCCTGTACTCTTAAACTGCCAAAAGTAACGAATTTAGATCAAGCTACCGTTTCTTAATGTAGAATAGATTTCTGTTTGCGATACGCCTTATCGGCAGGGACGCCAAACAGTCTATGTGACATCAGAATGCATTCGCTATCGTGGCATGTGTCCCCACTCGCTCGTTAGATCCGTGCGAAATCAGCATGTGGCCTTTGGCAGCTGCAGTGTCTTTTTGCCGAGAACCCAGTCGTTCGTTTATTGGCTCTTTCTGGTCTTTAGAATTACGTCATCGTATGTTATCGCAACGAGTCAGCAGAAATGTGTCGCGGGTCTGGTGTCGAGGGTAGAGATGCTTGTAATTGCGGTCAGGTCTGGCGGACGTGGAAGCTAGTTCAGCCGGCTGTAAAATGTATTCCATTAGTCAAGACGTTCCTGTTCGTGTTCACTGTTCAGTTTTCAGTTGCTCATCTTACGATCAGGGATCTGAAGTCAGTTGGTTGCAAATTATATACCGGCGGAGTGTTAATTTACGGCATAAAATTGGCGGATTACGTATAGAAATTATGGTTTGTCTAACGAAACATGGACCCATATCTCGTTTATGTGACACCTTCTCATGAAATGCTGTCAGGTGGCTTTTTTCGGTGTTACACAGCGCTGGGTGAAGTAGTTGCTAGTCGAAATTAACATCCATTACCTGAGGTTTCATCACGATGAGCTCTAAAATGAGGGAAGTCGAGACTTGAAAGCATGGGGACTGGTGTCTGGAATGTATATTCTTTGCATCAATTGTAAACGTGATTGGAAATATATTCACGACGTTAATATTCACTGACAAAACTGAAGATAGATATTAGATTAATTGTGCATTGAATATGAAAAATATGGTTTTCCTTTATTACCGTATTGGTGATATAGATACCAAATTTGATTGATGGGCCGCCGTAACGCAATTCACCATTCACACGTTTCCATGGTGACCGTTATTTATTACCACTTTAGTTGTCAGATTTTCGAGGATTACGCACCGAATCGTGACTGCCATTCTACACCGTGCAGCTGTACAGTCAAATATGAGAACGCATAACCTCATATTCATAGGACTATACAATCTGGACGCGGTGTGTTGGTGTAGTTTATCAGACACCTGCATCCTGCTTAGCCCGATGTTCGGTGCATTCGCTTGGCACGTAGCGCCGTGGTATGAAGCTCATCGCGTTGTTGTCTTCGTTTAATGCAAGGGTTTTGAGACTTTATGGAAGGGTCAGATCAACTGATGCGTTAATGAAAAGATGTATGATTTGGTTTCTCCGGATATCTTACTACCAGCATGTTTCCTAAAATCATCATCCGGTCTCGCAGTAGCCGCCGCAGTACGGTATAGTTCGCTAGCTACTGTTCCATGGAATTGGGTTGTTTTTCGAATTTGATCGTACCCGCAGCAATCAGGTAGCTCAAGCAGGCAAGTAGAAAGGTAAATCCATGCGTATGGTGTGGATTGTAGCAGAGAACCGGTATATCTCGATATCTCCTCTGAAAACCGTCGGCTGATTTACTGTGCTTGCCGTTCTGTGACTGGCATAGTTGATTCAGTGTACTGTATATCGTAGTACATGTTTGATATTTCCCAGCTGATTTCAGCAATCTTAATCAAGCCCCCTCGTGGGAATACAACTAGTGCAGCATACGAAAACAGATTCTTTAATGGTTTAATTTCAGAACGAATTCCTTGCCCTTATCGCAACTGCGTGTCGTTCGATATCCTCCTATATGTTCATCACATCGTATTGTGTCTTATCGCATTGTACATATTGTGTGTGACTTGTTCAGATGAAAAATATAACCCAAGGATTATTGCCCCCATTTCCGTACCATTCGCAATGTCACAATGAATTGATTCGCACTGACGTAGCCACTTCGGTTTTCCGGAAGATACGTGATGAGAACATGTAAACACGGAATATCTGCAAATATATAACTTGTGACAGCAACCCAACTGATTGACTGAAATTTAGGTCTACATACGACTGGTAGCATTTTTCTGCAATAATGATACGCGATAGTCTGACAGAGTAACACCATTCACATGTTCGTCGGAATGAAGTTTCGAACTGCCTGCATAGTAGAATGTCTTTAAATAGCCATATTTCCTGCGCGCCTTTCACGGCGAACTTTCGTTGTAGTTCCGGTATACGCGGCACACGTAACTCGAAAAGTTGTGGATTCTAACGCAACTTATATGCATTTTATCAATCCTAATGGAGCGACTTATTGTAGGTACTGTGGTGAAGCGTCGTAAGCGGACACAAAATGTTGTTTTGGCGGTGTTGCGGTCCGCAATAATATCCGTCCTTTGAACGGGTATTCCAAGTGTGGGTTCTCCTTCACTACAGGAATAGGATGTTGTGATTGTCACTTTCCGCTTTGAACACGCGCTGCTAATTCTACTTGGACGGAAAGTGGGTTTAGCGATTGTTTCATTAGTCGTGCACATGGAGACTTTAGTTTCGCGGTGCGGTTCAATAGCGGACGACCCGATATATTGTGCAGATTGGTGAAAAGCATAGCGATTTGCAAGGTATGCGCGGCGGACTCGGTGTGGTGAGGCGTGTTTAAATTGTGGCGATCGAACATGATTGATTTTTTGATTTGTGGTGCCAGCGAGCCATCAGGATTATAAATATATTAATTACGATTATCGGGTTATACGGAAACGGTGTGTGTGCCGATGACAAGTGATTTTTCGATCTGCGAAACTCGATCGTAAATACAATATGCCATCTAATATCTTTTTTGTCAAGTTGTAATCAGACCGCTAACAATGTAGCCCTTAAAAATCACCCCTATCGATGAATTTATCGATTTGCTTTTCTTGAAGATACATAGTATTCCCGTGTTTCCACAGGTTAGTTGTATTCTTTAAGTAGCCTGGTCGATTGAGTATTATGTTTTACTTGGGTTGGTCAATAACGCGGTACTTCTTAGAGTGATCAAGTCTTTTTTGAGTACTTGAACTACCTGCTCAAGTGGCCAATGTGGCCATACTCTCAGACTACTCCCTCTTCTTCTTTTCGTTTTGTTATCAAAACTAGGTTTAGAAAACATAGTTTGACTTCTCTGCCTCTTCTTGTACTTGAGTATAAATATTACGATAATAATTTTACTCATACTCGTATTACCATCGAGGCTATCGGACTGAAAAGTTCGCCGCATTTCGATTGCTGGCATTTTGGGGGGACATATTTTTACCAGCGACTCCGACTTCACGTCAGTTCTTAATATTCTCCTAACAATATACTATTGGACTATAATATTGAATTTGAATATTATGTTCATAGAATCGTCTTTTACCTGACGATTTACAGTGGTAATGAGGCTCAATAAAATCTACATCCCACATTTGTAAAATTGTGAGATGGATGAAATCGGTAGGCTACTGAAACAGCAAACATACATATTCAGCACATGGTGTGTATAATACGCTAATTCTCTGTAATAGTTAAATATGTTTATCAACGTATCGCCAAACTGATATTAATATTGTAATCCAGTGGTTGCCAAACGGGACTCCAGCTACAAACTGGGCGATCGGGGTGCGTGAAGAGTAAAAGGGGGTGTTATGCGCTATAGAAATACCTTCGGAAAATCCGTCAATGAATATGAATGCTGTATTTGTGGACTAAGAACAGATATATGATCCGCTGTCACGCTATTCGCGGTGTAAAAGGCGCGTTCAATCCGAAATCATTACCAACGTCCTCCTAAGATGTTAATTGTTGTTCAACAATGCGTATTCTAACAAACCAATCAATCAAAATTATCAGCCACCAAGTTCCCTTGAATGTAGTTTCTGAACTCCAGTATAACGGAGATTAAGTTTTCAACGCTTAATGCCCCACAACGAAAAGTGTGATTGCTTCGATAGGGAAATTGCTTTTTACATGATTTTATTCCTTGATTATGTCTGTCTGACATGTGACTGACAGGACGTTTCCGGGCTCGAATTGGATGAACCTAAAGCGGCCATAATCGCCAACGTTGTATATATGCACAAAAAACAAAACGACTCTTGTCGGAGGCAGAGGCGTCTGGTACCTGGCTCATTACCCAGACAGGGGCGTTGTGCGGAAAATTTGGGCATCACTAGCAGGTTTTGTTGATTTACTATGCAGTCATTATCATCGATTGATTGGCATTGATTAGTCTGCAAGACTGTTCAATACAATACAAGGCATTCTATGATCCGCCGATGTTGAAGTTCAGCGGCCAGGGCCCATTGTCAGTGTCACGCTTGATTAGTGTGGCGATTGCGTCAGGAATTAAGCTCACTGTCCTGGCCACGCATTTCAATGTTCGACGTGGACTCGGTTGGATTCATCATTTATACTGAATTCTGATATGAGAAGGTCAAATATGTTCATCAGGGATATGTGGAAAGGATTTGGACAGCGTTACCAGCGTAATTATAAGAACAGATGAAATATAGAAGATTAGGCAGATGAATGTTTCGTGTTGGCTTACAAACATTATCTAATGTCGATGTCGGTATGCGAGCGTGTCTCTAAAGAAGATAGGAAGGAAATATATGTGAATGTCGACAATGTCGGGGTTCCCGGGTACGTTTCATCCAACACGTTGTTGCTGAGATACTAACGTCCCGGAATAGGTTTACAGCCGGGCGATCCATTGCCAAGCATCGCGAATGCTGAAACAACCGCTGCTGTCTGATATTAGCCTGTGATAAATATGGCATAGTTGGTTGTTCAGAATCGGTGCCTAAGTGTTGGAGGTTTATCTATGCTCCACCTCGCCATCTCATCCGTGTAAGCGGTGTCCTGTAAAAGCCTATGAAGTGGGCCGTGCTACATGTCGGCAGCTACGGAATGAATAAGAAAATTGGCCTGGTGTAAATGACCAATGACCACAGCGGTCGACAAACACCACAAACAACAACAACGTAGCTGGTTATTGGTTAATAAGTGCCCACATATACGCACTTCGAGATGTTTCGTTCTGCACAACTTACATATATGTTTGTGGCATGATATCTTACACTCGGTTTTTACAATGTTATGCGAAAACGCTTAGTCGCATAACGATTGTTTCATCTAGCCCCACAAGGCCTTGATGCCTTCCTGATAACGAAATCACAAAGCCATCATATCGATTGTATTGTATTGGAAATTGCCATTACATGGATTTGATTTGATTCTTAAGGCGCACCATTCGTTGATAACTTGCACTAGGACAAAAAGCTACTTGCACACTTGCACAGTGCGATTTTGATGTTGATAGTCAAAACCCTGAAGCGCGAATCATGCAGTACAAGCCTGTGACCATTTTCAACGACTCGAACGTGTTTGGAACACAAGTGCATAATATTGTACGTACGTAGATGTGCAATATACACTCAGTCGAAGTATATATAATGAAGGAAGAGCGCTTCTGTAATGTTGTACAGTAGTACACCGTACCGCGCTTAATTTTGGCCGACCGCCTGAATTGTGGTATCGCCCTGCTTGATATTCGATAGCATTACTATTATGTAATGTATATGTCATCGCGTAATCGATGTGGAGGATATGTAATTCGATACCATAATACTTTGAAAATGCATATTTCGACAAACCGTGCAGTACAGCCCGTAAAATACCTATGTCCGATCAGGCGTTGTGTCATTTACATACCCAGTGTCTTGTTTACGAAACACCACTGCGGCATGTCTTAACAAGTCCAACTTCTGTTAAGCACCGACCCATTGTTCGAAAATTTGACATTGTGACGTCACAGACTACGCTTGCCACAGAAGGAGCGACAGTTTTCCTTTGCCAATGTATGTTATTTTCCAAACAAAGTTTACGCGCTTCTTGTTCAATGAGTTCTGCCTTGGCGGTTAGGGTGGGAGCTTTGGGAAACTGTTGTTACTTTTATAAGTTGGGTGGCCTAGTGCGGGTGGTACTGTGCACTGTGTGGGGATATTAAGCCGGCAGAGTTTGATAATTATGACCTTGTAATTGCAATTTGCGCTAGTCTTCATTCGACAAGCACGATTAGGCTGGCTATTGGTCACTTAGTAAGATGGCGCGGTAAAAGTTGATTGATTGCGTGTTGATTGCGAGCGTACGGGTCATTTACAAAATCAAGTTTCGAATTCATTACAGTATCGCGTGTGTTACAAGACAAAACTTGTGTGATTAAATAATGTTGCCAAAACGGTGGCTACACAGGAAGATTGAAGACATGCGCTGAGCCGACGCTGGTTCCGAATGCCGTTAGTTAGTAATCGCTGACCGATGCCTTGGGTCATGCCATAGCCGTGGAGCGGTAGCACGCCTTTCGATTGACATTTCTTGCCAGTTTCCTGGGTCACGCAAGGGATTTCGCCTGTCATAAAACTATCTCTATATCTGGCTTTAAACTGGTATGCTCAGCGTATCTGAAGACACTGTCAAGACAGTTCAACATGTACTAGGTAATATATGCAATATGCATACCTTGCGAGTTGAAGTGCTTTTTCCCCACTTCCCGGGTTAGTCATATTTGCAATTGCTATTCCGAAAATGATCTGTTCTAATTATAGTTATGTACAAATTGATGAGATGGCGAATCAATTCTACCGCCTCGTTACTCATGTATTGCTAATATGCAGGCATTGATGGTGTCACAATGGTCCTGGGCGAGCGGATGGTAGCACTTTGTTCAGTGTCCGTTGAGTGTTTTAGGGAAGTACGGGGTCCGTTGGACATGATTAGACTCATTTTTGCGTTTTGTATATAGCAGCATAGTGTTGGACAGTGATATATACTTGTATAGTTGAATTTCACCGATGCTCTACTAAAGTTTGACCACGTAGCTGTCTCTCTATCTTGGCCTTTCACCTGCATGTTGTTGATATACAGCTAGATATTTACCTAGAGATAGCGTGAAGCGATTGTCGGTACGAACATGCTAGGGCAAAGGAAGTTTCGACGAAATAACACGGAAACGGATTTACTGCCGCGCAGTAGACGACCTTCATGGCCGACGCGGAAAATATCGTTTTACAAACTCTACTCTAGTAAATTGTAAGTGGTCAATGGGTAATGTGTCATTTCGTTTCCTATCAGTGATCATTGATGATGCCGCTTTAGGGTTATCACCTACAATATTATACGCTATCTAACCTTAATCTTGTCGCAAACCAAACCTTTAACAACCTATAGTTTTCGTAAATGGGCAGGAACATACCCGTACGCAGTACACAACCCAATGCACCATTCTTAGAGCGAATTAATGCTGGAATATCTGTCAAGTAGAAGTAGTCTGAAGATCATAAACACACGAGCACTCCGAAAAAGTAGAACCGAGTCTACGACCTATCATGCTGACGACGTGACTCAACGTGATTGTGACTCAACGTGATTGTGCGGTCATTATTGCGTACCGGAAATATCGGTCAATAGCCGGACAGCGTTGATGAGGTATTCGTCAACAGGCAGACCAGTGCTGTTGCGTCGTGATGATTAATGATGACGATGACAGAATAATCGTACCACCTGCCGTTTCCAGTCGTATTTTTCGGATTTTAACTTCAAATCCGGTTTTGAGGAAACTCTTAAATCCGAACCCGATTCATATCCGGCCACAATATCGAAATTTTGTTTGAATTTCCAAATCCGTTTCTCAAACCAGTGGTTGACAATGCGATAACAGCCGGCTGCCCTGGTATCGCCCTATGTCTTCAAAGTCCGGAACGTCTTGCAATAATTTCGATTCCGGACGATGACTGTTGTTCTTTGCGTTTCAGGGATTCACGAAGAAACTGCGACGGCTGTGGATTCCCCGTTAACATGGGAGGCGAACACGTATCTTTCAAGGGATCCCACTACCACAGGGAGTGCTTCAAATGCAAAAAGTAAGTGAGATCTTGTCCTGAATGCATTGCTGGTTTGGTGCCGCTGGTCGATTTAAATTTGACAACGTGTGAATTTTGGAAGAATAGCAGGGATGTTTACCTGTCGGCGTATCGCAACGCGGTAGTAGTGAAGTTGAATGGCTGTTAGTGTATTAATCAACAACAGGAAGGCCACGCAGGAGTGGACTTGGACAATAGACGGTTCTAGGCGAAAATGCTGGTAATCTAATTTGGGAAATGTTTCTGCCTAATTTTAATTGTAATGTAATTTCTGATTTCCCGAAAATACTGCAGGGGAAATATATAATGCGATACGCGCCAAGCTTGGTGTACTGTACAGACATTTACTTTCTCTTGTTTACGAGAATAACCTCTGATTTAACATGACATGAACTGAACTTGTTTTTTTCTCATTCGGAATTAACACAATTTCCAACATTTTGCGACTGTAATTCCAATCTAATTTAGAGAAAATTGAGTAGCTATAATTCCAATTCTAATCTAATTTGTAGAAACGAAAATTTTCTGGTTGTCCAAGTCTGGTAGTTAGGGTTACATTTAAAACAAATGGTTGTTTAAAACACTTTGTTTAAATATGTTTTAAACAGTGTTTTAAACAAGGGCCTTTTAACAAAAATTATGTATTTTTCAAGTTGTGTAATTATGCCATAATTGTGTCAATACTTTCCAAAAAACATATATGAGCGTACGGACAATACCACTCGATATAGCCGACGTAGTCGACACGGGATGGTTGGAGCCCTCAAAATAGTCGGTTCGACAGCTATAGTACGTAGATATTTCGTCAAAGGAGAGAGCTGTATACTATTTACCCTACATTTCCAAGTGTCAATGTCAATCCACTCTGACGACACACTTGAATATTCGTGACGTCATGCCTTAAAAAAAATTAAAATCATGTTTTAAACAAAGGCCTTGTTTTAAACATGTTTGTTTTAAATTGATTTTTTTTTTTAAATGCAACCCTGCTGGTAGTACTGTATTGCGCACACCAACTTAGACATTCCAACCGGACGTGGTCGCTAGTGAGCGTTCTCAAATCTCGAAGACAGATTGTTTGTTTGATGTAAATACTATTGCATTCTGTTCGGTGCGAAACGTGATAGGAACAAGGAAAAATCACATTAGACGCGACTCTTACTTCTTTCTGTGTAACGCGCCGGATGAATTGAATAGGTCGGTATCAATTTCTACCCGAATCGCACCCAAGCGTTCAATTCCCGAGAAAACCCGCTATCTGTTCCGTGCATTTCCCACTGCGTTTAGATGTTGGGTGTCGTCTTTGGTTGTATCTCTTTACTGGCTTAACAGGGATTTCTGAAATTTCAAAATCGCGGTAATGGCGTAGAATGCTTGTCAATTTTGAGGATTGTGTTGCGTCGCTGAATATAAGCAGGTCAATTTTAAAATCAAATCCGTGGAGTTGATCAAACATCTACCACGACTCCTTAATTAATGTAGACTTAGTGTCTCTATTCGCGCTACGTAATTATCGGATTAGAACGCATTTGTGTATACGGCGTCATTCGACGCAATATGGCAACAATACCGATCAAATTGATAAGATAGCATCGCGGTAGTTCGCGGATTTCGACCGCTACGTTTTCTTGGCACTGATCACTCCGGGGCGATCGTAACTTGTCGTAACTTGTCACTTTCGCGAGGCGCTGACATTGTTTGACGAGGAAGCAGGACTACGTCAGATACAATTGACAAGTTGAAAATGGACTGGAGCAATCGCGTACTGCGGTCTAGGAAATAGCGCGCTAACTTCTGGAGTACGATTAAGCGCGCTGTTTGGCAATGGTCGTTACATACCATACCTGTTGTTATGGTTCGCTTTCAATTGCTTTTAGAGGTAATCTCGATTGGGCAAAGTACATGTCTGAAGGCATAAATGGAGATTTTGCGGCGGCGACTCGAATTTTGTTGAAATTCGTGGTTTTACGACTCCGTGTCAACCACGGAGGTCTTGTTTCGCTGAGTTGGCTACCGAAGAGATTATTGCTATTATTGAGCAACTTTGTAATACTCTAGCAAGGCTGTTATCTATCATCCCATCGCGAGAGGCCCGCGTTTTTAGTTCGCTCGGTCGCATTAGCGCTGCTGTTTAGATAACGTAATGCGTTTGCGTAAATTATTTGGGTTGCTGCTAATGAGATAAAGACGAGATGTCAACATAGTTGACCAATTTGAACGGAGCAGTGCCGAACATGCGGAGTTGTTAACATAGGATAGAGTTACTGACTCTAACCTTGGAAAATGCAATACTGTTTTGTAGCTGAGTGGTAGCGTGTAATAACAGAATTGGGATCTATCTAGGAAGGCGATAAATACCGCGCCCATCATTATTACCAGCTTGAACCTGTACTGTCCAATGGTTGTCATGGTGAATACATGATAGCACCACTACTATATACAGGGTCATTAATTTTAAGATTTGTCCTAATTTTAAAGGGCGAAGTACATTGTCATAGTTTACAAGATTGGTCCTTACTTCTGACTCGTGCCATTAGTATGTCATATTTTAGTGCTCATCAAAGGTATCAGTAGTTATGCTTAAAATGAGTTAAGTTTTGATCCATGTCGATGACAACCTCGAATATAGGAGGACTGCTAGCACCTAGTACGGTTTTCGAGCAGTGTTAAGTATACCAGGAATCAGGATAGGGAAGGAAACCGCTGCTGTCTGCTGATATACCTGTGCAGTACACGTGGCCATACAGTCGGTGGCCAATATATGGAAACCCTAAGATGCGAGTCGTCCTTCATATTACGAGCACTTTACGAGCTACGGTATGATGATGTAGTACGAGGATATAGGGTTTATCGTAGTTTCGATACAAGTCGTTATCCGATTGGTCTCTAAACATCGTCTCGTCTGAAAACGCCGCGGTATACACTATACATCTGTCTGATACGAGCGTTTTGCATACGCCATCTCGTTTATGTTTACGCCGTCTCTGAAATCCATTATTATTATTTCACCCGAGCAAATATAGTTTCATGTAAGCCGCCCTCGTCTTGTCATACCTTTGTCTCGGCTCAACCTAGAGCGGCATTCGTAATGTAAATAGGTGGCATGTGGCACCACTCTGTCCGCATGCGTGATGCGATGCATATTCAATATTTGATCTTTCGGCGGAGAAAAATTTGGTTTGCACACTCCTCGACGCCGGTATACGATGCCGCTTTTGCGCATGTGATATTCCCTATTTTGACGTTAAATTTTGTCCCATGCGCCGTTTCATACCGATACGCCAAGTGGGTAATACCTTGCCAATTGGCGACGCGTCAAGTCGAAGTTAGGTCGCCACGTGAATTTGAAAATGGTATACCGGTACTGTATCGGTAGTTCTATCCTCTTTTATGTAATTTTACAAACGAAACTATATTCGTACGGACTTATCATGTATCTGGCAAAGAAATCCAGTTTTATTGGCGATGCAAAGTGACGGTTAGAAATCCTCCTAGAACCCCAGTAATATCGCCAACGACCTAAAATTCCATAGTATTAGATAGTACCGAAGGGGATCGTTTAAATTTGAGAGTAATCTCATTGTTTGAATTTGATTTTGTCAATGAAACTGCAGTATTGTGAGTCAGTAAAAAAGAAATTGCTAGTTTCGACGATGTTTCATCTTTGAAATCGGTGGAATTATATCTGCTGCGACTTTGAACTTCTGTTCAAAAATAGGGCGGGTTGAAAATATTTGATCCACATTTCAAGGTGCTGCCTCGGCGACCTCGAATTGACATCGCACGCTGTGAATTGTTTATAAACGTCGAAACGCCGACTTTGAGAAAGCGGTTTGTTTGGGATTGGGTGCCTGGAATTTGTACCTGACGTAATGTAATTCGTGTGAGGTAATGGTCATCTCGACTTTGGAAAGAAGTGATCTGCAAACGTATTCCATACGATAGTATATTACTAGTGTTAGTGCATACGTAACCGATTGGTTATTAAATGATGTTCTATAGTGATGTCATCACACATCAATACCACGACGGGGTCACGTAGTCATAATTAGTATGTTTCCAATTTGAGACCTGCTCCATATTGCATAGCTTGAAATGGCACGGTCGCATCTTGCCTACTGAGATTTTTATCAGCTTCCATCCTCATAAGCTAGGTTTACGGCTTTCGTGCATTTTCCAAATAACTTTGATCATTATGCGGCAGATATAAGTTACGCCACTGCGTTGGTGTATGTGTAAAAATGAAGCTTCGCGTTCGAAGCCGATTGTGGTAATTCGTTTGTTTGCGTCATAAACAAACAACACTGTATTTTAGATCACAATAACTGAAATGAACTTATTGGGATGTCACCACTTTAAATTACCGAACGTCTTCCCCGACTGTTCTCACTCACGCATTGTTGATAAAATTGAGAAGTATGTCGGAGGATGAAAGCCTGTAAACGGGGACTTCTCGAAACTAGACTAGCCAGCCTGATATCCCGTTTTATTCGTTGGCGGTGAAAACAAATTGCATTCATTATGAATTTCGTATCACGCCTGCACCTAATTAATTTACAGGAAGGTGACAATCATCGTAATAGGGCACGAATTTCATTCCGTCATTGACATCGAAGGTGTCCGGCGGTAATGAAACTGCCGCATGATTTCCCATCAAACACCGCTGCAATAAGGTCTTGTATTCACGATCTCAGCGATTAAAGTATTGGTCATTTGCCTGTCAAATGACCGAGATGTTGTTCTATTACCTGCTGCGCTAATTCTTTGTTTAGTCTCGTTTGTTTACGTACAAGATTGCCGCTGTCGGAAGGTTAGAGCTTACCTTATTTACCGGGCTCGAGACAATATGCGATAATCCGATGACCTACTTGTACGAAATAAGAACGCGTGTTTTGTGATTTTGATTTGTCTAACCCGGACAGTTCCGTTGTCTCCAACTATGGAATTTTGATTCCTTTGTTGGCAGCTCGTTTTAATCAGACCTTACTATGCCAATCTCAGATATATTATGTAGCTCCGAAATAAGGATGTACGTGTACGTGGGTTGCATTTAAAACAAACGGTATCCTAAAACACTTTGTTTAAAACATGTTTTAAACAAGGGCCTTTAAAAAAAATTGTGTTTTTTCCAAGTTGTGAAATTATGCCATGATTGTGTAAATGCTTTCCAAAAAACATCTTGTATGAGCCGACTGACGATTATCACCCGCTAGAGCAGACGCATACGATGAATGGGATGGTTGGAGCCCTCCAAATAGTCCGTTCAACAGCTACAGTACGTATAGATATTTCGCCAAGGGAGCTATATTTACCCTGTATTTTAAATTGCCAATGCCACTCCACTATGAAGTCACATTCACAACTGAATATTCGTGACGTCATGGCTTAAAAAACAACAACAATAAAAAGATGGGCCTTGTTTTAACATGTTTGTTTTAAATTAGTATTTTTAAATGCAACCCGTGGATCCGAAAAAATCGACTTGATATAATATAATATAATTATCAATTGTCCTGTGTCGTCGATGACTCGTTACAACATTAAATGAAGTTTGTCGTGATATTGTAGTTTGAAATATTCATCACTGTGTGGAAGTAACGCCGTAATTGTCCTCTAAATTACCAGTATAAGTAGCGATTTACAAAATATATCAAAACTATTTTTTGCTTTACAAAATCCAAAGTTTAGAAAGCGTCAAAAACTGTAAAAGTGGACGTAAGTCTATAAACATAACCAAGTGCGTGTATGTGAAAGCAAAACCTATTCGGGTCGTAAAGGTAGGAGTACTTTGTTCCAGTCCCACTGTGTTTGTTTAGGGGGTATTAAATTAGCCTTCCGTGCTAGTTTGTATGTATGCCTGCTGGTTATTAGGATATCCATTTGTCGGGTGCCAGCACAGAATACATTCTCACACTACATAGACTGGCGCTTGTAATCCGTCTGATCTCGTTGGTACAGTAGCTCAATTTATTTTACGTATCTCCCGGCTATCATTCCCGAAATCCTAAACTTTCGATTTCGACATGCGTCTGAAAAGCTAATCCACCCGTGCGTGCGAACAAGCCCCTGTGGAAATAGGACACCTGGGACCGTCTTTTGCGTTTTCCTCAATGGCGCGCGGTGCAATCGGGGGCGATGGGTGTCCCGTTACGATTGGAATTGGAAATTTTGCTCGTGTGAAATTGCATTGTGTTGAATAAATTATAGTAACGAGTACCGGCCTTGTGTAAAATGGAGAATGTAGTCGAAACATCGCAAATACTAGAAAAGCATAAAAAAACTTGTTAAATTTCTCTATCTGCCAGTCTATGGGGATTGTACTCGTGTAATCCTGGTGTTGCACTTGTATAGTTTGTCGTAATGCGATTTTCTGTCTAATTTTAACTGCGCCAAGGCCGTAACGGCTGTTTTCGTTGGATTCATGGTGGGACGCGGGTTTGTGGCTTGTCTTAGTCATGGCGAGGTTTAGCCTGTGATGTACGCGCGTATTCTTGTCACTTGGTTTCATTAAGAACCTAGCTCGATTACAAATCCGATCTGTGGCCGCCGTGAATCATTTCAAATTCGGTTAGCGCTTATGATCGATGATTCAAGAGTCGTCTCGAAGGTTGTGTTGTCGATCCAAGCGTCGGCGATTTTGAAATATATTTCCCGAATCGTAAGCGGCGGGCTCCGTGAACACCGTGGTGTCACGGCGTCCTCCAAGCTGCAATTACGCACATCTGTGCTAATGCAAGTATGCGGCGCACGGATGGCTGTTAGTTCCAACTCGCAATGCCAATGCTTCGGGAATCTATATGTCGGTTCGCCGTATGCCAATAAATAAAGACATGTGAAATACCAAAATTTTGAAATAATGAGTAGACGATATCGGGCCACTGTTACGCTGCGGAGTATAGAATCCAAAATTTCGAGTGAAAAAGCCTCATCCCCCGGTTTGGCTCGTTTCCATGTCGGTGAAATTCGAGAGTTGGACAATTGAAAAATTTTCAGCTTTTCAAATTATTTTGAAATAGAATTGGATTAACACATTATTTTCAAATTAGATTGGAATTGCAATTACTGAATTCGTGAAAACTTGGAAACTCAATAATTCAGTTCGTATCGAATCAGGGTCCATTCACATTCTCTCTCTCTCACATAAGCAGAGAATGGAAAATGTCTGTTCAACAAGCTTGGCTCGTTTCACACTATGCAGGGAATGGATATCTAGAAGGAGTTATAGATATCCCTGAGTGCTCCTGTAGCATTTTAAAGAGAACAAGAAGTTCGATTAGAATTAGAAATATTTTACCGGCGTTTTGCTCCAACTAGCGAAATTAGACAAATAGAATTATCTATAGTTGGCGAAGTCTGGTTTCTGCATCCTATGCATGATTCAATCTCTATTATTGGATGCGTTACGGTTAGTCTTCGCGAAATCGCTACACAACGTTTTTCAACTTCCCGGACGCGTAATTGTCTGCCGCTGTTATTGCTCGGGTCGTTTCGAATTTCGATCAATTTGTTTATTTCCCGAAGTATGTCATTGTGAAATTATCGCTCCTGACGAAGTGCTAATGCGGCCGTCAGGTAGTAGCTGCGAAACGTCTGTTCTTTGTCGAAGGCAGTGTCGTTGAAGAACTCATTATAATCGTTGGGTTATTCTGGCGCAATGCTGTATGCCGACAGCAATTAAGACTTGGCGTTGACCGTCTCGTTTAGAAGTGGAGAGGTATTTTCAGGGAGCGTTTTATTTGCTAGCGTCGATGAGATCAGTGATAGTACATCGATAAGGTATACGCGAGGAAAATGGGTGAGGACATATGATATATCGGCACAGATGTCGTGGATTTGAGGAATATCGGTATCGGCTATTTGCGTGGGATGTAAGATATATTTCGGTTCGGGACAGATTGAGTTGTATGTGCAGGTGCCGTTAAAAATGGAAAAATGCGTAGTTTAAAATAAATTTTATTGTTAAATAGGGCAGTTCGAAAGCATATTTGACTCTGTATAGGTTGTTCCCACGAGGAATTTGTCTTATCGGCAGTTTCTCTCATGCCATCTTTAACTCCTAACAATAGCAACCAACATATGTGGGGCTGTCCGACGTTAGAGCATGCGGCACAATGAAGAACGACAGTTGAGCGGGCGACTTTACACCGTTACAACTTACCCTAATCCCGAAATTAACTCTTACCCAAAACCCTTTCCCTAAATTTCACCAAACGCTCCAATGTCGTGTGCTATTAAGGTCGCATGCCAATATGTCCACGGGTGGTATTTGGATTTGCGTGCCATGTTAATACAGCTCTTTAGATTACTTCAGCGCGTATGGTGCGATTCGCACATATCTACGAAACGTGACGAAATTGAGCAATGTCCGTTCGCTAGTGAGTAGAGAACCATACAATTGATCGCTTCAACACAAAGCGGATCGCGGGACTTGGTTTGGTTGCTGTTATAACATATTCGTGGAGTTTCGACTGCTATGTTCATTCACACCAGGCTGATATTCCTTGGCTGGTTCCTGAGCTGACCCCTTGTAGTACCGCCCACTTTCAGCAGTTCTCTCGCTAAGCGAGATGTAGCGTCGGATTTTCCAACAGCCGCTCTGATCTAGCAACTTTGTTTACGGCGACGGGTTGTTATTTCTCGTAATAATCCACGCGCAATTCTCCATCGCCCGTTCGGATGGATATTTTCGTCTGTTTGCGACCGCGAATTTTGATTTCGACCGATTATCGCGCGTATCCCGTCGTGGCTGATCTTAATTTTTTTGACAGACCGCGCTGATATGGTAGAAATGATCTGTCGAGATGGATGACGCATCCGTGTCCGATATATATCTCTGTGTCCCAGCCGTTCGTCAACTATTTCATCAGTTCAACTTTGTAAGCTCTTCGTTACATGTAGCAGGCGGTGATGATAATTCATAAATATTTTTCTGGACTCGATCCAAGCGTCACGCAAAAATTTGCTGAATCTCTGCGTTCCGTGTGACTCACTGATACTGAGCATTCGCGGCCTTGTCAATTAGCGCCTGGCGTTTTGCAAATCGTACACGTTGGTTGTCGGGCAATAGCGTGTGTTTTATCCGTTTCGCGACTACTTGTCACTTTATTAACTGCAAATAACTTGATATTTGCCCTTACTGTATACCGTATTGGATGAGTATAGTAGCGCAAATTCGTGATGTGTCTCAACCGAATTTGGTGGTAGATTCAGATCACTTTACTAACATGTTTGTATAATTTATTCAATCGGAATAGTTTGATCCACTTTCAGTTTTCAACCCGCTATGAACTTGAGTCACGCGTGATGCGAAAAACGTCGTAGAATTGCGAACAATCGAGTTATACCGCGCTCCATATGATTGAATTCCAAGGTCTGACAACAATTCGCCGAGTACTTTCCTCGACATTCAGGTCCACAATCCACTGGAAATTGTAACTTCACACGGGGTCAATGTCGCTTACTCCCCCAATTCTAAACGCGCCACGATTTTGCGACATCATATCTCTCTCGCAACGATCTTCTGGCGTTGTTTTATTGATCGCAAAAACCAGCCCTTTGAGATACAGCAACTCTTGACATTTTGGATCGGAAAATGACTTTGTTATGACGTGGCGTCAATATCCTTTGTCGCATCTATTAGTGCAGTGGTTCTCAACCTTTTTTTAGACACGCCCCCCTTTTTGATAGTGAAAATTTCGCGCCCCCTTATCGTCATATCACAAAAGCCAACCGGGATGCTAGCAACCCCAACAGATTGTTTGGTGGTATGGACGGTTATGAATATTGATGAGAGAATAAAAATATATGAAATTGGGTCCATATAGAGAGAAACACGCGTGCATTGGAGATAAATCGCGCAGAGCGCGAAAATTTTTTTCAGGTGACTGCTTCTTTGCGCCCCCTTCAAATGTTTCACGCCCCCCCAAGGGGGGCGCGCCCCCGGGTTGAGAACCATTGTATTAGTGTCAATTCCGTGTTGAGCCAGTCACAAAGTTGAGGCGTTGGTTTTATCGCTTTGTTTCTGATCGTGCAGCATGTCCTACGTCTATGGTGGGTCAGAGTGTTACATTGATATTGGTTCGGTAAATACGCGGTAAATCAATGTCGGTAGCATTTTACACCGATATAACTATCCTTGACCATTGTAAACATCAATAAATCCTGTCTAAATCTGCCTTTAGGGGAAGCTTAACAATTGTAATGTTGTAGTGTCCAACTGTCCATTCCGATTGTCCGCTATGATATGAAGCTACAAGCTAGCTCCATATCTATAATTCGCAGCGTATCGATTCACGATGACAGATCTATTTCATGCGTCCAGCATACGAGTATTATTATCCCCTCGCTAATATATTAAAACGCATCTAGTCGCGAGCGCGGGTAACTCTGTGACGAAACAACACCCTCGTTGCCGAGACGACATCGATTTTACGCCGCTCCGTGAGCCTTTCTTGCGTGCATAATTAAGGGAGAATTGCGTGCCACAAACTTTTTAGGCGTATTAACGCAGTGACCCGTGGAATTATTTGGGATAATATCATACGCCATAGTAAAATGCATGTCCTGTCTAATTGTAAGAACCATTGTACACTGTACAGGGCACAGTACACTGCAAGTACAATTTGTGACGCATCGTGCCAACCACTAATTTCGTATAGGTGCGATATAGCGAACGCTGCGGTAGCACGGATATACGTTACATCCCGAGCATTTATATACGACGGGCATTATTGGAGTAAGGTTATCCCCGGTGCGTTCCCACGAGACGTTGATCGGTGGTAGACGAGAAAGGTTACTTGCGGCAATGATCTTTCTGCTTGTCTTTGATTGATAGCGTTGGGCGAGTTGATAATTCCCTTCATTGCAGATAGGTCTCGCGGCGGTTATGCTTTGCGGGTGGCGCTGCGTATAGATACGCGGTTTGCTGTTACTATGTGTTGACGGGAGTGTTACGTTGTATAGTTTACCCGATAAGTGATGGGAGTATACGGGGACTAGATTAGCATCGTTAAAGCAAATATATCTGCTTGAAAACGAAACGGAAGGCTAAATATTGCCAGTGTTCTGGCGTATACGCACGCAAGTCACATTCGAAGTACCGTATTGTACATTATGTGTCTTGACCGGATGAAAATAATAGATCCGTATGATTATGATTATGCATGAGTTGGTTGATAAGTCACGAAATAGTAATCATAGGCCGTTTTGAGGACTCCAGCAACAGAAATTCATCGTTCATGGCAGGTGCGGACACACTGTGAACCAAATGTGGCCGTCTGCTGGTGCGATGATTAATCTGATATTAGAACGGCGGTGGTGGATGACGAGCGGTAGTGCCGGTAGTTATGGTAATAACACTCCCTTGGTGTTTGGTAATAAGCTCAGAATATTCTGGTGGCATTAATTCTCGAAGTATGACGCATGATAACAACTGGTATTCGCGGCTCGCTTTCTGGCGTTTGTTGTACCACAAATTGCGGTATGGCTCGGAGTGACCGCGAACGAACTGAAGTCCCCGCGTCGGCACTGTTACCCTGCGCCGTTTGTTGTTACGCTGTTGATCGTTATATGTTGTGGATTATCGTATCCGAGATGATCTTACGCTGTCAACGACCGTTACCGGAGTTTATAGCCGTCATGTTTGTTTAAAATCGATAGCGATACGAACGACCTTCTGATTCATACATGTTTGATGAACCCTGCGAGTGGATCGTTTCGTTATATCAGGATCATTAGTTTTTGAAACGGATATTACTTGCTGCGCGTGCGTTGTGCCAACACAGTCCGTAAAAAACTCCACATTAAAGGTATTTGTATCGCACCACGGAAAATGTGTATAATTCACTGTGGACAAAATATCATCCGCAGATCCTGACCTTATACCGGGTTTGAATTATTATCGAAACAGTAAGCGTACAGTGTCGGAAGAAGTTTTACTTGTCTGGTGTCAGTTTTACCGTGTCCAGCGCGATTTGGCGAATATTAAAGACCGGTTACGCGAAAGATTATCCGCAGAAGCGTAGTAGACCGAAATATATAGCGTCTGACACTTCGGATTTTATGGTCGACACGACGTGTCGTTGCTTGTTACACGACGACCTTACCACGATTGATCTTATTACTCATATTGTCATAAATACTCGCGGGGTCTTGACTTACGCGCGTTGATTGATTAATTACGAATATAAATCTTGCGTTTCAAAACGCAAAATCATCCTGTATAACAAACCATCCCGCGGGATTACATCAACGTACATTTGTGTGGCAAATCGACAGGTGTCTGGCGTAGTTACACGGTACGTTAGTTAGTTAGTCAGACTGGCGATTCGTAATCCCAATGGCTGGCCGCGTAGGCGAAAGAGTCCCGAGCTCTCCGGACGTGGGATGCTACCAAAAGTTTGTGGGGAACCGACGCAAGCGGGCGAATTCCATCAGTTCTCGGGTGTCGGACGAAGACAGCTGTTGCGAAGCTCTCAACGAAGAGAGACGGTGCGTCTCGGCGCTTAACGTCAATATTTGCGCTGCCGTAAAAGACCAGCGCGGCCGATTGCCTTCTCCGCCCGCAATTAGATCGGACAGGCCGCGTCCGAAGTCGTCTGAAAATCTACCGAAAGCGTTGCGCATACGCAACAAAAGCAGAAGCAAGAGACAATCGGGGTCTTCCACAGACGTGACGTTTTACGTGCCTGACGAAGACTCGGGCCGTCGTAGCAAGCCTACGCGCGTGCCCCTTAACGACACGAAGCCTAAGCCGCTAAAAATGGACAAACAACGCTGTCTGCAGTTTGTAATCGAGGACGTGGACGGGGCTGCTTTAAGCCGAAGCCGGGACGACGGGATTGAGCCCGGTAGGCTGTCTGTGGAGAGACCTTCCGGCAGGCGGCGTTCTATGCCCGCGGTGTTCTCGATCAAGCGTGACGCGTCGTCGTCCCTGAGCCTGTTTAAGAGATCGACTCCGGATCTGGTGGAGGAACAGCGGGCGGAGGAAGGAAGGCCCAAAAAGCGCGGGTCCACGAAGAAAAGGTCCGCGTCGTCTTGGACGCTGCCGTTGTTTCCATGGAGTAGGAAGAGCGGTTCGAAAGGCGGGGATTTAAACGCGCGGTGAGTTTTTGTTTGGTCCGTTAGGAGTTGTGTGATCCGGCGTATATAGAGTGGGATTTGTGAACGCGATCTGTTGAATCTGGCAGTGAGCTGCGCTGTATCGTGAATTGGCGTATTTGAAACGCGATTTGAGATCATACTGGGTCACTGATGAGTAATTGGTTTGTCGGATTTCCATCCTACTGTAGGGCGCAACGTGGGTGTATTTCCGAGATTCTCACCATAACGCTGGGTGCCAAATAGGTGTATTTGGGGATTTCGACCATCGGGTGCAAATCAGGTCATCGGAACTTTCTAGTACCTAGTATGCTTTTATACCCATTTCGACAGGTAAAATCGAGTCAGATATGACCATTGACCATAGTTGTGGAGATGTGTCCTAGGGCTGTAGCGGATTCTGATTACTGTAGCTTGTACAGTACTTTGAGTCTACAGAAAGTACCCCCTCACTGCACGCTACCTCCTGGTTGAAAGTGATTCCGTTTTAATGGTGGAAGAGAAATTGACACCCGTATGCCTGCAAACTTGCTGTTTCTAGCACAAATATTAGTTTCTCTGCATCGTGCGTAGTGTTCTTCGCAGGACGTTATTCTTATTAGTCGAGGTCCGCGACTCAGCGTTTAGCGAAGTTTGTTCTGGCATTAAGCTCAGTTTCGTAGGCTGTGCACTGAGAATGACCAAATTTTCCCCGGCTTCGTAATTTTGAAGTGCGTTTGGACATATGCTCTTTCCTGGCCTTTAAAAAGTATAGTATAACACTCTGCGCCTAATTTAGCGTTCCTGGTGTGTGAAATTAAATGCAGTCCGCTTTTCGTGGCCATAGTCAACAGGTGTTTTGAAGTAGCGTAAACAGTAGGCCTATATGGAGATGCGTCGTGAATGGAGCAATGACATATAAAATAACTCTTGTAAAGTCATCTTCAAACACGCAACGCCTTACACGCAAGGGGAATCGTGCAATTCTACAAAGCGCCTTTTATGTTCGGAATGTCGAACTGGTTACCGCTGCTAAATCTTCAGGGATTTTTTATATTCTTGGCACCTTGGGAATGCAGCTCTCGCTAAATTGTTATGCCACAAACGAACTCGTCGGGAATGTTTGATCGCAACGCCCGATGTCGTTGTATCGCTTCCGACAACTGTGATTCCAGATCCTTGAGTCGTTCATTTGATGATATCTTGGATAAATTACGTTGAGTCTGTTTGAATAGTGTTCCGAAACGCAAATAGAACACACTCAGAAAATATAGTGCAGTGGTAAAGTATATATTATGGTACTTGGCTGGTATTTATGACTGGCTTAACGATAGCCGAAACGTAGCCTACATTGTTCTCTGGATCCCATGTTTCTGCGCTAGAGCGGTATTGCATCTGGATCCCATGTTTCTGCGCTAGAGCGGTATTAATGCAATCGTTGATCTGTTATTAAACTTTCCTGAGCGACGTGGAACTCAATCAATTCAACTGACTGGAATCATTTTCAATCTGCAACTATAACCCTCAGATATGTCTTGAAGCAGTAGCATTCTGGAAATGCTTAGGTTGAATTGTTCTAGCACGTATTCTAGCAGAGTCAGTCAATTTGATAATTTCGTACAGTCTCTTGTCGATTTTTGTACCGTATCGATATCGATATTGTGCATTTGATATGGAAGAAGTGATTTTATGGTGGGCGATCCTAATTTTGTTCCTGATTTAATAATTTCGTTCCTAATTAAAGTCTATATGGGGGTGTGATATGGAAGTGTAGCATGCGGTTTTGTGATCCACCCAAGTAGCCTGTAATCACCCCTCTGAAGATATCTTTAAATTGTTGGATCCGTTCCGAATAAGCGGAAGTCCCGAAATCCGTTGTTTCAAGTTGGAAAATCTTGTCGAGACTTTGTCCGTTTCTCCTCGCGCGTATACGACTTATGTAGTGATAACTTGTTCTTGGAGTAGGCATACTAGTGGGTTGCTATTTTGCTTCACTTAGTGAAGACTGAAGAGATATTGAATGTTAGTGATTCGGTTCCATTGGTCATATATATTGATTTGCGATTGTAATCTGGTGTGATTCAATCTCGCTTATCCCTGGTAGAGAATGAAACTATACTTGTAAAATCGAGATCACCAGATTACGAAGCTTAACACGCCGCCGGTGGTGTTAATAATTTTCACAATGACCATCACGCGATGGCGCAACACGTCTTCTCATCGCGCTGTTGCGTCACAGTCATGCTGTTGAACCGTATCGTTGTACGGAAAGGAAAGGACGTTATGTATTTTTGTCCTTGATGTTTTTGCGGCATATACACCGACTTATGATATACATACTCACGATCTGTGCGTATGCATACCCTGAGTGCATGATGTGCATATGCCGCTGGACAAGGCAGGTGCAGATATAGCCTTTCTTGTAAGGTTTTTCAAGTCTTGCACCGCCCAATCCACCCATCCATGCTATCCCGGTAACTGTAATGCTGAGCGCCAAGATGGGAAGTCATGGATACCAGTATTACTAATCAGGTCTTTGGTCTGACACGGCTGGGGATTGAACCCATGACCTACCGATCAAATAGCCGACACACGCAATTGCGCTATCTTGTTCAAAACCTGTTAAAACGCCGCGACCATTACCCTTATGCTATCTCACGACTCGAAGTCAAGGCGGCATCAGTTACCTAGGCCCTAGGAAATGAATTGCTGTCGCGGTGGAGTTGACAGTGTCGTTCGCGGCAATCTAGTAGCTCGTTGACAGCTCGCAGACACGAATCGCGCGGGGATTCGCAGCTGAACGGATTACGTAAGGTAGCCGGTTTTCCTGCGAGCTCAAAATTGAGAGGCAGCATTTACGTGTTCGCACGCACATTCCCACTGACTCGCCTTTGTTTCGCGCGGTCGCCGCCTCAAACGCGTCCATAATTACCGTTTTTCCCAGATGGTGCAACACGGAATGCTTACCTCCGATTTTTCAATCTATCTTGAAAAGATGAACTATCGTTTTTTCTGACGCCTTGCTGCAGTCGACTGTTATTACTTTGTTCCACTCAATATGGGGTTTGTAACATTGCAGTCGGTTATCTTGGTGCAGGTATCAGATGTTGTCATAATCTCAAAAAGTTTAGCTGAGTTCCTTATTTTGGGTGCGAGAGCTCTGGACTGGAAGTACGTGATTTGCAGATGTGGTCAAAGTATTCGTCGTTGATACTCGAGTAGACTTGGGTTCTTAGAAGTAACCTCGTAAATTTCTACTCGACTAGAAGTAGAAGTGATGATTTTTCTGGTGATTTATTCACGAGTTTTTCGAAAATAATATCAATCTCTCTGTCATCTCTATTTTGCGGGCCCCTATCAATGATATCAGGCATTTTTCAAGTCCCATGTTTAGCTGCTATAATGCGATTTAACGAATAGAGCAACATGTCTAAGTATAGAACTCGTGTTCGAATATCAAATATGTGCGATGTACACAATTTATATATGGGAAGCGTGGAAGGAAATGATTAGAAACCCGAGATTACAGGCAGAATACTATTTGCGGGTAAGCCTACGCTAAGTGAATGATTCGCACCCTTTTTTTTCATCCATTGTATATTTCGGGCACCCAAATCTCAGCTTATATTATGGTCGGCGCTGAGATGTTTAGAGTGGAAAAGTGCTCCAGGTTTTCAGGTTTGGTCAGCCACGTATCGGGTTCTAGCCTTCGGACACGGAGAAATATGCCATATATCTGGCCTAGATCTCCTTGGCGACTGCCTGGTGAGATAAGCCTTCAGCTGTTTGTTACTTTGGTTCTCCACTCGCCTCGTTTTCTAGCACCTTGCACTGATCAATTACCAGAACAGCTCCTGCGAAGCCGCATTGTTAGTTGACTAAGATGAGTTGACAGGGTTGTATTTCAGGTATCTGGTAATATTTATGCGAGATTATCAACAAATTGTGAAGGGTAGCGGGATGCTGTATTTGTTGTTATATTGTAGTATTATAGGTTATAGTTTATTGGAAATCGGTGATTGGTCAGTTACGATAGACTTGTTAAGAAAGTGTTTCTTAGTAGTATAAGATCAATATGCAATGTAGAGGAATCCGTAAACCAGCATTCCTAGTTCGGCAGGTTTGTGTTAAATCGCAGGAGCGCAAGCAGATCTGAATTGGCGCGAGAATCTCGTATGTTCAATTGTTCATACGTGACTGGAATGAAGCTATTTCCACAGTCACAGGGACCGACTCCCTACTACGTAGTATTTTGCGTGCGGCTATTTTGGAGATGAGATTGTTTTTTCCTGAAGTGCGATAGTTCGAAATAAGGACCCGGATATCGTGAAGTCGGTCCCGCCCGGTCTGTCGCGATTACTTCATGTTCTAATATGGCGAAGCGGAATGAAAATACTTTTCGCGACCCAGATTCAAACTGACACGCCGCGAGTTCCATCATAAGCGATATCTGGCAACTCGATACGCTCACACCGGCGAAGCCAAAGCAAACCGCGATAGATTACCGGGTGGATTTATGAGAAAAAAATAGACGGCCGGATTATTTTCGTGCGTCGTGGGAAGCCGGCTCGAAAACTATAGGATTAGTATTACTGCAGAGAGGTCGTGTCGTACAAGAGATTTGATTTGAGGAGACGGTAAGCGCTTGTCATACCATTCTGTCTGGTGGAACTGTACCAGGCGATTATGCGTCACTGGATATCGCGGGATTGGACTGAATTAGTGTATCCGTCGACATGTGCGGTAGGGCTTTTAAGGGGTTTTAATTTCGTCAGGTGCCATCTTACGTTTGACTTGAGTACTGTATAAAAGGGAAACTTGTGTAGATTTCGTTGTATAGGCCGATGACCAGGCGTAACAATACGCCGGCTTCTTCCTGACATTAATTGCCGTAGAATTTCAGCCGTTGTTGAATATGGTATGGTTTCGAATAGTTTACGTCACAAAACCGTAGCTGCTAATGAATGAATCTCGTGTGTGTCAGTTTTGCGGTTAGCTCACCGTCACGAGGCAATTGTTTTTATATTACGTCACAGTTTTGATATTGGGTAAGGGGAGTTCATGACCTTGGTGTGACGTATTTGGTGTAGCAATCACGTCTATGGTTTTAGGAGTTTCCTAAAGAGCGCTGAAACAAAAGCTGCGCTTGATACGAAGAGGGCCAAAATTTCTATACCGTACTGGGAAGAGTTGAGCAGATACAGCCCTGTTTATTTCATCCGTCTGTTACTCAGCAAGTTAAAACATCGTCAATTGAAATGAAGTAGAGAAATCCGGTGTTACTTATTACTGCATAATAGAGGTAAAATGGACTGTGGGAAAATGAGGTACATTACGGAGTTACGGTTAACAGTACAAGGAAATCATCTCGGTCCGTAGTCTCTTGTATCCTGCCGTTGTTGATTGTTCTATTTTCGTAAATTTGTTTGCAATGTCTGTGGTATACAACTGTGTAACTGCGGGTAAGAGCTGTCCCGAGTGTCCGATTATTTCGCATCTCGAAAAACACTTCTTGCCGGTTTTACTGAATGTTTTGGACAAGCCGCCTGGATTTTGTGTTACCAAAAACGCACGCCTGCCTCAAAAACGAATTTACGTTCCTAACAAGCCGAGCATTTCATATTCTGATAATGAAAACGGGTGCGCATTTAATATAATAAATTATGAATGACGCTCTGCGTAGCCTTCGTAAACAAGCACATGTCCAACTATTCGGCAATTATTTTCGGCAACGAGGGGATAATTTACATTGTCAGAGCAGCGCACGAGCACTCGGTATCAGCGATGCACTCCTCTCGTTGACATTTGTGCATTCCAAACTATACGCCAAGCCTGCAAATATGGCCCGCCTTCCTGACATCGCGCTAATTTGAATTGGCTTCCTAGCTAGTAGCTGGTAAACTGCGGGTACCGCCTGGCAGTCCGTACTCTCAAATAGTTTGAACTAACGGCCAATGGCCACCGCGACAAGCGGACAGTAACCGCAACGCGCATACGCGGGGAGAATTAGTATCGATGTTGTGAAAATACATAGAAACGCGAGATATTTGCGAAAATCGCGAAACGCCAATACGCATTGAATCCGATACGTTTCTCGTGCATACGCTATATATACCGCTAGCTTTGATGACGTCATTCGACGCGAGCATACGGATTCGAAACCGCGACCTGTCAATCATTGCATTGAAACCCGAAGCCGTGATTTCGCGCTGAATACAATCATTACGCTATAATTGTGATTAGTGTAACCATGGCCCACTTGACATTTGTAGGTCGCACTTGTTAAAGCAATCATGTTAAGACGCTGATTTAATCAGAGTGGTGCACCGTGCCGTTGCTAAAAGGGTCGAGATTATATCAGATTATTTAGTAGAAAGGTTTGTATAGCTAAAATCGCGTTGTATTGTTGCAAGAATAGGCGGAATAAATTTGGTAATCTGAGTATATTGTTGCAAGATGTCGAAACAGGTGTATAGCATTATCGGGTTATTGCGGACCGCTCCGAATTCCTTTTATAACACTTACGCGGTCTGTGTGTTATTGATATCGCTCCGGAACCAAGCTTAGCGTCGCGTTTCTCCTAGCGGCAGCGCTGCTCTGACATTTCGTTCTCTAAATATCATCAATCAGGCAGGATTATCCCTCGAAATCCACTGGCAAATATGCGTGTTTCATCCGTTTGCAAGCGACGCGCGACACTTTAATGAGGCGATTAAGCATCGCCGCGCAGTAAATGGTTCTCGAGCCGCGGTAGAGTTGGTATTGTCATTCTGCTTGTCGCTGGCTTGCTGTAGCGAGGCGGAATAGTTCGAAGGAAGTATGAGGAAGTCGACTCCCACGAAAAGCGCGGATCTGTATCGAAGATTTTCGGTGACAAAGGACAGGCTTGTGGCGGACCAGTCGCGCAGGTACGCGCTGCGTAAGGATAGCATTTTCGAGGCTATTTCTCGGTAAGATGCGTGCGATTTTACGGCGGAATTGCTTGGGCTGCTTCCGCTTTGGTTAACGAGAACACTTGAATAATTTGTGTAGGGAGCGTAGTTGAAGTAGTCATCGTTGGTTCTCAAGTAGAAATTCAAGCAACCTCGATACCTTAGAACAAGTAGAGGTAGTAAGTACCTGTTCAAATAAGTAAAAGTTTTTAGTGTTCTGGGCCTAGTTGAAGTAGAAGTACTTCGTTTGTTATCATCTCTGGTTGGGAGACGGTCCTCCTCCCCCGAAGAATAATCTAGGAAAAGAACTTCCCGTCCTCCCTTCGTTTGTTTTGACTTTATGACGTTACGACAACGTAACGAATCCTTTTGTTCAACAACGGAACGAATCCTTTTGTTCCCCACCAACTGATGACTCGAAAATGTTGCGACAGCTTATCACTCAGCCTTGCACCGCACTGCCTAATATTGTGTTGTCAGCTATCCTTATGTTGGAATGCGAATGATGGTTGTCGTTTCGTGTATTTGTTTTAACTGCCTCCCGTCACGAACATAAAGTGGCAAGGAAGAAAAAGTACCCGCAATAAGATTTTAGCAGCTCGTTCGATGTTTGAAAACCGGACTCGAAATGAAATTCCTGATTCGAACTCGCGCGGCCTCGAATTATTCGAATCAGCTGTTTTCGTATCGCCCACCCCCTACCTGGTACATGAGCTGGTCAAAGGAGTCGGGGTTGCTACTTGGGCAGACATACCGACATAAATATTTCCTCAGTTACCAAGTAGAAGTAGCGATTTCTGAGACCTGTCAAAACTACATCGAGTGGACGTAGGAAGTAAAAGGCATGAAATGTACTGAAGTAAGTATAGTTTTAAGAAGTAGATTTACTCTGTTGCTGGCGTACTTCTGACAGTTAATCGGTTTGCTGTCGAAATTGAAACGCAAAGAGAATAATGACGCTACGAATAGGTGCAAACTACTGTGATCGCCGATTTCGCTCCCAAGAATGATGCAAACTTATCCCAAAACGATTTTGGACTTTTAAAAATTCAAAGTGTAAATGTATGCAGTTTTGCCTAAAATACTGTTCACGTAAAAGTGACGTAACCACTTGAGAGTAGATAATGAAGGTAGGCATAACCATAATCCATAAACCTACTTGACTACTTCTCTGCTGACCAGCGATCATATCTGCCTAGCACCAACGTTTGTACTGCTGTAGCGCTTATAATAGTAGAGAGACAGTGGGTTTACTATTTCCAAGTTTGATTTCATGTGTCCACCTTCGATCTGACGCGCGTTTGCCGACGTAATCCACTCCGACCCACCAGAAGTGACAATATTTTGAATTTCACACCCTAAACACGTCGGCCCGATTCCTTTGATCATCAGATCTGACTTTGGTCGACCGCTGACAATCGGCGCGCCGTTGCTCGGTTGAAATGCGACATTGTCCCGTTCAAAGACGCCTGCTTCCGTTATGGCGGTAACATAAACCGGCTTCGCCCAAGCATATGTTGAATTTCACATTTCACAAGACACCCACTCCGTCATACCCGTTTGTATGGTAACAATCATCGATAACTTGTAACGTGTGAGTACTGAGTATATCACCTCGTTGATGACGCTGGTTTCTTCATTTAGCCTACAAGGGTCGAGTGACTAAACTTTCCCCTGTTACGCCTGTTTCGACTTTGTATTAGGAGAAAGCGTGCGCGTAGTGTATGTCACCCGGTATTTACTTACGAATAGTCACGATTTTGACAACATTTTTCGTTGTGTCACACCGTTCGACATAACCTACTTTTTGTCCGTGTGAGTCAGTATAGTCTTACGGCGACGCTGAGAATCGGTGTGTGAAACCAGGCGACAAGGCCATATCTGGGTTTTAGTCCTGTTAACGTCAGACGCTACCGAGTTTTATAGGTAGTAGCAGAGTCGGGAGTGGGGATGAGATGAAAAACCTAGCGTATAGCTGACAGGTTAGATACGTGAAAATACCTCGGTACTATCTTTGAAATTCCCCGCTGAGCTAGTGTTGGTGAGCTATATTCTCGATCAGAGCATGCAAGGTTGACTAGATCTCCCAAAGTACCTAGGAAATCACATGCAGAAACATATGTTACCGATTCTACCTTTGTGATAGATTATTAGTCAGTCGCAGCGCACTTTGAAATTACAAAATCTAGTAAATAGTTTCGCAGCATTTTTTGTAAATAGCGTGCGGTCATCTCCGTAGCAAAATCGGAATACCAACACTTCAACACGCTGATTCATGTAGTGTAGCTACACTGCTGGCAAAATCGGATTTCTGAGGGATTATATTCGGAATCGCTTATTAGGCTTCGATTACCGCTAATTGTAACGTCATAACAATATGGATGACTTAGTTCCGTTATGTACCTTTTCTGTGACCGCAAAGAAATGATGCCAAGTGTAGGCTATATTAAAAAGAATTTGTGATCCTATTTCATTGTACTTAGAGACAGCCGTTTCGACTAAGTGCGTGGATTTGAGCTACGCTACGTGTTTCTGATGCTGGGACACGGTTTCGAGCACATATATCGATCTATATTTGTTGTTGATAACATAATTATTGTGTGATAGCGCGTATAATTTCAGACAATTCAGTTCTCGAAAAAATGGTCTATCCCCGATCAAATCATTCTGATTATTACTCAATTCGGATTGGAGCATTCGAATCGTAGCGCCCAGTTGTAAGTTGTAACCTAATCTTTTGATACGCGACTCCGGCAAGGTATCGGGTTTCGTAAGCGTGCGCTGCACGGTGATACCCCGTTATGTGTATAAGGTAAACCGAGTTCATTTATATCGCCAGGCGGTGGATATAAAATAGTATAATTTTCGTGAATAGCCGGTCGGTTGTTTAATCCGTTGGGACAAAGAGAGGCTCTGAGATATTTTACGGACAGAAGGTTTTCGGCAAACCCGTAACTCGTATAACTGATCGATTATAGCGTGTTCGTGGGCTTGAATCATACGATTCGAACCCTCTATATTCAACAAACGCTTTACCAGCGATAAGTTGTCATGCGCAGTCGTACAAGCAGTTTTTAGCTCGCTGCTTTAACATTGAAAACGTGGGGTTAATGAGGACAAGCATAACTTTGGGCGTTTTGTTGTTTATCCGGCGCTATCTCCCCCTGGGAGCAATGTAGATTATGACAAATTACTGATAAGGAGAATGGGTCTCGCGACTTTTGCGTGCGGCACAATATTATTAGATCAGAGGTTAGTTCTCGGGAAAGACTAATTTCGTTTGCCTTGCGTGTTCGCAAGGAGGTGCGTATTGACGGGTGGAATGCAGCGCCGCCCGATTGCCGTTTGGAATGAGGCAAGTTGTGTGCTGTGCGAATAAAGTGAGATAGATAGTCTTTGCAGGCGAGGCATGCTACAGAGAAGGTACCGGTATTCAGTCAGCTAGTCAAGCGACAGATTCAGATATTAGCCAGTATCAGTGTTATTAGTACTTTCATCAATTCAAAGCACCACAATATTGCGATTCTGTGAAAAGATAGGAAGGTGTCGAAACGACTTTGAGCAGGCTTTCAATCAGGCTAAAATAGTTTTTCTTCGCCGTTTCTCTAGCGCGGGCCCCTAAATTTTCTTGGGTGGTTTCCTGGATCACCTAACCGCAAAATATGGGAAACTAATGACTAAGAAAAAGCCCTCACTTCCGCTCAGTCCTAAGTAACCATGCCGTTTGGTTGTTGCCTAAAAATGTACGTAATGATTAGGGCAAGTTTTTGTTGCAGTTAAATCCGCGGAAAGTCGCATTTATTTATTTATTTTTGACAAAAGTTGCACTAAAAAACCACATTTTGCTCGGTTGACTAAAAAAAGGTCAATTTACCGGCTCAGCTCCCGAAATACCCGTACTTCGGTGCTGATTTACGGTGTTTCAGTCGAATTTGGCCGTGCATTTCAACCAAAACCGAAATTACTTTCATGAAAAATCGAAAAAGTTGCACTATAAGATTCCTTCAAACAGCTTAAAACAGCATTCTACATATCTTACGAGTATTTAGGAAGCTGCCGGAAGCTGTAAAAAAAGTTACAAAAGTTGCAAAAACTTGCCCTAGTAATGATTAGAAAATTGCCATCACTTTCGCTTGCGACCTGGGATTGTAGCCATCGCTGTAACTGAGGCAAAATAAGGATATATGTTATAAAGGACTATTGTGGTTTTGTAGTTGTAGTTTCAATATTGGCCTTTCATGGAACCTTATAACAAGTGTACAAAACCCAGGGCTGGAAATATGTTAATAACAGCCACCGTTTTTCTGCACTTGCGCGTTTCAAATCGCGCTGTGAATTTAGAGCAGGCTCGGATTATTGCCGATTTAAATTCTGGATAGATAAAGTTTACATAAACTGCGGTTTTATCCTTGTTGTGTTTTGCATAATGTGGCATTCCGTGATCTGTTCCGTGTGGTATGAATGAGTGAGTTCTCTCGTTTGAATTATCTACTGTTTTAGCCTCGCGAAAGTCAAATTGCGCGCTGCTTTAATAGGAAACAGCGCCATTCGAGAACAGCGAATTGCAGTTCTACGATTCAACCATACCGGCTCTTTGCTTTGAAAGCTCCCCGGTTTTACGGGATTCACAATCAAATCCGCTGGATCATATTCGTGTGTCTGAAATTCACGCTACGCCAAGCGCAAAAGCAACATATATTTCCGACAACATGTTTGTGTGCGAACATACGCTCATTGAAATGTAATATTTATACCAAACCGCGCCCGGATTTCAATATACGGCGGCCATTATCACCGCGAGAGAGCGTATCGCTGACAGCTGAGGGTCGTTACGGAGGTATGGCCTCTTGAGTCGCCACTACAACTGTGACTAAGTCCCAATCATACGCTCGCAAAAGTGTTTTCTCGCGCTCACCGCTCAATTGCGTTACTGCGCTAACGCGGAAAGACGTCAAACGTTGCAAGCACAATGGGGATGGATATAATTGAGGAGTCCGTACGTATGACGCCGCTAGTGCCAGGTTTAAAGGCTGGTTGGCGTTCGATTTTTTTGGGTCGTCGCCAAATTTGCATGGATCTATTCGCCTGCTCTGGTATCAATTCACGTGCGGGAATGCCATACGATCGTTGCAATATGGTTTACGTCAGACCTCCTGACGTTGTCCAGATATGTTCTAGCGCGTGATGAGGCTTTGTTGTACAACTAGTAAGGTATCACGAAGCTACTGAAAGTTACATCCCAGTCAATGTTTTTAATGGGTTGCAGGCAGTGTTGCTTTTTTAGATGCTAGCTAAGGCGAACTTTTAAAGTTATAGTCAGCTGTATATAGAGTGTAGGTCAGGCATTTCAGTGCTGTAGGTATAGTGTGTACTTGTAATTCACAGCTAAGATTTTTCCCATTATAGCTTTAAAAATTGCTGGAGATAATGCTGAACAAAGTCGAGTGTCCCGGTTGATTCGATTTCGAATATAGTAAGGTTGAGTCGAGGTTTCAAGTATCGTTCATTATTACGTTATATCCACGGGGAAAAATTTGAACAGATGAAATAGACACTTTGATACCGATCGCAAATAAAATATTGCCGGTCAAAAGTAATCGAAAATAATCTCTTACGAGTCTACCATAAATATGACATAACGCCCTGTGAAAGCGCCGCTATTTGATCATTACTCCAAAGAAATGTCTTTTCGCGGACTGATATTCGCGTTGCGCTAACAGTTAACGAAGTGTATTTTGAGAACTTGTTGATGCCCCTATTCATGCCCGTTGAACTGAACTGATTTACAGTTACTCGAGTCGACATTGTTACATATTTAGCCATCGAGCCACGGAAGTTGCCAATGTAAAGAGTTTTTGTTTTGTTTTCCACACGCACCAATACATATTACAATAGCGTTCAAATTCATTGTGGGCTGGTGAGGTTTACGATAAAGTGCACGATTTCTGAAGCTATTCCTGTGCTGAAGAAAGGCAGTGTTTTACTATGTTAGTTAATTGATTTCACTGGCCAGTTGAAAATATTTGAAAGACGCGCCCCTGTAACGTACAGGACCGTGATGTACGTAGTGCCTGACTACGCAATTACGCATCCCATGTCAACAATCGCGATCAAGCGCCACCTCGCGGATAAGCTCCAAATCAAGATGTGCTGTAGTATGACTTTTGAATATAAGTGATCCGAGTTATGCGTAACAAATACATGGTAGATACTTCATTGCATTGGGCACCTGATATTTGTCGATAGGCGTTAGTGCTTAGGAAATAACAGTCTGGGCGTGCTCCGGAAGCCGGCTTGCACTGCAATCCTATTGTGCGGCGTTTATGAAAACTAGCGTGTGTTGCTGTTCACTGCAGCGGTATATAGGCAGTTCAGTTATTATTATTACTTAACGAGACGTATTCAATCAAAACTTGTTTTCTCCATAGCTGTTTATCGAGGCCGTACTATTATTTATTGCCGTTATTTATTGAAATACTGAGCTATGCCAGAAATGAAATGGCTGGAGCAATTGCGCTCGCCGTACGTTACGCGACACAAGAAATTTCGGGTGCGACATGAAAGGTAAGCCAGCGACACGATTATGATGTGCTTGTTATCTCAACGAGCTCGGGTTAGGGTGATTCGTTGGATCGTTCACGGATGCGTACAAGTGACACAGCGTGCTGTGTTTATTTGCGTGCTTGAAGTTTTATTGTTACTGTAATACTTATGTTATATACTGAATCTTTTCTCTGCTACTTGTTGTTCGTCACTGATTTGCCCATGCATTTTGTTGTGTTGTGTTTCTCATCGATACCGTGTTCTTGAACACTTATTTTTGTGTGTAATGTGTATACCGAGTTAGATTTGTACACGCTTTGTCAAGATACACCAGATAATTACTGGTAAATGGGCTAGGTATATTATAGGTGGTTGTGGGACTCTGGCATGGTATGGATTTGTATCTCCATTCGGATCTAGCTTATTCCAGCTATCGTCACTTGTGATCGCTCTGGTGATCCATTGCTCAAAAATAGATTGTTGCCTCGTCTCTTGTGAATTTGGAGAATATGACATTGCCTTATAGGTAGCCTACAATATCTGCGTCAAGCGTTCCCGAAAATCGGGAATAACTAGGCAATTCACAGAAGCGAGCCGGTCAATTTAAATGTCGATTGAAAGTGGAAACGGCTTGTTTTAGCTTTCGATCAAATGAGTGATGATTTTGCACACAGCCCGATATTGTGTTGGCGCGGATTTGTATGCTGGCAAGCTTGAATAGCGATTTCAAATTTTACCGAATTCAAATCAGCGACGTTAAGTTATTGTTCGAATGGATGGGGATTAACCTGTGTTACAAACTTGTTACGACAATAGCGATGTCATGCAATTAAACGCCCTGAAAAATGTCATACCTGTATATTTTCGGAAGCGTCGGTGATAGATTTCTAATGACGGGCCAGGCTTGTATTTAGAACTCGCGCGGCCAATACGACACGATTTCTCGAAATGAAACCGCTAAATCAATAGCGCTCATGTCATTCTTTCAATCGAATTTCGGAGTTTTTTTTCGTTTCGAGACAGGGTAGACGATATCCATTAGGCAGTCCTGTAGTTTTTGGCGAGACGCTGTTTGAGACGTAGTTGGGAAGTTGGATGCAGGAATGGATACAGGGATGGTAGTGAATACGCTTTTGGCGACCTCAGTAGCAGGCTGGGCACTGGAAGGGCAGTGGGCAATATCGTATACTAGGCCCCGAGTCGAATGTTTGAGTATCACACATTTACGTTATAACAGTAGCGGGGCCAACGATATCGTAGGCCCCGACAGTAGCCAATATTGAACATGTGGAGTTTAAATATGTACTTGTTACTCGAACACAAAGAATATAATGTCGGTTATACATCACATCAAGGATTATTTGATAATTTTTTTCGATCGTACCCATTTCATTGCACTTTGTGATAATGCTACGTTTCCACGGACATGTAATTTCCGGTAAATTGCGTAGGTTTGTAGTAGGTGTTTCGTATGTTGCGATATAATCGAGGTTTTAAGGCTTCCACAGTGGAAAATCGTATCGAAACTATAATTCTCGTTGATGAATTGACTCTGATTAAAACGTTCCAATCGATGTATATATACAGGCGTTGTTTGGTCGCAGAACTAGCCATGGCGTATCAAGTTTAAATCCCTCCCAGTGAAATTGTATAATGCATTGACGCCGATATCCTGACGTGTACAGTACAGACATAGACCATTGGACCAATTTGTTCAAAAGTTTCGCGGTACCGCGGAAATGGCACTACAATCCACGCGCAGTATATGCATGAATGACCATTATACATTATTCTGAAGACTATTTTCGTCAATCTACTTTAAGAGTTGAAGTCTGATTTCATGATGGTGTCATACGGTTTAGTGATGATGAAAACGTGCAGTGCTGACGGTTGTTAAGTTGCACCGCCCCATTCATCAAAACAACATTAATGATGTGCTACTGTTTAAGCAGCTTATTATTTCCGTAGTGTCTCTGACCGTGGCATTGGATGTTATACGTTGCGATGAAGAGTTTCGGAATGTAAGAAGTATAACGTATTACGTAAAATTGCCGGTTTCGCGGTTGCGGTTTTCGAATTATCGCCGAGACGATTACGACGCGATTATTATGCCGCTCGTATAATGGGGCGTTTTTTTGAAGTATTCAATTTTTCCTCTTATTTTCAGGTGCGATCAGGCGCTGACACTGAAAACAAGTCGGTGAGTGAAACCTAAATGCCTTCGGTTTTTAGAAAGGTGTATAATTTGCGCGCGATCGCCGCTTATTATCTGCGCGCGGCCATGATCGTTTTACAATTACGTGTGTGAAAACTGTGGATGAATTGTATTAGTTTAACGTTGTAGGATGAATTCGGTGTTATTCGGTGTGTCGGCGCGGCTATTACGGTGTTATGCCATTTTCCTAGGCCGTGGTTGTTCAATGTTCAGGTGTTCTGTTGTTTTGGACGCGTTAAGGTTATTTAGTTGGTGAGAGACAAATATAATTGTAGTTTTGAGTAATTATGAGACAATGCCCCATTTGGTACTCGTACGATGCACCAGAAGATATCAAAGTAGAAGATGGTGTTGGTATCTTGCTCCTTGGTTAGGCCTACGATGCGGCAGACTGGTAGAAGATAACTTACAGGACACTGCCTGTTACGTCACACTTTTATAATTCGGCAGTTATCATCAGAAAACGCCGTAGCTCAATAGGTAAACTTACGTTGGCGTACGTAATGGTAGAACAAGTTATGCATATGTATTATTGTATAGTAAGCGTGACACGGCACATTGTATAATGTACAATTGTACATTAATTTTTGTAAACGCATTGAAATCAGGCAAAAAGGCAAAACCGTGTCGATGCGACACACCGCTTGTGCATCTTCGCAACGTTTTCAGCATTCCAGGAAGCGCGGTTTGATACGCGGAAACGCTGTCTGACCCTAGCTTGGCGATTATTCGACGCCCATCTAATCTAATACGAAATGATCGTATGCGAAGTATTTAGAGCGAAAAACCGCGCGATTTTAGCTTACAGAGTCGGGAGAAATTACGTGCGTTCACTTGTAGAGTTGTAGTTTATTGACTAGCGGCCCTGCAGCGGAATTAGACGGGCGCTAATAACAGTTTAAGGTCGGACATGTGTTTTCATTCAAAGCAAACAAAGAAAGGCTCGCTTCGGTGTGCGAGTTCAGTTACGGCTGGGGAATTGGTTGTGAAACAACTGCACGTCTATGTAAAGCGCTCATACCGGCGGTGAAGGCAAATTGACACATCGATTTAATACCTAGATGTTTGACAGTGGCGTGCTATTTTCGAATGTCGCCTATTCGCAGGCTTCGGCTTGTAAGGACAGTTGTGAAATGTCACACCGATGTTGCGTACTGCACACGTCAAGCGCGAAGTGATGACTAGTAGTTTTTTTTGCACTGAATATATGATTCGCGTCGAATTGGGAAGTCATACCGAAGTCATGAGGGTGGCGAAAGAAAGCTATCGTTGAGAACTCGGTCACGACCTGACAGATACGCGGTATTTAACGAACTGTTCTTGCGTGTGTAGGATTGCTATTAGCGATAAGGTTAGGATTGCTTGTATAGTTGTGTAAATTTGAGATAGAGCGATACATACAGCTCGGATGGATACAGTTGTGGGAATACGGCTGAGAAGAAACGGGAATTCGGCAGTGATCAGGCGAGTCAAATATGAAGAACCGAATGTGTTACGAACTCGCAAAGGCAGCAAGAAGCAACGGCCTAAGAGCATGCCTCAACTGATGGACTCTGAAGTGAATTTGAAGGGGTCGCCCTGGTGGTCGGCCCTGTCTCCTTCACTGCGTCGGCGTAAGGCCGGAAAAAGGAATAGTTCCAATTTGAAAGCAACGAACTCGGTTGTTATCGAAGAGGGGGTGATTTTAGAGAGATTGTCGTCCGTTGCAAGGTTGGTGTTATATTCGTAAGATGGGATTGTCTGTAATGGTGTCATTGCGCCCGGTGCGTTCTGTAGTTGGCGAATATAATTGGTTTAGGAGTGGGCAAAATCGATTCGATTCCTAGACGAGTATTGTAGTAGCACTAGCACTCATTATGACGTCATAACAGTAATAAGGACTTGCAGTGTCCAAATAAAAATAATAAAGTAATAAATCATATAAAGTAATAAATAACATGATAAAGTGTCCAATAACTTATTATGCTACTGTGAAGTAAATAATGCCAGTTACATGACTCATTTATATCAATTATCTCAGGTTAGCTGACAGTAATACGTCGTTTCGATTTGAGATTATGCTACAGGTCGTTTGATACTATAATATTTCAGCGTGGGCGCGCGGGAAACCATCTGTTGCATGTATTGAATGCAATACTATCTCGTGTCTGGGTTTCAAGGTTCCCTCAGTGACTGGAAAGTATCCCAACAACAATTTTCGTTTGTGTGGCGCGTGTCATTGCGGCGCGCGAAAATAGTAACCCTAGCTACTCGGTTGGGATCATGAAAATTGATGAAATGGATTTGAGAAACGTTGCCAGCTGTACAGGAACGACTGCATGAGATTTTAACGACTCAGTAAATTATTTTTAGTCTGTTAATGTGGTTAAAATTGATTACATCGCCTGGTCGGAGAGGCTGGAATCGATTATATCTTACGGATATCCCGTGCTGTGATGATGTCGATTACGGGGCGTGGTAGTTTGCTGAATATTTGCCACCTACCTGCATTGGCATAACGGGGGAACAACACAGTATGGCTTAATGTATATATAACGTGATCTGACGTCATATGCCATTAGGTTCGTTAAATCTATTGCGCGATGTAGATCCTGCTATAAATCGAATCCTGCTTAGTTCGTGACCGACTGTGGTCGGGGTGCCTTTATTTTGTACATGCAAGCTAATGCAGCTAATTCAGCTAATGAAAAGCTAATTAAGCTAATGAAAAGCTAATTAAGCTAATGAAAAGCTAATTAAGCTAATGAAAAGCTAATGAAAAGCTAATTAAGCTAATGAAAAGCTAATTAAGCTAATGAAAAGCTAATTAAGCTAATGAAAAAGTAAGCTATTGAAAAGTAAGCTAATGAAAAGCTAACTAAGCTAATGAAAAGCTAATTAAGCTAATGAAAAGCTAATTAAGCTAATGAAAAGCTAATGAAAAGCTATTAAGCTAATGAAAAGCTAATTAGGCTAATGAAAAAGTAAGCTAATGAAAAGTAAGCTAATGAAAAGCTAACTAAGCTAATGAAAAGCTAATTAAGCTAATGAAAAGCTAATTAAGCTAATGAAAAGCTAATGAAAAGCTAATTAAGCTAATGAAAAGCTAATTAAGCTAATGAAAAGCTAATTAAGCTAATGAAAAAGTAAGCTATTGAAAAGTAAGCTAATGAAAAGCTAACTAAGCTAATGAAAAGCTAATTAAGCTAATGAAAAGCTAATTAAGCTAATGAAAAGCTAATGAAAAGCTATTAAGCTAATGAAAAGCTAATTAGGCTAATGAAAAAGTAAGCTAATGAAAAGTAAGCTAATGAAAAAGTAAGCTAATGAAAAGTACGCTAATGAAAAGCTAATGAAGCTAAAAGCTAGTGACTCTAATAACTATGCTGTTGCACGGGGACCTTTCGACCCGCCAGGCGGGAGCAGACCTTTCAACGTGACCCATGCATTTCAAAGGGGAGTTTGGACTTTGAAAATTTTCGAGCTCGCCTATACTTTAACGTGGGCGATATAACTGCCGCAACTTTGCCGCGCGTCGCCTACCTTAAAACACGCGGCCCTATGGTAAACCGGCTATACTTGCTCGGATCGGTCCCAGATTTCGTGTGAGCCTAGTCATGAGGGGTGTTTGGCCGAGAAATTTTTGAAAAAATTTTCTGAAAATTTTTTCGGACTTCAATTTTTTTTCAATTTCGTTGCCATGTTAAAGGATAGGGAAGTTGGAGTTAGTCGTTTTTTCGATAAAAAAAAATTAAATTTTTTTCTCGATCCCCACTTTTCTGGTATCGTTCGACGCAGCGGACGCAGTACACGTAGAACACGCCGGTACCCGCGGCGTGGCTTTAGGAGGTTGCAGAAATATTTCAGATTTTTATCCTCGTTCTGTGATCAGGAGCTCAAATCGACTAGTCGCTTAGCTTTACGACGCACAGGAGCCGAGATACGACGTTTCGTGTTATAGCTCGGCTCCTGTGATGCCCAGCCCCAAGCTCGACCCCTCGTTGGAAGCGCCGCAACGAGACGAAGCCGAAAGTTTTGGAAAATTAAAAAAGAATTCTTGGCCGATGCAGACTAAAAATGATGACACCGACGACGAGGCTAGCGTAAGCAACGATTCTGCACCTGTCGAAAACAGCATCGTTTTTCATGGCTTTGCACGACTTCATAATAAAGTGTTTGAAGTTGAGGATCAGTTGTTGTGTTCTGCCTTACAAGATCAAGCAGGAGGTGCTTATGACAACCTCAAAAGCACATTTAATTGCATTCAGCGAAAACTGAGACAGGTGACATTGGAAGTCAAGCAACAAAGAATGCAAAATATGCATTAAATGACTTTGCACGATATGTTCAAGCAGTGTTTTCCTGACATTCAGTTATGGTGCTTGCTGTTGAAATAGCTGAACCCAGCAATTGTGAAGAATTTTTGCGTACTTATCTGGGATGCGAACTCAAACGGGTGCGTACTTAAGCGGTAGATTACTGTACTGCGTCCGCTGCGTCGAACGATACCAGAAAAGTGAGAATCGAGAAAAAAATTAAAAATTTTTTTTTATCGAAAAAACGACCAACTCCAACTTCCCTATCCTTTAACAATTAACATGGCAACGAAATTGAAAAAAAATTGAAGTCCGAAAAAATTTTCGGAAACTTAAAAAAAAAATTATCGGCCAAACACCCCCCACGACTAGGCTCACACGAAATCTGGGACCGATCCGAGCAAGAATAGCCGGTTTGCCATAGCGCCGCGTGTTTTGGGGTAGGCGACACGCGGCAAAGTTGCGGCAGTTATGTCGCCCACGTTAAAGTATAGGCGAGCTCGAAAATTTTCAAAGTCCAAACTCCCCTTTGAAATGCATGGGCCACGTTAAAAGGTCTGCTCCCGCCAGGTGGGTCGAAAGGACCCCGTGCTACAGCATAGTTATTAGAGTCATTAGCTTTTAGCTTCATTAGCTTTTCATTAGCGTTCTTTTCATTAGCTTTCCATTAGCTTCATTAGCTTTTCATTAGCTTACTTTTCATTAGCTTACTTTTTCATTAGCTTAATTAGCTTTTAATTAGCCTAATTAGCTTTTCATTATCTTAATTAGCTTTTCATTAGCTTAATTAGCTTTTCATTAGCTTAATTAGCTTTTAATTAGCTTAATTAGCTTTTCATTATCTTAATTAGCTTTTCATTAGCTTAATTAGCTTTTCATTAGCCGAATTAGCTTTTCATTAGCTGAATTAGCTTTTCATTAGCTTACTTTTCAATAGCTTACTTTTTCATTAGCTTAATTAGCTTTTCATTAGCTTAATTAGCTTTTCATTAGCTTAATTAGCTTTTCATTAGCTTTTCATTAGCTTAATTAGCTTTTCATTAGCTGAATTAGCTTTTCATTAGCTGAATTAGCTTTTCATTAGCTTAGTTAGCTTTTCATTAGCTTACTTTTCAATAGCTTACTTTTTCATTAGCTTAATTAGCTTTTCATTAGCTTAATTAGCTTTTCATTAGCTTTTCATTAGCTTAATTAGCTTTTCATTAGCTTAATTAGCTGCATTAGCTTTTCATTAGCTGCATTAGCTTTTCATTAGCTTGCATGTACAAAATAAAGGCACCCCTGTGGTCGTGAGTGTGTGACATGTTGGCAGCGCCGTGGGTTTGAATTAGGCTGCACCTTTATGGATATTGTATCGGCGGTTAGGGTCTTTGTATCGACGCGAATAGTCAATAATTATTATTGGCCCAGCGACCAATTGTATGATAAGTGCCGACTGTTGAGAGTTGGATCATTATTCAAGCGTGACTCTTGTGGCAGTCCCGCCTACCTCTGCGATGAAACGGAACTGTTTATCTTTGACAACACTTCCTCTACGCTTTAACACGGAGCGTATTGCACGCGCCGCACTACGCATGAGTATTTGTCAGCCGGCCTCTTTGCCCGCTCTACACGCCAGGTGCATTAGTCGAGAAGGATTTTTGATAGGCTATTTGACATGCATCGATTGGGAGAATACTTAGCGCGGATTGCAGGGAGAAAAAGAGCGCTACGCGACCGCTAGACTTGTCTGGGGGATCATGAGGCAATTATTCGTGTAACTGAGGCTGGCGGGGGGCTAACTGGTGTGTCTTGAAAGCCGATTGCGTAGAACTTCTTTCGGCCTTTGAAAATAGCGTTGTCGCAAGTCAGTGCAGGTTATCGACGGACTTCATATTACTGTGGCCATTCTGTTCTGAACATTCAGCAAGGTGCTCTACTGTAGTATTGAGTCTGGTAGCTAACGAACTTTGCGATGGAGGATTGTGAAATTGAACGACGCCCGGCCTCTGCAACTGGACTCACCGACGAGGATGACGTAACTTACTTGCCGGCGATAACGAATAGGAGGTACAGATGGAATTGCGATGACCAACTCATACAACAATCCTACTCGCAACTCATACAACAATCCTACTCGACCTTAACGTCTCGTGAAAACCGCGCAAATTTTAGATTCGAATTCTTCCGTTAACTGCCGTAATTCTGCACTCGGCATCTTGTTATATAACACGCGACGATGGTTCTTATCATACCGTACCTGTTGAATTAGTATGCGTTACTACTGACGTTGCGGTTCAATAGTTCTTCGGAACCCAGTTTGTCACAAGAGCTATGCCAATGACACGAGAGCTTGTACCCATCAGGCATTTACATATTGTTGTCACGAGGTCCTATCGAATCGATAGGACATTGTCCGAATGCTCTCGCTGTATGCCACAAGATGTTTAATATACGGTATTTCGTATGGTATTAACATTTTACAGTTAATGCCTCAAATTCGTTGGGGAATACCGATTGATGATTGTAGGCTATTCTGCAGTGTACTTTACTCAACTTCCCTTTGCGTGGAGTGATACAGGAATTAGTTTATTTACGTCATAGTATGCATAACAGTTGCACGCGCAGTAACGCTTTGATATCGACCAGTCAATTGTTCGCTGCGAACTGGCAGATGCCCTGTCTGGTTTGATGTAACTAATGAATGAGTTAGCGAACTGGCTTCGTTTTGGGCGGATTTTGAGGCGAACTGTGCGCGTAACGTGCGATTAAAGTCTAGCTACGCTTACGTTTAAAGTACCGCAACTTACGTTGAGTCACTGCGTTTAATTATACGGAAGCGGTGATTAATACCTGTTAGCATCAATTTTTTGCGCGGAGATCATTTGATGTGTTCAAAATTATGATTGTTGCAAAGCAGCGCGTCTACTGCCGTCAGCCGTTCGGCATGATATGTTTGTAAATGCTCTGTAACCGAGTCGTAGGTTTCCAGCATTTTCAAAAAACAAACTTACCGCGATTTGCCAATTTTGTTTTCGCAAAACATTGAAACATACCGATTAGATGCCCGCAAATGTTGATGGTACTTATGCGCCCGGCCAATTGATACGCTTGTGCGACGCGATCTGTAATGAGGCTAATGCTATGTTTTACATACGTAGATATTGTGCTTCGTTTGACTCTGCGGTATTCTTTATCCATCATCCCTAGACGAATTACGAATTATACTCGGTTGAATGCGCACAAAATATATTTGCTGGGTTCAATTATGCTCTCACATCTGTATAAAGACTATCGATTTGCCGGCATTGATGCCTTGGACGGTCGATGCGTAATGGATTTTAACATAATATAAATATATGTATAAAATCGCTAATGGCATTGCTACAAATCTGGCCTGACCTATGCACTGTACAGTACATTGTAAGTTACCAGCTGCTGGCTTATCTCGGAGTCGCGCGTGCTAGCCACCTAGCGAGTTGGTGCCTCGTATTTATTCACCGAAATTAATTTTCACGTCATGCGGAAACGCGTTTGGATTTTGCACGTTTCGTTTCATAAGCTTTCACTACGAATCGACAGTGATTACGACACCTTATGTTTCTCTAGGGTCAAATAAAAATTATTGTCCGCAATTGCCCCTTTGTAAAGTCGTAGAACAAGTGACGCATATCCTTATCGGTATTGTGCGCCTGCATCTGCGAAGCTAATTCCTGACGTGCCGGGATAATGTGGGAATTACGATCGCAATATTCTTGATGTGTCGATCCCGTGCGATTATTAAAAACTGTAGTGTGTAATCACGGCAGTGGACAATAAGATGAAGGGATGTTACGTAATATGCATATGAAGACACAAGAATTGAATAATGCTAACTATGCCGAGGGATCTCGAAATTACGAATCCAAACCGTAGATAATAGATATTATGGTATTGGTAACCCTGTCTCGACCAAGATTTACGGATTCCTTATAAGGAAATTCTTGAGATGCGCCGCGTCATACATAAGAGCCACCTGTATGTTGTAGGTACTTTCTGTGAAATTTAGTCAACAATCCTAATCTCATCTATTTTTACGCGGCTGCGATTGACTAATAACAAAACAGAGGTGGATTACGAGGTGTAAAAGTGATTTTCGCGCTTTGTAATAGAACATGACGTCATCTCGTGACCTGAATAAAGTTTTCACCGCCACCGCTTAAACTAGGTGACAGCTAGATGGCTGTATCATGGAGAAATGTCTTCTGAGGTAGAACATTAAACACAGAAATATAAAATGGTTCTCGATTGTTCGCCTCTAGCCTCTGGCTTGGTTGATCATGGTTAACTTCGTCATGTAGTATTCCCCCATTACTAACGGGTACCTGCACCAGAACATTACATGATCTGCCAGCGATGTGGTTTGTCCGTAGGGTTTGATTAGCTTTTTTTGCGTATCATGATTTTGAAATAGGATTGCTCACAATGGCCTACTGTTCTCTTTGCGGGTACCCAATTAAACGCGAAGTACACGGCCTGGCTTCACTGAGCCGCGCGCACTCTGTCTGTATAGATAGGATCGATTGGGTCATCTTAACAAACTACAGTTACTTTCTCAATTGGTCTTCTTCAAGTGCTGCGCTAATCACTATAGTGACGAACCATGTAAGGGACGCCTTTAATGAACTCATACGCTAAAATTACTCATTAGGTGATTAATGTCAGTGTGCTATCTTGCTAGTAGACAGTAGCAGTCATGAATTATGAATAACATCTTGGTGTTACACGCCGAATTAGCTGTAATAACCCCCGCGATATGGTGTGTTGTGAGCATTTACCTGCGTTTCTCGACATCTTCATTGGAGTAGTTGTGTGGGAGAAGGTTACATAACTCGAGCAGTGTATAGCGTTAATCATAAAAATATCCGTAAACACACTGCAAGTCATAGATCACGATTGTCACTACCCATATTGAAAGAAGTGGACGTTGAGGAACCAAACATCATACTTACCTGGTTATGAAATATGCGTTCGTGGAATGGGCCGTGTTGACTGTTGCCCTGTGTCTTTCGGTCAGGCCATGACTCTACTAGGTTCAATCCGGGGTGCTTCTTTGCATTTTCGTATGTTCAGTGTTCACGCTGTACACGCTAGTGAAAAACATTGATCACTGCGCCACGTACCTGAACCTCAATTTCGATTGGAATCAACGTTGGGGAGGGGGCAAGTCACGTTATAACCCCAGTACAATTAGTAATGAATGTGTGCAATGCACCTCCGCTCTGAAATTTGAATGCCATTGTGTCAGAACACTTGAGTCATTGTTGTCCTATTCGTGTGTATTATGGTAACGCTACCTAATCCTGACGAATGTGATGGGTGTTTCGGACGTGCTGTTCTTGCGGAATTGGGGATTTAGCGTTGGTTTGCCGTAGCTAAAGCGTGGAAAGTATCCCATATGGCGCATTAGGAGTGCTTGCTACCGGCATTCCAGCCGTGCGGTTATCGATTGCGAGCTGGAATTCCCGTTTGGATGCGTAATATAGGTTATCGCCGCTTGAACCCAAGCGATAGTTGAGCGGTTCCAAATTATGGCTGTGGAGTTGCGATATTCGACACTGAGCTGTTAACTATTAACTTTTTGTCTTGATAACAGCGCTCACGTCTTGGCGCGATGGTCGTGTTAGCTTAAATTTACGCGTCGAGCCTAGGTTGTTTACGTACGCCTCATGGGAGATCTCTGTCGCACCGCAGCTGCCTGGAGTTAGCAACCGCCCAAGGAGCGCGTTGGTGCGAGGTTGTGTTCTATACATTGTACCTACTCCTACATACATACATGGGTCAGCTATCGTAAGGGAGGAGCAGCGGTGTTGGAATTTTTGTTGATATGGAGTTTACAATATTTAGGCTTGTTGTGTTTTGCGTAGAAGCGTTACGCGGGCATTATGTCGATCTGGAGTGGATAAGTGGATAATTTTAGCTCTAAGTGCAAGGTACCTCGCTCGTCAATGGCAGATATCAGATTATGTACGATGAGTGTTTCAAGTTCTCATGGTATCAGCAAAAATATCTGGGGTCTCCATACTCCGAATTCAAAGTAGGAATTGTAGTGACACGCTATACCCAGCTAGTTAACAAAAATTCGCTGCTGTGTCGATATTCTATCCATATCTGACAGGGCCCGAGAGTCAGGAAAATATATTTTATCTATACCACCAAATTTCCAGTTCAATTTGCTTGTATAATAGGTTGGTGCTGCGATAGTAGTGCCGTTGTTTATGATTATGAAATCCGGACTTTTTGAATAATGCGGGATTTTAACGATGACTTCTTTGTGGGACTGTTATGGCGTCATGAATATATCAGACCAACTTCTGAATGTGATTTTATTTTGGACTGTAATGTTGGAAAATTGACGATTTGAACCTAGTATCTCGTTGGACCGTTGGGTGTAGTCGGCATGTCATATTTCATTATCTCGACACAAGGACCAGAAATATGCTTATTCTTATTGTAGTGTTTGCCTTAATATCATTTGTTGGTACAAGTTCTTTGTTGTCTTTGCTCTCAATGTTTACCGCGTTAACAGAACGTGCTAATGCCAATTGAATATGTCGCCTATACCTCTCCCTGGATAATATGTCATTATTACCGATGCGCTCGAATCGGCAAACATTACTCAACCAGGATATAATATTGTCGTGAATATACCACTTTTTTGCTCGGGCGTGCTCGCGGAAATGAATAATTAATCAATTATTTGGCATCGCACGCCCGAAAATCTAATTTATACGCTGGCTATGTCGCAAAAAGCGTCGTGCGTGTAGTGGAAACCTACTGAGAGATGTATGTCATAATGATGCATCCGGAGTCTTATATTAACTTATGTCGTTATACATGGAGTGACGCAAAATTGAATCGATAGTGTTGTTATTGCTGTGGGGCCCGTTGACGGTGATATGTGGCCCGCGAACGCTTCGATCATTACCAAATTAATATCTATACTACTGCTGGGGACTTTAATAATTCATTTGTCGATAATATCAGCGCATAGTTGTTATTTTCACCCGGCAGGTGAGGATGCATTACTGCCCCCATACTTCCCGAAAACTGATCGTTGTAACTATTTTGGCGTGAAACCAGGAAATGAAACGTGATTTCCTTGACCCGAGCACGCGCGAGCAGTAGGACCAGAAGTTATTTTCACCGGCGGTCGATAATTTCGGGCGAGAACTTAGTAGGTCGTGTGTAATCGTTCGGAACATTATATTGTAATTTGCATAAACGCGGATTTTATTAAGGTGCGGAGTCGTTTTGATAATTTGGTTGGTGCTGTGAGGAGATGGACCATTATTCCATGTTGAGTATGCGAGATTTGCAGTCATTTATTGCCTGCAATTGCATTACCACGGTTTTAAGGCGATATGAATCGTTGGTGATCGATTTTGTGATAACACGTTTGATGCGCTTATCGTATGGAGCATAATGATTGCATGGCGTTTTGGATTAACTTCGCGGATCGGAAATCATTAACTTTTTGTTCTGCATTCATTTGCGGGTATCCGATGGTGTAGCTAGATGTTGGAGACTTACTTTTGGTTAAATTTCGTTTGTGGCTGTTTTGGTAGGAGGTGACCCCGTTGCAGCTGCTAATTTGCTGTCGGTTGCTAGCTAATTTGCATACTCGACGTCGTGTTCTGAGAAGCGTTAATAGCAAACGCTGACTTTTGTATCCTGCTCTGTCACGCTTAATCGAGATAATTGATAATGCCAAATTAGTAGCAGCGATTAGTCGACGGAGTTTGCGTCCTGCGGTTATCTTATCGCTGATCTGACGAATGCTGCGTGCTGAATCGGCTTTTTGAAAAGCTGTGATCGAAGAGAGAGCGATCTTATTACCGGGACTGATATCACAATCTAGTCACCAGGTTTAGGTATTTTTAATGTTGTGATGCGACCAATCGAGGTTTCAAGAATTCCACGGTGGAAAAAAGCATTAAGACTATAAGTCTCATCGACAATAAGAATATAATTATTCGTGGAAAGGGGCATACAATGTCAGTACTCGAAAACAGACTCCCACTACGCGACTCGAATCATGACAATGCATACTTGATTCGTATTAGAGTACCCGAATCATTGTGCACGCCCCTATAAACGACATGGCATAGCAGGTGGTCGCGTTCTGTAACCTAACGAATTCGTGACGGGCAGTAAACGATGAATCGTATCGAATAAAAAGAGTTCTCGCGGCAAGATTACTGTCCGCAAATATAGTTTTGCGTGTGCGACGGTACAGTCGGGACTGGTTTTTGTTCGTCACAAAAGACGCGTATTTGTGATGTGAGCTAGTTTTTCGTTCGGAAACGGCAAAAACTAATTGAGTATATTCGCTGCGCCGTTTTCACGAGCTTTAAGGTCGCTAGCGTTGTTGTTGGGAGTCGCCGTTTTTGGATCTTCTCCCGCTAACGCGGTGTCTCTTTATTTTGCTACTTTGGAACCCTGCGCATTACCGTACTACGCTACAGTGTCAGCGAGGACACGAGAAGTAGTAGGATCATCTGGTACCCGTCCCTGGAGAAGTATGCCCGATACCGGCAGATTTTGCAGCGGAGCCATTCCAGTCACGAGGACTCAAAACCGCCCCAAGTGCTGAAACGTGTGGCCAGCACATCGGCGGCGCGGCGCGTGAAAAGTTTCATAGGCACAGACTCGAACCCGCCGCCTGCCGCGCGACTGGGCAGGCGCAGGTGCGCGGTGTCGGCCAGCGAGTCGTCTCCGGAGCTTTTGAAACAACAGGACAGCGCGGAGGACTTGGTCAGCGAAGAAGGCGACATGCCGGTGAAGCGGTCGATCAAGATATCAACCCGTTTTATCGGGTCTCTGCAGAAGCACTCGGTACCGAAGGGGAAGGCGGAAAAAGCCGCGGCCGCTGCGGCTTTCGCGTCCGCGCTTGCGGCGCAGAATGGGAGGTAACGGATTGCTGCGCGCGGCTGGAGTATAGAGAGATTTTTTGGTGGTGGTGGTTATGAATTATGCGTATTATCACTGGTCGTTATCGGTGTCATTGTGGAATTATGTTAACGGTTATCTATTAAGCTGTGTGCGGAATATCTGCAAATGCCGTTATCAACGAATACCGATAATCATCATCAGCGGGTTCTATTATTTATCCGCTGAAAACACAATGTACAGTTCCATACGCAGACACAATGCGATGTAATGAACAGATAAGGAGGATGTCGCAACGGGCGCTATCAGTCGTTATCAGCAAATGCAAATAAAAATAATACTAATAATCAGCGATTCTATTATATGCGTTAGATGATGGTACACACAATGCGGTGTAATGAACAGATTGGAAGACGTCGAAATGCCATACGACTAAGTACTCGAACCGGGTCTCTTCACGTCTCATCCACCCCAGTCTGACGTGACAGGGCTCGATCTTAATAACGTCGAATTTTCACGTCGCTGATACTGTGATTGTTATTGTGTGAGGTCATATGTCGAACTATAGATAACTATTTATAACTAGTTATCTATAGTCGAACGCACTTACGCCAGTTCACGCTAGGTGAACATGCGCCGTTTCTGATATCATGAGCCACGGAAGTCGGGTACTGCACCAAGGGTGCAAAAACTGGAATAACTCTGAACAGTGGGATTCCAGATTGCGGCAGTGGCAAAACGCTATGATTACTAATTAGTTAAAGACATAATATTCTATTCGTTCGAAAATATCATAGACAGATTGCTATGTGCGCGCTAGCGGCAATCATAACGCACAGCGTTTCATAGCTACGCTTCGAAATGCACATATGAAAGTCGACACGGATTTGCCTGTAGCGCCTGCCTTGAATTCGATCCTTCTTTATTTCGGTGGTGTCATGAGTCACGTGACTGACTGGCGTATGATCGTTGTATCTGAACGTTGAATTCCTTACCGCAGGAGGGACGCAGAGGGCGGTTTGAGTTGCGAGCCGTGCACGCAGTCCGACGGTATGTCCGGAAAAATGCAGTCCATCGACAGCTTCCAGGTGGGTTCAACTGCAGTGCGTGTGTTTCTCTTATCGCGAATCTGTGAATAATAGATTGACCGTTTCGCGGCTGTAATGCTGTTTATTGCTTGGCGTCACTGATACTATCCGGTTGAGAATTGAGGTTTTCGACGTTTCTTATGCCCTACTAATTCCCACGCATGCAAATCACGACGAAAATAAGAAAACTTGATCTTGCTCTTGTCTTGTGTGTGCTGTAAACATGACGAAAATATACGATATTATGTTAGAAGATACTCTTCGATGTATTGAACTTCAGTATACATACGATCATGTAAAACGTCTTATTCCTATTCCTAATCAACCCATATTGAAATGCACCCGATTACCCCTGTCGGCCGAAAATATTCGGGTTTATTTCAATATAAATATTTATGTCCCCTAATTTCACTTCTTCATTGATTGAATTGTTTGGTTGCGTAAAAAAACGCTGCACGCCTAATTACACTTGTACTGTGCTGTAACGTGCATTGGTGACCGCATATGTCGAAACGACTTACCCACCAAACACGCGTTGCATATGCGTTGACTAATTTGTGTCTTCCTATTTCAGGGACACGACGATCTATTTGCCATGCTGGAAAAAGCCCAGGTAAAATAAAATGTTACCTTTCATATTTTGTGAATCGCATCTTTTGCCGCTGTCTGCATTTTATCTCGCTTGCGACACGCGGGTATTTTTTCCGCGCAGAGACAGTGCCATACGAGGTATCCGCCGAAAACTGTGGGATCGATTCGCCCGACGGTTATCCCCGAATGTAGTTCAACTCTCTCGTGCGCCATATGCACCCAATCAATAAATAATTTACCGCCGGACGTGTAACTTTCCTCCGTACTCGCTTTTTTTGCCTTTGTTCCGTGAACCTTCCGCACAGTCACCCGACGTCTTCGTTTATTCGCGATACCGTCATTCGGACGCTGCCTCATCTCGCGCCGGAAACGGGCGTTTCTTCGAAATGGTCTTACAGCGTGCTGGCGGAAAATGTTCTGACACCGCGCAAGCCCTGCTGTCTCTCTCGGGCTCAGTCGCGCATTCCTGCTAGCGCATCGCGATGCATCGTCATATCCTGCTTATAAAAACTTGGTAGCCAGCGCGCGCGGCGCTTATACGCCGCTCGACGTCAGCCCGCGGAGCTGATACCGGAAAACGTGATTTTAGTTTAGCGCAAGTCACAGGCGGGTGTCGTTCTCTAATGCCATTCGTTTGGATGATGATGACAATCATTAATCCGAAGAGGTACAGTCAGGCTGAGTGTTCGCCGCGCGTTTGGAGCGTTGCGGAATTGGAGAGGCATTGTTTTGACTTTGGAGCGAGCAGTCAGAATTCAGAGAGATTTAAAGTTCCCGTAAGTTTGTGCGTGTCGCGTAGAGAACTTCGACAAGTCAGATGGCAGTGTGATGATCTCAGAAAATGCAGTGCTTATCAAGTCAATGTATTGTTCGCGAAATCAATTAGTATGACATTGTATGCAACGTTACGTATGTAATTAGAGAGAAAGCGCTGTTTGAGAACTTCCTTTTTCGAAGGTGCTAGTCACGGTTAGTTTTCTGAGTTGTCATTGTAAGTAGGCCCACTGGTTAGTAGTCAGATGTTAACAACGCGATAGGTGGTTGTTTCCCGAGTCCGTAATTCAACGGCGTCCGCCTGGAACGGATTAATAGCAGTAATCCCGGCTCAATATGTTAGTGTTTCGTTCACTGGTGTAGGCGACCCGTTCACTGGTGTAGGCGACCCGTGGCGACTTTGATATGCGCAAATGTACAGCGACGGATTAATACGGCCGTCGCAGAGGATTACGGCGGTTAGCGAAAAATGAATTTCTCAGGACAGCGGACAGCCGGTTAATTTGATGGGCTGTGTGGAAACGCGCGGCCAGTCACTCTCGTAAGCGTCTCTCTATTTTGCGCGCAACTGTTGTTCAGAGATTGATTCTCGTTCGGCGGATATGGATCTAGTAGTACAGACGGTGATTTAGTCGTTGTTGCTAACAGGGCAGCGAGGTGCGGCAGGTGCGCGTGGGATGGCGGGGCGAGAAGTCTTGTAGAAGTTGCTGCGCAAGAAAAGTGTTGTTTTGTTGTATTTTCTGTGTTGACTGAATTACATTCGCTCCAGTTCAAACGTGATATGCAGATAGTATTCTCCGTATTAAGGTAGTTGCTGTAAGCAAGCATGTAGGTTTACATTGGTCTATTAGACATCTAAATAACTAGTATCTGTAGGTAGAGGATATCATGGTTATCGAATTTACAGCTCTACGTTGCGTTCTAGAATCTATAACTTACGCAGACGCTTGCTGTGTTGTGCTAATCGCCGTTGCTGGCACGCGCTATCGGATACCTACCTACCGAAGTTACCACCGTTACTTGGCGACCACCGATATGCGCATTGACCCGGCGTGCGCGAGCCGACTGTCGTGAGATTTCCCACCTTCGTGCCTTATTTCATTACTTGGAAGTAGCGGCGTGCCTTCGGTCAATATCAATGCCTAGCCTTGTGAAGGAAACTACCAGAAAGTTCGAGAGCATGATACGGTCCGCTCGGAAAACTACTCGCGGACATAGGCGGCATCACAATCCTCCGGTCATAACTTTTGTAAGTTCACAATTCCGAAGCCGGGAAGCGTACGTTCTGTTAGGGGTAACGCGTATGTGCGGTATCGCCAAGTCTTTAAATTATGAACGGCTGATTTCGTGAAATAAGTATGCGTCGTTGCTATTTCGGGTACCTATCTTGATTTTTGTTACGTGTTGCGTAACACGACTGACATCATATTGCGATGAATGCACAATTGCACCGTACACGCAACATAGTGTGTTAATCAACACGTCACTTACAGCACTACTGTGTAATTAGAATTGTATCTGTTTCTGTGTGTGCTACTCGCTACGTCACCGGTCGCAGTGCAGATCGAATCGATGTTGATTAAATTCATATTATTTTACTGCCGCCTTGAGTTGAATCGTGGCGAATTGATTTTATACATTCGATGTACCCCATTGCCGTTCAATTGAAATATCTTTTCTCTCTCCAGGGAACCAGGCTGGATGAACAGAGATCACCGATGCCGGTCGTGTCACTGCCTGCCGATAAGCCGGTATGAATATGTTTTTGTTATTGATGGATGCTGCCACGAGACACTGACTGTAGCCGTCTTGTTGACTTGACTTGCGCAGATTACGCTTGTCCGTTCGTGTTAATAATTCTGAATGAGTTGTTTTCAACGTTGGCGTGGTGTTGACTTCGTTTTATTGTTGTGATAGACGCGGAAGTCTGAATGTAATGGCGTTGGGATGCAAGGCGTTTAATCAAAACAGCCGTTTCTGTGTCTTCTTGCCCGACTGCATGTCATGTTTACATGTCGCGTATTGATGCGATATTAAAATTGATGGCCGTTTTGGTATACATAGGAACACTGCAAATTTACCACCAATTTGGTCAGTGTTATTAGCACACTTGACATTTAGGATCAACTTCGTGTGTCTTAGAACACTTACATTTGCGATTACTGATTTGGTGTATATTAGAACACGTCTAATATGGGGCTTTACCACAATGAAAAGTACCAAAGTTTCTTCGCAAAAACTTCAGCGCTCCTATCTACAGGTTTACACTTACCCGTCCATCCAAGAGGTTTTGCGTAAAGGCGCGCCGTATCCCCAAGTAATCCCGCCCCCGCAGGGGGGATACTGGGCGCAGGGATTCCACCCCGAGTCGCCGTACCTGAGCGCCGACATCGCGAAAGAACAACCCGCCATGATAAGCGATCGATTGAGCATCGAACGGGAGGAAACGGTGACCTCGTACAGGAGACACTTTCACGGAAAGGTATTCATTATTAGCGGTCATTATCTTTTCTAGACGAGTGTCGATGTTGATTAAATGCGAGTCCACTTGAATGTGTCTGTATTGAAGTTATTCTATTTTGTCATTGGTGGCTATCGATCGCTTATTGACTGATAGACAGTACTTGGTGCTTGTTATGATTTGCTACATGTATTATACACTTCAGGCTGAAGTTATAACAATATGCTGTCTAGAGATAGTGTTGTAGTTAATTTGGTACTTTATGCAAAGTAGTCGGGGAATGCTTACTAGTATACGAACGTGTGTATTCATATTTACTCTTCGTAAGAGAAACTAGCGATGTCGTTTACCTATCGGTAGCAATCCAGCACTCCTGAATCAATTGCATCACAATCCGTGCCTGAAAGAAGACATTAATGCTCGTCTTTTGACAGCGTTTGTCATCTCATCACGACATTCGTTAATCTAGTCGATATTTACAAGGTTATCGAAACTATGTAACTGCGGTGTGCACGTGCGTTGCAACTTGTTGTAGTGGTGTCATATTCAACGCTTGGTTATGTTGCGTTGCAACCCGGTCGATTTCTAGTTCGGTACGTGCGTTCTGTCACTTTCGCCGACTCAAAAGTTGGTTTGCCTCCCAAAACGCGGTTTATACCGGAGATTTGTACAATGCTGTTTCCTTGCAGGAACACGTTAATTTCTACGCCTTCGATGAGAATCTCGGCCCGCTTGTTATGTCTGTAAAGCATGAGGATTCAGTCACATCAGAAGCAGGTTTCACACGATTATTATTAAGGTGAGATTAACTTCATTTAGAAGACGCATCATATGTTAACGGACAATAATACCGAACGCACATTATGGATACTCGGCTACGCAGCGATTAATGACTGGATTCCACATACTCGCTATTCAATGGGTCCACTATGACGTGTGCTGAAAAGGAAATGGATTGTGTTGACGCTTATCCGCTGCGCTCTATCGAGTATTGAACGCGTATGCGTTGTTAACGACAGTGTTTGTGGTCCTGTGAATTTAACTTGGTGTCTATCGTTGTGTCGCTCTGACAAAGTACAAGATTAGTTATTGGGAATGGGATCTGTAAGGGGATATCATCGCCTGTCAAAGACGGTTCATTACAGTAGTTTGCAGATTATTGCGTCCGTGGAAGCCCGTTTATGATAATATGATACTCCAAAACATCAGCGCTTTCTTACAGACGCCCTAGTCACTTGCTAGTGAGGGCGTTCCGCGTAGGCGTGTTGGACCTTCGAACCATCATCCAAAGTGCGGATGAGTATTAATCGAAAGGAAATGTAGCGAATCGCTCGCTGGGAAACTGAGTTACCGCGAGTGCATTGAACATCACAGCCTCCATTCAGTAGATTTCGCAGCTTTGCAAGCAACCATTGAAACAGGCTTTTCAAATGGTCCGCGCAGGCCTGAGTCGGCGCAGACAATAGAAGCGAAGAATCTGCAACCAGCACGAAACAACTGCCGCCTACTTTCAGAAGCAACTTCCCTATTATGGCAATGATGCTTTATGAAATATGACACGGTTGCAAGTGGCTAGGTCGTATTTGCAAAAAAACGTTTCGCCGCTACCAAGACTTGTCATAAAATCATGCAAATGTGGGATGATTAATGCCACGCACATAATCTTTTATAGGTTCGCGTCTTGCGAGGAGGCTAACGATTGAATAAAATAAATTGTGTTATTTATCTGTGTTCCCAGTGTGTTATGTAAATACTTGTTGAATGAAGTGTGTTATGAAACTGTGTTCTCAGTGTGTTATGTAAATTCGTGTTGACTGTCTAAAATTCGAACTATGTCCTGAACAACCTGAATTCTCGGACTTAACACGCGTCCTTTCTTTCAGGTCTAGGGCGCAGTCCTGGGCAAAACGATTCGAATCATACGAGGGCGGTAACCCGGCCCATTGGGCGAAGAATCTCTGTGATGAAATCACCACTGACCGGTGAGTCAAACTGGCCCTTGTTATTGTTTGGTGTTTTATGGAGTGTTTATTGGGCCTTTTCTCAAAACTGCAGCGTCAATTCGAAGTTTCCACAAAGCACTTGTCATCGCCTCTCAGATACTTAGCAAGTGCCTATTACGCGTCAGTTGTAGACATCAGTCGGTACACTTGTGGAAATAGTAACATTGTGTTTCCTTGTCGGCTTGCGCACGCCACGCGTTTCGGGCATGTTAATTGTGTATTCCACACGCTGTTAAACTGAATTGAGTTATTTAAATCGCTCGATTCCTCATAACCAGGCGTGTCACAAAGAGACAAATGCTCATTCCAAAAATGCTTATGCGCTGTCAATATTGACGCTTGGATGTTCAATTCTGATGAACTGTTCTTGATATCACATTGCTGTAACATACTTTTCGAATTGGCTATGTTTGATGCACTTACTGCTTGAGCGGTCTCTGGAAGGCAGCTGTTTAACGCAATGGGTTATCGCGTCGCCTGGTAACGAGAGTTGTAACATCACCTTGCAGAAGATTATAATTTAATAAAAGTTGAAATGATGTACTTCATTCATTTGGCCTCGCAGCTGGGGCCGGCGTGTTTTCATAACCAGTACGGGCGTTCGCGATATGTAGTTCGTGCCCAGCACATATGCTTCCTCCATCTGTCATGTTACAAACGGAATATTATGATTAACGGGCAAAGTGCGGAGAACGTGTTTCAGTCTTGGAACGCGAAGTCCTATACTATACGTTTTCCGTGCATTTGCGCAGTGTCGAGATAATGACCGGGGTAACGTGTCTTGTTGCTGAAATTAGTGCCGAGCTTACCTTCGCGTGACCTCGCAATCGGACTCCCGTTGCGCAGCGCCATATCCGATGCGTGCCGGCGCAGCGCCGGGTCTTATGATTAATCGCGAGTCGATGTGAGGAATGCTATTGTTTTCCTGAATATGCAAAGTATTTTCGCGATTCACATTTCGATCCGCAATCCCCGTCCTGGCGTATGGAATTCCGGTTAGCACGCCGCGAATAAGTACGCTGCACTGGTAGTACAAGCATAATCCACGAACGCAACCTCGTTTACGTTTAATTATGTTGTTGCTAACTCGTCTCATACGCCATACAGTACCTTTATACACAATCGTAGAAGTGATGCTCAATATATGTTCACTTTTTTGTTATATGCATGTGTGGCACACTGTGGGTGGGGAGATGTTTGTACAATATACATAAACACCGCCATATATAGTGTAATTTTGCACGCAAATAGAGGTACTGTAAAATATATGTTAATTGTATATGGTTTACATCAGTGACACGCTGTGGTTTGTGGACTTTCGTACATAACATAGAAATATCGCGATATACAGAATTAGAGGTAAATATTGATGTGTTAATTGTATTATTATTTACATGAATGATACCTGACACGGTTCACATGGTGTATTTTTTACACAATGATATAAAAATATATCGTCAAGTGTGTAAGTTCGTGCATTCAATGCAGACACTCCGCGTAATATGTAAAGCCCTAGTAGCGTCAAGTAACCTATATGGTCATGAACTAGCGCATCGCCCGAGGCGTATATTTTCCCCATTGTGTCGAACAGCTTTCTAGGCTCAACGCAAACTATTTTCTGTTGCCGGTACAATGCGGTGCGCTGCGCTGTATTGGCGCGCGTATGACAATTCGCGAACACTTTCAATCGCGCGCATTGTCGGCTGTAACGCGATACAGCAATCGGCGATTTCCCTGCAACACGCCGTGCGCGCGGCCGGTTGGCTTTCCTGCCGAACTCGCGTAACAATGGCGCGATTGCACGCAGGTTCTATCCGGTGGTGTCCACGGGCGCGTGGGATTCTATTCTCAACTTCGACGAGCATACTGTGACGCCGACCAACAAGTTCGGGATTTTGTATCAAAAGCCGAACCAGGCCAAAGAGGAAGAGGTCTTTGGTAATAGGGGAGAATCACCCGCGTTTCGGGAATTTTTGGAGTTTGTCGGCGATGTGGTCGACCTGCAGGTAACGGTTGTTTTATTCCACCAATGCCCACCTGCAGAAACTGCTGGGTTTTCAAAATGTGCAACTAGAACTTGAACTGACGACCTCCAAAATCCACAACTATCTAACTAAAACACAACTAACTAATGTATAATACGAATTATTAAATTACAATTAAACTAAGAAATGTTAAAGATGAAAAGAACATTTCAATACGGCTGAGTTTCTAGTATGAAATGGGAGGGGTTCCTACCCCCAACATACCACAGGCTTATGCCACTGTTAATAGTGATGAATATCTGAACTAGTAATGGCTGGAAGAATATCACACAACAGAACAACGGTATCACGATACATTCGGGCCAAACGACGAAACGTGTTTTTTTAGTTGTTCTTTGGTTCTCTAGTTTGTAGTATTTTTTAATTTGCCCAACTGGGATTTGAACTAAATTTTTCAAAATCCGCAACTAGAACTAGAGCTGTATAGTCAGTAGTTGACCGTGAACTAACGAGATTAGTAGTTTGTTAAAGTCGGCCCACTTGAGTTTCCCCTATTCCAAAAACAACTGCACAATCAAGGCTTATGTTCCAAATCGCGACAATTTTGATGACAGGGCTTCACCGGCTTTCGCGGGGGATTAGACGTGCAGCACGGCCACACCGGAGATACCTCCGTGTACGGACGATACGCAGACAAAGAAGTCATGTTCCACGTTTCTACCATGCTGCCCTACATCGAGGGTGATCGCCAGCAGGTACGGCTTTACGGACTTCGTATACTATTGCTGTATTCGTATTTAGTGGAAGTTTGATTTCTTGGTAACGGCTTGGCGTAGGCGTCTTACAATATATGCACTAGCGGATTGTCCGCCTGTACTGTTTTATATTATTTTTAAAATTACATGGTTACGCTATACTTTGCCGTCTGTTTATATATGCTTGCTATACCACTCTCGGCAATGACATTGTCAAGTACCTGTCTCGATTGGGCGGCCTTGAACGCGGTGTGCGTCACAGACGAATTTCCGCTTTCGCTCAACCTTGTTTTAGCGGTACACATTTCGCAAGACCATATCTGGTCCTGATAGTAAGCAGGCGTACAGAAATAGATTTGCGGGTGTATGGGTACGTGTCTGGTTTTGTGAACGGTATTAACTTGCGCGTTTTTGATGTACCTCAGAATTCTTGACTTCGCCAGGCCTTAATGCTGATCTTTAGAAATTTCCGTGTTATTTAACGAGGTCTATTCCGTGAGTGTCGTGTGATTCACGACATATTGTCTCAATATTTTACGATCTCTTCGACACCGCTTTGATGTGTAATTAAAGCGGTGTGCCGCTACGAAATCGGACGCGTCTGGTCCGTATGTCGCAGGTGTGTCAACACGTCCGTTTTCCTTGGCAGCTCCAGCGCAAGCGTCACATCGGCAACGACATAGTCGCCATCGTGTTTCAAGACGGCGAAACGCCTTTCGTGCCCAACATGATTACCTCGCACTTTCTTCACGCCTACATCGTCATCCAGCCCATCGACGCCTGCACGCCGGACTGTCGTTACAAGGTACGCATAGTTTATTGTAACGTAGCGCCCGGCGCGTGTCGATCGTCAATCACGAATTATGTCAACGAGCAGATAACGGGTAGACGACCGAGTTGAATCTGTCATTTTGTATTTCGATTCTGGCGAGATTACACTGAAACGGCTGGTATTTCATTGATTTGGCTGTATCTCATGCAGTGGTCGCGGGCAGTTTTGAACGTGGGTGATCAATGCGCTTTGAAATCTGCGCTACGCTTGCTTTGTACCATGTACAATGTGCATTGTGCATCTTGCATGCGTTCAAGTGGCTATCGGTGATAGATGCGTGCGCTGTGCGATTCTGACCCCGCAAAACTGATTTCAAGCGCCCCCTCTTCGATTTTCAGGTGTCCGTGACGTGTCGGGAAGACGTACCAGATTTCGAGCCGTCGCTACCGGAGCCGGCCATTTTCTCGAAAGACGACGCGTTCCGGGAGTGGCTCTACTGTAAGATGGTCAACGCCGAGTGGGCCTGCTACAAATCCGAGCAGTTCGCGAAGTTGCAATTCCGAACCAGGTATGCGCGTGCTCCAGGTGTCCAGTTACGGCAACGATTTGGCGGTGTTATTGTTGTTGTGAATTGATATGCGCTCGGAATTTTAATATGCGTTACTTCCGTATCCGCTAATGTGTGGTGCTTGTGGCGGTGTGGAGAAAGTTCGTAGTGCGGCATAGTCACCGCACGGCTCAATTCCGGAGTGTGTTAGTTAGTGTCTGATCGTTGTTGCAGAGCGGCATTTACACATCGATCCAAAACCTTCGAATAAGAAACGACATATAGGTCTATTTAAGGGGAGATGAAGTCGGCTTGCAATATTTTGATGTGAGCAGGAATAATTTGCATAGGTGATCATAGTAGCCATCGTTGCCCAGTTTCGTAAAACAGAAATTGCAGAGTGCGTCTTAGGGACTAATGCAAACATGATTTCGTCCAGTTTTCATGACAATTTCGCTTGTGAAAGTGATAAATACTGTTCGGTAGAAGTGAATCTAGCCTAAGAGCTAACCACGTGAGAAAATAACGCAGGTAGGCTAAAGCCGCTAACTTGACCGCTTTCGTGACTGTGTCGCTTTTTGCGGGTCGTGCTTGAACGGGAAATGATATTGTCTCGTTGCGCTCGACAGGACGATGTTGATGGACCAACTGTACGACGAGATCGCCGTCTCCACGGAAGCCATGCTTGGCATCAAGATGGAGCCGCACGATAATTTGAGCAACGCTTCGTCTGCCGACACCGTGAAGGAAGGCAGTAACGGCTTTTTCGAAGCTTTCAAGGTCAGTTGTGATTGTAGAAGTGAAATTATGTACAGTACCAAGGTTCATGGTACTATATCAGGTTACTAGTGAAATCTAGCTTAACCCGACTACATTAATGCATACCTGGCGCCAAATTCACTAGGAGCTGTATGTCACAATTCACGTTCGTATTCAGTGAAACATTCATTTTCGAATTTAATAATACAGTATCAATGTATTACTCTCGTGATAATATTAGTCATCACATTTCTAATACCAAATTCACTGACAATCTTACATTAAACCGGGTCAATTGACTTTACCAAATCGTGACTTACAATTTTAGAGGTTCACACGGCACAGAGCTTCGTCCATTGACCACCAAACGGCCAGTCCGCTGATGTCAACGCGCAAGGTGAACCTGGACTCGAAACACAGCAGCACGGTAAGACAATATCCCCGCGACTCTGTGGAGTGTAGACCCACTTTATGCTGGCGCGTCACGTGACAGACGTACTCATTGTGACGTTTTTGCAGTCGTCGTCTTTTAACGATCACGGGAAGTCTCCGGCGAAATTCAACGCGAATTTGGAGCGGAGCGCGACCTTTGACGAAAACGACAGGCAGCGACTGAAAAGGTATGCGCCTGTTTGTTACTGCGTGGAAAAGGGTCAGTTGGAATGACCGTGCGTGTCTTTTCGCTGTTTGGTATGCTGCACAAGCGTTGCTGAACATTTCTGCATGTTTTAGTCTATTCGGTCATCCGCCAGTCAGCATATATACACTATAAAGCCGTCGTAAGCAATTTGCTTTGCGCGATGCATTGTTACTTATTTGATATCCCTGTAAGTTTAGTTTCGCATCACTTGCGTTCAGTGCTAGGCAGGATAGCGCCCTACCGACCCCGCAGTCAAAGGTTGATTGTAGGACGCCGTATCACGTTGTTTTGGTTTTGGTATTGCACTACCGCGAATTGACCCGTCCGTCGCGCGTCCTTGACGTGTTTTCGCCGACGTGGCGGCGATAATGAGCGCCCAATTTCGTAGTTTGCCGATAGCCGCGTTCGTCATGTATAATTCAACGAGGAAATGAAGTCACCCTGCTAAAATATTCATTCGATCAATCGAACCTCGATTAAAAGCAGCGCTGCCTATTCTTTGTGTATGTATCGCGAAACGATGATGGCGCGCATATTGTGACGTGAATTTACGAATCCGATTTGCGCACATGTTGAGTGTTGACACTCGGGATATTGCTGATGCGATGACGTAATATGCGTTTGACGTCACAATGCAATAACGGATATTGTTTACAGCGAGCCGTCGACTCTTCAGCACGGCAACGACAGCGGTAACAATTCGGACTTGACGTTGGATTGCCGCTCGGCGCAAGGAAGCAGTTTGTCGTTGAGCGAGTCGCCGAAGAAGGCCCGTCGAAACCGTCCGCATTCGCCGTGCCCGTCGTGCGGGAGTTACAACAGCCTCGATTCCGACACTGGCCTGGTGAGATTTTGTGCTCTGTATGTTTAAGGATATGGTATGGAACTATAGATACACTGCTGCATATGCGCAAAAATCGTTGTTACGCATTCATGAAGTTGAATCGCTGTCAATGTCGGCAGTAAATCCGTCCTCTAAGCGCGTTGAATTATTCATGCGCGTTAATTCGTTGTGGCGCAACAGCAGCATATGCGTTCCGGAATGTAGATGTGCGAGGCACGCGTATTATTCGTGATCATTGTCTAGCGTGATGGGACCGGTATGGGGCGTGTTTATACGCAGAGGTATCAGATAAGCGGATCCATCGAGAAAGTCATCTGAGGTGATAGCCTTTTGCTGCATCCCTGCTGGTGACCTAAAGTGGGAAAGTAGTGAAGTAGGTTTAGATTACTCCCACTTTACTTTGATGAAACTGCTTTCCTTTTTACAATTTTAAATATGAAAAGTAGAAAGTAATAATACGATAAGTATGCACGGCTTTTATGGGTGAAACTGTCATAAAAGCTTAAGAAGTAGTCCCCGTATCAACGTAAGTGAGTATATATTGGAAGATTGTACCTATTTGCAGTTAGATTAGTCGTTGTGTGTTAGTCGCTTAGATACATCTTGCACTATTTCTAATTGAGCATCAATTAGGCCATTTTGAGCACATCTGGGTAACGGTCGAAATCATTTGCTTAGGAGAGCATGGCCTCTTCATCGCGAACCGATTCGTGGCCTCGTAACGGCGCGCACGAAGGCGGCGGGCCCCATCACAACTGCGTCGGCGTGGACCACAACCAGAACAAGCGCAGCAATCATAACAAGACGAACGCCGTGGAGAGGAAGCATTCCGACGGCGACCACGGCAAGGGCGAGCTGGCGAAGCTCAGGAAAGACTGGGCGCGCTTACAACAGGAAAATATGGTGAGGATGAGGGATTCTTCATTTCCGATTATGGCGCATGCGCTAATTTATTTATATCTAAAGGGACTCAGGACTCCAGAGTCTGGAGGTATAGAACTTCAATATAGAATTTAATAGCACATTCATATTGGAATATACCCAAATATTTTCTGCTGACACTTGCGAAGGGTCGTCGTCAGCAACTAGCAGAGAATTCAAAAGAACGTTGTACATCGGCAGTCTTATGATATATACCAGGGGTGTGCCACCTGAGGCTCGCAAGGAAAATTGTACGGCGTGCGAAATGTTTTTTGGTTGCAATTCTGGTACATTCGAGTTATGCACAAGTGAGCACGGAGAAATGTCTAAAACGCTAAAATCAAAATATGCATATGCTGATTTGGCGCATTGATATATTTGACAAGGTTTATTGATATTAACTTGACCACATTTTTTGCGCTTAGCGCGACCTACCTCCAGGTACTTATAATTGTTATATGTAGTCTGATGTCGGATTACATTGAAAAGTCTCGCCATTGCCATTACCGATCCTTAACAAGATTACGAGCCTGTATGTAACTACTAGGAATGCATGCGCGGCTTGTCAATAAAATGGCTGCACAAAACGCACACCCCTGGTTAGCTTATAGCGGTTATAGATTCGATAATTTTCTGGTGTTTTTGTCTTGTGGTCAGCTCGGATTCGTTATGCAACCTGTGCGATTGCCGACCGTGAGCGGTTGGTATCGTGATTAGATGTTCTTGTGGTTTGCGATTACGTATCACGCGTTCTTAATCGACTGCTTCGACAAAAGGCTAATAATATTCTCGCCTCACTGCGATGCAGTATGACGACAGTTATATGGTCAGATACTGTCGTGATACTTCGTGTCAACAGTGCGTGTTCGATAGTCTTTTAATTCGGCCATTTAAAGAGAACAACCCGTGCCGAATGAATGTTAGAGCTGACCGTGTCGAAATTGGCTGTGTTACGTCAACGCACCAGGAAGTTACTCCGTAAGGGAAGCTGTAATGCACCTTGCCTTGGTTCGCGTTAGTCATGCTTACTCTGCAAGAATGGGATAGAATGCGTTAAGTCGTGTTAGGGTTGTGCCGTGCTTCCGCGAGAAAAAACTTTGTATCGATGTTCTATTTCCGTGTGTGACGCACGCATTTGTTCGAATTTGAATGGTGCTAGCACTACATAAAAGGGATTTGCGGATGTCGTCTCTGTCAACTGTTTAATCCGGTGTTTCCAAACTTTTTTGCCAAGGCAGAACTTGTTTTTTGATGCGCTTCTACTACGCGTTTCAACGAAGTCGCGAGAATTTTTATACATTTTCAATTGATGTATCAGATTTGATCCTTTCCGCGTCGAGCTCAAAAATTAAACGTTCCGCCGTTTTTCTGTCGACATCCATTCCAAATTCAACTTACCAAGATATCAAACAGTGATTAGACGTAATTGACTGAATGTTGTGATCGAGTATAAATCGAACTTCGCAAGATATAAGTCTCTCAAAATCGCCCAGCACTTTCGGACCCGATGAGTTTATCTATCTAGTCGAATGCTAACAGTCATTTTATGCGGCTTTTTGTTTTGTTTCGCAGAATCTTCAAAAAGAACTGAAAAAACTCCGGGACGCGAGGGCTGGGGACTCCGGTCTCGGCAAAAAGCTGGATCAAATTGGGGTGCCTGACGCTGTCCCCACTACGGCTGAACATTTGGTGTGACCCGGCTGGCTGTCGCTGTCGTGTATAGATGACTCGCGGCGATGTACTATTCCTGACCGCGAAAGGCGTGCGCTATCTCTCGCTGTGGCCTAGATGGTCGAACTCCACTGTGGCCCGTATGACGTCAACGCCGCTTCGGACTAAAATAAACTTCATGACGTCAGACCCCTTGCAATCTTATCGAGAATCATCATTAATCGTTATTTTTATTCGGAAATCTGACTCTAACTCAATGGCAGTGCTTGTTCCGGCTATCTGTAGTTAGCCTTTCGGACTGGCGTTATCGTGTGCATTGTGGCGTGATAATGCTGCTCGCGCGAGTCTACCTCGATAAAGCGTCGCGATTCGTGCTTTCGTAACATTCTTTTCAGCTGGTTATATTCTTTCCCTCTTTTCTTACTGCACAAATTTTACTCGTAACCGTTCTTTTTTAATACGATTTTTCCTCTATTTTCGTGACATTTTCGAAGCCGTCGTTTTTCTTCTTTGAATTAGAGCGGGGTCCTTTTGATGTCCCCCGCGGGGCCTCTTGATTTTTGGCTTCTGTTTCGCCGCCCCGGTTCGATTTGAGACGGTTTCGGACCGAACCACTGTCTGAGAAATATCAAAGGGAGATCAAAGCGACGCCGATTCGTTTGATGTCTGCTTTGATCTCGTTTTTTTTTTTGGTAAGTTATCCAGCGTTTCCCGACTCGGAAACGGGCAGTTCGGTTCCCTCGCGCTGTGCGCGCTGCTCATGAAAAGTTCCACGCGATATCGAACCCCATTTTTATTTGTCGTATTCATCCAGAAATATGGATGGATACGCGATTTGGTTTTGTGAAATTCGGTTATTATCCTTCGGATACGTAAAAGCTATTAAACCTCGAACTGCTTGTGTTCGGGCTGTTGTCTCGTCGTGAAGTTGGGACGTCACGACGGAGCTTGCCGTGTGCGGCTTCCTTTTGAAACATTGCCTTGCCTTGGTTGTGCAAATTGTTTTGTGGTTTGAAAAACGGATTCTTCAAAACGCCTATGCTTATGTTAAGCGGGCAGCCTGCGGCGATGCGGCTGATGCTGCTCGATGTCTTTTGTAATATTTGAGCCGATATCGTTCTCGTAAACCTATATAAGTATATTTCCTCTTACGATTGTTTCGTTGCTGCTTTCATTCTACTGTCGATATTTTGCGTCCGTGTGTTGATCATTCAGACGAATATTTCGGTAATAAAGATCGGTTTAAAAACGGACGGTGTTGCGTTTTTTTCTGAAGCAGTAGAGAGGTAATATAGGTGAAGTTAATCCCTCGATCATGTAGAGGCGTGGTTTTCAGTCGGCAGTTACCTATATAAAAGCTGAAGCTCAGCGAAACGTATTTCAACGTTGCCTGATGCTGCTGAGAGCGATGCTCTTCATTTGTCAGGGTGAGATGGGGAGCTTGTAGGCAGGGGGATGTGTATGGACTGTATTTGTTCACCCCTTAAAACGCTTGGTAAGGCTTTGTTCAGGAAAGACCTGTTATTATGGTGAAAGGTCAAGACTTGATAGTGATAGTGACGACCCACGTACAGAAAACCTAAGATTATCACAGTTGCTCATATATTTTTTCCACAAACTTGAATCCGAGATTGAGATGACGATGATCGTATTTTCTTTGACACTAGCGTTTTATTATAGTTTGCCAGAGAGTTATGCCGGGTGTCACGGACGAGGTATGTGCTTGTTTTCGTGTACCAAATATCTCTGCAACGTTGGGTAGTAGAGAGCCCCCTTTTACGGCTATATAAATCTTCTTGTACAACCGTAACCATGGACATCTATAGAGGCGATATTTATTTACTATCCCTAAGCTGCCATCCTGTAGCAAGGCCCACTGTCGCTCTTTAGTGTATTGTAATTCTGCGCCTGAGGGTGGATCGGATGAGGAATCTAGATGAAATTCCCAACAGTTGGGAGGAATGTATGATCCGTAAACCACCACAGTCATGCAGCGAGCTATCTCGGATTACCCTCACCCGTAGGAAAGCGAAGTCTTCTTAACAACGAATGTAGTAGACCTTTACAATAACACCCTATGTGTAAAATTAGGTTGGAACCGTCAATATTATAAACCCACATGACACCGAAATGTCCCTAATACCATATTTGCTAATCGTCAGGAAGCCGACATGCTTACAACAATAAAAATCAAAATCCGTAAAGAGCACAGCGTATCTATTTGTATTAAGAAGATAATAAAACATGAAAGTTATTTAAATAAAGATTTGCATTTTCGAAAAGGCTGAGATAAAAAACGAATAATATTTTTAGGTTTAAAATATCGACATTTGCTTTTGATAGCAGACTTCGATGTAGTGATTTCACCAGTCGTGAAATTACTTGAATTGATTGTAGGTAATTCGTCCGCTACAATATCGCCGGAGAAGGTGTTCGTACTTGAAGCATTGAACTCGCTGCGATTCCGTTGAAAGGGTCGTCGACGGCGTCTACACCGTTCCTGACAAGGCTCAATCACGACATTTGCTGCTCGAATACGTCTCACTCGGTTTGCACGGTCAGTTCGTATGTGGAACGGAAGACGTGTCTCTGCCATATCGTTCCGAATATCGTCTGACGCGGTTGGCGAGTGAACAGGATTATCTTGGTGCGATATTCGTCTTTGCGCTCGCCGGAAGACTTCTTTTAAAATTTGCTTCCAAGGATCGTCAGCGCACAAGTTGATTGCTCCAGCTGGATTCGATCTTGGCACAGAAATAGACTGCATGCGATATTTTACATTATTCTTCACAAGCAATCGTTTTGGATCGAAGACCTTTCCAATGGAAAACCTTTCAGGAAGACATAATGAAGTACCCATTCGTAAGACTAATGAACCGACGCGAGATTGGCGTACGGAGTCCACGGTACGACTAAATTTGCGCATTCTGATGCCCGAACGCACCAAAATCCATGGAACTCCAAACCTTGCTCCAGGTGAGTCCAAACGTAACGCCTCGCTGTCCTTATTACTGTGTGCCGCTGGGACCGATTTACTTCGGTCAAGTTTGCGATCCGAACAGGGAACGACTAAGACTGATTTGGATTCTTTTTCACCCTTGTCTTGAAGTTCATCGCAGACGACTTCCGGTAATTCTTCGATTCTCGTAGATTCACTGAAATCCTGCACCTGTTGGTCATTGCAGACTTTATACAAAATTCTGCCTAAAAAATATTCCACAACATTGCGACACTCGATCTCCAGTCCTCTTTGCATTTCGCGCAGAGCCGAATTATCGCCACGTTCAGCGCTACTTTCAAGTTTTCCACTCGAGACACCACTGGTTGTTGGTCTGTTGCTGTCTTTGCACATAAACGACGTGTCGAAACCCTCATTGTTATGCGGGCACTCGGCAAGTGCTTCATAATACGACATGATCGCAATTTGCTCTTCCAAACATTCCACTTTCATCAAATAATTTTGATAACTGTCAACATCATCGCTGTCATCCAGCTCGTCAATGTACATGAAGTTCCCTGTTCCGGGAATGGTCGCAGCTCCGTCGCCGTTATAAACAGTTTGTGACATTTCGTGCAAAGTAAAATGATCACCGGGTTCAGTGCTACCATCAGGTTTTCCACTCGATACACCACTGGTAGTAGGTCGTTCGCCATTATAAGATGTATCGTAACCATCATTACTATCAGGATACTGCGCAGTCAATTCGCAATACGACGTGATCGCAAGTTGCTTTTCCAAATATTCATTATCCTTCAAATAATTTTCATACTCGTCTTCCTCATCGCTGGAGTCACTTGAATCGTCAATGTAATAAAAGTTCTCCGCGCCGGGAATAATCGCAGCCCTATCGTCGTCACGAACAGGCTGGTGATTATCAGATTGCGATTCAGTGCGAGACTGTTCTTCTGTGGAAGACTGACAATCGTGATCCAAACATTCTTGCAAAAATTTGTTCCCTTCGCGATGCCAGACCGACAACGCACAATATAAAACTGGTTTGCCCTGATCTTGCTCAGAGTATGAATACCCGATACAATCCTCGTAATCGTTTTGAACGCATTTAGGCTGTTCTGCTATGACAGAGCGATAATATCCAGCATCGTGGTCCTTCGAACACTGTCGGACCGTTATTTCGGGATCAGAGGAAGGGACATCGAAATCCAAGCAATTTTGCAAAAACTCATTACCTTCATCATCCAAAACCGACAACGAGAACCAAAACCTCGGCTTATATCGGTCTTCTTCATCGAAGCCAGTAAAACGTGCCGAATCTAACGACAAGTCGTCGGTGGCCACACTGCAACAATCTACGTCAGAATCATAAGACGATACGCTGCTTCCACTCTCGCTGTCGCTGTCACAGTACGGTGTATCCCACACAAAGACCCCGACGCCTCGGGGTATAACACCATCATCTTCGAACTTCATGGAGCAAGCGACGTGACTTTCGTCAAACCAATCGGCGGAAATGTCCATTTTCCGTCTCTTTTGCGTTGCACCAGCCCCGTCGGGCTTTCTCTTTCGGCATGGGTGAGACGGAGTCTCTTGTAAAATCTCCCGCACATATCCCGAGAGCTTCTCTACTGATATGATATCCGACGCAAGACCCTGATCGTCCCATTTAATAGTCTCTGGTTCATGTCGATTCAGCTCGTCGGTTTCAAAATCACTCTCTTCTTCGTCGTTGATGTAAACCAGAGCTTGCTCCGACTGTCGATAGCGTCGAACTAAGTCAGCGTACTGACACTTGTTACGACAAACTTTATAGTATTCCCCGCCGTTATGGTCCATACGGATTTGGCCATCGTAAGTGTATGCAATTCCAAACTTAACCCGCCTTTTGCCTATCCTCCATTGCATTTGGAATTTATGCATGCTATACCCACCATATGTGGGCTGCATCTCGATCGCGTTGAAGAAATTTGATGTTTTCCAGTTATTGTAAGAGTATACGATGCCAACGTTGCCGAAAGCGTAGTCTATTTTTTTCAAGATGAATCCTGCGATGCCTTCAGTGCTATTCCAGAAGTCCGTAAGCACCACATTATTCCTTTTCAGTCTCTCCAATTGACCAGAGCTCGCGAACATTTCCATGTTTACTCGATGAAATCCAATAGCGAAATGCGATTTGTACAATTTTTGCAAAAAGAGTTTTTGCGATTTCATGATTTCAAGTGTGACGTAATAATCAACTAAACTGACCGCTCTCGTATCTGGGCCTCTCTCGTTTTTTACGCACCACATTACTAATCTGGATATTATTTGTACGCGTAGAGTTGTAAAGCATAGATGTAACATCCGCTCCGCACCCATTCCTCATATCGGTGCAGTGATTGGCATATCGATAGAATATGTATTCTGCCATGATGTGTGGTCCTGGTATTGTTCTTCTAAACTTCAATGATGCTTGATACAATAGCGAAAATCGATTCGTACAATTTTTGCAAAAATGTTTTCGCGATTTCATGCTTTTAAGTGTGACGTAATAATCGAATAAACTGACCTCTCTCGTATTTTGGTCTCTCTCGTTTTTTTACGCACCACATGACTAATCTGGATATTATTTGTAGGGCATGGTATGGTATGGAATGGAATGGGAAATTTCCATACTCCATACCCGCCACAATCTTTCCATACCATACTGGACAATTTTCTATACCATGGCAACATTCTTCCATTCCATATTTGATTCCTTTTCCATACTTTCGTAACTTGCCCGATCTGTATATCAAGCCATATTCTATTTTCGATGTGATGAAAGTTCCGGCATTGATATTCTTATTATTTTTGATGAAATTATCCATTTAAACAGCCCTGACGCACCAATGATACAATGATACCGAATAATGAATAGGTCAGATAAACCTTCTGGTGTTGACGAACTTATGCATATGGTAGATGTAAGCCCCCATGAGCTACACTTTCGCATGCTATACTATAACTCGAAAATAAATAGATATGTCATTTGATCTGTAACGAGTCCGGCTATGCTATCAATTAACGAGTCCGCGATCCCCCGTGAATACATATTCATGTACATTGTACAGTGCATATTAGCTATTATAACGAACTGTAAGATTTCAAGCACGCTATTTCGCACACAAATGAATACTAACTTATGCGAAAGCTCGCGTATCACACCATCCAGACAGTTCTCGCTAATTGGAGGAACATATGATACGAATTGCTGAATTGCAAATGAACTGAGAAATATTAGAGATACGATCGGCAATTCACAAAGACATTTAATAAACGAGGTCAACAATGTAAAGATTTTTTTCAAGTGTGTCTATTCCGAACCCGAAACGCCAAAATTTCCCACCGGTTGGAAACCACTGCATTGGAATATACCTTAGCATACAATTTTACATCGCGAAATGCAAGTTGTATCGCGACAGCGGTCGAATATCATTCGTTTTTATGATATTTAGATTGGAATAATTATCATTAATGATGCTTTTATTCATATGCGCGTTGCGGAACTTTGTCTCCAAATAGATGTCGACCGGGGTGGATGAGTCATAAATCGCAATTTGAGATATGAACAAGGACAGTGAGCGATTTTCTGAGCTATGCAATCAATTTGACAAATCGAAAGTACGATCATTATCATGACTTTGGCAAAACAGTCAAAGTATGGAAAAAGTATGGAAGTATGGAAAATCAATTTCATACCATATTTGGGAAACTTCCATACCATACCATACTTGCGCTTTTCCATATTCCATACATAAAGTTCGTTCCATACCATAATTCCATACTATACCGTACCATGCCCAGACTACTTTTACGCGTGGAGTTGTTAAGCATAGACTTAGCATCCGCATCCAATCCTCATATCGGTGCAATGATTGGCATAACTATAGTTTATGTATTCTGACATGATTTGAGGAGCTGGTTTTGTTCTTCTAAACTTTAATGATGCTTGTTACAAACTCCCCGCCCCCGTGTATCTTTATCACTAAAATAATTTAGGCGAATTAAGTATTGAAGCTTTATGCGAACACGCTGGATCAGTTAGGCTACTCTACTGCACCTCGATACTATATTTGAAAGCAATCATCTTATATTTGGTGGGTGGGTCACAGTTCCGGCTTGATAATCTTGGTACATAGTTACGTCACAATTGCATCATGCAGTCGAGGAATCTGTTATTTCGAGAAATTGTGCACATCGTATTTCGGTATTGTTTGATTTCACGCGAAAACAGAAAACTTCGCTTGTGGATGTGAAGCCAGCTACGTATGGGGCTTCCGACGAGTCCCATGCGATTCGAATAAGAGTAGCTCGAAGAATGATTTTATGGAAATAGTTTGATTGATCACTTTCAAATATAATATCGAGGTGGAGCGGAGTAACCGATCCAAGACAAGGTGGCGTGTTCGCGTGAGCTTCAATGTTGAATTCGATATAATTCTTTGTGTCATGATACGGGCAAACAAGTGTTTGTAGCAAGCATCATTGAAGTTTAGGAGAACAAAACCAGATTCACAAATCATGGCAGAATGCATTTACCGAACCGAAATATGCCCACTGTGCCGATGTGATGAATGGATCCGATATCGCGATTGTGTCGATGCTACTTGATTCCGCGCGCGTAGAAATATCCAGGGAAGTGATCCTTATGCGAAAGCTTCATCACGTTTCCAGACCTGGACAACTAGATATAATTCTAGTTGTCTAATTTCAATAAATTAGAGCGAAATGCCAGTAATCTAATTCTAATCTACTTTGGAAAAGCTGAAAATTTTCTATTTGTCCAACACTGCACGTTTCATGCTACTCGTGCCAGACGCGTTTATGACGCCATTATTGGATATCCAGAGTTGAAGATGTGTTTTTGTGAACACCACAACACCACGCGATAAAATTATCATCGACGCATGCAGTCCAGAGCAGTGAATGATAACTTTAATCGCGATATTCTACCTTGCGACTTGCGTCTGTTCTCCACCAAAAACCCTGGAATTCCCCACCGGTTGGGAACCACTGATCTCGACAGAGAGAGTTTACGAAGATCAAGTGTCATAGCCATAGTGACTTCATCATAGTTTTTAGCGTCACAATACACTATGGCGATATTGCATAGTTGCATACTAGAAATATATGCTAACCTGTGTACGTACTACGTACACTGCACAACTGTACAAGTGTACATATGCCTTGCGGAGATGAAGTGTTGGGATCAGTAGTAGGAGTTCACGCTAACCTTATATAAATGAGTTCGCACGAGCCACAATAATTTTGATTCACAATCATCTCTACTTTTTGTGCCCTATTATTCACGTCGAAATGTTTTTGCGGTAACGTAGCCTATAACACCTTGACCGCATTTTGCATTGTCTCATTTCAGTTCAGTAGCGTTATGCCACCCTTGTCTCAGTCGATAAGCGTCGTGAGCTTTCCTTTCGTTCCATTTCCCGGCTCTTATTCGAGCTAAATTCGTTGCCTCTCATGATGGAATTTGGTGGCCTTCCAGTTGAGCAGCGTTTTTAGGCCTGTTATTTCACCATGTTGCTTCATGGGACTAAAAAAGAATTGTTTTTACAGCATTACTGGAGTGTTTTATTGTCAATTTATTGTCCTCATTGATTATTTGCTCCGATGATAAATCTTGGTAATCATAAGCTATCTCTCTTGATTGGATTACCTACCAACATTATTATTGGTTGTCCTTTCTGCTGTTACTGTTATACTAGGGTTACCATACGTCCTCTTTTAAGAGGATTTGTCCTCGTTTTTGACTTTTTTGAAAGTGTCCTCGGAGGATGCCCTTTTGTCCTCTTTTTTGAGATTTTGTCCTCTTTTTTGAAAATTTAGGTCAGATTTAGAGGAAATTGCGAGTGATATGCCGTAAATTAGCACAGAAGTGACGCTCCGGCGGGTATTTCGGAGTGAAAAACGGTGAATTTAGCTCTGAGCGAAAAGATGACCTTTATTTTTTTTTAGTCATCCACCTAGAAATGTGGAGAGAAAAACGGTATTTTGAGCTCTGAGCGGACCGGTTTTGCAAGTCTCAAATTTCTGAAAAAGTGTCCTCTTTTTAGATTTCCAAAATATGGTAAGCCTATGTTATACTTGCTATCGCTAAATCTTTGGCCTCCCTCTGGATTGCTGGCGCCCATTTCGGGAACACTGCCATAATCCAACTCCTTTAATCTAAACTACAAGTCCTCTCATGCGAGCGATTTCATCACACACTTTCACACCACGTCAGTATCATATTCTGGCTCCGAAAATATTGAAACCTGATCAATCTGACATTTATCATTACGGCCCGACATAATAAGTGTTGCTGCGGCATACTCATGCCAGTGATGAGCGGATATTGATTTCTGAGAATCCGAATCCGTTCGACAGCTCGAGTCTCGGAGGAACTATCCGTCCAAATCCGAACACTTTCAACCTAAAATCCATGCGAATCCGAATGTCGTCCAGAATCCGAATCGAATAACTTTTCCTCATAATCCTAATTGCACAGCTGATCCGCGAGTAGTTTTTTAAAGGCTAAGGGTACTGTTAGCTGATATATATTTGTTTGGACCTTTGACAGAAGCGCTTTAGTGTTACCAGTCCTATCAGAACCTGTTTCCTGTCCGTGTTTGATTGTACACTGTACAGCTGACGATTTTTTTCTATTGACTTGAAATCACGTCACGTTAGAATTATCTATAAATAATAAATATCCGAAGCGGAAGTTACAACTATCTGAAACAAAATCAGAAATAAAATCCCGAGTTTCTCAAAATTGTGCAAAATACGGTCCGAAACTTATCCGAGTCCGTCCAATGCTCATCACCGTTTCATGCCCAAAAGCGCCACCTAGAGTAGGCCAACTTGAACAAGACCTCCGAAATTGATCAATCGTGCTGGTGAGTTTTTCAACAATCGTCATAATTCCGGAATCCAGATTGCACGGGACAAGCACTGCGTATCGACCAGGTACAAAGCGGATAGCTCATCATCAGCATTATTTATTAGTCGAAAAATTAAACATAAATTATTAATTGCACAGTTAAGCTCAAGATCGGAGTACACCGTAAAAAAATCAGCATAGTTACGAGTGTTGGTAGTGATAGTGATGAAATTAATCGTCAAAAGTATCGCTATTGAAAACGACCAAAAACAGCAACGTTGCCACACGGTTACAATCGTAGGCAGCCACGAGAACAAAACGACGCCAATGTTCCTACTCCACGATTGGAAGCATACTTCCAAGAGGGGCTGGCATATTTTCCTACACACAATACATCGCAAGGTTTGGCAACGGCTACGTAAGCCGGACGCTAAACATAATTTAGCCGAGTCAGAGCAAACAAAAACGATTCCATAGACATATAACGATCGCGGAGCCACAGTACACATAGCACACGGCGAAGTAAAGAAAATATCACGCTACAGAAGTATCGAAATTTCACTGTCCAACAGCACCGACGCGGTCGTGCGCAACGCCGCTACCGGCTTCGTCGATGTTGAAAATCCTGTTCAAACCGATTAGGTCTCTCTGCTCGGCGGCCCGATACGCCTCGTCGTGTTTCATGTAGGACGCCGCCATACGCAACGAAGACCAGATGCTCTGCGAGGTCTCGCCTTGTTTTCCGTCCGCGCGATTGCTGGACTGCTGCATGTTGAGCGTGGTGAGGAAGTGCTGGATGCCCTCCCTGAATACGAAAAGGCAATCAATTTGTTTGTGGGCTTTGGGGCTGTGGAGTCGGAGTTTTGTTAAATTTTCTCTTACTAGAGTCGGAGTCCCAGAAATAATGCAACACTCTCTGAAGACGGGGAACACTCGACATACTGGATGGAGTAGGAATTTGTTAACACACTTTGGACTACATCAAACCCGTACCAAATGTTACTAAGAGTGCTGTTGCAGGTGCACAAGTTATCAAGTTTTTCGCGTAGGCGAACTTTCACAAATTCAATATCTAATTCACAAATAGGTTGATCATGTGAAAAAATTAATAACTAAAAATGTATTGAATGCATAGTCTTCCGAGTAGCTTTACAGGAATGATGGAATTGGAGTCCGTCAGAGAGGGTTGTCTGATTTGAAGTCGGTGGTGAAGTGAAGCGACTTCACAGCCCTGATTTCGAATCAAGTAGAAATAACGATTTTTAAGAGACTATTCTTCGAGTGGAAGCAGACAATAAAGGTCTGAAAATTACTCAATTAGTATCAATAAGTAAATTTGCTGAGGGCTCGCATACTTTGAGCAGTAAATCAGAGGCGGTCACCGCAGAAATTACATACAGTGTGCATCTCCACGACTTAACAGAAAACGACTAACGACACCATGAACAGGCAAAGTTTTGGAAGTATGTTCACTTTGTTCAGTACTTTTCATGATACAAATTGTAAAAGTAAACAGTCTTGCCTAATAAACTGTTCAAGTTCACATGAAGTGTCATTAATGAGTAGTTTTGCTTTGAAAACTGCCCATTAGAGGTAGATCCACTTGATGAAGTATCGCAAGTAGGCAAAAGTACTCGGGTATTCCTGATACGTAGAAGTCCGTCGTCACCAACTACCTCTGTGCATACCTGTACGCGTTGAGATTCATGCAGCTGATTCCGAGGTTATAACGGGCTCTTATGTAGCCGGGATGCAATTCCAACGATTTCCTGTACGAATTAATAGCCTGAAAACAGACGAGGTCCTCGTAAATAACAATGCCGTGGCACTAGTCGCAACTCGCGGCACAAAATGAGACACCTCTCGTCCAGCACATGTCCGGACACATATCGAAGCAGACATGCTCGAGTCAAGCGCTAAAATTTTTCGATTCCAAGTGCAAGGCCGCAAGCCTACAACGCTACAAGTATTCTTGGATTATAGCAGTCTTCAGTGGTTTTCACCAAATGGGCTGCTGTACCATTTTGAGCTGGTCCATGAAGCTATTTATCAATTATGAAGTAGGTTAAAGTTTTTTTCTGTGCTGTTCTTTCAAGGTAAATGGATAAATAATAACGTGCCTACGAAGACCACATGACTGACAATCCAATATCAACAAAAATGTCAAGAAATTCGGCAAGAAAATAACCGGAAACCCAACAGTCCAGCACAATGACAATGAAATATCCTTGGTGCATATATTTCAAGTCTCTACACACGATGCTTCTAATTGTTCAGACTATTCAAGTGTAGGTTTTCAATACCGACAGTACAGAACTGACCTCTTCTGGACGGCTGGCATTTGCTAACGTCGCTCCCAGCTTATTCCAAAGCAAAGGGTCGTTTGGCTTCAACGAGACAGCGCACTGTGAAACAATGTCGATTATTACTCGTACTCACAACATAACGACCGTGAAAACCAAGAGATAAACAGTAACCACCAACCAACATACACAACTACTAGCATCCAAGGCTGGGCAATATCAAATCACTGAAGGCATTAAGTTTGCCCATCCCTAGTAATCTTTAGAAACAAAGCTTCAAAAATGGTGAGACGAAAATTCAAGCCGCTAGTCACAATTTCATCCGACAGTAACCTTGTCTGACATCGGAATCGACGCAGCTACTTGTGGAGTAACTAAATTCGCTCACCCTGAAACAATCGATAGCCCTGTCGTAATGCCCGCTCAAGTTGTATAAGACGCCGAGCCCGCACTGAACGTCTGGGTCAGGATCATCCAGGTTCATTCTTGCGGCGTTGATGTACAAGTCCTGGACTTCACGATAGATGTCGCTGTGTAAGAAGCAACGGAAAAGCTTACCATACGATGACATTACGCTGAAATTTGCAATGATGCGATGCATGACTAGATTAGGGTTGTTCAAAGAAATAATACGGCAAAATGTACATCGTACAGGAATAGTATGTTCATATTGAAATGAACCAGAATATATCTGACTGGCACTTCTCAGTGGTAATCGTCAGCAACTAGTAGAGAATGCTAATGACAAACGCTACTGAGTCATTTTCTTTTAATAAAATTTAAATAGCTTCTTGGAGGTACAGAACGTCAATATGTAATTAAATAGTATATTCATATTGAAATGAACCGGAAAATTTTCGGCTGACACTCTTCCGGGGTAATCGTCAGCAACTAGTAGAGAATTGGAAAGAACATTGCATATCAACAATCGTATCACAAAATACGACAACACCGGCATGAACATGTACTTCTATCAACAGAATTGGTGTCAAATCTATTTCAAATATGTGACTTGATTCCAGACAATAATAAAGATCAAGACATGTAGCTGAACATCATTTCTCGTTCACACATAGTGAGAAACAATGTTTTGGCGAAGCTAAATAATAGAATTTCCCCTAAATACCATTTGTTTCCAATCCAAAATTTCGTATTCCAATAACCTCACTTCTACGGGTTAGAATTGAGCCGAATTTGTTACGCATTTCTTTCAAGAAACCTAACAATTTCATGGAGTCCCTAGTGGAGCTTGAAAAACATTTGGCAATGGCTCTAATAACTTTGCTTCTACGGGTTGGAATTTAGCCAAACTTGATGTGAATTCTAACAAGACAGGAATTCGGCAAGTTTTTCCAAAATAGGACTGGGATCCGAATTCCCATTTTTTGCACAAGCGCCAAAACCGACCGAATTATATAAAAAAATTGGTTCAATTTTGACACACAAACACACAAAATACCTTTCACACCCCGAATCCAGTTCTCACCTTTCTGTGACTCTACTGCCCCAAAATGATTTTCCGCTTGGCTCGTGCTCCCGAGACGTGGCGTCCCCACGGAGATGACGGTAGGCCGGGTGGGCCTTGATCCACCTTTTTAGTAAGTTGCAGGCGTCGCGCGGCATCGATTCGTTCGTGAAGGCTACCGCCAACGATATTAACGCGTCTCGGTGGTCGGGATTCAGAAAGAGGCACCTGAAAAATTAGGTTATTGCTTTCACAGTAGTCCATGTTGGTACTCTAGTAGTAACAACGACTTATATTTGTACTCGAATACAAGGAGAAGTAGTGATTTTCGAGCTAGTAAAAAGTATGTATTCAGAGCCTGGTTTTCCCTAAAAACCTGAAAACTGACAAGTAGAAGTACAGTCGTAAATTTCTAGTCGAGTGCAAATCAAAGTAGAGATTTCAAGCAAGAACAAAAGTATTTTAGGCGCCAAAATTGAAAACTGAATTGAAAATAAAATCGAGGTTTTCATTCACGCCACCAACCGCGCGCTACATCTAATTGTAATTGAGAAGAAATTTACACAATTACTTCTACTCGTGTTGACTACTTTGACCACTTCTGCAACACACACCAAACACACAGCCATAGGCGCCGAACCTGGGTATGCAAGGTATGCGGCATACCTAGAATTCGGTTTGGCATGACAATGCCGTTAGGTGTTTGTTGGTTAGCGATTGTAATTAAAGAGCAACATCGCTGACCTGAATGACTGTGATGAATGATTGTGAGTGCGCCGTGCATGCGTAAGTGAATTCTAATACCTAAACATAACCATCAGAAGATGTGTGTCAACTGTCAAGGCTTGACTTGTAAAAGACGAGAAAGGTTTGAACAATCTGAAATCGGTGCCCTTATAAAACAGATTCCATAACAACTCAGACATTTTGCCTTGCGCAAATCGTCGCTGAAGTTACGTAATACGCGTTGATAAGCGGCTTATTTAATTGTTCGCTAGCGATCAGGGACTCGCTAATGGACAGCACTTCCGGACTCTTTGCCAAGCTTATCATACGCGCAAGTTTGTTAACACGAAGATATTGCATAATCGGCATTTATGCATGCACTTAACCCTCATGAATTGATGCTATATCAACCCCCTAATTATCAATTCCGTCAGATCATGGCGTCATTCCTTTGTGACGTCATCGAACTCGCATACCTAAGGAAAATTAGCGTTCGGCGCCTATGCACACAGCACAATCGAATTTATCAATTGGCTTGACCCAATAAACATGGGGAAAAGCGGTCATCGACAAGAATATTGGTGCTAGAATAATTCTTTCAAAACCATCACATTATAGTAAACAACATTGGTCAAGCTCCCAGTAATACTGAGCTAGCGATAGCATTTAGATTGCACATCTGCCTCAGCTATCCTGGCCAAACGCAAGCGAGAACAGGGCTACACCTTACTTTTGAAAAGCGCATATAGCTTGATCTTCCTGTTCGTTTTGAGATTGTGTGGCGCCGAGATAATACCAGGCCTGCGAAACACACTCAGATACTCATTGAAAACATCGACGCATCGTACGACAGTCGGAACCAACCTCTTCGTGTTTCGCGTCTTTCCGTACCGCGGCCTCGAAAAGTAGGGCCGCGTTGGGTATTTCGCCGAGCTTCAGCAGCTTCAAACCTTCTTCGAACGGATTGTCGACGTCCGCGAAAGGATTCTTCTCTTCAAAACTGTACTCCTGATTATGAAAAAATGGATGCATATCAGTTTAGTATAGACTGCTGGATTTTCAAAATGTGAAACTACAGCTACAACTAGAACTACTCACTTTTCAAATGTGGCAAGTAAAACTACAACTAACGACTAACTGACTAAAACACAACCAACCAGATATAATTCTGCAGCAACACGTTCATTTTTATTTTTTCGGATCAGCTTTCCACATGAGGTGGGAGGGGTTTCGACCCTCCAAACCCACCCCTGGCTAGGCTACATTTACTAGCGATGACTCTGAGCTAGCAATGCTGCAAGAAAATCACACAACAGTGCACCGGTATCACGATTAATTCACACAAGAGGCTTTCTAGTCGTTTAGCGACTTAATTTTTTTAATGCGTAACTAGAACTACCCACTTTTCAGATCCGCAACCACAAGTAGAAGTATTCAAAAAACCAGTAGTTAGTCGACTGTCAATTAACTTGATTTGTAGTTAGTACAAGTCTGATGCCTATAGCAAGAAAACAGATCTTTTTGACCGGTGCAGCGTTACAAGGAAAACTTGGTGCTCCTACGTTAACGAGCAATTGTCATCGTCTGAATTTTTTTACGCGTAAATTCAAGTGAGATTTTATGCACAATTGGAGATTTCGAAGATTTAACCCTGTGCTTAGAAGCCTCCTACATAATATCAAGCATTACTTGCGAATTTCAAGCATCCCTCAAAGAGACAGGCTTCTCCTCACGCCGACCGTATGATTGAAAAATCTTACGCTAGGGTTTCTAAAAGACCACTCTTTTTATTACTTTTACTGGATAGTTGATAAAATTATAAGGTTACCTAAAAAACGATAGACATCAAATTTGGCTCAATTCGAACCCGTACAAGCGAAGATTTACTAAGAGCAGAAAATTTTGGATTTGAAAAATAGTATTCACGGTGGGTAATTCAATAAATAGTAATGATAGATCATAGATTTACCACCATCAATCCAAAAATTTGATGTGCAGCGTCTTCTTAGCCAAACTTGAAATTTTATCAAGTAGTCAGTAAATTATTTTCAACAACACTAATGAACATGCAAGGACTGATGTTATCGCACCCACTATGGTAGTCACAATATTAGCTAAAGACACTACAGGGCGTAAACGTGTCACGCATTACCTCGGTCAAAGACGAAGAGGTTTCGGAGGAGTCCAGCCAGGGATGCGTTTCTTCGTCGGTGTTCAAAACGCTTTGCCATTCTTCCTCCAGCTTCTCCCAATACTTCGGATCGGCCTGCGATAAGGAAAGCGATTAATCCGACCAGCCTTACGCCTTACTCCGTTATTCAATTCTGACTGTCCGAGGACGCGTTACAATTCCCCTTGAAACCCGGACAGAGTACTGGGCAAGGTTGCTGTTGAGCAGACAGTATTTTGGCACCTATCTCCGATGGCACTAGCTCTTATACTATTAAATAGAGGTGGTCATTAATGGAGGACTCGGTTTTACCAACTTGCAGTACTTACTCTGTGGTTACGATTTAGACTACTTTCACGTCTACAGTAGTTTTCCAGTCAACACTATGTATTTGTTAAAATTTTAATCTGTGAAATTATGGAAAGAACTGGGCGAAATAGCTATCACGGTACCAGAATGTATTTTTGATAATTTCACCTTTCGTAGTTAAATTAGTCTTTTAGAAACCACCAATAAACTGGTAAAAGTACGAGACTCGTCGACCACTTAAATTTTGTGGAACTACTCAAGCATTTTTCATTCCTTGAGTTTCGCTTGAAGTAGTTTTGACACATCTTGACAATCTATCTTCGCAAGTACCAACGCCGACTACTCTGACCACATCTGTTACTAAACCACGGAGAAGAGTACGAAATTGCACGGATTTCTCAACTATACTGCAAGATTGAGATCAAGCTAGAGATAAATTTGATTCGAAATTTGAAGCTGAGTTTTATCGGAGAGACTGATTGTGAGAGTCCATTCAGACCGTTAATTTCAACGATCAAACAAAGCTGTTGCGATGTCGCCTATAGGCTGAATACTCACGGGCGAGGTCCGAGATTCACCGAGCATATCGTTATACTCCTCCGTAATTTTAGTCACTCTCTCCAACGGATCTCTCAAAATTTGGCTTTCATTCTGGGAATAAAAAGCACGGCCTGCTAATCGACAAACCAATTGTGTGATTAGTGAATGAAGGCAACTTGCCGACAGTGCTACCCAAATCTAACGAATGACAGTCGGTACATTGGGTCCTTTTCAAACAGCACGAGAGTTATAAAAGCTAACGTAGAGTAGTCGAGAGTTCTGACCGTCATGTAATTCATTCTTATTTGAATATTCCAAAACACATACACAATAATATTAGTGTCAATGAGTAACTAACTGAATAATGATGGGGTGCTGGCGATATAATCATGTCAAATCATGTTCATGTCAAGCCAGAACCCTGGAGATTATGAACAAGTATGTATGTATGCTTGCTAGCTATGGTTATGGTTGTATATAAAAACAAACAAAAAGAACACAGCGGATGACTTGATGCATGATGCAATAGTTAATGACAAATACATTCGATAATTAGGAGCAAGTCAAGGAACTCCGCCTTGAATGACCGAAAACTCATACTTTTACTCGCAGGGGCGATTTATTCTACACATCACATCAATTCCAGCATTATTCAAGGGTAGAAAAGCATTGTCGGAGGAGCTCTTAGGATTTAAATCGAGTACTGTGGTTGTGTAAGTACCTTGGGTATATTTATCAGATGTTAATCGTGCTAATTGTAGGTTGCGAGCTCTCGAAACTTATACAAATGCTCCAAGGCCATGAAAAAAATCAGTACCCTTAGAAAGCTTCTACACGCCTAGCTTTTTGTCGTACGACACCAATTAAAAACTTACATCTCCGTATTCTTTTGTCCAGTTATCCTCCTTTGCTCCTCGTGTCCCAAGCTCGGAGACGTAATTGAAAAAATCTGTTTTCGATATTTTCTCGTCGTTCGAATGAGCGTCGACCATTTCGTTGGCGGCTTTCTCCAGTTCAGTCAATTCCGACTGCTCGGCGTTGTATTCGATACTCCTGTTCGGGATTCAAGACAGACTTTTTTTCAATAGAAGAAAAAGCAGCAAGCTCAGTTCATTACAGAGATATCATCGTTAAAGGCAATCGAGAGCATTTCTAAGCAATATTAGGTGCATATATACCGGTAATGGCCTGAAGAGATCTTGTCATCCAAACAAGCCCATTGCATAAATCAGTGATTCCCAAACATTTTCACTCGGGTCCTATTTCAGAATTATTCTTGCAACTGCTTTCAAGTGAGATTTAGCAGCACTTTAGATTTGTACGGCTGAAAGCCTACCCCCAAACTGCAGTTATGGGATGCAACTGTACCCACCATTCTAATTAGCTGTAACCGCAAGCTAAAATTTACAGGAAATAACAGCATGCTTCAAATCTATTAATAATAACAATAATGGTCTCGCAGGAAACTAACCCTAGAGATGCTCATGAATAGTCTTCTCTGTGTGACATGAACATAATAAACTACGTGCACTAAAGTTCTCAGCGCTACCAGTAAATCTGATCACTTGGGTTGAGAGAGGATAAAACACTCTTTATAATATACGAAAGTCAGCTACACTTTCTGTGCTAGGAAATGTACTCCTTGGCAATCTGCCATGAATGCGAATGCGAGGCTCAATAACTAGACGGTTAATCTATGCCTGTATGAGAACTCCATCAAGGGATTCAACTGGAGCTGATACAATTTTGATTATCGACATTTTGATTACCTATCGTTAGCATGACCACAACCAGCGTGTCCCAAGGCGCAATACATCTGTCTATTACACTCCAACATACATTGATTTTCTTTCCCGTGATCAGACAAACCGCACGTGAAGCTTGAGTATGCTTTAAAGGGGCACTGCACTCTAAAAATGATGTGGTCTCAAATTGAAGGGCAAAACGAAAGAAAAATTTTGGCCACAGCCGTTTTCTTCAGAACGCCACCGTAATGGAGCTGTAATGTATTGAAATTTCCAGAGTTGCAGCACGCTCCGGCAGTCACGCAGAGGTCGAACTTTATATAGTTGTCAGCCGATGTTATGAAGGAAATAGAATACACTAGGCCCGATTTTGACATAAATCTCCTGACTGGACATCTTCCGTTGAACGCGGTATCCAAACCACCTTGGCGTGTACGACATATTTCCTTCATAACATCGGCTGACAACTATATAAAGTTCGATCTCTGCGTGACTGCTGGAGCGTGCTGCAACTCTGGAAATTTCAATACATTACAGCTCCATTACGGTGGCGTTCTGAAGAAAACGGCTGTGGCCAAAATTTTTCTTTCGTTTTGCCCTTCAATTTGAGACCACATCATTTTTAGAGTGCAGTGCCCCTTTAACAGAAATTCGATATGTACTTTCCATCAATCTCTTGCTATATTTTTTCTCACATTATATTCATGAATTATGGGCCTCAATGCTCAAAAATCGAGATAGAGGTTCCATTGATGCCCTGGATCATGGATCTATATTTATTGATGCAATATTGAAATAAATATTTTCTCTCCCTCTCTTTCTGTCTGCCTGTTTCAATTGTATCCAGCACATCAAAACATCTCAAGACGTGAACTTTGCGTACTGCGGCTAGACGCGGGTAAAATCTAATCATAGCCGATTCAAATTAAACTCCAATATCCAAGCCCAAATAGAATCGCTATTTCTAAGTTGCAAAACACTAGTATCACTTCGAAATATTGTGCTTGCGGAGACCACATCATTGCATTGAATATCCTTGCATGTATCACCGTCTCAATTTTCAAGGTATCATTCTAATCAGTTCACATGGTCATTGATTGAAAGCGTTAAAACCGCTTTGCCTCGACAAACAATGCAATGTCTCACCATTCCTTCGTCGCAGTATTGTCGTCAAGCACTTGAATACGGGGTTCTGGAGCAGGCCTGAAAATAGGTCCAGAGAAAGAAGGCCTGAAACCATGACCCCAGCCATTGTGATGCATTCGATCTGCACAAAACAAGGCAGAGGACACATTAAATGTCAAATAAAACCATATTTCGATACTATATTGATTTGCATTCTTTTGCTTGGACGAGATGCACATTATGTACTAGAAGTGAACGTATTCAACTCCTCACCAATTTGGCACGGATGCATAATCAAAATCTGATTACATGGAGGTTCAGAAGGTAAATCAATGCTCAGCCCGCATGGAACTGCATCAAGGGATTCAATGAATGACCTAATGAAGCCGATAATACTTCGAATATCGACATTTGGTTACTAATCGAAATGACACAAGAGTTGCACAGAATAACTAATTATGGTGCTTTGAAGTAAAAAGATTTTAGCATGGGATAAAGTCAACAAGCCGTAGGACACTGTTATGAGAATTTACTGACCCACCCCATCCTGTATGTTTGGGAAGAGTGAATATTACAACAAAAACAATTCTGACCCTGTTATTACAAAGATAAAATTAGCAGGCATAAGATAAGACTAATAATATTGAAATCAGAATGAACCAGTGCACAGACTTGTAAAGTACCAATCAAGTTAATTGACCAATCAAGTTAGTCAACGGTCAACTAACTACCGTTTTTTTAGCACCGTAAACCGGGGTAACTTTGGGCAATTTTTCACAGTTTCGCTTTACATCTTGGTAATGCTAGAGTGCAGGGGGTGCAAGTTTTATGTTTTTCTGGGGTTACAGTGCAAAGATTAGAATTAACTAATCTAAAATCTTCATGGTCATGAATAAGTGCAGTATATTTTTTAATTATCCATGTCCAAAGTTCACACAGCATGTGGGGTAACCTTAGAGAATGCAGTTTTTTGTATATGTCTTCACAGTATTCAGTAAATTCTGCGTTCTGGAAGATAACTTTTGGATTGCCAGAAATCCTACAGTCGCTTACGCAAAACAATTCTGTATTACAGCCTCAGCGAAGCGGAACGAATCTGCAAAATCGGTCGTTGCCATTCGATGTTGACATTCTATAATATCACATTTCCACTGTCCAAAGTTGCCCCGCTCTGATAAAATATGAGAGGGTAACTTTGGACATCACATTTTCTTATATCTAAGGGGGAGCCTGCTGAGATTTCTGCCCCAGATTAAGACTACTTAGAGGTATCTGCTACCAAGTTTTGAATCTATAGCTCCCATGCTAACAATATTTGGTTATAATGAATTTTATTAACAATCAGTTTTGATGAAATTGACTACCGCCATTAATTCATCAAATATTGGGTCAAGTTTATCTGGTAGTGAAATGAATCCACCTTTTATTGAGACTAATTATGGTACTGTTGCCTCTTGAAAAAGGATTGGACATCCAGCGTCAACCCTTTTCCATCAATAACCATTTGAATGATTTACTGCTTAGTGTTCAAAGTTACCCCGGTTTACGGTAGTTTTAGTTGCGTTAGTGGTGTCTTAAATGTTTTTGAATTTTTAAAGATCGTTAGTTCTAGTTCGAGATGCGCATTTTGTTAATCTACTAGTTTAGTGCATGTCTGCTCCGACTACATCAATAATATTGAAATCAGACCGAATCATAAATGCCAGGACCAATGCCAGTACAGGATCGAAATTGGTGTGCAAAAAGTGACAGAGTATCTATTTTATCAGGCCACAAGTCCTACCTTGCATCAACGGATTCCTTTCCCAGTCAGCGTTATCTCTCACATTGTCTTTAAACACAGCTGGCTGAAGAGGATGAAGCTCCTTTTCCCATTCCAAACCAGTCGGTCTCCCTTGCATACCTACGCCATCCAAGCAAAGCAATATTCAACAAACTGAGCTGCGTGACAGCATAGTATAATAGTTACGTTGTGGTTTCGGCTCAAGCTGCTTCGCTTGCTGCAACAAGTCTTGCATATTGAAAGTGTGTGGTTGACCAACCGCTTGCGAAGGGCGCTGGAATGAATCTGCGAGATGAAAATATCTTTTGAAACCAACTGGCGATCTCAGCAATGGATTTTGTAAAAGAGTAGCTTAATGTATATGCCTGAACGAGGCATGGTTTGCGAAGTGCACGCCAAAAAACAGCAAGATCAAATTACCCACCATTCAATGAGTGGAAAATTGGACAATTTTGAGCAACTATTCTTCGACATGTCATATACAATATTCAGCAGCAAATTCAGGAAAACCGGTAGCCTAATATTGTTCCGGCAAATGATCAAAATTTGATACAAAAAAATTAGCTTTGACAGGAGATGTTCTTGTGAATCTGGCATATTTACTTACAACTTTTTCCAAGTCTGGCCAGTCGCAGATAAAGAGGGTAAAAACTTAGTCCACACATAATATCAAGCTTGACGAATGTGTGTGAAATTATTTGTGTAAAATACCACTCTGGTATCAACACGAAGTGGATTAATTAGACAGTATTTGAGCCTCAAGTGAATGTAGCTGAATTGAAGTTGAAATGAATAAAATTCCAGTCTATTCACATAAGACGCTGCCATATGAAGCTTCCATGAGCAAGTGTGTATAAAATTATGTAATTAGAATATATACTTAAGGATCAGTCAATTAAGAAACTAACTGGTCAGTTCAAAGCATGAAACAAACCTTGATTCCTATTTGCGACGGCCCGGTCCCGAAAAGCAAGATCCTGATTCACATGTTGTGTGATTTTCATGAGAGGATTAGCACCCCCGCATTCACCGGAAATAAGATCTTTCATAGCCATTGTGTACCGACTGGTCTCAATCGACGATCAAGATTTGAAAATTATTAAACTGTGATCAGATGCAAAAGGTACTGCAGGAAGATTAGAAATAAGACGAGAAAATTTAAATGGCTTCCGTGAATAAAATAGTAATTGTCAATCTGAGACAAGTCAAACTATACGAAATAGCCTATATGTGTCGTTATGTGACTCAGTATCCAGCACGGAGCACGGCGACATATGTAAATCCTTTCTTAATGGACTTGCACTGTCACTGTGCAGAGTGCACTGTGAGCAGGGTTGCCAACTGGCAACTGCAGGAAGGCTCTTAGAGTGAGAGCCAAATTCTTCATAAAATAGTGCCAAACTGACTGAGAAAGTGCCAAATTATATTTAGTGTTCGACCTTATATAGGTTAGTCAGTCAGTCAGTCAGGTTTATTAATATTTTCATCGTTTCAAAACATCACAAGACTGCGATACAATGAAAAGATAGGAAGGTGTCGAAACAACTTGGAGTAGCCTAAAGATCAGACACCCACCTTAGCCTAGGCGAAGTAAATAAGAGGCATGCACACTGAATGAAAAGTAATGCAGAGAATATAAGACGTAAGCGACAAAATGGGGTGGCATGTGGCGGAGGGCGAGGTCGTGGTCTGGTAATCCTGAAGAGTGGCTAGGTTATATAAAGAGAAATGAGCTTAACAGTCAAATAAAGCTTAAATTAGGCTGCAAACCAAAAGGAAGATCGTACATCTTGGTGGAATTCATTTTGCTCTGCATATAGGGTTGTCAAGTTAAGATAAATATTAAAGCCCGCAATTCTACGACAAAAGCGCCACGAAGAACTAGGCAAACTTTCCAATGAATCAGCAGGCTTAGTTCCATCACGAATTACAGGCCTTAACGATCTGTTCTTGGCCTGGGTTGATATGTCCAAGAAAGAAAGAGCATGTCTAGTAGCCGAAATTATAATTGATATGCCTAGCCGCCTATAGGCCTAGTTGGCATTACAAGCTGGGTATTGCCATGGATAGCAGATAAAATGACCTGCGACCTACTATTTCGATGTACGGTAATGCAAGATAGTGATTCATAGGATGTTAATAAGACACCAATATGCCTACTGTAATTCCACGTCTCTCTATAATTCTAACATCAAATACTTCGTTAGAGGTGCACGAGTAAACAGCACTTGATACTGATCTAATGTGCTGTTAACAAATTTCCATTGTGATAGTTGAAGAACGATGAAGGTGCCAAAATAGTGCTAAACTCAAATTTTCGCTGCCAGGCAAAAGGAAAATGAGCCAATATCCCGAAATTTCGCTCCAACATGCGCCAATATCCGAGACTGACTGCGACTGCGAGCTGCGATCACTGATTGCTCATAGCATCTATAGATAACTAACCTACGGATAGATACCAGAGATGAGCGGATTTGAAATTTCTATGTCCTAATCCAATCCAAATCCGAACCTTCAAATCCATATCCAAATCCTAATCCCTAACTTTTTCATATTCAAGTCCATGTCCAATCCTAATCCGATTCCAACAGGAAATTCAGAAAAAATACTAATTTATGCAATGGAGGGATTCGAAAATTTTCTTTCACAACCAACGATTCACTTGATTCAAGATAACTTAGTAACCATAAGTACATTAATAACTGATCTGAATAAAGCTTGTCGCCATTCGCCAGACGACATTTCAATCTCCCAGAAAACAGGTAAATCCAATCCAAATCCTAATCCGTTCTGAAAAAATGTCTAATCCAAATCCAATCCAAATGCGACAAAATTTCACAAATCCTGTTTTTTCAAAACCTAATCCTAATCCATGCTCATCTCTGATAGATACGCAACACCCGTCGTCACGCTTGCTTGTTCGGAGGTAATTACTTCTCAGCAATCTGAACGCAACGTAATTGCCAATCGCATAGCTGACGATCCGACCGCTCAAATTAAATGAAGTTGATCTTATTTGAAAGCTACTGCCGCGCTGAATCTAAAAATATACAATAAACATTCATCAAGGCAATGGAACCAGCCCGCAATAGCCTTTAAAGTCTGAAAATCGGCATTGTTTCAAACAATTGGAGCGACGCAGTACAATGACCATGACAATGGCTGCAATTGCTCAGAACAATGCCGATTTTCAGACTTTGAGGTGTATTTCAAGGGGTTTCGGTTGCCCTGATCAGATTTTAATGTTTATTTTCGGAATCAGTGCGACAGTAGCTTTCAAATAAGATCAACTTCATCCAATTTGAGCGCTCGGGTCGTCAGCTTTGGGATTGGAAATTACGTTGCGTTCAGATTGCTGAGCAGTAATTACCTCCAAGCAAGCAAGCGTGACGACGGGTGTAGCGTATCTATCAGAGATGAGAAAGCACTCGAAGCACCCGACGAAAGAAAGCACTCACAATGAATGGAAAAGAACTAGTAGAAAGGGCCGCGGCTTCAAAGAGATCAACATCAAAAAGAACTGTGACATCGGGCACTCTAGGCCGAGGTGGATGTTAGAGCATAGTTCCTTAGAACACTATGGTTAGAGTATAGAAATTAAACATGGAACGGCAACGACCGATTTTGCAGCTTCGTTCCGCTTCGCCGAGGCTGGAGTAGAGAATAGTTTTGCGTAAGCGACTGTAGGATTTCTGGCAATCCAAAAGCTATCTTCCCGAGCGCAGAAATTACTGAATCTGGTCTTGATCGAAAGCTACTGTTGCACCGATTCCGAAAATATAAATTAAAATAATGATCAAGCACTGATCCACCTACAATCCGTCCTCCAAGTCTGAATAACGGCATTGTTCGAACAATCGGAGGGTCGTAACGGGTCATTGTTATGGCCATTGTGTTGCGGTTGCCCGATTGTTCTGAACAATGCCGATATTTCAGACTTGGAGGACAGATTCTAGGTGGATCAGTGCCTGATCAATATTATAATTTATATTTTCGGAATCGGTGTAACAGTAGCTTTCGATCAAGACCAGATTCAGTAATTTCTGCGCTCGGGAAGATAGCTTTTGGATTGCCAGAAATCCTACAGTCGCTTACGCAAAACTATTCTCTACTCCAGCCTCGGCGAAGCGGAACGAAGCTGCAAAATCGGTTGTTGCCGTTCCATGTTTAATTTCTATAGTTAGAGTAAAGGATCGCTACTGATGCGTGTCGTTCTACATCCTCCTATCTGTTCATGACATCGCATTGTGTCTTATCGCATTGTACATTGTGTGTGACTTGTTCAGATAAAAATATAACCCAACCATGTTATGTTATGTTATGTTATGTTATGTTATGTTATGAGCAATTGAGCATGGATTAGGATTAGGATTTGAAAAAACAGGATTTGTGAAATTTTGTCGAATTTGGATTGGATTAGGATTAGAGATTGTTTTCTGAACGGATTTGGATTGGATTTTCTGGGAGAGAGAGAGAGAGAGATATGATATTCTTTTTCGCCTGCACCATCGAGATGCTTTGACGACGGAGTTGCGATACGGCCCAATGAGGTCATCTAGTCTGCGCCCCCGTTTTTTTTCTCCTCCATGCTATCCGTGATTGCTGAGCGCCTAGCGGGATAGCTGCGGATACCAATTTTCGAGTCTTTGGTATGACCCGGCCGGGGATCGAGCCCACGACCTACCGCTCGAGAAGCCGGACGCATAACCATTACACTATCACGCAACACAATGACCATAACAATGTCCCTAGCGTGGTTGCGATTGTTCAGAACAATGCCGATTTTCAGACTTTGAGGTGTATTTCAAGGGGGTTCCACTGCCCTGCTTAGATTTTAATGTATATTTTCGGAATCAGTGCGACAGTAGCTTTCATATAAGATCAACTTTATTGAATTTGAGCACGCGGGTCGTCAGCTATGGGATTAGCAATTATGTTGCGTTCAGATTGCTGAGCAGTAATTACCTCCGGGCAAGCAAGCGTGACGACGGGTGTTGGGTATCTATCCGTAGGTTAGTTATCTATAGGCAGACATACGCAATGTGAGCACGGATTTGGATTTGAAGTAGGCGATTTTAGTCGGACTAGGATCGTATATGGGTTTACAGATTTGTTTCAAGCTACATTTGGACATATAATATGTAATATTCTCTAATGTTGATGCAAATTTTTAATAAAATTCAGTTATCATCCGTTTGAATCCGAAGTTTGGCATGATACGCAAGAGATTATTAGTTTGTATTTGTGCCTTAAATCCAAACCAATTTAACTAATCTCCACAGCTATAGAATAACTATAATATACTAACCTAAAGATTACTAACCTACGGATCGTAGGTTAGTTGTCTATACTGCAGTACAGCACAAAATTTCTAGTCGCAGACGCCACCAGATACATTTATGTGGATAAATGATTCGTTTCCATCTGGATCCGGTGTCCGTTCCCGAGGCCAAAGAAGAGCGCCACCGCTTTAGTGCAATGGTTCTTAGATTACCATAACTTGCTTAACGGCCCCAAATACTTGAATATATAAAGACTAACAGCAATCGCGTCTCACGTGAATATATTAGTAACAGTATAGGGCAGGGGTGGGCAATTATTTTTCTCCGCGGGCCAAATGAGAAGCAGAAAATATGTTGGCGGGCCGAGTCAAAAATTTTAGCTGTATTTTACAGCGTATTGGTTTTATTTCTAAATTGAAAGCAGTGAATTACACTAAATGGTGCTCAGTGGATGTGTTGATATTGGGGAATGAGAAATTGACGGTTAATCACCAAAAAAATATTTATTTGCCGTCATATTTTGAAACAATGTTAAACATGATACCTTTTGAACTCTCTTTAAACCCCTATCCGCGTTTTTTTTTTATCAATACATTAAATGTGTCAGCCCGTCGTCAACCCCCTCCCAAACGTTGGTCTTGGCCCGCCCCATAGAGTTATAAACCAAACTTCTGGGGGCATCGCCTCCCAGACCAGACCCATCGGGATGCACGTTTTTGACACTACTTCTGAGCGAGATTTCTTGTATACACTGATTGGCAACATTGTCAGCCCTAATCGCGCGAAGCGTGGAATTTTTCCATTATTCATGATTCAATCGGTCAATAACATTAGTAATTGCATATATATTGCTATATTTTTTAACCTCTCTCAGCCCACGTACTCAGTTTTACCCCTAGAGCTGAGTGAGGTGCTGTCTTGGAGATATTCGGGAGGGCCCGTTGGTATAATTACTTCGTTATATTTTGTTATTTCGTGACCTCCCGTCTACTATGTGAAAAGATATTGAAATCGCCTAATCGTACTAAACTAAAAGACGCACACGATTCCCAATTGGTATTTCTTCACTGGCTTGGCCAATAGGAATGCCTATGGAGATGGACGGACAATTGGACATGGTGGTTTTCGGTCAACATAAGGGCATTCCTTTTCGGCCAAGAGTTTCTCGCTGTCGAATTTTTTCCCCTTTACCAAGTCAATTTGATGAGCAGTTGGAATTGCAATGACTTCTTGTAATCCCGTGTTGGCCTGACATTCATATATCTTGGTGCGTCGTGGCGCGGTAATGGCTGACGCCGAAATGCCCAATTCTATAAACCATTGATCTCCAAATCGCGCGTATAGCGAGAGAAAAATTTGAAACAAGTTGCATAAGTTTTCAAAAAAATGCTCTGGGCTGTTCAAAAATAACTTTTTCTTCTGGATTCCAGCCATTCAGGCATTAAATTGCCACGTTACCCTGAAAAACGCTGCGCACCAAATTTGGTTCAATTCTATCAAGTATAAGGCTCCGCAGATCGAATTAAAATTTTTAATTTATAATGAAAAATTAAAAAAAAAATTTTTTAAAAGTTTTCTGTCGACCCCACGAAATTGTTGAGCTGTCTTCAAAGACGATGCAAAACAAATTTGAGTCAATTCCAACTAGTAGAAGCGGATTTATTTGAGTTTTTCGTTGATAATCCTCGGATTATCACCGATCAACGATAATCCGAGAAATATCAACGAAAGACTCCAATTTTTTTTAAATTTCATTATAAATTAAATTTTTTTATTGGATCTGCAGAGCCTTATACTTGATAGAATTGAACCAAATTTGGTGAGCAGCGTTTTTCAGGGTAACCTGACAATTTAATGCCTGAATGGCGGGAATCCAGAAGAAAAAGTTATTTTTGAACAGCCCTTGTTCATTCACGAAATGATTTTGGGCGTCCTTCGAGCTCGCCCCCAATTGGGGGATTTGGGGTGCGTCAAGCTTGCAGTTGCAGTTATTGCGAAATTCGCCGTCCTTTGACCGAGTGTAAGTCTTCGTGTTTTTGTCATCGAACCGACTTAAATTACATACTCCTTAAACACGGCGACGTGCTCGGCACTAACTACTAAAATGACGGGTTTACCCCTCACCAGTAAACAAATATTTAGTCCCCCGAACCTTCTTTGAATTACAACTTTCGGCTTTTTTTTTACATCCTTTTTGGGTGGTGATATACTCATAGAAATCACGGGCACTGATTGACTTGTTTTGCGAGTTAGGGATTTGGAAACGCATCACGTAACAATTTGGAACACAGACCGTGTAATGTGACAATGACAACAAAGAAGGTTTGGTGACTGCTTGTGAATTTAATTGTAACGGCATAATTTGCTATATTGACTTTTTTTTTAGTTTGGATTAGGCATGTGAGGTACGAATAGGCTGCATGTCATCGTGGCATGTTAATGTACATAGGCTTGATAGTAAACGAATTTCCGGTTGAGTTTATACATCCTATGGTTTTAGTCTACGCAGCAACATTAAAAAGTAGGTTTTATATTTTCAATTTCAAGCAACCTTTCGCGGGTCACACAGAATAGCTCCGCGGACCGCACTTTGCCCAGGCTTGGTATAGGGTTACCAAACGTCATTTTTTAAGAGGATTTGTCCTCTTTTTTGACTTTATAAAAGTGTCCTCGGAGGACGCCCAAATGTCCTATTCTTTGAGATTTTGTCCTCTTTTTTGAGAATTTGGGTCAAAATTCGACTGAGATACAGTAAGTCAGCACTGAAGTAACACTCCGGCGGCTATGTCGGAAGCTGAAGCTGATCCATCATTTTTGAGTCAACCAACTGATAATGTGAAAGAAAAACTGTATTTTGGGAACTGAGCACGAAAGTTGACCTTCTTTTTCAGTCAACCGAACACGAAGTGCAAAAAAATAACCATTTTTTCAGGATTTTCCTCCGGTATTGCAAGTCTGAAAATTTTGAAAAAGTGTCCTCTTTTCAGATTTCAAAAATATGGTAGGCCTAACCCTATTAACAGACCACATTTTGGTTGGGTAGTTAACATTACTTTCTTGCGATCAACTCATTCATTACCAATGAACGAACAGCATGTTTCTCCTTCAATGTCCTCTGTTTTCAGAGCTTTCTTCTTCGTAACATTAAGAATTGCAAACGAATGCACCCTCCGCGAACAAGAGTAGGGTTGTCCCGCAGAGTCTGGTTTAGATACGAAAGGTAGGCTAGATATGAAAGCATTCTGCCAGGCACGTCTCAAAATCAAATATTTGAAGGGGTATTGCGTAATGGTGAGGGTCGGCGCCAGTTAAGCAGTCGGCCCGTGTTCAAGTCCTGCTGTCGGAGGATATTCTGGGCTCCACGTCCCCCGTGTCGCTGTTCTTACGGCGGCATAAAAATCTCGCAAGAGGAGCCGATATAGAAAAAAGACAAGAGCCAAGACAGAGCAATGTGCATGTGCTTGCACATGCTACATTACAAGCCTTAGCTTTACTCTGCTCAGCTGTACTCTTCGGAAAAGTTATTCGATTCGGATTTTTCGGATTCTGGACGGCATTATTCGGATTCGTGCTCATCAACAAGTTTTCACCTACTTGCACTCGAGGGGTTATGGTTTTAGAATACTTCTACTGAACAGTTTTCAAAACGTCACCTAGAATAGCCTATTTACTTTTTCACTTGCGAATCGTCTCTTCTAGTTCTATTCGAGTATAAATGTATGATGTTACTTCTACTTCCACTACTTAGACTACTTCAACCTGAAAGCTAGGATATTTCCAGTCTCGCAGTAGCAGATTTTTGATCGCCGACTCCCTGCTCTCGTATTGTGACGATACGAAAATTATTGATATTTTGACCTTTCTTTTAGAGTGTGATACCGTCTCGATATCATCAGAAAACCGGTACTAATCGTATCAAGATGTATCTATATTTATTTCTTCCGCTTACTGCAACGTGGTTTTGTGGTCGTGCACTGCGCGAAACAATTTTAAGTTCATGAACGAATTCTGTCAATAATATTGGTTCTTCCATATATTGCAATAATTGATGTCACCAGAGTTGGCGGTAGAGCTGGTGAAGACTTTGAAAATGTAATGTAATCATATCATCAATAGGGTATGGCAGTTACGCCGTAACGCCTTGTCTACAAACAGTTTGCGCCTCACTTTCACGCCCCATAGTTCAAGAAAGTCTGAAAAATGTCAGCTACCTACCAAAATGGCAGTTGGCAATTGAATTTTTTATGTGCATAGGGTTATATTTTGAGATCAGAAAGAGGACACTTTTTAAAAGCTTTGAAAGCTGTAATACCGGAAAAGAAAATGGTTAATTATAAAAGTTTCCAACAAAAAAGGTCGTCACTTCGACTCGATCTACGTTTCGCCCGATTTATTACAAAACTTTAGCCATTCGCTGCGTCGGAGTCGAGTTTTTAAAGAGGCACTGTACGCTAAAGATGATCTGGTCTCAAGTTGAAGGGCAAAACGAAAAAATATTTTTGGCCGCAACCATTTTCTTAATAACGCCACCGAAATGACGCTACAATTTATTGAAATTTCCACAGGACCTTCACGCTCCAGTTGCCGCGGGCCCGCGACAGCTCGTCATGGTTTCTTAACACGCTGACAAAATTTATGGCACGATATCTTCACCGTCCCACTTGCTCGACGCGATTAGGCCTTACGCGCCAGGGCGGTTTAGTTTAGGCTTACAGTACTGGTACTTGAAAATGTTACCAAAAACTGTTAAAAGTGATGAAAATTAGTATATTATGAATGCGAAGCTATCGACATCACCGAGCAGAGTTGTAAAAAGTGGGTTTCACATGACACTATCTCGGAACTGATCAGTCAAGACAATGACTTGGACTCGACACTCTTCTCCGTGACTTGGACTTGACTAGGTGGTGAATTGAAATTGACTCGAGTCAAAACTATAAGTGAGATTGACTTGTGACTTGGTTACAACCCTGCATTTCAAGACTTTTTCTTGAAAAATAGGGGGACATTTAGGCGTCTTCTGAGGACACTTTCAATTTATTGAAAGAAAGAGGACAAATCTTTTTAACAGAGGACGTATGGTATAACTAGGGTTACATTAAAACAGGCACGTTTAAAAGAAGGCCAAAATCATGTTTTTTAAGGCCACATTACGAATATTCAATTGTGATGTCATAGTCGAACGACATTGACAATTGAAAATATAGCTACTTTGACGAAATATCTACGTACGGTGCTGTAGCTGTTGAACCGACTATTTTGAGGGTTCCAACCATCCCATATCGTATACGTCGGCTATATCGGGTCGTAATCGTCCGTAGCCTCATACATGTTTTTGATGAGTATTTACACAGCAATGGCATAATTTTACAACCCTATAATGGTAGCACTACTGTTATGGAGTCGTTGAATCGGCAAGCACTCTTACTCTTATACACTTCACACCTCGGTCTCGCAACAAAACTGTATTTTCCTGCCGTTACTCCCCTTCCAGTCAAAGATTACTAAAAAATACACAATTCCACAATAACATTTCATTACGAAGAAACATCGACGGCATAATATTTGATGAAGTCATCACACACAGTGGATAATGGGTTGGTCTTACCAGAATTTGGAAATTTCCACCTCAGAGATGGAAAAGAATTACCCTGAACATATCATAATTTTGCGATAAAGTTCAAGGTCGCACCAACCAATAACAAAACTTTACAGAGCACAGTGATATACGACATAATACAAATCTATACAGAACACAGTGGTGTACTACATAATACAAATCTAACACAAGGGATAAGGGCGACCACGTAGTGGAAGCCGGGAAGCCGATATTTTCGGGTACTGAAATTATATGCTCCTTTTTGCTTCATGAACAAAAATTGTGGTTGCGATACTTTCCTCCCACTGTGGGTACCTTGAACGCCAATACGCACGCAGGGCAGTACCATATCATTCAATGCATGTAGCAGAATGGCAACTAAATTTCTGTATAGAGGTTGTAGACTTGCAATAAATTTAATATTTGCTATTCCCTTCGTGGTCACACAAAAATTAATCGTTTGGACACTCCAAGTCTGTAATGGAGACTTAGTGAGTCGTAGGCTACCCGAGTACCAGACTCGGGCTAGCACTCTGCACGCGATTCTGCCCAGCTGTAATTTGTGATAAGTACCCAAGCATGGAAGAGCAGTACTCATGGTTCAAGTAGACATGGCTTCAAGCAAATATATATGTACTACTGGTAGTGGAGTCAAGTATAGTACCATCAGCAAGTAACAAGCCTGCGATATTAATTCCCATTAATCTGTCCGTAGACATTACAGCATCATTGGTAGCATGAATATTCAATGTAAAATAGCCCTGGTTATGTGCAATAGACCAATCAATCACACTACTCGAGTACTCATCCTAGACGGGCAGGCTTCAATTACCGGACAACCAATAGTAGTCGCTAATGATACGTCCAGCTATGTCGATACCAAAAATTCATTCAATGTCCAACTGAGTTGGCATTCGCACATGAAAATTCCACCTCAACAGAAAATATTAACATTGTCGGAGTCCTTGCAAGAGCATCACTGACTTTTCATGACCCATGACGGGTCCATAACAACGATTCGATACATCTCTTCGAAATTTATCCGTTCAGCGGCACTCTCCACTCGGGGGTCACCAACTTTAGGCCCCATCCTTCTCACACCCTCCCACATTGTAGAGTATTGTATCTTTTCTCCACTGGTCGTATGAAGGAATTTTCCGTATTTACGTTGCAGACTGATGGCGGTCAGATGATGTACCATGGCCTGCCTGTATAAAAGGAAGAAATGCAATTAGTTTTGGTACAGCATGAGAAAATGGCACGAATCAGTTATTGATTTTCAAAATTGTAACGGATCGGTGAACTCCGGGCTGTATCAACCTTCACGGTCGTATCGATTTTCAAAATGGTAACGGATCGGTGAACTCCGGGCTGTATCGACCTTCACGGTCATATCGATTTTCAAAATGGTAACGGATCGGTGAACTCCGGGCTGTATCGACTATCACGGTCGTATCGATTTTCAAAATTGTAACGGATCGGTGAACTCCAGGCTGTATCGACCTTCACGGTCGTATCGATATTGATTTTCAAAATTGTAACGGATCTGTGGGCTCCGGGCTGTATCGACCTTCACGGTCGTATCAATCATTCTTATCTGATACTGAATGCTGTGCATGCATATTTTCTGTACCACCATCATTGCCGTCTGTATTTTTTTGATGTATTTTGGTTGGATGAAAATAAAGACTCTCTTTCATCAGTCCTATTTTCAACTTCCACTTAATCACAGCTATGAATGATGAGTGAATTCCAGAATAAATATAATATTTGTTACTGGAGTAGCCATGTATGTTCGAGACACTCCTACTTTCAAATTTATGTAACATCACTGGTGTTGCCTAAATCGAAGTGTATGACCTCCCGCTAATGTTTAGTTTTTTTCGTTAGAAAATTCAATCGTTCCCCCAAAAAGACACAGTATCAATTTTTAAGATGGTAGAATACAAATGCAGGCTTTTAGCATCCAGAGGATAGCGGCTTTCATACATGATTCACAAAACTTGGATGTAAAGAGTTTCCATCCAATGACGTTTTAACCTCAACTTCAAAATATTAATCATAGCATGTTAGTAACTAAGGAGAGCTTTCTTAATTCTAAATAATTCACTCGCAACATTCATCTGCATTCTGCAATTCTTGTGGAGCGCAATCCGTTTGCAACGCCGAAATATATAGGAAGCAAAACCTCGGTAATCGTGAACATGACTACAGACGTCTAATTAGTTACCCTAAATACACACATCACCTCCATCAGCTCTACCGGTAAATCTGATCAGATGAGGTCAGACTAAATAAAACATTAAAAGCAATACATGCAGTGATGCAAGCCAGTACCAATATTATAGGGTTACCATACGTCCTCCTTTGAGGTTTTTGAAAATGTCCACCGAGGAGCTGAGCCGGAAAGTTGACTTTTTTTTAGTCAACCAACCACATTTCAGTGTTAAATTTTGAAAAGGTGTCGTCCTTTCCCGATTCTAAAATATGGTAACCCTACAATATTATTGACAAAATACGTTGTTAGTTTGGATCGTTCGTGATTTGCATAATATATAACGCTTAGTTATAGACAAGGTGAGTGCAATTGTATGCATAACAGTTGGTGATGAAATAACCCATAGAAGACGTGGGACGAAGTCTCCCGGGAGTTAGTTTGACCGCCCTATAGGGGGTCTCAGAACAACGGCAAGTATACAACCCACAGGTGGTCCGTGGGCACAGTTTGGTCACCTCTGGTATGGTCACCTCTGGTATAACTAGATAACAATTGCAAACATACCGATAACATTTCAGATATGTACAAGACGACCCAAGATTGTACATTGCTTCTATGTAATTCGGGTGAAGTTCCAAAGCTTTCTTGAAAGCATGAGCCGCCTGAAATCAAGTGGGAAGTAACATCATAAGGATTTGGTTCAAAAGAAAATTACGAATCAAGTTTACCTGTGCATAGTTTCCACAACAGGTATATGTTTCGCCGAGTTTGTTCCACATGACAGGATCGTCTTGATTCATCGAGAGAGCCATCTTAAAGAGATTGTCAGTTATTGGAAACCTATTAACCGGAAGAAAACAAGTCGCTACCAGGAGGAAACGTATCAGCTCTCTTAAGGCAAATAATAGTCAACAGAATTAGGCTGATATGGCTGTGACCAATGTTACAAGAATTGAAAACACATTTCATCAATACTCCATTTTTTGATATTCCTCGAAACGACTTCTCATTAAGTGTACAATGTGCATACTCTTACATTATATCACTAGCATAATTTTAGTTCAAAATTCATGTGCTAATGGAGAAATGATGAAATTTCTAATAAAATGAATCTGATGTTGATTCTGTACTATAGCGTAACATAAATAAATTTCTATGTCTTCATACCTGGATGCAGTCAATTGCATTGTCGTGCTCACAGCCCAAGTTGTAGAGCATCCCAAGAGCGCTCAGCACATCCCGATCGGGATTTTCCTCATTCAATCGTAACGCTTGAACTAGCAGGCCTTCAGTTTCATTGAACATGCGACTGCAATGAAAATGAGTCCTTTGTGATGCTTGAAAAACAAGTTCTGGCAAGACAAGACCAGATTGGGATAACAGGCACGCTTTGTCTGTCTCGGTATCTTTTCAAACTGATTGTAATTGAAGTGTACTGAACGTTGACAGCCAACTTCCACGTGCATGGTATTACCAGATAGTTTTGCAGCATTTCTGCCAGATTTCGTTTCGGATAATATCGACCGTTTCAAGTACAGGTAGGAAAGGAAATTTCTACAAAAAGAGTTTCCAGTTATTTAGGTAAAAATAGACCTAGAGTACTTCGAATTTTTACATACATTGTTACTTCTACTTATCCTGGAGTGCCAAGGATGACAACTTCGACCAGCTCTAGTTGAGTGGTTGGCATATTGTTCCACAAATTGGGCATTTTCTTGGGAATTAAAATCCCGCAGAAATACTATCGACAAACATTCATACCAAATTAAATAAAAGGCCTGGAAGCACAGAAAGAGGTGTATTCGTTTTGGCCTGCACCATTGAGATGCTTTTGACGACGAAGATGCGATACGACCGTAACGTCATCTAGTCTGCACCCCCGTTTTTTTTCTCCTCCACGCTATCCGTGAATACTGAGCACCTAGCCAGATAGCAGCAGACACCAGTTTTCGAGTCTCTGGTCTGATCCGGTAGGAGATCGAAATTTCATCTTTGCTTCTCATGGACGTGATATTGTGATACGCGCGAACATTGAGATTATTCCGGGTAATTTACATTGTATGCGTATTTGCGTAAGTTCATCAACACAAGGAAGCTGGTCTGATTCTTGCATTCTAGGCAGGCGGGACATACGTACTTAACCCTAATAAATGGATGGTTACCTCGATAGATTTGAAAAATTTCAAACCTGTTCTAAGCTGGACACCTGTTTACTTGATAGTATCTTAATTTGTAGCCACATACAAGCGACTAGTAATTGCCAATTAGTGATATTGAGCTCTTGAGAGTAGCTCTAACACTAATTATAATAGAACTATATATTAACCCCGGTTGAGAACCACTGTCCTAATACATAACAGTTATTAAGACGTTCTTACCAATTCGTATAATAATTCCCACGAGACAAGCTGCTAGATGCCAGTTCAATTCGTGTCTTGTTATCTGCCTTCAAATGCTTGTATTTCGGATGAACTTTTACCCATTCTATCAAAGCCATACATGTGGCATCCTTGTCACGACTTTGCTGAACTGACGCCACACCAAGCAGTGATTCCGTCATGTTTGGGTCATAATGATAACAGCTGCAAAATAAAGGTAACATATTACTATCGAACAATTCACCATATCGAACATACAAAATAATTAGCGAAGATTCACTGATTTACTCAAGCGAAAATTATCTCCCTAATCAGGCAACAGGCTCAACCATCCGCACGGCAACTGTATAGCGATTACGTAACACATGTCTCTATATATCCTAAAAACACTAAGCATCATAGAAGAGTTGTTGCCTGCAATCTGACTCCGCAAAATTTGAAAAGTAGGCTCAACAGTTGAGAATAACAGAAAGGCGCATGTAATAATAATATAAATAGACATTTCAAGGACAAGATGCAGCCCACACAGTGACACAGAGAAGCGAATATGCTGAGATTAATGTGGGAACCATTATACGATGAATAGTACGATGCAATATCAAGCATGTATCTTTGTAGTGAATATGGAAATAGTGACTCAAAAAACACAAATCTTAAACCATACTTTCGAAAAGCTCTGAGAGCGTCATAAACGTACAAGTTCTTGGCTTGTGCCATACCGAGGTGCAGCCAAGCCTGTAGGATTAGATTGAGATTGTTACTTTGAAATATCCTCAAAATCACAATGAAAGCCATACGTTACCTTTGCGTTCTGACGATTTGTATTCAAAGCAGCTTCAAACATCAAGGTAGCGTTTACGGTATCGTAAACTTTTAGATATTCCATTCCCTTTTCAAAGGCATCTTCCGTGTTCATGTCCAGATACGGATTATCCTTTTGGAAGCGATAAGGTAGACCCTGAAGTAAACAGGTAAAACTACGACACTGGCCTTCTCAGAGCATGGCAGATCAACTTGATAAAAATATTTCACGTATTGCTCTTTTATTCCTATATTTGGCTTGATGATTAGCAGAATTAACTATTGAAGTGACACCGTAGAACAAACTTAGCATCGACTTATTTCCATTGACAAAGCGACATTTGTTATTTGCATTCAGTTTTATTCTAGAAGGGAGAACGAATATATATATTGTTTGATGACAAATATCCACCCATCTAGACAGTGACGATGCGTAATTTTCCTCACTGTCTGAGAATCCTCATCTTCTGCGCTATCAGATTCGTCTTCCGATGATTCCATCGATTCTAGTTCTTCCATAAGTGCCAATACGGATCCAAGGAGATCAGATGGAGAGGGTTCATGCGATACGTTGACGTGATCTTCAACCTGCCAAGGAAATTATGCAATCCATGCTATCATGTCACCCATACCAGTGACGGGAAGATGTAGTTTATTTTTGTCCTAGATGTTTATGCGGCATATACACCGACTCATGATATACATACACACGATCTGTGTATATGGACACCATGAGTGCATGATGTGCATATGCCGCAGGACGAGGAAGGTACAGATGTAGACTTGTACGGCTTTTCACGTCTTGCACCACCCCCTCCACGCTACCACTGTAATGCATGAGCGCCAAGCGGGGAAGTCATGGATACCAGTGTTACTAATCAAATCAGGTCTTTGGTCTGACACTACTGTGGATCGAATCCACCCCCTACCGATTAGGAAGACGGACGCTTCATCATTACGCTATCTTGCCGTTTTACTAGATACCAGAGAGGAGTATAATTTTTTCTATAACACTCTAAATCTAACTTGTTCATTTTCAAATACCAGCGAAGTAACCCGATTGGTTGGCTTGAGGTTAGTTTGGGTGAGAGATCATGTCCTGTCGGGGACCAATCGTTGGGTTATGTGTGGGCCTATGGTTTGTATGGCCAAGGATTAGGCTAGTGGTGAGGTTAGATCAGGGCATAGCGCAGATTAGGTCATGAAATTTCATTACCGTATGTCATGCTTTAAGGGTACAGTAGGTAGTTTGTTAAAATTAGAAATAAATGTTATTGTTCTAATCACAAAGATACTAAATATTTTGTGGAGCATGCACTCTGTTCCTTGCGGAAGCCGTATATTAGTACTGTATCAATTGGATTGCTTGCAAGAGACTAATCATACTTTCGGCACATACTATTGATACCCTCCAGAACCACATATTGCTATCGATTAATACATCTGTTATTGAGATGCTGAATTTGAAGGGCTTCTTGGAGGTGCAGAACTTCAATATACAATTGAATAGTATATGGAGATGAAGCCTCTATTCTCAGCTGACACTCGTCAGGGACGATTGTCAGCAACTAGTAGGGAATTGGAAAGAACATTGTTTCGGTATATCAACAAACCTATCATAAGATACGATTTCAGCGGCATGAAATTTCGAATAATAGGGGTGAAGAGAGCGTCAAGCTCAATTTACTATTTTTAGATGTTGCACAAACTCTGTTGGCACACACTTGGTTGGTGAATTTGACCTATACTTTCCATGATTGGGTCTGCTCAACATCAGCTGGCAAATTGACGAGAGCCGAATTCACTGGTAACCTTCAAAAGTATGGGGTTTCAAGTTTGGAATGGGAGGGATGTCGACCCTCAACTGGATAAACCACTGCCAAGAAGGTACGAAAAGAATGGATGTGAAAAATCAACAAAACCTCAGATTGAAAACTCGTGGCATGTGGTGGGGCTACAATGCAATGTGACAGGAAGCGATGAATTGATCTCTTGTCGAACAATCAGTCATCTTATTCATCACCAAGAAAATGTGATAACAAAACTTCAATCCTATTCAGAGTGTAAGATTCATTGACACACCCCGGAAAACCTCATTCGGTTCAAAGGCTGAAAATGTAAATCAATCAAAATAATTGCAATTAACAGCTCTATTCTTTTCATCCACACGCAATGCACATTGTACAATGCAATACATAAAACGCAATGTGATGGAATGAACAGGAGCTGGATGCCAAAACTAAAAATTCTGATTAAATCTTGAAAATTTAAGTTTGTAGTTCATTTTAGTCATCTTATTTGTTAGTCGAGTTAAGAATTGGTGCCAAGTGTAACGCAGCAAGGATATAAAACACTCAACGCTGCAGTCAAATATATTGTGGTTCCCTAATAAAAGATAGAGTAATATTTATTGTGAAACTTACGTCGTTCAATTGCCGAGTCCAGGCATCATTCTTCTCTGATCCAAGGCCTGAAAAGTTATATTGAATAAATGAATAACAGAGGAAATGGGCTGCTAGTTTGTACATACCAGCTGTTGAAGATGTTTGACCCTTCACCTCAGAAGTGTTGCTGTCGAGTATTCCTGGTTCATTATCTTCAACTTGATAATCTTTTGACCTAAAGTAGTATAGTATATCGGTTATTAAAATTGCATACCTAGTAGAAATAAAATTATTATTACTAAGTAACATTCAAGTAACATAATCAAACATATTCAAATGTCAATATGTCACTGAGCTCAAAATGACATCATTATTGTCAAGATTAACCAATATATGCATAATGATGACCCAAATATGTATTCATGCAGATGTACTTGAAGCCTCTCTTCATTCAACATCAGGGTAGCGATTTTGGACTTGAATGGCTCAATACGAATAATTTACATTTTTACAGCAGTGGCTCAAGTCTTGCAATGTTCATGGAAAATAGAACGGCGACATGAAATAACATGGGGTAATACAAAGCATTAAAAGTCATTCACTGGGCTGAATGCTGATAGTTAATAAAAAATAAATGTTGGAGTAGCTGGGCTCTGAGCGTCGTCACATGATTGTGGAAACGACAGGTATTGTGATCCAGCAGTCACAATAGGTTATGTCATGGTCAACAAACACAAAACTATTTGTTTTGAAGAGTTAACAGCAATGGAGTATTTGTGGTCGAAAAGAACGTATTCGAACTTTTCTCTTCTTTCTAACTTGGATCATGTCATAACGAACGATACTAGAAAACTTGACCAGTGCTTCTCAACCGGTGGGTCGCCAAGCTATTTCAGGTGGGTCGCAAAGACGTTTTAAATGTTACACTTTCGTATTTAATTTTCCAAATATTCCAAACACTTTATATTCTCAAGATTAGAAGGGTAATTTCACATTCCCCTACCCCAAATTAAATTGTTTTGCGCCATTAAGCCACGTTGCTATGCTCACAATTCGTGAGCCAGATTTTCGTCACAATCATATTGATTGGAGCGTGGAATCCGACAGTGCGTTATTGCGTATGAGTGAGATTGAAATTCATTCTTTCCTCCAAAGACTTTGCGAACGTTGATCGGAAAATGCAGCAATCCAGACCAATTTATCGTTATAATCAGCAAACAATTGCCGCACCGCAACCTCCTCACAATCCCTTTGTGTTCGACAAAATAGATGAATTGCTGATTGGAGACGCCCTTTCTCGTCTGTTGTTGTTTGTGGTATTCATGGTGTTTTTTTACTACAATGTTCATTTATAACAGGCCGATATTCTTATGAAATCTCTATTACGACACCATGCAGAAAAATATCCCGCAGTTCTAAATAAATTTAAAATTAGATGTTTTATTTCTTAAATTACGGTAATTGACAAGCGTCCACCTTCTTGGCTTTGCAATAAAGATACAAAATCCCAATATATTGGGTGGACCGGCAGGAAACGTGCCACAGACCCGTGTATGAGAACCACTGCTCTAAATTGAATCAGGCAAACCAACAATTCTGAAAAGCCCTAATGATAGATTTGCAGGAATTTCCTTGATGCCAGGAATGAGGCAGTCATAAATATCAACTTTAAGTTGAATAAAACAACATAGGAACACATCAACTTGAAAGAAACATAGCATTATCAGTTTCTTACCATTCTTCTGAGATAGGGTGGTGAACCTCCCGGATATTAGGCCCACCGAGTAGTGCTGATGGAGCCGGTGGTCTGAATATGGGGGGCCATACCATGCCAGGCGCCTGCTTCACATCTAAACAAAAAAAATTGGTACCTCACAACGCTGAGAAACTGACAGGTTTTGGCTAAATCCTTTGCATAAGTTTGATGGATTTCAGAAATGTCTGCTAGAGTCGAGACACAGGTATATTGATCTTAGAAATACAGATAAGTCAAATTAAGCTATCAATTAGGAGAGTAAAACTACATGACGGAAGAGGCAATCACAGCAAACAAGGGCAGTAGCACACTATATTGCTAATCATGTGCGATGTGCTTGTTAACCTAGAGACAACATACCATCAGAAAAGAATCATGGTACCTTGCATCGAAAAGCTTCCAGATGGGTTACGGGTATCTTGTTTCTGAGGATTATCTTCATAAGCGGTTTGTTGGAAACCTTGGTAGTCATTCTTCCATTGCTTTGGTGCAGTTACAAATTGTGGATCTACAAACACAGAATAAATGAATGGCTGAAAACGTTGGGGAAATGCCTTCCAACCTTGAGATTCCTTATTCCTTTCTTCGAGCTGCTTGGCTTGATGTAATAGTTCTCCCATGTGGAAGGTATGATGGAAGCCAGCAGCTGAACCATCAAGTCTCGAATCACCCGCACCATGACTATCTGAAAAATTCGAATTGTATTGATGATTGAAATCGTCATAACAGTTATACAATAATACATATATGAGCAATAACCGCAGATAGCAGTTAGCAGGGTTGGGCAAACTGCGGCTTATTCAGCCTTTGATAGTGGCTCTCAAAATTGATTGCACAAGTGTTTCGCTATTTTGCTAGAGAGGATTATGCGTGGTTGTTTCTTTCCTTATGGTTTAAGCAAGACTTGTAAAGTAACGGGGTTGGTGGCACTACAGGGTTGGAAATTCGCAATTGTAACTTTCGCAATCGAGTTCACGATTTCGAGAGTTACTGTTGCAAATTTCTAACCCTGTAGTAAACGTTTCACCCGCAACAATGAATGCCTGGTCATCAATCAATGATAAATCATTGTGTTCAACAATGAACTCAATTATTAATTATGCCAGCGCATGTCGCAATCATTTCCGGGCTAGCAATGGTGAATACCAATATGTTTCTTTGATTTGTATTGTAAAGGCTAGCAATAACTGCAGAGTGCAGAGTTTGGCCAAGAAAATTTCGAAAATGTCCTTAAATTCTCGTCAGCACTTGAAGGAATTGCTCAGAACTGTTTTGACGATATATCAGCCTGATTTCAAACATCTTGCATCCCAGGTGGAGACGCACCGTATCATCACACAATAATAAACTTCATTTCATTGTGATGTCATAAATTCAACTTTTGTGAGCAAGGGACTGCATACAAAATCAAAATTTATTTGTCACAGGTTCGTGGGTCGCACTATAGAATAATTAGGATCATATGCCAAAATCGAAAATGTCAAAACAAAAGGCTTGTGATCCAAGAAACGGAGATTATATGCTAATGTATGCAGATTTTAATAAAATTTACAACCCCTACACATCATAATTAATGATATTTTATGGTTATTCTCGTTAACCTATGTTTAAAAATTTTGAATGAACGTTGGTTTTGATTAATTCAATGCTTAAAACAAAATAGAAACGTGAGAGTAGGGAACTGTAGATTTGCCGATTTCATTTTACTTCAAAACACATGAACTGACAACATTGAGTACGCAATCCTCAATAAATTCCGCTTCTTCGAGTGGTTCTCTGTTTTGAAATGTCACTGGGTGAACGTTATTTGGTAGGCATCATTGACAGTGGACTCCAAAAACCTCACTAAACTATGCCTATCATTGGGATGTTTGGTTTCAAAGTCGTGACGGACCATAATGAAATTAAAAAAAATTCCGGGGCCACAAGGAAAAAGTTTGCGAGACGCACCAAATCAGCATTATCGGGTTGAACAATACCGATTTGTTTGGAGTAGTCAATAGGGCCTCTACTAGGGATGGTGCAAACCCCTGAAAGGTTCAGGTTCGTGTGAATGCGAATTTCTTTGAAAGGTTTTGTGTGAACGTGAACCCATGACGTCACGTGAAGTCATATTGCAAATGCCAACCCTACATTTCAGTTTAGTGATGTATTAATATATGAACAGTAGATTGCGACGACTCGGCCAAATTATTCCACATTGCTGTGGTACATGCTGACTTTTTAAATGTCAGCAAATGTATCTATCGGAACAATCAAATGCTATAATAATCCCTTAAAATCAATGTCTTCCGTCACTTTGCCAACAATTTCAACGAGGACCTGCAAGGGAAGATAGGCTTACGCCTTAACGGTGTAGGTCAGGTAGGACAATGCATTTAGCGTCTGACTATTGGTATATTGATAACACTGGTCAACAAACCGAAAAAAATATTTTTAAGCAGAACATCTCAGAGCCGTTTCTAGGGTTTTTGAGGTTGCTGATTACGAATATCACACTAGTTTTGTCAGATTGGCTCTTTGTCGGAAGATATTTATACCCCGAAAAAGGCTCAAAACGCTTGAATATTTCACTTGGTAGGAAGAAAATCGCAGTTTTTTCTAATTTTATACTGCGCATAAATAGATAATTTAGTAGGAAGAACCCTCAAATTGTTCTCAGTCATTCTATAAATATTAACATGACATGATGTAAAATATTTGTTTGTCAAAAAAGCAGTTTGTGAAGCCTAAAAATTGTACTTTTGCACAACGGAAATACATATTCTCCTGTATCAATTGGTCATTCTACCAAGATTAAAGAAGAGTATAAAACTATAAAATTTGTCCTTGAAAAGCTCAACTACAATACTCATATGCGTCTCATTTCTTTCGACTGGTAAATGGATTATTTTCCGCTGAGTCAACAAAATGGGTACGGTATACCTAGTAACCCTATCGAACGAGAAGCCTGAATCTGGTATCTGGTATATTCGAATACCGATGAAAGATTCTAATTTTCGCATTAGGAAGGAGTTCACTGCATGTAATTTCTCCTAAGATGTAGTAAATAAAAACTTTTTATATGATCACAAAGCACCCAACTACAAACAGTTGGTCCGAGTATTGGTATCTGCATATCGAAAACTTCGGCACAAACATAAGCAGAAAAGTTCACTTCCTCTTCAGTCATATTGATATATTTCCTGATCAACTTGTTGATTGGCAAGGGAAGAGGTTCTACCAAGACATCAGAACAACAAATGAAAGATATCAGGACAGATGAGATGAACAATTGAACATACTATATGGCAGACCATTGCCGGAACCTTTCGAGAAACTGCACTAAATAGCTTACAGGCGAATATCGTACAAAAAACAATTGTGCTTTAAAATAAAAATAATAATATTATACTCCAACTGATTATTTCGAATTTACAATAGGTGGTTGACGCAAAATTATTTGAATTAATGCCACGTTATTTTAGTATCTAGGTAAATACTTATATACATGACTGAAGTTTATTCATGTACATGATACCCATGAAAGTCTGTAACTATGATAAATCTATTACCCCTAAATATAGTGCTGTTGCTGTATTTTGATTTAAAAGAGTCTTCTGTGTGTAAAAATAACAAGTAGATGGAATTTCGAAACTTTATAGTACGACTGAGCCGATTTCATATCAAGTCATAACCGCGAAAATGGGAGATTTTGGTCAAAATAGCCTCATGGGTTATCTCTAGGGCTGGGCAAAATGATTCGAGTATTCGAATCTGATTCGAGTAGTAATTTTAATGATTCGAGTCGAGTAGTAAAAGACCATTTTTTCGAGTACTGAAATTATACGGTCCTGGCAACTGAAAGTTAATTTACTGACGAGAATTATAGTTTGATACTATTTTCCACTGAGGAAGCCGTGAAACCTTGATTGGCCGTGTTTCAGCATACCAGGCACAGTTTAAAACTATGAACGTTACTGGAAATAACACATTTCCAAAGTCAGCATCATCCAACAAAATTGTTAAGAAGTGCAATGAAATCGGTATGGTCGAAAAAAATACCAAAGCATCTATGTGATGGATAACATGCATTACGTTCTTTGTGGTGGCATAAAAGTTTCATATTTGGACTTCGACATGTCACATCCAGTTGTGACGTCATAATGATTGATACTCGATTACTCGACTCGACTCGAAGCATATTACGTGATTCAGAATAGAATCACTCAAGTACTCGATTTTGCCCAGCCCTAGTTATCTCCACAACAAGAGCCAATTTGAAAAAAACTAAGGTCATATTCGGAATCAGTGCCCTTCAGAACACCCCAAACCACTCTACTTTGTCTGCCTAAAAATATGTGTTGACCAGTGTAATGCGTAGAGTGTAAACCGGGTTCCTACACTTGTTACCGATATTACCCCATAAACAAGTTATACAGTAGCCAACACCCAAAATGCACGGATTTGGTTCTTATGATACAATAAACATATCAAATCAAGATGGCTCCCGTATATGCCTGCTAGATTTTTACATCAGGGCGATCAGGCATTCACGTATTTTTTACATCAATCTCATCGATTAGTCGAATGAGCATCATTTGCTGACTACCTGTAATGAATTTAGTTCGGGATGTTGTGTGATTCAAGCTGACAAAATATTCACAAACGAAAAGCTGGATATTTCGAGCAAACTTTGTAACAAAGCAAGTTAAATTTTTGAAATTGCCAAGGTGCATGCTCGTATGGTTGCCAGTGAACTCGGCCCTCGGTGAATTCAGCCCCACAAACTCGGCCCTCTGGAAATTTTGTATTATAGCGTATTAACAACTATTAATATGAATTATCAAACTAATAATATTATTATCAAGGGATTTGTCAATATTGTACGGAGGTCAGGGCATGCGTAGATCACGAAGTCACAGCGTGATTATATCACATGATCACGGATTGCGTAAGCGCGGGAGATAACGCGACTCCCACATATATCAACCACGCATGGTCTGCTCGTTATTGCAATTGCAGGTTAGGAGTGGGGTATTAGGGTTGGGGAAGGGGGGATATTAGGGTTGGCGGAGGATATTAGGGTTGGGAGGCATTAGGGTTGGGGAAGGGGGGATATTAGGGTTAGGGTTCAAGTTGGGGTTAAGGTATCCCAAGATTAGGGTTAGGGGAGGAGGGACATTAGGGTTGGGGGAGGGGGATATTAGGGTTGGTAGTGGGTTAGGGTCCAAGTTAGGGTGCCCTGACAAGGATATTTCCTAAGAATGATATCTAGGGTTACCATATTTTGGAAATCTGAAAAGAGAACCATATATTCATTTATATTTTCGGAATCAGTGCGACAGTAGCTTTTGATAAAGCCAGATTCAGTAAATTCTGCCCTCTGGAAGTGGAAGATTCTGAATTGCCAGAAATCCTACAGCCGTTTACGAAAAAACAATTCTGAATACAGCCTCAGCGAGGCGGAACAAAGCTGCAAAATCGGTCGTTGCCATTCCATGTTTACATTCGATAATTCCAGTAACCAATCATGGTGAACCGGTAGCGTGCGTGGTGGAGTCTTCGATATCAGACTCTCGCACTGCGAGATCTACCACGGCACGTTCCCTATCTAAGAATCATAATTCATATTAAATGCATTTTCAATGCAAAATTGTTCGAGGGCCTGAGGGCCAAGTTCAACGAGGGCCGAGTTCACTGGTAATCGCTCGTATAGTATTGATTTTTCGTTTTGCTGCTAGCGCCGTGCATAGAGGTCTGAAGTTGAACGAATGCAAAGGAATTCAACCAAAGACCTTCTGACGTTAAATTGTAATATGTAAAGACCTTCTGACGTTAAATTGTAATATGTAAAAGGTTCACAGTCCAGAACCTATAAATTTATGAGGTTCAAACACAGAACATTAACGTGAACCTCGTGTTCACACCATCCCTAGCCTCTACCTCCACCGACATTGTCAGCATTGCGATGTCATCTGGATGTCACCTGATATAACTACATCACAATCGAACTGTGACAACACATGATTACTAAGAACTTTCGCTCACAAAAATTGTTGAATGTAATCGTGAATGTTCATCATGGTCATGGCTACGCCTAACCGCCTATGCATGTAGTTTACCAGGAATACATCAGCAGATAGCAAAATCCTAAGGCAGGCAAACAAACGAAAGTATGGCAAGTTGGTTAAAAAAATTGCCAAACAAACCATTATTTCCTCTCATAACTCCGGCAGGACCAAATGCCATATTTTGTTTAACATGCTGGGTGGCTTTCACAAGAGGATTACTGCCTCCACAAGCACCAGAAACAAGATCTTTCATAGTCGACATAGTAACTAAACTAACGAGTAGAAATCTGAAGATCTACCACTGAGGAATGTTTCAAATTAAAATGAGATTCAGAATAGCTTCGGATTCAACTAAAAAATGAACAAAGTTGCATGCCATAATAGTCAATGCTCACAGACCCCTAAACATTGAAATTGGTGCTACCCAATTATTTTACAAAACCACGCATTGAACACGAATGTGAGATTGTGCATCCTCAACATGCGAAAGTTTGCTATGATTTTGATCAGGACTTCATAAACTCTTTGCTCAGTGACACTATCAAAAGCGATCCCACAAAAACCGACGGAAAGCTATAATCATTAAACATGACTGTGATGTCATTGTGTTAGACTAAGCAAGTCTAACACCAACATTCCATCCCTGCCTGCCTATTTCTAGGAGCAAATATACTAATGTGACATCATGCCAATTTGTGTAACACAGGGGTGACACACTACACAAAAAATGCAAGTACAAGTACTGAACACGGATGTTCAATGGTCATGAGTAGGGCGGTTTTTTTTTGACATGTCAAAATTTGTCAAAATTGTAGCGTTAGGTCAAAATTTGTCAAAATTTTTCATCAAGTCAAAATTTTTTTGACGTCTGCATTTCGTTCGTATCGTAGATTTTGCAATGTCAGTGAATTTATCATTTGATATTTTACAGCTTGTAGCCTATTTTATAGGCCTACCGTTGTAAACGGCTAATTGTCTGCTCATTGTAAATCATAAACGGTCAAATAAAACAAGTAGGTAAACATGGTGTTATGGTCAACGCACCGCAATATCCTAACTGAAGAAAGACTTCTTGCGCATTGCATCATTTTTATATTAAGAAGCGCTTGATGAAAAATTGTGATGTAACCAACATTGTCAGAATGAAGCAACACGGTTTGTCACCAGCAGTGTACGCACAACTTGAGTGTTGCCAGCCAACAACTGCTGCTCTTGAACGTCCTTGGCAAGCTTCTTAGTAAAGACATGCACTTTCTACCCAAGAATGTCGGAAATTTTCTCTCGTTGTACTACAAAATTTTATAATATTGGTTTTTCAGTGTAAAATGTTGCATGTTTCTAAGCCAAAAACGTTTTTTCATGCCAAACTACTTCGTTAGGACAGTCAGTTCCAACCAGAAATGAAGATAAGTGGTACAATTTTAACATTATGTGGGAAAACACCTAATTTGCATACGTTAAGTCAAAATTTGGTCAAAATTCAGTTTCTATAGGTCAAAAAAAGTCAAAATTTAAATTTTTTAGGTCAAAATTTTCCTTTTTTTAGGTAAAAAAAACCCGCCCTAGTCATGAGATATACAAGTCGAATCGACACACAACACAACTCTCTGACTGACAGAATCTACTATGTATACCTTGTGACAGTACTAGCAGAGCTAAATATATATCTAGCTCCTTAACCATTCGAACGTCAGCGTGATATAGATCGATATATATTCGGCCGAAATGGTTCAATCGGGAGCAGCACTGCTCCTTCACAGATTACCATTAGCCTAATAAGTGGATTCAATCGACGTTGCCCATTATTATCAATCAATCGATTAGTCCGAGGTTTAGCCAACCACAGCCTCCTATACCGACATATAGGCTCCAATAGGTATTGTAACTTTTGTGAATGCAGCTGCGCACCGGTGGTGCGACCGTCCTGAACGTTATCGCTGTCAATCGATAAATGGCTCTAGCCCCATTAACTGCATTTCTAATGTAGACTGCACAAAGTACTTTGGTTGGCGCAACCATACTGTTCACAAATCCACTTCCAGACGTCAGTAAGATCGTATTCTGAACGTTATGTATATGTCCAGTCCATGCTCAATGTCAATCTCATGTAGGCCTACCATATCCATTGCAATTGCAAATATGCGCTGATGGACATTTATTCGACAAATCCAAACCACAACAGACGCTCGCGAGCAGATAGACTCAAAATGGTACACAATAGACATCGCCCCGTGATCCCAATACAACTCTCCAAAAAGAAATTTCAACAGTCTTCGTTAATCGTCCCCTGCCGATAGGCCAGCCAGTTGAATTTTATATTGCTCGAGATATTGTTGCCCACCTGGTGTAATTTCAAAACCATGAACCGTAACATTTGAAGAGCCATAAATGTAGGCGTGGAAGTAAGGAAAGAAAAGGACGTATAATATATTTTTGTCCTTGATATTTTTTGCGGCATACACCTACGCATGATGAACATACACGCGATGTGTGCAAATGCATACCATGAGTACATGATCTGCCAATGCCGCTGGACAAGGAATGTGAAGATATAGCGCCTTGCACGGCTTTCTAAGTCTTGCACCACTCCTCCACGCTATCCCAATAATGCATGAGCGCCAAGCGAGGAAGTCATGGATACCAGTGTTACTAATCACTAGGGCAAGTTTTAGCAGCTTTTGCAACTATTTTTACAGCTTCCGGCAGCTTCCTAAATACTCGTAAGATATGTATAATGCTGTTTTAAGCTGTTTGAAGGAATAGTGCAACTTTTTGCAACTTTTGTCCATTTTTTTTTCATACAACTTTTTGCAACTTTTTCGATTTGTCATGAAAGTATTTTTGATTTTAGTGGAATATACGGCCAAATTCGACTGAAATACCGTAAATCAGCACTGAAGTAACGCTCTTACTGGTATTTCGGGAGCTGAGCCGGAAAGTTGACATTTTTTTTAGTCAACCGAGCAGAATGTGGTCTTTTAGTGCAAATTTTGTGAAAATATAAGTGCAACTTTTTACTGCAACTTTCCACGGATTGAACTGCAACAAAAACTTGCCCTACTAATCACGTCTTTGGTCTGACCCGGACGGGGATCGAACCCACGACCAACCGATCGAGAAGCCAGACGCTTCACCCTTACGCTATCTTGCATTGAGATCGACTTTTGAATTGTGACGCAACAATGCTGTCTGGCTCTTCCTTCTTAGCTTCACTCTCATTTTGCCAGACAGAATTGTTGCGTCAAAATGTCAACACTTGATCACAATGCAATCGAGGCTGATTTTGGGGGGTTCCAGGACCATGAGCAGAATAAAATTTATATCTTCGTAATTGGTACAGAAGCAACTTTCCATTGATACCCGTTTTATCGAATTTAGCGCTCGGCAAGCTGATCAAAAATGGCCGTAAAGTTGCCTTTGGCTAAATGGAAAGTGTGACGTAGACCAATTTCACTGAGCCGTGAGATTTGCTTGTGTCCAGTGTCCACTCCATATAGGACACTATGCAGTATGCATATACCGACGATGTTGGCAACATGTTTCCAGGGTTGAAATCAAGTCACAGGTCAATCTCACTTTTATAGATTTGACTCAAGTCAAGTCCAGTCAATTTCAATTCACCACCAAGTCAAGTCCGAGTCCAAGTCAGCGAGCAGAGGGTCGAGTTCGAGTCATAGTGTTGGGTGGAGTGTTCACTGTTCAGTTTCGAGTTCAATCCGGTTAAACTCACTTTTTTCAAATCTGCTCGAGTGATGCTGATGGCTAGCATTCGATCATAATATAGGGAGAGAGATATGGTATTCTTTTTCGCCTGCACCATCGAGATGCTTTGACGACGGAGATGCGATACGGCCTTTATAGTAAGGTCATCTAGTCTGCACCCCCGGTTTTTTTTCTCCTCCATGCTATCCGTGATTGCTGAGCGCCTAGCAGGATAGCCGCGGATACCAGTTTTCGAGTCTTTGGTCTGACCCGACCGGAGATCGAACCCACGACCTACCGATCGAGAAGCTGGACGCACAACCATTACACTATCTCGCTCGGTTATCAATATAATATATTTTGTGAAATACCAATAATGTGGTGATTTTTTTTCTTCGAGATTACAATGAAATACCTGTCTTGGCTATCGTAGTTTCGAGTCATGCACAATGACTCGAGCACAAGTCGAGTCAATACAAAAATGTTAGTGTGATTTACGCAACAACAGCTAAATAAATCAATCTCATTATGTAAAAGCTCACTGGTAAGGGCTGTTACTCCATCTATTTTTAGAACAGGCCCGCGGGCGATTCATCTGGTCGTTACGGGCTACCTGGGGCCCGTGGGCACCGCATTGGTAATCCCTGATCTAGAATGTGGAAGGAGACCCTTAGTGGTCGTCGAAGCGAACCCCTTGAGTAGTGTGGTTGGACACAGTCGTAACGCAAGTTCAAACCCCTGTGGTTTCCACCCAGGGCTTGACAACTTTCTTATGATCGTAGGTGGCCCAATAGGCATCTGACCGCGCACACACTCCGACCCTCTAATGCCTGCTTAGCCGACAACATGACGCCTTAATGCATCTTCAAGGCTGCGGGACCAGCTTGTTTCTCCTCTCGGATTTTCCTTTATACTTCATTCTGTTCCCACTACAGACTAACGCATCCTCAGACGAGGCTGGGAGGCCATTGCTGACATGGTATATTTGCTACTGAGGCCACAGTCTAAACATGATATGCCTTTTCTCCTTTCTCCTCCGTCGCCCGCTTGGGTATTCCGCAACAGTATTCATGATCAACCGATCTGGCGTCGACAGCAGCACTCCCCGGCCCAGTGACGGCTACCCGCCATACATTTAGCTTTAGGAAGAGTATGGATGTTCTTTTCACGGCGCCGCCCACACACCTCGTTATGTCTTACGCCATTGTACGCTTCATAGTTCAAGAAATAATCAAGCCCTAGAGGCTGGGATGCCACAGCCTCACATATATTTGCTACTAAGGCAGCAGTCGAAGCACGACTGTGTCCTTCCACCCCACTCAAGGGGTCCGACGACCACTAAGGGTCTCCTTCCACAATCCACAGCCATATTCTAGTTCAGGGGTCACAATGCGGTGCTCACGGGCCCCATGCACCCCGCAAGGACCAGGTGAATCATCAGCGGGTCTGTTCTGAAAATAGATGGAGTAACAGCCGTTACGCTTACCAGTGAGCTTTTACATAATGAGATTGATTTATTTAGCTGTTCTTGTGTAAATCACTCTAACAGGTAACTTGGTTACTCCCGCCATTTACCCGCTTCACAATTTTAGTGTTTTTTGGCTGCGGTTTGTTTTTACAATAGAGAAAACTTTCCTTTTTAGACAGATAGAAACATGATGTTTTGGCAGCTATTGAGCTCAATATCATGACTCTATGACTAGTGGTTGTCGAGATGGCCTTTACCCCCTCGCACGCAGAAATTGGGGGGTTGCCGGCTGGAAAATGGGGACAATCCCCTATAATTGTTCTTGAAGTTTTAGGTCATTTGTCGGGATTTAAGAACCCCCTCTTTTCGATTAAAAAAAAGTCGTTTTCACTCTACCCCGGTGTACAGCCCCGTAACATGACCAGTGACCACTACCGATTTCGGTGCGTATAGTAAGCCCATATCATTAAATTGATTGCTCTTGAGTTCATCGGAAAGGGACGTTGGACACAGACACTTTAACATGGGTATTTGGCGCCCAGCTAGTTCATTACGACTATATGCCCTGGAATGCGGCCGTAAGCTACATAAGTGGTCGAAATGCGGCCGTGAATGGCAAAAAGGTTGGCCACCCCTGCTCTAAAGCAACCATTTCATCCACCTGATTTTAGTATTTTGCCAAGTCGATCTATTTTTATGCCATATTGTTTCATTTCCTTTGAACAATGTGATGTTCAATTGGGTATTCCCCTAAATTCCGAGTGCCTCGATTCAACCTACCTAGACTAGCAAATGTAGTATATAAGCTGGATTTATGCGGCTGTGAGTGGATGGTACATTTACAGTTGTATTATTGCACATAGTGGTCCAGGAAATTGATGAATAGTCTCGGCTAGGTATAGGGAGTGTAGGATATGTGATATAACAAAATGACTATCAGTTCTAAGTGAGTGTGGGACATGAAAATGATGTCCTGAAGTGACAATACTTTCCATAGTGAGGTTTTGTGACACCCCAATCCACAACAGCTGCATAAATCCAGCTCACATATTGCATTTGCTAGTCAGAAGTTGAATCAAGGCACTCGGAATTGAGGGGGATCCCCTATTTGTAGCCGATATTCTTCCAGCTCAACATGCACACAGATGCAAGGGATGAATTACGAAAAAAAAGTAGCTACAATATGTTTTTATGTTATAAGGCATGGGAAACGGACTGAAAACCTAGACTTTTTTAAAATCTAGTGTGCGTATGCGTACATCAATCTTTTCCCAGAAAAAGTAACAGTACCCCGATTCATCGCAAGTTTGTTCAAGTTCATTGCTCGCTCGACAAACCAACATGCACGGCCATCAAATGCTAAACACCATCTAAAACCCAGATGCAAGCATGTGCTTCGCCCAATGTGTGTAGAAGGGATGATATTCAATTTTGCTAATTGACAAGGCCGTTTGGGTTATGTTATGACGTTGTCGGATGAATCGCGAAGCACTCGTATAGGCCTACACCTCGCACCACAGCTCGCAACAGACCTATATATTCCTATCGTTACTCCCCTTCTAGGCAAACATTATACTCGAAAATACACGATTCCACAATAACATTTCATTACCAAGAAACATCGACAGCATAACATTTGATGAATTCAACAAACACAGTGGATATTGGATTGGTCTCATCAGAATTTGAAATTTCGAATTTCAACTTTGGAGATGGAAAATAATTTCCCAGATTGTATCATCATTTTGAGATAAAGTTGAAGGACGAACCAACCAAACAATAACAAAACTTTACAGAACACAGTGGTATACGACATAATACAAATCTAACACCACATTTGCACAAGACGACCAAGTAGTGGGAGCCGATATTTTCGACTACCGAGATTTAACGCTCCGTTTTGCTTCATGAACAAAAATTGTCGTTGCGATACTTTCCTTCCACTGTGGGAGTGTGGGTGCCTTCAATGCTAATAAGCAGTAGCATATCATTCCATGCATGCAGCAGAATGACAACAGCATTTCTGTATAGAAGTCATAGACTTCCAGTAACGTCTCTAATCTTTATGACATATCACTATTCGTATATTTGATATTTCATTCATGGTCATCCAAAATAATCATTTGGACACCTCAAGTCACTCTTACTGTTATGGAGACTTAGCGAGTGGAGGGATACCCGAGTACTAGACTCGGGATAGAAGTACACATGTTGATTCTGCCCAGCTCTAATTTGTGATGTGATAAGTACCCAATGAGCAGTACTCATGGGAGCAAGTAGGACGGCTTCAAGCAATCATATATGTACTACTGTCAGAGGAGTCAAGTATAGTACCATCACAAGGTAACACAAGCCTGGGATATTAATTCCCATTCATCTGTCCGTAGACATTACAGCATCATCGGTAGCATGTATATCACAGAAACTTCAATGTGAAATAGCCCTGGTTATGGGCAATAGACCAATCAACCACACTACTCCAGTACTCATCCTAGACGAGCAGGCTTCAATTACCGGACGACCAATAGTAGTTGCTTATCATACGTCCAGCTGCATCGATACAAGTTCATACAATGTCCAACTGAGTTTGCATTCGCACATGAAAATCCCACCGCAACAGAAAATTGTGAGATTCTATAAGAGTCCTTGCAAGAGCATCACTGACTTTTCATGACCCATGACGGGTCCATAACAACAATTCGATACATCTCCTCAAAATCTAACCGTTCTGCGGCACTCTCCACTCGGGGATCACCGACTTTAGGCCCCATCCTTCTCACACCCTCCCATATTGTAGAGTTGTGAAAATATTCTCCAGTAGTCGCATGACAGAATTTTCCAATTTTACGTTGCAGACTCATGGCGTTCAGATGATGTACCATGGCCTGCCTGCAGGAAAGGAAGAAATGCAATTAGGTTTGTGGTACAACATGAGAAAATGGCATGAATCAGATAATTGATTTTCAAAACTGTAACGCAGTGGTTCTCAACCTTTTTGACCCGCGGACTATTCTCAAGCTCGCCTATATATCCGCGGACTCAAGCTTATATTAACAAAAAGTAGGTTTTTTGATATCTATCCAAGACAGCGTAATACCGTATCGACAAAACAAACAAGCACTGTTATTCACTCAACCCACACTTAATGAGAGCCTTGTCCTTGATCTTGCTTGAAAAATTTATCGAATTCCGAAATTATGGTTGTCAATGTAGGCCTACATCTGATGTCAACTTACGGTTGAAGTCTATCGCTATAGCCTACTATTCTTTTGTTCGCTGTCAGAGTTGAAAGGCCAGATTCACACAGGTAGGCAATGTGACCGGAAATAGCAAAAGAGCTGTTGCAGCTTGCTAGCAAAGATCTGAAAGACTATGCTCCATCGACTGCACATTTGGCCAAAATTGAGTCAAGAAAGCTTTTGTAAACATGTCTTTCCACATCCATCGGCTTGCAATTCATGCAACTGTTCAGTAATGCAGTCATTATCTCTAGTCCTACTTAAAATATACAACAATAGATTGTTTCTGCGATTAGCACATGTCCAATTGTCCATGCACATATTGCTGTAAACGTTTTATCATGTCTCTGCTCGTGTAATCGGATTTACCGGTAGAGCTGAGTGAGGCGTTTCGGAAAATGATATAGCTCATGTGTATTTTTTCTTGGGGGAAGGGTACCCAATAATCAAGAAAGTTGACACCATTAAATCACCATTAAATTTTTGTTTTTAAAGTTGCATAAATTTCCAAAAAAAAAACTCTACAATTTATGTTAATTCACGAATAGTTTTGGCTCCCCTTCGAGCTCGCCCGCCCCCCCCAATTATGGAGGTTTGGGGCGCGGCAGTTACAGTCCTGCATACGTGTGTATGAAGAGCTGTCCTGGGGATTTACACCCGGCATATTCGGTATGTGAATTGTGAATACTCAGCATTAAATTCCGAGTCCATTCGTACTAAATTTGAGTCAATCCGGCCAAAATTGTAGAGTTTATGACCATGATAGAATTGATTATGACAATTTTAACAATAGGCCACCTCGGACATGAATGTAGGGCATTTTGAAAAATTCCAGTTGGCGATAATGGGGGTTTATACCTGGCATGTTTGGTATCAAACCAGGAAGATGCTACAGATGTGCAAAGCATACCCGTTTTGCCTGTGATACTTGCAACCAACTGGTTTGTCCAAGACGCAGAAAATCTCAGAAGAACGAATATTGCTTGCAATGCTGATCAATTTGTTGTAGTGCTGTTTCGTTGTTCTTGCGTTTGAAATATACGTGGCGAAACATCGCTTTTTGAGGTATCTCTAATATTGCTTTCAAAACTATAGTCACTGCAGTGTGATTTGTTAACTTGAAGGCATTTTGTATGCCCCTTATCAACAAGAGTTAACGGCACAATAAGAAGCATATAGAAAAAGATTCAAACGAAATCCAAATTGGCAAAATTTGACGTAACAATGCAATAATAAAAAGGAACGGTAGCTGGCCCAAGTCAGCTGTACCGGTACTCCTGTAGTCATAATAAAGGGGTAAGAGAGAATCAAATTATACAATACACAGAAGACGTTACACAGACAATTAGCGGTATATATTATTGGAATATCTAAAGATCGTATACAAACTCTTTCTCCTTCTTATGGTGCCGTTAATTCTTGACAAGGGAAACCCGAAAAGCGACCGAGGTGATGAATTCTACTGCAGTGAATGTAGTTCTGGAAGCACTATTCAATTTGAGTACCGCCAGTCACATATTTGAGGTATCTATGCATTTTTATGACAGCTATTAAGGTTACTAACATTTCAAAATAGGTATTTTGCGAATCACGCAGCCTAATTCTAAAATCGGAATTTAACGAAACCGGACCAGGACGGGGCTCATGCGCTTTCGGACCAAAAAGCTATTTTCTCCGTAAGGCTGCAATGACTTTGGTCCGAAAGTGAACGAGCCCCGTAGGTCTGTCAATTACATGTTCCGAAATCATATTGAAAGTGGAAGAAAAAATTGAAAATTTTGACATTTCCGTGGATTTTTGACTTCTCAATCTAAAACTAAGTCCGTAGACCACTAAATTAGGATCCATGATCGTTTCTTAAGGTTTTATCGATATAAAATTACCTAAAATAATAAATTCACTATGAGACTGGCGTCTTTCCATTGAAAAACACGCGGAAATACCAGGTTGACAATCTGTCAACGTGTGTGCCGAATAAGTTACTTAAAATTCCTGTGCTTGCGGACTCACCCAGGACCTTCCGCGGACTCAAATGAGTCCGCGGACTCGGGGTTGAGAAACACTGCTGTAACGGATAGGTGGGCTCCAGGCTGTATCAACCTTCACGGTCGTTTCGATCATCTCTATCTGATACCGAATACTGTGCAGTGTGCAAGTGCATGCATAGTTTCTGTAACACCATCATTGCCGTCTGTTTTTCAAGTATTTTGGTTGGATGAAAATTAAGTCTCTCTCTCTCTCTCATCAGTCCTATTTCCAACTTTCACTTAATCGCAGCCATGAGTGAGTGCTGAGGGAATGCAAGAATTATTATAATATTTGATACTGGTGCAGCCATGTATGTTAGAGACACTTCTACTTCTAAATTTATGTAACACCTCTAGTGTTGCCTTCATCATAGTGTCGTACCTCCCGCTTGTGTTTAGTTTTTTTTTTCGTTACAAAATTCAATCGTTCCTGCCAAAAAACAGTGACAATTTTTAAGACGGGAGAATATAAATGCAAGCTTTTAGCATCCAGAGGATACCGCCTTTCACACATAATTCAGAAAAACTAGATGTACCGAGCTTTCACCCTCTGACGTCATTGGTTTTCACCTCAACTTCAAAATACACACATCACCTCCATCAGTTCTACCGGTAAATCTGATCAGATGAGTTCAGACTGGATAAAATAATAATAGCAATACATGCAGTGATGCAAGCAAGTACCAATATTATTGACAAAATTTGTCCATAAATTGCTCTGGCTCGTTCGTGATTCGCACAATATGTAACCATATTGTCCTATACGGTGTGGACTAGGGTTGCTTTTAAAACAAAAATCAATTTAAAAAAAAGTTTAATCCATGACGTCACGAATATCAATTGTGACGTTTATAGTGGATTGACATTGATAATTGGATATGTAGGGTAAATTTAGCTCCTTTGACGAAAAATATCTGCACTATTAATGTTGAACCGACTATTTTGAGGGTTCCAACCATCCCATATCGATATATGTCAGCTACATCGGTTGGTAATTGTCCATAGGCTCATACAACATGTTTTTTGGAAAGCATTTACAAAATTATGGCATAATTTTAAAACTAATATAAAACACAATGTTTTTTTTTTAAAAGGCCCTCGTTTAGAACACTGTTTAGAACATGTTTGTTTTAAATGCAACCCTAGTGTGGACACAAGCAAATCTCACAGCTCATTGAAATTGGTCTACGTCACACATTTCATTTGGCTAAAGGCAATCTGACGGTAATCTTTGATCGGCTTGCCGAGTGCGAAATCTGATAAAACGGGTATCAATCAAAAGCCACCGCGGTGCTGAATGCGAAAATATGAATTTTATTCTGCTCGTGGTCCTGGAATCCCCCAAAATCAGCCTCGAATGCATTGTAACGGAGTTTGGTATTGTAACGGAACCATGTCGTCTGGGTGCAGGTGGGGAGCAGCGCCAACCTCAAGCGTATTGGCCATTATGGCGCAACCGATTGAGCATTCACACTCACTCTCGTGCGCACTTGCTCTTGAACTGCTCAGACGGCATGGTAGCGTCACAATACCAATCTCCCGTTACAATGCAACTTTTGAGGCTGATTTTTGGGGGGTTCCAGGACCACGAGCAAAATAAAATTTATATTTTCGCAATCAGTACCGAGGTAGCTTTAGATTGATACCCGTTTTATCAAATTTAGCGCTATCGGCAATCCGGTCCAAATTTACCGTCAAATTGCCTTTAGCCAAAGGGAAATTGTGACGTTAGACAATTTCCCTGAGCCGTGCGATTTGCTTGTGTCCAGACCATATAGGACACTATGATTAACACTTAGTTATTGACAAGGTGAGTGCAGTTGTTTGCATGAAGGTTAGTGATGAAATAACCGATAGAAGACGTGGGACAGAGTCTCCCAGGACTTGGGTTGATCGCCCTATAGGGGGTCCAAGAGCAACGGCAAGTATCCAAACCCCAGGAGGCCTGTGGGAACAGTTTGGTCACCTCTGGTATAACTAGATAACAATTGCAAACATACCGATAACATTTCAGATATGTACAAGACCACCCAAGATTGTACATTGCTTCTATGTAATTTGGGTGAAGTTCCAAAGCTTTCTTGAAAGCATGAGCCGCCTGAAAGCAAGTGACATCATAAGAATATGGTTCAAAACATCGTTACAAATCAAGTTTACCTGTGCATAGTTTCCAAAACAGGAATATGTTTCGCCGAGTTTGTTCCACATGACCGGATCCTCTTGATTTATCGAGAGAGCCATCTTGAAGAGATTGTCATTTATTGGAAACCAATTAACTCGAAAAAAACACATCGCTGCCACGAGGAAATAATCAGCTCTCATTAGGCAAATAATAGTCAACAGAATTAGGCTGATATGGCTGCAAGCAATGCTACAAGATTTGAAACACACCTCTTCATCAATATCCCATTTTTGATATTGCTCGAGAGACTTCTCATCGAGTGTGCAATGTGCATACTCTTCCATTATATCACTAGCATAATTTTAGGCCACAATTCATATGCTAATGGGTAATTGATGAAATTTCCAATAAAATTAATCTGATGTTGATTCTGTACTATAGCATAACCAGAGGTGGTCAGTAACGAAGTACTTATACTTTTTCGAAGTACTTAAATAGTTTTCCTCTACTTCTGGTACTTACTCAAGTAGATTATTTTTTTGCTACTTCTACTACTTCGTAATATTTTGTGAACTACTTACTTACTTTTTCGCTATTTTCAGTTTGTCAAGTAGAAGCAGTTCAATTCCCCAATAAGAAAGATAGCATAAAGAATTTCGGGGCTGTTTTCACGTAGTACCAACATTTAATTTTCATAAAAGTAATGTAATACCCAGAATTTTCATTGCGCTTCGCGCACAGTAGATATGGTGTCAAAAATATGTTTTAACGAAAGTATCGCTGAATATAATTTAGATACCAGGTTGCGTGGTTCCGTTCACACCGCATTATCGCCTATATCAAATATTTCATCATAGTAAGTAATATACCAAGCAGCCCATGACGTGTCTTAATCTGGAAAAGTGGACTTTGACTTTTTTTAACGTTGGACCTGTTTTAGCAGACCACCGGTGAAACTTTCTGGACAATAGACATGAAAGATATCGTCCGCTTTTTAGAAGTAGTATTTGTATTTTTCTTTCAATTGATAGTATTATACGTTAAGTTCTAATTATAGTTTCAGTTCTTTTGTCTGGAGAACATAATATCGAAGTATAAAAGCATGTGTAGTATATTCGTTGAGTTATATTTTGTATCTGAAAAGTCACACTCAGTGTACAATGCGACGTCATGAACAGATAGGAGGATGTCAAACGACACGCAGTTGCGACCGTTTTAATCTAACAGCCCCCTCGGTCTAGAGCAGTGCTCTTCAACCGGGGTTGTCGTACACCCTAGGGTGTACCAGAATTTGCAAAGGGTGTACCACTCGGATGGGGTGTACAGGGGTGTACCAGATCCGAATTACAATGAGCCGATGGCTAGCCATCACAAAGACAGGTTTATGGGTCAGTACAGGTTGACGTAGAGGTTAATGAGCAATATGGTATGACCGTATGATGTTATCTCAAGTGTAATACTGTACACCGCTTGATTGTGATGTCATAAGCAAATATTTCTCCTATTCATTTAGCCGTCGGCAATAGACCAATGGTTCCGTTTGGTGTTGGAAAGTATGCAGTTAACAAACATGTGTTCAGCTAGTCATTTGTCTTTTAGTGATTTTTGAGGAAACCGCCGCGATAGCTCAGACTTCTTGAATCGGTACTTCCTACCCGACGTTAATGAATACCGCAATGCACATAAATGAAGTGACGTTGCCAGCCAGGGTCGAAACAGCTTCCATGTTGAAATCGAAACTCTTTTGTTTTAAAATGCCGATTTTATATCCAATATTTCGCCATACATTTGCAATTTAGTATTTTGTTATTAGTGATGCAAATTAGCGACAATAGACTGTGTATAGCGGCATACGATCTGAGGTTACTGACATCTCTTGCAGCCCATGTGCTACTATCGACATGTGTGTGGTGTGGGGCAGGCCTGATACGCAGTAGGCTGGTGCGCCTGCTATCATCGCTGATCTGAATTACCGCTTCTGCAGCAGTAGCTTTACCTACTCTCTCCACAATACTGTTACATTTAGGTTGATTATCGTTCGTAATGTCATGCTGTTTTGGGGCTGACACGAAATAAATTCCAATTTGCGTGCGGGCGGCCTAACTGGCGGCGAATAGACTCTGTGACCAAATACTATTTTATTCAAATCCAAATTTTTTTGACGGCAATAACTCCGCTTCTACTTGTTGGAATTGAACCAAATTTGAAGAACATCATTTTTACAGACAACCTAATACTTTCATTGGGTGAACAGAAAAATTTCACATTTTTCGTTATTTATTTTTATATTATAAATAGAAACTTTCTTCTTCTACCGTAGCCATGCGGCTACTGGTTGGAATTGAACCAAATTTGGTGTGTAGGCTTAAGTTAGGTAACCTAACAATTTTATCAAGTAGCCAGTACGAATTGAGGAAAAAAGTCATTTTGAAGACCCCTAATGAACAGGGGTGTACGAGTTTTGAGCAAACGTTAAAAGGGTGTACCACGTCGAAAAAGGTTGAAGAGCACTGGTCTAGAGTGCCCGATGTCACAGTTCTTTTCCATGCTGATCTTTTTGAAGCCGCGGCCCTTTCTACTAGTTCTTTCCATTCCTTGTGAGTGCTTTCTTTCGTCAGGTCTTTTTCTGGGCTTTTTTGACGCCGTAAGAACGGCAACGGCGGGTGAAGAGGAGCCCAGATAAAACCTCCGACGGGACCGGGTCCGCCAGATTAGTAGGTGCTTATCGTCACCACTACGCTATGTCCCCCGCTAATGCCTTATATTTTCCGAAAATAAAGCTATACACTATTTGGCATTTTTATGATCTGCCATATTTTTAATTAACGTATACTAATCGAGCAAAGTGTTAAAGCCGTATCCAAAACAACTTCTCCGCATTGCTCTTCGACTGAACTAAGGGCCTTATAAATATGGGGGAAGGCGCCATGCCATGATATTCTCTAAAACGGGGTGTTGGAGTGAACAAAGGATTAGTATCGCATTTCCATATCAATATTATCATTTACATCCCATGATGTGGACGACTGCTTATTCTGTCAATGATTGACACCTCCTGGGATGCATCATGAATCAAGGTATTTACACCTTCCGCATAGTTCCATTTGCAGCTTTTGACAGTCCATGCGAACGAATTACGATCGTTTTCACATCTACTTACTTACTTGAGTAGATTTAAAGTCACCAAATTCTACTTCTACTTGAAGTAGTTTTAAGTTGCTTGTGTAAGGACTTATACTCGCACTTGAGTAGTTTTTTTCGTCGCTACTTCTACTTCTACTTGAGTATCTTTCTTGACTACTTTGACCACCTCTGAGCATAACATAAATGAATATCTATGCCTTTATACCTGGATGCAGTCAATCGCATTGTCGTGCTCACAGCCCAAGTTGTAGAGCATCCCTAGAGCTCTCAGCACATCGCGATCGGGATTTTCCTCATTCAATCGTAACGCTTGAACTAGCAGGCCTTCAGTTTCTTTGAACATGCGACTGCAATGAAAATGAGTCCTTTGTGATGTTTGCAAAGCATGTTCTGGCAAGATAAGACCGGATTGGGAATCCGGCACACTTTTTCTCGGCATCTTCTTAATCTGATTGTACTTGCAGTGTATTCAACGTTGACAGCCAACTTCCATTGTATGTTATTACCGGATAGTTTTGCAGTATTTCGAGCCAGATTTTGTTCTGGATAATATCGACAGTTTCAAGCAGAGGTGGTCAGTAATGAAGTACTTTTACTTTTTCAGAGTACTAGAGTAGGTTTTGCAAACTAGTTTTACCCAAGGAGTTTTCAGGTTTTTACGTAAAAATAGACCTAGAATACTTGTATTTTTTGCGTATTTGCAACATGCTACTTCTACTGGAGTACCAAGGATGACAACTTAGACCAGCTCTGGTTGAGTGTTGGCGTATTTTCCCAGAAATGAGCATTTTATTGAGAATGGAAATCCCGCTTAAATACTGTTGGCAAACATTCATACCAAATTAAATAAATGTCCGCAAGCACAGGAGATGGGACAACAGGCAGAAAATGAGTGCTAATGACCATACTTTTTATAATAAATGCATCACTTCAGAGCAAAAATGAGGCTCGAGAACCGTAATGATCCCTCCAGGGGATGAAACTTCATCCAGTGGCTCTGCATAAGTGCAAACTGCACAATGCACACACACGCTAACATCCTAGCACAGAGGTTCTCCACCTTTTTGACCTCACGGCACCTTTGCGAGGGAATTGTAGTTCCCCTTGCAATTCAAGAACCACAAGTGCAAGATTTGGATAGCTGATGACTAAAAAAAAGAAAAATAGTTCGTCAACCTGCATCATGTTACTGTTCGAGTATTCAGCCAAAGATTCTCACCGCCCCATTGTTGGGTTCGTGCGATTACCTTTTTTTTAGTCATCCTCTTATCAAATGCTACTGTATGTGGGGAGTGGGCGTCCAACCGACATTTGACGGTGGAGGCCCGAGTTCGAATCTTGGATTCCAGAAGCGACATAAGCTTATCTGGGTTCCTCCTCCCCTATGTTGCTGCGCTCAAGCGTCTTTACATAAAAGGGCCAGATGATGAAAGACAATGATCAAAGACTGCTACATCGGAATTAGGCTGAGGTGGATGCCAGATTGAGAGACCGTATACTCAGTCTCACAGGCACCGGCAGTAATGCCGGACTAAACTAGCTGGGAATTGTGCAATTTGGAAATACTTCACAAGGTATTTCCGTTTACATGCTGCTGTTCAAGCGAGAAAATTAGTAACGCGTTGATCGAACACGAGTAATTAGAAGCGACGAGATATCAGAGACATTGACTTCTAAATGTGCCAGAATCTCACGTCTCAGTTTGCTGGTGTGCTCTCAATAAGAGATTACCAAAAGTGCGCTGCACAGCGAGATATCGCAATCCTCATTATACGAGTATGCATTTGCAAGACAAATGGACATGAGATATCTTTCTCGTTTGTTGTGCATGCGAGTATTGGTGACATCACATCATGCTGTAATCTGCTGTGTAAATGAAACTTCATCTTTGATTCACATGGAGTTGTTAGTTGTTATATCATACGAGCGAAAGTTGAGCTTATTCAGGCTAATTGACATTATATGCGCTAGTTCATCAACACAAGGAAGCTGATCCGATTCTTGTATTATAGGCAGGCACATGAATGGTTATCTTGATAAATTTGAAAAATTTGTACGCCTTTTCACGACTGGATACCGGTTTGCTTCATATTATCTAAATTCAGTTGCTACATACAAGCGACAAGGTAATTGCCCCATTAGTGATATAGAATGCTAGAGAGTAGCTCTAACACTAATTATAATAGAACTGCAGATTAACCCTGGTTACGAACCACTGTCCTAATGTATAACCAGCTATTAGGTCGTTCTTACTAATTCGTATAATAATTCCCATGAGACCCGCTGCTAGATGCCAGTTCAATTCGAGTCTCCTTATCCGCCTTCAAATGCTTGTATTTCGGATGAACTTTTACCCAATCTATCAAAGCCATGCATGTGGAGTCCTTGTCATGACTTTGATTAACTGACGCCCTTTCAAGCAGCGATTCCGTCATGTTTGGGTCAAACTGATAGCACCTGCAAAATAAAGGTAACATACTATTATCGAACAATTCACTAAAAACTATTAGCGGAGATTCACTGATTTACTCAAGCGAAAATTCTAACTAACGAGGCAATAACCATCTGTATGGCTACTGCATAGCCAGGGTTGCCATACCGTCCTTATTTCCAAGATTTGTCCTTATTTTGAAGGGCCACGTCTTAGAAAATCCAACTGTCCTTATTTCTAAGAAATGTTCTTATTTTCGACTTGCGACCTTATTTTGTCTTGTTTTCAACAACTACAGAACTTCGATCATTTCCCTCTGGCATCTGTGTGGCACAATATTCTAAAAATATGCTTTTGCGTCGAGATTTCATGACATCACGAATGAAAGGAACTCCCATGGCGTACGCACCACCGGATTTGACTTCGAAGTGGGACAATAGCTTAGCTAGGGCAGTGAGTGGTGTAGCAGCTTCGGCTGTACGAAGCTATCGCCGCGGACGTCATTTTAGCAGTAAACAGCAGTACCAGGTTTCTGCTGTTTAGTCTAAAGCAGAATGAACTGTCGGGAAGGAAGCATTTACTGCGTACTGAAAAAGGGCGTCGACAATTGGGTTAAAAAGTAAAGCTATAAATTATTGATAAATTGATCTAAATTATATATTGTGCATATAGTGTTAGCTACTAATAACGTTAAATCTGGTAGTTAAAATTAGCAGGCGTAAAAACGTTTTTCGTGACGATTATGAGAGAGAATTCACAGGTATCACACGAAGCTTGAAAAAGGAGTGCTTCGCACATTGCAATATCTGCAATTGTGACATTAACCTAGCTGGAGCTGGAGGCCATAGGACAGACCGGTATTTCAGCTCATATTGATACCCCAAAACACAAGAAGTGTGCCATGATGATTAATTCGAGCCAGTCGATGAATAATTTTTTCACAAGTCGATCATCACCAACGACCACAGACTACAACGCAGCTGCTGCTGAGGGTATCTGGGCATTCCATACTGCAAACACCATCAATCATTCCGCTCCAACGATTGCACATCGAAATTGTTTAAAGCAATATCCCACCATTCCAACATCGCACAAAAGTTTGCTTCGGCCAGGACCTAGACTTATAAGCATTGTTACTGGAGTTTTTGCTCCACGCTAAAAAATGATTTTGTCTAAACTTGATGTAGCTTACAGCCTTTTTCCATCTTGGTTGACGCCTCTAATCACAACTAGGTGAAGAAGTTTGGTTTATCAGAGGGTTCAAGACCAACGTGTTTTTTTTGGGGGGGGGGAGGGGGGTGCTGACGAAGTGCTGTTTCGGCCATGAGTAAAGGTAAACCTAGACCTGTGCTGTCGTGAGATCCATGAAGCACTTTATACTAACAAGGAGTGGCGGGAGCAGGTTAATTGTTTCTGGAATGTGATATGCCACAACTCGTATAAATACAACATATGTACAAAAACGCTTTTTAATGCTAATTTAATTTTTCGACTGTCCTTATTTCTGGGGCCAAGTCGATGGCAACCCTGTGTATAGCGAATACGTAACACATGTATCTACAATTTGACACATCATAAAAACATTGAGAAACACAGAAAACATGTTGCCTGCAATCAAACTCCGCGAAATTTGAAACAGTAGGCTAACAAGTTAACAGTTGAGAATATACAGAAAGACGCAGGTCATGATAATATACAATGACAAGATGCAGCCCACACAGAGACGCGAATATGCTGAGATTGATGTGCGAACCATTATACGATGAATAGTACAGCAATATCAAGCATGTGTTTTTTGTAGTAGATATGGCAATGTTGACTCAGAAAATACAAATCTCAAACCATACCTTCGAAAAGATAAGGAAGCGTCATAAATGTACAAGTTCTTGGCTTGCACCATCCCGAGCTGCAGCCAAGCCTGTAGGATTAGATAGAGATTATTACTTTCAAATATCCCTCAATCATAATGAAAAGGCGTACGTTACCTTTGCGTTCTGGGGATTTTTGTTCAAAGCAGCTTCAAACATCAAGGTAGCGTTTATGGTATCGTAAACTTTTAGATATTCCATTCCCTTTTCAAAGGCATCTTCCGGGCTCATGTCCAGATATGGATTATCCTTTTGGAAGCCATAAGGTAGATCCTGAAGTAAACAGGTAAAACTAAGGCACTGGCCTTCTCAGAGCATGGCAGCTCAACTTGATAAAAGTATTACACGTATTGCTCTTTTATTCCTATACTTGGCTTGATGATTAGCAGAATTAACTATTGAAGTGACACAGTAGAACAAACTTAGCATCGACTTTTTTCCATTCACAAAGCCATATTGTTATTTGCATTCTGTTTCATTCCAGAAGGGAGAACATATATATATATAGATATAAAAAAAAATATAAAAATAAACACCCATCTAGACAGTGACGATGCTTAATTTTCCTTACTTTCTGAGAATACTCATCTTCTGCGCTATGAGATTCGTCTTCCGATGATGATTCTATCGATTCCAGTTCTTCTATAAATTCCATTGCGGATTCAGGGACAGATGAAGAGGGTTCATGTGATACGTTGACATGATCTTCAACCTGCCAAGAAAATTATGCAAACCATGCAATCACGTCAGCCATCCCAGATACAATGAGAGTAGTTCTTTCTGAAACACTCTGCATCTAACTTGTCAATTTCCAAAAATCAACAAATAACCCAATTGGTTGGCTGGAGGTTAGGTGAGAAATTATGTCATGTCGGGGGTCAGTTGTTGGGATATGGGTGGGGCTATGGTTTGTATTGTCAAGGATTAGGTTAGTGGTGAGGCTAGATCAGGGCAGGGCATAGCTTGGGTTAGGCCATGAAATTTCATTGCCGTATGTCATGCTTTAAAGGTGGGTAACCGGCCCATGGGTCAGATCTGTAAGAAAGGTGCTAATTAGGGTTGTCCATAATTTGGAAAATCTCAAAATTTATTCGTATCCATGTCTCATTCTATAGATTATAGTTTAAAAACGTCAATGAACGTGCAATAAGCTCACAGGAAAGTCGTTAACATATGTCTAAATGCGTTTGAAAGTAGCTGCCGCAGAGTGGGCGTGTCAGCGACCATAGAACGGCAAGCAGACTAGTAATGATGAAATCACGGAGTTTGATTGGCTAATCTGCTATGCTTCAATGATCACGACGTTGGTGGCTTGTTGATCAGCTGATCAAGGAGTCGGCTAACGGCGGTGATACTGTAAGCACATTGTAGGTTGGTCCACAAATAATGATTTAGGATTAATTCAGAACATGTTTAATTACGAAATACATGATGAACAAAGAACAGCTGCTTCACAATATCTTTAAATACATGACTGGATGGCTCATTGTGAAGGCAACCGTTGTAGCCTGTATGCCTCGATTTCATTGATGGAAAGCACAAAAACACGCGAAGAAATATTGAAAAGGCGCTTATGCAGGTGGCAAACGAATTTCAAGTTTCAGAAGGGAAGTACCATAATTGAATACAAATATAAAGCTTATCATTGACACTACTTTGTCTGATCTTATTAAGCTGCTGTAGCGGTATATAATAGAAGTCTTGAATGCTGTAAGGGCTGGATGAATCAGTCATTTAGGCTTGGCACTTGTCAGATTCTTGCAGCATAATGAATCATACCCGCAAGTGTTGTCAAAGTCCTCAATGATGCCGCGCAAAGAGGTCTAAAGATAAGCACACACTACGTTGGTAGGACCAGCAAAAATACAGTCTGCTTGCATTGCTAAGCATGTCCTTAATGAATCTTAGTTCATTACCGGCTGCATCACGACTAATGCTTGACTCAAACCAGAGTGGACATAAAAAGGAGGTATCGAAGCGGTGTGGCAGATATACACTCTTCTTCAGAAATCCCATGTAAGCTACCTGGTCGGCCCATATATCTTCTGAGCATACAGGATTGTGTCTAGAATCCATCTCGCATGGTATGATGCACCAGTTTGGCGATGTCTAATATGCCTTACCTGCACCCAGAAAAGCAGGGCCACTTGGCGTAATCTCAAGCATATCAGATAGGTATTTCTCGGATCTATACTTAGTTCTATAAGTTCACAATCATTTGCTGTTTCACCTCTGTCATGCCTGCAAGAGCCTATTGTTGCCAAACCTATCGGTACCTAGTTTCAACACTAAAACATTCAATGACCAGATGTCACATTTTATTATTAAATCACCAACGTACAATGTGCTTACAGAATCATTGCCGTTAGCGAACTTTTGAACTAGTAGAAGCACATAATCAGCAAGCCGCTATGGTCGTGATCATTCAAGCATAGCTGATTAACCAATCAAGAGACGTGATTTTGTGATTACTAGTCTTCTCGCCGTTCTATGGTTGATAACACGCCCACTCTACGGCCGCTACTTTCTAACGCATTTAGACAAATGTTAACGACTTTCCTATGAGCTTATTGCAGGTTCATTCACGTTATTCATCAATAATCTACAGAATGAGACATGGATACGCATCCTTTTTGAGATTTTCCAAATTATGAACAACCCTAGTGCTAATATTTTGTGCAGCATGCACTCTCTGCTTGCGGAAGCCGTACATTAGTTTGTACCAATTGGATTGATCCCTTTCGGCAAATAATATCCATCCAGGACCACATATTCCTGTCGAGTACGACATCTGTTACGGAGTCAACCGTCGATAGCTTATTAGTTAAAAGATCTGCTGCAGCATGTGACTTGATTAGGCCTACTAATTATTGACAGATGGTTCTCATGTTCCCTTGAAAGGGAATATAAGCATATATCACATTCTCCTGCCAATTTTAATAAGATTATGATGATGAACTATTTTCGCAAGATTATCTACATATGCTACCAAGTCATCCTTAACACTAATAAGCATTATACCGTACTGCAATGCCTGGAAACAAGCTTGACAAAGAAAAAATGAGCCTGACGTTTATTAAATAATTTTCCGATGATGCCAATTCAGAAAAATGAGAGCCTGGATTTTGAAGTAACTTATATTTCTCGACTTGAATATTTCATATGTCGAGAGAGTAAGGTCCAAGGTGGCAATAAGTCTGTAGGTGTAGGTGCATGCCGTGCCCAGCCAAGATAAGGAGAAGGGTTTGAAAATTCCACAAATTTGCCACAGCAACATATATTTATTAGGGTTAAGTAGACACGCAACTCTCAATTATACAAGGATCAGATAACCTGTCTCGTGTTGATACCTGTATGATATATATCATTGCCAGTATAAGTTCCACCTTTACTTGCTAAGATAAGCACTGGAAGAGAAGCAAAGCTTGGTATCATATTACCAGAGGTGGTCAGTAACGAAGTACTTCTACTTTTTCGAAGTACTCAATTAGTTTCCCTCTACTTCTGGTACTTACTGAAGTAGATCTTTTTTTCGCTACTTTTACTTCTATTTTGTAATATTTTGTCAACTACTTACTAACTTTTCGATATTTTCACTTTTCGATATTTTCAGTTTGTCAAGTAGAAGTAGTTTAATCTCCAAATAAGAAAGATAGCCCAAGGAATTTCGAAGCTGTTTTCACGTAATACCAACATTTAATTTTCATAAAAGTCATGTAATACCCAGAATTTTCGTTGCGCTTCGCGCACAGTAGATATGGAGTGACAAATATGTTTCAACGAAAGTATCACTGAATATAATTTAGATACCCGGTTGCGTGGTTCCGGTCACACCGCATTGTCGCATATATCAAATATTTCATCGCAATAAGTATGGCCCCCATAACGTTTGAAACTACTGTTTCGCAATCTAGCAATTAACTATTATACCTAGCAGCCCATGGCGTGTCCTAATCTGGAAAAATGGACTTTGACTTTTTTAACGTTAGACCTGTTTTGGCAGACCGCCGTTGAAACTTTCTGGAAAAAAGACGTGAGATATATTTTCCGCTTTTTAGAAGTGGTATTTGTATTTTTCTTTCAATTACGAGTATTAACGTTGAGTTCTAATTATAGTTTCCGTTTTTTTTTTGTCCGGAGAACATACATGTTGAAGTATAAAAGGAAGTTTAGTAATGCCTCATATTTCCGAAACTAAAGCTAAACACGACATGGCATTTTTACGATCTGCTAAATTTTTAATAAACGTATACTAATCGCGCAAAGTGTTAAAGTCGTATCCGACACAACTTCTCCGTAGTGCTCTTCGACTGAACTAGGGGCCATATAATATGGGTGAGGGCGCCATGCCATGATATTCTCCGAAACCGGGTGTTCGAGTAAACAAAGGATTAGTATCGCATTTCCATATCAGTACTATGATTTACATCCCATGATGTGAACGACTGCTTATTCTGTCAAAAATTGACACTTCCTGGGATGCATCAATATGAATCAAGCTCTCTACACCTTCCGCATCGCTCCGTTTGAAGCTTTTGACAGTCCATGCGAACGAATCACGATCGTTTTCACAACTACTTACTTACTTGAGTTGATTCAAAGTCAGTCAATTCTACTTCTACTTCAAGTAGTTTTAGGTTGCTTATGAAAGAAGTACTTCTACTCGTACTTGAGTAGATTTTTTTCATCGCTACTTCTACTTCTACTTGAGTAGCTTTCTTGACTACTTCGACCACCTCAGCATAATACAATCAGACATGGGGTAATCGCGATTTGTAATCGTAATCGATTACGACGATTACAGCATTTTCAAGTAATCGTAACCGCAATCGATTACATTCGAAAAAATCCCGAAGTAATCGTACTCGTAACCGACTACTTCCCATATTGAATCGTTCTCTTTGTGAAAGAACGATTACTTTTTATTTGTACAAGGACCGTGACATAAACTGAACACTCGTGAACAAGAAAGAGATTTTATACCAGTTATTGAGAGCACAAAACGTCTGACTTTCAAATGCCACTGCTCATTATTACGTCAGAGGTAGCCTATTAGCTTTGCTCGTCTTTGCGTAAGAAGTGTCCACACATAGTAAATATAGATATTCGATGTACATTAGTGTGATTGTAAGAAAACCCACCGTGCTGTATATCGGGTTATCAATACATTTCAGACACCACTACCTCGCAACAGGATAATTAATCACCTCTCTGCCTAAGTTAAAATAGCAACTTTTGTATTTATGTTTGGTTCTGCTTAGTTAAACTATAGAATGTAATAGTTCTAATTCTATAGTTGAATACAGTTTTCCCGTTGCTGCTTGGCGAGCAGTAGGCCTATATGGTACGAACGTACACCAGACAAAGGTTTGGAATTTTGTACTCGTCAAATAAAACATTACAGTTTCCACAACAAAGCATTAAAATCAACAGCTGCTGATATATATCATAACTGAGCCGTTGTTTTGTCGTTTTCGTAATGGCAGCTTGCATTACATTATCTACATTAAGTTGAAGGCAAAATTTTACGTTCACTTTCTCTTATTCTCATATTATTCTACTCAAAACGGGTGCCAATCGCTATTTCACAATTCTTTACTGAACATTTGGACCTGCCGCCATAGCTATCGGCTTATATACCATGTTAGCGTGTGTTGTAGCTAGAATCAGGATCAAAACAGCAAAAGTTTCCCCCCCCAAACATTGGTCTTGGGCCCCCATAGAGTAGTCAATTTTGAAATTGAAGATTTAATTTAATCAATAATATTGGTAATTGCATTATATTGCATTTTTAATCCTATCTCAGCGTCCGATGGCCAGATTTATCTGAAGAGCAGGGGGCGCGTAATTCATAATTATAACATCTGGTATCTTGCAATAATTACTTAATTGTATGTTGTTAATTCGTGACCTCCGGTCTGTTATATAGCCAAAAGATATTGATTGCAGTGGCCCAAACATAGCAGACTAAAAGAAAAACTTGCGTTAGACGCACATACAAATTGTCATGTCTAATGTTCTGTGGGTGCCCGCCTGCCCGGGTGGCATTTGCATCGTGGGCTCAGATTGAAAGGAATGGACTGTCAGTCACGCACACCCAGTGCGGCTATTGACAATGAACACATACCCTAAGTTTCGGCCAATGTCTTTCTTTAGTAGCACACATTGTGGAGTCTCATGTTGGCCGAAACTGCATATGTCTTTTGATGTGTCGAGGAGCGGTATTGACTGGCACCTAAATGCCTATTGCTATGAATTACACTGGTCAACAAAATGAAAAAATAATTTTTAGGCAGAACATCTGAGACCCGTTTCTGGGGTTTTTGAGGTTGCTGATTACGAATATCACATTAGTTTTGTGAGATTGGCTCTCTGTCAGAGCATATTTATACCCCCAAAAAAGCCCAAAATTACTGTATTTACCCTTAAATATTCCACTTGGTAGAAAGAAAATCGTAATTTTTTCTAATTTTATACTGCGCATAAATGTCTAATTGACAATGAAGAACCCTCATGTCATTCTCAATCATTCTATCAATATTAACATGACATGATGCGAAATATTTGTTTGTCAAAAAAGCAGTTTGTCAGGCCTAAATATTGTACTTTTGCACAACGGAAATTCATATTCTCCTGTATCAATGGTCATTCTACCAAGATTAAAGAGGCGTATAAAACTATAAAATTTGTCCGTGAAAGACTCAACTACAATACCCACGGGTATCTGGTATATTCGAATACTGATGAAAGATCCCAATTTCACATTCGTATGGAGTTCATAGCATGTAATTTCTCCTAAGATGTGGTAAATAAAACTTTTTAGATGATCACAAAGCACCCAACCACAAACAGTTGGCCCGAAAATTTGTATCTGCATATCGAAAACTTGGAACAAAACTTGGAAATTCATAACCCTCAAAACCACTCTTACTTTGTCTGCCTAAAAATATGTGTTGACCAATGTTATACATGCTTTATTTCTTGAGGGGGAGACGTATGCATTTCGAAATCAAGCAATCTAGAGATATTTAAATCGCAAAGCTCAAAGAGAATTTCCAAGTTAATGAAATACTTTTGAGTACCCTCCAACCACGCTCTCCACCCTATTGGGGAATTTGGGGTGCGGCAGTTATGGACCTGGCAAGAATGCAAAACGTGTGTGATAAACCGTCCTCTATAAAATGGGCAATGGGTACATTATGATGTTACAAGGAATGCCCCATATTCTTTAAAACAGTTGGTATATCATTAGGCCTTTTCAGCGCAATCCATGTATTGTCTTCCAATATAACTACTACGATGCAAAATAAATGTAATCGTGAGTAATCGTGATTACTTTTCAAATGTAATTGTAATCGATTACTCGGGGATTTTGTTGTAATCGTAATCGTAATCGTAATCGCGTGTTTCAGAAGTAATCGTAATCGCAAATCGATTACATTCATGAAGTCATCACCCCATGTCTGATTACGATACATCAATCCAATCACTCTTTTTCACCTACAAATGAATATGTATTATTGGCCCTCAGTGAACTATATTCTCTGTTCTGGACTGATGGAATCCGCACTGTAATGACACTAATTTCACATGATTAAGACCTTTGTCATCTTCTGTTACCACGAACCTGCCACTCATTTTCCGATATGTCATATGTTAGTATCTTAGAGTATTTCTCAGTTCAGATATTCATAAATTAATTATTGTCAGTTTACGTAGTCAGTCTTGAACCAGCATGACATCACAATCCATAATCAACATAAATCTAATGGCATTGTCTCAAAACCATGGAGATAAAAGAGAGGCAATGAGTACTGGTAACTGCAGCAGTCGTGATAGTTGGATCCAGCGATGATACGAGCACGCATCACATTACAACACATCAGAAGATGTCAATCACTCCATTTCACATACTAATGTATACACAACCCCAGCCTTCGAGCACTGTCGATTCTCACTAATTCATAGGACTGATAATACAAATTGCTGAATGGCAAAGCAGCTCAGAAAGATTTTGCTAATTCTCGCTTCCTGACAGCACTGAATATGAAAAATTGGTGAATTTGAAAAGCTTTTTCTCAATAATCTCAGCTGACCTCGTCAGTCAGGGGTTATCGTCAGCAACTAGTAGAGAATTGGAAATAACATTGTATATCAACAATCGTATCATGAAATATGATTTCACCGGCATGAAATTTTGAATAATCGGGGCGAAGAAAGCGCTCAAACTCAATGTACTATATTTAGATTGTACACAAACTCCTTCTGTTGGCACAGATTTGGTTATCGTATATAAAAGCTTCAATCCTATTCAGAGTGTAATATACAGTGACATACCCTGGAAGACCTTATTTGGTTAAGACCTTATTTGGTTCTACGGCCGGAAATGTAAATCGATCAAAATAATAACAATTACCGGCTGTCTATTATTTTCTTTCATTGAAGACACACAATGCGCATTGTGCAATGTAACACATAAGGCGCAATGTTAGGAAATGAACAGGAGCTGGAGGACAAAAAAACAAAAGCTGATTCTGAATTTTGATTAAATCTCGAATATTGAAGTTTGTAGTTCATTTCAATCACATTCCCACGGAGCCATGGCGCAGAGGTGGCTGGAATCAGAGAACATGGCGCTCGACAATGGAGACTGATCTAGCGCAACGCGGGCTGTCGCTTGAAGACGCCCACGACCGCCCACGTTGGAGACGCTTAACGCGAGCCCAAAACTGATTATCTCGATGTTCTTTTGTCTCCTGTTTTCTTTTGCCCTTTTTTATTTTTATCTAATTGAAAAGTCGATATATATATATAATCATCTAATTTGTTACAGTCGAGTTAAGAATTTGGTGTCAAGTGTAACGTGACAAGGATATAAAATACCCAACACAGGAGATAAATATATTGTGGTTCCCCAATACAAGATGGAGTACGGTAATATTGTAAAACTTACGTCATTCAATTGCCGAGTCCAGGCATCATTCTTCTCTGATCCAAGATATGAAAAGTTATTTTGAATGAATGAACAACACAGGAAATTGGCTGCTAGTTTGTACATACAAGCTGTTGAAGATGTTTGACCCTCCATCTCAGAAGTGTTGGTGTCGAGAATTCTTGGTTCATTATCCTCAACTTGATAATCTTTTGACCTAAGTAGTATAGTATATTGGTTATTCAAATTGCATACAAGTCCAAATAAAATTATTATTACTTTAGTAACATATCAAACATATTCAAATATGAATACGTTACTGAACTAAGCTTAACCAATATACGCATATGATGACACAAATATGTATTAATGCAGATGTACTCAAGCATCTCTTCATTCAACATCCATGGTAGCAATTTGTGACTAAAATGGCTCAATACGAATAATTCACATTTTTATACCAATAGCTCAAGTGTCGCAACGTTTATTGAAAGTAGAACAGCGGCATGAAATAACATAGGGTAATACAAAGCATTGAAAGTCATTCATGTACACGCACGCACATGGGGGAGATAGCGTAGTGGTGGGCATCCGCACCATCTATGCAGGCGGCCTGGATTCGATTACCGCCCTCAGAGGTTATTTTGAGCTCCTCGTTCACGTGTCGCTGTCCTTACGGCGACAAAAAACGCCCAGAAAAAAAAGACCCGATGAAGAAAGAAAAAGAGCAAGAAATAGCTCATAAAAAGGACCAACGATGTAAGAATAACATCGAAGAAGACTGTGACATCGGGCACTAGGTCGAGGGGGATGCCAGTTGAAGAGGTTCATTAGGCTACTATGAAATCGTGATACTGGTTGCTCTGGAGACCGGGAACTATTGAGTCAGAAGGGATACAACACTGCGATCACGGATATTTGAAGCATATTTTAGTGTAACTATATACTCTTCATTTAACCTGAATATAACAGTTTTGCACTGGCATTTTCGCTTCTGCGAATAACGACTTCTTGTAATTTCTGCATAAAACTAGAAATCCAGTGTTGGAATTGAATGTTAATAAGGCGAATTTTGGTCCTATATAATGATGCATAGAGGTAAACTACAACACCACTGTCGGATAGCCTATCCATGCTTGACATTTGCTATCATGCGAGATTGTTTGATGGAAGTAATCCCTACTAAAAATGTCAATATATGTTAGAAATGTGCTGGATAATAAATGAATTTTTCAATCTACTCAGAATGGCTTAGCGGGCTGAATGAAATCGTCTGGCAGGCCGTATGTTTGACACCCCTGCTCTAGCGGTACACGAATCACTGTTTTAAGCATAATCGTGTAACACTTGCACCATTGTAACTTACGCCTAAATTAGACCATGTACCTCTATTACGACACCATGCAGAAAAATGTTCCCCCTTCTAAATATTTTTAAAGTTAGATGATTTATTTGACAAATTAATTGACAAGTGTCCACCTTCTTGGTTTTGCAATATAGATACAAAATTCCAATATATTGGGTGGACCGGCAGGAAACGTGCCACGGACCCGTGTTTGAGAACCACTGCTCTAAATGGAATCAGGCAAACCTACAATTCTGCAAAGCCTTAATGATAGATTTGCAGGAATTTCCTTGATGCCAGGAATGATGCTTAAATTGAACGGTAATAAATATCAACTTCAAGTTGAATAAAAGAACATCGGAACACATCAAGTTAGAAGCAACATAACGTTATCAGTTTCTTACCATTCTTCTGAGATAGGGTGGTGAACCTCCCGAATATTAGGCCCCGCGAGTAGTGCCGATGGAGCCTGTGGTCTGAATATGGGAGGCCAAACCATGCCAGATGTCTGCTTCACACCTAAACAAGAAACAATTGATACCTCACAACACTGAGAAACTGATCCGTTTTCGCTAAATCCTTGTATATAAGTTTGACGGATTTCAGAAATGTATGCTAGAGTCGAGACACAGGTATATCGATCTGAGGAATACAGATAAGTCTCATCAAGCTATCAATTGGAAGAGTAAAACTACCTGGATGAAGAGGCAATGACAGCAAACAAGGGCAGTATCATACTATATTGCTAATCATGTGCGTGGTAACCTAGAGACACCATACCATCAGAGAAGAATCATAGTACCTTGCATCAAAAAGCTTCCAGATGGGTTACGGGCATCATGTTTCTGAGGATTATCTTCATAAGCAGTTTGTTGAAAACCTTGGTAGTCGTTCTGCCATTGCTTTGGAGCAGTTGCAAATGGTGGCTCTACAAACACAGAATAATTTAATGGCTGGAGACATTGTAGAAATGCCTTCCAACCTTGAGATTCGCGCTTCCTTTCTTCTAGCTGATTGGCTTGATGTAATAGTTCTCCCATGTGGAAGGTATGAGGGAAGCCAGCAGCGGAACCATTATGTCTCACATCACCATGACTATCTGAAAAATATTGCAATGCACATCTCAAGAAGTTCCATCTCTTATTTATTTACGGTAAGAGCATGTTTGGAGCAGCCTGTGTAAGGCGATATGCCTAAACTGGGAAAGAGCCATTTTGGATGACAAGCAATTTTTTTGACTACTTTCACAGTGTTTGAAAAGGTTGTGCGGTAATTATCTCCAGTTTACATTAAATTTTGTGAATTTGTTCATGGATAGATTTGAATTGTATTGATGATTGAAATCGTCACAACAGTTATATATCAATGAGCAACAACCGCATATAGAAGGGTCGGGCAAACTGCGGCTTGCAAGCCACATGCGGCTCTTTCAGCCTTTGATAGCGGCTCTTTAAAAAGATTGCACATGCGTTGCGCCATTTTGCTAGAGAGGATTATAAATTTGTGTATTTTATGGCGTATTAACAAGATCCGTATTGTTTTAGTGTTGTTTCTTTCCTTATTCTTCAGGCAAGACTTGTGAAATTCAAGGGAAGGTGGCACTACAGGGTTAGAAATTTGCAATTGAACTCTCAAATCGAGTTCACATCAACGTTTCACCCCCAACAATGGATGCCTGGTCTTCAATCAATGACAAATCATTGTGTTCAACAATGAACTTGATAATAATTAATTACGCCAGCGCAGATCACATTCATTTCCGTGCTACCAATACGGCTCTTCCATTTGTATTGTTAAGGCTAGCAATAACCGCAGGGTTTGGCCAAGAAAATGTCGTCGAGATTACCGAGCTGAAATCTTCCTCAAATTCTCATCAGCACTTGGAGATTTGCTCCGCACTGCTTAGACGTCATATCAGCCTGATTTCCAACACTTTGCAGCCCATTGGGAGACGCACCGTATCACTACACGATAATAAACTTCATTCAATAACCTACATTTTTTTGTGACGTCATAAATTCGTACTTCTGTGTTGTGACTCTTTCAAAGCTAAGATTTTTGATATGCGGCTTTCGCATGTGGCACGTCCGCCCACCACTGGTATAGAGCAATAGCGAATATTCAATAGTCTTAGGCAGGGATGGGCGAACTTTTGTGAGCAGGGGCTGCATACAAAATCAAAATCTATTCTTGGGCCGCGCTATACAATAATTAGGATCGTATGTCAAAGTCGAAAATAGTCAAAACAAAAGGCTTGCGATCAAAGAAACGGGGATTATATATATATATAAATATTTGGTTTCAATTAACAACCCATACATATCATAATTAATGATATTTTATGGTCATCCTCACCAATCTATTTTTCAAAATTTTGAATGAATGTTGGTTGTGGGAATTTGATGCTTAAAAACAAAATAAAGTTAAATCTGAGAGTAGCGAACTCTAGATTTGCCGATTTGATTTTACCTCAAAACACACAATCCGACAACAACGACTACACAATTATCAATAAATTCCGCTTCTTCGAGTGGTTCTGTGTCTTGAAATTTCACTCAGTGATAACACCTCAACTCCTGAAGGTTATTTCTTGGTAGGCATCATTCACAGTGGACTTCAAAACTCTCACTGAACTATGCCTATCGTTGGATGTTTGGTTTCAAGTTCGGGACGGGCCACAATGAAATGAAAATAAAAATTAAGGGGGGGGGGGGGGCAAAAAGGGGAAAGTTTGCGAGTCGCAACAAATCAGCATAATCGGGTTGAATAATGCTGATTTGTTTGGAGTAGGCAGTAGGGCCTCTACCTACACCCACATTGTCAGCGTTGCGATGCCATCTGATAAAACTACATCACTATCAAACTGTGACAACACATGATCACCAAGAACTTTCGCCCACAAAAATTGTTGAACATAATCGGGAATGTTCATCATGGTCATGGCTACGCCTATGCATGTAGTTTACCAGGAATACATCAGCGGATGGCAAAATCCAAAGGCAGTCAAACAAACAGAGGTATGGCAAGCACGATACAAAAAGAATCGAGTAACAAACCATTATTCCTTGTCATAACTCCGGCAGGACCAAATGCCATATTTTGATTGACATGCTGGGTGGCTTTCACAAGAGGATTACTGCCCCCACAAGCACCAGAAACAAGATCCTTCATGGTTGACATAGTTAACTAAACAAATAAGTAGAAACCCGAAGATCTAGTACTAAGGAATGTTTCGAGTTTAAAGAGACTCAGCCATAGAAATGAATGCTCACAGACCCCTAATCAGCGAAGTTGGTGCTATATCCAATGATTTTACAAAACCACGCATTGAACGCGAGTGTGAGACCGTGCGTCCAAAACATGCGAAAGTTTGCTATGATCTTGATAAGGACTTCTATAAATTCTTATTTCAGTGATCCTATCAAAAGTGATCCCACAAAAACCGACGTGAAGCTATAATTGTTAAATATGACTATGATGTCAGTGGGTTCCACTCAGTGACTCTAATACCAACATTCCCTATATATATACTTGTCTGCCTATATTTCTCACGCAAGCTAGAGCTTTCAGAGCAAATCCCAATGTGACATCAAACCAATTTGTGTGACACAAGTTGGACACACTGCACAAAAAAATCATATAGCACTGAACATGTATGCTCACGAGATACACAAGTCAAATCAACACAGGTTTTCACTGACTGACGGAACTACCATGCATACCTGGTGACAGTACTAGTAGAGCTAAAAATATGGCACTTCTTCGTTATTCCCCACACATCGAAAAATGATCCCCATGACACGAGTAAATGCTTCCCATGAACAATAACAGAAAAATTTGTAAACGTCAAAATGAATTGTTTTTCGCGTTGGGGTGGGGTAGACAGATATTATGGATGGGGGAGGGGGATATTAGGGTGGGTTAGGATATCCTAAGATTAGGGTCGGGAGATATTAGGGATGGGGAGGGGGATATTAGGGTAGGGCAGGGTGAGGATATCCTAAGATTAGGGTTGGGAATATTAGGGATGGAGATATTAGCGTGGGTTAGGATATACTAAGATCAGGGTTGGGAGATATTAGGGATGGGGGGGGGGGATATTAGGGTGGGTTAGGTTATGATATCCTAGGATTAGGGATGAGATATTAGGGTTAGGTTAGGATATCCTAAGATTCGGGATGGGGATATTAGGGTGGTTAGGGTTAGGATATCCTAAGGGTTGGGGATATTAGGGGGGGTTAGGATATCCTAAGATAAGGGTTGGGGATATTAGGGATGAGGGATATAAGGGTGGGTTAGGGTCAAGGATGGGGTTAGGATATCCTAAGATTGGGGTTGGGGGTGAAGATGACAATATTCCCAACCCTAATCTTGGAATACCCTGACCCCAAATTCAACTCTAATCTTGGGATATCCTGCCTCAACCTTGACCCTAACCTACCCTAGCACCCGCGTCCCACAACCCTAACCTTAGGATATCCTAACCCACCCTAATATCCCCTTCCCCAACCCTAATCTTCGGATATCCCAACCTTGACCCTAACCCACCCTAATACCCCCTTCCCACCACCCTAATATCTCCCACCCGACCCTCATATTCCCTTCCCCGACCATAATATCTCTCACCCGACCCCAATATTCCCTTCCCCGACCCCTGATCGCAACACGAAAAACAATTCATTTAGACCAGCGGTTCTCAACCTTTTTGGACATGTGCTCCCCTTGGGGATGGTTGAAAATATTGCGCCCCTCTGACCTCCCCCCTACACTTTTCGTCATGTCAAAAAGAGCACATCATCTAATACAGAGGTAGACAACCTTTTTGCTAATCACGGCCCATTTCAATTACTTATGTAGCGTAAGGCCGCATTCCAGGGCATAGCCGTTATGAACTAACTGGACGCGAAATACCTATGATGTTAATCCGTCCATATCCATTGCCGGTGAACTCTGGAGTCCGGACTATTATACTTTTAACAAACGCCTTTTGTACGTACCGAAATCGCGAGTCGCAATGTTATGAATAGATGCTAGGATTTTTCAGATTCACGAATGAATTCCGTAATTAATAGTAGCAGTACCACATATTATTAACAAATATTTATCCTCTCTAAGCCCATGTGATCAGATACACCTGTAGGGTTCATTGAGGGAGAGCTTTTGAAAATTTAGGGCAAGTTATAAATGATAATGCATCTTCGGGTGGGCCAAATGTTATAAGTCACTTGGTTGCATGCTGTTATTTCTTGACTCTGGATCAGGATTGTCGATTGTATCGGTAGTGGAAATACATTAAAATCGCTCAAATGTACCATAAACAAATTTCTTTCGTGAGGAGCACACGATTCCGATTCCGGCTCAGAGTGAGAAGGGCGCTACTATTAATATCGAAAAATTAAGTTTATGTCGAATTGCGCGGGGTGTCAAGAAAATTTCAAGATTAATTAAAATCTCTCAAAAATTTGGGAGTGAATTCGTAATTTCAATTTGCATGTCGACAGATGCCAACACATACCAATTGAATTAGTTGTCGACGGCCGCACAAATTCCCATCTACAGCGACAGGTTGCCCTTCCGTGATCTAATAGTATACATATATACATATGGTATGTCTTACGCCAAGTTTGAATCCGCATTCCAGTTGTTGAGTCTTTAACATTTCTGACAAATTTTCCCAAACTTGTATGAAAATAGAAATAAAACATTGAACAGGACATCAAATTATTTCAAGGTAGGTTGCACAATGTGCAATTATCCTTGATTGGGGGATAATCCCAGAATTGTCATCGAAAAACTCAAATAACTCTGCTTCTACGGCTTGGAATTGAGTCAAATTTGTTTTGCATCGTTATTGAAGACAGCGCAACAATTTTATGGGGTTGGAAGAAAAATTTGAAAAAATTTTTTTTTTGCATTCATAGGCAAATTCGAAATTTTCAAACTCTACGAAATCCGCGAATATTGGTTGGAATGAATTCAAATTTGGTGTGCGTCGTTTTTTAAGGCAACCTAACGATTTAATCACGTAACCCGCAAGATTCAGGAAAAAAAGTTATTTTTGAACAGCCCTATTGCACATAGATTGGGTAGGTAGGTTGCACCTATTGCTGGTAGTGACTACAGAGGGCACGGCATCGTTCTGTACTGCCATGCTAAATTTTATCAGTATTGGAATTGAATAATGGCGTTTTTAGGGTGAAACCGGGCAACTTATATTGTATCTAAATCTGTTTAGGCAGTGCAGTTCGCCAATTATTATTACCAACAGCTACCCAGCGCACCGAACTTTAGGCTACTGCAAAAGCTATGAAGTAAAGAATGACTTACACGTGGGAATTGCTCCAAATTTTCAAAGAATATCAAAAATTTGCTTAAATGAAGTTGAAATCAGCCTATACTCCGTTGAGCGCGACCGCTGGAGTTGGAATTTGGCGAGATTTCTTGAATACGAAATAAGTTTCATCTTTAACAATCGTCTTCTCAGAATGACTGTGAAGCACATTTTCAGTCAGAATTCATACAGACGTGGTCAATTACTCGCGCCCCATATGAGAGCTTCTCGCGACCCCCAGGTTGAGAACTCATGATTTAGACTTTATAAATTTTCACATGTTCATGGAAATCATTCATTAGTTTCATGGTGATCACTTCTGGATGTGTGGGGAATAACGAAGAAGTTCCATATACCCAGCTATATACTTAACCATTCATTCGCACCAGCGTAATATTCATCGATCTATAAACGACTCAAATAGTTTTGGCAACAGCACTGAGCACTGTGAACAGTTATGCTTTACAGATTACCATTAACAATTACATTCAATCGCTGATGCAAATGATTATTATCAATCAATCGATCAGTCTATGAGGTTTGATCTACCACAGCCTCCGACCGACATAAATAAGTATTGTAACTTCCGCGAACGCAGTGCATGGGCACTGGGCAGTTGGGCACCGACGGTGCGACCGTTCTGTTACCGTATCATACTCGTTCCGAACGTTATCGCTGTCAATCGAGGCGATAAATGGCCCTAGGAACTGCTGTTATAATATATACTGCACACAGGACTTTGGTCGGCGCGACTATACCGTTCACAAATCCACGTACAGACGCCAGTAAGATCGCATTCGTTCATGAACGTTATGTTGTCCTGTCCATCTTATACACCCTACCCATCGCAACTATGCGCTGATGGACATTTATTCGACAAATCCAAATCATTACAGACGCTCGCGAGCATATAGAGTCAAAAAGGTACACAATACACACTGATCCGCGATCCGTATACACAATACACCCCTCAAAAAGAATTCCAACAGCCTATGATAATCGTTCTGCTCCGTTAGGCCAGCCAGATCGTCAGATTGCTGGCATGTGGCCCACCTGGTATTATTTGAAAACCATGGACCGTACCATTCGACGAGCCATAAATGTAACCATTGTGGCAGGTGTTAGAAAACCCGGACTACGGGGCAGAGGTAGTCAAAGTAGTCAAGAAAGCTACTCAAGTAGAAGTAGCCGACGAAAAAAATCTACTCAAGTACGAGTAGCAGTAGGCTACTTCTTCCATAAGCAACCTAAAACTACTTGAAGTAGAAGTATAATTGACTGACTTTAGATATATACTCAAGTAAGTAAGTAGTTATGAAAACGATCGTAATTCGTTGGTATGGATTGTCAAACGCTGCAAATTGAGTTGTGCGAAAGGTGCAGAGCCTGATTCACATTGATGCATACCATGAGGAGGTATCCATAACATAACATGGTTGGGTTATATTTTTGATCTGAACAAGTCACACACAATAGACAATGCGATGTCATAAACAGATAGGAGGATGTAGAACGACACGCATCAGTAGCGATCCTTTACTCTAGCATCCACCTCGGCCTAGAGTGCCCGAAGTCACAGTTCTTTTTCGATGTTGATCTCTTTGAAGCCGCGGCCCTTTCTACTAGTTCTTTTCCATTCATTGTGAGTGCTTTCTTTCGTCGGGTCTTTTTCTGGGCTTTTTTGTCCCCAGCAAACACAGTACAGACCAAAGATGTAGAAAAGCCGAGTCGATGTAGTAGATATTAGATCTTGGCAGGTCGTAGAAAGGGGGATTTTGTGTCGACTCAATTCAACGTCTTTTCCATGTCCTTCGATAATGTAAATATTATGCAGATGCTACAGCCTTTAAACATGGTGAGTAGAATGTAGATCCTACGTTAGAAGAAGAAGATCCTGATATAATAACCTGTTTTCTACCACTATGGGCTTAACCTGATCACGGCTGCGTACACACACCACATTATTTACTACATATTAATCACATTTGTGATAATTTAATTTCAAACGAATTGGCAATAATGCCGTTGTAAAAAATAAAACGAACAAACGAACGAATGTCTTCAGAAAGAAAGTGAAAACAGTCCTTATCATCAGGTTTCATCTTCTGATGAGCCAGTTAAATAACCAGCATGCGGCCTTTTCTTTTCGACACCCTGCAGAAATAAAATGAAAATGATGATTGATAGCTAAGACATTCGTACTGCGAAAATGGCAGAGGTAGCGACTAACGAATGACTCCTACATTTTTTTCGCCCATACTTACTAAAATGGATTCGATTCTGAACTATTTCCACTCAAGTTTTCAAGTTTTATTATTATATTTTTTAATATTATATGACTAGAGAACTGACTTCAATCGTCACTTCTACTTGATTATCAAGATCAACGATGACTACTTCAGCACTCTTTGAAAACAGCCACTAACACAAAAAGAAATCTTGACTAAAATTTCTTCACATTCTGTCCAAAATGATCAATTCAACAATCCAAATGAATCAGTTATTTGGCAGCTAGTTGGAGAGATATATACTCAAGTCTAGAAAGTGTAATGATACTCTGCATGGAAAGCTGAAGACCTAATAATATTGTGTACAGAGAACAAAACATTTGAGTGGCGGCACTGGTATAGACATTAATAAATTATTAGAATTGACAGCAAGATAACCAGCAAGACATTAAAATGAGAATTAGTGCAGTTTCTTAGGCTGTAGTGATACTCAGCCAGTAATTGACCTAGCAGAGAGCAAAACGTTGTAAATAAAGCGAGCGAAACCTCTGACAAATGATACGATAAAACATTAGAATCGACAGTCTTACTAGAAGCAGAATAACAATCATGAGGGGTTAGAGAACAGAAGCCCGGGAAGTGACCATCAGAAATTACTGCATACTGGCCGAACAAATCCATGACCACTAACAAATGGTCTTTCAATAGTCAATATTGATACCAAATGACACCACCCCTATTTCATAGCAACATTTAGCAAATACAGCGCTGGAGTCTACCTTATATAAGCGCTAACCAAACGCCCATTAGTTTTCCCACCTACTACTTCGCGGATGGAAATACGCATTAAAGCGAACGGACGCGACTTGTCACACTCTTGCTATTTCTGCTCCTTTTTTCTCCTCGTTCCTCTTCTCTGTCGCTTCCGCTTGAGGAGAGAAACAGTCGGCCGCGTTTACGGATCGTGAATTCCCGGTGGGTGATTCTTCCTCGAATGGTCAGCACCTTGAAAATTGAGAACAATGTTGTTGCAAAATGCATGACAATTTGAAAGTTACATCATTCTAATTATTCCAGTTATGGCCGTGAATCGTTACAAGTGCGGTAACCATAAGAATTATTACTATACTTCAACTACAAATACAATATATTGTTTAAAATGATTACCAATTCTTTTACGTTGATCGAGTCCCAAATAGATGAAATATGTCAAAGAATTTGCTAAATTTTTGTATAATTTGACAGATTCCGAAATCTTCTCAAAGTGCACCTTTCAAAAATTTGATATCAAGACTCCCAACATTTTACAATTCGAAGTTGGATGGCTTTACCAATACAAGCAAACAGTTTGTATCGCAATTGACAATTATGTAGAGAACGCTGCGAGACATATGAGTAGGCCTACCCTAAAACGTTTCCCTGACATGGACATTAGGGCTCTTAAAATATGACTTTTTTTCTCAAATCGTTCTGGCTACTTGATAAAATTGTTAGGTTACCTAATTTAAGCCTAAACACAAAATTTGGTTCAATTCCAGCCAGTAACCGCTTTGCTACAGGAGAAGAAAGTTTCTATTTATTATATAAAAATAAATAGGTAATAAAAATTTGAAAATTTTCTGTTCACCCCATGAAAGTGTTAGGCTGTCTATAGAAACGATGCTCACCAAATTTGGTTCAATTCCAACCAGTGGAAGCGGAGATATAGCAGTCGAAAAATTTGGATTTGAATAAAATAGTATTTACGGTGACCGATTCTTTGTTTACTTATTAAAGTTGTGCTCACCGTAAGTACTATTTTATTAAAATCCAAATTTTTCGACAGCAATAACTCCGCTTCCACTGGTTGGAATTGAACCAAATTTGGTGAGCATCGTTTCTATAGACAGCCTAACACTTTCATGGGGTGAACAGAAAATCTTCAAATTTTTTATTATTCATTTTTATATAATAAATAGGAACTTTCTTCTCTTGTAGCAAAGCGGATACTGGCTGGATTTGAACCATATTTTGTTTGTAGGCTTAAATTAGGTAACCTAACAATTTTATCAAGTAGCCAGTACGATTTGAGAAAAAAAGTCATTTTTGAAGAGCCCTACTGTTCATGACCGTCCACGTTTAGAGTTGCATCTCAAAGATGCTAAAATAAGCCTAAATATAATCCAAGCAATACGATCGTCCACTTTGACTGACTGAATTTCTAAAAACACCTTGATAGCTTCCACATCTTACGTTTATATATACCGTCTGCTATCGGCACAACAAAGTAGGCCTATTTAAAAATACCAAAACAGATTCAACATACCACATCTCTTGCTTTTGCTTTCATTCAATTTTCCATCAAACTTCTTTAAATCCTCCTTTGTGGTGAGTTGCTTTGGAATTCTCCTAGGATCAATTCCGATATCGTTTTATCATATACAATCTATGGCGGAATAAAAGTTTCGGATAAGTTCTAAAACGAACACAATTTTCCACACAAAAGTCAATTGCCACACGAAATGCCAAATGCTACGGTCTCATTTTACAAGGTATGGCGAGGAAACGTAGTGGTACGTTCCATTATAGCTAAACACCAATGAATTGCGGGTTCGAGCGTGACACGTCGACTCCATAATTCCTACCGAAGTGTTGGCCGTTTATCTAGGCTCCTCCTCGCCATCTGATTCGCATAGCCATGTCTTAAAAAGCCTAGGAGTGGGCCGTGCTGTAAGTGGGCAGATGGTTGCCGATGCACCCGGCACTTGGTGAATTCGGCCGCACAAACTCGGCACTTGGTGAATTCGGCCCTCGGGAAATTTTGAAATGAAGTGTATTTACAGCTATTAATATGAATTATCAAACTAATAATAGTATTATCAAGTGATTCGTCAATCTTGTAAGGAGGTCAGGGCATCCGTAGATCGCGCAGTCACGGCGTGATTAGATCACGGATTGCGTAGCCACGGGAAATAACACAGCGCTCATATACCGACCACGCGCGGTCTGCTTGGAATCGATGGCATGAGTCACGGGCCTGTGTCGTGTAAGTTTTGAGAAGATGGATCTTGGCGTTGTATGTGAGATCAAAACTGTGGAACATCAAGCGGCGCTTCTTCGTTTATCGATCACGACAAGCCAGTGTTCCTCATCAACAAATGTTTCGCATGATCACGTCAAAATAAATTATTTTTTGCCTTTGGAGAGACGATTCCACTCTGGGATTAGGGTGTCTCGATAACACGGTTGAAGGATCCCAAGATTACGAGATCTACCACGAGCCACGACAGGTTTAAATTTCCTTTTTGATACTGTTCATTCATACTAAATGCATTTCTAATGCGAAGGTGTTCTAGTGCCAATTCCTCCAAGGGCCGAGTTCACCAAGTGAAGAGCGTCGCGTTATTTCCCGCAATTACGCAATCTGTGATCTAATCACGCCGTGACTGTGTGATCTACGCATGCCCTGACCCCCGTACAACATTGACAACCACTCAAAGTGCCAAGTTCACCGGCAAACATTCCAGTAACCAATCATGGTGACCGGTACCGCTACGAGATCTACCACGGCCGAATTCACCAAGTGCCGAGTTTGTGCGGCCGAATTCACCAAGTGCCGAGTTCACTGGTAATCGGGCAGATACGGAATAATAATAATAATAAGAACCGGCCTGGTGTAAAATGACCAGTGTAGTCGAACCACCACCATGAACACCACAAACAAACAAATAAACATCTAACATGGAAAAGAAATTACCTTTGCAGCCTTTGACAAACACAGTTACCATTGAAACCAGCAATTAAGGTCTTGTTCGAAAGCAGAATAACAACTGTTTTAGTGGACATATCAAATCAAATGTTGGAAAGTTCATGTAAAATAGCCCAAAATATTATCTTACTGTGACCATATTCCATCAATATGGTCTGGCTAGCCAAATTCTCTGGGCCAACATAATCAAGCTGCGTTTGGTTTCAACGATTAATAATCTTGTCACTGGATTCGAGGTATAATTGCACTCAAATATCAAATTTTGCTCCATTAATCACCATCAAGTTGAAAATGTCCATTCTTGCACCAACTTTTATAAAATCATGAATCAGTGTTCTACAGGCATGTATCTATATGACTTATAGACCTAGAAAATTCAAGCATAAATATTATGATATACCGTAGGTATAGTTACCGGTAATTCAGATGTTTGAAGCGAATTATAGTGGTCTAATTTCACTAAATTAGAGCGAAATGCCAGCAATATAATTGTTATCTAATTCGGAAAAACGGTTTAGCTCTAATTCTAACCTGGAAAAGCTGAAACTTTTCTATAGTTGTCTACACCTGTTTTGCAGAAAGTCAAACAGCTCTAGGCGTCATATACTACAGGCAATTCGAAATACCCCATAAGCTATATGCTACTGCATATATACCTTTAACCCGCTACCTCAGTCAGTCACAATTCCTATATATTTACGGCATTTACCATACAGAAAGAGCGAACTATGCCTGGCTGCGACCTGTTGCGCGTAAAATCTTTGTATGGCGCGACGACGTAAAATTTGAATCGCCGAAATATTCTAGAAGTCACGCATCGATAATCATATTCCTAAACGTACAACATATCACTTTTATTTAGTTATTCTCTGAATAAAACTATTAACCATTCTCGTTGAACATGCGAGATTACCGAAAGAGCGAATATATATATAATGAAGATCATATATATCAGAGGAAAACAAAACTATTCGACCTTAGAGCAACAACACGAATATACAACACCGGTGACATCCTCACGCAATAAAACGAAGGGAGAACATTGTTTTCTAATGGATAGAACGAAGCTACCGCATGAGATCGAACAAAACCGGATAGAATTCATCGTGATTGAATGTACCGACAAAGTCATCCTTTCTACGTATTTTAGTCGTACCCGCGAGAGATAGAAAATTTGCATTATTAGGTTAACTACCGGATATAACGAAGTCTAATGCATGAGATGGAACAACACCGAGTATGAATTTATTCTGATTGAATATAACCACAAGACCATCCTACTACGTATTTTAGACATTCCCTCGACACTTAGAAAATCAGAACCTAATCGAGATGATCCCGGATGATCCTTTTACGGTTTTGTGTTTGCTGGGTCGCCGTAAGAACGGCAACGGCAGGGGAAGAGGAGCCCAGATAAACCTCCGACGGGAATCGAACACGCTTCGTCTGCGTGCTGGGCGCTTATCGTAACCACTACACTATCTCCCCCGCCAATATTCGACAGCATAAGCATTCGTCCACGTCATGGGATGAAAATGATAGTATTGATATGGAAATGCGATCCTCTGTTTACTCGAAGAGCCCGTTTCAGAAAATATCGTGGTATGGCGCCTTTCCCATATTATAAGGCCCGTAGTTTAGTCGAAGAGCAATACGGAGAAGGTGTATCGGATTCGGTGTAAACACTTTGCACAATTAGTAACCGCTGATAAAAAAATATAGTAGATCGTAAAAATGCCATATTGTGAAGCTTATTTATTTACGGATATTAAAGGCATTATTACACATGCTTTTATACTTCAACAAATCAACATAATTTATATGTTCCCCAACATATATATTCGAAAATGTACTCCGAGGACGCCTAAAGTCTGAAAAAAATCTGTATTTCCGGAGAGTTGAGCCGGAAAGTTTACTTTTTTTTAGTCAACAAACCACAAAGTCAGGAACAATTAATCATTTATTCCGAATTTCACTCCACAATTCTGAGTCTGAAAATTTTGAAAAGTGTCCTCCTTTCCCGATTCCAAAATATAGTAGCCCTATCATATTATCGTAATTTTCCTCAGTCTTAACAGTTTCTGGCCCTATTTTCCAAGTATCAGGACTGATAGACGAAATACCAATAATGTGGTGGCTTTTATTCTTCGAAATTACAATGAAATAACTGTCTTGGCCGTCGTAGTTTCGAGTCATGAACAATGACTCGAGTACAAGTCGAGTCAATAGAAAAATGATTCATGTGGAACATGATCGATTAAGTCTTCCACTTTCGGAATGGCATACTGATCCGCATTTCGTGACTGCTCGGTGCTCAAAAATTTGTGAATAGTGTTGAAGTAGTTAATGACGCAGCAGCGCGTATAGTAAAATTGAATACCGACAATACTGCCTTCATAAGCGATGACAATGAACAGTGAGCGAGCCACTTTCAAGCTGTGGAAGTTCAACGAGACAGATATGTAGATTTCTGTAAAGCAGGGGTGGCCAAAGGAAATTTGTTCGGCCATGGACACGCAATTCAATTAGCATATGCTGGCGGCCGTCGACATGCAGTTTGAATTTACAAATTGACTCCCGATTTCTTGAAAGACTTTAAGTATTATTGAAATTTTCTTCGCGCTACGCGCCATTCAATGTGGCTTCATTTTTCAATTTTTATATAATAATAATATCGTTGGGTTATATTTTACATCTGAACAAGTCACACACAATGTACAATGCGATAAGACACAATGCGATGTCATGAACAGATAGGAGGATGTCGATCGACACGAATCATTAGCGATCCACAACGTCCACCTCGGCCTAGAGTGCCCGAAGTCACAGTTCTTTTTCGATGTTGATCTCTTTGAAGCCGCGGCCCTTTCTACTAGTTCTTTTCCATTCATAGTGAGTGCTTTCTTCCGTCGGGTCTTTTTCTGAGCCTTTTTGTCGCCGTAAAGAACGGCAACGGCGGGGGAGGAGGAGCCCAGATACACCTCCGACGGGAATCAAACCGGGCGCTGATCGTTACCACTACGCTATCTCCCCCGCCGCAATCAGAGCCCCACAGTACAGATGCGAACAGCGGAGGAAAATGGTGCGCCTCAAATAGAAACACCAACTCGGAATCGTGTGCTCCTCATCCTCACTATACCGACAATCCTGATGGGAGGTCAAGAGGTAACAGCATACATCAAAGGGACTAATAGCAATTGGCCCACCCGAAAATGCATCATAATATATAACTTGCCCTAAAATTTCGAAAACACTCCTCAACCGGTGAACCTGATCACGTGGGCTGAGAAAGGATAAATGTTTGATAGTAATATGTTAAACTACGAATATCAATGACGAAATTCATGAGTGAATCTGAAAAAAATCGCGCTTGGCGCGACGGTGTACACTGAACAGTCCCATAACATGACCAGTGACCACTCCCGATTTCGGTGCGTGTAGTAAGCCTATATCATTAAATAGATTGCTCCCGAGTTCATCGGAAAAGGAACGGTGGACACAGGCACTTTAACATTGGTATTTGGCGCCAAGCTAGTTCATTACGACTATATGCCCAGGAATGCCGCCGTAGGCTACATGACTAGTCGATATGGGACCGTCAATAGCAAAAAGGTTGATCACCCCCGGCTTTGAAGCAACCATTTCATCTACCAGATTTAAGTAGTATTTTGCCAAGTTGATCTATTTCTATGCCTTATTGTTTTATTTCCTTTGAACAATGTGATGTTTATAATGTCACGATGAGAGGATAGTACATTTACAGTTGTATTATTGCACATAGTAATCCAGGAAATTGATGAACAGTCTCAGCTAAGTATAGGGAGTGTAGGATATGTGATCCAACAGAATAACTATCAGTCAGTCAGTTTTGTGGGGTTCTAAGGGAGTGTTGGACATGGAAATGATGTCCTGAAGTGACAATACTTTCCATAGTGAGGTTTTGTGGCACCCAAATCCACAACAGCTGCATAACTCCAGCTTATATATTACATTTGCTCGTCTAGGTTGAATCGCGGGAATCGGAATTTATGGGAATCCCCTATTGTTACAGCTCAACACGCACTGCACACTGTGCACACAGATGCAAGGGATGAATTACGAAAAATAGTAGCTAGAATATGTTTTTATGGTATAAGGCATGGGAAACGGACTGAAAACCTAGACTTTTTGAAAGTCGGTCAATTCTGAACAACTCTAGTTTGCGAACATGAATCTTTTCCCAGAAAAAGTAACAGTACCCCAATTAATCGCAAGTCTGTTCAAGTTCATTGCTCGCTCGACAAGCCAACATGCACGGCCATAAAATGCACAACACCATCTAAAACCCAGATTCAAGCATGTGCTTCGCCGAGTGAGTAGGGACGATATTCAATTTTACTGATGCACAAGGCCGTTTGGGGTCTGTTATAGCGTTGTCGGTTGAATCGCGACGCACTCGTACAGGCCCACAATTCGCGCCACTGCTCGCAACAGATCTATATATTCCTGCCGTTACTCCCCTTCTAGGCAAATATTATACTCGAAAATACACAATTCCACAATAACATTTCATTACAAAGAAACATCGACAGCATAACATTTGATGAAGTCAACAAACACGGTGGACATTGGATTGGTCTCGTCAGAATTTGAAATTTCGAATATCAACTTCGGAGATGAAAAATAATTTCCGAATATATCATCATTTTGGGAGAAATTAGAAGGTTGAACCAACCTAACAATAACAAAACTTTACAGAACACAGTGGTATATGGCATAATACAAATCTAACGCCACGTTTGCACAAGGCGACCAAGTAGTGGGAGCCGATATTTCCGACTACCGAGATTTAACGCTCCGTTTTGTTTCGTGAACAAAAATTGTCGTTGAGAAACTTTCCTCCCATTGTGGGAGTGTGGGTGCCTTCAACACTAATACGCAGTAGCATATCATTCAATGCAAGTAGCAGAATGGCAACAGCATTTCTGTATAGAAGTCATAGACTTCCAGTAACGTCTCAAATCGTGATGACATACCACTGTCCGTATATATTTTATATTTCCTTCATGGTCATACAAAATTAATCATTTGGACACTTCAAGTCACTCTTACTGTTATGGAGACTTAGCGAGTCGTGGGCTACCCGAGTACTAGACTTGGGTTAGAAGCACACATGCACTCGATTCTGCCCAGCTCTAATTTGTGATTAAGTACCCAAAGAGCAGTACTGATGGGAGCAAATAGAAACGGCTTCAAGCAAACATATATGTACTACTGTCAATGGAGTCAAGTATAGTACCATCACCAGGTAATGCAAGCCTGGGATATTAATGCCACTCATCTGTCCGTAGACATTACAGCATCATTGGTAGCATGTATATCCCACTACTCGAGTACTCATCCTAGACGAGCAGGCTTCCATTATCGGACAACCAATAGTAGTTGCTTATGATACGTCCAGCTACATCGATACAAGAAATTCATACTATGTCCAACTGAGTTTGCATTCGCACATCAAAATTCCACCGCAACAGAAAATGGTAACATTCTCTCGAAGTCCTTGCAAGAGCATCACTGACTTTTCGTGACCCATGACGGGTCCATAACAACAATTCGATACATCTCCTCGAAATCTAACCGTTCTGCGGCACTCTCCACTCGGGGATCACCGACTTTAGGCCCCATCCTTCTCACACCCTCCCATATTGTAGAGTCGTGTATCGTTTCTCCAGTGGTCGCTTCAAAGAATTTTCCGATTTTACGTTGCAGACTCATGGCGGTCAGATGATGTACCATGGCCTGCCTGTAGGAAAAGAAGAAATGAAATTAGGTTTATGGTACAGCATGAGGAAATGGCATGAATCAGATATTTGATTTTCAAAACTGTAACGGATAGGTGGGCTCCAGGCTGTATCGACCTTCACGGTCGTTTTGATTATCCCTTTCGGATACCGAATACTGTGCATGCATAGTTTCTGTACCACCATCATTGCCGTCTGCTTTGTTGTATTTTGGTTGGATGAAAATAAAGACTCTCTCTCTCATCTGTCCTATTTCCAACTTCCACTCAATTACAGCCATGAGTGCTGAGTGAATGCAAGAATTAATATAACATTTGATACTGGTGTAGCCATGTATGTTAGAGACACTTCTACTTCCAAATTTATGTAACACCTCTGGTGTTGCCTACATCAGTGGTTCTCAACCGCCGGTCCGCGACGACATTCCTGCCGGTCCGCGAGGTATATTGCAATTTTATACTTTAATTTCAAGATGCAATGTTGAAGACTTGTCCTTTGATAAAATAAATAAAACATCTAATTTTAAACTGATTTAATACTTCGTGAGGTAACATTAGGGCCGGAAACATGTTCGATTTGACTTAAAGTTCAAGACGTTTCATTTGACGACATGCGAGCGACAAATACAGAACAGATACGAGCTCACTCACCTCGGTAAACAGCGAAGTTTGATCATTGGTTTTCGATTCATTTATTTTGTGCAGGACCGTAACTGGGGCACCCCAAACCGCTCAATTGGAGAGGGACCGAGCTTGAAAAGGGCCCAAAATTATTTCGCAAATGAACATGAATCATAACGTTAGATTTGAAATTTTTTCCAACATTTTTCAATTTCTTTTCGGGCGTTGCACGATTTAGTGTCCCTAAATGTCTTGCTTATTAGGTGCCCTTCCTCGAGAAATACGCATGATTTATAGGCATCTCGGCGTCGGCCATTACCGCACCACGACGTATCCACACAGAACGAAGTTTAGGTTAACATAAGGGGACTCCGAAATTTTGGCCAAAAATTCGACCGCGAGAAAACCGCTTCAGTCGTGAATGATCGAAAATTTTCGCTATTGTCGCGATAAGCTACGTAAACTCTCTGCTTACGCTGAGTAGAATGAATGTGATCACAAGTACAGGTGAAAACATCCACCCAAGTGTAGGGTCTTGGGGCGAAGCCCCCGGAAGTTTGGCTTATTGCCCTGTGGGGGCTCCAAGACCAGCGTTTTTGGGGGAGGGCTGACGAAGTGCTTTTTCGGCCCGGATTTGCGGATGGCCGTTATAGCTGCTGTAATGTGTTTTCTTGTGGCACGCATTGCATTCGTAGTTGCCAGAGTAGCCTGATTCTGGTGGCAGTGGGCAATAAGCAAGGTAGTACGACAAGGTGCTTGGTTCGACTCCGATACGCTTCTTCTCTTGATATTGTTAAAGAGAAGAATATTATTGGAGTTGGCGTGGCAGTTTAAAGCCACGGCCTTCGGCGCGAAAGACTGTAAACGACTCTTGGCGGTAGCACGTTTATCTGGACAAGGCAATTTTACCTCGAGTCGGCAGACTCACTACCATAAAATCACATGAATGCCATCATGAATATAATTAAATACGATCAAAACCCTCCAAATGTCACTCTCTAGCATCATATAATTGTAAAAAACGGTTGCATACTGTAAATTTTGGCTTCATTTCAATTTTGACAGTTCACAGGTCCGCCAGACATTTTTTGAAATTTTACCGGTCCGTGAGGCGAAAAAGGTTGAGAACCACTGGCCTACATCATAGTGTATGACCTCCCGCTAATGTTTAGTTGTTTTTTTTCGTTACAAAATTCAATCGTTCCTCCCAAAAAACACAGTGACAATTTTCGAAACCGAAGAATACAAATGCAAGCTTTCAGCACAGAGAGGATACCGCCTTTCATGCATGATTCAGAAAAACTAGTGTACTGAGCTTTCATCCTATGACGTCATTGGTTTTAAGCGCAACTTCTAAATACACACATCACCTCCATCAGCTCTACCGGTAAATCTGATCAGATGAGTTGAGACTGGATAAAATATTATTAGCAATACATGCAGTGATGCAAGCAAGTACCAATATTATTGACAAAATTTGTCCATTAATTGCTCCGGCTCGTTCGTGATTCGCACAATATATAACCATATTGTCCTATAAGGTGTGGACTAGGTTTGCATTTACCACAAAAATCTCTTTAGAAAAAAAATTTAAGCCATGACGTCACAAATATCAATTGTGACGTTTATGGTGGATTGAGATTTACAATTAGAAATATAGGGTAAATATAGCTCCTTTGACGAAATATCTGGACCATTAATGTTGAGCCGACTATTTTGAGGGTTCCAACCATCCCATATCAGTATATGTCGGCTATATCGGTTGGTAATTGTCCGTAGGCTCATACAACATGTTAATTTGAAAAGTATTTACACAATTATCGCATAATTTTTCAACTAAAAAAAAACAAAGTGCTTTTTTTTAAAAAGGCCCTTGTATTGGTATTGCAACGAAACCATGTCGTCTGGGTGCAGGTGAGGAGCAGCGTCAACCTCAAGCGTATTGGCCATTATTGCGCAACTGATTGAGCTTTCACTCTCACTCTTGTCCGCACTTGCTCCTGAGCTGCTCAGACGGCATGTAGCGTTACAATACCAATCTCCGTTACAATGCAACATTCGAGGCTGATTTTGGACGGTTCCCGGACCACGAACCGAATGAAATTTATATTTCCGCAATCAGCACTGCGGTAGCTTTCGATTGATACCTGTTTTATCAAATTTCACGCGCTCGCCAATCCGGTCAAACATTACCGTTAAATTGGCTTTGGTCAAAATGAAAATGTGACGGTAACAATTTCACTGAGCCGAGAGATTTGGTTGTGTCCGCACCATATAGGACACAATGATATAACGCTCAGTTATAGACAAGGTGAGTGCAATTGTTTGCATGAAGGTTAGTGATGAAATAACCGATAGAAGACGTATGACAAAGTCTCCCAGGAGTTGGATTGATTGCCTTATAGGGGGTCCAAGAGCAACGGCAAGTATCCAACCCCCAGGAGGCCCGTGGGCACAGTTTGGTCACCTCTGGTATAATTAGATAATTAATTTCTAACATACCGATAACATTTCAGATATGTACAAGACCACCCAAGATTGTACATTGCTTCTATGTAATTCGGGTGAAGTTCCAAAGCTTTCTTGAAAGCATGAGCCGCCTGAAAGCAAGTGACATCATAAGGATTTGGTTCAAAACATCATTACGAATCAAGTTTACCTGTGCATGGTCTCGACAACAGGTATACGTTTCGCCGAGTTTGTTCCACATGACCGGATCCTCTTGATTCATCGAGAGAGCCATCTTAAAGAGATTGTGTCATTTATTGGAAACCTATTAACCCGAAAAAAACACGTCGCTGCCAAGAGGAAATATATCAGCTCTCATTAGGTAAATTATAGTCAACAGAATTAGGCTGATATGGCTGCGAGCAATGCTACAAGATTTGAAACACACCTCTTCATCAAAATCTCGTTTTTGATATTGCTCGAACGACTTCTCATGGAGTGTGCTTGTGCACTGTGTATACTATTCCAATACATCACTTACATAATTTTAGGCCACAATTCATGTGCTAATGGGTAATTGATGTAATTTCCAATAAAATGAATCTGTTGTTGATTCTGTACTATAACATAACATAAATACATTTCTATGTCTCCATACCTGGATGCAGTCAATTGCAGTATCGTGCTCGCAGCCCAAGTTGTAGACCATTCCTAGAGCGTTCAGCACATCCCGATCGGGATTTTCTTCATTCAATCGTAACGCTTGAACTAGCAGGCCTTCAGTTTCTTTGAACATGCGACTGCAATGAAAATGAGTCCTTTTTGATGTTCGAAAAGCAAGTTCTGGCAAGATAAGACCGGATTGGGATATCCGGCACACTTTGTCTCGGCATCTTTTCAAACTGATTGTACTAGCAGTGTATTCAACGTTGACAGTCAACTTCTACGTGTATGGTATTACCAGATTTCGTTCTGGAAAATATCGACTGTTTCAAGCAGAGATGGTCAGTAATGAAGTACTTCTACTTTTTCAGAGTACTAAAGTAGGTTTTACAGACTAGTTTTACCTAAGGAGTTTTCAGGTTTTTACGTAAAAATAGACCTAGAATACTTAAGATTTTTTTTTACATATTTGCTACATGCTACTTCTACTGGAGCACCAAGGATGACAACTTGGACATTGACAATGTTCAATGAAGCATGACCAGGAAAATTTCAAACTTTGAAGCCTCATAACTAGGTACTTTTTTAGAATTTTCTAAAAAAAAATTGGATATGACATATCTAAAGCTATATCAACCAGTGTACCAAATTTCATATAAATTCTCCAACCTTGGTGCAACCCCCTTGTCGATTAGGCAAGAAATTATCCCAGCTCGGGTTGGGTGGTCGGCGTATTTTCCGACAAATGAGCACTTTCTTGAGAATTGAAACCCCGCGGAAATACTCTTGGCAAACATTCATACCAAATTAAATGAATGCCCGCAAGCACAGAAGATGGGACAACGGGTAGAAAATGAGTGCTAATGACCATACTTTTTATAATAAATGCATCACTTTAGAACAAAAACGAGGCTCAAGACCCGTAATGCTCCATGGGATGAAATTTAATCCAGTGGCTCTGCATAAGTGCACACTACACAATGCACATACACATAGGCCAACATCCTAGTGCAGTGGCTCTCCACCTTTTTGACTTCGCGGCACCTCTGCGAGGGAAATGTAGTTCCACTCGCACTTCAAGAACCACGAGTGCAAGATTTGGATAGCTGATGACTAAAATAAAAGAAAAATAGTTCATCAACCTGCATGATGTTAATGTTCACGTATTCAGCCACAGATTCTGATAGTTGTGACTAGATAAAAAGGTTTAAGGCCTGAACCTCAATATCACTGCCCCATTGTTGGGTTCGTGCAATTACCTTTTTTTAGTCATCCCCTTACCAAATACTACTGTATGTGGGGAGTTGGTGTCCAACCGTCATTTGACGGTGGAGGCCCCAGTTCGATTCTCGGATTCCAGAAGTGACATACGCTTATCTGAGTTCCTCCTACCCTATGTTGCTGCGCTCACAGCATCTTTACAAAAAAGAACAAAATGAAAGATAATGATCAAAGACTGCCACATCGGAATTAGGCTGAGGTGGATGCAAGATTGAGAGACCGTATACTTAGTCTCATAGGCACCGGCGCCGGCCTAAACTAGCTGGGAATTGTGCAATTTGGAAATAATTCACAAGGTATTTCCATTTACATGCTGCTGCTCAGGCGAGAAAACTAGTAACACGTTGATCGAACACGAGTAATTAGAAGCGACGAGATATCAGAGACATTGACTTCTACATGTGCCAGAATCTCACGTCTCAGTTTGCTGGTGTGTTCTCAATTAGAGATAACCAAAAGTTCACTGCACAGCGAGAGATCGCGATCTTTATTAGACGAGTATGCATTTGTAAGGCAAATGGACATGAGATATCTTTCTCGTTTGTTGTGCATGCGAGTATTGGTGACATCACATCATGCTGTAATCTGCTGTGTAAATGAAACTTCATCTTTGATTCACATGGAGTTGTTATCGTAATAAGAGCGAAAGTTGAGCTTATTCAGGCTAATTGACATTATATGCGCAAGTTCATCAACACAAGGAAGCTAATACGATTCTTGTATTATAGGCAGGTATATATGTACTTAACCCTAGTAAATGAATGGTTACCTTGATAAATTTGAAAAATTTTCACACCTATTCTCGATTGGATACGTGTTTGCTTCATATTATCTAAATTTAGTTGCTACATATAAGTGGCAAGGCAATTGCCACATTAGTGATATCAAACGCTTGAGAGTAGCTTTAACACTAATTATAATAGAACTGCAGATTAACCCGGGTTGAGAAGCACTGTCCTAATGCATAACCAGCTTTTAGGTCGTTCTTACCAATTCGTATAATAATTCCCATGAGACGCGCTGCTAGATGCCAGTTCAATTCGAGTCTCCTTATCCGCCTTCAAATGCTTGTATTTTGGATGAACTTTTACCCAATCTATCAAAGTCATGCATGTGAAGTCCTTGTCATAACTTTGCTTAACTGACGCCCTGGCCAGCAGTGATTCCGTCATGTTTGGGTCCAAATTATAGCACCTGCAAAATAACGGTAACATATTAATATCGAACAATTCACTAAAAACTATAAGCAAAGTTTCACTGATGTAATCGAACGAAAATTCAAACTATTCATTTGTATGGCTACTGTATAGCGAATACGTAACACATGTATCTTCAATTTCACACATCATACAAACATTGAGAAATACAGAAGACAGGTTGCCTGCAATCAAACTCCGCAAAATTTGAAACAGTAGGCTTACAAGTTAACAGTTGAGAATATACAGAAAGACGCAGGTCATGATAATATACAATGGCAAGATGCAGCCCACACACAGACTCGAATATGCTGAGATTGATGTGGGAACCATTATACGATGAATGGTACGATGTAATATCAAGCATGTATTTTTTGTAGTAGATATGGCAATGTTGACACAGAAAATACAAATCTCAAACCATACTTTTCAAAAGATACGGAAGCGTCATAAATGTACAAGTTCTTGGCTTGCACCATCCCGAGCTGCAGCCAAGCCTGTAGGATCAGATCGAGATTATTACTTTCAAATATCCCCTAATCATAATGAAAGGCGTACGTTACCTTTGCGTTCTGGCGATTTTTGTTCAAAGCAGCTTCAAACATCAAGGTAGCGTTTATGGTATCGTAAACTTTTAGATATTCCATTCCCTTTTCAAAGGCATCTTCCGGGTTCATGTCCAGATACGGATTGTCCTTTTGGAAGCCATAAGGTAGACCCTGAAGTAAACAGGTAAAACTAAGGCACTGGCCTTAGAGCATGGCAGCTCCACTCAAGTTGATAAAAGTATTACACGTATTGCTCTTTTAATCCTATATTTGGCTAGATGATTAGCAGAATTAACTACGAATATATATATGAATATATAAAAATATATACCCATCTAGACAGTGACGATGCGTAATTTTCCTTACTTTCTGAGAATACTCATCTTCTGCGCTATAAGATTCGTCTTCTGATGTTGATTCGATCGATTCCAGGTCTTCCATAAATTCCATTGCGGATTCAGGGACAGATGAAGAGGGTTCATGTGATACGTTGACATGATCTTCAACCTGCCAAGGAAATTATGCAAATCATGCAATCACGTCACCCATACCAGATACAGCAGAGGAGTAGTTCCTTCTAAAACACTCTGCATGTGACTTGTCAGTTTCAAAAAATCAGCAAATAACCCAATTGGTTGGCTGGAGGTTAAAGTGAGAAATTATGTCATGTCGGGGGCCAGTCGTTGGGTTATGGGTGGGTCCATGGTTTGTATTGTCAAATATTAGGTTAGTGGTGAGGCTAGATCAGGGAAGGGCATAGTTTGGGTTAGGCCATGAAATTTCATTACCGTATATCATGCTCTAAGGTAGGTAACTGGTCCATGGGTCAGATCTGTAAGAAAGGTGCTAATATTTTGTGCAGCAAGCACTCTCTGCTTGCGGAAGCCGTACATTAGTTTGTATCAATTGGATTGATCCCAAGAGACTAATCGTACTTTCAGCAAAAAATATCCATCCAGGACCACATATTCCTGCCGAGTACAACATCTGTTATTGATTCAACCATCGATAGCTTATTAGTTAAAAGATCTGCTGCAGCATGTGACTCGCTTAGGCCTACTAATTATTCACAGATGGTTCTCATGTTCCCTCGAAAGGGAATATAAGCATATGTCACTGTGGTGTGTTACGTCAGTGCAATCACGTCTAATGATCATTTCTCATGTCTACTAATTGGTGCCTTTACGTTGCTTATAAGTGCTCGGAGTTTTCTGTTTGGTGGCTTATTTTTGTTATGTGAATAAAGACACAACATTGGCGACGAGGATGAACAACGACACTCCTGCGGCAGGAAGCCGAGGATACGGGAAAGTGCCCGAGTTTAACTTGGGTGAAGACGAGTGGGACGAGTATATCGAACGCTTGGAGCTTTACTTCGAAGCGAATGGTATTGCCGACGAAGGAAAAATGAAAGCTGTCTTGCTAACGGTATGTGAGGCGAAAGCATATAGCCTCGTCCGAAATCTCTCGACACCAGAAAAACCGAAAGATAAGAGTTATCGACAAATAGTAAAATTGCTCGGGGATCATCTTACGCCGAAGCCGTTGTTAGTGGCAGAGCGGTATAAATTTAATCTACGGGTCCAAGACGAGGGTGAACCTGTCAATGCCTTCATCGCGGCACTGAAAAAATTGTCGGAACATTGCGAATTCGGGGCATTCTTAACCCAAGCAATTCGAGATCGGCTCATCTGCGGTCTGCGCTCGAGACCTATCCAAGAGCGCTTACTGTTGGATAATGATTTGAGGTTAGAAGACGCCGTTAAAAAAGCTGTCGCAATGTAAGCAGCGGGGAGACAACTTTTCGATACTGGTAGTTACAGCACCGCGATGGTACGAAGGGAACAGCGGGGGGCTCGAGAATACCAGGAATGCAAGCGCTGCGGGAAATCTAACCACGGAGAAGACCACTGTATCTTTCGCACAGCACTGTGTCATGCGTGCAGACGGGTCAGACACATAAGGAAGATGTGCCCCGGAAAAGGTACAAGGCGAAAGAGTAAGACCGCATGCAAGATTAACTGTTTGAGCGGATCGACGGAAAAGCAATCAACTGATGATGCTGGTAACGGTGACGACTGCGGTTCCGAGTCCTCGGCAGACGACAGTGTGAGTATCTTGATGAATATCAATTTCGTAGAAGGGAAAGATGAGATTCGCGTAGATATTGGCATCAACGGTATTATCATTTCTATGATATTCGATACAGGTGCTGCAGTATCCGTAATTTCGAAGTATTTACTGAGGGAGAAATTTCCTCTGGCGACGCTGGAGCCATGCAACATTAAATTGAAGGCCTACAGTGGCGAAATTCTGCTGGTATTGGGTAAAACCGTGGTGATGGTGAGCTATCAGGGACATGATTGTAAATTGCCTTTGATTGTTTTGGATATGGAAGCTCCGCCGTTGTTCGGTAGGAACGGGATGCGTAAAATACAAATGAATTTGCCAAAATTAATCGGAATGGTCTCGGATAGCGGTCACAGTGAGAATTCGAGAGATTGCCTTTGCGGGCTATTGAGGGATACTAGTATTTTTGAAACGCAACTAGGGAAAGTTGTCGGCATTAAAGCACGGCTCAACATGAAGCCCAACGCCGTTCCGAAATTTTACAAAGCGCGTAAGGTGCCATACGCTTTACTTGATAAAGTGGAAACAGAAATCCGTAGGTTAGTGGATACTGGAGTGTTGAAAAAAGTTGAACACTCTGACTGGGCGAGTCCAATTGTGCCTGTTCTTAAGGCGTCAGGTGAAGTTCGTATTTGTGGCGACTTTAAAGTTACGATTAATCCGCAGTTGGATATACCGGAATATCCATTACCGACCCCCGACGACTTGCTGGCGCTTCTTAACGGAAGGAGAAGTTCGTATTTTTGCAAGATCGATTTATCACAAGCGTACACGCAAGTGGAGCTTGATGACGACTCGCCTAAGTACGTGGTGATTAACACCCATCTGGGATTGTTCAGATACACTCGACTTCCGTTTGGAGTGGCATCAGCGCCGGCGATTTTTCAGCAATTGATGGATCAGGTGCTACAAGGACTGAATGTACCGTGTTTGCTGGACGACATCTTAATCCCAGGGTCTTCGGAGAGGGAAAATCTTGAGCTGCTATCGACAGTATGTAATCGTTTGGATAAATATGGATTGAAAGCTAAAAAGTCCAAGTGTTGTTTCCTGGAAGAGTCCCTGGAATATTTAGGCTATGTGATTGACAAGAATGGCATACGACCGAGCAACTCAAATTTGCGATCAGTGACTTCTGCTTGCCGCCCAGACAACGTGAGTATGTACTGCGGTCTTTTCTCGGGATGGTAAATGTCCATAGAAAATTTATACCGAACCTATCCAGTCTGTTGCAACCGTTAACGAACTTGCTAAGAAAGGACGTGAAGTGGAAGTGGGATGATGCTTGTGAAAAGGCCTTCGGAGCTTTAAAAAATTGGCTTACACCAAGCCGATTACCCTGTCAGTAGACGCATCCCCTGATGGTTTAGGAGCAGTAATCATGTAACCCGATGGAGAGCGTGAGCGCTCAATTGCGTACGCTTCTCGTACATTGTCACCCGCCGAGAAAAACTATTCTCACATCGAGAAAAACTATTCTCACATCGAGAAAGAAGCTCTGGCCATAATATTCGGGTTACAGTGATTTCATCACTACTTGTTCGCGAAGAAGTTTACCCTATTTACGGGCCACAAACCCTTGACGATGATTCTAGGTCCAAAGACTGGTATACCCGTGCTAGCCGTATCCAGGTTGCAACGTTGGGCAATCAAACTCGCGTGTTATAATTACAAAATTCGTTACAAACCGGGTAAGCAGAATGTTACTGCAGATTGGCTTTCGAGAAGTCCCTTGATTGCATCAGCCGAGGTGGATCCATCAGCGCAGGAAGCCAACGAGATAAATGCACTACAAGTAGACAATCTACCCATAACGGCGAAAAGGATTGACCTTGCGACGCGCCGAGACCCGCTTTTATCTCGTGTACATTATTATGTGATTAACGGATGGCCCGCTGGAGTCTTAGCTCCAGAATATCAACCGTTTTATTTTCGCAGGAACGAACTGACAGGCGAGCAGGACTGCTTACTTTGGGGTATCCGAGTAGTTATCCCTGCGCGATATCAACGACAGATCCTTGATTTATTGCATGAACACCATCCTGGGATCCTAAGGATGAAGATAAAAGCCAGAATGCATGTGTGGTGGCCCAATCTCGACGGTAACATCGAACAGAAGGTTAGACATTGTGCTATCTGCAGACAATGTGAAAGCAGAAGGCCGGAAGTTTTGAATCCTTGGGTCTGGCCAACTCGTGCATGGCAGCGAGTACACATGGATTTTGCCGGACCTCGTATGGGGAAGTACTTCCTGGTACTAGTGGATGCTCGGACGAAATGGCCGGAAGTGCATCAGATGAGTTCAATTACTGCTGAAAATACGATATCCGTACTTGGTAAGATTTTCTCAACGCATGGCCTGCCGGATGAGCTAGTAAGTGATAACGGGCCACCTTTCACGCTTAAACAGTTCGAAATGTTTCTGACTCGGAATGGTGTTAAGCACATTAGAACTGATCCCTTTAGTCCCAAAACCAACGGTTCTGCGGAACGATTTGTTCGCGTTTTAAGGAATTTTTGAAAAAGGAAGCGAACAGAGGAACGGATATCAAGAACAGACTACAGTCGATGTTGCTGCACTACCGAACGACTCCGCATTCAACAACAAAGATATCTCCTGCTAGAGCTATGTTCGGACGGGAGCTGCGGACACGGTTGCATTTAGTGCACCCACAGTTGGAGTCCACGTTGCAGAAGGATCATCCAGCTTGCAAACCGACCGAACTTCTTGAGTCTCGTCAGCAGGAAGTGGGCGATCCGGTTATGGTCAAGGACTATCGACAGCGTCCCCCAGTCTGGGCAAGAGGAGTTATTATCGAAAAGCTGGGTCCTGCAACGTATCGCGTTCAAGTTGGTGACCTACTCTGGAAGCGACATATCGACCAAATCCGAGATCTGTCAGCGTCACGGTTTTGCGACCAGGAAGATAAAGAGATCGTTGATCCAGTCGTATTAACAAGCATGACACCAACACCAGATTGTCGTCTGACAAGTCCTCGTCTTCGTGTTCCATCCAGTCCAACACCAGTGGAAACAGAAAATATACCTACACCGGTAATCAGTCCAAGCAACGATAATGTAGCGGACGTTGACAATAAACTTGAACTATTGGCACCTTAGCGCCAAAACACTGAACATACAGAGCCGCCTGTGCGCCAAAACACTGAAAATGCAGTGCCGCCTTTGCGTCCACCGTCACAAAGAATACGACGACGACCTAGACGTTTGATTGAGGAACTATAGTATTAGTTGGGGAGATGTGGTGTATTACGTCAGTGCAATCACGTCTAATGATCATTTCTCATGTCTACTAATTGGTGCCTTTACGTTGCTTATAAGTGCTCGGAGTTTTCTGTTTGGTGGCTTATCTATGTAATGTGAATAAAGACACAACAGTCACATTCTCCTGCCAAATTTAATAAGATTATGATGATGAACTATTTTCGCAAGATTATCGACATATGCTATCAAGTCATCCTTAACACTAAGAGGCATTCTACGGTACTTCAATGCCTGGAAACAAGCTTGACAGAGAAAAAATGAGCCTGACGTTTATTAAATAATTTTCCGATGATGCCAATTCAGAAAAATGAGAACCTGGATTTTGAAGTAACTTATAATTCTCGACTTGAATATTTCATATGTCGAGAGATTAAGGTAGAAGGTGGCAAGAAGCCTGTAGGTGCATGCCGTGCCCAGCCAAGATAAGGAGAAGGGTTTGAAAATTCCACAAATTTGCCACAGCAACATATATTTATTAGGGTTAAGTAGACACGTAACTCTCAATTATACAAGGATCAGATAAGCTTCCTCGTGTTGATACCTGTGCGATATATATCATTGCCAGTATAAGCTCCACCTTCACTTGCAAAGATAAGCGATGGAAGAGAAGCAAAGCTCGCATCATATTACTATACATCAATCCAATCACTCTTTTTCACATACAAATGAATATGTACTATTGGCCCTCAGTGAACTATATCCTCTGTTCTGGACTAATGGAATCCGCACTGTAATGACACTAATTTCAGATGATTAAGACCTTCGTCATCTTCTGTTAACACGAACCTGCCACCCATTTTGCGATCTATATTTTAGTGTGAGCGCAAATCAATTGCGCCCTTTGGAGTATTTCTCAGTCGGATATTCGTATATCAATTAATTTCGTTTCACGTAGTCAGTCTTGAACCAGCATGACATCACAATCCATAATTAACAACAATCGAATGGCATTGTCTCAAAACTATGGAGGTATATGAGAGGCAAACAGTACTGGTAACTGCAGTAGTCGTGATTAGAGCCCGACCGATTATCGGCTCGCCGATAATATCGAGTCGATATCACGCTTGGAGAGAAATATCGGTATCGGCCATTGAAGGTAAAAAAATATCGGCCATTTTCGTGACGTCACAACATGGTGGCAGGGAGTCAGAAAAGTCGATAGAAGACGTGAGGACGGTAAATTATAAAAATAAATGGCCAAGCTGCATATAGTGCATACTGCATACAGGGCAGTAGGCGTGCCTATCTGAAAAATATTATAGATAACTAACCACCGTTATGCCCCACTGACTTTGGGGGAATCCCCCTGCAGTAATCGATCACCAACGACAGAGAGCAGCTGGATGGATAGTTGTCTGCAGAAGATTTCAATCAGTAAGAGAAATGAGAACTTCAATCATGCTGGACTGACCCTCGTAATGACAGAGAAAAGCGTCGCGTCGAAACATATCTCGGTTCGGTACCAACAGAGCTAATTATTCCAGTAATGTATGAAGTCGTCTGACTGAGGCCTGCGGGGCCACCATGATAGGAAATATGCAAGCATGAGGGCAAGAAAATCAAGCAAACGTGGAGTAAAGCCAATAATTGATACCAAAATTTTTGATGCCATGATGACATTGGCCAATTCTGACACAAGAGCGTAAAATGTTGATTGTTGAAATGCTGGTCATGGTCAAGGCCCAAGGGGCCGGATGGAGCAGTTGCAGACTTGGACAATTTGAGTTGTTTTGCACATTCTCTTCAGCTATTTGTTAATGATTTGCTGAAGGCTCCAGGTGCATTGCCAGAAGAATATCAATATTAATATCAATATATGGTGAAACCATTGAAGGAAAGATCCCCTGCATGGTGGCGGTGGAACCGTAAGGAAGAAAGATATCCAATTCTTGCTGTGCCCCTAACTATGGTACCAAGTGAAAGACTGCTCAATGTGTTTAGTACTACATACATCATCTATGGAAGACCACAGAAGTTCACTCCGAGAAATTGTGCTTCGTGAACTGTAATCTGCAATTGCTAGATTGCTGCTTTTGATATATTTTTATAGTTCCTGGATCATTTATTTCATGTTCAAGCATATCAATGGCTGTAAAGTTGTTGAAAGAAATACTCTGATGTGTTAAATATGGACCTTGAGGTAGATTCCATATCTTTTGAATATCGGCTGAATATATCGGTGTTATCGGTGGAGGTACTGGATATCGGTCTTATCGGTATCGGCTCAGAAATCCAATATCGGTCGGGCTCTAGTCGTGATAGGTGGATCCAGTGATGATACAAGCACGCATCACATTACAACACATAGTCCTGTAGAATTTTCGTTCAACATAGAAAAAATTCTTATAAAGTCGTATTATATACCGTTGGAAAGATAATTTTATCAGCTTTTCAATGATGGGTTTTGTCACTTTTTTTACCTTGGGGAAAAAAGTTATGACCAAAAACGTGCCAGGGGATAAAGCACTATTTTGCCTAACATTAAAATACAATTATAAGCTAAAATACGATACCTTCGTATCAGAATACAACATCATAAATTGGAATATCATGCCAGTAAAGCAAACTAACAATCGAACAGCAAAACAATGAAACATAACTTTATTGAAGAGGTATTTATCATACGTTAAGGGGGCAAAAGTTGACCGAGACGGAGATAACACTGGTTCACAAATTTCAAAAAAAAATTAGCGTCAAAAATTTCAATGATTGAAATAGGCTAATTTATGGTTGCTAAATCCTATTCTGTGCTAATAATTTCTCCATCACGTCAGATTTTTTCCGTATCACTTTTTCTCATTTTCATAAATTAATCAAATTTCTGCTTTCGTTAGTGACGTCACCGTTAGCATACAATAGCAAAAATTCAAATATTGTTATTGACATCATCTATCATGAAACATTGGTTGTTGTAATACAGAATGAGTGAATTTTCGGTGAACTTGAAGACAGTGATTCTCTATCATCGTTCAATCAGAAGCTCTTTGCGACCCATAAAATTACACTGGTAAACAAATTCAAAAATCCACACCAAATACCATATCGGAACAGAGGCAGAGATGGTTTTAAATGGTATCGAGGCTTTTTGTTCATGTTTTGCAATATTAAACGCCAATTCTATATACAAAAAAGTTTTCATTTTTGACGGTTTCTGATCTTCCGTAATATTTTACTATGAACTTGAGCAGTGATTCTCAACCTTTTTGTATTCTCGGACCCCTTTTGGACCCCCCCCCCGAAATTTTAGTTCAAATTTAGCTCAATTATCGTACAATCGTCATCTGTCTTGTACAAATGATATAACTGTAGGCTATAATGATAAACAGCAACAAAATTACTTTTCTTGAAAACAACAGCATTCTATTTATGTAGAAATCGGGTTGACTTTTATTATTTCAAAGTTAATTGTTCAAGTGCTTTTTTTCAAATACGTGGTCGTGTCTTTAAAATCTGCGCCTTCGATTTCATATCAACGAGTGCTGAAAATCCATTTAGACAAAGAAAGGTTGTGGCGAATGTAATAATAGGGCATAAAGCTTCCGACGACACATTTGGGTATGATCGCAACAATGGTGACACCAAAATTGACAAACAATTTTTTTTATTGAACATATAACGTCAAGCATGTTAATTTATATCTAGAAGATCACCTTGGAGTTATTAGGGAAAATAGTTATGTAGGCCTATATCACAGGAGAAAACGGATTATTTCGAAGTCTTCGTGATTGACTTTACTAATCCAACCATTTATTTTTTACACAATGCCCAACAAAACACGTCTATACAGCCAAATATTTGTATGAGGGGCTATTGGCAATTTAACAACTAAAATGAGTCCACACAGCAGGATATTCCATCTCAGACGGCCATCCTGTTGATGTGAGTTCTACTGTAATGAAGCAAAACTGCAGCCTCGTGATTTTCCTAATTTAAAAAATATAAATTAGGTTATCAACTATTTTGTAAATTTAGTGGCTTCGCGGACCCCCTGAAAATGCAGACCCCCGGTTGAGAACCACTGAGCTAGAGTTTGTAGAAGTGATTGGTGTTGCTACTCAAGTAGCATAAGTAACTCCCTATATTTTCTACTCAATTAACAGTATTATAAGTAGTAATTTTTAAGACACGTGAAAACTACTTCAAGTAGCAGAAATATCTAAGTATATTTGGTCGGGGGGAGAGTGGTCGCATACTTTCGACAGTTAGTCGGAGGTGGCTACATATGAAATCGCAACATGTATCTTGTCGGCTAACGCAAAATGTTTATAATGACACAATACCCATGCATTGGTAGAATATTCGAAAATATATTCAGTTACCGTGCTTTAGGGGCTGTTAAGGCTACTACATTTAAGAAATCATATGCAGTCAACATCGTTGCGGAGCGGAGCTTTGTTTGGAATACCTTCGTGTTAAAATTAATAACTGGGTGCAGTACCAAATTCAATGTGGGCAGATATCTCCATGACATTCCCAGTTGATTTACTATAGTCACACAAAGCACTAAATCAAAACCCAATACATTTAATTTCCCGTATTGCCAATCACAGATGGGAATTCGGATTGCGTACATCTGATTCGAAGCACATGGTATATGAGCCCGACCCAGATGGCTGTTACAACAGCCTTGATTTGTCCCCGAATATACCACATGCAAATAATATATGTATATATGCGATTGAAGCGCAAAATATTTTCAATAGTAAAATCTCAACCAGAAAACAGCGACCGGACTTTGACCTCTTACCAGGACCGTAACTGCCGCACCCCAAATCGTCCAATTAGGGGTCCCGAGATCGAAGGAGGCCCGAAATTATGTCGTTGAATGAACATAAATTATTTATACATCACTTATTGACAATTTATAAAACTCTTTTCAATTTTTTCGCGCTGGACGCGATTTCATGTTGCCAAATTTTTGATTATTGAGTACCCTTCCCCCACGAAAAAAGCATGATTTATAGAAAATAAAATTAAGCATTTCGACGTCGACCATTACCCCGCCGCGATGCACGAAAACATACAAAGTATTCGCCAATATAGTAATCCGAAAAGTGTGCCAATAGATCGCTTGCGAGAAAACCTGCCGAAAAGGATTGCCCTTATGTTGACCGTGAACTTCGAAATAAATATAAGCCTATCTAATTGTCCATAGCTGCCTAAATGGCTCGTGTCTAATCATTTTATCGTGGCAATCTGAGCCTTACAGGTCAAATAACATTTCTCATAAAAAAATTATTTGCAAGTGAAGAAATACCAATTTTCGATAAAGCAACCACAAACGTTTCTTGGATCTCGCATGGTTTCCCAATAAATTACGGCATGGTGTGTGGATGTACGTAATATGGCCATTTTCTTAATTTTTAAATCAGCGTTTCACAATCCAGTTTTAAAGAATAACCAATTATAGTGTCGAAAGTAGGGTTGCATTTAAAAGAAACGATGTTTTAAAACAATTTGTTTAAAAAATATTTAAAACAAATGCCTTATTAAAAAAACAAAATTTTATTTTTCAAAGTTATAAAATTATGCCATAATTGTGTAAATACTTTCCAAAAACCTGTTGTATGAGCACACAGACAATTACCACCCAATTTAGCCGACGTATATCGTTATGGGATGGTTGGAAGTTGGAACCCTCAAAATAGTCGGTTCAACAGTTGTAGTACAGATATTTCGTCAAAGAGGCTATATTTACCCTATATTTTCAATGGTCAATTTCAATCCATGACGTCGCAATTGAATATTCGTGACGTCATGTTTTAAAATAATAAAAAACATGTTTTAAATTAGGGCCTTGTTTTAAACATGTTTGTTTTTAATTGATTTTTGTTTCAAATGCAAACATAGTCTAAAGGGTGTGTGGTACTATCACTCGCAGAAATAAGCTGCAACGTGACGCAGTGAATCTCCAGTCCGATAGCCTTTTCTACACTTAACACAAATTGCTGCTTCTTTTTGACTAAGCACTATTTAGAAAAACAAGCAATGTAAATGAAACGGACCATAGTAAGAAAACAATAACATAATGAAGTTATAACGAACAACGACAGCTCTACTTGCCCCCCCCCCACACACCTCTGTCTTGCTCACTCTTACTCCCTGAAACAGATATATAATTCTATTGTTGTTTTCATTTACTCCTTTTGCGACTATATACAGCTTTTCTGTTGATAATTCATTAGTTTCTAGCCTTTTGTTCATATTTTTATGTTAATTTTTTCCCTAATTTCAATTTTTACCCCTTGGCACGTTTTTGGTCATAACTTTTTCCCCAAGGGAAAAAAAGTGACAAAACCTATCATTGAAAAGCTGGTAAAATTATCTTTCCAACGGTATATAATACGTCTTTATAAGAAGTTTTTCTAGGTTGACCCATTTTTTGACGAAATTCTACAGGACTAACAGTAGAAGGTGTCAACCACTCCATTTCACATACTAATGCATACACAACGCCAGCCTTCGAGCACTGTCGATTCTTGCTTATTCGTAGCACTAATAATACAAATTGCTGAATTGCAAAGCAGCTCAGAAAGATTTCGCTAATTCTCGCTTACTGACAGTACTGAAAATGATAAATTGCTGAATTTGAAAAGCTTCTTAGAGGTAAAGAACTTCAATCTACAATTGATTAGTATATTCATATGGAGATGAACCTCGATAATTTCAGCTGACGCTCGTCAGTCAGAGGTGATCGACGGTGGAGTGAAAAAAAGAAAATTTTGAATTTCAAAAAGTGCCTCTGATATTTGGCCCCAAATCAAAAATGAATAACTTCTATCATAATTTCAGGTTCTTACGCCCTCTAGTGGCCGAGCTAATTCACCAAACGAGTCGAAAATAGCTAATTTTGCCATATCCTGATAACCGCTTGTGCTAGAAAGCCAGTTTTGGGTTTAAAATCTGTGGAAGCAACATGTTTCTATCTCACTTCCATAGAACTTTGTCCTGAAAAGGTACAGAAAAAAAGTTACAAGCAAATTGTCGATTTTTAGACCGCCATTAAAAGTGTTGGATGGTTGTACCAAATTTGCAATGCCAATTAGCATGTTACTGTTTGTTGCATTGCTGCTTTAACAACGAAATCTTGTTTGAAGGACTTATCAGTTGATTTTTATATCAACCTAGTATAATTTGGATAGTAGAGAGCATGATTGAACTTTCTTCATAGTTGCAAAGGAGCTACATGACCATTGGATTTGGTACAATGTATTTTCCATAAATGAGTTTCCTATCGCGCGAAAAGTCAATCAACTGATGTTGAAATTTAGTCAACTAACTCAGTATCACAAGAAATCTAGAACATCAAATTCTTATAAAGAAATGGAAACTACGTTCTTGCAAGATATTGATAAGCTTTTTGGCATATTCTGCTGCGATAGCAAACAGAGAGATAAAATTGCACTCCAATGTGGCTTAAGGATGGCACAGAAGGATTTGAAGATCAAAAAGCAGAGCGCAAGGGAAAATGTTTGGTTGACGCTGTGCCTCTTTCATCAGCTGACGAAAGATTTCGAAGGCAGTCAAGCTCAATCCAACAACCGGTGATTCTAATGCAGGTGCCAGCACTTCTATTGGGCAGTTCAGCTTTAATCAAAGTGATTCAGAGTCAATGCAATCTTAATCAACATCTTCTGGTAATGATTCAACTTTTATGGGAGGTGCTCAACCATCAAACCAAAACCATGTGTTGGGGATCAACTTGGCAAGAGTTTGTGAACGGTATAATGTATTGGACCTTACAGGAGCTGCTGCTGCAACTTGTGTATTGCAATATGTTGGAATAATCAACTAAAAAAGTGATTCGTTTGTGTTAGATCACGGCAAATTACGAGGAGAGAGAAAGGTGCAGAAACGAAATACAAAGAAGAGAAGCAGAAAAGCTAAATCTTGTGTATGGACTCTACTTCGATGGAAGAAAAGATGACACTTTGAATATGGTCGAGGCACCCACAGGAAAATGCTCTATGACAACAGAGCTGGAGGAACATATTGTTTTAGTAGGAGAACCAGGTGAGTATTACCTCAGTCACTTGTCACCTCCCAATGGGAAAGGTCGTGTTTTGGCAAGAAATGTATCAGTTTATTTCCAACACCAAACTCTGCAAAAACCCAGCTGTCGTGGGATCAGACAGCACAGCTTCAATGACAGGGAGATTCAAAGGCTGCATTCGTGCAATGAACTTTTACAAAGACCACTACAATGGGCTATCTGCTTGCTTCATGGTAATGAGCTGCCATTACGATATGTTTTCACAGCAATGCGTAATTCAAACACGCAATACAAGATTATAAATTACAACTTTAAAGGCGGATATGTAGAATGGCAGCTCATTACCATGAAGCAAGCAGATAGCCCTTTGAAGTGGTCTTTGTAAAATTTCTTCCATTGCACAAATGCAGCCTTTGAATCTCCCTGTCATTGAAGCTGTACCGTCTGATCTCACAACAGCTGGGTTTTCGCAGAGGTTGGTGTTGGAAATAAACTAATATATTTCTTGCCAAAATACGACCTTTTCCATTGGGAGGTGACAAGTGACTGAGGTAATACTCACCTGGTTCCCCTACTAAAACAATATGTTCCTCCAGCTCTGTTGTCATAGAGCAATTTTCAGTGGGTGCCTCAACCATATTCAAAGTGTCATGTTTTCTTCCGTCGAAGTAGAGTCCGTACACAAGATTTAAGTTTTCTGCTTCTCTTCTTTGAATTTCTTTTCTGCACCTTTCTCTCTCTCCTCGTTATTTGCCGTGATCTACCACAAACGAATCACTTTTTTAGTTGATTATTCCAACATATTGCAATACACCAGTTGGAGCAGCAGCTTCTGTAAGGTCCAATACATCATACCGTTCACAAATGATCCCCAACACATGGTTTTGGTTTGATGGTTGAGCACCTCCCATAAAAGTTGAATCATTACCAGAAGATGTTGATTAAGATTGCATTGACTCTGAATCACTTTGATTAAAGCTGAATTGCCCAATAGAAGTGCTGGCACCTGCATTAGAAGCACCGGGTTGTTGGATTGAGCTTGACTGCCTTCGAAATCTTTCGTCAGCTGATGAAAGAGACACAACGTCAACCAAACATTTCCCCTTGCGCTCTGCTTTTTGATCTTCAAATCCTTCGGTGCCATCCTTAAGCCACATTTGAGTGAAATTTCATCTCTCTGTTTGCTATCGCAGCAGAAGATGCCAAAAAGCCTATCAACATCTTGCAAGAACGTAGTTTCCATTTCTTTATAAGAATTTGATGTTCTAGATTTCTTTTGATACCGAGTTAGTTGACTAAATTTCAATATCAGTTGATTGACTTTTCGCGCGATAGGAAACTCATTTATGGAAAATACATTGTACCAAATCCAATGGTCATGTAGCTCCTTTGCAACTATGAAGAAAGTTCAATCATGCTCTCTACTATCCAAATTATACTAGGTTGATATAAAAATCAACTGATAAGTCCTTCAAACAACATTTTGCTGTTAAAGCAGCAATGTAACAAGCAGGCACATGCTAATTGGCATTGCAAATTTGGTACAACCATCCAACACTTTTAATGGCGGTCTAAAAATCGACAATTTGCTTGTAACTTTTTTTCTGTACATTTTCAGGACAAAGTTCTATGGAAGTGAGATAGAAACATGTTGCTTCCGCAGATTTTAAACCCAAAACTGGCTTTCTAGCATAAGCGGTTATCAGGATATGGCAAAATTAGCTATTTTCGACTCGTTTGGTGAATTAGCTCGGCCACTAGAGGGCGTAAGAACCTGAAATTATGATAGAAGTTATTCATTTTTGATTTGGGGCCAAATATCAGAGGCACTTTTTGAAATTCCAAATTTTCTTTTTTTCACTCCACCCTGATCGTCAGCAACTAGTAGAGAATGGAAAGAACATTGTATATCAACAATCGTATCATAAAACATGACTTCACCGGCTCGAAATTTCGAATAATTGGGGCGAAGACAGTGCTCAAACTCAATTACTATATTTAGATTGTATACAAACTCATTCTGTCGTATTTTGACCTATACTTTCCATGACTGGGTCCGCTCTACATCAGCTGGCAATATGCTAGGTGCCAGATTCACTGGTAACCTTCGAAAGGAAGGAGTTTCAAGTTTGAAATAGAAGGGATGTCGACCCCGAAACTGGATACGCCACTGCGAAGAAGGGTACGGGAAGTATAGAAATGAAAAATTACAAAAAAAACTGGTCGCATGTGGTGGGGCTACAATACGATGTGACAGGAAGCAGTAAATTGATCTCATCGTATTCCTCACCAAGAAAATGAGAAAACAAAAGCTTCAATCCTATTCAGAGTGTAATTAAATTATACAGTGACACACCACGGAAGACCTATTTGGTTCTAAGACCAAAAATGTAAATCGATCAAAATAATTACAATGACCGGCTGTCTATTATTTTCTTACGTTGAAGACACACAATGCGCATTGTACTATGTAATACATAAGGCACAGTGTGAGGAAATGAACAGGAGCTGGAGGACAAAAAAAACAAATGCTGATTCTGAATTCTGATTAAATCTCGAAAATTGAAGTTTGTAGCTTATTTCAGTCATCTGATTTCTTACAGTCGAGTTAAGAATTTGGTGTCAAGTGTAATGTGGCAAGGATATAAACTACCCAACATTGGAGACAAATATATTGCGGTTCTCTAATAAAAGATGGAGTGATAATGTAAAACTTACGTCATTCAATTGCCGGGTCCAGGCATCATCCTTCTCTGATCCAAGGTCTGAAAAGTTATTTTGAATGAATGAACAACCGAGGAAATGGGCTGCTAGTTTGTACATACCAGCTGTTGAAGATGTTTGACCCTCCATCTCAGAAGTGTTGGTGTCGAGAATTCTTGGCTCATCATCCTCAACTTGATAATCTTTTGACCTAAGTAGTATAGTACATTGGTTATTCAAATTGCATACAAGTCCAAATAAAATTATTATTACTTTAATTAATTACTAAATAGTAACATATCAAACATTCAAATATGAATATGTCGCTGAACTCAGTTTAACCAATATACGCATATGATTATCCAAATACGTATTAATGCAGGTGTACTTAAGCATCTCTTCATTCAACATCTAGGGTTGCAATCTGTGACTAAAATGGCTGAATACGAATAATACACATCTTTACAGCAATGGCTCAAGTGTCGCAACGTTTATGGAAAATAGAATAGCCGAATGAAATAACATAGAGTAATACAATGCATTAAGAAATTCTTGTGCTAAATGATGATATTTAATGAACAATAAATTTCTGAGCAGTTGGACTCTAAGTGTCTTCACATGTACACACACACACACGAGGGAGATAGGGTAGTGGTGAGCGTCGGCGGCATCTATGCAGGCAGCCTGGGTTTGATTCCCGCCCCCGGAGGTTATTCTGGGCTCCTCGTTCACCGTGTTGCTGTTCTTATGGCGACAAAAAACGCCCAGAAAAAAAGACCTGATAAAGGAAGAAAAAGAGCAAGAAATAGCTCATAAGAAGGATCGACGGAGAAAGAATAACATCGAAGAAGACTGAGACATCAGGCACTCGGTCGAGGTGGATGCAAGTTAAAGAGAGCCCAGCTGGTTGATAGTTCGGCATCCCCCTATCCCTATCTGTTCATTACATTGCATTGTGTGTCTTGTATACTGCATTGTACATTGTGTGTGTGTCTTGGCAGATGAAAATATAATCTGATCATTATTGATTATGCTCATGGAAACTACAAGTATTGTGATCCAGCAGTCACAATAGGTTATGTCATGAAAAACAAAAAAACAAAATTATTTCCTCTGAAGAGTGAACACTGAACAGCAGTGCAGTATTTGTGCCGAAAAAAACATATTTCAAATTTTCTATTCTTTCTAATCTCTATTATGTCATAAGCGACAATCGGAAACTTGACTCTACACTACATTATTGGTTCTCAACCTTTTTGACCTCGCAGACCGTTGAAATTTCAAAACAAATGTTGCGCACAGGTGGTTTGCTGCTAATAAATGATTTGGTTTTCTGATCTGCTATGGAATCTATTGAAATTGTAACAAGGCTTGGTAACTAATAGGACGACTTTTTTGACAAGTCAAAATTTTGTCAAAATTGTAGAGCTAGGTCAAAAAATTGTAATAATTGTTTACAAAGTCAAAAAAAAATTTTCCACCTGCATTTCGTTGGTATCGTAAATGTCTGCAGTGTCGGTGAACTTATCATTTGACATTTTACAGCTTGCAGCCTACTTTATAGGCCTACTGCTGTAGACGGTAAATTATCTGCTCATTGTGAATCATAAACGGCCAAATGAAACAAATAGATTGACATGGTGTTACGCTGAACGTACCACAATATCCTAACTGAAGCAATACTGCGTGGGCATTGGTTCTTATATCAAGAAACGCATGATGAAAATTTGTGATGTAGAAAACGTTGTCAGAATGAAGCAACACGGTGTGTCACCAGCAGTGTACGTACGCACAACTTCAGTGCTACCAGTCAACAACTGCTGCTGTTGAACGTTCTTTCTCTATTCTTGGCAAGCTACTTAGTCAGGACAGACACTTTCCACCCGAGAATGCACGTAAGTATCATTCGTTGTACGTTGCACTAAAACAAATTTTAATCATTTCTACCATAAGGCGTGATGTAACTACTGGAATTCTTCATAGGTCCAGATTTCGTTAAAATAAAGTTTTTTCATGTAAAAATTTGTCAGTTTTCAAGTAAAATAAGTTTTTTCAGGCCAAATTACTTCGCAAGGACAGACAGTTTCAACCAGAAATGAAGATAAGTAGTACAATTCCAACATTATGGGGTAAAACACCTACTTTACATACACAAGGTAAAAATTTGGTCACAATTAGGTTTTGTCAAAAAATGCTAAAATTTGGATTTTTTATGTCAAAATCTTCCCTTTTTTAGGTAAAAAATCCCTGAACCCATGCGAAGCGCAGTAGATTTTTACAGGGTTTTTATATATTTGCTCTAAAAAGTTCTGGCAGCTGTTTTAAAATAAGCTTTGCATATTTTGGGAGTACCTAGATCTCTCCTGACTTGGCCCGCGGTTGCACAAGGGTGACCATATCTGTATGTCTGATTACAACTTCTTTCAACCACAGGCGTGCATTGACGATTTTCAGAATTGAGGGAGGACGCGAAGCTTCCCCGCCTCACTTGTGTTTTGGCAGGCCCAGTACCATTTGAATACAAAGCAAACTAGAAATCTTGGATCTACATATTTTTTCAATTCATGAATTTCAAATTTTAGAACCACTTGAGATGTTCCAGAGTAACTCTAGTGCAGGGGTGTCAAACTCAACTCACGTGGCAAGTCGGATTCAAACCAACAGGTCGCTCGCGGGCCGCACAAGTCAAATGATTTCATAGTGTTAGCTCGAAATCCATGGAATTGGATTTCACTTGAATACTTTCATTATATAACGCAGGGGTCACCAACACGCGGCCCGCGGGCTGCATGTTGCCCGCGAGGACATATTTTACGGCCCGCGACCTGATTTGGAGAAATTTCAGAATAACGCTTACTAAAGCATTTTGAAGTGCTGAAATTGATTTCAGTTTAAACATATTGTTGTTGGTGTTTAAAGTAAGCCATTCTACTATGCCCAATATCACTATTCCTCACTATCTAATACGGCTTCGTATGGTAATATCATTCCAAGGAGGAAGAATTTGCTGATATGAATGGGCATATTGCCTTGATGTGCAATGGCCCGCCATTGCCGAGACTGATGCGCTTGAAAAACGATTTCGGGCTGTCCAAAAGACCATGCTTTACGAGGAGATAGTTTTCCAGCTAGTAGGCTACCGTGTCTAGCTAACCCCAATATCGATTCTTTAATCCAGGGGTGGCCAATCTGCGGCAGTAGACGGAAAAGTATGCGGCCGTCGACACTTAATTCAATTAGGATTGTTGGCGGCCGTCAATATGCAAATTGAACTTGCGAATTGACTCCCTACTTAATGAGAGGTTTGACTTATTCTTGAAATTTTCTTTGCGCTAGGCGCTGTTCAACACGTGTTAATATTCGATTTTAATATAGTAGTGTCCTTTGTAATCTGAGTCCTACAGTACAGACGCAAACAGCAGAGGAAAATGATGCATGCGCCCCATAAAGAAATACAATTTTTAATCGTGTTCTCCTCATCATGAATGAAATTTGTTTCTGGTAAGCCTGCATTTGGGCGAATAAAATAGGCTATATCTCCACTCTAATACAAATCTGATGGGCGGTCAAGAAATAATTGCATGCAACAAAGGGGAGTAATAAGAATTGGCACGCAAAGATGCAGCACCGCATTATTAACTTCCCTAAGTTTTCGAATACACCCCCTGCATCAACCCTACCGGTGAATCTGATCACAGTGGCCGAGAAAGGATAAATATTTGATTGTAATATGTCAAACTATGCTAATATTTATTGACAAAATTCCCTAATGAAAGTGAAAAAAATTTCGCGCTTGGTGCGACTACAGAACTAATCCCTGTGGCTCTTCATAACATGACTATACTCACGATTTCGGTGCGCATAGTACACCGATATAAGTAAATAGATTAGTCCGGAGTATACCGGCAATGGACATGAACAGTTTAACGTGGGTATTTGGCCCCATTTAGTTCATTATGCGGCCGCAAGCTACATGAGTAATCGAAATGCGGCCGTGAATGGCAAAAAGGTTGGTCACCCCTGTTATAGTTGCTACAGAGTGTTTTCAGGCATCGTGCGCAGAGCGCAGCTCATAGTTCAAAATAGAATGAAATTGATGATCCTGATATTTTTTGTTGTATTTTTGTTTGTACAATAAAATATTATTTCTTTTGTGGTGACTATGCCCGTCGCCCATGTTAGAGAGCACAGAATTGTACTAATTGTACTAACGTAGAGTATGAAACATGGTTGTAAAAATGCGTTGCCTATTTTAATCTCGTTATTGAAGTTTTGCGGCCCGCGGCCTCCAGGAATTTTGAAAAGTGGCCCGCGACCCATTTTGAGTTGGCGACCCCTGATATAACGGATCATATTCCAGGAACACCGTCAGTCGCAAAAACGAAATTGGCAAATATGATGATTTACCGGTTGAATACAGCCACCAAAACAGCGGCTCTAACGGCGATGTAAGTTGGCATACGTCAATGCTCCCTTTGTTTTAGTCATAGTTTTAGTCGCGTTTTGCGCGTGCGATGTGAGAAACAGGCTACAAGAAATGCGGAACATGGAATTTGGTTCATTAGGCTATTATGAAATCGTTAAACGGGTTGCTCTGGAGACCGGGAACTATTGAGTTAGAAGGCATACAACACTGTGATCACGGATATTTGAAGCATATTTTCCTATAACTATATGTTCTTCATGTAACCTGAATATAAGTTTTGCACCGGCGTTTTCGTTTCTGTGAATAACGACTTCTCTGTCATTTTTGCATAAAACTCGAAATCCAGTGTTGAATTGAATGTTAATATGGCAGATTTTGTTCCTATATAATGATGTATAGAGGTAAACTACAGCACCACTGTCAGATAGCCTATCCATGCTAGACATTTGCAGTCATACGGATTGTTTGACGCAAGTATTCCCTACTAAAAATGTCAACATTTGTTAGAAATGTGCTGGATAACAAATGAATTTTTCAATCTACTCAGAATGGCTTCTCGGGCCGAATGAAATCGTCCAACAGGGCATATGTTTGACACCAGTGCTTTAGTGGTGCAGGTGCATGTACCATGTCTGGGGTGTGTTTGGACTGCTTCGACACTCAGACATCATGTATGGGGCATGTCTGGGGTGAGTTTGCAATGCGCTGACACTCGGACATCGTGTCTGGGGCATGTCTGTGGTGTCTTATAACTGTGTTGTCACTCGGACATCATGTCTGGGACGTGTTCGTTCTCTGATGACACCCAGAGATCATGTCTGGGCCATGTCGGGGGGGGGGGGGGGTGTTCGGACTGCGTTGACACTCCGACGTTATGTCTGAGGCATGTCTGGAGTAGGCTACGACTTCGTTGCCAATCGAACATAATATCAGGGGTGTTTTAGGACTGCTTTGACACTGAGACATCATGTCTGGGGAATGTCTGGGGCATTTCTGGGGTGAGTTTGAACTGCGTTGACACTCTGACATCATGTCTGAGGCATGTCTGGAGTATGTTCCGACTTTGTCGCCGATCGAACATAATATCAGGGGTGTTTTAGGACTGCTATGACACTCAGACATCATGTCTGGGACATGTCTGGTTTGAGTTTGAACTGCGTTGACACTCGGACATCATGTCAGAGGCATTTCTGGAGTAAGTTCGAACTGCGTATTCTATCGGAAATCGTGTCTGGGATATGTCGGGGACATGTTCGGACAGCGTTGACACTTGGACATCGTGTCTGGGCATGCCTGGGTGTGTTACCGTGTCTGTGGCTAGTCTTGAGTGAGTTCGGACTGCTGCGTTGTTCATTCTCATTCCACAAAATATAAGCACTTTACAAGCATGCAACAACCTATATAGCTTGTTATGTGCTTGCATTTGACATTTGCAAGCTCATAAAGCCTGTATCACGCCAAAGCAAGCTCGGTACAGGCTATGTACAACAATAATTTTTACAGTGTGGTTTCAAGCATATTCGTGTAACACTTGCACCATTGTAAGTTACGCCTAAAGTATACCATGAACTCTCTATTACGACACCATGCAGAAAAATGTTCCCCCCTTCTAATTAATTTTAAAGTTAGATGATTTATTTGTCAAATTAATTGACAAGTCTCCACCTTCTTGGTTTTGCAATATAGAAACAAAATTCCAATATATTGGGTGGACCGGCAGGAAACGTGCCACGGACCCGTGTTTGAGAACCACTGCTCTAAATGGAATCAGGCAAACCTACAATTCTGCAAAGCCTTAATGATAGATTTGCAGAAATTTCCTTGATGACAGGAATGATGCTTAAGTGAATGGTAATAAATATCAACTTCAAGTTGAATAAAAGAACATCGGAACACATCAACTTAAAAGCAACATAGCGTTATCAGTTTCTTACCACTCTTCTGAGATAGGGTGGTGAACCTCCCGAATATTAGGCCCAGCGAGTAGTGCTGATGGAGCCGGTGGTCTGAATATGGGGGGCCAAACCATGCCAGATGTCTGCTTCACATCTAAACAAGAAACAATTGGTACCTGTACCTCACAACACTGAGAAACTAATCCGTTTTGGCTAAATCCTTGTACCATAATCAGGGTAACTTTGGACAATTTTTTTTGGACAATTCCGCTTTGTATCTTGGAAATGCTAGGGCAGGGGTGGGCTAACTACGGCCCGCAACACCGTTCTGTGCGGCCCGCGAGAGTCTGAAGAAACTTTTTAAAAATATTGATAAAATGCGTACTAAAAATCGAATTAATGCAAGGACTTGATTAACTTTTTCTTAGTATATTTCACCATGATAATTCTAAGACAGTGGTTCTGAAGGGGCGCGAAGCTGAGCTCAACTGAAACCGACTTTCATCTCTATAGTTTTGACAAATTGGTTATTGAGGGCCGCCAGCCTATGAAATCTCGCCACTATATAGTTTCTGATGCATGTACGATATCATCAAAGCAATGTTTGGCTTGACACATATATCTCCATGTCCTCACTATATAATCAAATATCAATATTGCGTTTTGGTTTATAATCCCAATTTTATATAGTGCGGCCCTCGAATGGATTCAGATGTTGATTGCGGCCCGCGAGCTCAAAAGTTTGCCCACCCCTGTTCTAGGGTGTAGGGGAGGCAAGTTTTGTGTTTTTCAGGGGTCATGGAGCAAAGATTAGAATAACCTAATCCAAAATCTTCATGGTCATTAGGGTTGTCCAAAATTTGGAAAATCTCAAAATATATGCGTATCCATGTCTCATTCTGTAGATTATTGATAAAAAACGTCAATGAACCTGCAATAAGCTTACAGGAAAGTCGTTAACATTTGTCTAAATGCGTTTGAAAGTAGCTGCCATAGAGTGGGCGGGTTAGCGACCATAGAACGGCGAGAAGACTAGTAATCACGAAATCACATCTCTTGATTGGTTAATCAGCTATGCTTCAATGATCACGATAACGGCGGCTTGTTGATTATGTGCTTCTACGTTCAAGAAGTACGCTAACGGCAATGATGATTCTGTAAGCGCATTGTACGTTTGTGATTAAATACTAAAATGAGACACTTGGTCATTGAATTTTTAGTGTTAAAACTAGATGACGATAGGCTCAGAACAACAGTACCCTCTTGCAGGCATGACAGAGGTGAAACAGCGAATGCTTGTGAACTTATAGATCCCAGAAATACCTATCTGATATGATTGAGATAACGCCAAGTGGTCCTGCTTTCCTGGGTGCAGTGCAGGTAAAGTACTTTAGTTATCGCCAAACTGGTGAAGCACACCATGCGAGATGGATTCTGGACACAATCCTGTATGCTCAGAAGATATGTGGGCCGACCAGGTTGCTTGCATTGGGACTCTAAAGAAATTTAACTACCACACCGCTTCAATACATTCTTTTTTATGTCCATGTCTGGTTTGATTCAAGCATTAGTCGTGATGCAGCCGGTAATGATCTAAGATACATTATGGACATGCTAAACAATGCAAGAGAACAGTCTTTTTACTGGTCCTACCAGCATAGTCTATGCTTGCCTTTAGACCTTCTTCCGGGGCATCATTGAGGACTTAGACAGCACTCGCGGGTATGATTCATTATGCTGCAAGAATGTGACAAGTGCTAAGCATAAATGGCTGATTTATCCAGCCCGTACAGCTTTTAGGACTTCAATTATATAGGCTACCACGACAAGATAAGATAAGACACAGTAGTGTCAATGTCAAGTTTTATATTTGTATTCAATCATGGAACATCCCCTCTGAAACTAGAAGATCGTTCGCCACATGCATAAGCGCCTTTGCAATATTTCTTCTCGTGTTTTTGTGCTTTCCCTCGATGAAAACGAGGCATACAGGCCACAACGGTTGCCTTCACAATAAGCCATCAAGTCATGTATTTGAAGTTTTTGTGAAGCAGCTGTTCTTTGTTAATCATGTATTTCGTCACTCAACATGTTCTGAATTAATCTTGAATCATTATCTGCGGACAAACCTACAATGCGCTTACTGAATCACCGCCGTTAGCCGACTCCTTGACCAGCTGATCGGCAAGCCGCCACCGTCGTGATCATTGAAGCATAGCAGATTAGCCAATCAAGCACCGTGATTTTGTAATTACTAGTCTGCTTGCCGTTCTATGGTCGCTGACACGCCCACTCTATGGCAGCTACTTTCAATCGCATTTAGACAAATGTTAACGACACTCCTGTGAGCTTATTGCAGGTTCATTGACGTTTTTTTATCTATAATCTATAAAATGAGACATGGATACGCATAAATTTTGAGATTTTCCAAATTATGGACAACCCTAATGGTCATAAATAAGTATCTTATTTTTGTAAATTATCCGCGTCCAAAGTTACCCCTGCATGTGGGGTAACTTTGGTCAATATAGTTTTTTGTATGTCTTTACACTCTATTGTTTATGGCTTATTCGGTAAGAGTTGATGAGAGAAGTGGCTAAAACTGAAACAAAATAGTATATGCCTAGCCGATTGCTGATGGATATATTTGTCGTAATTTACGATATCCCATATTCAGCAGGCGCATCTTTAGGAGTATGTGATATGTTTTTGAAGTAGCTTACACCCAATTACAATCTCTCTGCTCATTTGCCTACCCATTTTTTCATATTTTGGCAAACTCTCAATTTATTAACCTTCTCATTCCATTTTGAAAAGCCATCAGGCCGGTAATAAGGAATACAGTTGACAAAGATGAAGCAGCCACTTTCCAGAGCTCTAAATATCACATTTTTACTGTCCAAAGTTACCTCGTTCTGATAAAATTTGACCGGGTATTTTCGAACGTCACATTTTCTCATATTGATCCAAGGGTGAGCCCACTGAGATTTTTGCCATGAATTAAGACTAATTAGAGGTATCAGCTGCCAAGTTTTGAATCTATGAATCACATGCTATCTATGTTTGGTTGTAAGAAGTTTAATGGCCATTAATTTTGATGGAATTGACCCCCGCTATTAATTTATCAATGTCAGGTCAAGTATATCTGGTAGTGAAATGAATCCACCTTTTATTGAGACTACTTGTGTTACTGTTGCCTCATGAAAAAGAATTGGACAGCCAGCGGAAACCCTTTTCCATCAATAACCATTTAAATCTTTCACTGCTTAGTGTACAAAGTTACCCTCAAGTCCAAAGTTACCCCGGTTTACGGGTATATAAGTTTGACGGATTTCAGAAATGTCTGCTAGAGTCGAGACACAGGTATATCGATCTGAGCAATACAGATAAGTCACATGAAGTCTTCAATTGGAAGAGTAAAACTACCTGGATGAGGCAATGACAGCAAACAAGGGCAGTATCATAATAAATTGCTAATCATGTGCGTGTCAACCTAGAGACACCATACCATCAGAGAAGAATCATAGTACCTTGCATCAAAAAGCTTCCAGTTGGGTTACGAGCATCATGTTTCTGAGGATTATCTTCATAAGCAGTTTGTTGAAAACCTTGGTAGTCGTTCTGCCATTGCTTTGGGGCAGTTGCAAATTGTGGATCTACAAACACAGAATAATTGAATGGCTGGAGACATCGTAGAAATGCCTTTCCAACCTTGAGATTCGTGCTTCCTTTCTTCTAGCTGCTTGGCTTGAAGTAATAGTTCTCCCATGTGGAAGGTATGAGGGAAGCCAGCAGCTGAACCATTGAGTCTCGCATCACCATGATTATCTGAAAAATATTGCAATGCACTTCTCGAGAAGTTCCATCTCTTATTTATTTATAGTAAGAGCATGTTTGGAGCAGCTTGTGTAAGGCGATATGCCTAAACTGGGAAAGAACCATTTGGAAGACAAGCAATTTCGTTGACTACTTTCACAGTGTTTGAAAAGGTTGTACGGTAATTATCTTCAGTTTACATTGAATTTTGTGAATTTGTTCATGGATAGATTTGAATTGTATTGATGATTGAAATATTCACAACAGTTATATATCAACGAGCAACAACCGCATATAGCAGGGTTAGGCAAACTGCGGCTTGCGAGCCACATGCGGCTCTTTCAGCCTTTGATAGCGGCTCTTTAATAAGATTGCACATGCGTTGCGCCGTTTTGCTAGAGAGGATTATAAATATGTGTATCTTATCGCGTATTAACAATATGCGTATGATTTTCGTGTTGTTTCTCTCCTTATTCTTTAGGCAAGACTTGTAAAATTCAAGGGAAGGTGGCACTACAGGGTTAGAAATTTGCAATTGAACTCTTAAATCGAGTTCACATCAATGACAAATCATTGTGTTCAACAATGACCTTGATAATACTTAATTACGCCAGCGCAGGTCTCATTCATTTCCGTGCTACCAATACGGCTCTTCCATTTGTATTGTTAAGGCTAGCTATAACTGCAGGGTTTGGCCAAGAAAATGTCGTCTAGATCAGTGCTCTTCAACCGGGGTGGTCGTACACCCTAGGGTGTACCAGAATTTGCAAAGGGTGTACCACTCGGATGGGGTGTACAGGGGTGTACCAGATCCGAATCACAATAAGATGGCTAGCTATCACAAATGCAGGTTTATGGGCCAGTACAGGTTGACGCAAAGGTTAATGAGCAATACGGTACGATGTTATCTCAAGTACTGTACACCGCTTGATTGTGATGTCATAAGCAAATGTTTCTCGTATTCATTTAGCCGTCGGCAATAGACCAATGGCTCCGTTTGGTGTTGGAAAGTATGCAGTTAACAAACATATGTTCAGCTAGTCATTTGTCTTTTAGTGATTTTTGAGGGAACCGTCACGATAGGTCAGACTTCTTGAATCGGTACTTCCTACCCGACGTTAATAAATACCGCAATGCACATAAATGAAGTGACGTCGCCAGCCAGGGTCGAAACAGCTTCCATGTTGAAATCGAAACCCTTCTGTTTTAAAATGCCGATTTTACGTCCAATATTTCGCTATACATTTGCAATTTAGTATTTTGTTATTAGTGATGCAAATTAGCGACAATAAACTGTGTATAGCGGCATACGATCTGAGGTTACTGACATCTCTTGCAGCCCAAGTGCTACTATCGACTGTGTGTGGTGTGGGGCAGGCCTGATACGCAGTAGGCTGGTGCGCCTGCTATCATCGCTGATCTGAATTACCGCTTTTACCACTGTGATTCTGCCAGAAAATTCTGACGTCATATTTCGGATATCGCTGAGTCATTGTTGTCGAAATGATTCACCTGTGCTATAATCAAATATTATAACCGGAAAAACAATTTCGCGACAAATTTGGGGTGCAAACGAACTGAAACACACGAGTTTTATCCATAAATGGCGCAAACGGTATGATCAATACAATATATATTCGAAACTTGAAGGAGTGCTTCATTTTACAACCGCCAGGTAGTACTTATGGCATCTAAATTCTCAGCCGTTACGTAATCTACGCAGGCGGACCTATTTCGATTCTCGCCTGTAGCCGAAGCATCAGAGGTTAATTTGTGTTCCTTCCCCCATGTGTGACTATTTCTCGCGGCGGCGAGAGGCCCGGAAACAGATTCTACAAATGATTATACGTGATATCGAGGAGAAAACAAGTCAAAATAATAATATTTAAGGAAGACCGCCTATCCAACACTGTTAGGCTATATCGGCCAATTGGCTCAAGTCGTTTTTGATTAAAATACCATAATAGGTAAATGCAACATCTTCCTGCCGATCACCTGCATCGCATTGCACACTATGTCGTGAGCACATCAGAAAACACATGCTTACGATTATTGCGATTCACATCATGTTCTTGTTTAGTATAGGTCGACAGTAATAGAGTATTTTATGAATTATTCAATAAACAGTTAGAACAAAAAAGCAACGGCGTTTCTTCTGCTTCGAACATTTTATATATTCGGAAAACTATTTCATCGTGGTTTTACGACGCCTACTTTTTTAAGATCAAAACGCATGATTTTGCGTCAACTACGACTTTTCGTCCAATTGGATTTTCGGTCAGTTTCGATCGACAATTAGGACACCTAAAATATAACGGCGTGCCCTCTGCTTTGAATATGTTATATATCTGGATAGTATTACATCATGGTATTATCGATAATATCAAAAAGTTGAGAAATTGCGTACTTTTCGAGGATCAAAATGTATGATTTTGCGTCAAATACGACTTTTCGTCCAATTCGATTTTCGGTCTATTTCAATCAACGATTAAAACACCCAAAATATAGCGGCGTGCCCTCTGCTTTGGATATGTTATATATCTAGATAAGTATTACATCATAGTATTAACGATAATATCAAAAAGTTGAGAAATTGTGTACTTTTTGAGGATCAAAATGCACGATTTTGCGTCAAATACGACTTTTCGTCCAATTCGATTTTCGGTCTATTTCAATCAACGATTAAAACACCCAAAATGTAACGGCGTGCCCTCTGCTTCGGATATGGTATATATCTGGATAGGTATTACATCATGATATTAACGATAATATCAAAAAGTTGAGAAATTGCGTACTTTTTCAAGATCAAAATGCACGATTTTGCGTCAAATACGACTTTTCGTCCAATTCGATTTTCGGTCTATTTCAATCAACGATTAGGACACCCTAAATGTAACGGCGTGCCCTCTGCTTCGTATATGGTATATATCTGGATAGGTATTACATCATGATATTAACGATAATATTAAAAAGTTGAGAAATTGCGTACTTTTTCAAGATCAAAATGCACGATTTTGCGTCAAATACGACTTTTCGTCCAATTCGATTTTCGGTCTATTTCAATCAACGATTAGGACACCCTAAATGTAACGGCGTGCCCTCTGCTTCGGATATGTTATATATTGGGATAAGTATTAAATCATGATATTAATGACAATATCAAAATGTTGAGAAATTGTTTACTTTTTTTAAGATCAAAATGCACGATTTTACGTCAAATACGACTTCTCGTCCAATTCCATTTTCGGTCAGATTCAATCGACAATTAGGACACCCAAAATGTAACGGCGTGCCCTCTGCTGCTAATATATTATATATTGGGATAAGTATTACATCATGATATTAACGATAATTCGATTCCTGGTCAATTTCTGTTTTACCATGCTATGTCCTGTCCTGCTTTCTTCGTCGCTAAGTTTTGTCAGCAACTCCCCTCGAATCAATGAGTTTCAGACGGATTAATATGCAAATTGAAAATGTAATTTCGAAACGTGTATTTTGTAAAGCATACTCGATGTAGGATTCTAGAAATGGGCGTATTTAGAGAAAAAACGAATTATTTGAATTCATGCAGCATATCATTCCAATTAATCCAATGAAAACCCAAAGTCTTTTGATATTGAATTGTAGTCCTGATTTTTCAGTGCCATTGCGAAAAATATCATTCCTTCAAAATGCAGCACTTCGTTTACATATTCTCGGAAATTTCGTTTTTTGTCTTTAAAACTATGAAACAAAGCGTTCCCAAACACCTCAGGATTCGGATAAACGACTAAACTGTCTTTTGAGCTGTATAGGGACAATTCCCCGCTCATGTGCTTGAAATATTTAACGGTTCTAGTTCTAAGGCAAAATTTCGATTTAATGAATTCCAATAAATATTCCAGATGCGTTTCCGTAGTTTCGCTCTCGGCATATTTCAGAGTCGAATTGAATTTTTTTCAGGGATTTTAGTTGTCCTTTCACGAACAGAGAATGTCGATACCATTCTGCTTTCGCATTTCCATTTCTCATTGACGAGGTGGTAAGTTTTTTCAAATTGTTTAACATAGAATTCAACTGCATGACAGACGTTCCTGTCCATGTCATATTGTTGAGATTGTTTCCATACCGTGGAACATACGGCACATCTTTCTTTTTCTCCACAACTGTACATGTGCCCAAATTAGGCGATATGCGGCGACGAGGAATTTGCTTTGATCTTGCGTCCTTGATCGTCTCACCAGTTTTTACGTACATCAGAATTGTAGCATTTTGTTGCGTGTCAATTATTAGCCGATCAGTATTTACCACACGTAATGCGTTGTCGTCGAATACTGTGCAGAATCCATCCTGATTTCCGGTAGGATGCGAGATAGTGGCCCGATGCACACGACGTACCATGATGGATTACTTTCCCTTTTAGTATATAATGGGATTTCAATCCATCTACTTCGAGATCCATTGAATCGGGTATCTGGACTGAGGTGATGTTTTTACCCTCTGGAGTTCCGCGACTGACATTTATCACCATAGTTCATTGCTGTACCGATATGGCCTTTCAGACTGAATGCCAAGCATTGGGTGGTAGCATTGAACCAACAAGAATTTCCAATATTAGGCATACCTTTGGTGCAGGTGTTAGCGCAAAACGTATTGACAGCGATGTGTCTAATATCGCGGTGAACAGAATGTGACTGACTAACGACTTCAAAACATATCCATTTTCGGTACATGGTCAACAATTTGATTACATCGGTACCTTCAGAAGGTTGATCGAGTCCGAAACAAACCCGATCCGCGACAACGCAAACGCAAACGCCGCAGCTCTCAAGATCTGGCTGCTTAATCGGACATTTTCGTGAAAAAGACACGAAACAAGCAAACAAAGACTGAACATATTGAACATCAACCAATTACCAACGCCAAAAATGTCTAATATCTCAAAGCTTTGCGTTTCATTTTGAGTGTCCTAATTGTCGATTGAAACTGACCGAAAATCGAATTGTACGAAAAGTCGTAATTGACGCAAAATCATGCATTTTGATCCTCAAAAAGTACACAATTTCTCAACTTTTTGATATTATCGTTAATATCATGATGTAATACTTATCGAAATATATACCATATCCGAAGCAGAGGGCACGCCGTTACATTTTGAGTGTTTTAATCGTTGATTGAAATAGACCGAAAATCGAATTGGACGAAAAGTCGTATTTGACGCAAAATCGTGCATTTTGATCTTGAAAAAGTACACAATTTCTCAACTTTTTGATATTATCGTTAATATCATGATGTGATACATATCCAGATATATACCATATCCGAAGCAGAGGGCACGCCGTTACATTTTGGGTGTTTTAATCGTTGATCGAAATAGACCGAAAATCGAATTGGACGAAAAGTCGTAATTGACGCAAAATCGTGCATTTTGATCTTGAAAAAGTACGCAATTTCTCAACTTTTTGATATTATCGTTAATATCATGATGTAATACCTATCCAGATATATACCATATCCGAAGCAGAGGGCACGCCGTTACATTTTGGGTGTTTTAATCGTTGATTGAAATAGACCGAAAATCGAATTGTACGAAAAGTCGTAATTGACGCAAAATCATGCATTTTGATCCTCAAAAAGTACACAATTTCTCAACTTTTTGATATTATCGTTAATATCATGATGTAATACCTATCCAGATATATACCATATTCGAAGCAGAGGGCACGCCGTTACATTTAGGGTGTCCTAATCGTTGATTGAAATAGACCGAAAATCGAATTGGACGAAAAGTCGTATTTGACGCAAAATCGTCCATTTTGATCTTGAAAAAGTACGCAATTTCTCAACTTTTTGATATTATCGTTAATATCATGATGTGATACATATCCAGATATATACCATATCCGAAGCCGAGGGCACGCCGTTACATTTTGGGTGTCCTAATCGTTGATTGAAATAGACCGTAAATCGAATGGTACGAAAAGTCGTAATTGACGCAAAATCGTGCATTTTGATCTTGAAAAAGTACGCAATTTCTCAACTTTTTGATATTATCGTTAATATCATGATGTAATACCTATCCAGATATATACCATATCCGAAGCAGAGGGCACGCCGTTACATTTAGGGTGTCCTAATCGTTGATTGAAATAGACCGAAAATCGAATTGGACGAAAAGTCGTATTTGACGCAAAATCGTGCATTTTGATCTTGAAAAAGTACGCAATTTCTCAACTTTTTGATATTATCGTAAATATCATGATGTAATACTTATCGAAATATATAGCATATCCGAAGCAGAGGGCACGCCGTTACATTTTGGGCGTTCTAATTGTCGATTGAAACTGCCCAAAATTCAAATTGGACGAAAAGTCGCATTTAATGCAAAATCATGCATTTTGATCATAAAAAAGTACGCAATTTCCCAACTTTTTGATATTGTCATTAACATCATGATTTAATACTTATCCCAATATGTAACACATGCGAAGCAGAGGGCATGCCGTTACAATTCGGGTGTCCTAATTGTCGATTGAAACTTGAAAATCGTGCGTTTTGATCTTCAATAAGTAGGCTACGTAAAACCATACGATGAAATAGTTTTGCGAATATATAAAATGTCTGAAACAGAAGCAACGCTATTGCATTTTTTTGTTTTTATTGTTTATTGAATAACTTATAAATTGCGGCATTACAGTCGACCTATACCAAACACGAACATGACGTTGATCGCAATAATCGTAATCATTTATATTCTGATGTGCTCAAGACACATAGTGTGTAATGCGATGTAGTTAACCGGCAAGAAGGTGTTGCATTTACCTATTATGGTATTTTAATCAAACAACGACTAAAGCCAATTGGCCGATGTAACAGTGTGGGATAGGCTGTCTTCGTTAAACGTTATTATTTGTTCTTTTTTCTGCTCGATATCACATATAATCTTTTGTGGAGTCTTTCTTCGGGCGTCTTGACGCCGTAAGAAACAGTCAAACATGGGGGAAGGAACACAAATTATCCTCTGATGCTTCGGCTACAGGCGAGAATCGAAATAGGTGCGCCTGCGTAGATTACCTAACGGCTGAAAATTTAGATGCCATAAGTACTACCTGGCGGTTGTAAAATGAAGCACTCCTTCCAAGTTTCGATGACATATTGCAGTGGTTCCCAACCGGGGAGGAATTCCCCCCTTGGGGGGAATTTTGCAATTTTTAGGGAGGAATTCCACTTCAGAATTGTAACGGATTTTCCAAATTGTTCATGTCCGAACTGTCATGTAGTCAACCAGTTATATCCGAACGTATACTCCTCATGGCTGTTTTTGCTTGCTGAAAGTATGTTCAAATGCTATTTGAAATCTCTTTTTCACATACAAATTCCCCCCTTTTTTCAAACTAGTTCAGATGTGCTGCAGTTCGCAAGACAATTTTGTAGGCCAGCGACGGCCTCTCAATCAACTGTAGTCTATATCCTAAGCGAGCAAATGTTGAGCCGAATCTATCATAACAAGGCCTCTAGTGAAAGTATTTACCTTATATCTTCAAGTCAACATTTTCAGACAGTGACAAAATATTCAAACGTCATCGATTCAAGTCAAAGAACAGCTACCCAATCAAAAAAAGACATATTAAACTTGATGCAATGTTGCCGAAACGTAATGGGTGTCCTAAATTTCAATGAGCTCCAGCAGGGAATCTGATCACGTGTATGTTATATATCAGGGCTGTAACTAAATCACGAGGCTCCGAGTCACAAGTCAATCTCACTTTCCTAGTTTTGACTACTCGAGTCAAGTCGTGTCATTTTCAATTCATCATTGAGTTAAGTCTGAGTCCAAGTCACAGAGCAGAGGGTCGAGTCCGAGTCATGGTATTATGACCCGAGTCCAAGTCACACCCCAGACAACACTGTTTGGTGATATTGAATGATTTGGATTTATGATATACTAATTTTCCTCACTTTGAGCAGTTTCTTGTCGCATTGTCAAGTACCAGGATCAATAGACGAAATTCCAATAGGGTGGTCGCTGTACTGTTCTTCTAAATTACAATAAAACGTCGGTCTTGGCCGTCTTATATCCTCGAGTCATATGGCTTGTTTCGAGGAATGCTCAATGACTCGAGTCCAAGTCGACTCAATACCCAAGTCAAGTCGAGTCGTTTCCGTATTTTGAGAAAATGACTCGAGTCAAGTCGAGTCGTCAGAAAATGGAGATTCGAGTCAGACTCGAGTCTGGTCAACCCTCCTATATACGAAAGTACCAATATTATTGATCAAATGCATAGGCAAACTTGAAAAAAATCGCGAGACCACCAAATCTATGCATACTGATTTTTCACAACACATATATTGGCGATTGGTGCATATGGTAAGCCGAAAACACAAATGGAAGTGTGGGGGTCTGTTGAGTCGAGCGTTCCAAAATTTGTTTGATTGCGAGCAAGACCATTGTTGTTGGAGATCTACAAAGTGTTATTACAACACTGCTAGAAACAAACACTAGGTACCGCCCGTCTTATTCTCTCAGTCAACAGGTGTTTGCGCGGTAAAAATGACCTTTTTTAATCGTCGGGCAGATTTATCCTAAGGGGGGAATTTTGGCTTAAATTTCGGCCAAGGGAGGCACGAGATGAAAAAGGTTGGGAACCACTGACATATTGTATTGATCATACCGTTTGCGCCATTTATTGATAAAACTCGTGTGTTTCAGTTCGTTTGCACTCCAAATCTGTCGCGAAATTGTTTTTCCGGTTATAATATTTGATCTTAGCTCAAGTGAATCATTCCGACAACAATGACTCAGCGATTTCGGAAATATGACGTAAGCATTTTCTGGCAGAATCACAGCAATCCGCTTTTGCAGCAGTAACTTTACCTACTCTCTCCCCAATACTGTTACATTTGGGTTGATTATCGTTCGTAATGTCGAACTGTTTTTGGGCTGACACGAAATAAATTCCAATTTGCGGGGTGGGCGGCTTAACTGGCTGCGAAGACTCTGTGACCAAATACTATTTTATTCAAATCCAAATTTTTTGACGGCAATAACTCCGCTGCTACTGGTTGGAATTGAACCAAATTTGAAGAACATCGTTTTTATAGACAGTTTAATACATTCATGGGTGAACAAAAAAATTTCAAATTTTTCGTTATTTATTTTATATAATAAATAGAAACTTTCTTCTCCCGTAGCAATGCGGCTACTGGTTGGAATTGATCCAAATTTGGTGTGTAGGCTCAAGTTAGGTAACCTAACAATTTTATCAAGTAGCCAGCGATTTGAGAAAAAAATTCATTTTTGAAGATCCCTAACGAACAGGGGTGTACGAGTTTTGAGCAAACGTTAAAAGGGTGTACCACGTCGAAAAAGGTTGAAGAGCACTGGTCTAGATTACCGAGCTGAAATCTTCCTTAAATTCTCATCAGCACTTGAAGAATTGCTCCTCGCTGCTTAGACTTCATATCGGCCCTATTTCCAACACTTTGCAGCCCATTGGGAGATGCACCGCATCACCACACAATAATAAACTTCATTTAATAACCTACATTTTATTGTGACATCATAAATTCGTAATTGTGTGTTGTGACTCTTTCAAAGCCAAGATTTTTGATATGCGGCTCTCGCATGCAGCAGGTCTGCCTACCACTGGTATATAGCAATAGCGAATATTCAATAGTTTTAGGCAGGGATGGGCGAACTTTTATGAGCCGGGGCGGCATACAAAATCAAAATCTATTCGTGGGCTGCGCTATACAATAATTAGGATAGTATGTCAAAGTCGAAAATAGTCAAAACAAAAGGCTTGCGATCAAAGAAACGGAGATTATATATATATATATAAATATTTTATTTCAATTTACAACCCCTACAATCTACATATCATAATTAATGATATTTTATGGTTATCCTCATCAACCTATTTTTCAAAATTTTGAATGAATGTTGGTTGTGGGAATTTGATGCTTAAAAACAAAATAACGTTTAAATCTGAGAGTAGCGAACTGTAGATTCGCCGATTTGATTTTACTTCAAAACACACAAACCGACAACAACGACTACACAATTATCAATAAATTCCGCTTCTTCAAGTGGTTCTGTGTTTTGAAATTTCACTCAGTGATAACACCTCAACTCGCGAAGGTTATTCCTTGGTAGGCATCATTTACAGTGGACTTCAAAACCCTCGCCATAATGAAATGAAAAAGGGGAAAGTTTGCGAGTTGCAACAAATCAGCATTATCGGGCCGAATAATGCTGATTTGTTTGGGGTAGGCAATAGGGCCTCTACCTACAACCACAGCCAGCGTTGCGATGTCATCTGATATAACTACATCATTATCAAACAGTGACACCACATGATCACAAAGAACTTTCGCTCAAAAAGATTGTTGAATAAGATCGTGAATGTTCATCATGGTCATGGCTACGCCTATGCATGCACTTTACCAGGAATACATCAGCGGATGGAAAAATTCGAAGGCAGCCAAACAAACGGAGGTATGGCAAACATGATACAAAAAGAATCGAGTAACAAACCATTATTACTTCTCATAACTCTGGCAGGACCAAATGCCATATTTTGATTGACATGTTGGGTGGCTTTCACAAGAGGATTACTGCCTCCACAAGCACCAGAAACAAGATCCTTCATGGTCGACATAGTTAACTAAACCTGAAACCTGAAGATCCACCACTGAGGAATGATTCGAGTTGAAAGAGACTCAGCCATAAAAATCAATGCTCACAGACCCCTAATCAATGAAGTTGGTGTTATATCAATGATTTTACAAAACCATGCATTGAACGCGAGTGTGAGACCGTTCGTCCTAAACATGCGTAAGTTTGCTATGATCTCTATCAGGACTTCTATAAATTCTTTGTTCAGTGATCCTATCATAAGTGGTCCCACAAAAACCGACGTGAAGTTATAATTGTTAAATATGACTATGATGTCAGTGGGTTACACTCAGTGATTCTAATACCAACACTCCCTATATACTTGTCTGCCTATTTATCACGCAAGCTAGAGCTTTCAGAGCAACTCCCAATGTGACATCAAACCAATTTGTGAACTCAAGTTGGACACACTGCACAAAAAAATCCTATAGCACTGAACATGTATGCTCACGAGATACACAAGCCAAATCGACACACAACACAACTTTTCAGTCACTGACGGAACTACCATGTATACCTGGTGACAGTACTAGTAGAGCTAAAAATATACCCTGCTATACTTAACCATTCGCACCAGGGTAATATTCATCGATCTATATACGACCCAATAGTTTTGACCACAGCACTGAGCACTGTGAACAGTTATGCTCCACAGGTTACCATGAACAAGTACATTCAATCGCTGATGCAAATGATTATTATCAATCAATTGATCGATCAGTCTACGAGGTTTGATATATCCGCAGGCTCCGACCGACATAAATAGGTAGGTATAACTAGGTATTGTAACTTCCGCGAACCGTATCATACCGTATCCGAACGTTATCGCTGTCAATCGGAGTGATAAATGGCCCTAGGAACTGCTGTGATAATATATACTGCACACAGAACTTTGGTCGGCGCGACTATACCATTCACAAATCCACGTACAGACGCCAGTAAGACCGCATTCGTTCATGAACGTTATGTTGTCCTGTGCATCTTATGTACCCTACCCATCGCAAATATGGGCTGATGGACATTAATTAGACAAATCCAAATCCCTACAGACGCTCGCGAGCATATAGAGTCAAAAAGGTGCACAATACACACTGCCCCGCGATCCGTATGCACTATACAGATACACCCCTCAAAATGAATTCCAGCAGCCTACGATAATCGTTCTGCTCCGTTAGCCAGATCGTCAGATTGCTGGCGTGTAGCCCACCTGGTATTATTTGAAAACCATGGACCGTAACATTCGACGAGCCATAAATGTAACCATTGTGGTAGGTGTTAGAAAACACGGACTACGGGGCAGAGGTGGTCAAAGTAGTCAGAAGTAGAGACGAAAAAATCTACTCAAGTACGAGTAGAAGTACTTGTTCTATATGCAACCTAAAACTACTTGAAGTAGGAATATAATTGACTGACTTTAAATATAGGCTACTCAAGTAAGTAAGTTGTTATGAAAACGATCGTAATTCGTTCGTATGGATTGTCAAACGCTGCAAATTGAGCTATGCGAAAGGTGCAGAGCCTGATTCACATTGATGCATACAATGAGGAGGTATCTAATATTCGACAGCATAAGTCCACGTCATGGGATGAAAATGATAGTATTGACTATCCATATGGAAATGCGATACTAATAATCCTCTGTTTACTCGAACAGCCCGTGTCAGAAAATATCGTGGTGTGACGCCTTTCTCATATATTATAAGGACCGTAGTTTAGTCGAAGAGCAATACGGAGAAGGTGTATCGGATACGGTGTAAACACTTTGCGCAATTAGTAAACGCTGGTAAAAAAAAATATGGTAGATCGTAAAAATGTCATATTGTGAAGCTTTTTACGGAAATTAAAGGCATTATTGCACAAGCTTTTATACTTCAGCAAATCAACACATATGTTCCCCAGACCCGAAAAATGAGGACGTAGCCTTTGGTAATTACTTAGGCTACCACACGGCCTCACTTCTCGAGTTTTCGAAAATGTCCTCCGAGGACGCCTAAATGTCCTCTTTTTAGGCAATTTGTCCTCTTGTACATGTTTTAGAGCTAATTTAGAGGACACATTATAGTGAGGGGCATGAATGGGCATAAATGACGGACGGTAAATAGGAAATTCGTGGTTCGAACGAAAGTGACGATCTTTTTTTAGTAAACCAACTTAAAGTCTAAAAAAAAATGTATTTCCGGAGAGTTGACTTTTTTAGTCAACCAACCACAAAGTCAGAAACAATTTATCATATATTCCGAATTTTGCTCCACAATTCTGAGTCTGAAAATTTTGAAAAAGTGTCCTCCTTTCCCGATTCCAAAATTTAGTAACCCCATCATAATTTCGCAATTTTCCTCAGTCTCAACAGTTTCTGGCCCCATTTTCCAAGTATCAGGACTGATAGATGAAATACCAAGAATGTGGTGACTTTATATTCTTCGAGATTACAATGAAATAACTGTCTTGGCCGGCGTAGTTTCGAGTCATGAACAATGACTCGAGTACAAGTCGAGTCAATACAAAAATGTTACATGCGGAACATGATCGGTTAACTCAGCCATTTTCGGAATGGTATACTGATCCGTACTTCGTGACTGCTCAAAAATTTGTAAATATAATAGTGTTGAAGTAGTTAATGACCCATCAGAGCGTATAGTAAAATTGAATACCGACAATAATGCGTTCATAAGGGATGACAAAGAACAGTGAGCGAGCCACTTACAAGCTGTGGAATTCAACGAGACATATATGCAGATTTCTCTACAGCAGGGGTGGCCAAAGGAAATTTGTGCGGCCTTGGACACGTAATTCAATTAGCATATGTTGGCGGCCGTCGACATGCAGTTTGAATTTACAAATTGACTCCCGATTTCTTGAAAGATTTTAATTAGGGATGGTGTGAACGCGAGGTTCACGTTCGCGTTCCGTGTGTGAACCTCATAAATTTAGAGGTTCGCGTTCACAACAGAACCTTGATCGGTTCTGCGCTGTGAACCTTTTTCATATATTACAATTTTCACTTCATTGTAACATCGTTGGCCTAAATTCATTGCATTTCAACTGCAGGCCACTCTATGCATGGCGCAGGCAACGTAAAAAAATCAACACCAAACGAGCATGCACCTTGACAATCTCAAACGTTTTACTTGCTCTGTTGCAAAAGTTTGTTCGAAAGATCCTGCTTTCCGTTTGTAAATATTTAGTGACTCTCTGCTGCGAGCTTGGCTCGCAATCGCAAAACATCATGAGCGAAATAAGCTATGTAGTCAGCGAATGATGCTTATTTAACCAATCAATGAGATTGATATCCTTTTCTGAAGTAAAAAATCTAGCGGGCGTACGGGGTCAATCTTGACCACATGTTTACTGTATCATTAAAATCAAATCGGTGCGATTGAGGGGTTGGCTACTGCTGTATAACTTGTTGATGGGGTTATATCAGTAGCAAGCACTCCGCTCAATATCAATGTAGCAATACTCTGACGCCAAATACATTTTCCGGTCTGTCATACGAAAAAGGTGATTCGAGTCTGACTTGAGCCAAGTCATGCCTCGAGTCATCCCAACACTGCTACAAGGCTATATCTGCATCTTCCTTGCCCGGCCGCATATATGTACAATGTACATCATGTACTCATGGTATGCATATGCGCAGATCGTGTGCGGTATGTAGGCTATATCATGATTCGGTGTATATGCCGAAGGACAAAAATAAACTATGTCCTTTCCTTATATTCGGAGGTAAGTCCTCGTCGAAATTGTTGGCAAAGCGACAAAAGATATTGATTTTATGGGGATTATTATATCATTTGATTGCCTGAGTTGAAACATTTGGTGACGTTTGAAACGTCAATATATACTTCAGCATTGTGACATTATGTTGCCCGAGTCATCGCTAGGTATCGTGTACATTAATGTGGGATATCATTTCATTGAAGGATAGGGTTGGAATTAGCAATATGACGTCACGTGACGTCACGAGGTTCACGTTCGTGTTCACACAGAACCTTTCAAAAAGGTTCGCGTTCACACGAACCTGAACCTTTCAGAGGTTCACACCATCCCTAATTTTAATTACTATTGAAATTTTCTTCGCGCTACGCGCCATACAACACGTTTTCGTTTTTCCATTTTTATATAACAATAATATCGTTGGGTTATATTTTTCATCGGAACAAGTCGCACACAATGTACAATGCGATAAGACACAATGCGATGTCATGAACAGATAGGAGGATGTCGAACGACACGCATCAGTAGCGATCCCTTACTCTAACATCCACTTCGGCCTAGAGTGCCCGATGTCACAGTTCTTCTTGATGTTGATCTTTTGAAGCCGCAGCTCTTTCCCGCTAGTTCTTTCCATTCCTTGTGAGTGCTTTCTTTCGTCGGGTCTTTTTCTGGGCTTTAATGTCGCCGTAAGAACGGCAACGACGGGGGAAGAGGAGCTGAGATAAACCTCCGACGTGAATCGAACCGGCTCCGTCAGGTTGGTGGGCGCTTATCGTTACCACTACGCTACCTCCCCCGCCGCCATCAGAGCCCCACAGTACTGATGCGAAAAGCGGAGGAAAATGATGCGCCTCAAGTAGAAACACCAACTCGGAATCGTGTGCTCCTCACTATACCGACAATCCTGATGGAAGATCAAGAAGTAACAGCTTACAACAAAGTGACTAATAACAATTGGCCCACCCGAAAATGCATCATAATAAATAACTTGCCCTAAATTTTCAAAAACACTCCTCAACGCAACTCTACCGGTGAATCTGATCACGAGGGCTGAGAAAGGATAAATGTTTGATAGTGATATGTTAAATTACGAATATCAGTGACGAAATTCACGAGTGAATCTGAAAAAAAAAATTCGCGTACAGTACAGTACGGATTGTACAGTCCCGTAACATGACCAGTGACCACTCCCGATTTCGGTGCGTGTAGTAAGCCTATATCATTAAATAGATTGCTCCTGAGTTCATCGGAAAAGGAACATTGGACACAGGTACTTTAACATTGGTATTTGACTCCCAGCTAGTTCATTACGACTATATGCTCTGGAATGCCGCCGTAAGCTACATGAGTAGGCGAAATGCGACCGTGAATGGAAAAAGGTTGGCCACCCCTGCTCTAAAGCAACCATTGTTCCACCTGATTTAAGTAGTATTTTGCCAAGTTGATCTATTTCTATGCCTTATTGTTTCATTTCCTTTGAACAATGTGATGTTTATAATGTGACGGTGAGTGGATGGTATATTTACAGTTGTATTATTGCACAAAGTGATCCAGGAAATTGATGAACAGTCTCAGCTAGGTATTGGGAGTGTATGATATGTGATCCAACAGAATGACTGTCAGTCAGTCAGTTTTGTGGGGTTCTAAGGGAGTGTGGGAAATGGAAATGATGTTCTGACGTGACAATACTTTCCATGGTGAGGTTTTGTGGCATCCCAATCCACAACAGCTGCATTAATCCAGCTTATATATTACATTGGCTAGTCTAGGTTAAATCGCGGCAATCGGAATTTATGGGAATCCCCTATTCTTAGCCGACATTCTTACAGCTCAACATGCACTGCACACAGACGCAAGAGTTTGCCCACCCCTGGTATAAGGCATGGGAAACGGACTGAAAACCTAGACTTTTTGAAAGTCGGTCAATTCTGAACAACCCTAGTTTGCGGACATCAATCTTTTCCCGATTCATCGCAAGTCTGTTCAAGTTCATTACTCGCTCGACAAGCCAACAAGCATGGCCATCAAATGCAAAACACCCCCTAAATCCTAGATGCAAGCATGTGCTTCGAGAACATGTAGAAGTGATGATATTCAATTTTGCTAATTGACACGGCCGTTTGGGGTCTGTCATGGCGTTGTCGGTTGAATCGCGAAGCACTCGTATAGGCCTACACTTCGCACCACTGCTCGCAACAGACCTATATATTCTAGCCGTTCTAGGTAAATATAAAACTCGAAAATACACAATTCCACAATAACATTTCATTTCAAAGAAACATCGACAGCATAACACTTGATGAAGTCAACAAACACAGTGGACATTGGATTGATCTCATCAAAATTTGAAATTTGAAATTTCAACTTCAAAGATGGAAAATAATTTCCCCGAATATATCATCATTTTGGGATAAAGTTGAAGGACGAACCAACCAGACCATAACAAAACTTTACAGAACACAGTGGTATACGACATAATACAAATCTAACACCACATTTGCACAAGGCGACCAAGTAGTGGTAGCTGATATTTTCGACTACCGAGATTTAACGCTCCGTTTTGCTTCGTGAACAAAAATTGTCGTTGCGATACTTTCCCCCCACTGTGGGAGAGTGGGTGCCTTCAACGCTAATACGCAGTAGCTTATCATTCAATGCATGTAGCAGAATGGCAACAGCATTTCTGTACAGAAGTCATAGACTTCCAGTAACGTCTCAAATCGTGACGACATATCAATGTCCGTATATTTGATATTCCTTCATGGTCATACAAAATTAATCATTTGGACACTTCAAGTCACTCTTACTGTTATGGAGACTTAGCGAGTGGTGGGCTACCCGAGTACTAGACTTGGGATAGAAGCACACATGCACTCGATTCTGCCCAGCTCTAATTTGTGATAAGTACCCAAAGAGCAGTACTGATGGGAGCAAATAGAAACGGCTTCAAGCAAACATATATGTACTACTGTCAGAGGAGTCAAGTATAGTACCATCACCAGGTAACGCAAGCCTGGGATCTTAATGCCACTCATCTGTCCGTAGACATTACAGCATCATTGGTATATCCCAGAAAATTCAATGTAAAATAGCCCTGGTTATGGGCAATAGACCAATCAACCACACTACTCGAGTACTCATCCTAGACGAGCAGGCTTCCATTATCGGACAACTAATAGTAGTTGCTAATAATACGTCCAGCTACATCGATACAAGAAATTCATACTATGTCCAACTGAGTTTGCATTCGCACATGAAAATTCCATCGCAACAAAAAATGGTAACATTCTGTAAGAGTCCTTGCAAGAGCATCACTGACTTTTCGTGACCCATGACGGGTCCATAACAACAATTCGATACATCTCCTCGAAATCTAACCGTTCTGCGGCACTCTCCACCCGGGGGTCACCGACTTTAGGCCCCATCCTTCTCACACCCTCCCATATTGTAGAGTCGTGTATCGTTTCTCCAGTGGTCGCTTCAAAGAATTTTCCGACTTTACGTTGAAGACTCATGGCGGTCAGATGATGTACCATGGCCTGCCTGTAGGAAAGAAAGAAAAGAAATGCAATTAGGTTTGTGGTACAGCATGAGGAAATGGCATGAATCAGATAATTGATTTTCAAAACTGTAACGGACCGGCGGGCTCCAGGCTGTATCGACCTTCACGGTCGTTTTGATCATCCCTTTCGGATACCGAATACTGTGCATGCATAGTTTCTGTACCACCATCATTGCCGTCTGCTTTGTAAGTATTTTGGTTGGATGAAAATAAAGACTCTCTCTCTCTCTCATCAGTCCTATTTCCAACTTCCACTTAATTACAGCCATGAGTGCTGAGTGAATGTGAGAATTTATATAATATTTGATACTGGTGTAGCCATGTATGTTAGAGATACTTCCAAATTTATGTAACACTTCTGGTGTTGCTTACATCATAGTGTAAGACCTCCCGCTAATGTTTAGTTTTTTTTTTCGTTACAAAATTCAATCGTTCCTCCCAACAGTGACAATTTTCAAGACCGAAGAATACAAATGCAAGCTTTCAGCATAGAGAGGATACCGCCTTTCATGCACGATTCAGAGGAACTAGTGTACCGAGCTTTCATCCTATGACGTCATTGGTTTTAACCTCAACTTCTAAATACACACATCACCTCCATCAGCTCTACCGGTAAATCTGATCAGATGAATTCAGAATGGATAAAATATTATTAGCAATACATGCAGTGATGCAAGCTAGTACCGACAAGATGGCGTAATGGTGAAGAGTCTGGCTTGTTGATCGGTAGGTCGTGGGATCGATCCCCGGCCGGGTCAGACCAAAGACCTGATTAGTAAAACTGGTATCCATGACTTCCCCACTTGGCGCTCATGCATTAATGCAGGGCCGGCCAACCTTTTCAGCCAAAGGGCCACATTCGAATGACGAAATATTGCGCGGGCCACTTGAAATTTGAAGTTCATAGGTCAATATTATTGTCACTGGACTATATTGTGGGCCTGCCGTATATCGCTCGGCGAGAATGGGCTATTCGGCGCATTGACATATCGATATCGAAAGCTGCGACCAACATGCGTCAATCTTTCCGTGCCTATGTTTCATAGTCAACGATCTTACTGCGAGCGCAAACGCAAGGTCGCATATGTTGAACGACACTTTGTCCCGTAATCGCGAATATAGTTAGACTCAATCTGATACATCAGGCGTTCGTCCATTTTCACAAAAAGGACAACAATATTAAAAATAAGGAATCGAGTGACAACATGTTGCGCTAAGCTTGCAGAAAATTTTTACTTTTGATAAATCTATCGCAAATTATTCTGCTTTATTGTAGTGTACGAAGATATACCAATATATGTGACTGGCTGATGGATCTGTCAATGCGTCGGAACTGATATTTTTGTCATCACATCTCAAGTGTTGCGGCCAAACTAATCAAATTTTTGGTTGGCCTTGCAAGTTCACAATCTGTGCAATCCATTTTTGATATTAGAAATTTCGGAAATTACCTCGCGGGCCACTCAAAACCTTCTCGCGGGCCACATGTGGCCCGTGGGCCACGGGTTGGCCGGCCCTGCATTAATGGGATAGCATGGAGAGGTGGTGCAAGACTTAGAAAGCCATACAAGGCTATATCTGCACCTTCCTTGTCCAGCGGCATATGCACATCATGCGCTCATGGTATGCATATGCGCAGATCGTGTGTATGTGTATCATGAGTCGGTGTATATGCCTCAAAAACATCAAGGACAAAAATAAACTACGTCATAGTACCAATATTATTGACAAAATTTGTCCATTAATTGCTCCGGCTCGTTCGTGATTCGCACAATATATAACCATATTGTCCTATAAGGTGTGGACAAGGGTTGCATTTAAAACAAAAATCAATTTAAAAAAAAAGATTAAGCCATTACGTCACAAGTATCAATTGTGACGTTATAGTGGATTGACATTGATAATTGGAAATACAGGGTAAATTTAGCCGACTAATTGAGGGTTCCAACCATCCCATATCGATCGATATATGTCAGCAATATCGGTTGATAATTGTCCGTAGGCTCATACAACATGGTTTTTGGAAAGTATTTACACAATTCTGGCATAATTTTACAACTAATATAAAACAAGATGTTTTTTTTTAAAAAAGGCCCTTGTTTAAAACATGTTTGTTTCAAATGCAACATTGAAGTTGGTCTACGTCACACTTTCCATTTGGCTAAAGGCAATCTGACGGTAATTTGTGATCGGCTTGCAGAGTGCGAAATTTGATAAAACGGGTATCAATCGAAAGCCACCGCAGTACTGAATGCGAAAATATAATCTTTATTCTGCTCGTGTTCCTGGAACGCCCCAAAATCAGCCTCGAATGTTGCATTGTAACGGAGTTTGGTATTGCAACACAACCATGTCTTCTGGGTGCAGGTGAGGAGCAAAGCCAACCTCAAGCGTATTGGCCTTTATGGCGCAACCGATTGAGCCACTCTCACTCTCGTGCGCACTTGCTCCTGAGCCGCTCAGACGGTATGGTAGCGTCACAATACCAATCTCCGTTACAATGCAACATTCAATGCAACAATGCAACATAGAATGCAACATTCGAGGCCGATTCCAGAACCACAAGCAGAATAAAATATATATTTTGCCTTTAGCCAAAGGGAAAGTGTGACGTTAACAATTTCACTGAGCCGTGTGATTTGCTTGTGTCCACACCATATAGGACACTATGATATACCGCTTAGTAATAGACAAGGTGAGTGCAATTGTTTGCATAAAGGTTAGTGATGAAAAACCAATAGAAGACGCGGGAGTTAGGTCGATTGCCCTATAGGGGGACCAAGAGCAACGGCAAGTATCGAACCCCCAGGAGGCCAGTGGGAACAGTTTGGTCACCTCTGGTATAACTAGATAATTAATTGCCAACATACCGATAACATTTCAGATATGTACAAGACCACCCAAGATTGTACATTGCTTCTACGTAATTCGGGTGAAGTTCCAAAGCTTTCTTGAAAGCATGAGCCGCCTGAAAGCAAGTGACATCATAAAAATTTGGTTCAAAACATCATTACGAATCAAGTTCACCTGTGTCTCGTTTCGACAACAGGTATATGATTCGCCGAGTTTGTTCCACAAGACCGGATCCTCTTGATTTATCGAGAGAGCCATCTTAAAGAGATTGTGATCTGTTGGAAAACAATTAACCCGAAAAAACACAAAGCTGCCAAGAGGAAATATATCAGCTCTCATTAGGCAAATAATAGTCCACAGAATTAGGCTGATATGGCTGCGAGAAATGCTACAAGATTTGAAACACACTTCTTCATCGATATCCCATTTTTGATATTGTTCTAGAGACTTCCTCATCGAGTGTGCAATGTGCATATTCTTCCATTTTATCACTAGCATGATTTTAGGCCACGATTCTTATGCTAATAGGTAATTGATGAAATTTCCAATAAAATGAATCTGATGTTGATTCTGTACTATGCCATAACATAAATCAATTTCTATGTCTTCATACCTGGATGCAGTCGATTGCATTGTCGTGCTCACAGCCCAAGTTGTAGAGCATCCCTAGAGCGCTCAGCACATCCCGATCGGGATTTTCCTCATTCAATCGTAACGCTTGAACTAGAAGGCTTTCAGTTTCTTTGAACATGCGACTGCAATGAAAACGAGTCCTTTGTGATGTTTGAAAAGCAAGTTCCGCCAAGATAAGACCGGATTGGGAAATCCGTCACACTTTGTCTCGGCATCTTTTCAAACTGATTGTACTTGCAGTGTATTCAACATTGACAGTCAAGTTCTACGTGTATGGTATTACGAGATAGTTTTGCAATATTTCCGCCAGATTTCATTCTGGATAATATCGACAGTTTCAAGCAGAGAAGGTCAGTAATGAAGTACTTTTACTTTTTTGGAGTACTAGAGTAGGTTTTGCAGACTAGTTTTACCTAAGGAGTTTTCAGGTTTTTACATAAAAATACACCTAGAACACTTCGATTTTTTTCATATTTGCTACATGCTACTTCTACTTCTACTTGAGTACCAAGGATGACAACTTAGACCAGCTCTGGTTAAGTGGTTGGCATATTTTCTCACAAATGAGCAGTTTCTTGAGAATTGAAATCCCACAGAAATACTCTTGGCAAACATTCATACGAAATTAAATAGGTTCATCAACACAAGGAATCTGATCCAATTCTTGTAACCCTAATAAATGAATGCTTACCTTGAAAAATTTTCAGACCTTTTCTCGACTTGACCTGTTTGCTTCATATTATCTTAATTTAGTTGCTACATACAAGCAACAAGGTAATTGCCCCATTAGTGATATTGAACGCTTGAGAGTAGCTCTAACACTAATTATAATATAACTGCAGATTAACCCTAGTTGAGAACCACTGTCCTAATGCATAACCAGCTATTAGGTCGTTCTTACCAATTCGTATAATAATTCCCATGAGACGCGCTGCTAGATGCCAGTTCAATTCGAGTCTCGTTATCCGCCTTCAAATGCTTGTATTTCGGATGAACTTTTACCCAATTTACAAGAGCATCGCATGTGAAGTACTTGTCATGATTTTGCAGAACTGACGCCACTGCAAGCAGTGATTCCGTCAGGTTTGGGTCATACTTATAGCCCCTGCAAAATAAAGGTAATATATTACAATCGAACTATTCCCTAAAAACTATTAGCGAAGATTCACCGATTTACGCTAGCGAAAATTCTAACCAACCAGGCAATAACTATATGTATTGAAACTGTATAGCGAATACGTAACGCATGTTTCTACAATTTTACACATCATAAAAACATTGAGAAACACAGAAGACATGTTGCCTGCAATGAAACTCCGCAAAATTTGAAACAGTGGGCTTACAAGTTAACAGTTGAGAATATAAAGAAAGACGCATATCATGATAATATATTATATATATATATACAATGACAAGATGCAACCCACACAGAGACGCGAATATGCTGAGATTGATGTGGGAACCATTATACGATGAATAGTACAATCTAATATCAAGCATGTATTTTTTGTAGTAGATATGGCAATGTTGACTCAGAAAATACAAATTTCAAACCATACTTTCGAAGAGATTCGACAGCGTCCCAAATGTACAAGTTCTTGGCTTGCGCCATCCCTCGTTGCAGCCAAGCCTGTAGGATTAGATAGAGATTGTTGCTTTCAAATATCCCCGAGTCATAATGCAAGGCGTACTTTACCTTTGCGTTCTGGCGATTTTTGTTCAAAGCAGCTTCAAACATTAAGATAGCGTTTATGGTATCGCAAACTTTTAGATATTCCATTCCTTTTTCGAAGGCATCTTCCGGGTTCATGTCCAGATACGGATTATCCTTTTGGAAGCCATAAGGTAGACCCTGAAGTAAACAGGTAAAACTACAGCACTGGCCTTCTTAGAGCATGGCATATCAACTTGATAAAAGTATTACAAGTATTGCTCTTCCAATCCTATATTTGACTTGATGATTAGCAGAATTAACTATTGAAGCAACACAGTAGACCAAACTTAGCATCGACTTTTCTCCATTCACAAAGCGATATCTAATATTTTGTTATTTGTATTCTCTGATTCATTCTAGAAGGGAGAACAAAATATATTGTTTGATGACAAATATACACCCATCTAGACAGTGACGATGCGTAATTTTCCTTACTTCCTCAGAATCCTCATCTTGTGTGTTATAAGATTCGTCTTCTGATGATTCTACCGATTCTACATCTTCCATTGCGGATTCGGCGACAGATGAAGAGGGTTCATGTGATACGTTGACATGATCTTCAACCTGCCAAGGAAATTATGCAAACCATGCAATCACGTCACTCATACCAGATACTGATACAATGAGAGTAGTAATTCCTTCTAAAACACTCTGCATCTAACTTGTCAATTTCCAAAAATCAGTAAATAACCCGTTTGGTTGGCTAGAGGTTAGGTGAGAAATTATGTCATGTCAGGGGCCAGTCATTGGGCTATGGGTGGGGCTATGGTTTGTATTGTTAAGGATTAGGTTAGTGGTGAGGCTGGATCAGGGCAGGGCATAGCATGGGTTGGGCCATGAAGTTTCATTACCGTATATCATGCTTTAAAGGGGCACTGCGCTCTAAAAATGATGTGGTCTCAAATTGAAGGTAAAAACGAACAAAAATTTTTGGCCGCAGTCATTTCCTTCAGAACGCCACCGTAATGGAGCTGCAATTTATTGAAATTTCTACCGTATGTCATGCTTTAAGGGTGAGTAACCCGCTCATAGGTCAGATCTGTAATGCTCGTTAAAATTAGAAATTAGTGTATTGTTCTAATCAGAAAGGTGCCAATATTTTGTGCAGCATGCACTCTCTACTTGCGGAAGCCATCAATTGGATTGCCCCCAAGAGACTAATCGTACTTTTGGCAAATTGCATCCATCCAGGACCACATATTGTTATCGAGTACGAAATCTATTATTGAGTCAACCATAGATAGCTCATTAGTTAAAAGATCTGCTGCAGCATACGACTTGATTAGGCCAATTTATTATTCACAGATGGTTCTCATGTTCCCTTGAGGACGGGAATATGAGCATATATCACATTCTCCTGCCAATTTTAATAAGATTATGATGATGAGCTATTTTCGCAAGATTATCGACATATGCTATCAAGTCATCCTTAACACTAAGAAGCATTCTACGGTAGGCCTACTTCAATGCCTGGAAACAAGCTTGACAGAGAAAAAATCAGCCGTATGTTTTATAAACAATTTTCCAATGATGCCAATTCAGGAAAATGAGAACCTCAATGTGCTATATTTATCTTGTACCCAAACTCCTTCTGTTGGCATAGATTTGGTTATCGTATTTTGACCTATACTTTCCATGATTGGGTCTGCTCAACACCAGCTGGCAAAATGCCAAGTGCCAGATTCACTGGTAACCTTGAAAAGGACGGAGTTTCAAGTTGGGATGTTGACCCCCAAACTGGATACACCACTGCGAAGAAGGGTACGGAAAGTATAGATGTAAAAAATTACCAAAAAAAACTGGTGGCACGTGGTGGGGCTACAATACGATGTGACAGGAAGCAGTAAATTGATCTCATCGTATTCCTCACCAAGAAAATGTGAAAACAAAAGCTTCAATCCTATTTAGAGTGTAATTATACAGTGACACACCCCGGAAGACCTATTTGGTTCCAAGGCCAAAAATTTAAATCGATCAAAATAATTACAATTACCGGCTGTCTATTATTTTCTTTCGTTGAAGACACACACTGCGCATTGTACTATGTAATACATAAGGTGCAATGTGAGGTAATGAATAGGAGCTGGAAGACAACAAAAAACAAATGCCGATTCTGAATTCTGATTAAGGATGGATTGCACAGATACCGATTGAAAAGTAATCATCGATTGCCTTAATTGGCGACAATTTAATCAGCGAACAAGGTCACCTGGTGACTCTGTGGTGCAGATACGGATTCGCCCGTGAGTTATCTTATCGCGGATTACTGACGCAAATCAACGCAAATGACGTACGTTAGCAATCAGCTGTTTTCGGTCGGTGGCGGTATGAACTGGGACGTAATAGGGGAGAGATGCGATCTTCATAAATATGTATGTTTAGTTGATGTCAGTAAAGTTGTTGTGGTGTGACGTTTATTCGTGTGCATATAGGAGACCTAACTAAACTGTTGCCACTGGATAGTGCAAAGTTATGAACGCCAATCTTCCTCTTCTACTGTGCAAAACCCGCCAGAACAAACGTTTTGAGGTTATGAAAAGAGGTGTTGTGGGAATAGCGCACCAAAATCATCGTCTTATACCGGTATCGCTATGCCAAAAACTCTACTACAAATTTCGTATATTTCAGGACATTTATCTCAATTACTCAGGGATATCTAGAACTAGATATAACTCAGGGATATCTGTAACTGCATATCCCTGTCATTACTTTTTAAATGGAATTTCATTTTTCGTTTATTGGTGTATTAGTCATGATAGCCGCTTCACCAAGGTGAAGATTTACCAATTGATTTCATACAAAACGTCCATGTAGATTCTGTAGAACATACGTTTGCATCAGATTTTGATTTCTCCCTATCAATAATAATTGACTTTGTAAGAGTATAGAAGTAAATTTTAGCAATTGCAAGGATCTGTTGTGCAAAGCGACGATGTTAACATACAATAAGTTATATGCATACTATTGGGCTCAAGTGCTGTACAAATAGTTATGCATTTATGTTACAATTTTGCAATGCAAAGTTATCTGCTGTTACCCAGTTGAGTAATTTTGTTAGTTGACAGCCAAACCTCACTTCAGTTTATCAAGAATTTGGTCAACCATAAATTCAATACAACCTGTTTTATAGAGAGCTACATTAATATAGTGGAATATCGACTGAGAATAACAATGGATCCATACCTCAATGTTTTTGCTACCCTCCCGATGTTAGAGAGCCTATAGCAGATTTGTCAAAGACAGGGCAAATCCATTATACCCTGGACGTTCAGCGACACCGATAACGTGACAGCACAACCGAGCACGACTTCAGCGCAGAGAGATTGTCCAAAAAATCACTTCTCTTGAATATCTTCAGTATTTCATCTCGTGTTTGAACATCAATAACCACACATTCAATTCCTCGTCAATTATTTTTATTACGAGATCCAGTATGTTGTAGTCAGAATTGGACAACTAGAAAATCAGTATTTCAAAATTAAGACTATAATTATAATAATAGCTACACAGATTTGTTCAAATTAGCATATAATTATAGATACAGTAGTGATTTTAGTTGTACAAGTTTGGTTTTTGTGCTATACCGATTCGTTCTGTATTTTATTTTCTCAATTTTGCAGTTCTTTTGCCATTTCCAGTTTCTGCCTTTCAATTTCCAGTTTCTGGTTTTTGACATGCATCTGTAATTCAAAATACTTCATTCTGATATCATGCTGCTCCTTTGGCAAATTGGATGCCATTTCCTGGACGCTCATTTCTGAACACCACATTTTGATCCAACATTATAGTTAAAATATGATTTTTTTTCCTCAACGCACCTGGTATTTCCAAACTTTGAATTCCGGCTCTGTATTTCGAGACAATTGCTGTTGAGCTTTTTGTGTTCTCTGTTTCATCTTGTGTATCTGAATGTAGTAATGAATAAACTATGGGTTGCATTACCATCATTGTATGCTAATGCTAACACTTACCGGTCTGGTGTTCCATCGCGAAGTCTGTCAAGGGAACTGAAAGAAGCGTCACATCGCCATCAACAACGGAAACGGCAGCAGTTTCATTTGCTGCAGGAAAAGTATGGTTATAGCAACAGTTGCATTTACTCGCGCAAGTCGAATAGAGCAATGTTATTGTCAATCAAAACAACCAGCAATGAAGTATTCATATGGCTATGTTGGCACTAACATGATTCAAATTGATTTCAAATTAGTACCTCTACTTACCATCGCTGTTGTGACATGAAGAACCAGCCTGTGTTCACATCATCGTTGATGAAGGTGCAAACTGAATCTTGGCAATATCCATCTGAATAGAAATGCAATGCTTGGGCATTAAACAGTGAAATGTACGAACTAGGCCTACTAAACTTATAACTGCTAGCACATGTTTCGCTATGAATCTTATCTTTTCCAAATTTAGTTAGAAAGACATTAGATAAGTTTCTTTCAAATTAGTTTTCATGGTTTATCTTATCCTAGTGGATGACTAAAATCATGACTTGATTCGAGTCAGAATTATCTGTTTGGAATGGGATGAATTGATTTGACTCAAGTAACTTCTTCAATGTGACATATGAGAAATCCTGACTCAAAGTCAAATTTTCAATTCAAGAAGCAAGCCCAACAATAATATGGTCAACGATATGGCTCAGGCACCGGGACAGTAGCATAGCAAAGCCCAACTGTTTCATATTAAAATAGGATGCAAGTCCTTCTGCCGTTGGTTGTAACATATTAGAACAGTTGATGTCCTAAATGTACTCACCGTTGTTTGTGTAGCTATCCAATACGGTATCGTCATCATACGGATGTTTCAGACATTCAATTTGAGATGAGATAAGGTCTGAAAAATGATAATAAATATACCAGTGTTATGAAAAACAATTCCAGATTAATCAAGGAGCGGTTCACAGTCGAATATGCCAAGCAGTGTTCCCCATGTGTCATTTCGTATAGCTAATGTGCAGCAGACTCTGGATATAGTTACTTTGTTAGGAATTACAAAAAGAAAATGAATCCATGTTGTCCATGGTCATCAAAATTTGTCTATTCAGTTAAAACGAGCGTTAAAATGCGAATACGAAGCACGCTGAGAGTCACGATAAACACAGGTGGAAACAATACATCACTTACTGCGAATTTTAAAGAATTGCTTGCAATGTTACCTACCGAAAAACTTTTCCAAGAGGTCATCAACTGGAGGTGGCGGTGGGCAGCCGCCAGCTTTTGCTCGTTCGACGCGACGTGATGCGTGTATCTTTTTTGCTTTTCGTTTCATATTTCTCCATACATTCTGGATTTGGCCAGTTTTTCTTACTGATAACATCCCAGGCCAAATCTTTAGTTTTGTTGTTTTGCCATCTGTCTTTTTGTTTTCCACGGTTTCAACATATCATTCTTTTAATTCAATCACTCTGAACTTTTCTTGTCTGAAATTTTCCGTCCTCATATTTTGCTTACAAAGTATACTATCGAATTCTGTACAGTCTGTAAAAATGCCATACCGGTAATCATAGCGCGGTACTATCGGCTGCGGTAGGCCCACGCTTATAATATGCACCAACAGTTGTAGTAGTGTCAGAGTACAATATTTTCAGCTAATACCGCAACTGCACGTCAGAACATCCACTAACACCATCTCAATACGAAATACTAGTGCACCTATAGCCAGCCCTGACCGCAGTCGCCGCGAAGCACACAGCCGATCAACTTTCTAGACACCTCGATCGGCGGATAATATTTGGCCGATTAAAATTCACTGATTAGTGGCTAATCGTCATCTGTGCAGCGGAAGCCAGCCGATTACTGACGTTTAATTGGCGATTACGTATTAATCGACATCTGTGCGATCCACCCTAAATCTCGAAAATTGAAGTTTGTAGTTCATTTTAGTCATCTGATTTGTTACAGTCTAGTTAAGAATTTGGTGTCAAGTGTAACGTGGTAAGGATATAAAATACCCAGCACTGGAGACAAATATATTGTGATTACCTAATAAAAGATGGAGTAATATTGTAAAACTTACGTCATTCAATTGCCGAGTCCAAGCATCATTCTTCTCTGATGCAAGGTCTGAAAAGTTATTTTGAATGAATGAACAACAGAGGAAATGGGCTGCTAGTTTGTACATACCAGCTGTTGAAGATGTTTGACCCTCCATCTCAGAAGTGTTAGTGTCGAGATCTTCAACTTGATAATCTTTTGACCTAAGTAGTATAGTATATTGGTTATTCAAATTGCATACAAGTCCAAATAAATTATCATTACTTTAGTAACAAATATGAATATGTCACTGAACTCAGATTAACTAATATATGCATATGATTACCCAAATATGTATTAATGCAGGTGTACTTAAGCATCTCTTCATTCAACATCCAGGGTAGCAATTTGTGACTAAAATGGCTGAATACGAATAATACACAGTTTTACAGCAATGGCTCAAAATGTCGCAACGTTTATGGAAAATAGAACAGCGGCATGAAACAACATAGGGTAATACAATGCATTAGGTCATTCATTGTGCTAAATGATGATATTTAATGAACAATAAATCTTGGAGTAATTGGACATTGAGTGTCATCACATCACATGTACAGTGTACACACACACACATGGGGGAGATAGCGTAGTGGTGAGCGTCGGCGGCACCTACGCAGGCAGCCTGGGATCGATTCCCGCCCCCGGAGGTTATTCCGGGCTCCTCGTTCACCGTGTTGCTGTCCTTACGGCGACAAAAAACGCCCAGAAAAAAGACCCCGATAAAGAAAGTAAAAGAGCAAGAAATAGCTTATAAAAAGGACAGACGAAGAAAGAATAACATCGAAAAATACTGTGACATCGGGCACTAGGTGGAGGTTGATGCCAGTTGAAGAGAGCCCAACTGGTTGATCGTTCGGCATCCCCATATCCCTATCTGTTCATTACATTGCATTGTGTGTCTTGTATATTGCATTATACATTGTGTGTGTGTGTGTCTTGGCCAAATGAAAATATAATCTGATCATTATTGATTATGCTCATGGAGCAGTCGCAATAGGTTACGTCATGAAAAACAAAAAACAAAACTATTTCTTGTGAAGAGTGAAAACTGAACAGCAGTGCAGTATTTGTGGTTGAAAAAAACATATTTCAACTTCTCTATTATTTCTAATTTGTATCATGTCATAAGCGATACTCGAAAACTTGACTCTACACTACATTATTGGTTCTCAACCTTTTTGACCTTGCAGACTGTTTAAACTTCAAAACAAATGTTGCGGACAGACGGTTTGCTGCGAATAAAAGATTTGGTACTTTGAACTGCTATGGAATCTATTGAAATTGTAACAAGGCTTGGTAATTATTAGGACGATTTTTTTGACAAGGCAATATCAGTCGAAATTTTGTCAAAATTGTAGCGCTAGGTCATAAATTTGTCAAAATTGTTTACAAAGTCAAATGTTTTTTGCCACCGGCATTTCGTTTGTATCGTAAATGTCTGCACTGTAGGTAAACTTATCATTTGACATTTTACAGCTTGTAGCCTACTTTATAGGCCTACCGCTGTAGACGGCCAATTATCTGCTCATTGTGAATCATAAACGGCCAAATGAAACAAATAGACTGACAATGGTGTTATGCTGAACGTACCACAATATCCTAACTGAAGCAACACGGTGTGTCACCAGCAGTGCACGCACAACTTCAGTGTTACCAGTCAACAACTGCTGCTGTTGAACGTTCTTTCTCCATTCTTGGCAAGCTACTTAGTTAGGACAGACACTTTCTACCCGAGAATGAAGGTAAGTATCTATGCTGTACGTTGTACTACAATAGGGTTGCCATACGTCCGCAATTTCACTGAAAAAACTGTGTCTGGGAGGAAATTCTAAAATATGCTTAAATGTCCGGAATTATGAAGGCTTGAAGTAGGCTCAAAAGTTTTTTGTAAATCAACAGAAACAATATTATTTTCAAGCAGATTTATACTATTCGAAATGTATTTCGCGATGCGGGCAATTTAGTGCAACGTGTCTTGAGAGTCACATGGGCACCACCCTCGCAAAAAAATGTAATCAAAAATAAATATAAATAACCATCATTTACTGAAATAAGTCTAATTGTAACCTCAATTATAAGCTAACGGTATACTCCTAGAGTTGGTTAAGGCCGATTGGATGCTTCAGTCACAGACAGTGGACCTTCCAAATCTTGGGGCCGTTTACCTTTATCTGGGGATGGCGATGATGATGGACATAATCAGCTTCCTAGGCTGTGAGTGAGTTTGGGATAAATAGTACAATTCCAACATTATGTGGTAAAACAACTAATTTACATACATGAAGTCAAAGTTTGGTCAAAATTTTTGTCAAAAAATGACCAAATTTTGATTTTTTAGGTAAAAATCTTCCCTTTTTAGGTCAAAAAAACCCCAGCAAACCGTAAATCACGCGAAGCGCACGAAGTTTCAACAGGGTTGTGATATATTTATCCTAAAAAGTTCTGACAGCTGTTTTAAAATAACCTTTGCATATTTTGGGAGTACATAGATCTCTCCTCACTTGGCCGGCGGTTGCACAACGGTGACCATCTCTGCATGTCTGATTATAGATTCTTTCAAGCACATGCGTACATTGATGATTTTCAAAACTGAGGAGAGGACGCGAGGCTTCCCTGCCTCACTTCTATTTTGATAGACCAAGTAGCATTTGAATACAAAGCAAACTAGAAATCTTGGATCTACATATTTTTTCAATTCATGAATTTTAAATTTTAAAACCACTCGAGATGTTCCCAAGTACCTCTAGTGCAGGGGTGTCAAACTCAACTCACGTGGCAGGTCAGATTCAAACCGTCAAGTCACTCGCGGGCCGCACAAGTCAATTGATTTCATGGTGTTGGATCGAAATCCATGGACTTGGACTTCACTTGAATACTTTCATTATATAACGGATCATAGGCGTTTTATTCTAGCAACACCGTTAGTCGCAAAAACGAAATTGGCAAATACAATGATTTGCCTGTTGAATACAGCCACTAAAACAGTGGCTCTAACGGCGATATAAGTTGGCATACTTCAATGCTCCCTTTGTTTTAGTCGTAGCCGTTAGCCTTTGCGCGGGCGTTGTGATGAACAGGCTACAAGAAATGCGGAATGTGGAATTTGGTTCATTGGGCTATTATGAAATCGTGATACGGGTTGCTCTGGAGACCGGGAACTATTGAGTCAGAAGGCATACAAAACTGTGATCACGGATATTTAGAGCATATTTTCGGGTAACTATATGTTCGTGTAGTGGTGCACGTACCACTGTTTTAAGCATATTCGTGTAACACTTGCACCATTGTTGGCATACTTCAATGCTCCCTTTGTTTTAGTCGTAGCCGTTAGCCTTTGCGTGGGCGTTGTGATGAACAGGCTACAAGAAATGCGGAACGTGGAATTTGGTTCATTGGGCTATTATGAAATCGTGATACGGTTGCTCTGGAGACCGGGAACTAATGAGTCAGAAGGCATACAACACTGTGATCACGGATATTTAGAGCATATTTTCAGGTAACTATATGTTCGTGTAGTGGTGCACGTACCACTGTTTTAAGCATATTCGTGTAACACTTGCACCATTGTAAATTACGCCTAAATTGGACCATGTACTCTCTATTACGACACCATGCAGAAAAATGTCCCCCCTTCTAAATTATTTTAAAGTTAGATGATATATTTGTCAAATTCATTGACAAGTGTCCACCTTCTTGGTTTTGTAATATAGATACAGAATTCCAATATATTGGGTGGACCGGCAGAAAACGTGCCATGGACCCGTGTTTGAGAACCACTGCTATAAATGGAATCAGGCAAACCTAAAATTCTGCAAAGCCTTAATGATAGATTTGCAGGAATTTCCTTGATGCCTGGAATGAGGCTCAAAGTGAATGGTAATAAATATCAACTTCAAGTTGGATAAAAGAACATTGGAACACATCAACTTAGAAACAACATAGCATTATCAGTTTCTTACCACTCTTCTGAGATAGGGTGGTGAACCGCGCGAATATTAGGCCCAGCGAGTAGTGCTGATGGAGCCGGTGGTCTGAATATGGGAGGCCAAACCATGCCAGATGTCTGCTTCACATCTAAACAAGAAACAATTCGTACCTCACAACACTGAGAAACTGATCCGTTTTGGCTAAATCCTGTAAATATAAGTTTGACTGATTTCAGAAATGTCTGCTAGAGTCGAAACAGGTGTATTGATCTGAGCGATACAGGTAAGTCTCATTAAGCTATTAATTAGAAGAGTAAAGCTACAAGGATGAAGAGGCAATCACAGCAAAGAAGGGCAGAATCATACTACATTGCTAATCATGTGCGTGTTAACCTAGAGAAACCATACCATTAGAGAACAATCATAGTACCTTGCATCAAAAAGCTTCCAGATGGGTTACCGGCATCATGTTTCTGAGAATTAATTTCATATGAGGTTTGTTGAAAATCTTTGTAGTCGTTCTTCCATTGCTTTGGGGCAGTTGCAAATTTTGGATCTTCAAAAACAGAATAATTGAATAGCTGGAGACATTGTAGAAATGCCTTCCAACCTTGAGATTCGTGCTTCCTTTCTTCTAGCTGCTTGGCTTGATGTAATAGTTCTCCCATGTGGAAGGTATGAGGGAAGCCAGCAGCTGAACCATTATGTCTCGCATCACCCGCACCATGATTATCTGAAATATTGCAATGCACCACTCGAGAAGTTCCATCTCATATTTATAGTAAGATCATGTTTGGAGCAGCTCGTGTAAGGCGATATGCCTAAAACTGGAAAAAGAACCATTTTGGGAGACAAGCAACTTCCCCAGATCACTGCAGCCATTCAGCACTTAGACTAAGCAAATGTTTTAGGACTTCTTTGACTACTTTCACAGTGTTTGAAAAGGTTGTACGGTAATTATCCTAAGTTTACATTGAATTTTGTGAATTTGTTCATGGATAGGTTTGAATTGTATTGATGATTGAAATTGTCACAACAGTTATATATCAAAGGGCAACAACCGCATATAGCAGGGTGGGGCAAACTGCGGCTTGCGAGCCACATGCGGCTCTTTCAGCCTTTGATAGCGGCTCTTTAAAAAGATTGCACATGCGTTGCACCATTTTGCTGGAGAGGATTATAAATATGTGTATTTTATGGCGTGTTAACAAGATCCGTATTATTTTAGTGTTGTTTCTTTCCTTATACTTTAGGCAAGACTTGTAAAATTCAAGGGATGTTGGTACTACAGGGTTAGAAATTTGCAATTGAACTCTCAAATAGAGTTCACATCAACGTTTCACCCGCAACAATGGATGCCTGGTCATCAATCAATGACAAATCATTGTGCTCAACAATGAACTTGATAATTAAGTACGCCAGCGCAGGTCACATTCATTTCCGTGCTACCAATATGGCTCTTCAATTTGTATTGTTAAGGCTAGCAATAACTGCAGGGTTTGGCCAAGAAAATGTCGTCGCGATTACCGAGCTGAAATCTTCCTTAAATTCTCATCAGCACTTGAAGAATTGCTCCGCACTGCTTAGACGTCATATAAGCCTGATTTCCAACACTTTGCAGCCAATTGGGAGACGTACCGTATCACTATGGAGGATGTAGTAGATACTACAGTCTCTATAGCAGGGGTGGGCAAACTACGGCCCGCGGGCCGCATGCGGCCCTCGACACCTTTCTGTGCGGCCCGCGAGAGTTTAATAAAATCATCAAAAATATTGATAAAATGCGTACCAAAAATCGAATTAATGCAGGGACTTGATTAACCTTTTTCTTAGTATATTTCACCATAATAATCTAAGACAGTGGTTGTCAAACGGAGGGGAACACCCTCCTTGGGGGTCGTGAAAGCATCTGACGGGGGCGCGAAGCTGAGCTCAACTGAATTTTTTTCGCGCTCCGCGCGATTTACATAGGATTCTAGGGTACGTACTTCCTATATTACTTTTATGTTCAATTTCTGGCGCGACAGCCCGATCTCAAGGCCCACGCAGTTTAAAAGGTTTCAACTGGTAAACATCACAGAAATCCTAAACGACATTGACATAATTCGGATCACGAACGTGATTTCAGATTGGCCAGTTCAGTTTTAAATATTTTAGGGGTGTGCTTATAATAACGATTCGCGCGTGTCTTAGATAGATTCGTTCTCTGTATGCGTACAATTAGGGTATTTATATTTTGTCTACACATAGTAGAAGCGTGTTTGAAGCTAGCATGGGTATGATGCTGTCAGCATTGTGTGCCCTGGAACTGTACCAAAAGTGGAATTGCTAAATCTATGAACAGATCACTGCTCGCAGATTCAAATTTCAATCCTGTTCTAAGAATCGGGACAACCGACAAATTGGTTATTGAGGTCGACCAGCCTATGCAATCTCGCCACTGTTTCTCACGCTTGTCCGATATCATCAAAGTAATGTTTGGTTTGCATTGAATAAGCATAGGCTATATATTATCTCCATGTCATCACTATATGATATAATCAAATACCAATACTGCGTTTTGGTGTAGAGTCCCAATTTTATATAGTGAGGCCCGCGAATGGATTCAGATGTCGAATGCGGCCCGCGAGCAGGGCAGATGAAGACATGCAATTTTCTCATAGAACAATTTGCAGATGAACAGATTCCTTTAACTATGTTGTTCCTCTCATAATGTCATTCTATAGTCCTACCATATTAACAAGGCAAACAGATTTGAGGTTGGGCAGAGAAATGCCAAAAACTGTATTTTCATAGTCTGTGTAAGTTATGTGAATTCCTGTTTGTGAGGGCATACCTATCATAGTACTTCATATTATGAAACAATATTACTGAAGCTAGAGTGCAATATTAGCAGTGTAATAATGTATTTACCTCTGAAAAGTAATAGACATAATTATTTTTTTTCAAGTTTATACAATCATTGAGGTGTGGGGGTAAGATGAGACAAATCCATGGGGGTAAGTTGAGACATAAGTAACGGAGGGCTTTTCCATTGAAATCCTCACAATATTCAAAATTTACTGTCCAAGGCACATATAATAGATTATAATTAGTTATTAGTTATCTAGTAGTGGACCAGATGTGACATTACAAGACAAAATCATAACAAAACTCTTATTGTTGCTGGATCCCATGGATAATTGGTTTTCAATGTCATTTAACTTCGTATATGATGAACAAATTCTCTTCAAGTGAATTATTTCATGATTATTATATTTTATTCACGATGTTGCTAGTTGATTCATTATTTGGGATGAATTGGTGGTGTCTCAGTGTGTCTCATCGTACCCTCAGCTGGGGGTAAGTTGAGACACTTGAGCAAGGATTTTTGAGGGCCAAAATATACATTAGTATGTTGTTCAATATAACTCAAGACATAGCCATGAATAGTACAGATCACAGGCTTTCCATTGGTACCAAAATTAGCCCTCAGAAGGCATTACTCTTCGAGTGGCGTTGAAATATCAGAAAAGTGTCTCATCTTGGCCTCCTCTCCCTATGTCAAAGTCGAAAATAGCCAAAACAAAAGGCTTGCGATCAAAGAAAAGGGGATTATATATATATAAATATTCTATTTACAATTTATAACCCCTACATATCATAATTAATGATATTTTATGGTTATCCTCATCCACCTATTTTTCAAAATTTTGGATGAAAGTTGGTTATGGTAATTTGATGCTTAAAAACAAAATAACGTTTAAATCTGAGAATAGCGAACTGTGGATTTGCCGATTTGATTTTACTTCAAAACACGCAAACCGACAACAACGGCTAAACAATTATCAATAAATTCCGCTTCTTCGAGTGTTTTGAAATTTCACTCGGTGATAAAACCTCAACTCCTGAAGGTTATTTCTTGGTAGGCATCATTTACAGTGGACTTCAAAACCCTCACTAAACTATGCCTATCATTTGGACGTTTGGTTTCAAGTTCGGCACGGGCCACAATGACATGAAAAAGGGGAAAGTTTGCGAGTTGCAACAAATCAGCATTATCGGGCTGAATATTGCTGATTTCTTTGGGGTAGGCAATAGGGCCTCTACCTACACCCACATTGCCAGAGTTGCGATGTCATCTGATATAACTTCATCATTATCAAACTGTGACAACACATGATCACAAAGAACTTTCGCTCACAAAGATTGTTGAATATAATCGTGAATGTTGATCATGTGTTAATTGATCAGAGGGAAGCAGACGTGGCGGCGGCTGTATGACAATGCTGTTCTCAAATCCGCATTGTTTTCGTCATTATCGGCGAGAAATGGCTTTGAAATGACATTGCTGTCGTTGAAATACATTCATTAAATACAATTTATTCCTTGTATATGTGGATAAAAGGACGAATACTGTATCGATTCAGCAACCCGGCCCGCCAAGTACCTAATTTTCCTATATCTGGCCCCCCGACCGGAGAAGTTGCCCGACCCTGACCTACACCCACATTGTCAGCGTTGCGATGTCATCTGATATAACTGCATCACTATCAAACTGTGACAGCACATGATCACCAAGAACTTTCTCCCACAAAAATTGTTGAATATAAATCGTGAATGTTCATCATGGTCATGGATACGCCTATACATTTAGTTTACCAGGAATACATCAGCGGATAGCAAAATCCAAAGGCAGTCTAACAAACGGAGGTATGGCAAGCATGATGCAAAAACAATCGAGTAACAAACCATTATTCCTTCTCATAACTCCGGCTGGACCAAATGCCATATTTTGATTGACATGCTGGGTGGCTTTCACAAGAGGATTACTGCCTCCACAAGCACCAGATACAAGATCCTTCATGGTCGACATAGTTAACTAAACGAATGAGTAGAAACCTGAAGATCTACCACTAAGGAATTTTTCGAGTTGAAAGAGACTCAGCCATAGAAATGAATGCTCACAGACCCCTACCCGACGTGAAGCTATAATAGTTAAATATGACTATGATGTCAGTGGGTTACACTCAGTGATTCTAATACCAACACTCCCTATATACTTGTCTGCCTATTTCTCACGCAAGCTAGAGCTTTCTGAGCAAATCCCAATGTGACATCAAACAAATTTGTGTGACACAAGTTGGACACACTGCACGAAAGATTCCTATAGGCTATAGCACTGAACAATGAACATGTATGCTCACGAGATACACAAGTCAAATCGACACACAACACAACTTTTCACTGACTGATGGAACTACCATGCATACCTGGTGACAGTACTAGTAAAGCTAAATATATACTCAGCGATACTTAACCATTCGCACGAGCGTGATATTCATCGATCTATATACGATCCAATTGGCAACAGCACTGTGAACAGTTATGCTTCACGGATTACCACTAACAAGTACATTCAATCGCTGTTGCCAATGATTATTATCAATCAATCGATCAGTCTCTGAGGTTTGATCTACCACAGCCTCCGATCGACATAAATAGGTATTTTAACTTCCGCGAACGCAGCTGCATGGGCATAGTTGTAAACCGACGGTGCGGTCGTGCTGTTACCGTATCATACTCGTTTCGAACGTTACCGCTGTCAATCGAGGCAATAAATGGCCCTAGGAACTGCTCTTATAATATATACTGCACACAGGATTTTGGTCGGCGCGACTATACCGTTCACAAATCCACGTACAGACGCCAGTAAGATCGCATTCGTTCATGAACGTTATGTTGCCCTGTCCATCTTATGTACCCTACCCATCGCAATAATGCGCTGATGGACATTTATTCGACAAATCCAAATCACTACAGACGCTCGCGAGCATATAGAGTAAAAAAGCAGGGATATCCTTGTAAAAAAGGTACACAATACACACTGCCCCGCGATCCGTGTACACAGTGTACACTATACACCTCTCCAAAAAAGAATTCCAAGAGCCTTCGATAATCGTTCTGCTCCGTTAGGCCAGCCAGATCGTCAGATTGCTGGCGTGTAGCCCACCTGATATTATTTGAAAACCATGGACCGTACCATTCGACGAGCCATAAATGTAACCATTGTGGTAGGTGTTAGAAAACACGGACTACGTGGCCGAGGTGGTCAAAGTAGTCAAGAAAGCTACTCAAGTAGAAGTAGTGACGAAAAAATCTAGCCATGTACGAGTAGAAGTACTTCTTCCATAAGCAACCTAAAACTACTTGAAGTAGACGTATAATTGACTGACTTTAGATATACTCAAGTAAGTAAGTAGTCATGAAAACGATCGCAATTCGTTCGTATGGATTGTCAAACGCTGCAAATTGAGCTATGCGAAAGGTGCAGAGCCTGATTCACATTGATGCATACCATGATATGAGTTGAGTAGATCCAATATTCAACAGCATAAGCAGTAGGGGTCTCATCTTTTCCGTAGCCACTTACCGGCCGCAGATTTTTCAGAAGTAATACCGAAACATGGGTTCCTCAAACGTTCTAGATCAGTGGTTCCCAACCTTTTTCGACTAATCGCCCCCTTTAGAAACTCTATACCGATCATCGCCCCCCAAATATTGGGAACCGAAAAATGGGTAGACAAACTGGGATCACCGGCGAGTTGACTAATAACAAAAAGGTCAACTTTTCGGCTCGACCTCGAAATTAAACTTTTACTGCAAAATTTTCGTGAAAGTCAGTTCTCCAACTGGACTCCAATCAGGACCGTAGCAGCACTTCGTCAGCCCCCCTCCTCCCGCCCCCAAACGTTGGTCTTGGGTCCCATATTGTTATAAACCAAACCCCAGAACCCCTTCAGCCGGTAGGCTTTTTGTCGCTACTTAATTTAGGGTGGAGTGAAAATGACTTTTTTTTTCAAATCAAAAAAAGGGCTTCCTCAATCCTGACAAATGACCTAAAACTTCAATAAAAAGTGACTTCAGGGTGTTGCCCCCATTTTCCAGCCGGCAACCCCCCAATTTCTGCGCGTGGGGGGGGGGGTAAAATGGCCCATCTCGGCAACCGCTGGTCGTAGAGTCATGATATATAGCTCAAAATCTGTGGAAGCATCATGTTTCTATCTGTCTTCAGAAGAAAGTTTTCTCTATTGTGAACACTAAATGAGTTATAGCCTAAAAACAATATATACGCACATTTTTGTTGAAATTCAGCATTTATTCTGACGAATTGTGATCTGTCATTAGTTTTTTTTTTAAAGAAAAGTAACACACTGACAATACCGAATATTGGGCACATATTACAAATATATTCACAACACAGTCCTTTTAAAATCGGTTCAAAACATCATAGTGAAACACTCACATTTAACGACTTATTGAAAATGCATTCTTTTGTCAAGTTTTTTCATCAGTTTACGAGACTTAATTTTTTGGCGAATGAGGCCATCTCGTCTTTGAAATCCCGAAACTTGTGCTGATGCTTCTGTTATGAGCTTTACATGTCGTTCCACTGTTTTATTGTGGCATGGATGAAGCAAAATCAGAGGCTTCTCGCGGCATTCTTCCAACTCTGCATCAGTTAAGTGCTCAATCGCTGGAGGAAGTTGTTGATATAAGGTTCAATATCAACCAACTCGTGGTTTGCCTTTGCTTCCAAGTTCAACTTTGGGACACAGAATAAACGAACAGGACCGCAGTTCAATTGGTTGGAACTGCTATGACTCTCAATGCCCAAATGTGAATTTTATTCAGCGGCGTGTTTTCGAATCGCCAGCACCTTGGTCACACCCAATTGGAAAAAAACTACGTGGAAGTGTATCTTGTTGGCCAGTTACTCAATTCAAAAAGCTCTCGCCACCACTTATGGCCTTTCCAAATCTCCCATCGGAAATTGTTAGTGACTTAAGTAAGGACCAGTTATATGCTTATAAATGTGCTGGGCAATTATTCAAGGAAATGCTGATGATGATCTGGCTTACTTGGAGGTTGGACCACCAGTTGCGCATTCAAGATGGCTAACTTTAGGATGCAGTGCAGAGTTTTATGGTATTATGTAACAGTTGATGAACCGCCTTTGAACCTGGAGATTCTGGTTCGTTTTTGCCTTGAAGTAGGCCTATATTTTCCGACTTGGTTTGAGATCAAGGGAAACAAACATATAACACATGGACCCAGAAACATCTTCAACTTGATTCAACATCTTTTGAATTTCTCTGACCGAAACGTTCGAAAAATTGCTTTGAATGTGGTGATAAGAAACGGTTATTCCGCACACCCCGAAAATATTATGATTGCAATGCTGGTAGATGATAATGAAGACATACGAAATAAGGGTGTGACCAAGGTGCTTGCGTTTCGAAAACATGCCGCTGAATAAAATTCACTTGTGGACATTGAAAGTCATAGCAGTTCCAACCAATTGAACTGGGGTCCTATTCGTTTATTCTGTGTCCCAAAGCCAAGGCATACCACGAGTTGGTTGATATTGAACCTTATCAACAACTTCCTCCAGCGATTGAGCACTTAACTGATGCAGAGTTGGAAGAATGCCGCGAGAAGCCTCTGATTTTGTTTCGTCCATGCCACAATCAAACAGTGGAACGACATGTAAAGCTCGTAACAGAAGCATCAGCACAAGTTTCGGGATTTCAAAGACGAGATGGCCTCTCAATTGCCAAAAAATTATGCCTCGTAAACTGATGAAAAAATTTGACACAAAAATGCATTTTCAATAAGCCGTTAAATGTGGGTGTTTCATTATGATGTTTTGAACCGATTTTAAAAGGACTGTGTTGTGAATATATTTGTATTATGGGCCCAATATTCGGTATTGTCAGTGTGTTACTTTTAGTTTCAAAAAAACTGATGACAGATCACAATTCGTCTGAATAAATGCTGAATTTCAACAAAATGTGCGTATGTATTGTTTTTTGGCTATAACTAATTTTGTGTTCACAATAGACAAAACTTTCTTTTGAAGACAGATAGAAACATGATGCTTCCGCAGATTTTGAGCTATATATCATGACTCTACGACCAGCGGTTGCCGAGATGGACCATTTTACCCCCCCCCCCCACGCGCAGAAATTGGGGGGTTGCCGGCTGGAAAATGGGGGCAACACCCTGAAGTCACTTTTTATTGAAGTTTTAGGTCATTTGTCAGGATTGAGGAAGCCCTTTTTTCGATTTGAAAAAAAAAGTCATTTTCACTCCACCCTACTACATATCAGCTATACCCTATTTCATGTACTGTTTGGTGAGTCACCGTATTTCGCCTAAAACCGCGACAAATTTATATAATTCATGGTTTGAATCGGTCAATATGGTCGGGAATCGCATATATATTTCTATCAATTTTTTATCCTCTCTCTGCTCACGTAATCAGATTTACCGGTAGAGCTGAGTGTGGTGTGTTGGAAAAGGTAGGAACTCTAAAACGTACCAGACTAAAGGACGCACATGATTTCAAATTGCTATTTCTTAACTGGCAAATAATTTTTCTCTGCGGGATGGCATTTGTCCTGTAGGGTTCAGATCGCCCGGACAGGAACATTCGACGCCAGTTATTGAGGCGCCTATGGACAATTAAACATGTATGTATATATATCGCAGTTTTCGGTCAGCACAAGGGCATTCCTTTTTGGTAAATAAGGTCTTCTCGCTGCTGATCGTTCTGGCATACTTCTCGGAGTCTTATGTTACATGGCCTATAACTTCATATGTCTCAGTGCGTTGTGGCGCAGTAATGGCCGACGCCGCAGTCTCCATTTCCATAAATAAGGTCTTCTCGCTGCTGATCGTTCTGGCATACTTCTCGGAGTCGTATGTTACATGGCCTATAACTTCATATGTCTTGGTGCGTTGAGGCGCAGTAATGGCCGACGCCGAAGTCTCCATTTCCAAAAATCATTCGGATTTTTGTTGGGGTAAGCGTACCTCAAAATTAAGATATATGAGAATATTAAATCGCGCCCAGCGCCATTTCACAAAAATCGCGACAATGTAATTTACTATTGTACTATTCACGCTTGGTACGAAAAAAATGACATTTTCAAACATTTGAATAAAAATAAAATAAAATAATGAGTAGGCTACTAGACATCATGCGAGAGGACGGATGATGACATCGTAAGAGCTGTCGGGATATAATGTTGCAGCTTATAGTGGAACTTAGACGTGCCACAATTTTATGTAGAATATTTTAAAACTTACTAAAGATTGATCTGGTATCAGAGCATGTGAGCGGTGTAGCCTAATCCGGGTTTCTGATATAGTCGTGATAAGTAGGCTATTGTTACTGTCATTGCCGAAGTCAAATTAAACCAGCATTATATTTTCTTCGATTAATATTGGAAGAGATTAATAACAATTTAAATATAATCATTATTGTGCCATATTTTAAGCATTGTTTCTTTACCTATTTAGCGATCGTACTCCTTGTGCTTTCGATAAGAGTACCCGTGCCCCTGTCCATTTTCAACTAGATTTCTGGAAAGCCCATTCGCATAAAATCACGCATATGGCGCGAAGAATATTTTCAAGTTGAATAGATTGGCCCAGAAAATATTCCACAACATATATAGGCCGATTTCCACAATGCATCTCTTACCCCCTGATGTGGTGCTTCGTACCACGAATGGGCTACGGGCCCCTGGTTAAGAACCTCTGGAATCACTGGCGTAGCCAGCGAGGGGCGAAAGGGGCGATCGCCCCCCCCAAATTTTTGGAAAATTTTTCGTAAAATCAATAAATATGACATTATTTTAGGGCAGATGAATGCAACCTAAAAAAATTCTTCGCGCTTCGCGCGATTTAGTGTCCATGATCATAACAGTCTTGCTTTTATTATCGGTGTTCCGAAAAAATCTTCCGCAAATACCCACAATTGATTTTAGCTGCATTCTTAATTATGAGAATACAACAGTACCAGTAGACACACGAGAGTAACTCAAGGTCGTTGGGTTGATTGAGTTTAGGGTTGTCAGTTTAGTATGGGGATTGGGGACTGTTAGCTCCGACAATTCCCGTTACGGGACACACGAAGACATATAAAGTAGGTTACATGCAACTCCGCAAAGTGCGCTCCCAAAATGATTGACGGCCATAAAACCGACGCATGTATTCGATATAGATTTTCGGGTACTTAAATGGCTGGCGCCTAATGATCCTGTCCCTGCAATCAGACTTCTCCGACATGAATGCGACTGGCACAGGAAAATATCGCCACCTCCCTTTAAAAAGTGCTAATTTGAAATCGCACGAGTCTGATCAAAGGAGTTTTGTAATTTGGTCTGGTATATATATCAGCAATTCCAATCTCTAAACTAGCATCAATCTTTACCAGAGGTCACTAAATAACCGTGCTTCAACGAAGTAATTATTAAGAATGGAATCCACTTGCTCATATACACGCACCAATATTATTGATCAAATACTTTCATTTACTCAAAAACATGTACGCTCCGCGCGACTATAGGTCCGAAATGCACACTGCTTTTCAACTGGAAGCAACTGGAAGCTTCCATAGGGTATGTGTGTGCGTGCGTCTAAGAATCGTCTGAATAAAGGGTAGTGATGAAATTGCCCATGGCAGGATGTACGGTTCTGCGAGGTGTTCCCACGGGAGAGCTTCCCTAAACTCATAAAAATCCCCCCCCCCCCCACAATAAAAAAAATGTAATTCTGGCTACGACCTTGTGTGTGAGCGATCACTTGAGTGGTGACAGCATTCTCCGCAAGCCATGAAGTAACAGCAATAAATGACAACTGTCCCGTCCAGCGTCCACCCTATACAAACTCTAAATCAGTGGTTCTAAACCTTTTTGTTGTCGCGGACCCTCTGTGCACCTTCACGTACCCCGGCGGACCCCCAGTTCTTATTTCAAATTTGCCTCTATTATCATGCAACTTCCATCTGTCTTGTGCAATTATTATCTGTAGGCTAGTGATAAACAACAGCGTAATGACCTTTCTTGACAATAACACCGACTTTTTATTTTTTTAAAGCGAATTCTGTAGCTGCATTTCTTGAAATACAGGGCTATGTCTTGAAAATCCACGTCGTCGATTTGATATGAACGAGTGCCGAGAATCCATTTCCACGGAGATAGGTGGTGGCGAATGTAATAATAACGCGTAACCCGTCCGACGACACATTTGGCTATGATGGCAACATTCATGGATCAATATATCCTCCAGCCTAGTCATTTCTACCTAGCAGCTCATCGTGAAGTTATTCTGGAATAGCGGTCATTTCATAGGAGAAAATGGATCTCTGCATACAATTATTTCCAAAACCCCTGCAAAACATCCCTAAACAGCAATGTGTTCGTATAAGTAGGCTATTGGCAATTAAAATGACTTTGCACGGTGGAATATTTCATCTCAGACGGCCATTCTCTGTTTATGTGAGTCCTGAACTTACAGCAGTTATGAAGCGAAAGTGCTTCATCCACTGGTGTAGCCAGGGAAGGGCGAACGGGGCGATCGCCCCCCCCCCCAAAAAAAAAAAATTCGTAAAGTAATATAAAGTAGATTTTCGGGGGCAGATTTGTAATTACTAATATAACTATACCATTGCGAGGTGCGATATTAAAGGCCTCTCAACAGGCCACTTGCCACCTTACAGCGATGTCATTAGCTTGTTTTATTATGTATGTATATGGTTCGCTGAGCGCGACCGCAGACTATCAGGATCTTTGTTGGGTATAATCGATATAATTGGTGGTTCTATTATTTTAACCCACCTAAGACACACATTGTTCAATGAGCTACACAAAACAATGCTAAGTAATGACTATAGGTTATATTGAAGTGGATGGGTATCACATAGTATAGTATATTTATCTGATGGGTAGTTTAAATTGTGGGTTTGTTGTGGTGAGATATTTTGTTTACTAAAGATCACGAAGCAAATTGCTTGCGGTGCAGACAGGAGGTGTGAAGCATTCGGTGCCGTGTAGAGAGGCCTTAAGGATTGTAATTGATTTGGATTCCGCATTACGTTTCAATGTCAAAATCGAAACAAGCAAGACTGGACAGCTTTTTCCCTGCGAGGAGTCGAGATGCGCAGCCAACAGAAGGAATAGTGAGTTGTGTTCCTTCGCTAGTAGAAGCGTCAGATGTAATTGCCGATATACCAGAGCCCCAAAAATCATATGAGGTGGGAAAAACAAACGATATTGGATATATTCTTGACCACCATTCGCAGCTTGGCGATGCTGAGAGATATAGACTTCTGACTTCGGATGCTTTGAGAAACGTGCCACTTCTTGATACTACGAGGCAAGATCGCCGCAAGTTTCTTAAAGTGTGGCTCGATGATGATAGATATTCCAGATGGTTGGTCTATACCCAGCTCTCAGATGGAGGAGGTTTGTGCAAGATTTGCATTGTAATGCAAGCACGTCTTAAGCATGGTAACCTCAAAAATGCTGCTTTTGTCAAAAAGCCATGCATCGATTTCAAGAAATTTATTGAAAAGGCTACGGCTCATCGAGAGACTTCTTACCATAAAGAAGCAACTGCGGCTGCAAAAACTTTTCTCGAAAGTATGGAAAATGATCAAAATGTGTGCACAAGCTTGAACACTGCACATGGCGTGCAAGTGAGAGAAAATAGAAATATAATGAGTTCGATAGTTAAGACGGTGATGTTCTGTGCCTCAAATAACATCGCTTTCCGTGGGCATTCCCAACACGAAGGAAATTTTATGAAGCTCCTTCAGTTTCGCATGGACGCTGGGGACGAATATTTGATAAAACATTTTGATCGAATGTCCGGGAATGCCAAGTACACTAGCCCTACCATACAAAATGAGATGCTCAGGATTGCCGGCAATATGCTTGTTGAAGATATCGTCGCTGAGGCTAACGAATCGTTCGTGTCTGTAATAGCCGACGAGTCTTGCGATATCGCCGGAAAAGAACAGCTCAGCATTGTTTTGAGGTATGTGAAAGGTGATAAAGTACACGAAAGTTTCACGGGATTTGTTGAAATGGATTCCGTTTCCGCAGAAGCAATTTCTGAAAGTATTTTATCTCATCTCTCTACAATTGGGCTGGATTTTCAAAAATTGGTCGGGCAGGGATACGATGGGGCATCGACGATGGCAGGTCACGTGAGTGGTGTACAAAAACGCATTCATGATAAGTACCCTCGAGCAATCTTTGTACACTGTGCCTCTCATTGTTTGAACTTGGTCATTAACGACCAAAGTAAAGTTCCTGTAATCAGAAACACCTGTGACATCATCAGGGAAACAATCCGTTTTTTCAGAGATAGTCCCAAAAGGCGCAGCATTTTGGGGATTAACATACCGTTATTCTGCCCAACCAGGTGGTCCGAGAAATATAAGAGCATCCGCACCTTCAAGTCTAATTTTCTGCGTGTACTAGATGCTCTTGGTTCTTTGTCGAGGGAAACAAGCAGTGAGACTAGGAGAAAGGCATTCTCTTTGAAAACTGCTTTAGAAAGATCTGAGGTCGCTTATGCTGTTTGCTTGATTGGAAGATTTTCGGCTCTTATAGAACCACTAGCACGCAAGCTCCAGACTGTTGGTATCAGCATGCCATGCGTGAAGAGCTTGTTTAATTCTCTACAGAGCATTCTTGACCGCGACCGCAACGACCCGGAAGTTTCGCTGCAGATATACAAAGAAACCTGTGAAGTACTCGGAGTAGAAAGAGCTGAGAATGCCTAGAATAGTTGAGGTACAAGTTTACCGTGCTAACGTCTGTGCTGAATCGGCTTTGGAATATTTCCGGCGTTCGGTATATGTCCCGTACATCGACGGATTGAGTAACTCTCTCCGGGAACGTTTCAGGGACAACCCCTCATTACTTGCGTTGCTATCCATCCTTCCACCAAACAAGCCAGCCAAGTTAGACGAGATTGAGCGTTTGTATTCTTTGGATAACCTTGGTAACGAAGTAATTCTCTGGAGATCGTCTTTGAACTCCCAAGTTAACCAGGAAAGTTTGCTTGACCTTCTTCTGAGTGCTAAGGATTATCCAAGCGTGCACAGTGCGATCCAGGTCATCCTGGCCTTGCCAGCAACAACGGTGGAGGCTGAAAGGTCATTCTCCTCCATGAAGCGGGTCAAGACCTGGCTACGCTCAACAATGACTTCCGATCGCCTCTCAGATTTATGTGTGATTCATTGCCATCGCGAAAGGATGAACGAGGACAAGATCGATCGAGTTGTTACGAATATGGCAGGCGCGAGGCGACGAATAGAGTTGAAATAGAATTGATTCATAGTTTTTGGCAATACATTCAAATTTTGCTCACATCTGTTTTATGATTTGTTTTCAATGACCATGTTGTTGCAAGAAAGCTAGCCAATGGTTGCGGATATTGGGTATAGACACTGTGTTATCACTAGCCTATTGAAAGTCGTGTCCACTCAGCCGTGATTGGCCGGCATCAGGTCAGAACTCAGAAGTTACCAGATTATTATGAGACGAATAACACTAAAGCAATCACTGATGTTTTGCTGAGAAGAAAGATCACTATCTTTTCAAGTAGCAACATTTTTGAGACCGCAACGAGAGTTCACCCCACTGAGCTATATAAACACCCGGGGTCATAAAAACAAACTTACCAAAGAAAACTAAATATTGCGAAAATGCCCATAGCCCGATGATACCTCTTGCGGATAGCTGTTTCGATGGCGTAATACTCTAGAGAGCGATATCTTTAATCTTTGTTACAACGATACACCAGACACGCCGCGATAAAGTATGCAGATGTGACGTTCATCTTAATTTTAGTGAACCGACACAAATTCGTGGGAAAGTAGGAGGCTTCTACATCAGGTGGCGGCTGGCGGTATCTTGAAACAAACGCTCTGTATCTCCCTTTGACTCATCAAAAATTTCGCCCCCCCCAAATTTTTTTTCTGGCTACGCCCTTGTCTGGAATAGAACTGTCCAATCGCCGAAGAACCCATTAGTAGGGCTGGGCAAAATCGAGTACCTGAGTGATTCGATTCTGAATCATGTAATATGCTTCGAGTCGAGTCGAGTAATCGAGTATCACTCATTATGACGACATAACAGAATTAATATGCCAAAGTTCAAATATGTACCTTTTATGCGACCACAAAAAATAAAATGCCTGTTATCTATCACATTAAAGATGATTTGGTATTTTTCGACCATACCGATTTCATTGCACTTGGTGACAATGTTGTGGGATGGCCATGACTTCAGAAATATGCTATCTCCAGTAACGTTTGTACTTTGTACTATATGTTACGTATGCTATGATACGGCGATTCAAGGTTTCAAGGCTTCAACAATGTAAATTAGTATCGAAACTATAATTCCCGCTGATAAATTAACTTTTAGTGGCGAGGAGCGTATATTCCAGTACTCGAAAAAATCGTCTTCAACTACTCGACTCGAATCATCAAAATTAATACTCGATTCAGATTCGAGTACTCGAATCATTGTGCCCAGCCCTACCCATTAGTGATACAGCTGTGGAGGGTACCACTGCCTTACTCGCCACTGATAATAACATGGATAAAGATAACAAATAATACTTAGGATTTAACCAAATATACGTCACGGAGGCCAAAGAATGCTAATGGTTTCCATACTGAACTGATGAGATATACCCCACGCAACGCAAGCTACAGGATTTTGATATATTAAGCCCTATGCACATTGCACACTGAGTTCACGACCCGACGGCGACAGGCGAATCACCCTGTCGTACACGATTCTCGCTATCGGCGATTCGCTAAATCGTGACCTAGTGCACACTGATCGCGATAATCGCTCACTCTCGCGACATCTAACGGCGATAAATTCTAGCGGCCCTGGTAGTATACGGATACCAATACATCAGACATTCACGGATTTCTGAGTCACTCAAAGAGTGAAACAGATATATTTTTCATGATCTCATTTGCTTTTTCTTCAGGCATAGCTCTCAACTGGCTTGCAATAAATTTGCCGAAATTTTCAAAGCGATCAGGCCTTCTTTGTATTTCTTCAGTAGAAGTTTTCAACATCTTCATCATCTCCACCTAAATATATGAATAAAGGGTTAGTTACATAATGTAAGTACATTCCAACATAGCAAACAACACTGGCCATAAACTTCATAGAGCTGAGTAAAACCATCTCTCCTGCAACAATGGTACTACTAATAGAAGACAGTTCATCTTTCTGTCCACACCATATATGCCTCTTATAACACAATTACGTAAACAATTTCAACTCTTATTATTCTATTATGGATGGGTCATAAATACTCTGCCAATGGCCATGGACTACCCCTTACTAAGAAGGCACTCATAAAACTTAAAGTTTCGGATAGCCGAGTCAGCTTCTGTCATCTCTCACTCAGACTAGTTGGATGAGAATTGAGTACACTAAAATCTACATGCAATATATCTGGTCACAACATTTAGAATGAATATATCAAGTCAAAATGGTCACTTGGACACTGCCTCTATCCACTCCATTACTGCAAGGCCTCTTTCGAAGACTGAAGTGCTCCCCCTGGGATATTGGTGTGTCTTTTGGCGTCTCGGTGTTTGGTAAATCCTCTGAAACCACTAGTGCAACAAATTAGTTCATACACAGTCGAGTATAAAGAAAACTCAGTTCATACATTCATCCCTTTCCAAGGAGGCATGAGCAGCAGATGTGTCAGTCTCCGCTTCAGTCAGAATAAAAAAATTGTCCACAGTTCTGAAGTTAAGACAGGAAATTAAAACAAATGCCAATAAATGTATATGGATGTTGTCATTACTCCTTGTGTTTTATAACGGAATCAAGAAAACTCAGCTGGGTATAGTATGGCCATGTTTCTGGTGGCTGAGTTGATGACCCAGAGGGAACATCTTGCTGCTTTTTATGCTTTCTTCCGTATTGAGTGCGTAGACTATTCCATCGTCTCTGGCATACATCAACTGGAATGAAGACAGTCATAATGAAAACCATGAATAAGTACAAAACGTGTGGTTCAAGTAATAGTACACTTGATATATTGTCAGGATACAGATGTAAAATGAGGCTCTTTGTAACAAATCCATGGATAATTTCTATGTTAAATATAGAAGGGAGTTGCAATATCAACAAATAAATAAAATCGTCGAACAAACTAGGCATGCAACAAAAATTCTTACTGCTGGTAGAAAGTTGTTCGGCAATAGTGGTCCAAGCCTCATCCAACTTGTGCCGCTTCTTATGAATTGGTAACTGAACATTCCAAAGGCAGGTATGTTGTGAGATCAAATCAATTAATCTTCTATTGAATTCAGTATCCATAATCAGTAGTAAACTCTGTTATGAGACTATTAAAAACAACAACAACAGATGATCAATTGCAGCAATAACAGAATGATGAGAAACGATAAGTGTTATTCACTTTCAATGCCAATACATCAATGTGCAGTTGTGCACTTTCTAACTTCACGAATCATTTGCAATTTACTCAATACACAAGAATAGTCATTGGTTCTGTTGCCAGGGAACTGCACCAACTGTCAGGAAGTACTTCAATAGCTGAGATCTGTAGAAGCCAGCATCTCGAGTATGAAAATTTGTGCCAAATGAAGAGAGTTGGTGCAAGTTGACATTTTCCGGGATTGCCCAGCGCCAATTTCCATCCAACACATGGCCATCACTATTCACATTATCCCCTTGAATTGCTGATGATGACATCAACCTTGAGCCATTCTTGTTCTGTATAAAATAGTGAAGCACAACAGCAGCTTGCACGATTGCTTTAACACGTTCAACATGACAATTTATAGGCCTGTAAAATATTTGGAAACGTACAGCAAGTATCCCAAAGGCATTTTCAATCACACGTCTTGCTCTACACAAGCGATAATTGAAATTTTTTTTGTTGGCATCTAAATAACGACCAGGAAATGGTTTCATCATTCCCAGTTTTAGTGGAAATGCATCATCACATGCAAAGTAATGCGGCATGATTATGTCAGAGGATGGTAAAAGGCTAGGCGATGGAATACCCTGTGGTGATTCGTATGGTCTTTTGTATTCAAGCCATCGTGCATCATGTAATCATTGCTTTTCTAATCATTAGTTTCCAATTCCTCTGTTACTTAAATCGCTACTGTTACTGTTACTGTTGTATTTGACGCCGAGATTTAAGTTAGTAAAAGCCAACGAAACAAGAGTCTTCTGTTTACTGGTACGACAATTTTACTAACTTAAATTCTATCTCGCTGCTTGGAGAAAGATCGCCTGTAGTAATGTCTGGAGAGAAGTATATTAAAGTTCCAACGTTGGACGTGTTACCAGACTCTGCAGATAGTGTGAAGATATTCTCTCATTGGGAGCGGATGTTGAAGAGTTTAATCGAAGCTATAACTGCTCCTTCAACTGATGTAAACAAGCTCGCCATATTGTCAGGTTATTTATCGCCTGAAGTCTTCTCATTTATTGAAGAAATTGATGATTACGATGCTGCTATCACCGAGCTGCAGTCCCTTTACAAAAAGAAGAAAAACGAAGTCTACGCCCGACATCTGCTAGCAACTGCAACGCAAGAGGTTGGAGTTAACGTGTCAGAATTTTCTAGAAAACTGATGGCGTTGTCTAAAGATTGTAACTTCTTGGCCGTAAATGCTCAAAAGCATAAAGAGGAAGCTGTAAGAGACGCTTTCATCACTGGGCTGAGGTCCCCAGCAATTCGACAGAGATTACTGGAATGCGATGAACTAACTATGCAAAAAGCCTTCCAGACTGCGGACACGTTAGAAAGAGCCCAATTGTTCGCCAGCTCGTACAATGTCAACCCTCCTTCGTCTGATACCATCGCTTCTGCAGAAATCGCAGCAGTTCGGCAAAGCGATCCTGAACACGGGACAGATTTTACTGCGGCTGTAGAAAAGCCTGGAGCACCGAGATTACTGCGCAAATGCTTCTTCTGCGGTGGATCTCATGTGGCAGACAAGCGCGTTTGTCCTGCAAAGGACGTCGAATGCCTGAGATGCGGAAAAAAGGGGCATTTTGCAAAGGTATGTCGATCCCCTCGTTCATATGACATCCGAGCAACCGCCAGCATGCTTCTAGCAGGAGTTCCAAATTGTCTCTGGCGTGCGTCATGCACAGCTAAAATTCATAAATTACTTGTGGGCGTTCTATTAGACTCGGGGTCTTTCGAAAATTATATGGACGAGTTGGTAGCCATTAAACTAGGATTTCTGCCACGAGGTCAGTCCACTACTATATCACTCGCGTCCAAGACAGCGACGGCCGAAGTTTCCGGCACATTTACTGTTTCTTTCGAAATGCTATCTCGAAACTATGTGGGTGTCACATTCGGGGTGGTTAAGGATTTGTGCGCTGATGTAATTCTTGGTCATGATTTCATGAAGAAGCACAAGAAAGTCATCTTCGAGTTTGACGGAAACGAAGAACCGCTGACAATACAAAGTCGATCGTGCGCTTTGTCCCCTGCTAAGGCAGAGCCTCTTCAGCTATTTCGGTTCCTAGATTCCAATTGCAAGCCTATCGCCACCCCATCAAGAAATTATAGTCGCGAAGATCAATCGTTCATCAAGGACGAAGTTAATCGCTTACTCGAAGGAGGAATAATTGAGCCTTCTCGTTCTCCTTGGCGTGCTCAAGTATTGGTTACGAAGGTTTCCAGGCACAAGAAAAGACTTGTCATTGATTATTCGCAAACCGTTAACAGGTATACTCCGCTTGACGCGTATCCTTTGCCAAAAATTGAAACTATCGTAAATGAAGTGTCGAAAGGTAAAGTATATTCGACTATTGATTTGAAGTCTGCTTATCACCAAGTCCCGCTATCTTCATCTGACAAGCCGTTTACCGCTTTTGAAGCTTGCGGCTCCCTTTATCAGTTTTGCAGATTGCCTTTCGGTATCACCAATGGAGTGGCTGCTTTTCAACGTTTTATCGATTCGTTCATCGACGACTACAGTTTGAAGGGGACTCTGGCTTACTTGGACAACATCACTATATTCGGCAAAGATGCCGCGGAACACGACGAGAGACTTCAAGCTTTCCTCAAAGCCGCATCTGATTGTCGACTAACGTTGAACGAGAACAAATCCGTCTATAACGTGAGTGAATTGCGTCTATTGGGTCATCTGGTGTCGCACGGATCCATTAAACCCGACCCAGATCATCTGAAACCGTTGATTGAGTTGCCACCCCCTAAATCGGATAAAGAGATGAAACGGATCTTGGGTATGTTCGCATATTATTCAAAGTGGATTCCAAGCTTTTCTGATAAAATCAAACCGATGCTTAGCAATTCAGTTTTTCCACTGAGTGGGCCTGCCCTGACCTCATTCAATGTTCTGAAGGAAGACTTGATAAACGCATCCCTTTGTTATATTGACGAATCTGAACCGTTTGAAATTGAATGTGATGCGTCCAACAACGCTATTGCTGCTATTCTCAGTCAGCGAGGTAGACCTGTGGCATTTGCCTCGCGAACATTTGCTAAAAGTGAACTAAATTATCCCGCTGTCGAAAAAGAAGCAGCCGCAATCATGCATGCTATAAGAAAGTGGGGGTACCTTTTACATGGTCGTAAATTCCGATTGATAACTGACCAAAAGGCCCTGTCGTTCATTTTTCAGAAAAAGCATCGCAGTAAAATAAAAAACACTAAATTGACACTGTGGAAGCTGGAACTTAGTGTTTTCGACTACGAGATTGTTCACAGACCAGGAGTAGAAAATATTGCGCCTGACACTATCTCTCGGATTTGCAGTCTAACGGCTTTGTCCACTGATTTACGCGAACTTCACAACATTTTAGGACATCCGGGCATCCGTAGGTTGAGTCATTTTGTTAAATCTAAAAACCTACCCTATTCAATGGAAGACGTCAAAAAGGTTTGTGGTAGCTGTAGACAATGCTCCGAATTGAAGCCTAGATTTTTCAACAACAACGAGCATCATAAACTTGTCAGAGCCACTCGCCCATGGGAACGCATCAGCATGGACTTCAAAGGCCCCGTGGCGGGGAGAAACAGGTTTTTATTGATTGTTGTGGATGAATACAGTCGGTTTCCTTTCGTGTTTCCATGTCGTGATATGTCTACTCCAACCGTGATGCGCAACTTGAAGACGCTGTTTTCGCTCGTAGGAGTTCCCGAATATATCCATAGCGATAGAGGAAGCTCTTTTGTCTCCAGAGATTTGATTACGTTTTTAACCAAACGTGGTGTCGCTACTAGCAGGTCTACTCCGTATCATCCTACTGGTAATTCTCAGTGTGAACGCATCAACCAAACGATTTGGAGAACAATCAAATTGATTCTTGCTACGGAGCGGCTGCCGGAATCTGCGTGGGAAATGGTGTTGAATGATGCGCTACATAGCGTGCGATCGCTGCTTTGTACAGCTACTAACGCAACACCACATGAACGATTTTTTGGTTTTCCTAGACGCTCGATGATTGGACCCTCGATTCCTGATTGGCTACTTTTCGCCGACTCTGTGCTGTTGCGACGTTTCCATCGATCTTCGAAGTCTGAACCGCTTTGCGACCCGGTCGAGCTGCTTGATGTGAATCCTAAGTACGCGTTAATACGCCACGAAGATGGCAGAGAGTCCACCGTGTCCGTAAGAGACTTGGCTCCGAACCCTACCACCATCGATGTGGAGGGACCGGAAGCGAGAGCCGATACGTCAAGGACTGAAATGATTCCGACATCGAATGATCGTGCCGAGGCGTCGGATGATAAAGAGCCCGAGAATGAGACGTCGTTATTAAAGGACAATTCGTCGGATACGCCAATGCCGCGCCGATCTAATAGGGTTAGAAAGTGTCCGGAATGGTACGGCGACCGCGTAAAGTGATTTTGATGTGATAATGTACCAATTTTGTGTTCAATTTTATTTGGTGGGGGAGATTGTGGTGATTCGTATGGTCTTTTGTATTCAAGCCATCGTGCATCATGTAATCATTGCTTTTCTAATCATTAGTTTCCAATTCCTCTGTTACTTAAATCGCTACTGTTACTGTTACTGTTGTATTTGACGCCGAGATTTAAGTTAGTAAAAGCCAACGAAACAAGAGTCTTCTGTTTACTGGTACGACATACCCAATGTGCCATTTTCAAATCTACGGCCCATAGTGGAATTGGAATATACACCACCATCACTGTGACGACCACAATCACCGATAGAAACCAGGCTAAATCGATACTGAGCGTCACATACAGCTAACAAAACAATGGAGAAAAAGCCTTTGTAATTATAGTAATCACTGCCAGAATTCAGTGGCGCTTTAATCTTTATATGCTTCCCATCAATGACACCAATGCAGTTGGGACATTGCCATATATCAGAAAATTCAGAAGCAATTCGAAGCCAGTCACTGGTAGAGGGGGCCGCGCAAGAACAATAGGTGCGAGTTTGGCCCAAATTGCTTTGCAGCACTCATCTATAATTACTCCCACTGTTGTATGACCAACACGGAAGGAGAAGGACAGTTGTACTTTATCGGCTCCCGTGATAAGGTATCTGAAAAATGATTATTATTGCACTGAACATACATATATTTTTGTGCTCAAATAACATAAATATATTTGATGAAGTAGAAATTCGTAACGATATTTCAATATACATTTACTATCCATAACTATGTCACTGTCAGATCATATTGTTTCACTGATCAGAAATGTTCATATTGATGAAACAGCAATTATGGAAGCCTTGTCCACACCTTATTTCATGATCTCAGCTATTTGACTATAAATTGACACACCTTAATAGACAACATGCGAACATAAATCATCTCAATATTACATGGCTTCCTTTATTATTACCGAGATCTATTCTCCGGGTGAAATAAATTCAAAAACTGAGCTTTAGAACACATAATTGCAGTAGTACCGGTACTGCATAGAGCTTAGGGGAACAGCTGAATTATGAATATATTCTAACCTCAAAGTCAGAATCAATCTTTTCTTTGGAGAGATAGCCTTGCGAAAATTAGTGTCAACATGTTTGATGTCGTCATGAATGAGCATCAGCAAGGTGTGGAACTCTAAACTGGTCATCCTGAAATACGTGTGGCATTTCTCGGGATCCCCACCAGCTAAAAGGCTTTCTGCTAGCACAAATTCTGATTGAGTATCTCTTTCGGTCCACAATTCATGTACCCAATATGATCTAAAGAAACATAAACTGGCTATCTGTGCATTTGACTTCTTTCAAATAGGCATATGCCGTGAACGGAGCACGCCCATGGCAATAATAACATTTCACTCACCTTTCTGCAGAGGGACATAGCTCCTGACAAAGATAGTAAGCACAAATTGCTCTAACTGAAATAGCTGCCTTTCTTCTATTCATTTTCATCACTAAAATGAATAAGATCCTGCTATTTTATCACGCAAAGTGGTAGCTCAGAGAATCCCTCGAGGACCTACCTGCCACGATGTCGCCGATAAAGTAGCGCATGTTCTACCGGTACGCCGACGTAAATTAGAGAAAGAATTTCGTCGGCGACCGCCAAAATCGCGACTCTCGGCGACTCCGGTGTGCATGTGCATCGAATTTCTGCGATTCTCTCCTATTGTTGCACAGCTGCGTCGCCAACTCCAGTGTGCATAGGGCTTTAGGCTACTATTCCCAATGACAGTTTCATATATTGTTACGTCCGTAGGATTACCAAGTCACTATTCCTAGACGCCAGTCCTTATCTCTGATTTCAACGCTTGGCCCGACTCAACTCGTGTCGTTTTTAGTTTATCACCCAGTTTATCCAAAATCGAGTATTTTGACGAAAGATCGCACCAAACAAAATCACAATTTTCAGTCACGAATCATCAACGGGTCATGTTTTATCATGATGAACTAGAAATGTGGCATCATAGCGATCTTCCACCTCATGGTAGATTTTAGAAGTGACGTGATGGTAAAGTTTGTTGAGATTTCAGGTTTTTGTAGTAATTTTAGAGTGAACTTCAAGTTCTGAAATCTAAAAAAGATATATGGCACTTGAATATATTGTCGAACTTGAAATTGCAAAATGCCCTCGCGGGCCGCACAAAATGGTCTCGCGGTATAGTTTGCATTGTATCCGTGCACCAGAACACAAACCCTCGAATTGTGGCAGTATGTGAGCAGATCGCGAAGTAGATTTCGGTAGCCTACAGGCTGCTGCACACTGGCTTTGCGACACGACTAAAACAGGTAATTCCCCGATCGTGTCGCGCTCACGATAGTTGCGTTCTGCTGCACACTGGGACACCGAGTCGTACACTCGTAACGTAGGCCTATCTGTTCTGTACCAGCTTAATGATTTCATAACAGTATAGGTTCTTGGTTATTACTAGGGCTGGGCAAAATCGAGTACCTGAGTGATTCGATTCTGAATCATGTAATATGTTTCGAGTCGAGTCGAGTAATCGAGTATCACTCAATATGACGTCATAACATAATGCAATACGTCAAAGTTCAAATATGTTACCTCTTATGCCACCACAATTACTATAATGTCTGTTATCAATCACATTGAGGATACTTTGGTATTTTTTCGACCATACCGATTTCATTGCACTTGGTGACAATGTTGCGGGATGATCATGACTTCGGAAATGTGCTTTTCAGTAACCTTCGTAGCTTTGTAGTTTTGTATGCTATGATACGGCCAATCAAGGTTTCAAGGATTCAACAGTGAAAATTAGTACCGAAACTATAATTCTCATTGATTTATTAACTTTCAGTGGCGAGTAGCGTATAATTTCGGTACTCGAAAAATCGTCTTCTACTACTCGACTCGAATCATTAATATTAATACTCGATTCAGATTCGAGTACTCGAATCATTGTGCCCAGCCCTAGTTATTACTTTTGAAGAACACATCAAGATACTTCCTACACATATGTGTTTCTATGTGTACTGACAGCATTTTGCCGGTGCTCCGAATTTTGATAAGGAATACACCATAATGCCACTAAGATATTCTCAAATTCGAAAACTCAGTTTATTATTTCAACTCAAGACGCAGATGCCCAATATGCAGTACCCAAGATACAAAGAATATAAACAAGAAGGTGTCTAATCGTGGATACGCCCCAACATACTCCATCAATCAGATATCTTTATAATACATGGGCCTACTCTTCTTGGCCTACCGGTACTTTCGTAATGTCAAGCATGTCAGTGGTATTGGCGGGCTAGCGGTCATGTTCTCTGTTATTCATCTTGTATTGTGAACATATCGTAATTCAATTATCAAATATATCTTCATTTCGTTCATCCATCTTCAAGTTATCAACTTGAGGTTGAATAATTCTTTTTCTGGGCTTGTTCGATATCATACAGCGCCCTGAGTCAATCTCAAGATAAGTTGCGCATCTGGTACACGAGTATGTTAAATTAGGAAGTTGAACGATTAGAAAAGATTGCAACAGCACCGTCGAAATAAGAGCGCGTGCTTATTTTCCAAAGGCTGCTGCACACTGGCTTTGCGACACGACTAAAACAGGTAATTCCCCGATCGTGTCGCGCTCACGATCGCGGTAGTTGCGTTCTGCTGCACACTGGGACACCGAGTCGTACACTCGTAACGTAGGCCTATCTGTTCTGAACCAGCTTAATGATTTCGTAACAGTATAGGTCAGGGGTCACCAACACGCGGCCCGCGGGCCGCATGCGGCCCGCGAGGTCATATTTTGCGGCCCGCGACGTGATTTGAGATTTCGGAAGAAAGCTGATAAAACCATTTTGTAATGCAGTTTCAAGTATATTGTTGTTGTTGTTTCGAAATAAGCTATTCTCCTGTGCCCAACATCACTATTCGTCACTAGCTAAAACGGCTTTGGAGATGGCTACAGCATTCCATCGAGGAAGAATAATCTGCTGAAATGAATGGGCTGGGCTAATTGCCTTAACGTGCAATGGCCAAAACACTGCCAAGATCGAGATGCCTATAAAATGGCATTCGGCAGTGGTTCACTGGGGGGCGCGCCCCTCTTGTGGGGGCGTGAAAGCATCTGAAAAGGGCGCGGAGCAGCGGTCAACTGAACAATTTTTCGCGCTTCGCGCGATTTACATCTAATTTAAATTGTGTGTATGGTCCGTGTATTTTGTGTATATCAACAGTCATAACCTTCAATGCCATCAAACTATCCGTTGGGATTTCTAGCATTCTGGTTGCATTTTGTGATATGACGATAAGGGGAGCGAAAGTTTTCAGTATCATTAAGGGGGCGTGTCTAAAAGTGTTTGAGAACCACTGGCTTAGGGATTCCCCACAAGATCAAGCTTTACGTGGAGATGGTCTTTCAGCTAGTAACGTATCTCGCTAGCCCCAATATCGAGTTCTTATTCGCTTAAAAGCGTTTCCAGTATTGTGCACAGCTCAGACTTCAAAATAAAATGACATTAATGATAATGATTTTGTGTTGTATTTTTATTCCCTTGATAAAATATTACTTCTTTTGTTGTCACTACGCCCATTGCCTAAATTAAGTAGCACGGCGTTGGACTGACGTAGAGTTTTGAAACGATGGTTGCCTAGTTTATACCGATATTGAATTCATGCGGCCCGCGGCCGCTGCGAAATTTGAAAATTGGCCCGCGACCCGTTTTGAGTTGGCGACCCCTGGTATAGGTTCTTGGTTATTACTTTTGAAGAACACATCAAGATACTTCCTACACATATGTGTTTTCTATGTGTACTGACAGCATTTTGCTAAGATATTCTCAAATTCGAAAACTCAGTTTATCATTTCAACTCAAGACGCAGATGCCCAATATACAGTACCCAAGATACAAAGAATATAAAGAAGAAGGATACGCCCTAACATACTCCATCAATCAGATATCTTTATAATACATAGGCCTACTCTTCTTGGCCTGCCGGTACTTTCGTAATGTCAAGCATGTCAGTGGTATTGGCGGGCTAGCGGTCATGTTCTCTGTTATTCATCTTGTATTGTGAACATATCGTAATTTAATTATCAAATATATCTTCATTTCGTTCATCCATCTTCAAGTTATCAACTTGAGGTTGAATCATTCTTTTTCTGGGCTTGTTGGATATCATACAGCGCCCTGAGTCAATCCCAAGATAAATTACGCATCTGGTACACGAGTATGTTAAATTAGGAAGTTGAACGATTAGAAAAGATTGCAACAGCACCGTCGAAATAAGAGCGCGTGCTTATTTTCTACGGCGGCTGAGCCCGCAACTCGCGACAAAGTTGGATTTCAACTTTGTCGGCGAGTTGCGTAGCCCGCTCGCCGACGCTTTGTTGCGTAGTCTGGCGACGCGGTGTGCATGGTTTTGTCACAGACAGGCGCGATTCTCTCGTTTTGTCGTGTCGCGAGAGCCAGTGTGCAGCAGCCTTAAGGCGGCTGAGCCCGCAACTCGCGACGAAGTTGGATTTTTTCAACTTTGTCGGCGAGTTACGTAGCCCGCTCGCCGACGCTTTGTTGCGTAGTCTGGCGACGTGGTGTGCATGGTTTTGTCACAGACAGGCGCGATTCTCTCGTTTTGTCGTGTCGCGAGAGCCAGTGTGCAGCAGCGATGGGCTTAACCGATATTTTGCAGTAGCAGTTACGAACTGCTACTTTCGAAATCTTAACTGTGATTTTTAACTGTTACTTTTTAGCAGTTAAATTGGAGGTAAAGCCTACGTCACAATTGACCGCTAATTTAGTCGAAAAAGTGGAAATGTATTAGTTCACTTCTAAACTCGACGATTTCAAACCTCAACTTTAAACTAACAATTGATTATGATTGAAATCATAATCATACGGAGTCGTCTAGCCTCATCTTACTATTACGCTTGCAGGAAATCCTTTCATGGAGTATATTTACAGAAGCGCCCACTTTATGCCCTTCATGACAAACATGGATTTAATTTAGCAACCGAAGGGCCCCGTGGATATACTCAGATATCGCAGATATCGCAGGTATCGCAGATATCGCAGATATCACTACTGTGGATATACTCAGATATCGCAGATATCATTGTGGATATACTCAGATATCGCAGATATCACCAAAAACCGCAGACATTGAGGTCATATAAAGGTCACGCTTCGTTTAGAGCGCAGATATCACGTCTTAAGCATGTCTAGTCGATTCAGTGCGCAGATATCAGGTCCGGACCATGCCTGGGGGAATTTTGTGCGCAGATATCAGCTCTGGAGCATGTCCGGATACAAATAGTGCGCAGATATCAGGTCTGGACCATACCTGGGCTCTTTTGGTGCGCAGATATCAGCTCCGGAGCATGTCCGAATACAAATAGTGCGCAGATATCAGGTCTGGACCATACCTGGATTCTTTTGGTGCGCAGATATCAGGTCTGGACCATACCTGGATTCTTTTGGTGCGCAGATATCAGCTCCGGAGCATGTCCGAATACAAATAGTGCGCAGATATCAGGTCTGGACCATACCTGGGCTCTTTTGGTGCGCAGATATCAGCTCTGGAGCTTGTCCGAATACAAATAGTGCGCAGATATCAGGTCTGGACCATACCTGGATTCTTTTGGTGCGCAGATGCAGGTCTGGACCATACCTGGATTCTTTTGGTGCAGGGCCGTAACAGCACTTCGTCAGGCCCCCCCAAAACGTTGGTCTTGGGCCCCCCATATGGTGATAAACACAACTTCTGGGGGGCTTCGTCCCCCAGACCCCCCTCAGGCTGTACGCTGTTTACCGCTACATGTCATCTGCATTGGATGTCCATTTCCTGTGTCAGCTTTTCTCCGCTGACCGCGCGAAGCGCGAACAAATTTCTATAATTCATGAATGAATCGGTCAATATGACCGGGAAGTGCATATATATTGCTATTAATTTGTACCCTCTCTTTGCTCACGTAATCTGATTTACCGGTAGAGCTGGGTGAGGTGTGTTTGAAAAGGTAGAAACCCTCAAAAATAGTTAAATATCTCCGGGTGTATACCCGTTCACAGGAACGAAACAGCACTTCTTCAGGCCCCCAAACTTGAGTCATGGGCTACCAATAGGTGATAGACCGTCCCCCATCACGTTGTTCACTTTTACCATGAAGTTTTAGTGGTACCGTTTCGTGAGCCAGCGCTATGCGCAAAAATTTTCGATAATTCATGATAAATCGGTCAATAAGGTCGGGAATTGCATATATATTGCTATAAATTTCTTGTCCTCTCTACTCATATTTACGGTATAGCTTAGTGAGGTGTCTTCGAAACTTTAGAGCCCGTAAATAATAATTAAACGTATTCGGGCGGGCGTACCCGTTGTTATGACTTCGTTACATGATGTTATTTCGTGACCACCTGTCTGCTATATCAAAAAAATATAGAATCGCCCAAACGTACTAAACTAAAAGTACGCGTGATTTTAAATTGGTATTTCTTCATTGCCATATAATTTTTCTCTGCGGGATGGTATTTGTCTTCTAAGGTTCAGGTTGCCAAGACATTTGGCGCCAGTCATTTAGGCACCTATGGACAATTAAACCTATGTGTAATTTGTATATATAACGAAGTTTTCGGTCAGTGTAAGGGCAGTCCCTTTCGGCCGAAGTTTTCTCGCTGCCGATCGTTCTGGCACACTTCTTGGAGTCGCATATTGCATGGTCTAAGACTTACACGTCTTGGTTCGTCGTGGCGCGGTAATGGCCAACGCTGATATGCCCATTTCTATAAATGTTGCGTATATTTTCTTGGTGGAAAAGTACCCAATAATAAAGAAAATTGGCAACTTGAAATCGCGCGCAGCGCGAAAAATTTTTGAAAAAGTTCTACGAATTTTCAAAAAAAAATACTCTGTAATTTATGCTAATTCATGAAATAATTTTTGGCCCCCTTCGAGCTCGGGCCCCTCCCCAATTGGGGGGTTTGGGGTGCGGCAGTTACGGCCCTGTTTTGGTGCACAGATATCAGCTCCGGAGCATGTCCGAATACAAATAGTGCGCAGATATCAGGTCTTGACCATACCTGGCGCTGTTTCCTGCATAGATATCAGGTCCGCAGCATGTCTGACGCCAAGCGATACGCAGATACCAGACCCGGAGTATGTCTGGATACAAATATTGCGCAGATGTCAGGTTTGGACCATGCCTGAGCGTATTTCTTTGGTCGATATCAACTCCACATCATGTCTGGATGGAAATGGTCAGGCCTGGTCACTGGTCAGAGCTGACCGGTAACAGACCACTTACAGTTATTTTGGAGTCCTCAGGCAGATTTTGCCTGCTTGCATCACTTAGGCTACTCTAGTGCAGGGGTGTCAAACTCAAGTTGTTTCGCGGGCCGCATTCAAACCTTCAGAACATAGGGGATTAGGGGTTCTGTTCAAGCGACACGTTTATTTGCAAAAATCCGAGTATTGACTGGTTGAATATAGTTACAAACCGCTAAAACAGGGGCTCTTACGACGATATAAGCATATTTCTATGATCCCCTTGTTTCAGTCGTAATCTGGCGTTAACTCTGCGTATGCGTTGGGAGGATTACAAGAGATTTAATTGCAGACGCGGCCGTTGGAATTCGGTTCATTTAAATCGCGATTCGTTTTCATCTGGTGGTCGGGAACCTTTTCAGTCAGAAGTGATACAGTAATGCGAACGCAGATATTTGAATTACATTTTTGTAACTACTATATTCTCCATATATTCATGCATGCATCGATTTCACATTGGCGTTTTCGCTTCTGTAAATAACTAATTCTAGGTCAATTTTCCCATAAAACTCTGAACTCAGTGTTCTCCATTTTGGCTTCCCGGAATTGCGTGTCAGTGTCACCGAATTTTTGCTAATACTGCTAGAGTGAAACCACAAAATAATAGTTAAAATATGGCCTATGCACATATTTGACCTTTGTTGCATTGAGGAATTATTTAATAGAAGTTTCACGGACTATAAATCTCAACATTTGTTAGAAATATGCAGGATAATACAAGCATTTTTTCATCAACTCGGAATTTTTTCGCGGGCCGGATAATCGTATGTTTCACACCCCTGCTCTAGTGGTTATATATCTTTGTACTACATCCAATTCTACTTGAAAATTTTTTAAAGAAATAATAATGCTTTTTTACACTTTGGATTTTGTAAAGTAGAGAGTAGTATTGGCACATGTTTCTATCACGTTTATACAATTAAATAGTATATTCATATTGAAATGAACCCGAATATTTTCGGCTGACACTCGTCAGGGGTAATCGTCAGCAACTAGTAGAGAATTGGAAAGAACATTGTATATCAACAATCGTATCACAAAATATGACGTCACCAGCATGAAATTTCGAATGAGAGAGCGGCGTTCAATGTACTATTTTTAGGTGATACACGAACTCCTTTTGTTGGCAGAGTTTTGGTTGATGTATTTTGATAAAAGTTGATTCCAAGGCACACAAATGGAATTGTGAACGGCCTCGACCTACGATTCGAAATCGGTCGTCTCGATAATTATTCGCACAAATCGGATTATCTAACAGATGTTTGCCGATGGCAGAATTAATGGCTTTTGATCGATCAGCATCAATCTTAAGTGGATGAGTTATAAGAATAAGAAGAATATAAGAATAAGAATAATTGTCATGATAAATGTTCAAATAGCCTCACACTCCTTGCGAAAAGAGTGTGTATTCACACCCGAAGGGCGGAGAAGAGTGGTACAAGAAAACATAACCTAACTAAGAATTATATAGCGGTCATAAATCCTACGTGCCTATACGTGCATACCATTCTACGTTACTATGAGCATGCATGCACACTGAATGAAAGTAAAGAAGATAGTATAGTAAAAGGAAAGCGACAAGAAATAGGGCGGCATGTCAGGGGAAGCGAGATCGATAGGTCAGTCGTGGTCCGGTAATCTTGAGGATGGACTGTATTTATTTAGTAGTAATTGCTTGTATTTCGACTTGAATGTGGACATGCTCGTCGACTGCCTAATGGCCGGCGGGATACTGTTCCACACATCAGGTCCGGCATATTTGATAGAGCGATGATCTTTTCGGTCGATCATATGAAATTTGGACGACGTGGACGCGCGTGTGTTGTACTTGTGCGCTTTTGATTCAGAGGTAAAGAAGTCATTGAAGTATTCGGGGCAACGGCCGCAGTGAAACTGATACATAAACTTGGCGATTTCTAGTTTCCGCATATCTTCTATGTTTAGGACGCCGAATCTCTTCAGCAGCGACTTATTGGATGGGCAGCCAGGTCCCTTTGGGGCCCTAGCTATGATTCGGAGTACTTTATGCTGTAGTTTCTGCAGTGGCTTGAGTAATGAGTATACACTATTCCCGAAGAATCCGACACGGCTCGGATTTCGTGCTAATGCGTGAGCCCAACAAAGCGCAGATGGTCAGAGTTTCCCATTTAGCTGTTTAAACAGTATTTACCATGTTTGTCGACTAGGCCTACCTGCGTATTCGATTAAGTTGACCGTCGCAACGCTCTATTTGTATCCGGACATGCTCCAAAGCTAACATCTGCGCACTGGTTAGGGCATTATATGTTCAATGCTCGCATAGTTGTTGATATCTGCGCACCATTTGTATCCGGACATGCTCCAGAGCTGATATCTGCACACCAAAAGAACTCGGGCATGGTCCAGACCTGATATCTGCACCCTATTTGTATTCGGACATGCTCCGGAGCTGATATCTGCGCACCAAAAGAATCCAGGTATGGTCCAGACCTGATATCTGCGCACTATTTGTATTCGGACATGCTCCGGAGCTGATATCTGCGCACCAAAAGAGCCCAGGCATGGTCCAGACCTGATATCTGCGCACTATTTGTATTCGGACATGCCCCGGAGCTGATATCTGCGCACCAAAAGAGCCCAGGTATGGTCCATACCTGATATATGCGCACTATTTGTATTCGGACATGCTCCGGAGCTGATATCTGCGCACCAAAAGAGCCCAGGTATGGTCCAGACCTGATATCTGCGCACTATTTGTATTCGGACATGCTCTGGAGCTGATATCTGCGCACCAAAAGAGCCCAGGTATGGTCCATACCTGATATATGTGCACTATTTGTATTCGGACATGCTCCGGAGCTGATATCTGCGCACCAAAAGAATCCAGGGATGGTCCAGACCTGATATATGCGCACTATTTGTATTCGGACATGCTCCGGAGCTGATATCTGCGCACCAAAAGAGCCCAGGTATGGTCCAGACCTGATATCTGCGCACTATTTGTATTCGGACATGCTCCGGAGCTGATATCTGCGCACCAAAAGAGCCCAGGTATGGTCCAGACCTGATATCTGCGCACTATTTGTATCCGGACATGCTCCAGAGCTGATATCTGCGCACAAAATTCTCCCAGGCATGGTCCGGACCTGATATCTGCGCACTGAATCGACCTAGACATGCTTAAGACGTGATATCTGCGCTCTAAACGAAGCGTGACCTTTATATGACCTCGATGTCAGCGGTTTTTGGTGATATCTGCGATATCTGAGTATATCCACAATGATATCTGCGATATCTGAGTATATCCACAGTAGTGATATCTGCGATGTCTTCGATACCTGCGATATCTGAGAATATCCACGGGGCCAACCGAAGATGTCCAATTGTCCATTGTCCAGTCAAATTGAGCGGTGGTTGAGGATAAGCCCTGTTATTGTCACGAGTGTGATGTGATTTTCTGATTGATTACTGCAGTGACACTCATTTCTCGAATGATGAAACAAACCAGAGAACTACCGGGATAAATGTACTGAATCTCAAGGCTATGTGCTTAAGTGCTATTCTGTTAACTGTGATTCGGGTTAACAGGTAACTGCTACTGCTACTAGAAAAGCTTAACTGTTACTTTATAACAGGCTGCTATTTTTTTCACATCTCTAGTAATTCGAAACAGTACAGTAACAGTAACAGTACTAGTAACAGTACTACTAGTAACAGTACTACTAATTTCCGTTGCAATCACAATTAAATTCCTGGTTTCTCAGTGCGTCCAAGATCCGTCCGGAGTGCAGCCATGGTTAATTTGATCCGAAAAGTGTATTGTAAGTAGCAAATAGCAATTTGCTAATCGAAGACACAGCGCAAGCACGGCCGAACGGCTAAGCCGTGGTATTCACTCGATGGCCGACGTATGGTATGCTTGCGCAACAAAATTCTCTCGTTCGTCGGCCGAGTTTCTCGAAAATGGGCCTATCGGCCGTGCATCAGAGATGAGCATGGATTAGGATTAGGTTTTGAAAAAACAGGATTTGTGAAATTTTGTCGGATTTGGATTAGACATTTTTTTCAGAACGGATTAGGATTTGGATTGGATTTACCTAGGGTTAACATACGAGATTGAAATGTCGTGTGGCGAATGGCGACAAACTTCATTCAGATCAGTTATTAATGTACTTATGGTAACTAGGTTATCTTGAATCAAGTGAATCGTTGGTTGTGAAAAAAAAAATTCGAATCCCTCCATTGCATAAATTAGTATTTTTTTTTGAATTTCCAGTTGGAATCGGGTTAGGATTGGACATGGACTTGAATATGGAGCTAGGGCCCCAAAGGGGCCTGGCTGCCCATCCAATAAGTCGCTGCTGAAGAGATTCGGCGTCCTAAACATAGAAGATATGCGGAAACTAGAAATCGCCAAGTTTATGTATCAGTTTCACTGCGGTCGTTGCCCCGAATATTTCAATGACTTCTTTACCTCTGAATCAAAAGCGCACAAGTACAACACACGCGCGTCCACGTCGTCCAAATATCATATGATCGACCGAAAAGATCATCGCTCCATCAAATATGCCGGACCTGATGTGTGGAACAGTATCCCGCCGGCCATCCGACAGTCGACGAGCATGTCCACATTCAAGTCGAAATACAAGCAATTACTACTAAATAAATACAGTCCATCCTCAAGATTACCGGACCACGACTGACCTATCGATCTCGCTTCCCATGACATGCCGCCCTATTTTCTTGTCGCTTTCTTTTTCTATACTGTATTCTTTACTTTCATTCAGTGTGCATGCCTCCTTTTTTACTACGCCTAGGCCAAGGTGGGTGTCCGATTCCATTGACAAATCCAAGTCGCTTCGACATCTTCCTGTCTATTCATTGTATCGCATTTTTTGTGGTGTATTGAACTGATAAAATTGCTAATAAACCAATGATGATGATGATGATATGAAAAAGTTATGGATTAGGATTTGAAGGTTCGGATTTGGATTGGATTAGGACATAGAAATTTCAAATCCACTCATCTCTGCCGTGCATGGAAACGCATAGTGTCCAAATCTCACGGCTCAGGGAAATTGATTCAACGCGGAATAAAATTTATATTTTCGTAATCAGTGCAGAGTCAGCTTTCGATTGATACCCGTTTTACCAAATTTAATGCTCGGCAAGCCGGTCAAAAAGCCTGTAGCCAAATGGAAACTGTGACGTGAATCAATTTCACTGAGCCGTGAGATTTGCTTGTGTCGACACCATATAGGACACTATGGCTGCACTGTGGTCGGTCCAATGATATCTATACAATGATTGGAAACTGCCACGCCCCTTAACGTTTTAAGATAGGTTCCCGATGAAATCAATCCTTCGCGGGATATTCTTGAGCGGAGGTACGGGATTGTGTTATGTCGACTTTGGTGGAGTGCTGCAATTGACCTTGCTGGCGTAATAATTCACTGATTTTCCCTAATTGGTTCAGTTTTAGTTGGTTTCGTGAGCATAAGCATAGTGAGGCAGTGCTGCATACTAGGATGTGATATAACTTTTATTAACGATGAACATTTATCAACGTACCGACTAGCTGCTAGGCATTTTAGCATCAGTTGCAATCATGTATGTACGACACAGCATAAAAATTAATAGAGACTGTGGGTGAGCGTCAACATAGATGTGCAGAACCTGGGAGGATTGTTAAAAGAGGATTTGAAAATTTTCTGTCATCATTTACGTCACCTGATTTATTAAAAGAGAATGGTTGATTACGATAATTGCTCATATATATTGCATATGCGGTAATACGGAAAATACTAGAATATTTAACCTGATTTCAATTGTAGTTGACTAGCAAAATGGAAAAATCCGAAGTGATGACCTTTTTTCAGTCGTTACGTTACGCACCGAGTTGGTGAATGCGCGCAGACTCGTCAAAAATTAGAGGAAACATTGATCGTGGGTCGCTCTATTTGCGCACACATACACTTATAATAGGGTTACCATACGTCCTCTTTTTTGGCTTTTTTGAAAGTGTCCTCGGAGGACGCCCTTTTGTCCTCTTTTTTGAAAATTTAGGCCAGATTTAGAGCAAATTGCAGAGAAGTGACGCTCCGGAGGGTATTTCGGAGTGAAAAACGGTGATTTTGGCTCTGAGCGAAAAGTTGACCTTTTTTTTGTCATCCACCTAGCAATGCGGAAAGAAAAACGTTATTTTGAGCTCTGAACGGAAAGATGACCCTTTTTTAGTCAACTGATTGCAAAGTGGGAAAAATTCACTGGTTTTTGAGAATTCTTCTCCGGTTTTGCAAGTCTCAAATTTCTGAAAAAGTGTCCTCTTTTTAGATTTCCAAAATATGGTAAGCCTAACTTATAAGATGTATTATCACATCATGGTAAATTCTACTCTTGAAGTAGTTTGAAAAAGTAGGTCAAGACCAGATTTTGCATACATTTGTTATAGTCAATTGGATATTAAAATTTACTTGTTGAAGCAGAAAATGAACGGTCTGAAAAGAACTCAAGTAGTATGAAGAAATAAGTTAGACCAGACGTTGCATACATTCGTAGTCAGTTGTAGAGTGTATACAAGCTGTCAACGATTACCCCTGACGAATATCAAACGAAAATATTCGGATTTATTCAGGAACATTCGAATCACAAGATGAATCTGCGTAAAAAAGGAATAATGACTATTATTACTTCAAATACGTGATGCTTTTTGCGAAGTCCCCAGGTATAGGCTTTGCCTACTTTCACAACTTCAGAAGACCTGAATTCAGAGTCAGTTTTAAAACTTGCCTGAATTGACTTGAAAAATTTAGAAATGACTTCTTGACTTGATTAAAAATTTGCAATGACTCGAAGATAGTGACCTGATCCCAACTCTACCTCGTACTATGAAGTATCAACCGTTATTTGCTACTGCGAAACCACCTCCGATCACAATGTTCATCACGTAAGCACACTGGTACATTGGTTTTGTCTATAAATATTAAAGAATTAAACCATGATACCGGTGGTGGCCAAAACCTGCACATTACGCACATATTTCACCTTCAACAGAGGTCATGAGAGAAATTTTTCACCACGCGCGGTAACGCTATTTCGAAAAGAAAGATTGCCGGCGAACCTTTTATTTACATCGTCAAGAAGACTCCGACGAAGCATGACTCGCGACGCGCTCAAACGCAGAGCTCACTGATGTAGTTTCCAATCATTGCATAACGCAATGATATATATATTAGGGTTGTCCAAAATTTGGAAAATCTCAAAATTGATGGGTATCAATGTCTCATTCTATAGATTATTGATAAAAAACAACAATGAGCCTGGAATAAGCTCACAGGAACGTCGTTAAGATTTGTCGCAAAGCGTTTGAAAGTAGCTACCGACGAGTGGGCGTGCTAGCGACCATAGAACGGAATCAAGACTAGTAATCACGAAATCACGGCTCTCGATTGGCTAATCGGCTATGCTTCAGTGATCACGAAGGCAGTGGCTTGCTGATCAGTTGTTAAAGGAGTCTACTAACGGCGGTGATTCTGTAACGCATTGTAGGTTGGTTGGCAAATAATGATTTAAGATTGATGCAGGACATGTTCAGTGACTAGATACATGATGATGAACAAACAGCGGCTACTTCCCACAAACTTAAAGCATGACTGGCTTACTGTGAAGGAAACCGCCGTAGCCTACATGTCTGTTTTGACCGATGGATAGCACAGAACCTGCGGAGAAAGATTGCAAAGTCGCTTATGCAAGTGGTGAAAGAATTTCTTGTTTCAGAAGGGATGCATCATCATTGAATACAAATATAAAACTTAACAATGACACTATACCATGTCTGATCTTATTAGGTTCCAGTCGTGGTATATTTGAAGTCTTGAATGCCCTAAGGATTGGTTGAATCAGCCGTATATGCTGGGGACTGTCAAAGTCGTCAATGATGCCGCACAAAGAGTTGAAAGGTATAAGCACAGACTATGCTATTATGCCCATTCAAAGACAGTTTGATTGTATAGCTTAACTTAGCCTTAGAGAATTGCAGGCGTGACAGAGGTGAAACGGCGTACGATTGTGATGCTCTTTTAGAACTAGATATACATCCAAGAAATACCTAGTTATGGTTGCAAATACGTCAGACTGGGCGTAGGTAAAGTATATTAGTCATCGCAAACTGGTACAGCACACCATACGTGAGATGGATGCCGCGCAAAATCTTATCTGCTCAGAAGATGTTATATTGGCCGACCAGATAGCTTATACAATGGAACCGTCAGCTTATATAATGGAACCACAAAGAAATGTAACTATCGCACTGCTTCAATGCATTTCAAGCTCGTTTTACATTCCAGCATTTGTAGTGTTACAGCCGGTAATGATTCAAGATTCCTTCAGGACATGCTAAGATGTACTGTATTTCTGTTGGTCATACCAGCATAGTCTGTGCTTACCTCTACACCTCTTTCTACGGCATCATCGGCGACTTTGACAACACTTACGAGTGAATTCATTTTGCTGTAAGAGTTTAATAAGTCCCCAGCATAAAACTGATTCAGCCAATCCTTGAGCATTCAAGACTTGAGTTATGCAGCACAACTGGAGCCTAATAAGATCAGACCAAGTAGTGTCATTGTTAAGCTTTATATTTGTATTCAATGATGATGCATCTCTTCTGAGACAAGAAATTCGTTTGCCTCTTGCATAAGCGCCTTTGCAATATTTCTCCGCAGGTTCTATGCTATCCATTATCCATCGGTCAAAACAGACATGTAGGCTACGGCGGTTTCCTTCACAGTAAGCCAGTCATGCTTTAAGTTTGTGGGAAGTAGCCGCTGTTTGTTCATCATCATGTATCTAGTCACTGAACATGTCCTGCATCAATCTTAAATCATTATCTGCCAACCAACCTACAATGCGCTTACAGAATCACCGCCGTTAGTAGACTCCTTTAACAACTGATCAGCAAGCCACTGCCTTCGTGATCACTGAAGCATAGCCGATTAGCCAATCGAGAGCCGTGATTTCGTGATTACTAGTCTTGATTCCGTTCTATGGTCGCTAGCACGCCCACTCGTCGGTAGCTACTTTCAAACGCTTTGCGACAAATCTTAACGACGTTCCTGTGAGCTTATTCCAGGCTCATTGTTGTTTTTTATCAATAATCTATAGAATGAGACATTGATACCCATCAATTTTGAGATTTTCCAAATTTTGGACAACCCTAATATATATGTATTTGTATATATATCATTGCATAAAGTATATACAATATACATCATTGGGCCGGCCACAGAATGTTAGGTGGATCTCACAGCTTTTCCGGAATTTGAAAGAATATATTCCACATATTCTTGGTTCTTTGATTCCCTAATTGTTTCCTTAGGGTACTATTATAAATTACGTGATTTAGTACTGAGAACTAGGAAACAGGTATAATGACCGTATATTGACCGATCAAGTACCTCGATGAAACATACATATATGTGCATGTGCACACAGATGCAAGGGATGAATTACGAAAAATAGTAGCTAGAATATGTTTTTATGTTATAAGGCATGGGAAACAGACTGAAAACCTAGAGTTTTTGAAAGTTGGTCAATTCTGAACAACCCTAGTGTGCGAACAATCTTTTCCCAGAAAAACTAACAGTAGCCTACCACGATTCATCGCAAGTCTGTTCGAGTTCATTGCTCGCTCGACAAGCCAACAAGCACGGCCATCAAATGCACAGCACCATCCAAAACCCCGATTCAAGCATGTGCTTCGCCGAGCGTGTAGAAGGGACGATATTCAATTTTGCTAACGGACACGGCCGTTTGGGGTCTGTTATGGCAAAGCACTCGTATAGGCCTACACTTCGCATCATTGCTCGCAACAGAACTATATATTGCTGCCGTTACTCCCCATCTAGGCAAATATTATACTAAAAAATACACAATTTCACAATAACATTTTAATACAAACAAACATCGGCAGCATAACATTTGATGATGTCAACAAACACGGTGGACATTAATTTGGTCACGTCAGAATTTGAAATTTGAACTTCGGAGATGGAAATAATTTCCGAATATATCATCATTTTTGGATAAATTAGATGGTCGAACCAACCAAACAATAACAAAACTTTACAGAACACAGTGGTATACGACATAAAACTAATCTAACACATTTGCACAAGGCGACCAAGTAGTGGGAGCAGATATTTTCGACTACCGCTCCGTTATGCTTCGTGAACAAAATTTGTCGTTGCGATACTTTCCTCTCACTGTGGGAGTGTGGGTACCTTCAACGCTAATGCGCAGTAGCATATCATTCAAAGCATGCAGCAGAATGACATCAGCATTTCTGTATAGAAGCCATAGACTTGCAGTAACGTCTCAAATCGTGATGACATATCACTGTTCGTATATTTGATATTCCCTACATGGTCAATGGTCATCCAAAATAATCATTTGGACACCTCAAGTCACTCTTACTGTTATGGAGACTTATCGAGTGGTGGGCTACCCGAGTACTAGACTCGGGATAAAAGTACACATGCACTCGATTCTGCCCAGCTCTAATTTGTGATAAGTACCCAAAGAGCAGTACTCATGGGAGCAAGTAGAAAGGCCTTCAAGCAAACGTATGTACTACTGTCCAGAGGGGGTCAAAGTAGCCAAGAAAGCTACTCGAGTAGAAGTAGGGACGACGAAATTTTACTCAAGTACGAGTAGAAGTACTTCTTCCATAAGCAGCCTGAATCTACTTGAAGTAGAATTGACTGACTTTAAATGTACTCAAGTAAGTAAGTAGTTTTAATAACAGTCTTAATTCATTCGCATGGGCTGTCAAAAGCTGCAAATTGAGCTATGCGGAGAGCTTGATTGGTATTGATGCATCCCAGAAGGTATCAATATTCGACCGACTAAGCATTCTTTCGCATCACGGGATGCGAATTATAGTATTGATATGAAAATGCGATACTAACCCTTTGTTTACTAGAAGACCCCGTTTTAGAGAATATCATGGCATGGCGCCCTACCCTACCCCATATTATTAGGCCCAAGTTTAGGCGAAGAGCAATACAGAGAAGTTGTATCGGATGCGGTTTCAACACTTTTCGCGATTAGTATACGTTAGATACGTCAGATTACTATAATATGTAATTGCTAGATTGCGAAAAGGTTGTTTCAAACGTTATGGCGGGCCATATTTATTGTGACGTAATATTTGATATGGGCGACAATGCGATGTGAGCGGAACCAAGCAATCCGGTACCTAAATTATATTCACTGATACTTTCGTTAACCATATTTGTCACTCCACAACTATACTGTGCGCAAAGCGCAACAAAATTTCTGGGCTTTACTTGACTCTTATGAATATTAAATGTTGGCACTCCGTGAAAACGGCCCCGAAATTCCTCAGGCTATCTTTCGTATTGAAGGATGAAACTATTTCTACTTGACAAACTGAAAATAGCGAAAAGTAAGTAGATCAGAAAAAATTATGAAGTAGAAGTAGATAAAATCAGATGTACTCGAGTAAGTACCAGAAGTAGAGGAAACTACTTGAGTACTTCCAAAAAGTAGAAGTACTTCGTTACTGACCACCTCTACCACTGTCAGAGGAGTCAAGTATAGTACCATCACCAGGTAATACAAGCCTAGGATATTAATTCCCATTCATCTGTCCGTAGACATTACAGCATCATTGGTAGCATGTAAATCCCAGAAACTTCAATGTAAACTAGCCCTGGTTATGGGCAATTGATCAATCAAACACATTACTCGAGTGCTCATCCTAGACGAGCATGCTTCCATTATCGGACAACCAATAGTAGTTGCTAATAATACGTCCAGCTACATCGATACAACAAGTTCATACTATGTCCAACTGAGTTTGCATTCGCACATGAAAATTCCACCGCAACAGAAAATGGTAACATTCTGTAAGAGTCCTTGCAAGAGCATCATTGACTTTTCATGACCCATGACGGGTCCATAACAACAATTCTATACATCTCCTCGAAATCAAACCGTTCCGCGGCACTCTCCACTCGGGGGTCACCTACTTTAGGCCCCATCCTTCTCACACCCGGCCATATTGTAGAACTGTAGAACTTTTCTCCAGTGATCGAATGAAGAATTTTTCCGTAATTGCGTTGCAGACTCATGGCGGTCAGATGATGTACCATGGCCTGCCTGTAGGAAAGGAAGAAATGCAATTAGGTTTGTGGTACAGCATGAGGAAATGGCATGAATCAGATAATTGATTTTCAAAATTCTAACGGATCGATGAGCTCCGACTTGCATCGACCTTCACGGTCGTTTTGATCATTCCTATCTGATACCCAATACTGTGCATGTATACTGTATAGTTTCTGTACCACCATCATTGTCGTCTGTTTTCATGTATTTTGGTTGTATGAAAATAAAGACACTCTCTCTCTCTCTCTCTCATCAGTCCTACTTCCAACTTCCACTTAATCACAGCCATGCGTGCTGAGTGAATGCAAGAATTAATATAATATTTGATACTGGTGTAGCCATGTATTTTAGAGACACTTCTACCTGTCATCTGGGTGCAGGTGAGGAGCAACGCCAACCTCAAGCGTATTAGCCATTATCGTGCAACCAATTGGGCATTCACTCTCACTATCGTGCCTCGTGCGCACTTGCTCATGAGCTGCTCAGACGGCATGGTAGCGTCACAATACCAAGCTCTGTTACAATGCAACATTCAAGGCTGATTTTGGGGTGTTCCAGGACCACAAGCAGAATAAAATGTATATTTTCGCAATCAGTACCGCGGTAGCTTTCGATTGCTACCTGTTTCATCAAATTTCGCGCGCTCGGCAATCCGGTCCAAAATTACCTTTAGCGAAAGGGAGAGTGTGAGTGTGACGTTAACAATTTCAGTGAGCCGTGCGATATGCTTGTGTACACACCATATAGGACACTATGATATAACGCTTAGATATAGTCAAGGTGAGTGCAATTGTTTGCATAAAGGTTAGTGATGAAATAACCGATAGAAGACGCGGGACAAAGCCTCTCATTAGTTGGGTCGATCGACCTATAGAGGGTCCAAGAGCAACGGCAAGTATCCAACCCCCAGGTGGTCTGTGGGCACAGTTTGGTCACCTCTGGTATAACTAGATAATTAATTGACAACATACCGATAACATTTCAGATATGTACAAGACCACCCAAGATTGTACATTGCTTCTATGTAATTTGGGTGAAGTTCCAAAGCTTTCTTGAAAGCATGAGCCGCCTGAAAGCAAGTGACATCATAAGAATATGGTTCAAAACATCATTACAAATCAAGTTTACCTGTGCATAGTTTCCACAACAGGAATATGTTTCGCCGAGTTTGTTCCACATGACCGGATCCTCTTGATTTATCGAGAGAGCCATCTTGAAGAGATTGTCATTTATCGGAAACCAATTAACCCGAAAAAAACACATCGCTGCCACCAGGAAATAATCAGCTCTCATTAGGCAAATAATAGCCAACAGAATTAGGCTGATATGGCTGCGAGCAATGCCACAAGATTTGAAACACACCTCTTCATCAATATTCCATTTTTGACATTGCTCGAAAGACTTGTCATCGTGTGTGCAATGTGCATACTCTTCCATTATATCACTCAGTGTGTAATTGATGAAATTTCCAATAAAATGAAACTGATGTTGATTATGTACTATAGCAAAACCAGGGCTGCGGAGTCGGTAAATTTTACCACCGAATCCAACTCTGACTCCACATATTTTCAATGGACCGACTCCGACTCGCGAGTCTTCAAACGTACCAACTCCGACTCAAACAGTGTTACAAATTTACTTCGAAAATTATATGGCACATTGACAGCTAAATGACTAACATATAACCATTAAACATATGCAAATTGCAAACATATGATTAAGGATGGCATGCAAAATTGATTCATTGTGGCTCAGCTCGAATTATTCTTTATGCAATTAACATGAAAGAATGCCTTTCTAAATATCTTTTCATATTGTATAAGTCTTTATAACATGGACTCTCTAATAACATATGTATGAATCCTTCAAACACGATATATTATATCCTATCCCGTATAATGAAAATGCAGATAAAGCAATCGAAGTTTTGCTCTTGTGTACGAATTAGCAACGAATACAGAGATGCATCTTACTAATTTTCTCATTACATACTGTACTGATTACAAGCACACATACACTCACTACTAATACAAAATTTAGGAAGTCGTGAAATAGCATATGTCTAGTCTACATGCACTTAGTAAAGTATTCAAAGACTTGCACTCTTTCTCATTTGTTCGACCAAAGCAGCTAAGCTACACTACAAATATATTTAATTTTGTCAAGTGGGAAGGAGCGTTTGGTTATATTTACATCAATTTTAGAACCAGACGATATATTTACTCCGTCACAATACTCACAATATCAAGGTATAATTCCAAAAATTGCATCAATTTGTGACTGCATAGCGAAGATGCATATTGCTTTTTTCTTCCTTTATACAACTGAATTGTAATTTGCAAATAATGTTCGATTTTATCCATATCAGGGGCGGCTAACCTTTTCGACCGAAGGGCAACGTGAGATTTACGAACCATTGCGCAGGCAACTTGAATGTTGATACGGTAACCTTTTTTTAGTCGCCCAATAGGAACGAATCGAATTCGGTAACATTGAAAACAAGACTTATATGACTAAGCTTAAAAATTGATAACAATTATGTCATGAAAACTTAGTGTGCAACTGGACAGTGTGCAGTCATGCTCTGGTGGTCGCACGAAGCACGAAATTTCTTCAAAGGTAATGAATGAATTCGATCAATAAATATATTACTTGCATTTATTGGGGGTCGCCTCTGTATAGCAATGGGCTCATTTGGCAAGGACAGGATTATTAGGCGTTTTAGACATAGCAATATCGACGGTTTCGGTGAACACGCCTCACTCATTTTGTGCAAATGTTTTATCGCCGACGATCTCGCTTCGAGCGCACAAGTGAAGTCGCATGTTGGACGACATGTTATCTTCTAATTGCGAGTATAGTTAGACTCAATTCTGTAAATTACGCATATTTCTAATTTCCAGGAGGGGGCTCCAATACTAAATGCAAGAAATGTGACAATAAATCATGCGAAGTGCTAAGAAAAATTTCAAGTCAAATATATCTACTACGGAATATTCTAGTTTATGTTTATGGTCATGGTCATATACGAAGATCTGCGATGAACGTGGCTGGCCTCTGGTTACACCAATGCGTCGAAGCTGATGTTTTAGTCATCATCAAATTTCGTGGTCAGGCTTATCAAATTTTGGTTGGCCTTGCAATTTTACCTGATGTTATAACTAATTTCGAGAATAACCTAGCAGGCCACACAAAACCTTCTCGCGGGCCACATTTGGCCTGCGGGCAGCGGTTTGGCCACAGCGATTGATGGTACATAAAAATCCTATTATAGTTATTATTAGTACCTTTGAAAGGCTTTGTTTTCATGATAAAGAAGTTGGAGTCAGAGTCGAAGTCAGAGTCATTTTCACAAACTCCGACTCCAGTCAGTATTTTTTCCACAACTCCGATTCCAACCACTACAGTTTTCGTCCCTACGACTCCATCAAGCGAAAATCAGCCAAACTCCGACTCTGACTCCACAGCCCTGAGCATAACATAAATAAATTTTTATGGCTTCATACCTGGATGCAGTCAATTGCATTGTCGTGCTCACAGCCCAAGTTGTAGACCATCCCTAGAGCGTTCAGCACATCCCGATCGGGATTTTCTTCATTCAATCGTAACGCTTGAACCAGCAGGCCTTCAGTTTCTTTGAACAGTCGACTGCAATGAAAATGAGTCCTTTGTGATGTTTGAAAAGCAAGTTCTGGCAACATAAGACCGGATTAGGATGTCCGGCATACTTTGTCTCCACATCTTATCAAACTGATTGTACTTGCAGTGTATTCAACGTTGACAGCCAACTTCCACGTGCATGGTATTACCAGATAGTTTTGCAGTATTTCGAGCCAGATTTCGTTCTGGATAATATCGACGGTTTCAAGTTGAGGTGGTCAGTAATGAAGCACATCTACGTTTTTAGAGTACTACAGTAGGTTTTGCAGACGAGTTTTACCTTATGAGTTTTCAGGTTTTTACATAGAAATAGACCTAGAATACATACATATTTGCTACATGCTACTTCTACTAGAGTACCAAGGATGACAACTTAGACCAGCTCTAGTTGAGTGAGTGGTTGGCGTATTTTCCCACAAATGAGCATTTTCTTGAGAATTGAAATGCCGCGGAAATACTCTTGGCAAACATTCATACCAAATTAAATAAATGCCCGCAATAACAGAAGATGGGACAATGGGCAGAAAATGAGTGCTAATGACCATACTTTTTATAATAAATGCATCACTTTAGAACAAAAAAGAGGCTCGAGACCCGTAATGCTCCATGGGATGAAATTTCATCCAGTGGCTCTGCATAATTGCACCTGCACACTGCACAATGCACATACACCAACATCCTAGTACATTGGTACACCTTTTTGCGCTCACGGCACCTCAACGCGGGAAATGTAGTTCCCCTTTCAATTCAAGAACCACAAGTGCAAGATTTGGATAGCTGATGACTAAAAAAAATAAAATAGTTCATTAACCTACATCATGTTACTGTTCGCGTATTCACCCACAGATTCTGATAGTGGTGACTAGATAAAAAGGTGTAAGGCCCGAACCTAAATATCACCGCCCCATTGACGATTGCCTTCTTTTCAGTCATCCCCTTAACAAATGCTACTGTATGTGGGGAGTTGGCGTATAACCGACATTTGGCGATGGAGGCCCCAGTTCGATTCTCGGATTCCAGAAGTAACATACGTTTACCTGGGTTCCTCCTCCCCTACGTCACTGTGCTCACAACGTCTTTACAAAGAAGGGTCAGACGAAAGACAATGATCAAAGAATGCTACATCGGAATTAGGCTGAGGTGGATGCCAGATTGAGAGACCGTATACTCGGTCTCATAGGCGCCGGCAGTTGTGCCGGCCTAAACTAGTTGGTGAATTATGCAATTTGGAAATAATTCACAAGGTATTTCCATTTACATGCTGCTGCTCATGTGAGAAAATTAGTAACACGTTGATCGAACACGAGTAATTAGAAGCGACGCGATATTAGAGACAGTGACTTCTACATGTGCCAGAATCTCACGTCTCAGTTTGCTGGTGTGCTCTCAATTAGGGATAACCAAAAGTACACTGCACAGCGAGAGATGGCAATCCTCATTAGACAAGTATGCATTTCGTTTGTTGTGCACACGTGTATTGGTGACATCACATCATGCTATAATCTGCTGTGTAAATGAAACTTCATCTTTAATTCACATGGAGTTGTTACCGTAATAAGAGCGAAAGTTGAGCTTATTCAGGCTAATTCACATTATATGTGCAAGTTCATCAACACAAGGAAGCTTATACGATTCTTCTATTATAGGCAGGTACATATGTACTTACCCCTAATTAATGAATGGTTACCTTGATAAATTTGAAAAATTTTCAAACCTTCACTCGACTGGGTACCTGTTTGCTTCATATTATCTTAATTTAGTTGCTGCATACAAGCGACAAGGTAATTGCCCCAATTAGTGATATTGAACGTTTGAGAGTACCTCTAACACTAATCATTACAAAACCGCAGATTAACCCTGGTTGATAACCACTGTCCTAATGCATAACCAGCTATCATGACGTTCTTACCAATCCACATAATAATTCCCACGGGACCCGCTGCTAGATGCCAGCTCAATTCGAGTCTTGTTATCCGCCTTCAAATGCTTGTATTTCGGATGAACTTTTACCCAATCTACCAAAGCCCTGCATGTGGTTTCCTTGTCATGATTTTGCATAACTGACGCCACTGCAAGCAGCGATTCCGTCATGTTTGGGTCGTACTCATAGCAGCTGCAAAATAAAGGTAACATATTACTATCGAACAATTCATCAAAAACTATTAGCGAAGATTCAGCGATTTACTCGAGCAAAAATTCTAACTAATCAGGCAATAACCATCTGTATGGCAACTGTATAGCGAATACGTAACACATTTATCTAACTTCACAAATCATAAAAACATTGAGAAACACAGAAGACATGTTGCCTGCAATCAAACTCCGCAAAATTTGAAACAGTAGGCTTACAAGTTAACAGTTGAGAATATACAGAAAGACGCAGGTCGTGATAATATACATATTTACAATGACAAGATGCAGCCCACACTGAGACGCGAATGGGCTGAGATTGATGTGGGAATCATTACACGATGAATAGTACGATGTAATATCAAGCATGTATTTTTTGTAGTAGATACAGCAATGTTGACTAAAAAAATACAAATCTCAAACCATACTTTTCAAAATATCTGCGAGCGTCATAAATGTACAAGTTCTTCGCTTGCGCCATCCCGAGCTCCAGCCAAGCCTGTAGGATTAGATCGAGATTATATTACTTTCAAATATCCCACGAATCATAGTGAAAGGCGTACGTTACATTTGCGTTCTGGCGATTTTTGTTCAAAGCAGCTTCAAACATCAAGGTAGCGTTTATGGTATCGTAAACTTTTATATATTGCATTCCCTTTTCAAAGGCATCTTCTGGGTTCATGTCCAGATACGGATTATCCTTTCGGAAGCCATAAGGTAGACCCTGAAGTAAACAGGTAAAACTACGGCACTGGCCTTCTCAGAGCATGGCAGCTCAACTTGATAAAAGTATCACACGTATTGCTCTTACAATCCTATATTTGACTTGATGATTAGCAGAATTAACTGATGAAGTGACACATTAGAACAAATTTAGCGTCAACTTTTTTCCATTCGCAAAGCGATATCTAACATTTTGCTATTTGCATTGTCCGTTTCATTCTAGAAGGGAGAACGAAATATATTGTTTAATGACAAATATACACCCATCTAGACAGTGACGATGCGTAATTTCCCTTACTTCTCGAGAATACTTAGCTTCTGATGATTTTATCGATTCTACTTTCTCCAGAAGTGCCATTGCGGATTCGGCGACAGATGAAGAGAGTTCATGTGATGCGTTGACATGATCTTCAACCTGCCAAGGATATTATGCAAACCATGCAATCACGTCACCCATATCAGATACAATGAGAGGAGTAATGCCTCTGCATCTAACTTGTCAATTTCCAAAAATCAGCAAAATAAACACGATTGGTTGGCTAGAGGTTAGGTGAGAAATTATGTCATGTCGGGGGACAGTCGTTGAGTTATGGGTGGGGCTATGGTTTGTATTGTCAAGGATTAGGTTAGTGGTGAGGCTAGATCAGGGCAGGGCTAGTTTGGGTTAGGCCATGAAACTTCATTACCGTATATCCTAGGTAACCGGCCCATGGGTAAGATCTGAAATATTTGTTAAAATTAGAAATTAGTGTCTTGTTCTAATTAGAAAGGTGCTAATATTTTGTGCAGCATGCACTCTCTACTTGCGGAAGCCGTACATTAGTTTGTATCAATTGGATTGATCCCAAGAGACTAATCGTACTTTCGGCAAATCCATCCAAGACCGCATATTGCTTTCTTGTAGAACATCTGTTATTGAGTCAACCATCGATAGCTTATTAGTTGAAAGATCTGCTGCAGCATGTGACTTGATTAGGCCTATTAATTATTCACAGATGGTTCCTATGTTCCCTTGAGAATGGGAATATAAGCATATCACATTCTCCTACCAATTTTAATAAGATTATGATGATGAACTATTTTCTCAAAATTATCGACATATGCTATCAAGTCATCCCTAACACTAAGAAGCATTCTACGGTACTTCAATGCCTGGAAACAAGCTTGAAAGAGAAACAATTAGTCTGATGTTTAATAAATTATTTTCCGATGATTCCAATTCAGGAAAACGAGAACCTGGATTTTGAAGTAACTTATATTTCTCGACTTGAATATATCATATGTCGTGAGATTAAGGTCCAAGGTGGCAAGAAGCCAGTAGGTGCATGCCGTGCCCAGCCTAATTAAAAAGAAGGGTTTGAAAATTCTACAAATTTGCTACAGCAACATATTTATTAGGGTCAAGTAGACGCGTAACTCTTAATTATACAAGGATGAGATAACCTTCCTCGTGCTCATACCTGTACGATATATATCATTGCCAGTATAAGCTCCACCTTCACATGCTAAGATAAGAGCTGGAAGAGAAGCAAAGCTCGCATCATATTACAATACATCAATCCAATCACTCTATTTCACATACAAACGAATACCGGTATGTACTATTAGCCCTCGGTGAACTATATTCTCTGTTCTGGACTGACGGAATCCCCACTGTAATGACACTAATCTCAGATGATCAAGACCTTTATCATCTTCTGTTACCACGAACAAACCACCCATTTTCCGATCTGTCATATTTTAGCATAAGCACAAATCAATTACGTCCTTTGTAGTATTTCTCATCTCAGTCAGATATTCATACATTAATTAATTTCGTTTCACGTAGTCAGTCTTGAGCCAGCATGACATCACAATCCATGATCAACATAAATCGAATGGCATTGTCTCAAAACCATGGAGATATAAAATAGGCAAAGAGAACTGGTAACTGCAGCAGTCGTGATAGTTGGATCCAGCGATGATACGAGCACGCATCACATTACAACGTAGCAGAAGATGTCAATCACTCCATTTCACATAATAATGCATACACAACCCTAGCCTTCGAGCACCGTCGATTCTTGCTGATTCGTAGCACGGATAATACAAATTGCTGAATGGGAAAGCAGCTCAGAAAGATTTCGCTAATTCTCGCTTACTGACGACACTGAAAATGAGAAATTGCTGAATTTGAAAAGCTTCTTCTCAATAATTTCAGCTGACGCTCGTCAGTCAGGGTTGATCGTCAGCAACTAGTAGAGAATTAGAGAGAACATTGTATATCAACAATCGTATCATAAAATATGACTTCACCGGAATGAAATTTCGAATAATCGGGGCGAAGACAGCGCTCAAACTCAATGTACTATATTTAGATTGTATACAAACTATTTCTGTTGGCACAGATTTGGTTATCGTATTTTGACCTATACTTTCCATGATTGGTTCTGCTCAACATCAGCCGGCAAAATGCCAAGTGCCAGCTTCACTGGTGATCTTCAAAAGGACAGAGCTTCAAGTTTGGATACGCCACTGCGAAGAAGGCTATGGAAAATATACATGTAAAAAATTACCAAAAAAACTGGTGGCATGTGGTGGGGCTACAATACGATGTGACAGGAAGCAGTAAATTGATCTCACCGTATTCCTCACCAAGAAAATGTGAAAACAAAAGCTTCAATCCTATTCAGAGTGTAATTATACACACCCCGGAAGATCTTTTTTGGTTCTAAGGTCAAAAATGTAAATCAATCAAAATAATTTCAATTACCGGCTTTCTATTATTTTCTTTCATTGAAGACACACACTGCGCTTGTACCATGTAATACATAAGGCGCAATGTGAGGTAATGAACAGGAGCTGGAGGACAAAAAAAAACAAATGCTGATTCTGAATTCTGATTAAATCTCGAAAATTGAAGTTTGTAGTTCATTTCAGTCATCTAATTTGTTACAGTCGAGTTTAGGAATTTGGTGTCAAGTGTAACGTGGTAAGGATATAAAATACCCAACTCTGTAGAGAAGTATATTGTGGTTCCCTAATAAAAGTGGGAGTAATATTGTAAAACTTACGTCATTCAATTGCCGACTCCAGACATCATTCTTCTGTGATCCAAGATCTGAAAAGTAATTTTGAATGAATGAATAACAGAGGAAATGGGCTGCTAGTTTGTACATACCAGCTGTTGAAGATGTTTGACCCTCCATCTCAGAAGTGTTGGTGTCGAGAAGTCTTGGTTCATTATCTTGATAATCTTTTGACCTAAGTAGTATAGTATATCGGTTATTCAAATGGCATACAAGTCCGAATAAAATTATTCTTACTTAAGTAACATATCAAACCTATTCAAATATGAATATGTCACTGAGCTCAGATTAACCAATATACGCATATGATTACCCAAATTCTATGTATTAATGAAGGTGTACTTAAGCATCTCTTCATTAACATCCAGGGTAGCAATCTGTGACTAAAATGGCTGAATACGAATAATACACATTTTTACAGCAATGGCTCAAGTGTCGCAACCTTTATGGAAAATAGAACAGCAATAACATACGGTAATACAATGCATTATGTCAGTGGTTATCAACCTTTTTTACCCGCGGACTCATCTCAAGCTCGCCAGTATACCCACGGACTCAAGCTATATATTACTGAAAAATATTTTTTTTTCTATCCAAGAGAGTGTAATACGGTATCAACAAAAAAATGAGCTAAAATTGAGTCAAGGAAGCCTTCCGAAATCTGTCTTTCCACATCTGTCGGCTTTGCAATTCAAGCAACTATTCAGTAATGCAGTCCACATCTCGAGTTCCACTTATATTAGACAACTATAGATTGTTTCTGTGATTAGCACATGTCCCTACGATTTGTAATTTTCCAAATAGTCTGTAAGTGAACAAGTCACCATAATCAATTACCAGCACTCAGCGTATATCGCGCCGGAAACCTGTGCAATGTGCCTACGTGCAGGACCGTAACAGCACTTCGTCAGCCCCCCTCAATAACAAAACGTTGGTCTTGGGCCACACAGGCCATAAACCCAAGTTCTGGTGGGCTTTACCCCCAGACCCCCCTTCCGATACCTTTTTACCGCTACTTCTCAGCGAATTTTTTGTACCGTTCATTCAGTCGTTTTGTTTCGAATAAACCGCGCGAGGCGCAAAAATATTCCATAATTCATGATTGAATCGGTCAACATGATCGGGGATTGCATCTATATATATATAGCAGTAAATTTTTAATGCTATCTCTGCTCATGCATTCAGATTTATCAGTCGAGCTGAGTGAGACGTTTCGGAATATGATATAATGATATCATTTTTCTAAAAAGTTGCATAAATTTTCAAAAAACACTCTATAATTTATGTTAATTCACGAATAGTTTTGGCCCCTCTTCGAGGTCCCCTCTCAATTATGGGGGTTTGGTGTACGGCAGTTACGGTCCCGCACACGTGTGTATAAAGAGCTGCCCCAGGGGTTTATACCTGGCATATTCTGTATGTGAATTGTTAATAGTGAACACGCAGCATCAAATTCCGAGTCCATTCGTACTAAATTCAATTCAATCCGACCAAAATTGTAGAGTTTATGACCGTGATAGAATTGATTATGACAATTTTAGCAATAGGCTACCTCGAACATAAATGTAGGGCATTTTGAAAAATTCCAGCTGGCGATAATAGGGGTTTTATACCTGGCGTGATTGGTATCAAACCAGGATGATGCGACAGATGTGCAAAGCATACCCGTTTTGCCTGTGATACTTGTAACCAACTGGTTTGCCCAAGACACAGAAAATCTCAGGAGAACCAATAATGCTTGGAATGCTGATCAATTTGTAGTGGTGCTGTTTCGTTGTTCTTGCGTTTGAAACATACGTGGCCAAACATCGCTTATTGAGGTATCTCTAATATTGCTTTCAAAACTACATTCACTGCAGTATAATTTATTAACTTGCAGGAATTTCGTATGCCCCTTATCAACAAGAGGTAACGGCACAATAAGCATATAGAAAGAGATTCAAACAAAATCCCAATTGGCAAAATATGACGTAACAATGCAATGATAAAAAGGAACGGTAGCTGGCCAAAGTCAGCTGTACCAGTACTCCGGTAGTCATAATAAAGGGATAATAGAGAATCAAATTATACAATACTCAAAAGACGTTACACAGACAATCAGCGGAATATATTAATGGAATATTGAAAGAAGATTGTATACAAACTCTTTATCATTTTTATGGTGCCGTTAATTCTTGATAAGAGAAACCCGAAAAGTCACCGAGGTAATAAATTCTACTGCAATGAATGTAGTTCTGAAAGCACTATTGAAGTTGAGTGCCGCCAGTCACATATTTGAGGTATCCATGCATATTTTATGACAGCTATCAAGGTTACTAACATTTCAAAATAGGTATTTTGCAAATCACTCAGCCTAATTCTCAAATCGGAATTTGACGAAACCGGACCAGGACGGGGCTCATTCACTTTCGGACCAAAAAGCTATTTTCTCCGTAAGGCTGCAATGACTTTGGTCCGAAAGTGAACGAGCCCCGTAGGTCTGTCAATTACATGTTCCGAAATCATATCGGAAGTGGAAGAAAAATTGTGCCGAGCCGATTAAGTTACTGAAAATTCATGTGTTCGCGGACTCACCAAGGACCTTCCGCGGACTCAAATGAGTCCGCGGACTCGTGATTGAGAAACACTGCATTAAGTCATTCATTGGGCTAAATGATGATATTTAATGAACAATAAATCTTGGTGTAGTTGGATTCTGAGTTTCTTCACATGTACACACACACACACACACACATGGGGGAGATAGCGTAGTGGTGAGCGTCGGCGGCATCTACGCAGGCAGCCTGGGTTCGATTCCCGCCCCCGGAGGTTATTCTGGGGTCCTCGTTTACTGTGGTGCTGTTCTTACGCGACAAAAAACGCCTAGAAAAAAAGACCCCGATAAAGAAAGAAAAAGAGCAAGAAATAGCTTATAAAAAGGACCGACGAAGAAAGAATAACATCGAAGAAGACCGTGACATCGGGCACTAGGTCGAGGTGGATGCCAGTTAAAGAGAGCCCAACTGGTAGATCGTTCGGCATCCCCATATCCCTATCTGTTCATTAAAAAACAAGAACAGACTTTTACCAAATTTTTCTGTCAACCCCGTAAAATGGTTAGGCTGTTAGTAGAGTTGATGCACACCATATTTGGCTCAATTCCGACCACTGGAAGAGAAGTTATTGCAGTATAAAAATTTGGATTTGAATAAAATAGTATTTACGGTGACTAACTCTTCAATTATTTATTATATATCATGGAACTGGAAATTTTTCTACTGCAAAAACTTCACTTAGAACTAGTGGTTGGAATTGAGCCAATTTTGGTGTGCATCATCATATTTTTTATTGATGAATTCAAAATTTTCTACTGCAAGAAAATCGCTTCTACTGGTTGGAATTGAGCCAAAGTTGGTGTGCAGCGTCGTTTTCATCAACTTAACAATTTTATCAAGTAGTCAGCGAAATCCAAAGAAAAAGTTTATTTTTGAACAACGCTAGTGAACACTGAACAGCAGTGCAGTATTTGTGGTCGAAAAAACCATACTTCAACTTTTCTATTCTTTCTAATTTGTATTATGCCGTAAGCCAGGGGCGGGCATCTTCTCCAGTCGGCGGGCCGGATATTGGGAAATGAAGTAGTTGGCGGGCCGGATTCCTAAATCGATACAGTAATCGTGTGGCCCAGTGGTTCTCAAACTTTTTTAGACACGACCCCCTTCATAATGGCTAAAATTTTGCGCCTCTCTTATCGTCATATCACAAAATGGAACCAGAATACTAGCAATCCCAACGGATAGTTTGATGGCATGGAATGTTATGAACGTTGATGAGATAATTATCAAATATTAAATTAGGACAACACAGAACAAGAGCTATGAATTCGAGCTGAATCGCGCGGGGCGCCAAAAAAAATGCAGTCGACCGCAGCTTCGCGCCCACCTTCAGATTCTTTCTGCACTGTCGGTGAACTTATATTTGACATTTTACAGCTTGTAGCCTACTTTATGGGACTACCGTTAATTGTGAATCATAAACCGCCAAATGAAACAATTAGATTGACATGGTGTTATGCTGAACGTACCACAATATCCTAACTGAAGCAATACTGCCTGGGCATTGGTTCTTATATCGAGAAACGCAGGACGAAAAATTGTGATGTAGACAACGTTGCCAGAATGAAGCAACACGGTGTTACCAGTGTTCAGTGTTACCAGTCAACAACTGCTGCTGTTGAACGTTCTTTCTCCATTCTTGGCAAGTTACTTAAGTAGTTAGGACAACACTTTCCACCCGAGAATGCAGGTAAGTCGTTGTACGTTGTACTGCAACAAATTTTAATTATTTCTAGCCATAAGGCGTGATGTAACGACTGGAATCCTTCATAGGTACATATTTCGTTAAAATAAAGTTTTTTCATTTAAAAATGTGTCAGTTTTCAAGTGAAGTAAGTTTTTTCAGGCCAAACTACTTCACAAGGACAGACAGTTTCAACCAGAAATGAAGATAAGTAGTACAAATCCAACACTGGTAAAACACCTAATTTACATACATGAGGTCAAAATTTGATCAAAATTAAGTTTTGTCAAAAAATGCCAAAACTTGGATTTTTTAGATCAAAATCTTCCCTTTTCTAGGTAAAGAAAATCCATGAAATCATAAATCACGCGAAGCGCAGTAAGTTTTTACAGGGTTTTGATATATTTACTCTAAAAGGTTCTGGCAGCTATTTTAAAATAAGCTTTGCATATTTTGGGAGTACATAGATCTCTCCTGACTTGGCCCGCGGTTGCACAACGGTGACAATCTCTGCATGTGTAATTGTGGTTTCTTCCAACCACAGGTGTGCAACTGTGCATTGACGATTTTCAGAACTGTGAAGAGGACGCGAAGCTTCCCTGCCTCACTTGTATTTTGGTAGGCCCAGTAGCATTTGAATACAAAGCAAACTAGAAATCTTGGATCTACATATTTTTTCACTTCATGAATTTCAAATTTTAAAACCACTTGAGATGTTCCCAAGTAGGCCTACCTCTAGTGCAGGGGTGTCAAACTCAACTAACGTGGCAGGTCGGATTCATACCGTCAGGTCGCTCGCGGGCCGCACAAGTCAAATGATTTCATAGTGTTAGCTCGAAATCCATGGACTGGACATGGACCATAGGTGTTTTATTCTAGCAACACCGTCAGTCGCAAAAACGAAATTGGCAGATATGATAATTTACCGGTTGTATACAGCCACTAAAACAGTGGCTCTAACGGCGATATAAGTTGGCATACCGGTATTTCAATGCTCCCTTTGTTTAGTCGTATCCATTAGCCTTGCATTTTGCGCGAGTGATCTGAGGAACAGGCTACAAGAAATGCGGAATGTGGAATTTGGTTCATTAGGCTATTATGAAATCGTGATACGGGTTGCTCTGGAGACCGGGAACTATTGAGTCAGAAGGCATACAACACTGTGATCACATATAATATATTTGAAGCATATTTTCGTTTAACTATATGTTCTTCATGTAACCTGAATATAACAGTTTTGCACTGGCGTTTTAGTTTCTGTGAACAACGACTCCATGGTAATTTTTTCATAAAACTCGAAATCCAGTGTTGGAATTGAATGTTAATATGGCAGATTTTGTTTCTATATAATGATGTATACAGGTAAACTATAACACCACTGTCGGACAGCCTATCCATGCTTGACATTTGCTGTCATGCGGGATTGTTTGACGCAAGTATTCCCTACTAAAATGTCAACATTTGTTAGAAATGTGCTGGATAATAAATTAATTTTTCAATCTATTCAGAATGGCTTCGCGGGCCGAATGAAATCGCACGACAGGGAGTATGTTTGACACCCCTGCTCTAGTGGTGCATGCACCACTGTTTTAGGCATATTCGTGTAACACTTGCACCATTGTAACTTACGCCTAAAGTAGACCATGAACTCTATTACTACATCATGCAGAAAAACTTTCCCCACTTCTAAATAATTTTAAAGTTAGATGACTTATTTGTCAAATTAATTGACAAGTGTCCACCTTCTTGGTTTTGCAATATACATACAAAATTCCAATATATTGGGGTGACCGACAGGTAACCCGCCACGGACCCGTGTTTGAGAACCAATGCTCTAAATGGAATCAGGCAAACCTACAATTCTGCAAAGCCTTAATGATAGATTTGCAGGAATTTCCTTGATGCCAGGAATGAGGCTCAAAGTGGCAATAGTAAATTTCAACTTCAAGTTGAATAAAAGAACATCGGAACACATCAACTTAGAAGCAACATAGCAATATCAGTTTCTTACCACTCTTCTGAGATAGGGTGGTGAACCTCCCGAATAACAGGCCCAGCGAGTAGTGCTGATGGAGCCGGTGGTCTGAATATGGGAGGCCAAACCATGCCAGATATCTGCTTCACATCTAAACAAGAAACAATTAATACCTCACAACACTGAGAAACTGATCCGTTTTGGCTAAATCTTTGTATATAAGTTTGACGGATTTCAGAAATGTCTGCTAGAGTCAAGACATAGGTATATTGATCTGAGAAATACAGATAAGTCTCATTAAGCTAATAATTAGAAGAGTAAAACTACATGGATGAAGAGGCAATCACAGCAAACAAGGGCAGTATCAAACTATATTGCTAATTATGTACGTGTTAAACTAGAGACAACATACCATCAGAGAAAAATCATAGTACCTTGCATCAAAAAGCTTCCAGATGGATTACGGGCATCATGTTTTTGAGGATTATCTTCATAAGCGGTTTGTTGCAAACCTTGGTAGTCGTTCTTCCATTGCTTTGGGGCAGTTGCAAATTGTGGATTTACAAACACAGAATAATTGAATGGCTGTAGACACTGTAGAAATGCCTTCCAACCTTGAGATTCGTGCTTCCTTTCTTCTAGCTGCTTGGCTTGATGTAATAGTTCTCCCATGTGGAAGGTATGAGGGAAGCCAGCAGCTGAACCATGTCTCGCATCACCCGCACCATGATTATCTGAAAAATATGGCAATGCACCTCTCGAGAACTTTCATCTCTTATTTATAGAAAGAGCATGTTTGTAGCAGCTCGTGTAAGGCGATACGCCTAAACTGAGAAAGAACCATTTTGGAAGACAAGCAACTTTCCATTGAAATCATTGAAATGACTGTAGCCATTCAGCACTAAGCCTAAGCCATTGTTTTAGGATTTCTTTGACTACTTTAACATTGTTTGCAAGGTTGTACGGTAATTATCTTCAGTTTACATTGAATTTTGTGAATTTGTTCATGGATAGATTTGAATTGTATTGATGAGTGAAATCGTCACAACAGTTATATTTCAATGAGCAACAACCGCATATAGCAGGGTTGGGCAAACTGCGGCTTGCGAGCCACATGCGGCTCTATAAAAAGATTGCACATGCGTTGCGCCATGTTGCTAGAGAGGATTATAAATATGTGTATTTTATCGCGTATTAACAATATACATATTGTTTTCGTGTTGTTTCTTACCTTATTCTTTAGGCAAGACTTGTAAAATTCAAGGGAAGGTGGCACTACGGGGTTAGAAATTTGCAATTGAACTCTCGAATCGAATTCACATAAATCCGCGATGATGGATGCCTGGTCATCAATCAATGACAAATCATTGTGTTCAACAATGAACTTGATATTTAATTACGCCAGCGCAAGTCACATTCATTTCCGTGCTACCAATACCAATTCTCAGATACTGAAGAATCACGTGCCGTGGTAGATCTCGCAGTGCGAGAACCTGATATCGAAGACTCCACCACGTAAGCTACAGGTTCACATTGATTGGTCACTGGAATTAGCGAATGAAAACATTGAATGGCAACGACCGATTTTGCAGCTTCGTTCCGCTTCTCTGAGGCTTTGTTGGGGATTATTTTGTGGCAGCGACTGTAGGATTATGGTTGGAGGATATTCATGTCAGGGCACCCCAATCTTGGTGTACCCTAACTTGGACCCTAACCCACTACCAACCCTAATATCCCCTCTCCCCCAACCCTAATGCCCCCCTTCCCCAACCCTATTGTCCCCCTCCCCCAACCCTAATATCCTCTGTACGCAACCCTAATACCCCCCCTCCCCAACCCTATTGTCCCCCTCCCCCAACCCTAATATCCGCTGTACGCAACCCTAATACCCCACCCCCAACCTACAGTTGCAATAACAAGCAGACCACGCGTGGTTGATATCTATGTGAGCGTCGCGTTATCTCCCGCGCTTACGCAATTCGTGATCACGTGATCTAATCACGCCGTGACTGTGTGATCTACGCATGCCCTAACCTACGGACAATATTGATAAATCACTTGATATTAATATTATTAGTTTAATATTTCATATTAATAGTTGTTAATACGCTTTAATACAAAATTTCCCAAGGGCCAAGTTTGTGGGGCCGAATTCACCGGCAACCTTGCATAGGCTAGCAATAACTGCAGGGTTTGGCCAAGAAAATGCCGTCGAGATTACCGAGCTGAAATCTTCCTTAAATTCTCATCAGCACTTGAAGAATTGCTCCGCCTGATTTCCAACACTTTGCAGCTCATTGGGAGACGCATCGTATCACCACACAATAATAAACTTCATTCAATAACCTACATTTTGTGGTGACGTGATAAATTTGTACTTTTTTGTTGCGACTCTTTCAAAGCTAAAATTTTTGATATGCGGCTCTCGCATGCAGCAGGTCTGCCCACCACTGGTATATAGCAATAGCGAATATTCAATAGTCTTAGGCAAGGATGGGCGAACTTTTTTATAGAAAATCAAAATCTATTCGTGGGCCGCGCTACACAATAATTAGTATCATATGTCAAAGTCGAAAATACTCAAAACAAAAGGCTTGTGATTAAAGAAACAGGGATTATATATATATAAATATTTTATTACGATTTACAACCCCTACCTATCATGATGAATGATATTTTATCGTTATCCTCATCGACATATTTTTCGAAATTTTGAATGAACGTTGGTTGTGGTAATTTGATGCTTAAAACAAAATAAAGTTTAAATCTGAGAGTAGCGAACTGTATATTTGCCGATTTGATTTTACTTCAAAACACACAAACCGACAACAACGACGACACAATTATCAAGAAATTCCGCTTCTTCGAGTGGTTCTGTGTTTTGAAATTTCACTCGGTGATAAACACCTCAGCACCTGAAGGTTATTTCTTGGTAGGCATCATTTACAGTGGACTTCGAAACCCACACTAAACTATCCCTATAGTTCGGGCGTTTGGTTTCAAGTTCGGGACGGGCCACAATGAAATGAAAGAACAAAAATTTGGGGGCCACAATGGGGAAAGTTTGTGAGTCGCAACAAATCAGCATTATCGGGTTGAATAAAGCTGATTATTTGGAGTAGGCAATAGGGCCTCTACCTACACCCACATTGTCAGCGTTGCGATGTCATCTGATATAACTACATCACTATCATGGTCATATCATGGTCATGGCTAGGCCTATGCATTTAGTTTACCAGGAATACATCAGTGGATGGCAAAATCCAAAGGTAGTCAAACAAACAGAGGTATGGTAAGCATGATACAAAAAAATCTAGTAACAAACCATTATTCCTTCTCATAACTCCGGCAGGACCAAATACCATATCTTGATTGACATGCTGGGTGGCTTTCACAAGAGGATTACTGCCTCCACAAGCACCAGAAACAAGATCCTTCATGGACGACATAGTAACTAAACTAATGAGTAGAAACCTGAAGATCTACCACTAAGGAATATTTCGAGTTAAAAGGGACTCAGCCATAGAAATGAATGCTCATTGCTCACAGACCCCTAATCAATGAAGTTGGTGCTATATCCAATGATTTTACAAAACCACGCATTGAACGCGAGTGTGAGACCGAGCGTTCTAAACATGCGAAAGTTTGCTATGATCTTGATCAGGACTTCTATAACTTCTTTGTTCAGTGATCCTATCATAAGTGACCCCACAAAAACCGACGTGAAGCTATAATTGTTAAATAGGACTATGTCAGTGGGTTCCACTCACTGATTTTGATACCAACACTCCCTATATACTTGTCTGCCTATTTCTCACGCAGGCTAGAGCTTTCAGCGCAAATCCCTATGTGACATCAAACCAATTTGTGTAACACAAGGTGGACACACTGCACAAAAAATCCCATAGCACTGAACATGTATGCTCATGAGATACACAAATCGAATCCACACACAACACAACTTTTTACTGACCGACGGAACTACCATGTATACCTGGTGACAGTATTAGTAGAGCTTAAAATATACCCAGCTATATACTTAACCATTCGCACCAGCGTGATATTCATCGATCTATATACGACCCAAATAGTTTTGGCAACAGAACTGAGCACTGTGAACAGTTATGCTTCACAGATTACCATTAGCAAGTACATTCAATCGCTGTTGCCAATGATTATAATCAATCAATCGATCGATCAGTCTACGAGGTTTGACATACCACAGCCTCCGACCGACATAAATAGGTATTGTAACTTCCGCGAACGCAGCTGCATGGGCAGTTGGGCACCGACCGCGTGCGACCGTGCTGTCACCGTATCATACTCGTTCCGAACGTTATCGCTGTCAATCGAGGCGATAAATGGCCCTAGGAACTGCTGTTATAATATATACTGCACACAGGATTTTGGTCGGCGCGACTATACCGTTCACAAATCCACGTACAGACGCCAGTAAGATCGCATTAGTTCATGAACGACATGTTGTCCTGTCCATCTTATGTGCCCTACCCATCGCAAATATGCGCTGATGGACACTTATTCGACAAATCCAAATCGCTACAGACGCTCGCGAGCATATAGAGTCAAAAAGGTACAGAATACACACTGCCCGCGATCCGTATACACCATACTCCTCTGCAAAAAGAATTCCAACAGCCTTCGATAATCGTTCTGCTCCGTTAGGCCAGCCAGATCGTCAGATTGCTGGCGTGTAGCCCATCTGGTATTATTTCAAAACCAGGAACCGTAACATTCGACGAGCCATAAATGTAACCATTGTGGTAGGTGACGTGTTAGAAAGCACGGACTACGGGGCAGAGGTGGTCAAAGTAGTCAAGAAAGCTACTCAAGTATAACTAGCGACGAAAATATCTACTCCAGTACGAGTCGAGACGTATCGAAATCGAATAAAGAGGAACTGCACCAATTTTGAGAGTGAGAGCTCTTTGTCCATCATAGAAATAGATGCTTTGAACATTTTGGGCCCAAATGAAAAACTCAATATACTTGTATTTAGTATTTGTGAGCTACAAAATTTATTCGTCAGAATATTTCTTCATCGTATCATAAAGCATGATACTGTTTAGTGTTATGATCCACAACCTCACATGAAAGTGATATAATATGGATTGCTTTGTTTGGAATACATTCATGTCATGGTTAATAACTGGGTGCAGTACTAAATTCAATATGAGCAAAGATATATACCACATTCCCAGTTAATTTACTTAATCACCCAAAGCAATAAAACGAAACCCGATACAATTATAACTTCCCCGTATAGCAAATGGCATAGGTGAATTCGGGATTTGTAGCCTACATCGGGCTTGAACCAGATGGTGAGGATGATCACATTGCTCACATTGGATTTAGAACAGCACCCAGTTATTAACCATGACATGAATGTATTCCAAACAGAGCAATACATATTATATAACGTTCATGTGAGGTTGTAGGTCACAACACTAAACAGTATCATGCTTTATGATACGATGAAGAAATATTCTGACGATTTAATTTTGAAGCTCACAAATACAAATATATTTAGTTTTTTTTTATTTTGGCAAAAAATGTTCAAAGCATCTATTTCTATAATAGACAAAGAGCTCTCACTCTCACAATTGGTAGAGTTCCTCTTTATTAGATTTCGATACGGCGCGCTGCAGGATACGACACCTATCGAAACATTTTGTGGAAAACAACCTGAGCTAGTATGACGGCGGTATTTTAACGGGGAATTGGCGATCTAAATGTACGCGCAATTAATTTTACATGAATTCAAATTAACCACTGCATTCATGGAAACATGTTGTCAGCACCGTCGGTGTAGCGGCCTATTTCGCGTGGAGCGCGACGAAAAGTTTCGGGATTTGGAGGATTTTGTCGAATGTTAATTTGCGATCAGAACTCAGGGATATATAGAACTATTGTTCTACTATATGATAATATATATAATAATATATAATACACCATCTACTGCGACACCATTTTTCTTCAGCGCCCACCATACCGCCCCCTGAGCCCAACGCCCCTCTATATTATCCTTGAGCGTTTCCGCCCATTTAAAATCTAAATATCTACATCGGGACGTTAGAGCCAAGGTTAAGAACCACTGCTGTAGAGTAATCGATAACACCGCCTACTCCCCTCCCCCCACACACCTACTAGAGATTTACAAGATCAGGATTTTGGATTCTAACCGGATCTGGATTCACATTTTTGCCCAACTGCCGGATCCGGATCAGGACAGAATTCCAAATTTATAGTGCACGAAAGTGACTTTACTTCGATTTTTTATGAACTTGGAATCAGTTACTTCAGTATTACACCACTATTTCGAAAAATACTTAATGACAAACTTCAATGCATTGCCGACGTGTAATTAGAAAAATATCGACGACACGACCAAATAGAGGTTGGGCCTTGTGCAGGATATTTCTGGATCCGAATTTTAACATTTTGGACGAAAATAGGATCCGGAATAGATCAGGATTCCATTTTATCGAACTGGATCGGATCCGGATCCCGAAAGACTATGCTCCGTAGCAGAGGTGGTCAGTAACGAAGTTTTCCGCTACTTGGTACTTACTCAAGTTGATATAATTTCCCGCTACTTCTACTTCGTAATACTTTGTGATCTACTTACTTACTTTTCGATATTTTCAGTTTGTCAAGTAGAAGTAGTTTAATCCTCCAATCAGGAAGATAGCCTGAGGAATATCGGGGCTGTTTTCTCGGAGTATCAACATTTAATTTTCATAAAAGTTGAGTAAAGCGCAGAAATTTCGTCGCTCTTCGCGCACAGTGGATATGGAGTGACCAGTATGATTTCGCGAAAGTACTGGCGAATATAATTTAGGTAGCGGGCTGCATGGTTCTGTTCACACCGCATTGTCGCCCATATGAAATATTTCGTCACAGTATATATGACCCCATCATAACGTTTGAAACTGATGTTTCGCAATCTAGCATGTACTCATCATATCGTAATTTAGCAGCCCATGGCGTGTCCTAATCTGGAAAAGTGAACACTGCCGTTTTTAGACCTGTCTGAGCATACCACCTTTGAAACATTCTGGAGTAAAGACATGAAATACATTTACGCTTTTAGAAATAGTATTTATATTTCTCTTTCTCCAGTATCGTACTTTGAGTTCTAATTAGTTTTAGTTCTTTTGTCTGGGGAACATATATGTTGAAGTATAAAATCATGTGTAATAATGCCTTTAATTCCCGTAAATAAAGCTTCACAATATGACATTTTTACAATCTACCATATTTTGTATCAGCGTTTACTAATTGCGCAAAGTGTTTACATCGTATCCGATACACCTTCTCCGTATTGCTCTTCGACTAAACTACGGGGCTGATAATATGCGGAAGGCGCCATACCACGATGTTTTCTAAAACGGCCTGTTCGAGTAAACAGAGGATTAGTATCGCATTTCCATATCAATACTATTATTTTCATCCCGTGACGTGGACGAATGGTTATGCTGTCGAATATTGGATACCTCCTCATGGTATGCATCAATGTGAATCAGGCTCTGCACCTTTCGCATAGCTCAATTTGCAGCGTTTGACAATCCATACGAACGAATTGCGATCGTTTTCATAACTATTTACTTACTTGAGTATATTTAAAGTCAGTCAATTATACTTCTACTTCAAGCAGTTTTAGGTTGCTTATAGAAGAAGTGTTTCTACTCGTATTAGAGTAGGTTTTTCGTCTCTACTTCTACTTGAGTAGCTTTCTTGACTACTTTGACCACCTCTGCCCGTAGTCCGTGTTTTCTAACACCTTCAACAATGGTTACATTTATGGCTTGTCGAATGTTACGGTCCGTGGTTTTGAAATAATACCAGGTGGGCTACACGCCAGCAATCTGACGATCTGGCTGGCCTAACGGAGCAGAACGATAGTAGTATATAGGATCGCACGTGAGGTGGCAGGGGCTCTTATGGCGGGGTGGCGATTCGCCTGGAAACCCGGGGTGGCGATTCGCCTTTTTAGACCCCCCTCTGGGCCGCGATTCGCCATGTGTTCTTATGGGTGCGGTCGTGATTCGCCTTTTTTGCTATAGGCCGCGGTCGTGATTCGCCGTGAAAACCCGGGGTGGTGACTCGCCTTTTTTGCTATAGGCGGTGGCGGCGATTCGCCTGTCGTGTATTCTTACGGGTTCTGTGGTGATTCACCGTGTGTTCTTATGGGCGCGGTCGTGATTCGCACTTTCGGCCATCTCTCGCGTGGTGTTGAATATGTACGAGTCACCAACAATAACCGCACAAACGGAAACGTGGCTTGTTGTGAGGATTAAGCAGTGCGACCTATATTTCGAATGACCTGCGCGCTGAATTGTTGCCCGTGCAGCTGTTTTGTGCTACTATCGTATCGATTATTACACTAATCCAGTCAGTGCGAAATAGTTTGCTAAATCTAGGAATCACTTCCAAGGTAATATTTTGGTAATTAGTTTACCGCAGAGCCGGCGTAGTCGGCGATTCGAATATCAACAATAACCGCGTTCACAAACTAACACTTCAAAAATGTGTGAAATAGTTTGCAAAACCCCGCGATCTCTGACAAGATAATGACTCGGGTGACATGATAACGTTACAGGTATAGGCTGAGGTGGTGATTCGCCATGTGTTCTTATGGGTGCGCTCGCACGTCGTACTTTCAAGTATAGGTATCTCTCGCATGTCGTATTGGAAACTCGTGTTGGCTCGCTCACGCGGTGAAATTTTAGTAATCAGTTTGTCGCAGAACTTGATTTCACTCATAAGATTTAATAAGTAACGAATAACAGACCGCCAGTGTCGGTAACTTGAATAGCGACAAATTGTCACTTATTTCCGCTCTAAGCCTAATCCTTTGTGAAGTGAACGCTTATTCAAAAGGTTGTGATATAATTTTAAAATCCAACGACCACTCACCGGATAATGCTGCAGACATAGCACTCTCTCATGCCCGCTCACAAGGTAATATTTCGGTAATTAGTTTGTCACAGAACCGTCGCAGACGGTGATTCAAAACCAGCAATTTGTCACTTGCCCGCGATCGCTATATGTTTTGACACTTCAGAAGAGTGGTTGACTTTAGTTGCGTGATCCAAATCATGAGAATATTCAATCAATGCGTCAATTTGTCAACTCGAAATGAAACTCACTACACAGTTCAAGTTGATTCGTATCTGAATGTGTTAATTCGGTACAATTCTAATTATTTTGAAAAATCTTTTCGTGATCTTTTGATTCGACTGCAACCTGAATATTACTGACACCGACTTTCAGCCACATCGAATTATTCGCACACTCCGCGCCGTCGTTTTCATAGCTATAGAATCAATACCAACTATAACTCTACAAAAATCAAGAATCACAAGTATGTGCATTATACAGTTATTGTCTTTATCAACACGAAATCAAACTCTTAACAAAAACACGCAACTAATCACTTGGCAACTCTAGCATTACCAAAAAATTCCAGTATTGTTGATTGAAAATCCTTGAGTCATTATTATCAAAAATGTTATAGTACCGCATCGGAATCCATTCGCGGGATGTACTGAAGGTAAATCCAGATAATCCAAAATGAAATATTTGGACTTTGACAAACATGACTACCAACTTTGATCCAGTCACATTTCAAGATTACACTTTGAAACAATCCTTGAAACTTACAACTCTATTCACGACTGAGTTTTCCGTTTATCAGTTTCAGTAAATACTATCGCGATATTTTTATGTGTTACCACACACAATAGAATCAATCAATGAAATAGCACCTGTTGTAAATATTTCTAACTTGACAACCACTTATGCATACCGCGATCGACTTGTGACGCGATGAGTTAAATCGGAATATTTCAATCTATTTTTCGAAACCTTGAACAAGCTATCAGGTTTTTTTTTTGTAATCGAGTGAACGGAAATAGTATTACGTCTCAACATTTTACCATCTTCCCATAAACAAAAGAGTAAAATACAAAAAACCTTGTCAAGTCAACCCGTTTGTAACTTACCCAACCAAAGCAAAAAGTATCCTTATGAAAAGTAGACAAGACTACGCCAGTAATCACCACAATCCAAAATCCATAGCAAGTTCGGTTGTATTCATAGTCCACCAACTCGTATTTTTATTCAACTGTAAAAGTCGTTACTACTCTGCAAGACAAAAAAAAAATTACTATGTGGTATATTTTGTAAGACAAAAGTAATTACTTCTCGGTGTCGGCGACTTGAGATTAACATATGTTTTGAGTATATGATATTTGAATGTCTGACCAACGTAGTTGAGAACTCATTTCTTACAATCGAACGATGGTGTTATATTCAAAGTTATCATGCTGTGAACATAAGGATTGACACATTGATTTGACATATGAGATTTTGTAATAGTTGATCATTACTTTATTATTGAATTATTTGCGTTAATTAGACCCGGCGTTGTGGTAAATGTTATGACAGCAACAAACTTTTCAGTACCGATGTTATTAACATATTAAGCTGTAAAACTATGTGTGTCTGAAATGTTCTTGATAGGAAAATTACTCCACCTTGGTAAAAATCACTCTGCGTATCGCGGATATCAGAAAATATTTTCAGTAACCAAGACTAAAGATGAAACGACAATATCGGTATTATTACATTCAACAATCAGTACAATTATTAAAATCTATCGTTTGCGATAAACAACACTAAAGATGTAATAATTCCAGTATTCATACATTAAACCTCCGATACAAAATGCTTTATTATCCCGATTCCCAACGGGTAATTGAAACGACTAAGTGTAGAATCAGTATATCACAGTATCGTTACTATTGAATCCAACAATTTATTGTCGGAATTTGTGACAGAGAATTGAAACATATGCACTTTACAGAGTGTGAAAATATCACTTTGAGTATCGAGTACCGTTCGAAGCTAGCGATCAATTCTTAATCATTTCAGTAACCCCCCCCCCCCCATTGTGCGTGCTAAATGTAAAATATCGCGAGGTTATTCACTCTAAGACTTTGGTCATTACAAAAGTAAATTGTGATATGTTTGTTAGATGCATCCAATTCAGTTAGAAATGTCTGATGCACAACAATCGTAATATCAAAAAAGTACTTGCTACACTGTTATTTGCTAAACGTGTTTTGCATTGTTGTTCATTTGTAGTATTGATTGAAATTGTTCTTGAACCCTCAAATAATAATTCCTGACATGAAACTAAGCCGCCGAAAGTCGTTACCATCACAAAGAAACAATTTGCACGATGTTTACTAAATGTGTCCTATAGTTAGGTGTACTGGAGTTATTTGTAAAACACACACACACACACACACACACGATCAGAGAAATTGGAAATTTTTCCGTTGTCATTCGCTAAAGTAAATGTCATCACAATACTCTGTCACTAAAAGACGTTACTTGGACGTGCTTGAATTCTAGGCATAGTTCTGATTTACCCAACACAAGACCCAAGGACAACCCTAGTTTCACCCAAACACAGATATCCAAAATATCACACACTTCGCTATTCCTAAAGCACAAACACCCGATACAAAATAATACTTATTGTGTTGTTGCGGCATCATCACTCAACAATATCACCCTCAATACAAATGATGTTTATGTGTAACATGCTATTGATTTGAACCACACCCACCTGACGGAAGAGGATTTACTCAATCTTTACAAAATGGATATTGACCAACATCACATCACCGGATTGTATCTGTTTCGCTGGATACGAGTTATGTTAGTTTAACAGTAAACAAATTTCACCCTCTTGGATTACGAACTCAATGCGTTAGCAGTCATTCAATATTTTGTTTGTGTCAACTAGTTACTCGGTATGTTACTCCACAACTCTTACAAAAGTACGAAGGATATTAACATCACACTAAGTAATTAACTTTACTCGATATTCTCGCATTACGAAACTAAAGAATGGTTGGTTAGACTCTACAAACTGTTTCGATATCACAAGACCTTTATTGTCTGAATGGGTGTTCATGTGTCTTAAGAACCAAATAGTTCAACACAGCACTAGTACCAACAGAAACATCAGAGTTGTTTACACAAAAGTTTGTATGCGTGCAGTATGCGAATACCATGTGTAAGTCCAGCACAATTGCAGTATCCATCCGAGTTTAGTCAACACAAATTTATTACAACGGAGCCACGTAAACTTTCGTGAAAGAAAAGCATACTCACTTCCAGAGGGTTATGTCAACACCATAGCAGTAAATCAGCTACTCCAACAACAAAGTACATATGTTTCTAGCCACGATCCTTACATCTTTCACATAGATCAATCTACTTTGCTAACGAAAAGTGCTGAGTCATCACATAATCGCCCTTACAACAAAACAGCTAGTAGATATTATCACTCAAAATATTCCTAACCCTTTACACACCAGTGACAAATCATACAACGAATATGTTTTGTGGGTCGAATTGTTGTTCAGTGTCAAGTCTACCTGTTGAAACGTACATTAAAACAACACAGTCACAATTCAATTAAAACCACGAATCTATTTTCATTTCCTCGCAAACTGTCACATACAGAAAAATAAATTTTATTCCGCCAAAACATACTTGTAACCAATCGCTTTCATTAAACACACAACACCATAAAAATATTTACTTTCTACAACATAGACATTCCGATGTAGTCAAGAAATATTTTTATTAATCAAAATCATCGACTTCTGTTTACGGCGTTAGTGTGTGCATGTCATACATGTGGGATCCGTATTAAAATGGACACGACACGACTGAATGTAAGGGGGTAGAAGTCTATCACATCGATTTACATGTGGTCTTCGCTACGGTTTCAAAAAACGAATCGTCTCTTTTGCATTGATCGAGACCGAGCAAGTTAGTTAATGACCATGATTGTGTTTGTCATATGCGAATGATAGGGTTACTGTCAAATCTACATACAACAACCTTCTGGCACTCATAATAGCAATTTCATTCTCTCCCTTCGTAATTGTAGACTCACGACAAGTATATTGTACAACTCGACAGCTACGTTTAACAACACCAACGACACTAAACATACGATACCTACGCAAGTAAAATTACCATTTTCACCTGGAGGTCAGTCGTTACCTGAGTAAAAATACCATTATTCTTTGGAGATTTATCGTTTAATCAGAGTAACAATCCCCTTTTCACTTGGAAATATATTTTTGGCCTGAATAACAAACCCCTTTTCACTTGGAATTCTATTTTTGCCCTGGATAACAAACCTTTTTCACTTGGAAATCTATTTTTTCTCTTGGTAACAAACCTTTTTCACTTGTAAATATTTTTTTCCTCGGCTAACAAACCTTTTTTCACTTGGAAATATATTTTTTCTCTGGGTAACAAACCTTTTTCACTTGGAAATATATTTTTTCTCTGGTTAACAAACCTTTTTCACTTGGAAATATATTTTTTCTCTGGTTAACAAACCTTTTTCACTTGGAAATATAATTTTTCTCTGGGCAACAAATCTTTTTCACTTGGAAATATTTTTTTTCCCCGGGTAACAAACCTTTTTCCCTGAGCAACAAACCATTTTCACTTGGTGGTCCGTCGTTTACCCGAGTAAAAATATCATTTTCTTTTGGAGATCCGGCGTTTACCCCGTGTAACAATACATTTTCACTTGGAAAAATACTTTTACCTAGAGTAACTAATCATTTTCTCCTGGGTAACAAACCCTTTTCCCTTGGAAATATATTTTTTCCCTGGGTACTAAACCATTTTCGTTTGGAAATATATTTTTTTCTCTGAGTAACAACGCCATTTTCTCTTGGAGATGTGATGTTTACCTAAGTAAAAATATCATTTTCGTTTTGAAATCTGACAACCACACGCATCAATTTGGTATTTGTTGTATTGGCGACAGTTTGAAATTGATTACAACGAACAGTGACGAAAATATAAACCGACAACCGGTTTCAGAGTATACCCGCATCGATCGCATCGCATCTATATCATCGGTGAACCACATGAAATAACAGCATACCATTGGATATCGAAATGTATGTTTTGGAAATCGACGGATATTGTATGTCCTGGTGTGTGTGTGTCTGTGTGTGTGTCCGGGTTCGTGCTTTAGATTTTCCAGAGTCAAAATGTCTGAATAAAACACCTCCTCGACTTTGATAGCTGGTTGATACACGGATAATGGTGTTCGGAAAACGGATGAATTTATGTTCCCCATGGCGCTAACAACTCCGGGTTACTTGTGAGTTTCCTCAGGTCTGTTTACTATATTGTGTCTTTACTGATCAATACATGTCGCTCCAGTCAGCTGAAACCGGATCACTAATACGAGAAAGTGTGTGGGGGCCTGATCTGGATATTCACTCATGAACCAACGACCAATATTCAAGTAAACATGGTACAGACAGTGTTTTGTCTCCATGAAAAATACCAACCATCACATACAAGTAACGTCGCGATTGTTCACAAGTATTCGCGTAAACGAGGTGTACATACAATGTGTCGGTGTACAAACATCATGGAAAACAAATTCATGTTCTCAAGTCTCATCATGCGACGACTCTGTACATTCAATGTGGGCATAGATGACTTGGAGACAGACAAGCAGCCATATTTGGACGTAACATGGTCTCAGTATGAACCGACCTCCACCCAACTTGTGAAAAATGAATCTCACACGAGTACAGCCCTTTCACGGGTTCACAGCTTGATTTTGTAAGATTGTTCGGATTCTCAAGTAGACTTGTATCGTGATACAGACTTCGACATAATCGGGTTGCGTAACTCGCTCAATCCCTCCACGTATTGTTCGTCCTAACCTGCGAACTTTTTTGCTGAGGCCGCAGTGTTTCACCCGGTGTAATGTATTTGGCGATCACCATCGTTATCAATCTTTCACGCGATGAATATGTCAGATGTCGCTACTCCCACATAACGACTACAGATAAACATCGTGAGCAGTGACTCCGGATTGAAATCGTAAACAGGGACTCTGTGTGTGTGTGTGTGAATCTCGAGTTCGATTACGATTAGATAATGTAATCCAAGGTGTGTCTCTGCGGTTGAAGACTGATTTCATGTTAACCACTCCGCAAGAGGGCGCTGACTCGTAATTCTACATGTCGTTATAAAACGTGGTTGGAAACTTTTGGTCTAGTTGATCCAGCTACGTATTGAAACAGTTCACTCACGCAGACCGCTGAGAAAACGTCGTCGTTACCTAGCCATATCCACGAGTAAATATGGGACTACGCGTAACTATCCATAGATTCCTCTGGCCCCACACCGTGGTTTTACGACACAGACAAGATGCAGCAGTGGAAATATTAAAAATGAAAAACGATACCTTGGTGACATTTGATTTTGATTTTACACCTGATGAACCATACACTCGATTGGTACATTGGGAGGACAACTCTATCGTCAAGGTTGAGGGAAAAGAAATGTACAGATTTGTTGGTGTTGTGGATATTCAGCGAAAATCGGGATGCGTGATAGTAGACGGTTCGCATATTTGACTGAGAATATATCGGTGTGTTACGTCCAAATATGGCTGCTTGTCTGTCTCCAAGTCATCTATGCCCACATTGAATGTACAGAGTCGTCGCATGATGAGACTTGAGAACATGAATTTGTTTTCCATGATGTTTGTACACCGACACATTGTATGTACACCTCGTTTACGCGAATACTTGTGAACAATCGCGACGTTACTTGTATGTGATGGTTGGTATTTTTCATGGAGACAAAACACTGTCTGTACCATGTTTACTTGAATATTGGTCGTTGGTTCATGAGTGAATATCCAGATCAGGCCCCCACACACTTTCTCGTATTAGTGATCCGGTTTCAGCTGACTGGAGCGACATGTATTGATCAGTAAAGACACAATATAGTAAACAGACCTGAGGAAACTCACAAGTAACCCGGAGTTGTTAGCGCCATGGGGAACATAAATTCATCCGTTTTCCGAACACCATTATCCGTGTATCAACCAGCTATCAAAGTCGAGGAGGTGTTTTATTCAGACATTTTGACTCTGGAAAATCTAAAGCACGAACCCGGACACACACACAGACACACACACACCAGGACATACAATATCCGTCGATTTCCAAAACATACATTTCGATATCCAATGGTATGCTGTTATTTCATGTGGTTAACCGATGATATAGATGCGATGCGATCGATGCGGGTATACTCTGAAACCGGTTGTCGGTTTATATTTTCGTCACTGTTCGTTGTAATCAATTTCAAACTGTCGCCAATACAACAAATACCAAATTGATGCGTGTGGTTGTCAGATTTCAAAACGAAAATGATATTTTTACTTAGGTAAACATCACATCTCCAAGAGAAAATGGCGTTGTTACTCAGAGAAAAAAATATATTTCCAAACGAAAATGGTTTAGTACCCAGGGAAAAAATATATTTCCAAGGGAAAAGGGTTTGTTACCCAGGAGAAAATGATTAGTTACTCTAGGTAAAAGTATTTTTCCAAGTGAAAATGTATTGTTACACGGGGTAAACGCCGGATCTCCAAAAGAAAATGATATTTTTACTCGGGTAAACGACGGACCACCAAGTGAAAATGGTTTGTTGCTCAGGGAAAAAGGTTTGTTACCCGGGGAAAAAAAATATTTCCAAGTGAAAAAGATTTGTTGCCCAGAGAAAAATTATATTTCCAAGTGAAAAAGGTTTGTTAACCAGAGAAAAAATATATTTCCAAGTGAAAAAGGTTTGTTAACCAGAGAAAAAATATATTTCCAAGTGAAAAAGGTTTGTTACCCAGAGAAAAAATATATTTCCAAGTGAAAAAAGGTTTGTTAGCCGAGGAAAAAAATATTTACAAGTGAAAAAGGTTTGTTACCAAGAGAAAAAATAGATTTCCAAGTAAAAAAGGTTTGTTATCCAGGGCAAAAATAGATTTCCAAGTGAAAAGGGGTTTGTTATTCAGGCCAAAAATATATTTCCAAGTGAAAAGGGGATTGTTACTCTGATTAAACGATAAATCTCCAAAGAATAATGGTATTTTTACTCAGGTAACGACTGACCTCCAGGTGAAAATGGTAATTTTACTTGCGTAGGTATCGTATGTTTAGTGTCGTTGGTGTTGTTAAACGTAGCTGTCGAGTTGTACAATATACTTGTCGTGAGTCTACAATTACGAAGGGAGAGAATGAAATTGCTATTATGAGTGCCAGAAGGTTGTTGTATGTAGATTTGACAGTAACCCTATCATTCGCATATGACAAACACAATCATGGTCATTAACTAACTTGCTCGGTCTCGATCAATGCAAAAGAGACGATTCGTTTTTTGAAACCGTAGCGAAGACCACATGTAAATCGATGTGATAGACTTCTACCCCCTTACATTCAGTCGTGTCGTGTCCATTTTAATACGGATCCCACATGTATGACATGCACACACTAACGCCGTAAACAGAAGTCGATGATTTTGATTAATAAAAATATTTCTTGACTACATCGGAATGTCTATGTTGTAGAAAGTAAATATTTTTATGGTGTTGTGTGTTTAATGAAAGCGATTGGTTACAAGTATGTTTTGGCGGAATAAAATTTATTTTTCTGTATGTGACAGTTTGCGAGGAAATGAAAATAGATTCGTGGTTTTAATTGAATTGTGACTGTGTTGTTTTAATGTACGTTTCAACAGGTAGACTTGACACTGAACAACAATTCGACCCACAAAACATATTCGTTGTATGATTTGTCACTGGTGTGTAAAGGGTTAGGAATATTTTGAGTGATAATATCTACTAGCTGTTTTGTTGTGAGGGCGATTATGTGATGACTCAGCACTTTTCGTTAGCAAAGTAGATTGATCTATGTGAAAGATGTAAGGATCGTGGCTAGAAACATATGTACTTTGTTGTTGGAGTAGCTGATTTACTGCTATGGTGTTGACATAACCCTCTGGAAGTGAGTATGCTTTTCTTTCACGAAAGTTTACGTGGCTCCGTTGTAATAAATTTGTGTTGACTAAACTCGGATGGATACTGCAATTGTGCTGGACTTACACATGGTATTCGCATACTGCACGCATACAAACTTTTGTGTAAACAACTCTGATGTTTCTGTTGGTACTAGTGCTGTGTTGAACTATTTGGTTCTTAAGACACATGAACACCCATTCAGACAATAAAGGTCTTGTGATATCGAAACAGTTTGTAGAGTCTAACCAACCATTCTTTAGTTTCGTAATGCGAGAATATCGAGTAAAGTTAATTACTTAGTGTGATGTTAATATCCTTCGTACTTTTGTAAGAGTTGTGGAGTAACATACCGAGTAACTAGTTGACACAAACAAAATATTGAATGACTGCTAACGCATTGAGTTCGTAATCCAAGAGGGTGAAATTTGTTTACTGTTAAACTAACATAACTCGTATCCAGCGAAACAGATACAATCCGGTGATGTGATGTTGGTCAATATCCATTTTGTAAAGATTGAGTAAATCCTCTTCCGTCAGGTGGGTGTGGTTCAAATCAATAGCATGTTACACATAAACATCATTTGTATTGAGGGTGATATTGTTGAGTGATGATGCCGCAACAACACAATAAGTATTATTTTGTATCGGGTGTTTGTGCTTTAGGAATAGCGAAGTGTGTGATATTTTGGATATCTGTGTTTGGGTGAAACTAGGGTTGTCCTTGGGTCTTGTGTTGGGTAAATCAGAACTATGCCTAGAATTCAAGCACGTCCAAGTAACGTCTTTTAGTGACAGAGTATTGTGATGACATTTACTTTAGCGAATGACAACGGAAAAATTTCCAATTTCTCTGATCGTGTGTGTGTGTGTGTGTGTGTGTTTTACAAATAACTCCAGTACACCTAACTATAGGACACATTTAGTAAACATCGTGCAAATTGTTTCTTTGTGATGGTAACGACTTTCGGCGGCTTAGTTTCATGTCAGGAATTATTATTTGAGGGTTCAAGAACAATTTCAATCAATACTACAAATGAACAACAATGCAAAACACGTTTAGCAAATAACAGTGTAGCAAGTACTTTTTTGATATTACGATTGTTGTGCATCAGACATTTCTAACTGAATTGGATGCATCTAACAAACATATCACAATTTACTTTTGTAATGACCAAAGTCTTAGAGTGAATAACCTCGCGATATTTTACATTTAGCACGCACAATGGGGGGGGGGGGGTTACTGAAATGATTAAGAATTGATCGCTAGCTTCGAACGGTACTCGATACTCAAAGTGATATTTTCACACTCTGTAAAGTGCATATGTTTCAATTCTCTGTCACAAATTCCGACAATAAATTGTTGGATTCAATAGTAACGATACTGTGATATACTGATTCTACACTTAGTCGTTTCAATTACCCGTTGGGAATCGGGATAATAAAGCATTTTGTATCGGAGGTTTAATGTATGAATACTGGAATTATTACATCTTTAGTGTTGTTTATCGCAAACGATAGATTTTAATAATTGTACTGATTGTTGAATGTAATAATACCGATATTGTCGTTTCATCTTTAGTCTTGGTTACTGAAAATATTTTCTGATATCCGCGATACGCAGAGTGATTTTTACCAAGGTGGAGTAATTTTCCTATCAAGAACATTTCAGACACACATAGTTTTACAGCTTAATATGTTAATAACATCGGTACTGAAAAGTTTGTTGCTGTCATAACATTTACCACAACGCCGGGTCTAATTAACGCAAATAATTCAATAATAAAGTAATGATCAACTATTACAAAATCTCATATGTCAAATCAATGTGTCAATCCTTATGTTCACAGCATGATAACTTTGAATATAACACCATCGTTCGATTGTAAGAAATGAGTTCTCAACTACGTTGGTCAGACATTCAAATATCATATACTCAAAACATATGTTAATCTCAAGTCGCCGACACCGAGAAGTAATTACTTTTGTCTTACAAAATATACCACATAGTAATTTTTTTTTTGTCTTGCAGAGTAGTAACGACTTTTACAGTTGAATAAAAATACGAGTTGGTGGACTATGAATACAACCGAACTTGCTATGGATTTTGGATTGTGGTGATTACTGGCGTAGTCTTGTCTACTTTTCATAAGGATACTTTTTGCTTTGGTTGGGTAAGTTACAAACGGGTTGACTTGACAAGGTTTTTTGTATTTTACTCTTTTGTTTATGGGAAGATGGTAAAATGTTGAGACGTAATACTATTTCCGTTCACTCGATTACAAAAAAAAAACCTGATAGCTTGTTCAAGGTTTCGAAAAATAGATTGAAATATTCCGATTTAACTCATCGCGTCACAAGTCGATCGCGGTATGCATAAGTGGTTGTCAAGTTAGAAATATTTACAACAGGTGCTATTTCATTGATTGATTCTATTGTGTGTGGTAACACATAAAAATATCGCGATAGTATTTACTGAAACTGATAAACGGAAAACTCAGTCGTGAATAGAGTTGTAAGTTTCAAGGATTGTTTCAAAGTGTAATCTTGAAATGTGACTGGATCAAAGTTGGTAGTCATGTTTGTCAAAGTCCAAATATTTCATTTTGGATTATCTGGATTTACCTTCAGTACATCCCGCGAATGGATTCCGATGCGGTACTATAACATTTTTGATAATAATGACTCAAGGATTTTCAATCAACAATACTGGAATTTTTTGGTAATGCTAGAGTTGCCAAGTGATTAGTTGCGTGTTTTTGTTAAGAGTTTGATTTCGTGTTGATAAAGACAATAACTGTATAATGCACATACTTGTGATTCTTGATTTTTGTAGAGTTATAGTTGGTATTGATTCTATAGCTATGAAAACGACGGCGCGGAGTGTGCGAATAATTCGATGTGGCTGAAAGTCGGTGTCAGTAATATTCAGGTTGCAGTCGAATCAAAAGATCACGAAAAGATTTTTCAAAATAATTAGAATTGTACCGAATTAACACATTCAGATACGAATCAACTTGAACTGTGTAGTGAGTTTCATTTCGAGTTGACAAATTGACGCATTGATTGAATATTCTCATGATTTGGATCACGCAACTAAAGTCAACCACTCTTCTGAAGTGTCAAAACATATAGCGATCGCGGGCAAGTGACAAATTGCTGGTTTTGAATCACCGTCTGCGACGGTTCTGTGACAAACTAATTACCGAAATATTACCTTGTGAGCGGGCATGAGAGAGTGCTATGTCTGCAGCATTATCCGGTGAGTGGTCGTTGGATTTTAAAATTATATCACAACCTTTTGAATAAGCGTTCACTTCACAAAGGATTAGGCTTAGAGCGGAAATAAGTGACAATTTGTCGCTATTCAAGTTACCGACACTGGCGGTCTGTTATTCGTTACTTATTAAATCTTATGAGTGAAATCAAGTTCTGCGACAAACTGATTACTAAAATTTCACCGCGTGAGCGAGCCAACACGAGTTTCCAATACGACATGCGAGAGATACCTATACTTGAAAGTACGACGTGCGAGCGCACCCATAAGAACACATGGCGAATCACCACCTCAGCCTATACCTGTAACGTTATCATGTCACCCGAGTCATTATCTTGTCAGAGATCGCGGGGTTTTGCAAACTATTTCACACATTTTTGAAGTGTTAGTTTGTGAACGCGGTTATTGTTGATATTCGAATCGCCGACTACGCCGGCTCTGCGGTAAACTAATTACCAAAATATTACCTTGGAAGTGATTCCTAGATTTAGCAAACTATTTCGCACTGACTGGATTAGTGTAATAATCGATACGATAGTAGCACAAAACAGCTGCACGGGCAACAATTCAGCGCGCAGGTCATTCGAAATATAGGTCGCACTGCTTAATCCTCACAACAAGCCACGTTTCCGTTTGTGCGGTTATTGTTGGTGACTCGTACATATTCAACACCACGCGAGAGATGGCCGAAAGTGCGAATCACGACCGCGCCCATAAGAACACACGGTGAATCACCACAGAACCCGTAAGAATACACGACAGGCGAATCGCCGCCACCGCCTATAGCAAAAAAGGCGAGTCACCACCCCGGGTTTTCACGGCGAATCACGACCGCGGCCTATAGCAAAAAAGGCGAATCACGACCGCACCCATAAGAACACATGGCGAATCGCGGCCCAGAGGGGGGTCTAAAAAGGCGAATCGCCACCCCGGGTTTCCAGGCGAATCGCCACCCCGCCATAAGAGCCCCTGCCACCTCACGTGCGATCCTATATACTACTAACGATTAACGAAGGCTGTTTGAATTTCTTTTTGGAGGGGGGCATAGTATACGGATCGCAGGGCAGCGTGCATTGTGTACATTTTTGACTCTATATGCTCGCGAGCGTCTGTAGTGATTTGGATTTGTCGAAAAATGCCCAACAGCGTATATTTGCGATGGGTATGGTACATAAGATGGACAGGACAACATAACGTTCATGAACTAATGCGATCTTACTGGCGTCGGTTCGTGGATTTGTGAACGGTGTAGTCGCGCCGACCAAAATCCTGAGTGCAGTATATATTATAACAGCAGTTCCTAAGGCCATTTATCGCCTCGATTAACAGCGATAACGTTCCGAACGAGTATGATACGGTAACAGAACAGTCGCACCTTCGGTGCCTAACTGTCCAAAGTGTCCATGCATCTGCGTTCGAGTTAGTTGCAATACCTATTAATGTCGGTCGGAGGCTGTGGTAGATCAAACCTCATAGACTGATCGATTGATTGATAATAATCATTGGAAACAGCGATTGAACATACTTGTTAATGGTAATCTGTGAAGCATAACTGTTCACAGTGCTCAGTGTCGTTGCCGAAAGTATTTGGGTCGTATATAGATCGATGAATATTACGCTGGTGCGAATGGTTAAGTATAGCAGGGTATATTTTTAGCTCTACTAGTACTGTCACCAGGTATACATGGTAGTTCCGTCAGTGAGTGAAAAGTTGTGTTGTGTGTCGATTTGGCTTGTGTATCTCGTGAGCATACATGTTCAGTGCTATAGGATTTTTTTGTGCAGTGTGTCCAACTTGAGTTACACAAATTGGTTTGATGTCACATTGGGAGTCGCTCTGAAAGCTCTAGCTTGCGTGAGAAATAGGCAGACAAGTATATAGGGAGTGTTGGTATTAGAATTACTTAGTGTAACCCACTGACATCATATTCATATTTACCAATTATGGCTTCACGTCGGTTTTTGTGGGATCACTTATGATATGATCACTGAACAAAGAATTTATAGAAGTCCTGATCAAAATGATAGCAAACTTTCGCATGTTTAGGACGCACGATCTCACCTTGCGTTCAATGCGTGGTTTTGTAAAATCATTGGATATAGCACCAACTTCATTGATTAGGGGTCTGTGAGCATTCATTGCTGAGTCTCTTTTAACTCGAAACATTCCTTAGTGGTAGATCTTCACGTTTCTACTCATTAGTTTAGTTACTATGTCGACCATGAAGGATCTTGGTTCTGGTGCTTGTGGAGGCAGTAATCCTCTTGTGAAAGCCACCCAGCATGTCAATCAAAATATGGCATTTGGTCCTGCCGGAGTTATGAGAAGTAATAATGTTTGTTACTCGATCTTTTTATATCATGGTTGCCATACCTCCGTTTGTTTGACTACCTTTGGATTTTGCCATCCGCTGATGTATTCCTGGTAAACTAGATGCACAGGCCTAGCCATGACCATGATGAACATTCACGATTTTATTCAACAATGTTTATGAGCGAGAGTTCTTAGTGATCATGTGGTGTCACAGTTTGATAGTGATGTTATGTCAGATGACATCGCAACGCTGACAATGTGGGTGTATAGGTAGAGGCCCTATTGCCAACTACAAACAAATCAGCATTATTTAACCCGATAATGCTGAGTTGTTGCGACTTTCCCCTTTGTGGCCCCCCAATTTGTTTTTCCTTTCATTGTGGCCGTCCCGAACTTGAAACCAAACGTCCAAACGATAGGCATAGTTTATGGAGGGTTTTGAAGTCCACTGTAAACGATGCCTACTAAGAAATATTATTCAGGAGTTGAGGTGTTATCACCGAGTGAAATTTCGAGACACACAGCCATTCGTAGAAGCGGAACTTATTGATGATTGTGTACTGTGTAGTTGTTGTTGTCGGTTTGTGTGTTTTGAAGTAAAATCAAATCGGCAAATCTACAGCTCGCTGCTCTCAGATTTGAACGTTATTTTGTTTTTAAGCATCAAATTACCACAACCAACTTTCATTCAAAATTTCGAAAAATAGGTTGATGAGGATAACCATAAAATATCATTGATTATGATATGTAGGAGTTGTAAATTGTAAGAAAATATTTATCTATCCATCCATCCATCCATCCATCCATCCATCCATCCATCCATCCATCCATCCATCCATCCATCCATCCATCCATCCATCCATCCATCCATCCATCCATCCATCCATCCATCCATCCATCCATCCATCCATCCATCCATCCATCCATCCATCCATCCATCCATCCATCCATCCATCCATCCATCCATCCATCCATCCATCCATCCATCCATCCATCCATCCATCCATCCATCCATCCATCCATCCATCCATCCATCCATCCATCCATCCATCCATCCATCCATCCATCCATCCATCCATCCATCCATCCATCCATCCATCCATCCATCCATCCATCCATCCATCCATCCATCCATCCATCCATCCATCCATCCATCCATCCATCCATCCATCCATCCATCCATCCATCCATCCATCCATCCATCCATCCATCCATCCATCCATCCATCCATCCATCCATCCATCCATCCATCCATCCATCCATCCATCCATCCATCCATCCATCCATCCATCCATCCATCCATCCATCCATCCATCCATCCATCCATCCATCCATCCATCCATCCATCCATCCATCCATCCATCCATCCATCCATCCATCCATCCATCCATCCATCCATCCATCCATCCATCCATCCATCCATCCATCCATCCATCCATCCATCCATCCATCCATCCATCCATCCATCCATCCATCCATCCATCCATCCATCCATCCATCCATCCATCCATCCATCCATCCATCCATCCATCCATCCATCCATCCATCCATCCATCCATCCATCCATCCATCCATCCATCCATCCATCCATCCATCCATCCATCCATCCATCCATCCATCCATCCATCCATCCATCCATCCATCCATCCATCCATCCATCCATCCATCCATCCATCCATCCATCCATCCATCCATCCATCCATCCATCCATCCATCCATCCATCCATCCATCCATCCATCCATCCATCCATCCATCCATCCATCCATCCATCCATCCATCCATCCATCCATCCATCCATCCATCAGTAGTATATAGGATCGCACGTGAGGTGGCAGGGGCTCTTATGGCGGGGTGGCGATTCGCCTGGAAACCCGGGGTGGCGATTCGCCTTTTTAGACCCCCCTCTGGGCCGCGATTCGCCATGTGTTCTTATGGGTGCGGTCGTGATTCGCCTTTTTTGCTATAGGCCGCGGTCGTGATTCGCCGTGAAAACCCGGGGTGGTGACTCGCCTTTTTTGCTATAGGCGGTGGCGGCGATTCGCCTGTCGTGTATTCTTACGGGTTCTGTGGTGATTCACCGTGTGTTCTTATGGGCGCGGTCGTGATTCGCACTTTCGGCCATCTCTCGCGTGGTGTTGAATATGTACGAGTCACCAACAATAACCGCACAAACGGAAACGTGGCTTGTTGTGAGGATTAAGCAGTGCGACCTATATTTCGAATGACCTGCGCGCTGAATTGTTGCCCGTGCAGCTGTTTTGTGCTACTATCGTATCGATTATTACACTAATCCAGTCAGTGCGAAATAGTTTGCTAAATCTAGGAATCACTTCCAAGGTAATATTTTGGTAATTAGTTTACCGCAGAGCCGGCGTAGTCGGCGATTCGAATATCAACAATAACCGCGTTCACAAACTAACACTTCAAAAATGTGTGAAATAGTTTGCAAAACCCCGCGATCTCTGACAAGATAATGACTCGGGTGACATGATAACGTTACAGGTATAGGCTGAGGTGGTGATTCGCCATGTGTTCTTATGGGTGCGCTCGCACGTCGTACTTTCAAGTATAGGTATCTCTCGCATGTCGTATTGGAAACTCGTGTTGGCTCGCTCACGCGGTGAAATTTTAGTAATCAGTTTGTCGCAGAACTTGATTTCACTCATAAGATTTAATAAGTAACGAATAACAGACCGCCAGTGTCGGTAACTTGAATAGCGACAAATTGTCACTTATTTCCGCTCTAAGCCTAATCCTTTGTGAAGTGAACGCTTATTCAAAAGGTTGTGATATAATTTTAAAATCCAACGACCACTCACCGGATAATGCTGCAGACATAGCACTCTCTCATGCCCGCTCACAAGGTAATATTTCGGTAATTAGTTTGTCACAGAACCGTCGAAGACGGTGATTCAAAACCAGCAATTTGTCACTTGCCCGCGATCGCTATATGTTTTGACACTTCAGAAGAGTGGTTGACTTTAGTTGCGTGATCCAAATCATGAGAATATTCAATCAATGCGTCAATTTGTCAACTCGAAATGAAACTCACTACACAGTTCAAGTTGATTCGTATCTGAATGTGTTAATTCGGTACAATTCTAATTATTTTGAAAAATCTTTTCGTGATCTTTTGATTCGACTGCAACCTGAATATTACTGACACCGACTTTCAGCCACATCGAATTATTCGCACACTCCGCGCCGTCGTTTTCATAGCTATAGAATCAATACCAACTATAACTCTACAAAAATCAAGAATCACAAGTATGTGCATTATACAGTTATTGTCTTTATCAACACGAAATCAAACTCTTAACAAAAACACGCAACTAATCACTTGGCAACTCTAGCATTACCAAAAAATTCCAGTATTGTTGATTGAAAATCCTTGAGTCATTATTATCAAAAATGTTATAGTACCGCATCGGAATCCATTCGCGGGATGTACTGAAGGTAAATCCAGATAATCCAAAATGAAATATTTGGACTTTGACAAACATGACTACCAACTTTGATCCAGTCACATTTCAAGATTACACTTTGAAACAATCCTTGAAACTTACAACTCTATTCACGACTGAGTTTTCCGTTTATCAGTTTCAGTAAATACTATCGCGATATTTTTATGTGTTACCACACACAATAGAATCAATCAATGAAATAGCACCTGTTGTAAATATTTCTAACTTGACAACCACTTATGCATACCGCGATCGACTTGTGACGCGATGAGTTAAATCGGAATATTTCAATCTATTTTTCGAAACCTTGAACAAGCTATCAGTTTTTTTTTTGTAATCGAGTGAACGGAAATAGTATTACGTCTCAACATTTTACCATCTTCCCATAAACAAAAGAGTAAAATACAAAAAACCTTGTCAAGTCAACCCGTTTGTAACTTACCCAACCAAAGCAAAAAGTATCCTTATGAAAAGTAGACAAGACTACGCCAGTAATCACCACAATCCAAAATCCATAGCAAGTTCGGTTGTATTCATAGTCCACCAACTCGTATTTTTATTCAACTGTAAAAGTCGTTACTACTCTGCAAGACAAAAAAAAAATTACTATGTGGTATATTTTGTAAGACAAAAGTAATTACTTCTCGGTGTCGGCGACTTGAGATTAACATATGTTTTGAGTATATGATATTTGAATGTCTGACCAACGTAGTTGAGAACTCATTTCTTACAATCGAACGATGGTGTTATATTCAAAGTTATCATGCTGTGAACATAAGGATTGACACATTGATTTGACATATGAGATTTTGTAATAGTTGATCATTACTTTATTATTGAATTATTTGCGTTAATTAGACCCGGCGTTGTGGTAAATGTTATGACAGCAACAAACTTTTCAGTACCGATGTTATTAACATATTAAGCTGTAAAACTATGTGTGTCTGAAATGTTCTTGATAGGAAAATTACTCCACCTTGGTAAAAATCACTCTGCGTATCGCGGATATCAGAAAATATTTTCAGTAACCAAGACTAAAGATGAAACGACAATATCGGTATTATTACATTCAACAATCAGTACAATTATTAAAATCTATCGTTTGCGATAAACAACACTAAAGATGTAATAATTCCAGTATTCATACATTAAACCTCCGATACAAAATGCTTTATTATCCCGATTCCCAACGGGTAATTGAAACGACTAAGTGTAGAATCAGTATATCACAGTATCGTTACTATTGAATCCAACAATTTATTGTCGGAATTTGTGACAGAGAATTGAAACATATGCACTTTACAGAGTGTGAAAATATCACTTTGAGTATCGAGTACCGTTCGAAGCTAGCGATCAATTCTTAATCATTTCAGTAACCCCCCCCCCCCATTGTGCGTGCTAAATGTAAAATATCGCGAGGTTATTCACTCTAAGACTTTGGTCATTACAAAAGTAAATTGTGATATGTTTGTTAGATGCATCCAATTCAGTTAGAAATGTCTGATGCACAACAATCGTAATATCAAAAAAGTACTTGCTACACTGTTATTTGCTAAACGTGTTTTGCATTGTTGTTCATTTGTAGTATTGATTGAAATTGTTCTTGAACCCTCAAATAATAATTCCTGACATGAAACTAAGCCGCCGAAAGTCGTTACCATCACAAAGAAACAATTTGCACGATGTTTACTAAATGTGTCCTATAGTTAGGTGTACTGGAGTTATTTGTAAAACACACACACACACACACACGATCAGAGAAATTGGAAATTTTTCCGTTGTCATTCGCTAAAGTAAATGTCATCACAATACTCTGTCACTAAAAGACGTTACTTGGACGTGCTTGAATTCTAGGCATAGTTCTGATTTACCCAACACAAGACCCAAGGACAACCCTAGTTTCACCCAAACACAGATATCCAAAATATCACACACTTCGCTATTCCTAAAGCACAAACACCCGATACAAAATAATACTTATTGTGTTGTTGCGGCATCATCACTCAACAATATCACCCTCAATACAAATGATGTTTATGTGTAACATGCTATTGATTTGAACCACACCCACCTGACGGAAGAGGATTTACTCAATCTTTACAAAATGGATATTGACCAACATCACATCACCGGATTGTATCTGTTTCGCTGGATACGAGTTATGTTAGTTTAACAGTAAACAAATTTCACCCTCTTGGATTACGAACTCAATGCGTTAGCAGTCATTCAATATTTTGTTTGTGTCAACTAGTTACTCGGTATGTTACTCCACAACTCTTACAAAAGTACGAAGGATATTAACATCACACTAAGTAATTAACTTTACTCGATATTCTCGCATTACGAAACTAAAGAATGGTTGGTTAGACTCTACAAACTGTTTCGATATCACAAGACCTTTATTGTCTGAATGGGTGTTCATGTGTCTTAAGAACCAAATAGTTCAACACAGCACTAGTACCAACAGAAACATCAGAGTTGTTTACACAAAAGTTTGTATGCGTGCAGTATGCGAATACCATGTGTAAGTCCAGCACAATTGCAGTATCCATCCGAGTTTAGTCAACACAAATTTATTACAACGGAGCCACGTAAACTTTCGTGAAAGAAAAGCATACTCACTTCCAGAGGGTTATGTCAACACCATAGCAGTAAATCAGCTACTCCAACAACAAAGTACATATGTTTCTAGCCACGATCCTTACATCTTTCACATAGATCAATCTACTTTGCTAACGAAAAGTGCTGAGTCATCACATAATCGCCCTCACAACAAAACAGCTAGTAGATATTATCACTCAAAATATTCCTAACCCTTTACACACCAGTGACAAATCATACAACGAATATGTTTTGTGGGTCGAATTGTTGTTCAGTGTCAAGTCTACCTGTTGAAACGTACATTAAAACAACACAGTCACAATTCAATTAAAACCACGAATCTATTTTCATTTCCTCGCAAACTGTCACATACAGAAAAATAAATTTTATTCCGCCAAAACATACTTGTAACCAATCGCTTTCATTAAACACACAACACCATAAAAATATTTACTTTCTACAACATAGACATTCCGATGTAGTCAAGAAATATTTTTATTAATCAAAATCATCGACTTCTGTTTACGGCGTTAGTGTGTGCATGTCATACATGTGGGATCCGTATTAAAATGGACACGACACGACTGAATGTAAGGGGGTAGAAGTCTATCACATCGATTTACATGTGGTCTTCGCTACGGTTTCAAAAAACGAATCGTCTCTTTTGCATTGATCGAGACCGAGCAAGTTAGTTAATGACCATGATTGTGTTTGTCATATGCGAATGATAGGGTTACTGTCAAATCTACATACAACAACCTTCTGGCACTCATAATAGCAATTTCATTCTCTCCCTTCGTAATTGTAGACTCACGACAAGTATATTGTACAACTCGACAGCTACGTTTAACAACACCAACGACACTAAACATACGATACCTACGCAAGTAAAATTACCATTTTCACCTGGAGGTCAGTCGTTACCTGAGTAAAAATACCATTATTCTTTGGAGATTTATCGTTTAATCAGAGTAACAATCCCCTTTTCACTTGGAAATATATTTTTGGCCTGAATAACAAACCCCTTTTCACTTGGAAATCTATTTTTGCCCTGGATAACAAACCTTTTTCACTTGGAAATCTATTTTTTCTCTTGGTAACAAACCTTTTTCACTTGTAAATATTTTTTTCCTCGGCTAACAAACCTTTTTTCACTTGGAAATATATTTTTTCTCTGGGTAACAAACCTTTTTCACTTGGAAATATATTTTTTCTCTGGTTAACAAACCTTTTTCACTTGGAAATATATTTTTTCTCTGGTTAACAAACCTTTTTCACTTGGAAATATAATTTTTCTCTGGGCAACAAATCTTTTTCACTTGGAAATATTTTTTTTCCCCGGGTAACAAACCTTTTTCCCTGAGCAACAAACCATTTTCACTTGGTGGTCCGTCGTTTACCCGAGTAAAAATATCATTTTCTTTTGGAGATCCGGCGTTTACCCCGTGTAACAATACATTTTCACTTGGAAAAATACTTTTACCTAGAGTAACTAATCATTTTCTCCTGGGTAACAAACCCTTTTCCCTTGGAAATATATTTTTTCCCTGGGTACTAAACCATTTTCGTTTGGAAATATATTTTTTTCTCTGAGTAACAACGCCATTTTCTCTTGGAGATGTGATGTTTACCTAAGTAAAAATATCATTTTCGTTTTGAAATCTGACAACCACACGCATCAATTTGGTATTTGTTGTATTGGCGACAGTTTGAAATTGATTACAACGAACAGTGACGAAAATATAAACCGACAACCGGTTTCAGAGTATACCCGCATCGATCGCATCGCATCTATATCATCGGTGAACCACATGAAATAACAGCATACCATTGGATATCGAAATGTATGTTTTGGAAATCGACGGATATTGTATGTCCTGGTGTGTGTGTGTCTGTGTGTGTGTCCGGGTTCGTGCTTTAGATTTTCCAGAGTCAAAATGTCTGAATAAAACACCTCCTCGACTTTGATAGCTGGTTGATACACGGATAATGGTGTTCGGAAAACGGATGAATTTATGTTCCCCATGGCGCTAACAACTCCGGGTTACTTGTGAGTTTCCTCAGGTCTGTTTACTATATTGTGTCTTTACTGATCAATACATGTCGCTCCAGTCAGCTGAAACCGGATCACTAATACGAGAAAGTGTGTGGGGGCCTGATCTGGATATTCACTCATGAACCAACGACCAATATTCAAGTAAACATGGTACAGACAGTGTTTTGTCTCCATGTTTGTTGCTGTCATAACATTTACCACAACGCCGGGTCTAATTAACGCAAATAATTCAATAATAAAGTAATGATCAACTATTACAAAATCTCATATGTCAAATCAATGTGTCAATCCTTATGTTCACAGCATGATAACTTTGAATATAACACCATCGTTCGATTGTAAGAAATGAGTTCTCAACTACGTTGGTCAGACATTCAAATATCATATACTTGGGTGGGTGGGTGGGTGGGTGGGTGGGTGGGTGGGTGGATGGATGTGTGTAACTCTGCGTGGAACAATCAATTTACTTTCTCAGATATATATATGGAAAACCGATGTGACATATTTGTCGACGAACAGTTTCGTAACGAAGCGTAGAAGGTTAAATTTATACCACAACAATTCCTTCTGAAGTTATTCGTATCGCCTGATGTTAGGAAAAAAAAACATTGCTAGCTATCTGTCAATCCCACCAATCCATATTTCGAGGCATTGTTCAAATTGTCGACGGTGTTACAGACGCATGGTTCAAAATTGCTTGAAACCCGTGAAATTTGCCAGAGAAGGCGTGATTTCGATAGAACTTGAACTTACTCTGCGAACACTCGCTGCTTCCGAAACTTAACAGCAAGACAACATCACCTGACAAATTTTGAAGCTATAGTTGTCTGATTCAACCGTGACCAGATGAGTAACAGCAATTTCAGTCGATATTTCATCGCATGTTGTGAAATACTTTGCCGCGTAGACTACTTTAGCCTAGCATCGGACAAATCCACTGACTCCACAGACATTACATAGCTAATTATATGGGTGATTTTTATCAGAGTGGAAATGCTGGCAGGTCACACGCGAGGAGGGACCAGCAAAAAACATCAACTTAACAAAGCTGACTTCTATCTGTATGACTATTGGTGCAGCCGTGCAGGGCCCCAGCCATGGAAGGAAAGGAGTAGGGTTGGTTGGTTTGTTCAGAAATTACCCTGAAACGCCAAACTTCGTCTCATAAGACAGAGCTCGAAGTGATAATGGCCTCTGCAACCAAAAAGTTACCGTACTTTTATACTTGCTAGCTCACGCATTGAAACAGAGAGTTCCGTTCTCTGGTGGAAGGGTTAGACAGCGGTTCTCAACCGGGGGTCCGCGGACCCCTGGGGGTCCGCGAAGCAATTCCAGGGGGTCCGCGAGACCTCTAAATTTATAAAAAGGTTGATAACCCAAGTATTATTATATTTTTTAATTTGAGAAAGCATGAGGCAGTTTCGCACCACAGCTGCTAAAACCTCAATGACTCATATCATCATAATAATCGTCTGACATGGACTATCGTAGTATGGAAACTCATTTCCATTGCCAGTTTTCCAATAACCTGCTGATACAAATATATTGCTGTTTATAGACGTTTTATTGGGGTTTGTGGAAAAAATTACGATATGGGAATAGTAACGTCAATCAGGGTGACTTAATGTCTGCGAAACCTTCTCGATTTGAAGTTGACAGTCTCATCAAATTAGTGAACAGTCGTTTGAAATAAAAATTTCCGAAGTATTTCCATAATTTGTCCCAATGCAGGGAACAGCTTCTTGGAGGTACAGAACTTTATTATACAATTGAATAGCATATTCATATTGAAATGAACCCGAATATTTTCGGCTTACACTCGTCATAAACCGGACAATGATATACCTGCTCTTAAAGCTCGGCTATCAGACTTTGCGCATTCTTATTATGGATGCCCTATCGACAAGGCTGATTTTTTGATGAACAAGGAGTGTTTCGTTGCTATCAAGGCATTACGCTCCAACCCTGAAATTCATATCATCAGTTATATTGGCATGCAGCCTTGTCTTGTTAAAGTTCAATTGTTCATGGTCGAAAATGTTTGCTCGTAAATATATATGTGAACCAGAACAGAACAAGTTGTTTCATGACAGTTATTCTCTGGTTGGAAAACTTGGATCCGTTCTCTGGAGCATAAAATTTGTCTATACTTTTAGATTAGGATTTCACTTTGACGGTAGAAACTCTCTGCGGGCCGATCAAAATGCCGTCGCGGGCCGAATCCGGCCAGCGGTCCGTATGTTGCCCGTCCCTGCGCTAGATGCTGGACGTGATATGTTCATAAAATATGTGTTTCTTCATTTTGGTGCCATAAATGTTGCGATAACACCAAAAGTATCGTCAGAAGCGTTATGTGTTAATATTGCATTAGCCTCCACCTATCTTTGCTGAAATGGTTTTCGGCACTCCTCGTTCATATCAAAACGAAGACGCGGATTTTCAAGACACGACCACGTACGTCAAGAAATAGAGCAGCAAAATTAGATTTGAAATAATAAAAGTCCACCAATTTCTACATAAATAGTATGATGTTATCTTCAAGAAAAATCATTATTTTGCTGTTTATCACAAGCCTACAGTTCATATTTGCACAAGACAGATGAAGGTTGCACCAAAATAGAGCTAAAATTGAACTAAAACTTGAGGGGGTCCGCAAGGGTCCGTGACGGTCAAAAGGGGTCCGCGAAGCCAAAAAGGTTGAGAACCACTGGGTTAGAAGGTGCACTGCACGGCGTGCACGCACATACCGACTTGGCAACTAATGCAATGCATGCTCAATGATGGGATATCATATACTTGCGTCGCTGGAAGATAATATTCTCACAAAGAATGCAAACTTACGAATTCTGTCCATTATTGCTTTCGAATGCATGAAAATGTACTAAACGCCCGTATACGACTGGTAATTAGGCTACAGTAGCCTAAATTTAATAGCTGCCTACAAACACTTGGAAATAATGTTCTGCGGCCCGCAGCGTCTTTCGTTTTTAAATTGCGGCCGTTATACAAGGGAAGTTGAGAACCCCTGCTCTAGGTTAACACGCACATGATTAGCAATATAGTATGATGCTGCCCTTGTTTGCTGTGATTGTCTCTTCATCCATGTAGTTTTACTCTTCTAATTGATAGCTTAATGAGACTTATCTGTATTGCTCAGATCAATATACCTGTGTCCCGACTCTAGCAGACATTTCTAAAATCCGTCAAATTTATATACAAGGATTTAGCCGAAACGGGTCAGTTTCTCAGTGTTGTGAGGTACTAATTGTTTCTTGTTTAGATGTGAAGCAGACATCTGGCATGGTTTGGCCTCCCATATTCAGACCACCGGCTCCATCAGCACTACTCGTTGGGCCTAATATCCGGGAGGTTCACCACCCTATCTCGGAAGAGTGGTAAGAAACTGATAATACCATGTTGCTTCTAAGTTCATGTGTTGCGATGTTATTTTATTCAACTTGAAGTTGATATATATTACCGTTCACTTTGAGCCGCATTCCTGGCATCAAGGAAATTCCATCAAATCGATCATTAGGGCTTTGCAGAATTGTAGGTTTGCCGGATTCCATTTAGAGCAGTGGTACTCAAACACGGGTCCGGGGCACGTTTCCCGCCGGTCCACCCAATATAATGGAATTTTCTGTCTATATTGCAAAACCGAGAAGGCGGACACTTGTCAATTAATTTGACAACTAAATCATCTAATTTTAAAATTATTCAGAAGTGGGGAACGTTTTTCTGCATGGTGTCGTAAGAGAGTTCATGGTCAACTTTAAGCGCATGTTACAATGGTGCAAGTGTTACATGAATATGCTTGAAACACTGGTACATGAACCACTTGAGCAGGGGTGTAAAACATACGGCCTACCAGACGATTTCATTCGGCCCGCGAAGCCATTCTGAGTAGATTGAAAACTTTATTTATTATCCAGCACATTTCTAACAAATGTTCAGAGGTGGTCAAAGTAGTCAAGAAAGCTACTCAAGTAGAAGTAGAAGTAGCGACGAAAAAATCTACCCAAGTACAAGTAGAAGTACTTTTTCAACAAGGCACCGAAAACTACTTGAAGTAGAAGTAGAATTGACTGACTTTAAATCTGCTCAAGTAAGTAAGTAGTTTTGAAAACAGTCTTAATTCGTTCGTATGGACTGTCAAAAGCTGCAAATTGAGTTATGCCGAAGGTGCGAAGAGCTTGATTTGTATTGACGAATCCCAGGAGGTATCGATTTGCGACAGAATAAGCATTCTTTCGTATCATGGGATGCCAATTATAGTATTGATATGAAAATGCGATACTAACCCATTGTTTACTAGAGGACGCCGTTTTAGAGAATATCATGGCATTGCGCCCTGGACCATATTATAAGGCCCCAACTTTAGGCGAAGAGCAATACGTAGAAGTTGTATCGGACACGGTTTCATCACTTTGCGCGATTAGTATACGTTAATAAAAATATTGTGGATCGTAAAAGTTATGTTTGGTGTAGCATTATTTTCGGAAAATAGAGACTTTACTACATTTGCTTTATGCTTCCACATGTATGTTCTGCAGACAAAAGAACTGAAAGTATTTATAACTCAAAGATGATACTCGCAATTAAAAGTGAAATACAAATAACACTTCTAAAAAGCGGAAAATATATTTTATGTCTTTATTTGTCCATAAAGCTTCGAAGGTGATCTGCTAAAACAGGTGTAACGTTCCAAAAGACTGGATTTTCCAGATTAGCAAGGCACGTAATGGGCTGCTAGATTACGATATGATAGGTAATTGCTAGAGTGCAAAAGGGTATAGTGTCAAACGGAATGTGGTGGGCCATATTTACTGTGATGAAATATTTGATATGCGCGACAATGCGGTGTGAGCGGAACCACGCAATCCGATACTCAAATTATATTCACAGTCACTGATACTTTCGTGAAAACATATTTGTCTCTCCATAACTACTGTGCGCGATGCGAAACAAAAATTCTTGGCTTTACTTGACTTTTATGAATAATAAATGTTGGTACTTCGTGAAAGCAGCCCCGAAATTCCTCAGGCTATCTTTCGGATTGGTGGGTTAAACTACTTCTACTTGACAAACTGAAAATAGCGAAAAGTTAGTAAGTAGATCACAAAATATTACGAGGTAGAAGTAGAAGTAGAGAAAATCAAATCTACTTGAGTAAGTAACAGAAGTAGAGGAAAACTACTTGAGTACTTCCAAAAAGTAGAAGTACTTCGTTACTGACCACCTCTGAAATGTTGACATTTTTAGTAGGGAGATTGCTTCCATCTATCAATCCCGTATGACAGCAAATGTCAAGCATGGATAGGCTTTCCGACAGGGGTGTTGTAGTTTACCTCTATGCATCATTATATAGGAACAAAATCGGCCGTATCAACATCCATTTCCAACACTGGATTTCGAGTTTTATGAAGTCTTTATTCACAGAAGCGACAACGCCAGTGCAAAACTGTTCAGGTTACATGAAGAACATATAGTTGCACCAAACTATACTTCAAATATCCGTGATCGCAGTGTTGTATCCCTTCTGACTCATTAGTTCCCGGTCTCCAGAGCAACCCGTATCACGATTTCATAATAGCCTAATGAACCGAATTCCACGTTCCGGATTTCTCGTAAGCCTATTCCTCACAATGAACGCTCAAAACACAAGGCTGCTAACGGCTATGACTAAAACAAAGGGAGCATTGAAATATGCCAACTTATAACGCCGTTAGAGCCACTTTTTTCGCGGCTGTATTCAACCGGTAAATCATCGTATTTGCCGATATTGTTGTTTGCGACTGACGTAGTTGCTAGAATAAAACGCCTAACATCCGTAATATAATGAAAGTATTCAAGTGAAATCCAAGTCCATGGATTTCCAGCTAATACTATGGAATCATTTGACTCGTGCGACCCGCGAGCGACCTGAAGGTTTAAATGCGACCTGCCACGTGAGTTGAGTTTGACACCCCCTGCACTAGAGGTACTCGGGAACATCTCGAGTATTTTTAAAATTTGAAATTCATGAATTGAAAAAATAAGTAGATCCAAGATTTCTAGTTCGCCTTGTATCCAAATGCTAGTGGGCCTACCAAAATACAAGTGAGGCAGGGAAGCTTCGCGTCCTCTCCTCGGTTCTGAAAATCGTCAATGCACGCCCGTGGTTAAAAGAAACTATAAATCAGACATGCAGAGATGGTCACCGGTGTGCGACCGCGGGCCAAGTCAGGAGAGATCTATGTACTCCCAAAAGATGCAAAGCTTATTTCAAACAGCTGTCAGAACATTTTAGGACAAATATATCAAAACCCTGTCAACACCTACTGCGCTCTGCGTGATTTACGGTTTCATGGATTTTTTTTACCTAAAAAAGGGAAGATCAAAATTTTGACATTTTTTGACAAAACTTAATTTTGACCAAATTTTGACCTCATGTATGTACATTAGGTGTTTACCACATGTTGGAATTGTACTGTCTGTCCTTGCAAAGTAGTTTGGCCTGAAGAAACATTTTTGACTTGAAAACTGACAAAGTTTTACGTGAAAAAACTTTATTTTAACGAATTCTGGACCTATAAAGAATTCCAGTAGTTACGTCACCCTTATGGTAGAAATAATTCAAATTTGTTGTAGTACAACGTACAACGAAAGATACTTACCTGCATTCTCTGGTAGAAAGTGTCTGTCCTAACTAAGTAGCTTGCCAAGAATGGAGAAAGAACGTTCAACAGCAGCAGTTGTTGACTGGTAACACTGAAGTTGTGCGTACACTGCTGGTGCCACACCGTGTTGCTTCATTCTGAAAACGTTGTCTGCATCACAGTTTTTCACCATGCGCTTCTTGATGTAAGAACCAATGCCCAGTGCCCACGCAGTACTGCTTCAGTTAGGATATTGTGATATGTTCAGCATAATACCATGTCAATCTATTTGTTTCATTTAGCCGTTTATGATTCACAATGAGCAGGTAATTGGCCGTCTACAACGGTAGGCTTATAAAGTAGGCTGCAAGCTGTAAGATATCAAATGATAAGTTCACCGGCAGTGTAGACATTTACCATACAGACAAAATGCAGGTGGAGATTTTTTTGGCTTTGTAAACAATTTTGACAATTTTTGAGCTAGCGCTACAATTTTGACAAAATTTAGACTTTATTTTGCATTGTCAAAAAAATCATCGTATCAGTTACCAAGCCTTGTTACAATTTCAATAGATTCCGTAGCAGATCAGATTATCAAATCTTGTATTCGCAGCAAACCAGCTGTTCGCAACATTTGTTTTGAAGTTTAAACGGTCTGCGAGGTCAAAAAGGTTGAGAACCAATAATGTAGTGTAGAGCAGTGGTTCTCAACCGCCGGTCCGCGATGACTTTCCTACCGGTCCGCCAGGTAGCCTATATTACAATTCATACCTCAATTTCAAGAACTGATATGTTTGCAATATAAGGCTTGTTCATTGATAACTTGAATAAAACATCAAATTTTAAACTGATTCAGAACTTCGTGAGGTAACATTAGGTCTGGAAATATGTTCGATTTGAATTTTAGTTCAACCCGTGTCATTTGACGACATGCGAACGACAAGTACGAGCTGACTCATTAAACCGCACAGTTTACACGATCATTCATTTTCTATTCATTAATTTTGTGTAGGATCGTAACGTCCGGTGGTAGTGGGCGATGAGCAAGTTCGCACGACAAGGTTCCAGGTTTGATTACGAAACGCTTCTTCTCGCGATATTGCCGAAGAGAATAATAATATATGAGTTAGTGTGGTCGGTTAAATCCGCTGCCTTCGACGCGAAAGACTGTCAACGACTCTTGGCGGCAGCACCGTAACTGCCGCACCCCAAACCCCCCAATTGGGGGGGGCCCGAGCTCGAAGGGGGCCCAAAATTATTTCGTGAATTAGCATAAATCAAAGAGTATTTTTTTAAAATTTATGCAACTTTTTCAAATTTTTTTCGCGCTGCGCGCGATGTCAACCTGCCAAACATCTTCAATATTTGTACTCTTCCTCCAAGAAAAAACACGCAAGATTTATAGAAATAGACATATCGGCGTTGGTCATTACAGCGCCACGATGCACCAAGACATATAACGATTTAGGACATATTACATGCGACTCCAAGGAGTGTGCCAGAACGATCGGCAGCGCGAAAACTTTGGCCGAAAAGGACTGCCCTTACGCTGTCCGAAAACTTCGTTAACTATACAAAATACATATAGGTTTAATTGTCAATAGGCGCCTAAATGACTGGCGCCAAATGTTCCTGTCTTGGCAATCTGAACCTCAGAAGACAAATACCATCCCGCAGGGAAGAATTATATGCCAGTGAAGAAATACCAATTTGAAATCGTCTGCGTCTTTTAGCTTAGTACGTTTGGGCTATTCTATATTTTTTTTATATAGCAGACAGGAGGTCACGTCACGTCACATCGTGTAACGAAGTCATACCAACGGGTCCGCCCGCCCGAAGATGTTTAATTATTATTTACGGGCGCTACAGTTTCCGGTAAATCTGATAACGTGAGCAGAGAGGACAAGAAATTGATAGCAATATATATGCAATTCCCGATCTTATTGGCCGCTTTTATCATGAAGAGGGCTGGGCACAATGATTCGAGTACTCGAATCAGAATCGAGTACTCGAATCAGAATCGAGTATTAATTTTAATGATTCGAGTCGAGTAGTAAAGGACGATTTTTTTGAGTACTGAAATTGTACTCTTCTCGCCACTGAATGTTAATTTATCAACGAGAATTATAGTTTCGATACTAATTTTCACTATATAGAAGCCTTATATAACCTTGATTGGCTGTATCGTAGCATACGAAACATATGGTACAAAGCTACGAAGGTTACTGGATGTAGCACATTTCCGAAGTCATGATTATCCCACAACATCATCACCAAGTGAAATGAAGTCGGTATGGTCGAAAAAAATACCAAAGTATCATTTATGAGACGGATAACAGGCATTAAATTATTTGTGGTGACATAAGAGTTAGATATTTGAACTTTGACGTATTATATTAAGTCATGGCGTCATAATGGGTGATACTAGATTACTGGACTCGACTCGAAGCATATTACGTGATTCAAAATCGAATCACTCCGGTACTCGATTTTTCCCAGCCCTAATCATGAATTATCGAAAATTTTCGCGCCTAGCGCTGGCTCACTAGATAGTACGACTAATTTCGTGACAAAAGCGAACAATGTGATGGGGGAGGGGGCGGGTTATCACCCTATCGGAGCCAAAGACCCAATTTTCCTGAGCGGGCTGACGAAGTGCTGTTTCATTCCTGCCAACGGGTGTACGCCCGATAATATTGACCTGTTCAATCATGAATTATATAAATTTTTCGCGCTTCGCGCGTCCAGGCGGGAATATCTGACTCACTAAACGGACACCCAATGTAGATGACAAGTAGCGGCAAAGATCGGATTGGCAGAGGGGGGTCTGGGGGGCAAAGCCCCCCAGAAGTTCGGTTTATCACCGTATGGGGGGCCCTAGACCAACGTTTTGGGGGGGGGCCTGACGAAGTGCTGTTACGGCCCTGCTTGGCGGTAGCACGTTTATCTCGGCAAGGCAATTTTACCTCGACTCCGCAGATTCACTACGGTAAAATCACGTGGATGCCATCATGAACATACCTAAGTACGATCAAAAACCTCAAAATGTCACTCTCTAGCACCATATCCTTGCAAAAAAACGGTTGCATACTTTACATTTTGGATTAATTTTAATTTTTGAATGTCCACCGGTCCGCCAAATATTTTTTTAAATTTCACCGGTCCCCGAGGTGATAAAGGTTTGACCTAATGCATTGTATTACTCTATGTTATATCATGCCGCTGTTCTATTCTCCAAGAACGTTGCGACACTTTGAGCCATTGCTGTAAAAATGTGTAGCCTATTATTCGTGTTCAGCCATTTTAGTCACAAATTGCTACCCTGGATGTTGAATGGAGAGATGCTCAAGTACACCTGCATTAATACATATTTGGGTAATCATATGCGTATATGGGTTAATCTGAGTTCAGTGACATATTCATATTTGAATAGGTTTGATATGTTACTAAAAGTAGTAATAATTTTATTTGGACATGCATGTAATTTGAATAACCAATATACTATACTATACTCTACTTAGGTCAAAAGATTATCAAGTTGAAGATAATGAACCAAGAATTCTTGACAGCAACACTTCTGAGATGAAGGGTCAAACATCTTCAACAGCTGGTATGTACAAATTAGCAGCCCATTTTCTATGTTTTTCATTCATTCAAAATAACTTTTCAGACCTTGGATCAGAGAAGAATGATGCCTGGACTCGGCAATTAAATGACGCAAGTTTTTCAATATTACTCGTCTTTTATTAGGGAATCACGATATATTTGTCTCCAGTGTTGGGTATTTTATATCCTTACCACGTTACACTTGACACCAAATAATCCAGCTCCTGCTTATTACTTCACATTGTGCCTTATGTATTACATTGTACAATGCGCATTGTGTATCTTCAACGGAAGAAAATAATAGAAAGCCGGTAATTGTAATTTTGATTGATTTACATTTTTAGCCTTAGAACCAAATAAGGTCTTCCAGGTCTTCCAGGATCTTCCAGTTTGGGGTTTGGGGTCGACATCCCTTTTACTTCAAACTTGAAACTCCGTCCTTTCGAAGGTTACCAGTGACATTTACTTGACATTTTGCCTATAGTAGGCTTACCATATTTTGGAAATCTAAAAAGAGGGACACTTTTTAAGAAATCTGAGACTTGCAAAACCGGTGAAGAATTCTCAAAAATCGGTGAATTCTCCCCCCCTCAAAAAAAGGTCAACTTTCCGCTCAGAACTCAAAATACCGTTTTCTTCTCGTCATTGCTAGGTGGTTGACTAAAAAAAAAATGTCATCTTTTCGCTCAGAGCTCAAATCACCGTTTTTCACTCCGAAATACCCGCCGGAGCGTCACTTCTGTGCTTATTTACGGCATATCACTCGCATTTTGCTCTAAATGTGACCTAAATTTTCAAAAAAGAGGACAAAATCTCAAAAAAAGAGGACAAAAGGGCGTCCTCCGAGGACACTTTCAAAAAAGTCAAAAAAGAGGACAAATCCTCTTAAAAGAGGACGTATGGTAACCCTAGCCTATAGGTCAAAATATACGATAACCAAATCTGTGCCAACAGAAGGAGTTTGGGTACAATCTAAATATAGTACATTGAGGTTCTCATTTCCCTGAATTGGCATCATTGGAAAATTATTTATTGAACATCTGGCTAATTTTTTCTTTGTCAAGCTGGTTTCCAGGCATTGAAGTACCGTAGAATGCTTCTTAGTGTTAACGATGACTTGATAGCATATGTCGATAATCTTGCGAAAATACTTCATCATAATCTTATTAATATTGGCAGGAGAATGTGATACATGCTTACCCTTTCTCAAGGGAACATGAGAACCATGTGTGAATAATTAGTAGGCCTAATCAAGTCACATGCTGCAGCAGATCTTTTAACTGAGCTATCGATGGTTGACTTCAATAATAGATGTCGTATTCGATAGCAATATGTGGTCCTGGATGGATATTATTTGCCGAAAGTACGATTAGTCTCTTGGGAGCAATCCAATTGATACAAACTAATGTACGGCTTCCGAAAGTAGAGAGTGCATGCTGCATGAAACATTAGCACCTTTCTGATTAGAACAAGACACTAATTTCTAATTTTAACAAGCATTACAGATCTGACCCATGGGCCGGTTACCCACCGTTAAAGCATGACATACGGCAGGGGTCGGCAACATTTTGCTAGTCACGGGCCAAATTTCGAGTGTACAACTTTTTGGCGGACCGGAATGTTTCTTAATACTATATTTTCCGCTCATTTCGGTATATTATCCTACATTGCTGCAATCTCAATCATACCAATCATAAAACACAACTATTTACACTTCAACAACGCAGAATAAATATGACAATTGACGCAGCTTGCTTTGTGAAAGGTTTTCAACTTCTGGTAACAGTCAGATGAAGCAAGAATCAGACCAGCATATTCTAAATGGGCGTCCGAGATACGTGATCTTGGCTTGCTCTTCGTGAATTTCATCGTTCAAAACTATTGCTCACATGCGTACGTGCTACCAAAAATCGATGCGATGTCTTTTGCATCGTTTGATAAGCTGGGATAAAGATCAACTCTTTGTCAAAGTCATGCAGCGATATGCTCTTTGTATGAAATTTGCCATTCAATCCAACTGCATCGCATTCCAAAAAAGGCCCATTTGAAATTTTCAGACAATGGTATTGGCGTCCACATTAAATTGAGTACTGAATAGTCAGAATTTATTTTGTATAAAAAGAATGTCGGAAAAGCGGGTGAATATTCAGTAATTATATTTCGTATCACAGTTACAAATATAGTGTCGGTACTAGATTTTCTCTCCTCCAGTATACGAAAGTGAGCATAATTTACTCTGTACTGTTGACATTCCCCGAGTCGCAGATTTGTTTCAAATGGGCCTCAACATCTCATGTATTCAGTTGTCCCCCCTCCCCCCGAAGTTGCAAATTCATTTTGTTCAGATGTGACGTTAAATGTACCAGGAGAGCAAGATTATATACCCATTTTCGATTACAAGATTATGAGTCGGCGATATTTGAATTTTCGAGGAAAGTTGCTATTTCTCAGTTCATAGACTCGTAAAAGCATAGCTGCTCGACTTGATGCGCGAACATGGCAGATATACATTACATCGCCATATTGATTCTATGCTTCTAGTTATCTGTCGTAACAATGTTTGTGATTCAGTTTGTGAGACAAAATCATATTTATAGTTTTAATCATTGTGGCCATAACACTTTAGAGGTTTGTTGTATTGGCGCACAATGCCTTCTGGTGAATTAAACTATTAATAACTAGCCTACGGAGGCTAGTTATCTGTAATTAAAAAGTTTAAGTTTGAGATTTTGTCATTGCGTCTGAGATGTTCCAAGCGTTTTTGAAGCAGAGGAAGGACACCTTGATTGTCACACCCCATCGGTAAACCCTTTAAAAAGTATGGTACACATTCGGTTGCGAGATACACCCGGTTGATAAGCACTGATCTAGTCTACTCTAGACAATCTCCATCTCCTACTTCCACCGCCTTCGTTTTGTGGCGACACAATAGACTAATACGATGTAGGCAACTTATATCGTATAAATGCCGCATTCTTTCCAAGCAGTGCTGCACTGCTGATTGAAACTCATTCTGAAACGGCGGGTCGCATTCTTGTGAAAACTAATTATTATGTCGCGGGCCGGACGATTTCGCTTGGCGGGCCGGATCCGGCCCGCGGACCGTAGGTTGCCGACCCTTGACATACGGTAATCAAATTTCATGGCCTAACCCAAACTATGCCCTGCCCTGATCTAGCCTCACCACTAACCTAATTCTTGACAATACAAACCATGTGCCCACCCATAACCCAACGACTGGCCCCCGACATGACATAATTTCTCACCTAACCTCAAATCAACCAATCGGGTTATCCGCTGATTTTTAAAAATATACAAGTTAAGATGCAGAGTGTTTTTGAACGAATTACTCCTCTCATTGTATCTGGTATGGGTGACGTGATTGCATGGTTTGCGTAATTTTCTTGGCAGGTTGAAGATCATGTCAACGTATCACATGAACCCTCTTCCTCTGTCGCTGAATCCGCAATGGAAGTTCTGGAAGAACTAGAATCGGTAGAATCATCATCAGAAGAGGCTCTGAGAAGGCCAGTCGCGTAGTTTTACTTGTTTACTTCAGGGTCTACCTTATGGCTTCCAAAAGGATAATCCGTATCTGGACATGAACCCGAAAGATGCCTTTGAAAAGGGAATGGAATATCTAAAAGTTTACGATACCATAAACGCTACCTTGATGCTTGAAGCTGCTTTGAACATGAATCGCCAGAACGCATAGGTAACGTACGCCTTTCAATATGCTTTTGGGGATATTGGAAAATAATAATCTCGATCTAATCCTACAGGCTTGGCTGCAGCTGGGACTGGCGCAAGCCAAGAACTTGTACATTTATGACGCTCTCAGATCTTTTAAAAAGTAGGGTTTGAGATTTGTATTTAATGAGTCAACATTACCATATCTACTACAAAATATACATGCTTGATATCAGAGTTGGATCAATTACAATATTTTAATTCAATTACAATTACAATTACCCAATGCTAAAAATATCAAAATACAATTACAATTACTTTTAAACAGGTAATTGATTCAGTAAAGAGGTGTTCTTTGACAACCGTAGCGACGTAATTAGCAGTAATCTCAAGCTATTCATGTTTCATTCCTGATATGTAGAATACCCTTTAATTAAAAAAAAACTGGAACGTATTCGAATTATTCCTTATCATGAGTACCGAAAGCTACAAGCACAGAAAAATGTTTCAAGCTACTGTTAAGAACCAAACGTTTGAGCGACTAACAGCGAATAGGCTACAGGACAGTCAATGAAATGTAATCAAACGATTAGGCTATACTCAAGAGCTGAGTGAGGTTAATGAAATGTAATTGGGAAGGCGTCAGCGATAAGGATGATAACGATACGGTGCGTGAGATTAAAATAAATGCAAAAAGAAAGAACCTCCTGATAACTAAGAATTACAATATTTTGGTTCGCATTTACATTTACGCTTGCTCGGAAACTGTTAGATTGGAGGCAAGATTGGGATGACATCTCTACAAATGCGTGATCAAGTTTGATCAAGCCTTGGTTGGAAACTTGAATTTTATTTGCTATTATTGCAACAAGCCTTGGTAGTGGTGAGGGATTGAAAAAAACTGTGACGGTGGTGTAGGAAATGGTACAGCACAGGTTTCAGAAGAGTTGATTTGCTGTTCATCCATTTTTGAAATATTAAGATTTAGTTTAGCCCACTGGTTCTCTAACTTTTTTAGACACGCCCCCCTTTATGACAGCGAATATTCCGTGCCCCCTTATCATCATAGCGCACAAGGAAACCAGAAAGTTAGCAATCTTTACATGGTATGGAAGGTTATGACTGTTGATGACAGAATTCTTCAATACGAAATTCAGACTATGCACCGAGCAATAACCATGAAACGGAGGTGAATCGGGCCAAGCACGGAACAGATTTCATTTCACTAGAGCGTCCCGCCCCGTTCAGATGCTTTCACGCCACCAAAGGGGGCGCGCCCCCAGTTTGAGAACCACCGGTTTAGCCTATATTGTAATTCATTACGTTTTCTGCTGCTACTGAAGTATGGGAAACAGTTTGGCGTGACTGAATTATCTAGTTATAATGCAGCACACATAGAACAACGATGTAAATAGGCTAATTATTACATGTGGTGACTGTTTACTAAGGCCTTAAGGCCCCTTCTCGTCATCCTGGTTCGTACCAGATTTTCACTTGTGCGACGAATAAATGACCGATTGTGATTGTCAGGTTTCCATGAAAATGTAATTGAGATTGTAATTGAGCAAATTTTGATCAAATTACAATTACAATTACAATTGCACAAAATAGAAATGCTTCAATTACAATTAAATTACATAAAAAAAATGTAATTCATTACAATTGATTACAAATTACAATTGATCCAACTCTGCTTGATATTACATCGTACTATTCATCGTATAATGGTTCCCACATCAATCTCAGCATATTCTCGTCTCTCTGTGGGCTGCATCTTGTCATTGTATATGTATATTATCATGACATGCGTCTTTCCGTATATTCTGACTGTAACCTTGTAAGCCTTGTGCTTTAAATTTTGCGGAGTTTGATTGCAGGCAACATACATGTCTTCTGTGTTTCTCAATGTTTTTAAGATGTATAAAATTGTAGATGCATGTGTCACGTATTCGCCATACAGTTGCCATACAGATGGTTATTGCCTGATAAGTTAGAATTTTCGCTTGAGTAAATCAGTGATTCTTTGCTAATGGTTTTTAGTGAATTGTTCGATAGTAATATGTTACCTTTATTTTGCAGGTGCTATCATTTTGACCCAAACATGACGGAATCACTGCTTGCAGCGGCGTCAGTTATGCAAAATCATGACAAGGAAGTCACATGCAGGGCATTGGTAGATTGGGTAAAAGTTCATCCGAAATACAAGCATTTGAAGGCGGATAACGAGACTAGAATTGAACTGGCATCTAGCAGCGCGTCTGATGGGAATTATTATGTGGATTGGTAAGAACGTCCTAATAGCTGGTTATGCATTAGGACAGTGGTTGTCAACCTTGGTTAATCTGCGGTTCTGTAATAATTAGTGTTAGAGGTACTCTCAAGCGTTCAATATCACTAATTGTGACAATTACCTTGTCAACTGAAGCAACTGAATTAAGATAATATGAAGCAAACAGGTATCCAGTCGAGTAAACGTTTGAAAATTTTTCAAATTTAACAAGGTAAGCATTCATTTTTTATGGTTAAGTACATATGTACCTGCCTATAATACAAGAATCGGATCAGCCTCCTTGTGTTGATGAACTTGCACATATAATGTCAATTAGCCGGAATAAGCTCGACTTTCGCTCGTCTTATGATAACAACTCCATGTGAATAAAATATAAAGTTTTATTTACACAGCAGATTACAGCGTGATGTGATGGCACCAAGCCACGCATGCACAACAAACGAGAAAGATATCTCATGTCCATTCGCCTTACAAATGCATACTCGTCTAATGAGGATTGCGATCTCTCGCTGTGCAGTGTACTTTTGGTTATCTCTAATTGACAGCACACCAGCAAACTGAGACGTGAGATTCTGGCACATGCAGAAGTCAATGTCTCTAATATCGCGTCGCTTCTTCTAATTACTCGTGTTCGATCAACGTGTTGCTAATTTTCTCACATGAACAGCAGCATGTAAACGGAAATACCTTGTGGATTATTTCTCAATTGCACAATTCACCAGCTAGTTCAGGCCGGCATTACTGCCGGTGCCTATGAGACCGAGTATACGGTCTCTCAATCTGGTATCCACCTCAGCCTAATTCCGATGTAGCAGTCTTTGATCATTGTCTTTCGTCTGAGCCTTTTTTGTAAAGACACTGAGCGCAGTGACGTAGGGGAGGAGGAACCCAGGTAAACGTATGTCACTTCTGGAATCCGAGAATCGAACTGGGGCCTCCACCGTCAAATGTCGGTTGGACGCCAACTCCCCACATACACGGTAGCATTTGTTAAGGGGATGACTGAAAAAAAAGGTAATCATCAATGGAGCAGTGATATTTAGGTTCTGGCCTTAGACCTTTTTATATAGTCACCACGATCAGAATCTGTGGCTGAATACGCGAACATTAACATGATGTAGGTTGACGAACTATATTTCTCTTTTTAGTCATCAGCTATCCAAATCTTGGACTTATGCTTCTTGAAGTGAAAGGGGAACTACATTTCCCTCGCAGAGGTGCCGCGAGGTCAAAAAGGTGTACCACTGTACTAGGATGTTGGCCTATATGTGTATGTGTATTGTGCAGTGTGCAGGGGAACTTATGCAGAGCCACTGGATGAAATATCATCCCTTGGAGCATTACGGGTCTCGAACCTCTTTTTTGTTCTAAAGTGATGCATTTATTATAAAAAGTGTGGTCATTTGCACTCAGTTTCTGCACGTTGTCCCATCTTCTGTTCTTGCGGGTATTTATTTAATTTGGTATGAATGTTTGCCAAGAGTATTTCCGCGGGATTTGAATTCTTTAGAAAATGCTCATTTGTGGGAAAATTCGCCAACCACTCAACCAGAGCTGGTCTTAAGTTGTCATCCTTGGTGATCCAGTAGAAATAGAAGTATAGCATGTAGCAAATATGTAAGTATTCTAGGTATATATTTACGTAGAAACCTGAACTCATCAGGTAAAACTAGTCTGCAAAACCTACTCTAGTACTCTGAAAACGTGGAAGTACTTCATTACTGACCACCTCTGCTTGAAACTGTCGATATTATCCAGAACGAAATCTGGCTCGAAATACTGCAAAACTATCTGGTAATACCATGCACGTGGAAGTTGGCTGTCAACGTTGAATACACTGCGCAAGTACAATCGGTTTGAAAAGATGTCGATACAAAGTGTGCCGGTTATCCCTATCCGGTCTTATCTTGCCAGAACTTGCTTTTCAGACATCACAAAGGACTCATTTTCATTGCAGTCGCCTGTTCAAAGAAACTGAAGGCCTGCTAGTTCAAGCATTACGATTGAATGAGGAAAATCCAGATCGTGATGTGCTGAGTGCTCTAGGGATGCTGTACAACTTGGGCAGTGAGCACGACAAGGCAATTGACTGCATCCAGGTATGAAGATAAAAAAATTATTTATGTTATGCTCAGGGCTGTGCTGTGCAGTGGGCGGTGGAGTCGGAGTTTGGCTTATTTTTGCTTGATGGAGTCAGAGTCGCGAAGACTGTAGTGGTTTGAGTCGGAGTTGTGGAAATAATATTGACTGGAGTCGGAGTTTGTGAAAATGACCCTGACTTCGATTCCGACTCCAAAACTTCTTTATCATGAAAACAAAGGCTTTCAAGGGCTTTTCAAAGGTATCTTTAAATTATCAACAACAACAACTATAATAGGATTTTTATGTAGCCTACCATCAATCACTGTTATTAGTAAAGGTGCAGATCCGGGGTGGCCAAACCGCGGCCTGCAGGCCAAATGTGGCCCGCGAGAAGGTTTTGTGTGGCCTGAGAGGTTACTCTCGAAATTAGTTATAACATCAGGTAAAATTGCAAGGCCAACCAAAATTTGATAAGCCTGACCGCGAAATTTGATGATGACTAAAACATAAGTTTCGACGCATTGGCGTAACCAGAGGCCAGCCACAATTATCGCAGAACTTCGTATATGACCATTGACCATGACCATAAACTAGATTATTCCGTAGTAGATTTATTTGATTTGAAATTTTTCTTAGCACTTAACATGATTTATTGTCACATTTCTTCCATTTAGTATTGGAGCCCCCTCCTGGAAATTATGAATACGTGTAATTTACAAAATTAAGTCTAACTTTACTCGCAATTAGAAGATGACATGTCGTCCAACATGCGACTTCGCTTGTGCGCTCGAAACGAGATCAGAGGCGATAAAACATTTGCACAAAATGATAGGCATGTTCACCGAAACCGTCGATATTGCTATGTCTAAATGACAAATAATCCTGTCCTTACGAAATCAGCCTATTGCTGTATAGAGGCTACCACCAATATATGCAAGTAATATAATAATTGATCGAATCCATTCATTACCTTTGAAAAATTTCGTGCTTTGCGCGACCAGGGCACGACTGCACTATACACACTGTAAAGTTGCACACGGATTTGTCATGACATAATTGTTATCAATTTTGAAGTGTAGTAATATAAGTCTGACAATGTTACCTAATTTCTGTTCGTTCGGACGGACGACTGAAGATAAGGTTATCAATATTAAAGTTGCCCGCGCAATGGTTTGTAAATCTCACGTGACCCTTCGGTCGGAAAGGTTGGCCACCCCTGATATAGATAAAATTCAACAATATTTGCAAATTGCAACTCGGCTGCATAAAGGAAGAAAAAAGAAATATGCATCTTCGCGATGCAGTCACAAAATGCAATTTTTGGAATTATACCATGATATTGTGAGTATTACGACAGAGTAAATATATCATCTGGTTGTAAAATTGATGTAAATATAACCAAACGCTAATTCCCCCTTGGCAAAATTAAATATATTTGTTGTGTAGCTTAGCTGCTTAGGTCGAACAAATGATTAAGAAAGGCTGCAAGTCCTTGAATACTTTACTAAGGGCATGTAGACTAGACATATGCTATTTGACTACCTCCTAAATTTCGAATTAGTAGTGAGTGTGTGAGTGCTCGTAATCAGTATTAGTTGCTAACTCGTACACAAGAGCAAAACTCCGATTGTTTTATCTACATTTTAATTATATAGGACATACATATTATGTTATTAGAGAGTCCTTGTAATAAAAACTTTTCATACTTTTATGTTAATTGCATAGTGAATAATTCGAGCTGTGCCACAATGAATCAATTTTGTATGCCATCGTTAATCATATGTTTGCAATTTGCATATAATTAATGGTTATATGATAGTCATTTAACCGTCACTTTGGCATATAATTTTTGAAGTAAATTGGTAATACTGTTGGAGTCGGAGTCGGTCCATTGAAAATGTGTGGAGTCGGAGTAGGAGTCGGTGGTAAAATTTACCGACTCCACGGCCCTGGTTATGCTATAGTACAGTGGTTCTCAACCGCCGGTCCGCGAAGTGCATTGCAATTTAATATACCCTAATTTCAAGATGCAATATGTTGAAGGATTGTCCAATGTCCATTGATAAAATAAACAAAACATCAAATTTTATACAGATTCAGAACTTCGGCTAGAAACATGTTCGATTTGACTTGAAGTTACAGCCGTGCCATTTGACGACATGCGAGCGACAAGTACAAGCTGACTCACTAAACCGCATGGTTTGCGCGATCATTCGTTTTCGATTAATTCATTTTTCGCGGGACCGTATCCACCACATCCCAAACCCCGCAATTGGAACGGGGCCGAGCCCTCAATTATTACGTGAAGGAACGTAAATTATTGAGTGTATTTTTAAACTTTATCCAACTTTCTTCACATTATTCCGCGCCTTGCGCGATTGTTGTTGACCGAAAACTTCGATACATATATGTCTAATTGTCCATAAGCGCCTAAATGGCTGTCGCCGAATCTCGCTGTCCTGACAATCGGTACCCCACAGGACAAATTATTTACGAGTGAATAGATAGCAATTTGGAATTGTGAGAGTCTCTTGGTTTAATACGCTGGGGCGATTTCAATATCTGTTCACTATATGAGAGACAATTGGTCACGAAATATTGACATGTATCCGAGTAAATTATTCCAATAGGCCAACCTGAATATGTTTAACTAATAATTACGTTTAAATTTTCCAAGACAACACCTCACTCAGCTCTACCGGAAAATCTGATAATTCTGATAGGATAAAAAATTTATAGCAATAAATATTCAATCAGAAAATATAGAAAATTTTCGCGCTTGGTGCGATTAGGTTACATAAACTCTCTGGATACACTGAGCAAAATGAATCTGCTCACTACTCACAAGTCCTGGTGAAAAAATCCATGAAACTATGGGGTATTGGGGGCGAAACCCCCATAAGTTTGATTTATCACCCTGTGGATGACCCAAGACCAACGTTTCTTTGGGGGTTAGCTGAAGAAGTACTTTTCTGGCCCTGATTTTGTGGATGGCCAGATATAGCTGTTGTCGGGTGTTTTCGTGCGACGCATTCTATTTGTAGTAGCGAGCAGTGTTGGGATGACTCGAGTCACCTTTTTCGTATGACTTGACTTGACTCGACTCGAGTCACTTTGCAAAAATGACTTGACTTGACTCGACGCTTCAGAAATGCAGATTGACTCGTCATTCGAAGCAAAATTTACGAGTCAATTTCAAGTCATAAGTAATCGAAGTCGACTAAATCGCTGTATCCTGTATTAGTTCGTATTCCTAACCAATCACTCAATGATTTTTTCAATGATTTGATTTTACCAAGCCTCCATTGTTATATCACAAATAAATTGATCGCAAACGCAGTGGCGATGGCTAACATCTTACGTTGTCGTAAACTTTGCTCACCTTAGCCTCACTTTTATAACCTACTTGTATGATTTAAATCGAACGAATATTGTTGATACGTTTATAATTGTATATCATGGATATGTAGGTATAGGTAGGTAGGGTATTGCACCATATCACTTTTTTAACCTTCTTTAGGCTTCGTGTGTTATCCTGTATTTTGACTGATAATTATTATAGACCAGTGGTTCCCAACCTTTTTGTCTTCATTCCCCACTTCAGATTTAATCCGAGCCTTCATTCCCCAATAGGATCGTAATAGCACTTTGTCAGCCCCGCCAAAAAACGTTGATCTTGGGCCCCCACAAAGGGATAAACCCAACTTCTGGGGCACTTCGCGCCCCAGACCCCCCTCAGACCTGCTGAGCTTGTATTCTTTTTTCCCGCTACTTAGCAGCTACATTGGGTCTATTTTAGTACGTCGCCTTACTTCGACTAAAAGCGCGAAGCGCAAAAAATTTAAATAATTCTTGTTTGAATCGGTAAATATGACGGGAATTGCATATCTTTTGGGAGAACATCTTCGGGCGGACCCGTTGGTATATTGACGTCATTACATTATGCTATTTTCGTGACCTCCTATATCTGTTATGTCAAAAGATATTTTCTTGGGGGAAGGGTACCCAATAATCAGATAGTCGGCAATATTGAATCGCGCACTTGGCGCGAAATTTTTTTGAATAAGTGGCATAAATTTCCAAAACAAATGCTTTAATTTATGTTAATTGACGAAATAATTTTGGGCCTCTTCGAGCTCGCCCCGGGGTGCGGCAGTTACGGTCCTGTTCCCCACTACCCAGCACTTTTGTCATCTCAGAGCAGCTATCTGTTGGTTTGACTACACAAGACACACAACAACACCAGTACGCAAGACAATCGCCTATAACTGAAAGATAGAACGTATTGGGAACCGATACCAGTATCGCTCAAAATTTCGCGAAAACGTTATTTGCCGTCAAACTAATCGTGCTGGATGCGTTTGTGACGCCATTATTGACCATGCAGAGTTAATAATGAGGTTTTGTGGACAACGCGAAATATAATCTTCGATACATACATTCCAGAGCAGTTAACTGGTAACGGCAATTGCACATGTGTCTCCGTGGATATGTAGACTGGCCTGTATATAATTTTGAACAAATGCGTCTATTCCCCACAAGAAACCATTGAATTCCCAACCAGTGGGGAATTCCCCACCGTTTGGGAACCATTGTTATAGACTGAGGCTATACCGCATGAGTAGTTTATCAGTTCTACGTGTGCGTGAGCGATACAGCGCCCTTTTGCGCGTATAATCAATTCTTTATTCGTTACTCGATCACGAATAGATGGGGACTTCATCTGTATTTGAAACAGTTAGCAAAATGCAATTACTTTGAATCATGTCTCGAACTTTGAAAATTCAACTTGACTTGATTACTGACTTGACTCTTGACTTGACTTGACTCGAGTCACTTTTGAAAATCATGTGACTTAGCTTGACTCGAGTCAAAATGTGCAAAGACTCGAGATGACTTGTGACTCGAAGGTAGTGACTTGATCCCAACACTGGAAGTGAGTAGCCAGAGCAGCTAGCCTACGTCTGTGTGTGGCAGTGGGCAATGACCAAGGTAGCACGACAAGATGCTTGGTTCGCCTCCGGAACACTTCTTCTCTCGATATTGTCGAAGAGAATAATATAATTTGAGTTAGCGTGGTCGATTAAATCCACGGCCTTCGGTGCGAAAGACTGTAAACGACTCTCGGCAGTAGCACGTTTTTCTGGGCAAGGCAATTCTACATCGACTCGGCAGACTAGATCACTACCGTAAAATCACATGGATACCATCATTAACAAAATTATTTACGGTCAAAACCCTCCAAATTTCACTCTCTAGCACTATATCCTTGCAATAAAACGTTTGTATACTTTACATTAGGCCGATTTCAATTTTTTAAAGTCCAACGGTCCGCCAAATTTTTTTCGAAATTTTACCGGTCCGCGAGATCAAAAAGATTGAGAACCACTGCTATAGTACATAATCAACATCATGTTCATTTTATTGGAAATTTCAAAATTTCATCAATTACATATCAGCATATGGATTGTGGCCTAAAATCATGTAAGTGATACAATGGAAGAGTATGTACATATTGTACATTGCACACTCGATGAGAAGTCTTTCGAGCAATATCAAAAATGGGATATTGATGAAGAGGTGTGTTTCAAATCTTGTAGCATTGCCCACAGCCGTATCAGCCTAATTCTGTTGTATATTATTTGCCTAATGAAAGCTGGTATATTTCCTCATGGCAGCGACGTGTTTTTTTCGGGTTAATTGGTTCCCAATAAATGGCAATCTCTTTAAGATGGCTCTCTCGGTAAATCAAGAGGATCCGGTCATGTGGAACAAACTCGGCGAAACATATAAAAGATGTCGAAACAATGCACAGGTAACTTGATTCGTAATGATGTTTTGAACCAAATTCTTATGATGTCACTTGCTTTCAGGCGGCTCATGCTTTCAAGAAAGCTTTGGAACTTCACCCGAATTACATAGAAGCAATGTACAATCTTGGGTGGTCTTGTACATATCTGAAATGTTATCGGTATGTTGGCAATTAACCATCTAGTTATACCAGAGGTGACCAAACTGTGCCCACAGGCCTCCTGGGGGTTGGATACTAGCCGTTGCTCTTGGATCCCCTAAAGGGCGATCGACCCAACTCCTGGGAGACTTTGTCCTGCGTCTTCTATCGGTTATTTCATCACTAACCTTTATGCAAACAATTGCACTCACCTTGTCTATAACTAAGCGTTATATATCGTAGTGTCCTATATGGTGTGGACACAAGCAAATCGTGCGGCTCAGCGAAATTGTTAACATCACACTTTCCCTTTGGCTAAAGGCAATTTGACGGTAATTTTGGACAGGATTACCGAGCGCGCAAAATTTGATGAAACAGGTATCAATCGAAAGCTACCGCGGTACTGATTGCGAAAATATACATTTTATTCTGCTTGTGGTCCTGGAAACCCCCAGAATCGGCCTCGAATGTTGCATTGTTTCGGAGATTGTTATTGTGACGCTACCATGCCGTCTGAGCAGCTCAGGAGCAAGTGCGCACGGGAGTGAGAGTGAATGCTCAATAGGTTGCTCAATAATGGTCAATACGCTTGAGGTTGGCGCTGCTCCCCACCTGCACCCAGGCGACAAGTAGAAGTGTCTCTAAAATACATGGCTACACCATTATCAAATATTATATTAATTCTTGCATTCACTCAGCACTCACTCGTGGCTGTGATTAAGTGGAAGTTGGAAATAGAACTGATGAGAGAGAGAGAGAGTCTTCATTTTCATCCAACCAAAATACATATAAGACGGCAATGATGGTGGTACAGAACTACACATGAGCACAGTATTCGCTATCAGATAGGAATGGTCAAACCGACCGTGAAGGTCGATACAGCCCGGAGCCCACCGATCCGTTACGGTTTTGAAAATCAATTATCTGATTCATGCCATTTCCTCATGCTGTACCACAAACCTAATTGCATTTCTTCCTTTCCTACAGGCAGGCCATGGTACATCATCTGACCGCCATGAGTTTGCAACGTAAATACGGAAAAATTCTTCATGCAATCGCTGGAGAAAAGATACCTCACTCTACAATATGGGCGGGTGTGATATGGATGGGGCCTAAAGTCGGTGATCCCCAAGTGGAGAGTGCCGCGGAACGGTTTGATTTCGAGGAGATGTATCGAATTGTTGTTTTGGACCCGTCATGGGTCATGAGAAGCCAGTGATGCTCTTGTAAGGACTCCGACAGAATGTTACTATTTTCTGTTGCCGAGGAATTTTCATGTGCGAATGCAAACTCAGTTTGACATAGTATATGAGCTTGTTGTATCGATGTAGCTGGACGTATCATAAGCCAGTGGTTCTCGATCTTTTCGACCTCGCGGACCGGTAAAATTTCGAAAAATATTTGGCGGACCGGGGGACTTTAAAAAATTGAAATCGGCCCAATGTAAAGTATACAAACGTTTTATTGCAAGGATATAGTGCTAGAGAGTGAAATTCGGAGGGTTTTGACCGTAAATAATTATGTTCATGATGGTATCCATGTGATTTTACATTAGTGATCTAGTCTGCCGAGTCGATGTAGAATTGCCTTGCTCAGAAAAACGTGCTACCGTCGAGAGTCGTTTACAGTCTTTCGCACCGAAGGCCGTGGATTTAATCGACCACGCTAACTCTAATAATATTATTCTCTTCGACAATATCGAGGGAAGAAGTGTTCCGGAGACGTACCAAGCATCTTGTCGTGCTACCTTGGTCATTGCCCACTGCCACACACAGACGTAGGCTAGCTGCTCTGGCTACTCGCTATACCAGTGTTGGGATCAAGTCACTGCCTTCGAGTCACAAGTCTTCTCGAGTCATTGCACATTTTTACTCGAGTCGAGCCAATTAACATGATTTTCAAAAGTGACTCGAGTCAAGTCAAGTCACTCGATTTTTGGTGGTGACTCGAGTCAAGTCGAGTCAAGTCAAGTCAAGAGTCAAGTCCGTAATCAAGTCAAGTCAAGTCAAGAGTAAAGTCAGTAATCAAGTCGAGTTGAATTTTCAAAGTCCGAGACATGATTCAAAGTCATTGCATTTTGCTAACTGTTTTAAATACAGATGAAGTCCCCATCTATTCGTGATCGAGGAACGAATAAAGAAGTGATTATACGCACAAAAGGGCGCTGTATCGCTCACGCACACGTAGAACTGATAAACTACTCAAGCGGTATAGCCTCAGTCTATAATAATTATCAGTCAAAATACAGGATAATACACGTAGCCTAAAGAAAGTTAAAAGTTGATATGGTGCAATACCCTATACCTACCTACATATCCATGATATACAATTATAAACATATTAACAATATTCGTTCGATTTGAATCATACAAATAGGTTATAAAGGTGAGGCTAAGGTAAGTAATGTTTACGACAACGTAGGCTGTTAGCTATCGTCACTGCGTTTGCGATCAATTTATTTGTGATATATGGAGGCTTGGTAAAATCAAATCATTGCAAAGTCATTGAGTGATTGGTTAGCAATACGAACTTATACAGGATATAGCGATTTAGTCGACATCGATTAGTGAGTCAGCTTGTACTTGTCGCTCGAATGTCGTCAAATGGCACGGCTGTAACTTCAAGTCAAATCGAACATGTTTCTAGCCCTAATGTTACCTCACGAAGTTCTGAATCTGTATATAATTTGATGTTTTATTTATTTTATCAATGGACAATCCTTCAACATATTGCATCTTGAAATTAGGGTGTATTAAATTGCAATGCACCTCGCGGACCGGCGGTTGAGAATCACTGTCATAAGCAACTGCTATTGGTTGTCCGGTAATTGAAGCCTGCTCGTCTAGGATGAGTACTCGAGTAGTGTGGTTGATCGGTCTATTGCCCATAACCAGGGCTATTTTACATTGAAGTTTCTGGGATATACATGCTACCAATCAGACTTGGACAACTAGATAATTCTAGTTGTCTAATTTCACTGAATTAGAGCAAAATGCCAGTAATCTAATTCTAATCTAATTTGTGAAACGTTTCGATGCTCTAATTCTAATTATAATCTAATTTGTGAAATGTTCTTATGTTCTAATTCTAGTTCTAATCTAATTATTGTTTTCGTGAAAATGCCTCTTTGTCCGAGGCATATTACACTATTGCAGTGAGTTAACAAGAATGTCTCCTCTTGCGCAAGGAAATCCAGTGCCAAGCCGCCATCGCCTTACTTACACCGCGCAGTCATGGTAGATATTATGACGAATAATAGCCTGCTAGAGTAGCTTGTAATCTGCGAACAACATTCTAGTTTTGAAACTTTACGTTAATACATCGCCGTTCCGACTAACATGGGCGATGCCCATGGTTACCATAAAAGAAGTAATATTTCATTAAAGTATATTAAAAATTGAGCCAAGCTTGGTGTACAGAAGTTAACAATTCTCATGGGTATAGGAATGCACTGTTCTTGTTGTTTTTTATTAAACAAAAATATGTGGCGCTTATCGCCTGACGGCCTTTTGCACCACGCACTGTGATTTGATATGAACTGAATTTTGCTGTATTCCTTTCCCATATACAATTTCATTCAATTTCAAAGTTTTTGGAAACTGAGTACCTCTAATTCTAATTCTAATCTAATTTGAAAAAAGCTTGGTAGCTCTAATTCTAATTCTAATCTAATTTGGAAAAAGCTGTGTAGCTCTAATTCTAATTCTAATCTAATTTGAAAAAACTGTGTAGCTCTAATTCTAATCTAATTAAAGAAAAACTGTGGAGCTCTAATTCTAATCTAATTCAGAAAAGCTGAAAATTTTCTAGTTGTCCAATTCTGCTACCAATGATGCTGTAATGTCTACTGACAGATGAATGGGAATTAATATCCCAGGCTTGTGTTACCTGGTGATGGTACTATACTTGACTCCTCTGACAGTAGCAGAGGTGGTCAGTAACGAGGTACTTCTACTTTTTGGAAGTACTCAAGTAGTTTTCCTCGGTACTTCTTGTACTTACTCAAGTACATCTGATTTTATCTACTTCCACTTTGTAATATTTTCTGATCTTCTTACTTTTCGCTATTTTCAGTTTGTCAAGTAGAAGTAGTTTAATCCCCCAATACGAAAGATAGCCTGAGGAATTTCGGGGCTGTTTTCACGAAGTACCAACAACAATATTCATAAAAGTCAAGTAAAGCCCAGACATTTTGTGGCACTTTGCGCACAGCAGTTATGGAGTGACAAACAGGGCCGTAACAGCACTTCGTCAGCCCCCCCAAAAAACTTTGGTCTTGGGCCCCCATAGGGGTATAGACCGACCTCCCTCCGCCGATACACTGTTTACCACTATTCATCATATTCATTCGGAGTTTTTTTTAGTGAATCAGCTTTTGTCGCCTAAACGCGCCAAGCGCGCAAAATTTCTAGAATTTATGATTTCATCGGTCAGTATGATCGGGAATTGCATACATTGCTATCAATTTTTATCTTCTCTCTGCTCACGTAATCAGATTTGCCGGTAGAGCTGAGTGAGGTGTGTTTGAAAAGGTAGGACCACTCAATAATAATTAAACATCTTCGGGCGTATACCCGTTGGCAGGAACGATACAGCACCTCGTCAGGCCCCCAAAAACGTGGGTCTTGGGCTCCCATAGGGTGATAAAACGACCCCCCCTCCCATCACGTTGTTAGCGTTTGTCACGAAATTACCTGAACTGTATTGTGAGCCAGCGCGAAGCGCGAAAATTTTCGATAATTTATGATAAAATCGGTCAATCAGATCGGCGATTGCATATATAATATGCTATCAATTTATTGTCCTCTCTACTCACGTAATTAGATTTACCGGTAGAGCTGAGTGAAGTGTCTTGAAAATGGGAGGGCCCGTAAATAATGATTAAACATCTCCGGGCGGGCGGAACCGTTGATATGACTTCGTTACATGATGTTATTTCGTGACTTCCGGTCTGCTATATCAAAAAATATAGAACCGCCCAAACGTAGGCTTCTAAACTAAGAGACGAACACGATTTCAAATTGGTATTTCTTCACTGGCATAAAATTCTTCCCAGTGGGATGGTATTTGTCTTGTGACGTTCAGATTGCAAAGACAGGGACATTCGGCGCCAGTCATTTAGGCGCCTATATGGACAATTAAACCTGTATGTATTTTGTATATATAGCGAAGTCTATGGTCTGCATAAGGGCAAGCTTTTCTCGCTGCCAATCGTTCTGGCACACTTCTTGGAGTCGCATCTCGCATGTTATATGGCCTAAAACTTGATTGTATGTCTTGGTGGGTCGTGGCGCGGTAATGGCCCAATACCCAATAATAAAGATAAATGGCTACTTGAATATCAAATATCAAATATACGAACAGTGATATGTCATCACGATTTGAGACGTTACTGGAAGTCTATGACTTCTATACAGAAATGCTGTTGTCATTCTGCTACAGGCATTGAATGATATGCTACTGCGTATTAGCGTTGAAGGCACCCACACTCCCACAGTGGGAGGAAAGTTTCGCAACGACAATTTTTGTTCACGAAGCAAAACGGAGCGTTAAATATCGGTAGTCGAAAATATCGGCTCCCACTACTTGGTCGCCTTGTGCAAATGTGGCGTTAGATTTGTATTATGCCGTATAGCCTACTACTGTGTTTTGTAAAGTTTTGTTATTGTTTGGTTGATACGTCCTTCAACTTTATCCCAAAATGATGATATATTCGGGGAAATTGTTGACTTCATCAAATGTTATGCTGTTGATGTTTTTTTTTGTAATGAAATGTTATTGTGGAATTGTTTATATTCGAGTATACTATTTGCCTAGAAAGGGAGTAACGGCAGGAATATATAGGTCTGTTGCGAGCAGTGTGCGAACTGTAGGCCTATACGAGTGCTTCGCGATTCATCCGACAACGCCATAGCAGACCCCAAACGGCCGTGTCAATTAGCAAAATTGAATATCGTCCCTTCTACGCGCTCGGCGAAGCACATGCTTGAATCTGTGTTTCAGGGGGTGTTTTGCATTTGATGGCCGTGCATGTTGGCTTGTCGAGCGAGCAATGAACTTGAACAGACTTGCGATGAATCGGGGTACTGTTACTTTTTCTGGGAAAAGATTGATGTGCGCACACTGGGGTTGTTCAGAATTGACTGACTGACTTTCAAAAAGTCTAGGTTTTCAGTCCGTTTCCCATGCCTTATAACATAGAAACATATTCTAGCTACTTTTTTTTCGTAATTCATCCCTTGCATCTATGTGCAATGTGCAATTGTGCATGTTGAGCTGGAAGAATATCGGCTAAAGATAGGGGATACCCCTATTCAACCTCTGACTAGCAAATGCAAGATGAAAGCTGGATTTATGCAGCTGTTGTGGATTGGGGTGCCACAAAACCTCACTATGGAAAGTATTGTTACTTCAGGGCATCATTTTCATGTCCCACACTCCCTTAGAATTCCACAAAAGTGCCTAAGACTGATAGTCATTTTGTTGGATCACATATTCTACACTCCCTATACCTAGCCGAGACTGTTCATCAATTTCCTGGACCACTATGTGCAATAATACAACTGAAAATGTACCATCCACTCACAGCCACATAAATCCAGCATATATAGTACATTTGCTAGTCTATGTTGAATCGAGGCTCTCGGAATTTAGAGGAATCCCCTATTGAACATCACATTGTTAAAAGGAAATGAAACGTCGCCCGCTTGGGTATTCCGCAACAGTATTCATAATCAACCGATCGGGCCTCGTCAGCGGCACTCCCGGTCCACTGACGGCTACACGCCACGCATGTAGGAAGAGCATGGATGTTATCTTTCCATTTTACCGAATTTGCGCACGGCAAGCATATCTTGTTCGAACCCTTGTACGGCGTACGCTTCATAGTTCAAGGAATAATCAAGCCCTAGGGCAGTGGTTCCCAACCGGGGGGGGGGGGGGGGGGGGGGATTTTGATATTTTTAGGGGGGAATCTGGCTTAAGTTTTTTAGGGTAAATCTGGCTTTGGCATTGTATCGGAAGATACACTGGGTTCACAAGGTTTTTAGATTTTTATGATATTGAACTGTTAAGTAGAAATTAGTTCGTTACAATTGTATGTTTCTTTGGCGGATTTCAAGCTGTTTAAATGTTTAAATGCCTTCCGTAGCTATTTCACCCCCTGATAAAGTGAGGCCCACGAGACGATTTCGTTGGGTCCGCGACAGCCTCTCGACCAGTCGCCTCTCGACCAAATTGCTACTAAGCAGGAAAACGTCAAGCCGAATTCAGCACAAGGCCGCTAGTGAAATTGTTTAACTTTTTAAGCCAACATATGAACTAACGTGAAAAACATACCGTACCAAATTCATCGATTCAACTCAAGTCCATAAGTGGACTTAGTGATTTATTTTTCGTCAGCGGCTACCCGATCGGTCAAAAACAGGTCAAATTTGACTGTAGGGGAGATGTGGTACCGATGGATCACTGGGACCGAAAATACTTTGAAAATTCTCTATGATAATTCCATGATTACACTCCGTGAATTTGTCTACAATTGCATGCTGGCAACATCTTTCCTCACATACAAAAAAATTCGACGTGCGCGAACTATGGAATCTCTCACAGATGTTTTTTGTTTTGGGGGGTGTAAACTAAATTTAGATCGACATATACATTTTTCGTTGTAACCTTCAACACGAACAAACCAGCAATCATTTTATTGTGAAGTCTAGGGCTTGTATCAGGCTATATAATGGAACCTATTATTTTTTTCAGTACTTTCCTTTAGTGGAATTTTTTTCGATTCATGTACAAAATTAGTAGGGTGGGGACCGATGATACAATAGCCAAATCAAGCAAAATAATCAAGCATACTAATCATGAAACAAATGAAACATGACTACGTACAGAAAATCTTTATGTAATAATTGCATATGATGTTTTATCGCTATAACGAGGTCTTTGGAAGTCACACTGTCGATTTTCGGGCAATATGTATGTACCCTCAAATTTATAAGTCCTAGCCTGAATCGAAACGTGATTTTATGACAACATTTGAGTCAATATTTAATCTATTTTTTGACGGTTGCGACCGAAAATTCTTCTTTGGCTTGCTGTAGCTTAGATTATAATACTGGGCAAGAAAAGTTGTCACATCTGAGTTTTTTTAGGGTATATGTGTCATAGGTCCCCGAGTCGTGTGCCATTGGACCCACCGGGTGGGGACCGATGACACGTTCGAGCAACAAATTTTAAACGTCCATCAATATTTTTTGAGAAGACGGATATTCATGTATATGTGCGCGATAGGTAGAGCTTGTATCAAAGTGCTGAGCCAGCAAAAGATCTGCTCTTTTCGGCTGAATATTTTGGGGCCAGCGATCATTTTCCAATTTTTGATCCATCGGTACCACATCTCCCCTACTTAACCAAAGTTTAGTGCGGTCCGCATTCGTCATAGTTCGGACATATCTGAATATGTTTGGCCATTAATTGCTCAGTCAACACATGGTTGCGCGTTAAAAAGCACATTTTTTTAGTCACAGGCAGCTTTTTCATAGGAGGAGAATTTTAGCTCAAATCTCGGCCAAGGGGGCACGAGACGAAAAAGGTTGGGAACCACTGAGGGGCTGGGATGCCGCAGCCTCACATATATTTGCTACTAAGGCAGTATTCGAAGTACGACTGCGTCCTTCCACCCCACTCATGGGGTCCGACAACCACTCAGGATTTCCTTCCACAATCCACAGCCATATTCTGGATCAGGGGTCATCACTGCAGTGCCCACGGGCCCCACCCAGGTAGCCCGCAAGGACCAGATGAATCGCCCGCGGGCCTGTTCTAAATATAGACGGAGAAACATCCCTTACCAGTGAGCATAACGAGATTTATTTATTTAGCTGTTATTGTGTAAATCACATTAGCATGTAACTTAGTTACTCCCGCCATTTACCCGTTTCAAATTTTAATGTTTTTTTGGCTGTAACTCGTTTTGTGTTCACAATAGAGAAAACTTTCTTCTTAAGACTGATAGAAACATGTTTTCGCAGATTTTGAGCTATATATCATGAATCTACGACCAGCGGTTGCCGAGATGGGCCATTTTAACCCCCACGCGCAGAAATTGGAGGGTTGCCGACTGGAAAATGGGGGTAATTCCCTAAACGTCCATTTTCATTGAAGTTTTGGGTGATTTGTCAGGATTTGAGAACCCCCTTTTTTCGATTAAAACAAAAAGTCATTTTCACTCCACCCTACTGTATATTGCTATCAATTTTTATCATCGCTCTGCTCTCGTAATCAGATTACCAGTAGTGTATTTCAGACAGCTAGTAAAATGTAGTGACGTAATCATGCCTCATACTTCGAAAAGACAACTTTACTTGACTCGAGTCACCTCACAAAATCGAGTGACTTGACTCGAGCCACCTTCGATAATCGATTGACTTGACTCAAAATCTGCAATGACTCGAAGGTAGGGACTTGATCCCAACACTGGTATATAGTGACAAAATTTGTACATCTCTGTATTAGCTGTTGACGCGTACACAAGACCTACACTTCTATCGTTTTATCCACGTTTTAATTATACAGGATGGGATATATATATCATGTTGAATGAATTACACATATTATAACTCTTGCTAATGGCCTGTGGGGTCTGTTAGGGCGTTGCTGAATCGACAAGCATTCATATACACTTCGCACCAATGCTCGCAACAAATCTATATATTCCTGCCATTACTCCCCTTCCAAGCAAATACTCGAAAATACACAATTCCACAATACCATTTCATTACAAAGAAACATCGACAGCATAATATTTGATGAAGTCAACAAACACAGTGGACAATGGGTTGGTCTCATAATTTGAAATTTCGAATTTCCACCTCAGATATGGAAAAGAATTTCCAAGAATATATCATCATTTTGCTATAAAGCTGAAGGTTGAACCAACCAACCAACCAACCAACCAATAACAGAACTCAACAGAACGCAGCGGTATACGGCATAATATAGATCTAACATCACATTTGCACAAGGGCTAACTAAGGGCGACAAGGAGTAGGAGCCGATATTTTGGAGTCCCGAAATTATACATTACTTTTTGCTTCAAGAACAAAAATTGTTCTTGAAATACTTTTCTCCCACTATCGGTGCCTTGAACGCCAATACGCAGAGCAGTAGCATATCATTCAATGCATGCAGCAGAATGGCAACAACATTTCTGTATAGAGGTCATAGACTTGCAGTAATGTCTCAAATCGCGATGACATATCACTGTCAGGATATTTGATATTCCCTTCGTGGTCATCCAAAAATTAGTCATTAGGACACTCCGACTCACTCATACCGTTATGGAGTCTCAGTGAGTGGTAAGTTACCCGATTAGTCGACTCGGGCTAGAACCACTCATGCACTCGATTCTGCACAGGCCTAATTTGTGATGACAAGTACCCAAGCATGGGAGAGCAGTACTCACTCATGGGAGTAAGTAGAAACGGCATCAAGCCAATGAAGGAGTAAAGTATAGTAACATCAGCAGGTAACACAGCAAGCCTGGGCTATTAATTCCATTCATCTGTCCATAGACATTACAACATCATTGGTAACATGCATATTGAATATGCCAGAAAGTAAGATGTCGAATAGCCCAGGTTACCGGACAAAATTTTGACACAAATAGTAGTTGGTAATGATACATCCGGCTACATCGATACCACAAATTCATACAATGTCCTACCGCGTTTGCATTCGCGCATGAAAATTCCACCGCAACAAAACATGGCAACATTCTGTTGGAGTCCTAGCCAGAGCATAACTGACTTTTCATGACCCATGACGGGTCCATAACAACAATTCGATACAGCTCCTCGACATCCCACCAGTACACGGCACTCAGTACACGGGGGTCACCGACTGTGCGGCAAATGGATACCACATGCCTCCATATAGTAGTATGAAGTATCTTCTGTCCATTGGCCATGTCAAAGAATTTTCCGTATTTATGTTGCAGATTCATGGCGGTCAGATGATGTACCATGGCCTGCCTGTAGAAAAGGAAAAAATGCAATTAGGTTTTTGGTACAGCATGAGAAAATGGAACGAATATGTTAATTGATTTTGAAAATTGTAACGGATCTGTGGGCTCTGGGCTATATCGACCTTCACGGTCGTGTCGATATTGATTTTGAAAATTGCAACGGATAGGTGAGCTCCGGGCTGTATCGACTTTCACGTTCGTATCGATCATTCCAATCTGATACCGAATGCTGTGCATGCATATTTTCTGTACCACCATCATTGCCGTCTGTTTTTTATGTATATTCGTTGGATGAAAATAAAGACTCTCTCTCATCAGCCCTATTTCAAACTTCCACTGAATCACAGCCATGAGTAATGAGTGAATGCAAGAACTAATATAATATTCGATACTGGTGTAGCCATGTATGTTAGAGACACTCCTACTTCCAAATGTATGGTGTTGCCTATATCAAAGTGTACGACCTCCCGCTAATGTTTAGTTTTTTCAAGACGGGAGATCACAAATGCAAGCTTTTAGCATCCAAAGGATACCGCCTTTCACACTTGATTCAGAAAACCTGGATGTACTGATCTTTCATCTAATGACTTCATTGGTTTTAACCTCAAAATATTAATCATAGCGTGTTCATAACTAAGTAGAGCTTTGTTAATTCCAAATAATTCACTCGCTACATTCATCTTCATTCTGCAATTCTTGTGGAGCGCAATCCGTATGCAACGGCAAAATATACTTAGCAAAACCTCGGTAATCGTGAACAAGACTCCAGATGTCTAATTAGTTGCCCTAAATACACACATCAGCTCTACCGGAAAATCTGATCAGATGAGGTCAGACTGAATAAAATATTAATAGCAATACATGCAGTGGTGCAAGCAAGTACCAATATTATTGATATAATTTGTCCATTAATTACTCAGGCTCGTTCGTGATTCGCATAATACATGACGCTTAGTTATAGACAAGGTGAGTGCAATTGTATGCATAAAGGTCAGTGATGAAATAACCCATAGAAGACGTGGGACAAAGTCTCCCAGGAGTTGGATTGATCGCCCTATAGGGGGTCCAAGAGCAACGGCAAGTATCCAACCCCCAGGAGACCTGTGGGCACAGTTTGGTCACCTCTGGTATAACTAGTTAATTAATTGCCAACATACCGATAACACTCCAGATCTGTACAAGTCTTCCCAAGATTGTGCAATGCTTCTATGTAATTCGGGTGAAGTTCCAAAGCTTTCTTGAAAGCATGAGCCGCCTGAAAGCAAGTGACATCGTAAGGATTTGGTTCAAAACATCATTACGAATCAAGTATACCTGTGCATAGTTTTGACCACGGGCATATGATTCGCCGAGTTTGTTCCACATTACCGGATCCTCTTGATTCATCGAGAGAGCCATCTTAAAGAGATTGTCAGTTATTGGAAACCTATTAACCCTGAAGAAAATATGCTGCTGTCAGGAGGAAATGTTAGCTCTGTTAAGGCAAATAATTGTCAATAGAATTAGGCTGATATGGATGCGACCAACGCTACCAGATTTGAAACACATCTATTCATCAATATCCCATTTTCTGATATTGCTCAAAACGACTTGTCAAGCTTGCAATGTGCATACTGATCCATTATATCACAGGCCACAATTCATGTGCTAATGGGTAGTTGTTGAAATTTCCAATAAAATGAATCTGATGTTGATTCTGTACTGTAGCATAACATAAATAAATTTCTATGTCTTCATACCTGGATGCAGTCAATTGCTTTATCGGCCTCACAGTTCATGATGTAGAGCATCCCGAGAGAGCTCAGCACATCCCGATCGGGATTTTCCTCATTCAATCGTAACGCTTGAACTAGCAGGCCTTCAGCTTCTTTGAACCGGGGACTGCAATGAAAATGAGTCCTTTGTGAAGTTTGAAAAGCAAGTTCTGGCCAGATAAGACGGGATTAGCATATCTGGCACGCTTTGTCTCGGCATCTTTTTAAACTGATTGTACTTGCAGTGAATTGAACGCTGACAGCCAACCTCTACGTGTATGGCATTACCAGATAGTTTTGCAGTATTTCCGCCAGACTTCATTCTGGATAATATCGACCGCTTCAAGCAGAGGTGGTCAGTAATGAAGTACTACTTCCTCAAGTAGGTTTTGAAGACTTGTTCTGCCTGAAGAGTTTTCAGTTTTTTAGGTTAAACTACAACAAGAATACTTAGATTTTTTACATACTTGCTACTTGTTACTCCTACTTCTACTCGAGTACCAAGGATGACAACTTGGACCAGCACTGCACAGTGCTCATACACATAGGCCAACATCCTAGTACAGTGGTTCTCCACCTTTTTGACCTCTGCGAGGGAAATGCAGTTGCACTTCAAGAACCATCAGTGCAAGATTTGGATAGCTGACGACTAAAAAAAGGAAAAAAAGTTCAACCTGCATCATGCCACTTTTCACATATTCAGTCACAGATCTAAGGCCCTAACCTCAATGTCACCACCCCATTGTTCGTGTGATTACCTTTTTTAAATCACCCCCTTTCCAAATGCTACTATATGTGGGGTTAGTGGGGAGTTAGCCTTAAATTGACATTTGACGGTGGAGGCCCCAGTTCGACTATCGGATTCCAGAAGTGGCATACGCTTCTCTGGGTTCCTCCTCCCCTACGTCGCTGCGCTCACAGAGTAGTCTTTACAAAAAAAGGTCAGATAAAAGACAATGATAGAAGACTACTACATTGGGTATTACGCTGAGGTGGATGCCAGCTTGAGAGACCGTATACTCTGTCTCAAAGGCGCCGGCAGTTATGCCGGTCTAAACTAGCTGGTGAATTGTGCAATTTGGAAATAATCCACAAGGTATTTCCGTTTACATGCTGCTGCTCATGCGGGAAAATTAGTAACACGTTGACCGAACATGAGTAATTAGAAGCGACGCGATATTAGAGTTGACTTCTACATGTGCCAGAATCTTGTCTCTCAGTTTACTGGAGTGCTCTCAATTAGCGATAACCAAATGTGCACTGCACAGCGAGAGATCGCATTGCGATCTCCCTATTAGACGAGTATGCATTTGTAAGGCAATTGGACATGATATGTCTTGCTGGTTTCTTGTGCATGCTCGTACTCTGGTGACATCACATCATGCTGGTAATCTACTGTTTAAATGAAATTTCATCTTCGTATCACATGGAGTTGACCTTATTCCGGCTAATTTACATTATATGCACAAGTTCATCAACACAAGGAAGCTGATCAGATTCTTGCATTATAAGCAGGTACATATGTACTTATCCCTAATAAGTGAATTTGCAAAATTTTCAAACCTTTACCATATCTAATTGCTTGATAGTATCTTAATTTTGTCGCCACATACAAGCGACTAGTAATTGCCCAATTAGTGATATTGAACTCTTGAGAGTAGCTCTAACACTGATTATAATAGAGTTGTAGATAAGCCCCGGTTGAGAACCACTGTCCTAATACATAACCAGTTATTATGTCGTTCTTACCAATCCCCACAATAATACCCATGAGACGCCCTGCTAGATGCCAGTTCAATTCGTGTCTTGTTATCTGCCTTCAAATGCTTGTATTTCGGATGAACTTTTACCCATTCTATCAAAGCCCTGAACATGGCGTCTGTGCGATGATTTTGCATAACTGACGCCATCGCAAGCAGTGATTCCGTCATGTTTGGGTCATACTTATAGCACCTGCAAAATAATGGTAACATATTACTATCGAACAATCAACAAAAAACCATTAGCTAAGATTCACTGATTTATTCGAGCGAAAATTCCAACTAAATCAGGCAATAACCATCTGCATGGCCACTGCATAGCGAATACGTAACACATGTATCTAAAATTCTACATATCATAAAAACACCAAGAAACATGTGGCCTGCAATCAGACTCTGCAAAATTGGAAAAAGTAGGCTTACAATGTAAAGGGGCACTGTGCTCTAAAAATGATGTTGTCTCAAATTGAAGCGCATATCGAAAAAGTCTTTGGGCGGCAGCCATTTTCTTCAGAAAACCACCGCAATGGAGCTGCAATCAAATGAAATTTGCATAAGCCCAACTGACGTGGCTGCGCGTCATCGTTAATTAACCCGTTGCGAAATTTCTGGCGCGATATCTTCACCGTCGCACTTGCTCGACGCGACCTCCATATTGTAGCTCAATTGATTCACATAAATGATATAACGAAGGTGGTGCCGATAGTGCCTCATTATTGATGTAAATGATAGTATTTATGTAGTGCAAACGGTTAAGTACTGTGACAATATCCATTGGCCAAGAATGTATTCGGTGGTTGTGACTTCATTCGAATAATTCTCTTTAGAGGCCAGCTGTTTCTAATATTCATAGTGAATTTGAATGGTTGCTTGACTCTTGAGAATGTTCATTGTTCAGTCTTGGCTACTGTCAGATCACAAGACATTAGCATAGTACAGCACAGTACCTGCAGCTCACAACCGAGCCTCCGTTAGTATGGTGATTATACAAATCCATATATTTGAAGAGCTTCTTGGAGGTACAGAACTTCAATATACAATTAAATAGTATATTCATATTGAAATGAACCCGAATATTTTCGGCTGACACTCGTCAGGGGTAATCGTCAGCAACTAGTAGAGAATTGGAAAGAACATTGTATATCATTGTATTGTTGATATACAATGTTCTTTCCAATTCTCTACTAGTTGCTGACGATTACCCCTGAAGAGTGTCAGCCGAAAATATTCGGGCTCATTTCAATATGAATATACTATTTAATTGTAAATCCATATATATGTTGCGAATAGCATCAAGAGTCCCTGCTGTTTTATCACGTGGGTTGTGGAAGCAAAGTGAGTGACACATCATACGTTTTCCACGCACTACATAAAGAAATGAAGCTACAATATGGAGGTCAAGTCGAATACGTGCGACGGTGAAGATATGGCGCCAGAAATTTCGCAACAGATGAATAAACGATGACGCGCAGCCACGTCAGTTAGGCTAAAATTGCAGCTCTAGTTCGGTGACTTTCTGACGAAAATGACTGCAGCCAATCTGCGCTTCAATAAAGCGTTGTGCCCCTTCAACAGTTGAGATATCAGAAAGACGCATGTCATGATAATATACATATACGACAAGCTGATGCCCACACAGAGACGCGAATATGCTGAGATTGATGTTGAAACCATTATACGATGAATAGTACGATGCAATATCAAGCATGTTTTTTGTAGTAAATATGGAAATATTGACCAAAAAAATACAAATCTCAAACCATACATTTGAAAAGCTCTGAAAGCGCCATAACTGTACAAGTTCTTGGCTTGCGCCATCCCGAGCTGCAGCCAAGCCTGTAGGATTTGATCGAGATTATGACTTTCAAATATCCCCCAAATCATAATAAAAGGTGTACGCTACCTTTGCATTCTGGCGATTTGTGTTCAAAGCAGCTTCAAACATCAAGGTAGCGTTCACGGTATCGTAAACTTTCAGATATTCCATTCCCTTTTCAAAGGCATCTTCCGGGTTCATATCCAGATACGGATTATCCTTTCGGAAGCGATAAGGGGGGCCCTTAAGTAAACAGGTAAAACTACGACACTGGCCTTCTCAGCGCATGGCAGCTCAACGTGATAAAAGTATTGCACATATTTCTCTTTCAATCCCATTTTTGACTTGATGATTAGCAGAATTAACTAGACTGGTCTACACGATTTTTGAGCCAGGACTTCTTTGGCTTAATTATACCTAATTTGGGGGCGCTGAATACGAATCTGGCATTATTTTTGCTCAATCACATCACATTTTTGAGAAATTATATATGTTGAATAATTCTACTTTTTTGAGGTAATCAAGTAGATTTTGGCAACTTGCAGTACTTACTGAAGTGCTAATGTTTTACAACTACTTCAACATCTACCTGAACAGTATTCTGGATGAAATAATTTGGTTTTTGTAACGTAGAACGTAGTTTAGGGATAATATTGCACCACTATCACAAATTAAATTGTCATAAGAAACGCATGATAGAGCCTCTGAATCACGGTAACTAAATGCTTTTTTTTGAAGATTCCACCCATGGGTGGTGTCATTATAGTCATTTTGCGGTAGCTGCGACGATACAACCTGCGATTTCGTATGTAGCCACCTCCAACTAACTGTTGAAAGTATGAGACCACCCTTCCCGACCAAATATACTTGGATATTTTCTGACTTTCAGTAATTCTCAGACCTTTCATTTTGTCTTCCACTTGAAATAGTTTTCACATATCTTAGAAATTACTACTTCTACTTGTAATTGAGTAGAAATGTAAGGCGCTACTTGTGCTACTTGAGTAGCAACGCCGATCACTTCGACCAGCTCTAGTTCATAGTAAAATATTGCTACAAATCAGGAACCGCCAAAAATGTTAGGCTCTTTGTATAACTGTCGTTTAATCAAGCAGAACACCAACAAAAAGCCTCAAACCGTTTAAAAACATCACTGGAAATTAACCAATGCTCATCTCTGGCTCTGTTCCAGCATAGAACACATGGTATTTGGTGTAGGCCACAGAATGTCCTTTGTCGAGACGGATCGACTGTCCTGGAACCGATACATATTTATTTCGGTTGTGAAGTACCACACACGTCAGGTTTTGTGTTGAGCTGTTAGTAAGCAGTCTCCATTCATCTAGTTGTCTATGATTGACAATGCAATAGAAGCACGTTATATCATGGCAATAAACCAAAAGAAAAACACTTCAGAGCTTTCCTCGATTCCGATAAAATGTGACAGTATATGGAAACTGGAGAAGAAGAATTAGCATGATAAGTACAGGCGGAGATTAATGATGATAAATTCTTCCAAGTTATAATGATGAGCACTTTTTTCTTTGGAAAAGCAGATATCCTGTTTCTTTTAACGTTTCAAAACAAGCTTAAAGGGGCAGATATTTGGGTCTTGTACCGGAGTGAACAATTCTCTTTTACATAATATACTAACATAATATAATGTACATAATATACAATGTTTATTGTTTGCAAACTTTTACGTTTTATGAAAGAGCTGTGTGCTGTCACAAAATGCATTGACCGATGTATAAAGATAGATAACGTACTGAACTAAATTAAGTTTAAGGAGCCACTAATCGCAATCTTCAAACGAGGAGTGGTGTATAAAGATGTTAACTGCTACCGACTAAACATATTTGCATTCACATATAAATTTATGGGTCGAAAACCACTGGATTCAAGTTCACCGAAAACTCAGATATTCTCTTCTACAACAACCCAGGTTTCATCATTATAGATGATTTCAATAACAATATTTGATCTGTTGCTGTTGTACGCTCACCGTAATGTCACTAACGAATGCCGAAATTTGATTTAGTTATGAAAATGAGAAAAATACATACCGAAAAAATCTGACGTGAGAAAGAAATTATGACCACAGAATCGGATTCAGCAACCTAATGTTAGCCTACATGACTCATTAAAATTTTGAGGGCAAAACTTTTTTTTGAAATTTGTAGACCGATGTAATTTTATGGGTCGAAAAGAGCTTCTGATTGAACGAAGATGGAGAATCACGGGATACAAGTTCATTGAAAACTCGCTCATTCTGTACTACAACAACGCAGGTTTCATGATAGATGCTATCAATACCAATATTTGATCTGTTTCTGTTGTATGCTTACCGTTATGTCCAGGGCTGTGGAGTCGGAGGAGTCAGAGTTTGGCTAATTTTTGCTTGATGGAGTCGGAGTCGTGAAAACTGTGGTGGCTGGAGTCGGAGTTTGTGAAAATGACCCTGACTTCGACTCCGACCTCTTTATCACGAAAACAAATGCTTTAAAGATAACTTTAAATTACTAATAATAACTATACCGTAATAAGGTTTTTATGTATCATCAATCGCTGTTATTAGTAGTGATACAGATCAGGGGCGGCCAGACCATGCCCCACGGGCCAAAGGTGGCCCGCGAGGTTTTGTGTGACCTGCGAGGTAATTCACGAAATTACATATAACATCAGGTAAATTGCAAGGCCGAACAAAATTTGATTAGCCCGACCGCGAAATTTGATGATGACTAAAACATCAGTTTCGACGCATTGGCGTAACCATAAGGGCCAGCCACATTCATCGCAGATCTTCGTATATGACCATAAAGTAAAATATTCCGTAGCAAGATTTATTTGACTTGAAATTTTTCTCAGCACTTTGTACGAGTTTTTGTCACATTTCTTGCATTCAGTATTGGAGACCCTCCTGGAAATTATAAATACGCGTAATTTACAGAATTGAGTCCAACTATACTCGCAATTGGGAGATAACGTGTCGTCCAACATGCGACTACGCATGTGCGTTCGAAGCGATATCGTCGTTGATGAAACATTTGCACCAAATGACAGAGGCATGTTCACAGAAACTGTCGATATTGCTATGTCTAAAACGCCAAATAATCCTGTCCTTGCCAAATGAGCGCATTGTTATACAGAGGCGACCCCCAATTTATGCAAGTAATATATTTATTGATCGAATTCATCCATTACCTTTGAAAAAATTTCATGCTTCGCACGACCAGGGCATGACTGCACACTGTACAGTGTACAGTTGTACACATAGTTTTCATGGCATAATTCTTATCAATTTTAAAGTGTCATGTAAGTCTTGTTTTCAATGTTACCGAATTCGGTTTGTTCCTAGCGGGCGACAAACAAAAGGTTATCAACATTCAAGTTGCCCGCGCAATGGTTCGCAAATCTCTTGTGGCCCTTTTGCCGAAAAGGTTGGCCACCCCTGACAATAGAGAGAATTGGACATTATTTGCAAATTACAATTCAGCTGCATAGCGGAAGAAAGAAGCAATTGATGCCATTTTTGGAATTATACCATGATATTGTGACAGAGCAAATATACCGTCTGGTTGTTGATGTAAATATAACTAAACTCTCCTTCCCACTTGACAAAATTAAAAATATTTGTAGTGTAGCTTATGCTTATGTCGTACAAAGGATTAACAAAGACTGCAAGTCCTAGTCCTTGAATACTTGACTTAGTGCATGTAGACTAGACATATGTTCTATTTGACTACTTCCTAAATTTCGTTTATGACCAATGTCTATTAGTAGTGAGAGTGTATGTGCTCATGTGTAATGAGAAAATGAGTAAGATGCATCTCTGCATTAGTTGCTGACTCATACACAAGAGCAACACTTCGATTGTTTTATCTACATTTTAATTATACAGGATTGGATATAAGTCGCGTTTAAATGATTCATACATATTAGGTTAATAGAGAGTCCATGTTATCAAAACTGATAAAAATGAAATAGAAAGGCAATCTTTCATGCATAGTGAATACTTCGAGCTGTGCCACTTTGAAAAAATATTGTATGCCATCGGTGACCACATGTTTGCATATGTTCATTGGTTATATGATAGTCATTTAACCGTCACTGTGGCATATAATTTTCGAAGTAAATTGGTAATACTGTGGAGTCGGAACGTGTGAAGACTCAGGAGTCGGAGTCGGTCCATTGCAAATGTGTGGAGTCGGAGTTGGAGGTAAAATTTACCGACTCCACAGCCCTGGTTACGTCACTAACGAGAGCCGAAATCGGATTAATTCATGAAAATGAGAAAAAATAATACGGAAAGAATCTCAAATTAGCCTAGATCAATCATCAAAACTTTTGGTGCAAATTTTTTTTCAAAATTTGTAGACCAGTGCTATTGAAGTGACACAACTTAGTAGAACAAACTTGGCATCGACTTTTTTCAATTCACAAAACGATATTTAATATTTTGTTACTTGCATTCTGTTTCATTCCAGAAGGGAGAACGAATATATATATTTTTGATGACAAATATTCACCCATCTAGACAGTGACGATGCATAATTTTCCTTACTTCATCAGAATACCCATCTTCTTCGCTAGAAGAGTCGTCTTCGTCTTCTGATGATACTTCTAGTTCTTCCATAACTGCCATTGCGTATTCAAGGACAGAGGAAGAGCGTCCATGTGATACGTTGATGTGATCTTCAACCTGCCAGAAAAATTATGCAGACCATGCAATCACGTCTCCCATACCAGGTACAATGAGAGGAGTAATTCCTTCTAAAACACTCTGCATCTAACTTGTTCGATTTCAAAAATCAGCAAAGTAACCCAATTGGTTGGCTTGAGGATAGGTTGGGTGAGAGATTATGTCATGTTGGGGGCCAGTCGTTGGGTTCTGGGTGGGCCTATGGTTAGTATTGTCAAGGATTAGGTTAGTGGTGAGGCTAGATCAGGGCATAGCTTGGGTTAGGCTATGAAATTTCATTACCATATGGGCAGTGTTTCTTAACTTCGTCGCAAGCGCCTCCAAAGGGGCAATTTGGATTTTGAAGGAGACGGAAATGCTCAGGGGCGATATATTGGTGGCTGAGGAAAAATGGCGCCGCAGTAGAGACATATGATTATATAGTATAACAACAGTTCTATACATCATTGAGTTCTCATTGCAAATTATCATTCGACAAAAACTGTCGAATCTCGCAATTTTTCGTCGGGCTCAGCGAGAAATATATGCTGGCAATATTTGCCATATGTTTCCATGAATGCAGAGGTTTATTATAATTCATGCATAATTTATTGAGAGCCATTCGTAAATTGAAGATGCTTTGAAGCTTTTTGGTCAAAATGAATAACTAAATATATTTGTATTAGTGAGCTACAAAATTAAATTTTCAAAATATTTCTTCATTGTATCATAGAGGACGACACAGTTTAGTGCTGTGTCCCGCAACATCACATGAACATAACAGGGGCGGGCAACATACGGCCCACGGGACGGATCCGACCAGCGATGGGATTTTGAGCGGTCGGCAGAGAGTTTCTGCTCTGAAAGTGAAATTCTAATCTGAAAGTATTGACATAGAATGAATACAAGTTTGGCAAATTGAGAAAGATAGTCATGGTCATGGTCATGAGACTACTTGTTCTGTTCGGGTCTTCATACATTTGATAGCAAATATCTTCTACCATGAAAATTACCAAGATAAGGATGCGTTCCAATATAACTTATGTTCACGAGAGGTTTCTAAATCCGACATGCAGCCAGAGTTCAAAGAACTTGTTGACAGCTTTGATCGACCACAGAGGTCTGATTGACCTCAACAGCTATTGAAGTACATTAGGTTAATTTATTCATTAAATACTGTTTTTGGTATCTATGCTTAGTGCTTACACTTAGAGTTTGCATTAAATACGATTTATTCCTTGTATAGGTAGATAAATACGTGATTAATATATCGATTCTGTAATCCGGCCCATTAAGTACTTAATTTTCCCATATCAGGCCCGCCAACTGGAGACGTTGCATGCCCCTGTTATATAATATGGGCTGCTTTGTTTGGAATACATTCAAGTTGAAGATAATAAATGCGTGCAGTACTAAACTCAATGTGAGCGAAGATCTCTATCACCATCTCAGTTGATTTACTAGTCACAGACGGCAATAAAACAAGACCCAATACAATTAACGTCCCCGTATTGCCAGTCACAGAGGTGAATTCGGGATGTGTACATCGGACTCGAACCAGATGGTATGAGCTGGTACCCGATGGTTGTTTAACAAACTTGATTTGATCCCGAATATAGCACATACAATTATAATAGCGTTAATTGGTTGGCGCTATTCAAGCTATTGCCAATAGTGAAGTCCCAACCAGAAAAGACCGACCGGACTTCGTACTCTTACTCCTTGTTTTTACTACCGTCTTCAAAATAATGGGGGAAGGCGCCAGACTTGGGCAGTTTTCAAAAGGGGGAGCTTAAGGTTAAGAATCACTGCTTGTCCAGATCTGTAATGCTTCTTAAAAGCAGAAAATGGTGTCTTAATTCAAATCAGAAAGTTTGTAATTATTTTGTGCAGCATGCACTCTCTCCTTGCGGATGTGTACATTAGCATTGTATCAATTGGATCAATCTCAAAACTAATCATGCTTTCGGCAGATAATATCGATACAATCCAGGGCCACATATTGCTATCGAGTACTACATCTGTTATCGAGTCAACTATCGACAGCTTATTAGTTGAAAGATCTGCTGCACCCTGTTGACTTCATTACCAATTATTCACTGATGAATCTCTTGATCCCTTGAGAACAGAAAAATAAGCATGTATCACATTCACTTGCCAACTATTTTCTCAAGATTATCGAGGTATGCTATCAAGTCATCCAAAACAACACTGCGAAGCATTCTACTCCCATGCCTGGAAACAGGCTTGACCTTCTTTACAGAGAAAAAAATCAGCCCGTTGTTCAATAATTTTCTGATGATGCTAATTCAAGAAAATGAGAACCTGGCTTTTGAATTAACTTGAATTTCTCGGCTTCAATATTTCATATGACGAGAGATTAAGGTCCAAGGTAATAAGAAGGCCGTAAGTGCGTGCCGTGCTCATCCCCCCAAAAAAGGGTATGAAAATTCCACAAATTCACGAAAGCAACACATGATTATTAGGGTTAAGTAGACACGTACCTCTCAATTATACAAGGGTCAGATAAACTTCCTCGTGTTGATACCTGTCCGATATATATCATTGCCAGTATAAGATCCACCTTCATACGCTAATATAAGCGCGTGAAGAAAAGCGAAGCTCGCATCGTATTACAACGTATCAAGAGATGCCAATATCTCTATTTCGCGTACAAATGAATATGTACTATTAACCCTCAGTGAACTATATTCACAAATCAAAATGTCTCTAGTCTGTTCTGGTGGGATCTGCACTGTAATAACACTAATTTCGGATCATCAAGACCTTTGTCATCTTCTGTTACCACAAACCTGCCACCCATCTTCCGATCTGTCATACTTTAGTAAGGTATAAGCGCAAATCAATACGTCCTTGAGTATTTCTCAGATATGCATATTTTAATTTATTTCCTTTCTTGTAGTCAGTCTTGATCCAGCATGACATCACAATCCATAATCAACATAAATCGAACGGCATTGTCTCAAAACCATAAAAGGCAAAGAGTACTGGTAACTGCAGTAGACGTGATAGAGGCCAGTCATGATACGAGCACGCATCGCATTACTACATGTCAGAAGATGTCATTCACTCCATTTCACATCCTAATGAATACACAACCCCAGCCTTTGAGCACTGTCGATTCTCGCTAATTCGTAGCACTGATAATACAAATTGCTGAATGACAAAGCAGATAAGAAAGATTTCGCTAATTCTCGCTTCCTGACAGCACTGAAAATGATAATTGCTGAATTTGAAGAGCTTCTTCGAGGTGAAAAACTTCAATATACAATAGAATAGTATATTCATATGGAGATTAACCACAATATTTTCAGCTTACGCTCGTCAGTTGTAATCGTCAGCCACTAGTAGAGAATTTTGACATTTTTTTGACCTTGAAAAAACTTAATTTTAACCTACTGTATGCAAATTAGGTGTTTTCCCACATAATGTTAGAATTGTACTACTCGTCTTCATTTCTGGTTGGAACTGTCTGTCCTCACGACGTAGTTTGGCCTGGAGAAACATTTTTTGACTGTAAATAAATCGCCCTATAGATCCCCAATAGTATCACAAAATACGACTTCACAGGCATGAAATTTCGAAAGATCTGGTCAAAGAGCGCGCTTAAGCTAAATCAGGGGTGGCCAACCTTTTCAGCCAAAGGGCCACATTTGATTGACCAACTATTGCGTGGGCCACTAGCAACGGTAAGCGCGAAAATTTTTCGAAGTTCATAGGTCAATAATATTGTCACTTGACTATATTGCGGGCCCGCTGTATATCGCTGGGCTCAGTTTGCAAGGAATGGACTATTCGGCGCCTGGACATATCGATATCGAAAGCTTCGACCAACATGGGTCAATCATTTTGTGCCTAGGTTTCATAGTCGGTCTTTCTGAGAGCGCAAACGCAATGTCGCATATGTTGAACGACACTTGGTCTCGTAATCGCGAATATAGTTAGACTCAATCTGATACATTAGGCATTCTTTCATTTTCACAAAGGGGTACCAATAAGAAAAGCAAGAAATCGAGTACCAACATGTTGCGCGAAGCTTGTAGAAAATTTTTACTTTTGATAAATCTATCGCAAATTATTCTGCTTTATTGTAGTGTACGAAGATCTACAAAAATGTAACTGGCTCATGGATCTGCCAATGTGTTGGAACTGATAATTTAGTCATCACATCTCAAATGTTGCAGCCAGACTAATCAAATTTTTGGTTGGCGTTGTAAGTTCACAATCTGTGCAATCCATTTTTTGATAATATTACTAATTTCGGAAATTACCTCGCGGGCCACTCAAAACTTTCTCGCGGGCCACGGGTTGGCCGGCCCTGAGCTAAATGTACTATTTTAGATGGTGCACAACTAGTTTTGCTGGCACAGACTTGGTTGTCGTATTTTGACCTATACTTTCCCATGATTGGGTCAGCTCAACATCAGCTGGAAAATTGACGAGTGCCGAATTCACTGGTAACCTTCAAAAGGATGGGGTTTCAAGTTTGAAATGGGAGGGATTTCGACCCCCAAACCCTTAACTGGATACACCGCTACTAAGAAGGGTACAAAAAGTATGGATGTCAAAAATCAACAAAACCTTGAATTGAAAACTCGTGGTGTGTAGTGGGGAAGCAATAAATTGGATCTCTTGTCAAATAATCAGTCATCTTATTCCTCAACAAGAAAATGTGATACGAAAACTTCAATCCTATTCAGAGTGTAAGATACAGTGACACACCCCGGAAAACCTTATTTGGTTCAAAGGCTGAAAATGCAAATCAATCAAAATAATCACAATTACCGGCTCCCTATTATTTTCTTCCACACACAATGCACATTGTACAATGCAATACATAAGACACAATGTGATGTGATGAACAGGAGCAAGATAACAAAACAACAAATTCTGATTAAATCTCGAAAATTAAAGTTTGTAGTTTATTTTAGTTATCTAATTTGTTGGCCGAGTTAAGAATTGGTGCGAAGTGTAACGTAGCAAGGATATAAAATACCCAACGCTGCAGACAGATATATATTGTGGTTCCCTAATAATGGAGTAATATTGTAAAACTTACGTCATTCAATTCCCGAGTCCAGGCATCATTCTTCTCTGACACAAGGCCTGAAAGTTATATTGAATGAATGAATAACAGAGGAAATGGGCTGCTAGTTTGCACATACCACCTGTTGAAGATGCTTGACCATCAACCTCAGAGGTGTTGGTGTCGACGAGAATTCCTGGTTCATTATCTTTAACTTGATAATCTTTTGACCTAAAGTAGTATAGTATATTGGTTATTCAAATTGCATACAAGTACAAATAAAATTAATATTACATGTGTAATATATCAAACTAATTCAAATAGGAATATGTCACTGAGCTCAGATTAACCAATATATGTATATCATGACCCAAATATGTATTCATGCAGATGTTCTTACAGCATCTCTTCATTCAACATCCAGGGTAGCAATTTTACACTAAAATGGCTCAATACGAACCACACTGGTCTACACGATTTTTGTCGTGACTTCTTTCGGTCAATTATACTCAATTTGGGGGCGCTGAATACAAATCTGGCGTTATTTTTGCTCCATCACATCACGTTTTTGAGATATATATGTTGAATATTTCTACTTTTTCGAGGTAATCAAGTAGATTTGGGCTACTTGCAGTACTTACTGAAGTGGTAACGTTTTACAGCCCCTTCAACATCTACCCGAACAGTATTCTGGATGAACTAATTACATTCGCAAATTGGATTTTGTAAAGTAGAAAGTAGTTCAGGGATAATATTGCACCACTATCATGAGTTAAATTGTCTAAGAAACGTGTGAAATAGCCTCTGAATCACAGTAACTGAATATATTTTCGAAGATTCCACCCATGAGTGGTGTCATTATACTCATCTTGCGTTAACTTTCGAAGATACATCTTGCGATTTCGTATGTAGCCACCTCGGACTAATTCTTGAATGCATGCGACCACCCTCCCATCGACCAAATATACTTAGATATTTACTGACTTTCTCAGACCTTTCATTTCGTCTTCCACTTGAAATAGTTTCGTCATATCTTAGAAATTACTACTTCTACTTGTAATTGAGTAGAAAGGTAAGGCGTTACTTGTGCTACATGAATAGCAACGCCGTTCACTTCAACCAACTCTAGTTCATAGTAAAATATGACGGCAAATCAGAAACCGCCAAAAAAGTTTTTGTATTTAGAACTGGCGTTTAATCCTGCAATACACCAAGAAAAAGCTTTTTTCAGCTTTTTTCTTTGGAAAAGCATACATCTTGTTTCTTCTAATATGTTTCAAAACAAGCTTAGAGGGCCACATATTCACGTCATGTAACGGAGTGAACAATTATCTTCTACATAATATACCAACAATACAATGTTTATTGTTTGCAAACCTATACGTTTTACAAAAGAGCAGTGTGCTGTCACAAAATGCATTTGCCAATTAAGTCTGCAGGACTGATGTATAAAGATAGAAAATGTGGGGAACTAAATTAGGTACTGAGCTACTTATCAGGGATAGACTGAACCTCGGAAAGGTTCAGGTTCGTGTGAACGCGAAACTTTTTGAAAGGTTCTGAGTGAACGCGAACGTGTGAACCTCGTGACGTCATGATACGTCATTAGCTCAATTCCAACCCTACATTTCAGTGAGGTGATGATCTATATTAATGTACATTGTATACGATACCTATCGAAGACTCGGGCAACATAAAGACACAATGTTGACGTATATATTGACATTTTAAACGTCGTCAAATGTATCAACTGGGACAATCAAATGATAAAATAATCCCATGAAAACAATATATTCGGTTGCTTTGCCACCAATTTTGACGAGGAATATAAGATTAAGCCTAAACGGTCTAGGCCAGACCAGACAATGTATTCGGCGTCTGAGTATTGCTATACGTTGATAATGAGCAGAGTGTATAACGGGTTTCTATACTTGCTACTGATATGACCAACATCCCAATCGCACGGGTTTGGTTTTTATGATACAGTAAACATATGAAGTCAAGACTGACCCCGTATGCCCGCTAGACGTTTTACAACAGACATAGATATCAATATCATTGATTGGTTGAATAAGCATCATTCGATGACTACATGTAGTGTATTTCGCTCATGGTGTTGTGTGATTTCGGGTTAAGCTGACAGCAGATAGTCACTAAATATTCAAAAATGGAAAGCTGGATATTTCGAGCAAACTTTTGTAACAAAGCCATTAAACTTTTACAGTTTGTCAAGGTGTATGATCGTTTAGTGTTGAGTGTTTTTATGCTGCCAGCGCCATGCATAGAACATGACCCGCAGTTTATATTCAATAAATTATCCAAATATGTTATAATGAAGTGAAAACTGTGATATATGAAAAAGGTTCACAGTGCAGAACCTCCCATTGCAATCTTTAAACGAAGAGTGGTATATAAAGTGGATAACTGCTACTAACTGCCAGGTTTCATCATTATGGATGATTTCAATAACAATATTTGGTTTCATGCAGTTGTACGCTCACCGTAATGTCACCAACTAAAGCCGAAATCTGATTCATTTTTGAAAATGAGAGAAATACATACCGGAAAATCTGACGTCATAGAGAAATTCTGAGAACAGAATCGGATTCAGCAACCTAATATTAGCCTAAATCAATCATTTTGAATTCTCGGGGCAAATTTTTTATGAAATTTGTAAACCGATATAATTTCATGGGTCGAACAGAGCTTCTGATTGAACGAAGATAGAGAATCACTGGATTCAAGTTTATCGAAAACTCACCAATTCTGTACTACAGAAACCCAGGTTTCATGATAGATGATTTCAATAACAATATTTGATCTGGTGCTGTTGTATGCAAACCGGATGTCACTAACGAAAGCCAAAATTCCATTAATTTATGAACATGGGAAAAATTCATACGGAAAAAATCTGAATTGATATGGAAATTCTGAGCACAGAACCGGATTCAGCAACCTTAAATTAGCCTAAATTAATCATTAAAATTTTTGGCGCAAAATTTTATTCGAAATTTGTAGACCAGTGTAATTCACATTTTTACACCAACGGCTCAAGTGTTGAAACGTTTATGGAAAATAGAACGGCGGCACGAAATAACATAGGGTAATACAAAGCACTAATGCTTATATTTGATGAACAATAAATCTTGGATTAGCTGGGCTCTGAGTGTCTTCACATGCTCGTGGAAACGACAAGCATTGTGATCCAGCAGTCACAATAGGTTATGTCATGGTCAACAAATGCAAAACTATTTCGTTTGAAGAGTGAACCGCAATGCAGTATTTGTGGTCAAAAAAAACATATTTGAACTTTTCTATTCTTTCTAATTTGTATCATGTCATAACGAGCGGTACTCGAAAACTTGGCACTACACTAGACATCATTAGTTCTCAACCTTTTTAACCTCACGGACAGTTAAAACTTCAAAACAAATGTTGCGAACAGGTGGTTTGCTGCAAATACAGGATCAGGTACGCTGATCTGCTATGGAATCTATTGAAATTGTGACAAAGCTTGGTAATTTACGATCCACGACACTGTAAATCACGCGCAGAGCAGGGAGTTTTTTCAGGGATTTGATATATTTGTTCAAAAAAGGTCTGGCAGCCGTTTAAAAGTAAGCTTTGCCCCTTTTTTAGAGTACGGTAGATATTCCTATCCGGATAATCAATCCATTCTGTAAAGGTTCCCAGCATGAAATTATCGACAATGAAAAGATTGCATAGCTGATTATATTGTTGTGCGGAACCATTTTGAGTTCAAATCAAAGTTCAATATCTCCAATCAAGCTTTCTGGATACACAATTAAATCAAATGAAAATACTGTCACTGAAGTCGGATGGACTTTTTCATCGTTGCCCCTCCCCGCTCACATTTGATGGAACGCGTTTTCGGTGCCATGACAGAGTTTCTGACTCACAGCATAGACGGACTTGACACTACAGGACGTGGAGACCGGAGATTTCAGAATGAGATAGTCCTTATTAAAACTCAAACCTGATATGATGGGGATGATGGGATTAATACACCAGCACCAGCATCATCCGTTTCATTATTAGTCGTAATAAATGCAGAACAAGTTTCGACATATTATTTAAATGTGGTGAAGAGGTGTGTGTGTGTGTGTGTGTGTGTGGGGGGGGGGGGGGGGTTGCTGGCACTTTATTAGCTGTCCAGGGGGGCGGCAGCTCAAAAAAGTTTGGGAAACATTGGACTAGTGGTACACGTACAACAGTTTTGGAACCACTGTTTCAAACAGATTCGTGCAAAACTTGCACCATTGTTACGTACGCCTAAAGTATACCATCAACTCTCTATTACGGCACCATGCAGAAAAAAGTTCCACACTTCTAAATAATTATAATATTAAAGGTTTTATTTCTCAATTAATCAACAAGTGTCCGTCTTCTTGGTTTTGCAATATAGATACGAAATTCCAATATATTGGGTGGACCGGTAATAACTATCAACTTCATGTTGAATAAAAGAACATTGGACCACATCAATTTAGAAGCAACATACCACCACCACCACTACCACTACCATAGCATCCATAGCATCATCAGTTTCTTACCATTCTTCTGAGATAGGGTGATTAATCTTCCGAATATTAGGCCCACTGAGAAGTACTAATGGCGCCGGTGGTCTGAATATGGGAGGCCCCACCATACCAGGTGTCTGCTTCACATCTAAACAAAAAACAATTAGTACCGGTAGCTCACAACAATAAGAATGTGTTTTGGCTAAATCCTTGCACTGCACAAGTTTAATGGATTTCAGAAATGTCTGCTACAGGAGAGACACAGGTACAATGATCTGAGCAATACAGACAAGTCTTTTCAAGTTAGCAATTAGAAGAGTAAAACAACATGGCTGAAGAGGCAATCACAGCAAGCAAGGGCGTTATCATAATATATTGCTAATCATGTTTGTGTTAACCTAGAGATCCCGTTTACGCACAACATAACATCAGAGAAAAACCATAGTACCTTGCAATAAAAAGCTTCCAGATGGGTTACGGGCATCGTGTTTCTGTGGATTATCTTCACAAGCGGTTTGTTGAAAATCTTGGTAGTCATTCTTCCATTGCTTTGGGGCAGTTACAAATTGTGGATCTACAAACACAGAATAAATGAATGGCTGGAAACGTTGGAGACATGCCTTCCAACCTTGAGATTCCTTATTCCTGTCTTCTAGCTGCTTGGTTTGATGTAATAATTCTCCCATGTGGAAGGTATGAGGGAAGCCAGCAGCTGAGCCATCATGTCTCGAATCCCCCGCACCATGAATATCTGAAAAATATTGCAATGCACGTCTTGAGAAGTTCCATCTCTTATTTATTGTAAGAGCATGTATGGACAAGCTCTTGTAGGGCGATATGCCTATAACGGGAAGAACCAGTGTTGAAGACAAGGAATTTCCCAAAATCACTCTAGTCATTCAGCACTTAAGTCATTGTTTTAGGATTTCTTTGACTACTTTCAGGGTGTGTGAAAAGGTTGTCCAGAAGTTATCTTCAGATTGCATTGAATTTTGTGGATATGTTCATAGATAGATTTGAATTTTATTAATTTAAATCGTCACAACCATAGGCGTTGAACTCAGGTATGCTAGGTACGCCGCGCATACCTGGGGATTTTTTTGGGTATGCAGCATACCCAGAATTCGGTCAGGACTATAACTGACTGGCTGGTGAATTGATCGATTTAGAAATAAGCAATGTATTTCGTAGTGCTGCTGAACACATAGACAAATCAGCAGCACACTCAGACGCGTAGCAAAACCTCGTCCTTTTGAAATGACCATTCTGACGCTAATATTTAGTTGCAATTCAGTTAGTCGTATTTTACCAGTGTTGCGCGCGGCCGCGGCCAAATAGCGAGACGTGTGTTTCCAATTAGCGAGAATCGTTTGTGCACAATGTAACGCAACGCGATGTCCCGCTGAATGATTGCGAAATTAGGTTATTGATTGACGCGTGCTCGGCAATCGTCACTGACGTGATATTTAGCGTTTCCATCTAGCCTAGTTCCGCTGGCTTGAAGAATCCAGTCTGCAATAGGCCTGGTGCGCACTACACCATCGCTGGCGTACGCACGAAGCCATCGTCGGCCTACACAATTGCGTCTGCAATAGGCCTGGAACGAAATATATCATCGCTGACCAAACTGTCGCGAATCGGGTGTAGCATGCTTTGGCTCCTAACTATCGATTGTGATTAAAGATTGATATCGCGAAACTGAATGGCATCGAATACCTGCAAACATGTGCGTGCGTACATGCGTACTTGATTTTCGCTATACTTCAACATAACCATCAAAAGATGTGTGTCAAGGGTTGAGTTATAAAAGATGTACACCAAGTACTTCATTTTCCCATATCCGGCGCGGCTAACTGAGAAGTTGCCCGTCCCTGGTATAAAGCAAAAGTGAATATCCTACAGTCTAACACAGGCGTGGGTGAACTTTTGTGAACAAGGGCTGCATACAAAATCAAAATCTAATCGTGGGCCGCACCATAGAATAATTAGGATCATATGCCAAAATCTAAAGGAGTCAAGTCTAAAGCTTGTGATCAAAGAATTTCTATAAATATTTGATTACAATTACAACCCTAACACAACACCTCATCATATTGAGATTTTAGGGTTAGTATCCCCATTACCGTATTTTTAAATTGTGGATGAAAGTTGGTTTTGATTAGTTTGATATTGAAAATGAAAATAGAAATTTGAATCTTAGAGTAGCGAACTGTAGATTTGCCGATTTGATTTCACTTTAAAACACACAAATCGACAACGCAATCCCAAATAAATTCCGCTTCTTGGCGTTCTGAAATTTCACTGGGTGATAAAAACCTAGACTCCTGATCCCGGACTTCAAAAACCTTACTAAACTATGCCTTTTCAAGGTCGGGACCTGCCACAATATAATAAAAGACCCCCTTTTGTTTAGAGTAGGCAATAAGCCTCCACCCACATTTTGAGCATTGTGCTGTCATTTGATATGACCTACGCCACAATCGATCCGTGTCTCCGCATGATTACTAAGAACTTTTGCACATAAAAATTGTTATTTGAAGAGCTTCTTGGAGGTGCAGAACTTCAATATACATTTGAATAGTATATTCACATTGAAATGAACCCGAATATTTTCGGCTGACACTCGTCAGAGGTATAATCGTCAGCAACTAGTAAAGAATTGGAAAGAACATTGTATATCCACAATCGTATCACAAAATATGTCACATCTATGTCACAAAAATATCACATATTTTGTGATACGATTGTTGATATACAATGTTCTTTCCAATTCTCTACTAGTTGCTGACGATTACCCTTGACGAGTGTCAGCCGAATACATTCGGGTTCATTTCAATATGAATATACTATTCAAAAATTGTTACATGTTATCACGAATGTTCATCAAGGCTAAATGGCTATTCGCCTATGCATGTAATCTAGTCTAGTACAAAATCACCAGGAATACACAAGCGGATGGCAAAATCCAAAGGCAGGTGAAGAAACGGAAGTATGACAAGCATGATATAAAAATCATATAACAAACCTTCATTCCTTCTCACAACTCCGGCAGGACCAAATGCCATATTTTGATTGGCATGCTGGGTGGCTTTCACAAGAGGATTACTGCCTCCACAAGCACCAGAAACAAGATCCTTCATGGTCGACATAGTACCTACACTAATGACTAATGAGTACAAATCTGAAGATCTACCACTAACGAATGTTGCGAGGTAAAAGAGGCCCCGCCATAGAAATGAATTCTCACAGATCCCTATAATCAATGAAGTTGGTGGTATACAAAACCACGCATTGACCGTGAATGTGAGATTGTGCGTCTTAAACATGCAAAAATTAGCTATGATTTTGATGAGGACTGCTATAAATTCTTTGTTCAGTGATCTTATCATAAGTGATCCCACAAAAACCGACATGAAGCTATAATTGTTTAAACACGACTGTGACGTCGTTGGGCTAGACTCAGCGAGTCTATAATACTAACACTCCATTATACTTGTCTGCCTATTTCTCATGCAGCTAGTTCCCAGAGCAAATGCAAACACCAACCAATCTGTGTAACATAGGGGTGGACGCAATTCACAAAAAACTCCTGGTACTGAATATGTATTCTCACGAGATATACACTGAGTCGAGTCAAAACAGTCGAGCAAAACTCTTCTGACTGACAGAGGAACTGCGACGTATACCTGGTGACAGTACTAAGTAGAGCTTAAAATATAGCCAGCTACTAAATCGATCGCACCAGCGTTATAGTAATCGATCTATATTCGCCCGAAATAGTTTGGGCAGCAGCAATGAGCAAGAGCACTGTGACCAGTTCTGCTTTACTGATTACCACTAAATTAACACTCCTGTTCCCAACATTATCAATCAACCGATCAGTCTATGAGGTTTGATCTACCACAGCCACCTACCGACATAAATAGGTATTGTAACTTTCGCGAACACAGCTGGGAACCGGCGCTGCTACCGTTCTGCCTCCGTATCGTCTTGTACGTTATCGCTTTCAATCGAGGCGATAAATGGCGCAAGGAACTGCTGTTCTAATCGATACTTCACACAGGAATTTGGTTGGCGCGACTATACCGTTGACAAATCCACGTATGGACGTCAGTAAGATCGCATTCTGAACATTATGTATATCCTGTCCGTCTTATGTACCCTAACCATCGTTCATCGCAAATACCGCGATCCCTATACACCACTCGAAAAAGAAATCCCAACAGCCTTCGTTAATCGCTCTATACCGTTAGGCCAGCCGGACGAATTAAACATTGCTCGACAGATTGCTGGCGTGTAGCCAACCTGGTATAACGTAACAACCGTGGACCGTAACATTCGAAGAGCCATAATTATAACCGTTGGGTACTGAGAGATGAGCATTGTATTGGACTTGGATTGGACAGGATCAGGATTATGGGTTATTTTCGTTGGTACCGGATCGGACCGGATTGTGATTTTGAAAAAAAATGTCGGATCCGGATCTGACCGGATTGTGATCTTTTTTAAAAAAGGTCGGACTTGGATTTTGAGCATTCCAAAATCCGGACTCGTGCACGCTGGTTTCGTAACCAGAAGTGAGGGGCGGCGGAGAGAAGAATTATTGCCAGTGTTGCCAATTGACGCATTTAGAAGCCAAATTACGGAAGTTTGGCACATTTTCATGCTGGTTAGCACCGCTGTTTCCGGTGTTCCGTCTTTTAGGGATGCCCGTATGGCACATTTGCACTTTCGAATTTCTTCAACCAGAGCAATCAATGTAAATTTGGAAACGGAAGTGTCTAGCCGTCCGGTGCCGGACGAATTTAGCTCCTCAGGCTACTCGTCCGGCGTAAGCATGCCGCAACTGCAGAATGGGTACCGGGATTTTCGGAACTGTGGGCCGTAACTGCGGCATGGATTCCGAGAGTAAGTTCGCCTCTTACGAAGACTTAAAAAGTGCTTTGGAGGAATACCAGAAAGAAAATTTCGTCCAGCTCTACAAGAGAGATTCACGTACGCTCGATGCAGTAAGAAAGCGAATCACTCGGCGAAATTTCAATAATGCGCTCAAGTATGGCCAGACATCACCGTAGATCTTATCAAGTGCTGTTTACACTAGGACCTAAGGAATTATTTGATGTTAAAATTGCAGAAATATGGAAGTGATGTTCGCATAAATAGGTGCAATAGGTCCAGGTCACTTTATCTGCTGCCAAGGTGCCAAGTGCAAGTGGCGCAAGTGCAACAGCCTGTTTGTATAATGTTAACAATCCATCTGGGCTACTACATATGTTTCTCTTTCTCGGAGACATGGATTTAGGTCGAGTCGAGATACTACTAGGTTTGCTGATCCATAGGAAAAGTTTGCCTAGTTCGTATGCTATATTCGTGCCACTTTCGCTGTTGTAGACTTCTTGATTTAACTTGAGTTGAATTCAACCCTATATTAGTAGAAGAGCACGAATCCTACCAAGTCGTGGTGGTACAATCTTTTCTCTGCAGCCTAAAGGACCAATTTCTTACAAAACTTTATAGGCACGGGCAGCCACTATAAAAAATGTGTGTGCTTTTCAGTATATTGAAGATTCTTGTTTTGTAATAACTTCGCTTCTAAAAGCTGGAGTTGAAACGAATTTGATGTGCAGTGTTTATAACCGACCTAACATGTCCTTCCGTTTTTTCTCAGTTTTAGAATTGTACTTTCGATTTTGAATTTTTTTTTGGATCAGGATGGAGTTGGACTGAAAATCTGGCAAATATTTTTGGATCAGGATGGAGTAGGACTGAATTGAAAATTTTCAGGACTGGACTTGGACTGTAAATCTTGAAAATATTTTTGGATCAGGATGGACTAGGACTGAATTGAAAATTTTCAGGACTGGACTTGGACCGAAAAATATTACAGTCCGCTCATCACTTGGGTAAGTGACCAGGTGTTACAAATATACGGATCGTGGTTTTTTAGGATCCGCATCCGATCCTGTTCGATGAAATGGAATCCTGATCTGATCTGGTTCCTATTTTCGTCTTAAATGTTGAAAACCGGATCCAGAAATATCCTGAACGGGGTTCAGCCTCCATTTGACCCTGTCGTCGATATTTTTCAAATTACACGTCGGCAATGCATTGGAGTATGCCATTAGGTATTTTTCGAAATAATGATGTAATGCTGAAGCAGGCTGATTCCAAGTTCATACAAAACATCGAAGTAAACTAACAGAAAGTCACATTCGTGCACTATAAATTTAAATAGGCTTTTCGAAGTACCGAACTAAAATATTGCTGCAAACAATGCGTTCATATTGCCAAGAAAGGAACATATTCGGCGCCAGCCATTTAGACGCCTATGGACAATTAAACATTGTATGTATTTGTATATCGAAGTTTTCGGTCAGCATTTGGACAGTCCTTTTCGGTCAAGGTTCAATCGCTGCCGATCGTTCGGCTACACTTCTCGGAGTCGCATGTTACATGGCCTAAAACTCCATAAGTCTTGGTGCGTAGTGGCGCGCTAATAGCCGACGCCGAAATGCCCATTTCTTTAAATCATGCGTATTTTTCTTGAGGGAAGGGTACCCAACAATAACAACGCCAACAATAAATCAGGCCAAACCAGAAAAATGTTTGAATAATTTGCATAAGTTTTCCAAAATAAAACTCTATAATTTATGTTTATTCACGAAATAATTTGAGGCCACCTACGAGCTCACCCTATCCCCAATTGGGGGTTTGCGATGCGCCAGTTACGGTCCTGCTCCTACGCCACTGCCCAGACCCACCGACCAGTTTTTTTGCGAATGCAAAATTTCGCTTCTACCGGTTGGAAGTGCGCAAAATTGGATAAGCATCGTTTTATTTAGACAACTTAAACAATTTCGTGGAGTTGAAAATAAATTTCGATTCAATTTTTATTTTTTGATATTTAATTCAATATTTTCAAACTCCTGTGAGTTCACATCTACCAGTTGGAATCGAAGCAAATTTGGTGTGCAGCATTTTTTTAGCAACCTAACAATTCAATCAATCAATCAATCCCGGAAACCGGAAAAAAGTTGTATATGTCTTACTTGACATACCAACCGCTTCTGACGTGAATTCACAAAAGCGACTAACACTTGAAACTGTAAATTCCGGACGCTTGAGCTTGAGAATTTCACGCGAAAATTTCATCTTGAACAGTGCTTTTTGTTCTTCACATGCCATGCTTGAAAGTAAACCCTCTTTGCCCTATTCACTTCTGTGGTGCGCATGCTTTAGATCTGTGACCGGCAAACTTTTCAAAAGGTGATACAACTTTAAAGGTTAGCCTGTAACTGCAACCCGAGTTTACACGCGAACCTATCTTGTTTTCCTATACAGGGGCAAAGGTTTCAAGTCATTCTGAAGCTAAAGGATAAGAGTTAAGTAGCATACTAGGGTTGCATTTAAAACAAACGGTGCTTTAAAACACTTTGTTTAAAACATGTTTTAAACCAGAGGTTCTCAAACTCAAATGTGCTCGCGGGTCAGTTTTCCAGTTTTGACGACGCCGCGGGCCGCAGCATTTATAGGGGTACTCCATGTCTTTCCAAGTAGGCTTTATTTGGCGGGAATGAATTGTCCTATTGAAAGTGAGCCGATCCAGCAGACTGACAGTAAACACACGTCGTCAAAATGTGATTTACTCTTGTATCAATTTAGGCCTGGCACGAAAATAATCATCACATTTATAACTATTTGAATAGAATTTTTGTTGTATTTGATATATATTAATTATAAGATATAGACACCATATGGGCGTACAAATGTATGATGCCATCATAAAAGCTATTGGGTTATAATTTGTCTGCTACTATGAATATTTTGAATTTAACAGATTCATAATAGAGACTGATCTGATATCGAAACATTTTTAAGTTGAGCATTGTAATTCCAATCCACGATTCCGGTATACTTCTGATAAGTAGGCTATTAATCTCATGATCGAATATCCTCAAATATAGGAGCAGAAAAAAATCTAAATATAATATAAATATACTGATGAATGTGTCCTAGTGATTGAAATGTCGGAACGCCGAACGGCCCATTGCTGTTACATCGTTGGAGCGTGCCACTGCGGTACTCGGTACCTTTAAGTGGTCTTAATAACATGGTTTAGCGACCAAACATGTAACTAACAGATTGCTAATGGTTGCCATAACTACTTGCTTAGTTAGCGAAATACCAAACTGCGACCTTCTGATCTATTACTATTCCCCTGACACGCGATTAGTTTGTTGCATCCATGGTTCTAACAAATTCACGGCATTTCGAGTCACTCCAAGTCCACTCGAGTCATTTTCATTTTGCCATCGAGTTAGCCCGAGTCTGAGTAATTCTAAGAAAGGTTGCGTCAGGGATATATACTATATATCCCTGGGTTGCGTTCAAGTCCAACTCACAAATTTTAGTCACGAATCGTCTAAGGGTCAGGTTTTGTCATCATGAGTTGGAAAACATGGTGTTTATGTAACGTTGGCGAAGGCTATAGATTTATAATTAATGGATTTCCCACAATGCTTTCAATAATTCCAATTTGCTCTCGGCGCCCCCAATCGACCAGTAATTAGCTAGCGTCCCATTCGGAAATGATCACTACCATAAGATAGTAAGATTTTACCATGATACCAGTGATATCATATTAGTTTTCTGATAGGCCTATACGTGGCAACACGTGGATAACATTTCGGTCATGTCCCATCTCCGTTTGTCTCGTGGTCATCTAATCCCGCGGGATGGTAGAAATCTGTTCAACAAGTCCCATTTCCGTGACGGAATAGCTATATAATCAGACTTGACTCGAGTCAAAACTATAAAAGTGAGATTCACTTATTACTCGGAGCCTTGTGACTTGGTTACAGCCCTGCAGCGTGGTACCGGGGAAGTATATAATCTGCGTCTGCTAGACCAAAATATATTGATCTATTTCTGATAGCTTGTAAGCAGAGTTGCTACTCAAGTATAAATATCTTCGTAAATTTCTACTCAAGTACAAGTAGAAGTAGCGATTTTCAAGTGGTAATAACTTAGTGTTTTAGGCTAGTTTTGGATAAAAAAGATCATGAATGCATTCATCATTTCATTTTTCTGATCGCCAAAATTTTTGGGACGCGAAGAAAAAATTTTGGGACGCGAAGAAAAAATTCAAGTTGTCTACATCAGTAGTGTAGTCGATCGCTCGTGATGTGCCTGGGGTTCTTATGGCGGGGTCGCATGCTAACGCGAAAACCGGGGGTGGCATGCTAACGTTTTCGTCTTATGGCGGGGGTGGCATGCTAACGTTTTCGTCTTATGACGGGGGTGGCATGCTAACGTTTTCGTCTTATGGCGGGGGTGGCATGCTAACGTTTTCGTCTTATGGTGGGGGTGGCATGCTAACGTTTTCGTCTTATGGCGGCGGTCCCATGCTAACGTGAAAACTCGTGGTGACATGCTAATGTTTTTTGGTATACGTGCGGCGACATGCTAACGACGATAAATGTGTCTGTCATGTATTCTTACGGGATCTGTGGTGACTCGCCATGTGTTCTTATGGATGCGGTCGTGATTCGTACTTTCGGGTATAGGCTGCGGCGGTGATTCGCCGTGAAAACTCGTGGTCGTGACTCGCCTTTTTTGCTATAGGCTGCGGCGGTGATGCGCCATGTATTCTTACGCGATATGTGGTGACTCGCCATGTGTTCTTATGGGTGCGGTCGTGATGCGCACTTTCAACCATCTCTTGCGCGGTGTTGAATAGTCACCAACAATAACCGCACAAACGGAAACGTGGCTTGTTGTGAGGATTAAGCAGTGCGACCTATATTCCGAATGACCTGCGCGCTGAATTATTTCACGGCCAACCGCGTGCTACTATCGAATATTACACTAGACCAGTCAGTGCGAAATAGTTTGATCGTAAATTATGATATATGATGTCGTAGTTTAGTCGTGTCAAATGACCGATCGTGTTCTCTTTCCTCGCTATTGATTGCTAGCTGAATAATACTTTCGGCTTATCCGCTGTTTCGCGCCTACAAAATAGTCTGCTGTTCACAGTCGCAACTTCATCGCGATAGCACAATTTTCACACCTGGATCAGTAGAACAACACCGCGCTAATCCAGTTGTCGAATCACATAGGTCATACATTTTACGCGAAATGAAATATTGTATTGTGGTATACAAATATGCAAACTATTCTTTCAATTCAACAAGTCTAGTTAACGGATCGATTTTCAAGCTGCCGACACAGTTTTTAACACGAGTGGGGTGCGCTCGCACGTCGTAATTTCAAGTATAGGTATCTCTCGCATGTCGTATTGGAAACTCGTGTTGGCTCGCTCACGCGGTGAAATTTTAGTAATCAGTTTGTCGCAGAACTTGATTTCACTCGTAAGATTTAATAAGTAACGAATAACAGACCGCCAGTGTCGGTAAATTGAATAGCGACAAATTGTCACTTATTTCCGCTCTAACCATTATCCTTTGTGAGGTTACCACATTCTCAAATAGGTGTGAAATAATTGTAAAATCCCACGATCGCTCACGAGGGTAAGGAATAACAGAACCACAACGGTAACGACTTGAATACCCACGAATTGTCAATTGTTGGTATAACTCGAATCTTTTTAAGAGTATAATCCTTTTGAAACTGAATATTACTTAATTGACTTGACCAACTTTCAACTCCGTTTCCGGATCATTCACACATTCCATGCCGCTGTTTTGTTTTACCACTTATAGAATCAATACCAACTATCTCTAACCCGATAATATTCAATCATTTTGGTAATTTGTCAACTTTAAATCCGTTCGTCAGATGTACTACAGGTAAACTGAGATAATCAAAAATGAAATATTTTGACTTGGTGTAGTGTGAATTGAAATAGGGTTGACAAACATGACTACCATCTTTCCAAGTACCATTTCGATATTATACACACATTGACTTGAAACAAGTAATGAAACATTACAACTCTATTCGCGATCAGGCTTTCCCTTTGCCAAAGAGACATTTTAACATCTTACCATACTCAAAAGAATTATTCACAACAAACACCAGTGTTAAAAATCTAGTTTTCACTTACTTGATTATATCAGTACAACTAGCAAACTTGAATTAATTCATCTGGTTGTATTCATATGACCGATAATTTTTATCCAACTGTATCGGTCGTTATACTACTCTGTAAGACAGACTATTTACTAATCGGTGCATATACGATTTGACTTGGGCATATTATATTTTGAGTATACGAGATTTGAGTGTCAGAACAATAACTGAGAATTAAATTATCACAATTGAATCCATATACGACAGCGTAAAAGATATTGGGATGTCAGCATCTCTTTACGGTTATAGTTACAACCACATTACCGAATTTACCCGACCAACTCGTCATGATCATTCCCGAAATCAACACAAACATGACTACTGACTTGAGTTAACCACAAAACAGCATCAAGTTTTAAATCCACCTGTAGCTTACGACTTATTTGAATGCGGGTTATGTTTTGTTGTAATTGAGTGCACGGAAATAGTATTACGTCTCGACATCTCACCATCTTATCATATTCAAAGAGTCAACCACGAAAACATTGTCAAGTAAATCCGGTTGTAACTTACCCGACCAACTCAAACAGTATCAGTATGAAAAACAGCCAAACACACGAATCCATACAATCACTAAAACCTAAAATCCATAACAAGCTTGGTTGTATTCAGATCCCTACACATCTTGTTTTATCCAACTTGAAAAGTCGTTACTATTCTGTAAGATAGAGGAATTACTACGCGGTATATTCTGCAAGACAAACTAATTACTACTCGGTATATTTTGTAAGACAAAAGTAATTACTTCTCAGTGTCGGCGACTTGAGATTAACATAATATGTTTGAGTATACGAGATTTGAATGTCTGACCAACGTAGTTGAGAATTCATTTCTTACAATCGAACGATGGTGTTATATTCAAAGTTATCATGCTGTGAACATACGGATTGTCACATCGATTTAACATATGAGATTTTGTAATGGTCTATCATGACTTGATTATTAAATTATTCGCGTTAATTAGACCCGGCGTTGTGGTAAAGGTTATTATGACAGCAACAAACTTTTCAGTACCGTTGTTATTAACATATTGAGTTGTAAAACTATGCGTGTCTGAAATGTTCTTGAATGGAAAATTATTCCACCTTGGTACATATCACCCTGCGTATCGCGGATATCAGAAAATATTTTACAAATGTAATTGTCTCCACTAACCAAGACTAAAGATGAAACAACAATTTCCTTTGTTAAACAATAACCGGTACAATACTTTATCATCGTAATCAGCAGTGAGAATTGAAACACTTTCGCACATTATCCGGTGTCAAGATATCACACTAGGTGAATTGACATACCGCCGCTTGATTAATACCTAATCCATTCGCACCATTTCACATACTTTGATCATTACAAAAGTAAATTGGAATATGTTTGCTAGATGCATTCAATTCAGTTAGAAATGTCTGGTACACAACAATCGTAATATCAAGGAAGTACTTGCTACGCTGTAATTCACTTAACGTGTTTTGTATTGTTGTTCATTTGTAGTATTGATTGTTTTTGAACCCCCAAATAATAATTCCCGACATGAAACCAAACCGCCGAAAGTCGTTACCATCACAACGAAACAATTTGTACGATGTTTGCCAAATGTATCCTATAGTTAGGTGTACTAGAATTATTTGTCTAACACATACACCGACAATGCAACCGAAAATTTTTCCGTTATCATTCGCTAAAGTAAATGTCATCACAATACTCATCAAGCTGTCATCTGTAAATCAAGATTACATCCAACTTGTAACTGTATCGTTTAACTACCGGGTTGCATCAGTTTGCTATTTTTGTCATTTAGTGACTGCTGAACATACCAAACGATACACATTCACTTACGAAATACTGTGTTGATCGTAATTTCCATCATCGTGATAATCGAAGTACATTTGTTTCGAGTTCATAACAACCGACTACTTCTCTATGACATGACGAATTTTTGAAAAGTTATGCTTAGAAGATTGGTGTATCTCGCGAAAAATAATATACCACTCATATTGATACTGTTACTCCATTGACCGGTATTTTCAAACGAGTCGATTTTTAACCGAGCAAAATTTATTACTTGAGTTGTCCCGCTTACTACATTTAAATGTAAACTCACCCGTCTTTCAACAACAAACAATGATAAAAAGTACACAAGCAAACACAACAAGTTTTACTTTTGTTGGACACTAATTATTATTCCGCACATCTCATTTCATACTAAGTGTATATGAAAGATATTCACGGCACACGAAAATATTCGATATTCCATGCTACGAACATATGCAATGATTGGTGACGCTTTCACACTATTTCGATTTAGTGTAACAAAAACAACAACAACAATTTCCACTCTCTTGACTTATGAAAACAACAGACGACCCTTCATTCAATATTTTGTTTTTGTCAACTAGTTACTTTTTCATGAGACCCCCACAACTCTTACAAAAGTACGAAAGATATTTACACAAAGTAATCAACTTTACTCGATATTCTCACATTACGAAACTAAAGAATGGTTGGTTTGACTCTACAAACTGTTTCGTTACCTCAAGACCTTTATTGTCTGAATGGTTGTTCATGTGTCTTAAGAACCAAATAGTTCAACACAGCACCAGTACCAACAGTAACATCAGAGTTGTTTACACAAAAGTTTGTATGTGCGCAGTATGCGAATACCACGTGTAAGTCCAGCACAATTGCAGTATCCAGCCGAGATTAGTTAACACCAATTTATTACAACGGAGCCACGTAAACTTTCGTGAATGTAAGGCATACTCACTTCTCGAGATTATGTCAATGTCATAGCAATAAACCAGCTACTCCAACAGCAGAGTACATACGTTTTCTAGTAACGACTCTCGAATCTTACACACAGATCAATCTACTTTGCTAACGAAAAGTGCTGAGTCATCACATGATTATCCTCACAACAACCAGTAGATGGAGCTGTATTAAAATGTTCCTAACCCTCTGCACACCAGTGACAAATTGTTTTGTGAATCGAGTTGTTGTTCCGCGTCAAGTCTCCATGTTGAAGCATACATTAAACAGCGCAATCCAATTAAAACCATGAATCTATTTTCATTTCCTCACAAACTGTCACATACAGAAAAATAAATTTTATTCCGCCAAAACATACTTGTAACCAATCGCTTTCATTAAACACACAACTTCATAAAAGTACTTACTTTCTACAACATAGACATTCCGATGAAGTCAAGAAATATTTTTATTAATCAAAATCATCGATTTCTGTTCACGGCGTTAGTGTGTGCATGTCATACCTGTGGGCCCCGTATTAAAATGGACACGACACGACTGAATGTAAGGGGGCAGAAGTCTATCACATCGATTTACATGTGGTATTCGCTACGGTTTCAAAAAACGAATCATCTATTTTGCATTGGTCGAGACCGAGCGAACCAGTTACATGTATTCGCGGTAATGATTTTGCTTGTCATATGCGAATGATAGGATTGCTACTCCGACAAATCAACATACCACCATCTTCTGACGATCATAATAGCAATTTCATTTTCCGCCCCTTAATAATTGTATACGCACGATAAGTATATTGTACAACTCGACATCTACGTTTAACAAGACCAACGACACTGAACCAACGACGTTTACCTATGTAAAATTACCACTTTCACTTGGCAGTCCATCGTTTACCTGACTAAACATATCATTTTCCTTTGGAGATCTGACGTTTACCCAGAGTAAGAAACCATTTTTTACTTGGAAATATTTTTTCCCTGGATAACAAACATTTTTCACTTGGAAATATATTTTTTCGCTGAGCAACAAACAATTTTCACTTGGAAATATATTTTTCTCTGGGTAACAAACCTTTTTTCACTTGGAAATATTTTTTTCCCCGGATATTAAACCTTTTTCACTTGGAAATATATTTTTTCCCTGAGCAACAAACCTTTTTCACTTGGTGGGTCGTCGTTTACCTGAGTAAAAATATCATTTTCCTTTGGAGATCCGGCGTTTACCCATTGTAACAATACATTTTCTCTTGGTCATCTAGCTTTTCCTAGAGTAACAAAACCATTTTCGTTTTGAAATCTGACAAACACACCTGATAATTTGGTATTTGTTGTATTGACGATAGTTTGAAATAGATTACAACGAACAGTGACGGAAATATACACGGACTACCGGTTTCAGAGTATACCTCCATCAGTCGTATCACATCAATATCATCGGTTAACCACATACAATATGCTCTTGTACACAGAAATGCATGTTTTGGAAAATTGGACAATAGGCTTCGATAGTTCTGTGATGTCCGGGTTCGTGCTTTGGATTTTCCAGAGTCAAAATGTCTGAATAAAACACCTCCTTGACGATGGTTGGTATGTGGATAACGGTGTTCGGAAAACGGTTGGATTTATGTCACCCAGGTCGAGTTTTCCCCCGCGTGTTTACTATATTGTGTCTTTATTGGTCATGTATGTCTCGACATTCAGTTTGAAATCGGAAACCCTGATAAAGCATGTAACCGGATCCGGATATCAACTCTGAATCGATAAACCAATGAACAATATTCAAAGTAAACATGTTACACCCTGCGTTTCCACGAAAAAATACCATCCAGACATACGTCGCGCTTGTTTGCCCACACCAGTATACGCGTAAATGGAGGTGTGTGACATTGCATGCAATGTGTTGGTATACAAACATCGATCCACAGACATTATCATAGCCGGTAATTTTGATGCAGATCGAATGTCATCACACCCGATAACAATACCAATAAGCCACATTGCAATGGCTCTGAGTCAATCTGAAGCATGACATACAGACACACACAAACATGGAATCGTAACATGGGTTATTCGCACAACGGTGAAAGTGAACTGTACAACATATATCAATGGAGCGTTCACAGTCAAATATGCGAGCCATGCACAATCATATACCCAGATTTTTGTTGGATACGTACGAAACCAATAAATCGATACATTTCTGTTCCTTCTACATCAATAATACAAGCGTCATTCCAATACATCGCTCGAATGTGAGGTTCGTCGGGTGTAAAATCCATGTCAAATAACACCAAAGTGTGCTTTCCGTGTTTTATTATTTCCACCGACGCTTCTTGCCTGTGTCGTAACACTATGGTGCGGGGAGTTGAAAAACGGTGGATTGTGAAACGGATTGACATGACCAACTGAATCGACGTCAATAGACTTGTGACGATGTCGTTTCAAAACGCTCCGATATGACGAGACCAAACCCGATCTCTTGTGGTGACGACCGTTTCGAAATGTCACCGGACGAGCTAGACCCTTACGAAAGTGTGTTTTATGATTGCGTGTGAAATCACGAGGTAGTGTTCTATTGTGGTGTACGATTGCAGTCTTCATTCCACAGAAACATACCTTATTGGATCACAATATCAGTCCGACATTTGCACGATATTTATCCGGAGTCGTTATGTGGGAGTAGCGACATCCATTGATCGTGACTGAAAGACTGATCGCAATCATTTCGAGCACCGTACTTCGATAGTTCACCTAGATCAAACGCTGTAGTCTCAGCAGAAAACTTCGGTGTCGACAACACGATGGATATTGACCGATGTATCCAATTGATCTGGGTGGTCCGTCTACAGATAGGGTCATGACTATCTTGTAATGTTACAACACGATAACACCATCGAATAAATCAATGAACGGTGTCGAAATATCGATGTAATAGCGCGGACTCAGAGTCATTGCAATGTGGCTTATTGGTATTGTTATCGGGTGACATTCGATCTGCATCAAAATTACCGGCTATGATAATGTCTGTGGATCGAAGGCTTACTCCCCGATGTTTGTATACCAACACATTGCATGCAATGTCACACACCTCCAATTACGCGTATACTGTTGTGGGCAAACAAGCGCGACGTATGTCTGGATGGTATTTTTTCGTGGAAACACAGGGTGTAACATGTTTACTTTGAATATTGTTCATTGGTTTATCGATTCAGAGTTGATATCCGGATCCGGTTACATACTTTATCAGGGTTTCCGATTTCAAACTGAATGTCGAGACATACATTGACCAATAAAGACACAATATAGTAAACATGCGGGGGGAAAACTCGACCTGGAATTGTTATCGCGATGGGTGACATAAATCCAACCGTCTTCCGAACCCCGTTATCCACATACCAACCATCGTCGAGGAGGTGTTTTATTCAGACATTTTGACTCTGGAAAATCCAAAGCACGAACCCGGACATCACAGAACTATCGAAGCCTATTTTCCAATTTTCCAAAACAGGCATTTCGGTGTACAAGAGGATATTGCATGCGGGTAACCGATGATATTGATGGGTTGCATCAGCACAAGTGAATATGCGATTACACAAATGTATTGGAGTTGTTGTTGGTGTATATTTTGTCGCTATCCGTTGTAACAATATACAAAAATATCAAATTGTCAGGTGTGTTTGTCAGATTTCAAAATGAAAATGGTTTTGTTACTCTAGGAAAAGCTAGATGACCAAGAGAAAATGTATTGTTACACTGGGTAAACGCCAGATCCCCCAAAGGAAAATGATATTTTTACTCAGGTAAACGACGGACCACCAAGTGAAAAAGGTTTGTAACCCAGGGAGAAATATATTTCCAAGCGAAAAAGGTTTGTTACCTGGGGAAAAAATAGATTTCAAAGTGAAAAAGGTTTCTTACTCTGGGAAAAAATAGATTTCCAAGTGAAAATGATATGTTTAGCCAGGTAAACGACGGACTGCCAAGTGAAAACGGTATTGGTACTCAGGTAAATGATAGTTTTCCAAACGAAAAGGGTTTGTTACCCAGGGAGAAAATATATTTTTAAAAGAAAATGATTAGTTACTCTAGGTAAAAGTATTTTTCCAAGTGAAAATAGTTTTTTGCTGTAGGAAAAAAAAATAGATTTGTAAACGACAAGGGTTTGTTACTCTAGGAAAGGATAGATCGCCAAGTGAAAATGATAATTTTACACAGGTAAACGTCAGTTGTCCAAACCCGTATGATATTTTTGACTTGGGTAGGTATCTTGTGTTCAACGCTGGTAGTGTGATTGGTCTTGTTAAACGTAGTTGCCGAGTTGTACAATATACTTTTCGTGCGTGTACAATTACGAAGGGGTGGCAAATGAAATTGCTATTATGATCGTCAGAAGATTGTCGTTGTTTGTTGATTTGATTTGTCGGAGTAGCAAACCTATCATTCGCATATGACAAGAAAAATCATTACCGCGAATACATGTAACTGGCTCGCTCGGTCTCGACCAATGCAAAATAGATGATTCGTTTTTTGAAACCGTAGCGAAGACCACATGTAAATCGATGCGATAGACTTCTATCCCCTTACATTCAGTCGTGTCGTGTCCGTTTTAATATTTCTTGACTACATCGGAATGTCTATGTTGTAGAAAGTAAATACTTTTATGGAGTTGTGTGTTTAATGAAAGCGATTGGTTACAAGTATGTGTTGGGGAAAGAAAATTTATTTTTCTGTATGTGACGAAATGAAAATAGATTCGTGGTTTTAATTGAATTGTGACTGTGTTGTTTTAATTCACTTTTCAACAGGTAGACTTGACACTGAACAACAATTCGACTCACAAAAAATGTTTGTTGTATGATTTGTCACCGGTGTGCAAAGGGTTAGGAATATTTTTGATTTACTGCTATGGCATTGACATAACCCTCTGAAAGTGAGTATGCTTTTCTTTCACGAAAGTTTACGTGGCTCTGTTGTAATAAATTTGTGTTAACTAAACTCGGATGGATACCACAATTGTGCTGGCCTTACACCACCAATTATTGTACAGGTTTGTAGCATGAGCGAATATTTTCGTGCATCATGAATATCTTTCGTATACACTTAGTATGAAATGAGATGTGTGGAACAATAATTAGTGTCGTACAAAGTGTTGTGTTTGATTGCTTACTTTTTATCAATGTCTTTGTGATGTTAAAAGACGACTGAGTTTTCATTTGCATTAAGCGGAGAAACTCATGTAATAAATTTTACTCATTTGAAAATCGACTCGCGTGAAAATACCGATCAATGGAGTAGCAATATCAATATGGGTGGTATATTATTTTTCGCGATATGCACCAACCTTCTAAGTATAACTTTTCAAAAATTTATCATGTCATAGAAAAGTTGGTTTTTATGAAATCGAAACAAATATACTTCGATTATCACGACAAAGGAATTGAGATCAACGCAGTATTTCGAAATGGTATGTTCTGCAATCGCTAAATATCAAACTGTGCATACAACTCGGTTAGGTAAACGACCCAGTTACAAGTCGGATGTATTCTTGATGTACAGATGGCAGTCTGATGATGTAAAGCTCAACCACTCTAGCGATTCGAAACAATTGTACTTCGATTATTATGATGATGGAAATTACGATCAACGGAGTATTTCGAAGTGACTGTGTATCGTTCGGTATGTTCACCAATTGCTAAATGTCGGTTAATTAAACGATACAAATGACAGCTTGATGATGGCAAAGCTCAACCACGCAAATGTGTTCATTGCAAAGTATTTGACACAAACAAAATATCGAATGGAGACCATCACATTGGTTTCATTTCGAGTGAGTGAAAATTGTTTTCTGTTGGCCAGGTAGGACACATTTGACAAACATCGTGCACATTGTATCTTCGTGATGGTAACGACTTTCAGCGGCTTGGTTTCATGTCGGGAATTATTATTTGGGGGTTCAAAAACAATCAATACTACAAATGAACAACAATGCAAAACACGTTTAGCAAATAACAGTGTGGCAAGTACTTTTTCGATATTACGATTGTTGTGTACCAGACACTTCTAGTTGAATTGAATGCATCTAACAAACATATCACAATTTACTTTTGTAATGATCAAAGTATGTGAAATGGTGCGAACGGATTAGGTATTATTCAAGCGGCGGTATGTCAATTCACCTAGTGTGATATCTTGACACCGGGTAATGCGCGAAAGTGTTTCAATTCTCACCGCGGATTATGATGATAAAGTATTGTACCGGTTGTTAATCAGCAAACGAAATTGTCGTTTCATCTTTAGTCTTGGGTACTGGAAATATTTTCTGATATCCGCAATACGCAGAGTGGTTTTTACCAAGGTGGAGTAATTTTCCTATCAAGGACATTTCAGACATACATAGTTTTACAGCTTAATATGTTAATAACATTGGTACTGAAAAGTTTGTTGCTGTCATAACATTTACCACAACGCCGGGTCTAATTAACGCAAATAATTTAATAATAAAGTAATGATCAACTATTACAAATCTCATATGTCAAATCAATGTGTCAATCTTCTGTTCACAGCATGATAACTTTGAATATAACACCATTGTTCGATTGTAAGAAATGAATTCTCAACTACGTTGGTCGGACTTTCAAATCTCGTATACTCAAACATATTATGTTAATCTCAAGTCGCCGACACTGAGAAGTAATTACTTTTGTCTTACAAAATATACCGAGTAGTAATTAGTTTGTCTTGCAGAATATACCGCGTAGTAATTCCTCTATCTTACAGAATAGTAACGACTTTTCAAGCTGAATAAAAAAGATGTGTAGGGATATGAATACAACCAAGCTTGTTATGGATTTTAGGTTTTAGTGATTGTATGGATTCGTGTATGTTTGGCTGTTTTTCATACTGATACTGTTTGAGTTGGTTGGGTAAGTTACAAACGGATTTACTTGACAATGTTTTCGTGGTTGACTCTTTGAGTATGGTAAGATGGTGAGATGTCGAGACGTAATAATATTTCCGTACACTCAATTACAACAAAACATAACCCGCATTCAAATAAGCCGTAAGCTACAAGTGGATTTAAAACTTGATGCTGTTTTGTGGTTGACTCAAGTCAGTAGTCATGTTTGTGTTGATTTCGGGAATGATCATGACGAGTTGGTCGGGTAAATTAGGTAATGTGGTTGTAACTATAACCGTAAAGAGATGCTGACATCCCAATATCTTTTACGCTGTCGTATATGGATTCAATTGTGATAATTTAATTCACGCTGTCGTATATGGATTCAATTGTGATAATTTAATTCTCAGTTATTGTTCTGACACTCAAATCTCGTATACTCAAAATATAATATGTCCAAGTCAAATCGTATATGCACCGATTAGTAAATACTCTGTCTTACAGAATAGTATAACGACCTTTACAGTTGGATAAAAATTATCGGTCCTATGAATACAACCAGATGAATTAATTCAAGTTTGCGAGTAAGTGAAAACTAGATTTTAAACACTTGTTAATGTTGTGAATAATTCTTTTGAGTATGGTAAGATGTTAAAATGTCTCTTTGACAAACGGAAAGCTGGATCGGGAATAGAGTTGTAATGTTACATTACTTGTTTCGAATCAATGTGTGTATAATATCGAAACGGGACTGAAGTTGCTAGTCATGTTTGTCAATCCTATTTCAATGCGCACTACGCCAAAGTCAAAATAATCGGTTTCGGATTAGGATTTTACAATTATTTCACACCTTTTTGAATAAGCGTCAACTTCACAGAGGATTAGGTTGGGTCAGAAATAAGTGAAAATTTGTCGGTATTCGAATCACCGTCTGCGACGGTTCTGTTATTCGTTAGTTATTAAATCTTACCAGTGAAATCTAGTTCTGCGACAAACTAATTACCAAAATAATACCTCGTGAGTGATCGGCATGCCTGTAACACCAAGTCGCGGGCGATGGTTATGTCTTAGGTATTATCTTGTGAGCGATCGCGGGATTTGTAACCTATTTCGCACATTTTTGAAGTGTTAGTTTGTGAACGCGGTTATTGTTGATATTCGAATCGCCGTCAAAAAGAGCTCAAGGGTTTTCAACCGAGGAATACTTGGATAATTTTGGCGATGATAAAAAAGTGAATGATACGATTGTACGTGCTTTTGTGAAGAGTTTGATTTCAGAGTAATAAACGAATGTGTAAATGTGTATACTTGTGATTCTTGTTGCGACTGTGAACAGCAGACTATTTTGTAGGCGCGAAACAGCGAATAAGCCGAAAGTATTATTCAGCTAGCAATCAATAGCGAGGAAAGAGAACACGATCGGTCATTTGACACGACTAAACTACGACATCATATATCATAATTTACGATCAAACTATTTCACACTGACTGGTCTAGTGTAATAATCGATAGTAGCGGCTGGACGAGAAATAATTCAGTGCGCAGGTCATTCGGAATATAGGTCGCACTGCTTAATCCTCACAACAAGCCACGTTTCCGTTTGTGCGGTTATTGTTGGTGACTATTCAACACCACGCGAGAGATGCCTGAAAGTGCGAATCACGACCGCACCCATAAGAACACATGGTGAATCACCACAGAACCCGTAAGAATACACGACAGGCGAATCGCCGCCACCGCCTATAGCAAAAAAGGCGAGTCACGACCACGAGTTTTCACGGCGAATCACGACCGCGGTCTATACCCGAAAAGGCGAATCACGACCGCACCCATAAGAACACATGGCGAGTCACCACAGATCCCGTAAGAATACATGACAGACACATTTATCGTCGTTAGCATGTCGCCGCACGTATACCAAAAAACATTAGCATGTCACCACGAGTTTTCACGTTAGCATGGGACCGCCGCCATAAGACGAAAACGTTAGCATGCCACCCCCACCATAAGACGAAAACGTTAGCATGCCACCCCCGCCATAAGACGAAAACGTTAGCATGCCACCCCCGCCATAAGACGAAAACGTTAGCATGCCACCCCCGTCATAAGACGAAAACGTTAGCATGCCACCCCCGCCATAAGACGAAAACGTTAGCATGCCACCCCCGGTTTTCGCGTTAGCATGCGACCCCGCCATAAGAACCCCAGGCACATCACGAGCGATCGACTACACTACTTACATCTGCTCAAAAATACTGCATTTTATATTAGTTAACGAAAAATTTGGGAGGGGGTCATGGCCTGGCTGATGTCATGCTCTACTTTGAATCGATTTCGATGTTTCGTTTTATATATATCAATGCGTTGAATCCGACTTGGCACGGTGATATCGTGAAAATCTGGATAAGCCGCATAATAAGAAATTTCTACATCGTCGAGTGAGATGTAGGCCTATTTACAGCTGAAAATAGATGCAGGGATGAGTTAAGATAAAGGTAGCAAAGAATACGTAGCATAAACGACCTATATGAAACTATACGACTTTTTCAAACGCATGTCGAAGTGCCAACGCGGAAAATTTGAATAGGTCGCCATATTTTAAAACCCCAAGAAAATGTAGCTTATACAACGCAATAGATGACGTATAACCTCAAGACTCAGCCGCTGTTCAGCGCAGTCGTGAGAGCAAATTATTGATCGGAATAACGAATATTTTTAATCTAACCCCCTATTGAAATATGACATAATTTATATTCACCCAATTCAACCGTTTTCAGAATGTGATTTATTAAACGAGAAATCATAAATAACGTTTTGTGCAATCCAGCGGAAGCGAAGTAATCTCATATGCGTGCGACGTCATTATCCAGAGTGTCACGGTGGACTGGACGGGCTGCCTCCGCTCCACATCCTCCAGCGATTCATCACTACAAACAGAAGAGCAAAGGAAATGATGTCAATATATTTCTAAGGGTGAATAGAAGCGGCCAAGTTATAGCAGTAAGAAGTATATATCGCCGCTGCGGGATCAAAGTTGCTTATTTAGAGAAAATTACGTTTTCATTTTCTTTCTTTGAAAAACAAAATGGTCATAATAAGCTACTTTGATTCCTCAGCGACGATATATATACATACATACTATATATGTAATTTCTTCCTCCAAAATTCAAATTGCCACAGCTGAAATATGACATAACAGCGTTTTGCCAATAACTCTTAAAGGAGCACTGCTGCAGTCTAAAAATGATGTGATCTCAAATTGAAGGGAAAAACGAAAGAAAAATTTTGACCGCAGCCGTTTTTATCAGAACGCCACCGTAATGGAGCTGTAATGTATTGAAATTTCCAGTTGCATCACGCTCCAGCCTTCACGCAGAGATCGAACTTTATATAATTGTCAGCCGATGTTATGAAGGAAGTATTTCGTACACGCCAAGGTGGTTTAGATACCGCGTTCAACGGAAGATGTGTCAGGAGATTTATGTCAAAATCGAGCCTAGTGTATACTATTTCCTTCATAACATCGGCTTACAACTATATAAAGTTCTATCTCTGCGTGACTGCTGGAGCGTGATGCAACTGTGGAAATTTCAATACATTATAGCTCCATTACGGTGGCGTTCTGAAGAAAACGGCTGCGGCCAAAATTTTTCTTTCGTTTTGCCCTTCAATTTGAGACCACATCATTTTTAGAGTGCAGCGCCCCTTTATTTGATATTTGGTGAGGAGAGTCGTTACAGAATGTAGCTCCATGCTTTTTAAGAATACCGAATTGGCGCAAAACTACTTAACGCGGGTTACGAACCCCATTCTTTTCCCGCTACTGTCGGCCTCTCTTCGTACATATATACGCCGTAAGGAGCATAGTTTTGGTAGTATTGCCTGGGCGTGGTTGGGTCGCGCGGTGTGCCTGCCTGCATATGACTGGAGTACCTGAAATTAAAGACTGTTAAGCTTCATCACATCCAAGTCGCATTACAAATATCAAGAATGTCCATTTCCTGCTTCTGGGCGAGGAGTTAAATTACGAGGCCTATGACGGCGTTCAGAATATATATAAATAACCTACTAATCGACGCTAAACACGGTCGTGCAACCATATCAGGCTACTGATAGTTTCCTAAACATGATACAGCTTGCGACCAGAGCAAAATTAAGTAATAGCGACCTTGAATGAAGGCTATACTGTCGCCATGTTTGCTAAAATATAAAATCAGAATGATCGAAACGACCAACAGTTTACGTTATACGGTGATTTTGGGGTATAGTTGCAATGCGATGATCAGATTCTAATTTCTATTTTCGGATTTGCGACAGCTAGTGCATATCTCTTTTACGTCGCTTACTCGCCTAGGCTTAGGTAGGTGTCTGATTTCTAAGACTACTCCAATTTGTTTCGACTCATATGAGTAGCCCAAAATTGCCCGTAAATTCGAACACCCGCAACAATACTAATTTATAAACTTCTCTGTTTCGCATTCATCCGTAGACCGTAAAGGTTATAGTTAACACGGTTGAGTCATGCATACGCACATATCGTGTGTATGTGTATCATATCATGAGTCGGTGTATATGCCGCAAAAAAAATGACATCAAGGACAAAAATAAACTGCGTCCTTTTATGCTGTGCTTCCATTTCTGGCTTATAGGTATGGACGAATTGATTCAGAGTTAAGCATAAGCTAGCGTCACCTCGAGAAGACTCCATTCATGGCACTCTCATACATAGACATCGGATGTTTGTATTCTCGTTTGAGAAGTCCGAGAGGTCGGGCCATCTTCAAGTCGGGATGGCGAAGAGGCTCCGAAAATCCTTCACCTTCCAACGGGACTTCAGGTTCGAGGTCTTCTGCATCTGAAAGAGAAGTTACCCGATTTCATGTCAACGTGATTCAAGTGTGTTCCGCGGACGAAATCTGTAAGACTGTATACTCTGCTGTCCAAGTTGATATCTCGAACTCACGTCCGGCTAATATTTCAGGAGGCGCTCTTCGTTCCGACGTGTAGGGAGACCAGGACGCTTCTCTGTTGACGCTGTTTCTGTAAGTGCGTCTGTACGTGAAGTAACCGGGTACGTACGTCTGATCGGAGATGAAGGTCCGGTTCTGAAACGGTCAGCGTTCAGTCAACGCGCAGATCTTAGAACAGCGCTTCGATCTTAACCAGGGTACATTGAGCCAGTAAAATCATACGCACACGTTAACTTAAAACAGTGTTTATGAACTGAGGTTCGCTGAAAGTGAAGACTTATCACATGGGTGTCAAACTTCACTTGCGTGGCGGTCCAGATTCAAACCTTCAGATCGCTCGGTGGCCGCACCAGTCAAATTATTTCAAAATTCTACTTCCAAATCTATGCCGTTTTACATTTGAATACTTTATTATCGAGGCTTTATTCAAAATAGTATACAATGAGGTGGTACAATGATGTTGTAGCTGCGCCGTTATTCACAAACAATGTAATTTGGTATAGGCTGACTGGACTGGGTGGTTGAATAATTATAACCATAGCCTAGCCATTATAAAGGCTATGTTATAACCGCTAAAACAGTGACTGTTCCAAAGCGTCAACCCTGCATAGTTCTATGCGCTGTGAGGAATACACCGACCTTGGAATTTGCTTCATATTATTATGAAATCACGATCCGGGTTTATTTCCAGGCCTGAGACATTTTGAGTTAGAAGTGCGACCACCGATATTTGTGATATTTCTTTGTAACTATTATATTCTCCATGTTTTCTGCTTATAACGGTTTCATATCGGCGATTTCGCTTCTGTGAATAACTTGGGCGCGGGTCCATTATCTCCATAAACCTCCAAACAGTTTTTGCCTTCTCGGAATTGGTTGTCAATGTTAGCCATTCCGCTGTCGGAGTGTTATCATGTGACCTACGAAACGCTGTACATTCGCCATGGTTGGTTATTATGTAATCGAGGCATTTGCTACTAAACACCCCTAGATGAGTTAGAGCAGTGGTTCCCAACGTGGTCGATATCGCCCCCCAGGGGGCGATTTGGCGGTCTAGGGGGGAGAAAATACCGAAGGGGGCGATAGTGGGGCGAAAACGGACGAAGGGAGCGATAGGGGGCGAAAACTACCGAGGGGGCGAAAACAACCGAAGGGGCGATAGGGGGGCGGTGGCGCGTTAAAACGGCTACATGGAGTCAGGATAGTAACTGCCGCACACCAAACCCCCAATATGGGGGGCGAACTCGAAGGGGCCCAAAATTATTTTGTGAATTAACATAAATTATAGAGTATTTTTTATAGAAATTTAGAAACTTTTTCAAAAAATTTTCGCGCTGCGCTCAATTTAATATTGTAATATATATTGATTTGGGGTACCCTCCCCCCTTCAACAATACGCGTGATTTAGGGAAATGGAGACTTCGGCGACGGCCATTACTGCGCCACGACGCTCCAAGACATATGAAGTTATAGGCCATGTAACATACGACTCCGAGAAGTATGCCAGAACGATCAGCAGCGAGAAGACCTTGGCCGAAATGGAATGCCCTTGTGCTGACCGAAAGCTTCGATATATATACATATATGTTTAATTGTCCATAGGCGCCCCAACGAAAATTTAGCTGTTAAAGTGTAATTTCGAGGTCGAGCCGAAAAGTTGACCTTTTTGGGTTCCCAATATTTGGGGGGCGATGATCGGTGTGGAGCTTCAAAAGGGGGCGATGAGTCGAAAAAGGTTGGGAACCACTGAGTTAGAGTAATATGCTAGGCAGTACAGGCATTTGTATCTCTCTAAGGCAGTGGTCTCAAACTCAAATGAGCTCGCGGGTCAATTTCCTACTTTTTGATGGTGTCGCGGGCCGCAGCACCAATAATAAGGGAATTCAATACATTTCCAAGTAGGTTTGAATATTCGAATAAAATTGTTGCTTTACTTGGCATAGTTACTGTACATTTAGTTGTATACACCAATAAACTGTACAAATGCATCAGGATATCGTAAAAGCAGTCGCGTTAAAATTTTGCAGTTATCGGACATTTGACGAGTCACAATTATGGGTAGAATATTTTAGAATTTTACAAAGATTGATCAGAGCATTGGAACAGCACAGCTTAATCCGGGTTTCTGGCATTCATACTCCTGATAACTAGGCAATTGATCATGTTATTACCAAAGTCTAATTAAATCAGCGTTAGATTTACCTGCGAATATTGGAACAGATCTATAACAACTTGACTATAATGATTACTGTGCCATAGCAATAGACATGTCAAGAATAATCTATTGGTGCTACACTGTGAAGCGTAGAATACGACTACTTTATAATACTCGTCACATTTAATTGGCGATGATAACATGGATAAAAATACCCAAGATGACAGAGGATGTAACTAACTATACATCAAAAGGGCAACATAATGCTAATGGTTGCCATACAGAGCTGCTTGTATATTTAAACAAGCTACGCAAAACAATCCAAGACCTTTTGATATATTACCATTCCCCATACCAGTTTCATAGTTTGTTACATGTGTGGTTGCACCAAGTAACGGCGTTCCGAGTCACAATAAGTCCTTATTTGACTCTAACGTTTGACGCGACTCAACTCGAGTCATTTTTATTTTATCGCACTCTCAGTTCGAGTAATTCTATCAAAGGTTGCGACCAAGTCTAAATAGAAATGTCCAGTCACGAATCTTCAATGGGTCATGTTTTACAATCATAAACATGTAATAGCTGATCAGTGATCATCCATTGCGTGGTAACTTGTGAAGGTGATGTAATAGTGAAATTTGATGAGTAGTTTCAGAATTCTGGAGTAGTTTTAGAACGAATTTCCAGTTTTCAAATAAAAAAATAGATATTTGGGAGTTAAATATTGTCGAATTCTTCCACATCCAAAATACCGTCGCGGGCCGCACAAAATGGTGTCGCGGGCCGCGTGTTTGAGACCTCTGCTCTAAGGCTTGGTTAGCAAAGTTCTGATTTTGTTGATCATCGTTCTACAAAGTAGGAATCGTTTGACAGCGAACGAAGATCAGCAAATACAACGCAAGCATCCCATTTAGTTCACTTTGCGGTTATCGGCCATCGCTTGTTGTTCCCAAACTCGCAGATAAGGTTGTAAGCTTGCGAAGGCAGCATAGCGGTAAAAGCTTGAAAGAATTGCACCCGCACGGATCTACTGAAGTTAAAAAACAGCAGTGAGAAGCAAACTCACGATGTTCGGGAAATATTCGTTCGCTCGTTCGTTGTTCACGTTCCAAGAAACCAATCGCGGAGTCACCGGCAGTCCCGTCGACCGTCTTCTGTGACGTCAGAAAAGAGACAATGCGACAGCAGCGTACGACACACTCACCTGTCTCTGGTGAGCGATTCCATGTCGATCCGTTTCAAAGTCACAATGTCCGACATTGAGATCGCCGATGCCATCTTGGTTTAATACACTATAGATAACTAACCTACGGATGGATGGATGAACGCAACATAATTGCTAATCCCATTGCTGACGACCCGCGCGCTTAAATTCAATAAAGTTGATCTTATTTGAAATCTACTGTCGCACTGATTCCGAAAATATACATTAAAATCTAATCAGGGCAATGGAACCGCCTTGAAATACACCTCGATGTCTGAAAATCGGGATTGTTCTGAACAATCGCAGCGACGTAGCACTATGACCATAACAATGGCCCTTGCGTGGTTGCGATAGTTCATAACAATCTATAAATACACAAAGGATCGAGATTAGTTTCCACTATGCCTGAGACCGAACGACTTTTCGCTGCCTGAAACCAACTTTGTCAACCTTGTCTCGTTTATGCGACGATCGCCTTTTGTTTGTCGACAAACACCTGCGACAAGCCTCGTCACAATGGGCGGGCATTGTCGAGGAGAGGTCGTCCTTTCAGGAACACTTGTCGCGTCACACTCGATTGTACGCGCCACGTGACCGGCCCAGAACAAGACCTCCTGCAACGAAACAAGATCATCAAACCGCTGAATTCCAACAGATTCCTGATATGACATTCCTGATTAATGTTGGCTTCGAGTGGAATAAATTTGGCAATACGAACGTATTGTTTGCTGCAAAACTATAAATTTAGAATCGCTGGGCGCTGAAGAAAAATGGTGTCGCAGCAGATGGTGTAGTAGCGATGTAATACTATATAGTACAGGGGCCGGCAACCTTTTGTATGCAGCGTGCCAAAATGTCAAGCTATTACCAACTGTCGTGCCAAACATTTATATTTTTGTCATACTTGACATTTCGAGCAAGGAATCCCACCAACAGCTTATCTGCCACTGGGAACGGCATCGGTTACGGCAGTGATTCATCATCATCATTTATTACAATTTTCATCAAATCAATACATCACAAGATTGCAATATGATGAAAAGATAGGAGGGTGCCGAAATGACTTGGAGTAGTCTTTATAGTTTATATCAGACACTCACATTGGCCGACAGCAGTGGTTCTTAACCTTTTCCCCTCCAGCGGCCCATTCAAAAAGTATCGGGCTCTAGCGCCCCCCATATTGTAAGGACAGTAATAAAGACAATGGTTAAGAGGGAGGGCCGTAACAGCACTTCGTCAGCCCCCTATCATGATAAGCCAAACTTCTGGGGGCTTCGCCCCCAAGAACCCCATCGCGTGATTTCGATGGTCAGCAAAGTGTGTGTGGCCTGGGCCCTACCCCACCCTAGGCGCCTAAATTTTCAATAATGCATGAATGAATTGGTGGTAATTGCATAAATATGTCGCTATATCCTTTTCATCCTCTCAGTCCACGTAATCAGATTTACCAGTAGCGCTGAGTGAGCTGTTGTCTTGGAAAATGAAGGCCACGTAATTATTAATTAAACATATTCGAGCGTGCCCCTTGGTACAATTACTTCGTTACATGTTGTTAATTTGTTACCTCTTGTCCGCTTTATAGTCAAAAGATATTTAAACGCATAAACGTATTAACCTAAAGTAAACACATGATTCAAAATTTTTATTTCTTCACTGACTAATAATTTTTATCTGATGGATGTTATTTGTCCTGTGGGGTGCTAATTGCTACGGCATGATAATTCGGCACGAGCGATTTAAGCACCTATGGAAAATTAGACTTATATACATCGAAGTTTACGGTCAACACAATCCTCTTCGGCTAAGGTTTTCTCGCTGACGATCTTTTGGCACACTTCTCGGAGTCCCATATTGGCCGGAACTTCATACGTCGGTAATGGCCGACGGTCATTTCTATTTTATATAATTATGCGTATTTTTTCGTGGGGGAGTCGTCAAAACATTAAGTGTAATTTATGTTCATTGTTCATTCACCGAAATAATTTAGGTCACCCTTCGAGCATTTCCGCACGGGGTGCATTAGTTGCCCTGGCGGGTCTCATTTGATACATGTCTCCATGAATGCAGTGGTTTATTAGAATTCATGTAAAATAAATTGCGCGTACTTTTAGATCTCCGATTCCCCGTTAAAATACCCCCGTTACACTTGCTCAGGTTATTTTCCACAAAATGCTTCCAACGATATAGGACAGGTATTGTATCCTGCAGCGCACAGGATCGAAATCGAAGAGGCAATGTACCAATTTATTTTGAGAGTGGAAGCGCTCTTTGTACATTATAGAAGTATATGCTTTGAAGATTTTTGGCTAAAATGATAAACTAAATATAGCCTATACGTATTTGAGAGCCAAAATTTAAATTGTCAGAATATTTCTTCATGATTTAGATCCGACTATTGACAGGACGTTATGAATTTACTAGACGGATGAGCCTCGAGTCGACCTGAAATTCTTCCTGACCACACACAAGATAGACAATTCCAAAATATATTGATTTCACCACGAATACATTTCACAGCATTACTTCTGATGGAGTCACAAAAAAGTGCAAGTACGCAAAATGGTCTAGCTAGTGCATGTTGTTTAAAGGAAATTACACGATAACAAGGGCAGGGGGCCCATCCTTCAAATTAGGAGTTTTTGAAATTTTCAAGTCATAGTCGAAATATGACATTGAATATTGTACCCTCGCACGCTAGTTTTCTGTATATGCTATTGTCTGTAACCATGCCGAATCATTTCCAAAACTTGGGGAGTACAAAATTATAGGACCCATCACAAGTTAAGCAACACGGAAACAAAATGAAACAATATTGGTCATCCAATCCCTGGTGATGATGATCAAACGTTCCGAAAGTAGTGGTAAAGGAAAGTCGCCCAGCTATTGAGCGGGCCTGCAAGTCAGCCGCTCAGAGAAAAGCAGAGCATTCTTCTGACAGGTAAAGTATATAGTTAGGATAGCTGAATAATTTCTCCTATCAACTGCAGTGGTTCTCAACCTTTTCGACCTTGCGGACCGGTAAAAAGTTAAAATAAATCTTACGGACAGACGAACCTTAAATATTCAAAATTAACACAAATTTAATTACGGCAAATGCATTCAACTAAAATGCGGATAAATGAAAACTTCATTTAATGATGCCTTTTTGATATTTGATATAGGCTTATGTTACACGTGGTTCTATTATTTGGTTGCCTTTGAAAGAAATGCGAATTTGCTGTTTGCTAGTCTCTATATTCTATCCTATTAGTATTGTCGAAATTTAACGAACTTTGTTGACATTCCCTCTTACAACTTTCACATATAACCGTTCCTAAACGATCTTTAGGCTGCTTTTAAATAGATTCGTACAACACCTGCGCCATGGTGACCTACGCCATCTCCAAGGTAGACCATGAAGAAAAACATGTTTCATTTCTCTAATAATGGACAAACGTCGAACTTCTTAGACTTCGTAATTGAGATTTAAAAAAAGTCTAACATATTTGGCAGACCGACAGGAAACTTGCCACGGGCCGGCAGCTGAGAACCACTGCATTAGAGCCCCATTCCATTTCACATGTCCCAGCAATTTCAACATGAAAATTGATGATATTTGACGCATTGTTTCCATCCATCCATCCATCCTTCCTGATCGCGGATCCTATAATAAATTTGCGGGACTATTATATGGAATGTCAAGGGTTGTCGAATATTTGCCCATACCCAATAAATGGTGGTGAGGCGATGCGTAGCAGTAAACCGCAATTAACATTTGGCGATAGTACTGAAAGCATGTTTACTTAAGTTTTTCTAGGTTAATGATGCCACAATGCCATCGTCATACCCGTTACTGTGCTTTATTACGTATGCCATCAGCTGTTGCAACAATTTGCAACACATCTATAATACAGCCAGTACGGTACTTGGTCAATGGTCACTGCGCTATATGCCATAGGGTGGTAAGTACAGTACTTTTTACTGTATTTATTTTGGACAACTCGTTTTCTCTTGGGTCACGGTTTCGATGTGCGCTACAATAACTGAGTACTTTTGTTTCGGGATATCGCATGTGTTGCACCTGTCGTCATATAATGGTTTGCTTAACTATAGAATAATCGAAGCCTTTTCCTTCGTATATCGTGCTGTTACGGTGATTTTGTGATTCTTATGTTCCCAGAGCTGTAATAATGCAACTTAGTAGTTGTTATCTCTTGTAGAAATGCCACAGCCTTGCTGCAATGAACATATTCATGGGCTGCTTACTTAAATAATCAACCACACTTAGCCTACTATAACCACTAACCAGATAATGACAAGCATAAATTGGACCCTTCTATGTCCTCTTCACTTAAGGGCCAGAACTTTTTGTCTTTACATAATTATCCGAATCTGTTTTAGGTAAGCTGGGAATTTAGTTCATTACAGACTGTTCGGTAGGCACAGAGAGACCTTTATTGATCGACAAGATTATAATGCGAAGTCTCAACTCAGAATCAGAGGTTGAAACCGTGCATTGCAGTGAATAAACACTTGGCCTTGAAACGATTTTGTTTTAACCATTTTGTAGATTCGGTACGGAAATGGCATCAAAGTTTTTCATAAGGTATATCCTGATGGTGGTAATTTTCTCAGTTGGAACGTGGCTCTTCGCAGATACTACGTTACCAGGAAAAATGGTAAGTCCGGTTTATCGGGGCCACAGATTTATATGTAAGTAAATCTTGTTTCGCTAAAACCCAGACTGGAGTTGAATACGCGAATACGATAGGCGATATGGTTGCATTAAGAAAAAAACGCTTGTCAGAACCATGTTTGAAACAAAAGCTTTTTTAAGAAGTTTTTTTTTTAAATTAAGGCAGGAATAATTAACCTTCATCAGCATAGTAACACTAGGAACGATCTAACAACTGTATCCTGCATTGCGCTATTACCATCACAATCACGTTGAAAATTACATCATTCGCATGGCGTCGCGGTTGGGATCGACTGATTTAAACTGAAACCGAATAATTGCAGGCTGAAGGCGCTGGTGCGCTCAGACGTTACGCCAAATTCAAATTCGACCCAAGCACTCGCTTGAACTCTCTCAAGAACACACACGACCTGGTGCATTCCGACGGCGCAATGCGCGTTCCCAACGAAAGCAAGAGTTCCATTAGAAGTGATAACATCGCAGAAGAACTCGCGAGTATGATCGGAGAAGGACGATTAGTCGAATTACGGAGAGCTTGTCGAATGACTGGAGAAAGATTTGAGCTCGACGTGGATGCTATTCTCAAGCTCTCCCCGTCGCATCGTCCTAGATTTTACTTTTCTGATAACTACCAAGTAAGTAGGGAGAACGTGTAGATCAAGTACGGGCCTATTCGACCCCGGCCGTTTTGGTGCCATATGGCGTACCAAGACATCCGGTATCGGCCAAAAGGTTTAGGTGCCAAATGGACCAGGCTCAAAAATATCCACCGAATGTTGGCCGAAACTTTCCATCTAATTCACGGGTTCTTAACCTTTTTTAGCGGGGCACGTAAATCTTTTTGGGTGGTTGCGTGAACCACCTAACTGTGAAATTTGATGAAAAGCTGATCACCAAGAAAATGGTTATCACCTTCGTCCAGCCCTCATCACCACCTGATTACCAGATGGAGTGCAATTATTAGTGTCTGCATATCTGCTATTGTGACCTGTATTATTATTATTATCGATGAAAATGGGAGTGACGCTTTTCACCTTTGAGGCTAGGTGCGATATTGTGACCTGTAGTGAGAACTAGAAATAACACAAAATAGGGCACAAGTCAAAAGTAAGGACAACATTACAACAACATTGGCATTTCACGGACCCCTTAAAACTAGTCCATGGCCTCCAAGGGCCCAAGCGATCCATCATGACAGGAATACCTGCTTCAGGTAATGTTTGGCGCCGGAATCACCGGCGCCGAAATGGTCTGTCATCTGATGTATATGAGACTATTGAACAGTGTCCATATGTGCGTCCGCTCTGGCAAATTGAAGACCCTACCACGAATATCATCGGAACAACATCACATGTAAATGATGCATCGACGTCATGCATCAATCAAACGGCAATGACGTAATTCAGGTGATGACGAGAATCTATGAGCTTCAAATCCAGCAACAATGGTGATCCGCCATAGTATGCGTCACTATATATGACTATATAGGATGCGTCGCTATATAGGATGGTGCCCGCGAACGTTCTTTTCGCGTTTGTGATCGGTATGCGAACCTCGATAATTCAGTCGATTCAACCCTATCAACTTTTTTGAGAAATATTATAATTTCTTAGAACTCTTAATCTTTTTGGTCAAAAGTCATCAAGTTTCAGCTTCGTGTCACTCGCTGCACCACGGTGGCCACAGTAAAATTCAATAGCCAGCTAAGAGAAACCTTGTATTCCATAAACCTAAATTATACTTATTCTCTGACATGTTGCTCGAAATATCACGCGTCTCCGGCTGTAAATAACACATTGTTAATAAATATTATTATACAATGGATATTGTATTGAAAGCATAACGGTAAATGATACTTACAGATCCAGTCCTGCAAAATCGTTCCTTGGCCCCGAAGATATACCTGACTGGTAGTACAACAATACTGAGTGCGAACTAGAATCTCGTGCGGAACGAAAACTATAGCCCAAACTATACTCTAATTTTACCAACATGTTGTGAATATAACTGTCGGCATCGTAGACATGACTGAATGCAGCGTGTAATCCATAAAATCGGCGTATATATTCCGATGTTGGTTGTTCTATGACAAGTCACACCAACTTCAGACTTCAGGTGCCCCGGAGCTGTGGTCTTGCACCAATTGCGACCCTTCTTCGTTTGCGGGAGAAGTCGAGCAATTATCACCTATATTTAGGAGAAATTGCAAAACTTTACACCCAAAACGTTGTGGACTGCAAATCCACCCTTTCATTAGGGGGGGGGGGGGGGGGTGAGGTGTAATACCATGAAACTACACTTATTTCGTTTATAGTTCAGCTATAAGCAAAATTGAATTGTTCGAACTAGCATGTGTTCAAAAAGAACATTCCATAAAAGTCCATGTTCACATGAACCCGGGCCGTTTAGGGATCCGCATCACCTCTAGTCGCTGATGCTTTTATAATTATCACAGTATTGCGCAATATTACGGTTTTTGAAGTTGCGAGTCTCTTTCAGAGAATCCAGTTTCTGCAACTGCATCTATACGCCATCGGCGTTTCAATTTAAGATGCAGTATCACACTTGCGCTCCAAGTTTTTTTTTATATCTTCTTCCAGTTTATTCTGTGTGAGGTACCAAAATGCGGGAGTACCGACTGGAAAAAAGCTCTTCTCGCCATGGAGGGGATCGCAAACTATGAAGATGGAGCTAAAATTGGGAAGCCGGAAGCGCATTTTCTAGGGCAGTATCTGTAAGTTCCAGTGCGATCGTTTTGCTACGGATATTGATGCTATTGTAAATGAACAGACCACAGCTGTATAGAAAATCCGGTACTGTAGGAAAGTTCGTACTTTAAACAGAAAAGTTCCACATCATGATCGCGTGATTGGATCATAAATTGCTGTTATCGGTTTCTTGATTAGATTTACATATTTTCTCCTCATCTTGAGGCACACATCAGCCTCAGACAAACGCTAAATATGGCATCACGATTCCTGAAACTCATTGAATGTCATTGATTATGTACAAATGTTTATGTTTTGTTTCGCAATCGTGTCATTTCGACGGCAAGCGTCATGTGATGAATAGTGAATGTTTGCAGATATTTATGGGATTTTTACAACGAAAGTAATCCACGTAGCGTAGCATTGACGAAGCAAAGAATTTCGACTTACACAAGGATTATTACTGTTCGAGAACCGCTGCAGAGAATCGTTTCTGCATACAAAGACAAGATGCTTCCTACTGGTACTGGAGGAAGTCTATTTGCTGAGATCTCAAAACGCATACACGAATTCTACTCCGACTCGGTCACAGGTATGTCGGGAGTAGCGTAACTACGGATAGGGCAACGTTTGGATTTTGAACATTACGATTCGCGGGGGAGGTTGGGGTTCAAATTCGAAACCCAAATCCTTCCGAAATGACAATTAGATCTCCAATATTTATTAGCTCATATGTAATTACGCAATTGGAATCACGCTGTGGGGGTTTCAACCCAATAATGCGATGCACTTTTCAAGGTGATGCCACGCATTTGTGGACTATAGTATCAGAAACGGAGAAGCAGAAGCGTTAAATGTTCATTGTTTTCGTTTTGTGTGAAAATTATATTTTAATGGTTTGTTCTTTTAACATTCTGTTGATGCACGGGCCATTTTTTGCGCCAGAAATCCATGGCAATGTATTAGATCAGCGGTTCTTAACCTTTATGAACTCGCGGAACGCGTACGCTTAACTGCAAGACTTCGCCGAACCCCAAATTTTCGATGAGTTATACAAAAATCTACCAGAATGCACAGCGTACTACAAGGGTTCAGGTTCGTGTGAACGCGAACGGGGCCTACGATATTCGCGTAGGCCCCGACGCGAACGTATATCGTAGGCCCCGACGCGAACCTTTTTGAAAGGTTCTGTGCGAACGCGAGCTTGAACCTAGGACGTCGCGTGACGTCATATTGGTCGAACCCAATATTTCAGAGAAGTGATATGCAAAATACCTAGCGACGACTCAGGCCACATTATGCCACAATGCCGAAGTACATGTTTAGAGAGAGAGAGAGAGAGAGAGTCTTTATTTCCATCCAACCAAAATACATAACAAACAGACGGCAATGATGGGGGTACAGGAAATATACATGCACGGAGCACGGTATTCGGTATCAGGTAGGAATGATCGATACGACCGTGAAGCTCAACTAGTCTGATCACTCCCGCATCAAACAAGTTCACTTGACTTTTTAATCGTCACTAAATGTATCAACTGGAGCAATCAACTGCTATAATTAGCCTATAAAATCAATATCTTTCGTGACTTAACCAACAATTTCGACGAGGACTTGCAATGGAATATAAGCTTAAGCCTTGGTCTAGGCCAGACCGTACAATGTATTCGGCGTCTGACTATTGCTACATCGATATTGATCAGAAACGGGTTTCTATATTTGCTACCGATATCACGCCATAAAAATTAAACAATTTATAAAGTAGCCTACACTCCAATCGTTTGATTTGGTTTTTATGGCATAATGAAAACATCAAATCAAGATGCATCCCGTACGCATGCTAGATTTTTTACATTAGACAGGATGTAATTTTATATCAATTTCATTGAATGGTGTGATAAGCATTATTCGATGACTACCTAAATGTAATGTATTTCGTTCTTGATGTTGTGTGATTGTGGGTCAAGCTCACAGTAGACTGAGTAGAGAGCCACTAAATATTTACAAACGGTAAGTTGACTATTTCGAGCAAACTTTTGTAAGAAAGCGAGTAAAGTTTTTGAGCCTGGCAAGGTGCATGCTTGTGCTCGTTTAGTGTTTATATTTTTATGCTGTCAGCTCCATGCCGAGAGTGGTATACGGGGGTGAAATGCAAGGAATTTCAGCCAAAAATGTTATAATGACGTGAAAAAATGTAATATATGAAGAAGTTACACAGTGCCGAACCTACCAAGGTTCGTTTGTGAACGTGAACCTCTAAATTTGAGAGGTTCACACATAGAACGCGGACGTGAACCTCACATTCACAGAATTCCTACCAACCACACGTATAATTCATTACTATGGATTACTTGCGCACAAAATCAATTGTTGAACAGAGTGTTTGACTTTGAGGAACAAATCATTAGGATATATTTTTCACCCAAAACGAAAACATAATTTACATTTAACGGTAATAAGTGTTACTTCTTCTGCCCCCTTTCAGATAGTTCACAAATGCGAGACTTCACCTTAGAAAGTGCATCGTGTTATTCGGTTTACACTCCGCAGCTTGATGCCAATTAGTTAGTTACAAATGAGCTTACAAATATTGAAGATAGTATTGGCATTTCAGATAGGACGGGGTTTTGATTTCGAACCCCAACCATTCACCCTGCGTACTCCACTACACACAAAGTAATGCCGCCCCAACAGCCCTAATCTAACTACGCACTACTGGTAGGCCTGATTTCTTTCTATCAAGGATGGTCAAGCAAGACGAACGTATCATCTCAAATCATATGTGTGATTTGAGTGTGTATCTTGACCCCCATGGAATCCCCGAGACTGGCTTATGGAACCCTTAGTGTTCCATGTGACACCGGTTAAGGACCACTGCATTGGATGTGTAGTTAGATGTGCATTGTGGTAGATTGGTAGGTTTGTAAAGGTTGAGAACAACTGAATTAAAGTATTATCTGTCAAACTGAGCAACAGTTTTCAAGATTGCAAGTCTTGTTTCCGTGACTGTTCCCATTGGAGCTACGCTACTAATGCAGGCACCGCTAAATGCGATTGCAAAAATGCGTTAAAACGATTGATGCACTTAAAACCACACAAGAACTCGCTAAAAGCATCAGTGTTTCGTAAACTGGCCAAATGTTCACAGACTCCAACCTCAGTTGATTTGGGATGTCTTGATATCCTTACGGGGTAATGTTATGTAATTGCTCAAACATCACCTAGGGATGGATTAGCTTGCATGGCGGCGGACCGATATGTTAATGTTAGGGTTACCATATTTTGGAAAACTAAACAGAGGACACTTTTTCAGACTTGCAAAACCGGTTGAAAATCCTGAAAAAATGGTCAGTTTCTCTCCACTTCCTGGTCGGTTGACTAAAAAAAGGTCAACTTTCTCGCTCGGCGCCCAAAATACTGTGTTTCCCTTCACATTATCTTATCAGTCGAATTTGGCCGCGAGTTTGACCACAATTCTCAAAAAAGAGGACAAGAGGGCGTCCTCCGAGGACGCTTTCAAAAAAGTCAAAAAAGAGGACAAATCCTCTTAATAGAGGACGTATGGTAACCCTAGGTTATGTTATTCCCAAACATATCCCAGCATTCAAACTTTTAAGATACCCCGGAATACCGAATACGAATTCAATCTTCTCAGCAAATCAAGCTACTAACGGATCCCATGCGTCATGGAAGGAGTTTGTGCGATATCTTCTCGATAAAAACCGGGAGGTCTTCTACGACTCTCACTGGAAGCCAATTTCCGAAATGTGCTATCCGTGCATTAGCGCGTACGATTACGTCGCGAAATTGGAGACCATGCATCAAGACGCCAAGCTCATCTCGCGATTGTTACAATTTGATATTACTCCGTTCTTCCCAGGTATGTGCGTTATATTTTCACTTGTCACGTCTCAACATCTCGTCTCAACGTCACGTCTCAACATAGTTGACAAGTTGACGACTACGAAATTGAGCCACACCAGTCATTTCATATCTCATATACGACAAGTTCGACTGAAATCAATTCAGGCGGCAACCCTAATCAATTCGATAAACGGTACTAGAGTCCGACTCGAGTCATTTTAACACGGTCGCACTCGTACACGAGTGCGAGAAGAAATTGAAAGGACCTCTTTCGTGTTGCTTTAAGTGCAGAAGGAAATAGAGAAATTCTACCGCGGCGAAAACACTCTCTTCATGAAAACAGTCCGTCAAATCGTTCCTCGTAAATTATTTATGAAAAATATAGAATACCTCTGTTTTACAAACTATAAGTAGCGAAACAGTACTATTTAAGTGACAAAATAGAATGTGTTAGAGTTTCAAAGAACATTTAGAACACCAATAATCACCAAATGCATATTAAAACCTATGTTTCTGATAAGTTTTCCGTACACAACCCCACATGTGAGATTATGCGCTGCAGCCCCGATTCAAATCTTAAATATAGCGGATATCGTCGCGCTGTCTATTTATGTACAAGCTGCCATTTTTCTTCTATGTTTCGCTCACACATTAGATGATATTGTGTGGGGGAGGTTTTATGCAACTTCCTAATTATACGTTTCCGAATCAGGTATAAGACGTTTACTTTTCCAGCGTCGGGCGGCGAATTTCGTCACGAGACGTGGTCAACCGAATATCGAAATTATTTTGAAGAGCTCCCGATAGTTGAACGTGAAAAACTCTACGACGTGTATGCGCTGCAGTATCTGTTGTTTGGATATCCAAAGCCGACGTTTTTATGAGCTCATGATATGTTTCGCGAAAGTCTGTACACAGGGATATCTATGTAATATATCTAATTATAGATTATATATAATTGGACTCCGTTGGGTGACTTACTTACTTTTTTGAAGTTATAGGCGAAAATCATCACCAGGGCAATTTTTTTTAACGTATGCAAATTAGGTGTTTTCCCACATAATGTTCAAACTGTACTACTTATCTTCATTTCTGGTTTGAACTGTCTGTCCTTACGAAGTAGTTCGGCCTGAAAAAACTTTCTTGACTCAAAAACTGAAAAAATATTTCATGAAAAAACTTGATTTTAACGAAATCTGGTCCTATGAAGAATTCCAGTAGTTACATCACGTATTACGGTAGAAATATTTAAAATCTGTTGTAGTACAACTAAAGATACTTTCCTACATTCTCGGGTAGAAAGTGTCTGTTCTTACTAAGTAACTGGCCAAGAGTGGAGAAAGAACGTTCAACAGTAGCAGTTGTTGGCTGACAACATTGAAGTTGTCCGTGTCCGTGCGTACACTGCTGGGGACACACAGTGTTGCTTCATTCTGACAATGGTTGATATAAGAACCATGCAATGCCCACGCAGTCTTGCTTCAGTTAGGATTATGCGGTACGTTGAGCATAACGCAATGTCAACCTATTTGTTTTATTTGAATGTTTATGATTCGCAATGAGCAGACAATGGTCCGTCTACAACAGCAGGTCTATAAAGTAAGCTATACCTGTAAAATGTCAAATTATAATTTTCCAGACAGTGCAAAATCTATGATACAAACGAAATGCTGGTTGTAAATAAATGGTGACGTTGTTTACAATTTTGACATTTTTTTGACCTAACGCTACAATTTTGACCTAATTTTGACTATTTTTGACATGTCAAAATAAAAGCCCTAATCATCACCATCAGAAGGAGAGAAGGCAAACGACTAAAAATCTCCCGATCTGTTTACATCAGGCGTGACCAACCTGCGGCCGTCGAAGGAAATTTGTGCAGCCCTGAACAAGTAATTCAATTAGTATGTGTTGGCGGCAATGTTCCCTCTGATTTTTCAAGAGTCTGCGCAAACCCGCTAACTCACTGCGCAGGCCCTTGGACAAGAGTGCGCAACCACCCTCCAAGAGGATGATGAAATCAACTACTGCGGGGCTTCGCCCCCAAGACCCCCCGCGGTATCAAGGCTTTTCCCGGTACTTATCATCTACATTGGATGCCCGTTTAGTGGTTGCGTCCCTAAACGTGCCAAGCGCGAAAAAATTCTGTAATTCATGATTGCATCGGTCAATATGATCGGGAATTGCATATATATTGCTAACAATTTTTATCCTCTCCCTGCTCACATAATCAGATTTACCGGTAGTGCTGATCCAGTGAGGTGTGTTGAAATAGATAGGTCCTTTAAATAATAATTAAACATCTTCAGGCGTACCCGTTGGTATAATGACTTCGTTACATATGATGCTATTTCGTTACCCCCTATCTGCTATTATAAAAAGATATTGAAATCGCCAAAACGTACTAAAGTAAAAGACGTACACGATTTCAAATTGGTATTTCTTTACTGGATAATATTGTTCTTTCGATATGGCATTTGTCTTGTTGTGGGACTCGGATCGCCAGGACAAGAACATTTGGCGCCAGTCATTTAGGCGCCTATGAACAATTGAACATGGACAATTACACATATATGTATTTGTATATATATCGAAGTTTTCGGTCAGCACGGGGGCAGTCTTTTTCGCCCAAGGTTTTCTCGCTGCTGATCATTCTGGCGCACTTCTTGGAGTCGCATGTTACATAGCCTTTAACTTGGCGCGTCATGGTGCGGTAATGGCCGACACCCAACTGTCCATTTCTATAAATCATGCGTATTTGTTGTTGGGAAAGGGTACCCAATAATCAAGATATCTGACAATAATAAATCGTGCGTAGCGCGAGAAGAAATTCCCAAAAATACACCATGATTTATGTTAATTCCCGAAATAATTTAGGGCCCCCTTCAAGCTCGGCCCCTCCAATTGGGGGGTTTGGGGTGCGACAGTTACGGTCCTGAGTAAATCTTACGCAATGTTCAAGCCACGCGGAGAAGACTATTCGTTAGTTTCTCGCAGATTAACTTCGAGCTATAGCCCATTAATTGTTATTTATAACTTTGTTAAACCATGTTATGTCGCCATTCCCAGAAAATAATGCGCAATTGAAATGATATCAGTATCGCTCACGCGTACGAGTCCATACTAAAAAAATATCTTCCTGGAGGCGCACGTGATTGTAAATTCTCATTTATGCACGGTGCGCAATATTTACTTTTGCGGGCCGCACTTGTACCTCGGTTTCATACTTCAGTGATAACACTTTTTGGCCCTGGCAATGTTCCATCTTAATTTTCACGAGTCTGCGCGCCTGCGTGGTCCATTGGACAACAGTGCGCAACGACTATAAAAAAACATCATTTCGGATTTTTGTGCGCAGCGTAGATTTTCTGTGCGTAGAGACCGTTTCAGCACTGCGCATTTGCGCACGTGCGCAGCTTAGAGGGAACATTGGTTGGCGGCAGTCGACATGCAATTTCAATTTATTAATTGACTCCCGATGTGTCGAAAGATTTTAAGTAATCTTGAAATTTTCTTCGCGCTGCCCGCTATTCAATGTGACTTCATTTTTCGATTTTAATATGGTAGCGCTCTTTTCAGTCAGAGTCAAACAGAACAGATGCGCGTATTCATTAGTAAATCAGTGAAAGATTTTCGCGCGTGGCGCGACTATATACAATCCCTTAACATTCCCACTGACCACTCGCGATTTCAGTAAGCAGAGCAAGCTTATATTATTAAATAGATTAGTCCGGAGTTCACCGGTGATGGTCAGTGGTCATAGGCACCAGGGCTGTGGAGTCGTAGTCGGAGTTTGGCATTTTTTTCGCTTAATGGAGTCCGAGTTTGTGTTTTTAGCACGCCATGGAGTCGGAGTCATGAAAACTATAGTGGTCGGAGTCGTGGAAAAAATACTGCCTGGAGTCGGAGTTCTTTATTTTGAAACCAATTGCTTTCAAAGCTACCTTTAAAATACTAATAGACACTGGTTCTCAACCTTTTTGTCTTTGCGGACCCCTTTTGGACACCCACGGACCCCCGCGGACCCCCCGACGTTTTAGTTTGAATTTAGCTCAATAATCGTACAATCGTCATCTGTCTTCTGCAAATGATAACTGTAGACTAATAATAAACAGCAACAAAAGGACTTTTCTTGAGAAAACGTCATACTGTATATGTAGAAATTAGGTTGACTTTTATTATTTCAAAGCGAATTCTGAAACTGCATTTCTTGAAATACTTGGTCGTGTCATGAAAATCCGCGCCTTCGATTTGATATGAACGAGTGCTGAAAATCACTGGCGTAGCAGCATGTGGTGCCGCCCCTGGCTCTCGCTTATAATGCCCCCCCCCCCCCGAGTAGACAGCAGCAAATTTCGACATAGATGGATTTCCAAGCAATCTTGTCAATAAAAATAATTTCAAATAATATGCCGTGTCTCAGCGTCACCGCCTCAACGTTAATAAGGCCAAAAATAATACAGACGAAAAATAGCCAGGGAATGTATTGTGCAAATAGAACATCAATAGCCGCTTAACTTTTCGGGCTTTCACTGAAGCAAAATCACAAAAATATCCTCAAATTAGTTTTTGAACGTATAGTCTCTTTCTATAGACAGAATGTATGGAGCTGATGGCCGATCATCATTCATGGTAGAACGGAAATAAGTCTTAATCACTTTGAGCTTTGAGAAGCTCCTCTCACAGCTCGCAAATTGAAACGCCAATGGTCAGATAAAGTTTCAGGCACGAGCATAAATATGGTATCGAATCAAGCAGCTTTGCATTAAATAACCACTGTAAAACATCAAACGCTGTTGCACTACGATCAAACGTGGTTTCACTGCTTCGCACCAGCCTCTTAAATCTGTCAATTTCCACAGCTTACTCCAAAAAGTCCACCGCGTCATCATAAGTGCTTTTACAAGCGCTGCTGAAAAAATTCTGACTTTCGCTTTGCAGCAGCGCGTGGGGATTAAAAAATCCAAACATATCATTTAAGTGGCGTATGCCGGTAAACCAAGTTTCAGCTTCAAGTTTAGCTGTCACACTTAAATGCCCACACAAGCATACTGCTGAGCCAGCTAAAAGCAGCGTAATTGGTCATGGTCATCTTATAGTTGACCAGGCCCTCCGAGCGCTCAAATTTAACAATACTGATCTTAATCGAAAGCTATTGTTGCCCTGATTCCGGAAATACAAATTAAATGTTGCTTGGTCTGAAAATCGGCATTGTTCCAAATAATCGCTCGAAATAATTTCCATTATCATGGTCAATTGGTCAGTATGTTGCGGCGCTCCGATTGTAAGGAACAATCGGCCTTGACGGCTATTTTGGAGCGGTTCCATTGCCATGTTAAAATATTAATTCGTGTTTTCGGAATCAGCGCGACACTAGCTTTCGATTGAGACCAGTTTGATTAAATTTTAGCTCACGGGACGCCAGCAATAGGACTACCAATTACACTGCTTTTAGCAGGCTGTGCACACTGTGCAATGTGCAGCCTCATTTTGCCGCCCCCTTGGAGCCTGCCGCCCCTGGCGCAGAGCCAGAACCGCCAAGTGGCTGCTACGCCACTGCTGAAAATCCATCTAAACAAAGACAGGTGGTGGCAAATGTAATAACAACGCGTAACGCTTCCGACGGCACATTTGGATATGATTGCAACAAATATGGCACCAAAATTGGCGAACGATTTTTTTTTATTGAGCATATAACGTCAAGCATGTTCATTTCTATCTAGCAGCTCATCATGAAGTTATTATGGAAAAATGGTTATGTTTATCACAGGAAAAAACGGATTTTTGTAAACATTTCGCCTTACTAATTACTAATTTTTTTACTTAATTTATACCCAATCCGCAACAAAACATATATATTTAGCAATATATTTGTATCAGTAGGCTATTAGCAATTTAGCAACTAAAATGAGTCTGTATAGCATAGGTTATTTCATCTCAGACGGACATTCTGTTAATGTGAGTCCTACTAGTAACGAAGCGAAACTGCCTCGTGATTTTCCTAATTTAAAAAAGTTAAAACTATGTTATCAACTATTTTGTATATTCGCAGCCTTCGCGGACCCCCAGGGGTATGCAGACCTCCGTCCTAGAACCACTGAACCAGAATATGATTTTTATACACCATCAATGACTGTTATTATCAACGATATTGATAAAATTGGACGTTATTTGCAAATTGAAATTCAGTTGCATAGAGGAAGAAAATCGCAATGCATCTTCGCGATGCAGTCACAAATTGATGCAATATTTGGAATTATACCATGACACTGTGACAGATTAAATACATCGTCTGGTTTTGTAAAATTGTTCAATTGATGTAAATATAACCAAACGCTGCTTCCCACTTGACAAAATTAAAATAATATTAAAGTGTCATGTCGGAATTATGCCCAAGCCTGTTCAGAGAAGAATGCATGCAAGTGGACCAGGAATCGCAATACAATTCACCCCATGGAGAATCTTACCAAACATACTCAGCGAAGAAACAAGAAGAAGAGCTTACTCTGTCCTACTCCGATCAAGGACCGGACATTGCAAACTCAATTATCACTTGCGCAAATTGCATTGTCACCCAAATGGATTATGCGAAGATTGCCAAGTACCCGAGACGGGAGCACACTTCCTTAGAATGTGGAAAGTACGATCGACATCGACAACATTTGAAGGACAGTGCGCGGTATCATAACATACCAATGGAAATTTATCTGTTGCTCCCTAGCCCTTATACCAGGGGTCGGGAACCTTTTTTGTCTAAAGAGCCATATTGGCCATATTTTTTTCCATTTTAACTCCCAAAGAGTCATACATGTCAATCAACTGTTACGTCACAACTGAAATTCCGCGTCGTCATGGTAGCACTAATTCGAACTTGCTACATGGGATTCGTCGGGTGCGCCACATTTTCTCTGTAATAACTCGTACTAATCATGCTGGTTGCCTTATTTAAGCTTGAGCTTGAAACTTGAGTTACGAGAACGTAGGTTCGTCGTTATGCTCCTTTAAATGCGTGAACCCATGATCACATGCATAGGTGGAGCCAAACATGGTCAATACAGCAGTATATATCCACACCCTCTCTAATGTGTGATGCATCAGTGACGTCGGGTCCGGGGGGCAAGTGAGGCAGTAGCTCACCTGTCGTCAGGATGAGATAACGAAAATTGTGAAACGTTCACTTACTATTGGTATTTTCTAACGATGTCCATTGTCTAGTTCATGAATGACAAGATTTTGAACATTCTCCCAAAATCACACAATTTACATATTTATTGTTCGAAAATAAATCGCGAAACAAGAGGTAAGGCACAGACGGGCCAAGCCTCAGCATTGGTTACTCAATTCATCGTAAATAGCTCATAACTTGTTATAATTGAAATTAATCGAATGTATCTGTAACGATTCCGAAAATCTAAATACTGGTCGACTTCCTAATTCTCAAAGTATTCGGTGGTCGCATAGAACGTTGCGCTACACGCCTACATTTTATCGCCGTTATAGCGTATCGTTATCGCCGTTGTAGCCTACCCTCTTAAAACAATTCATTGAACGCTATCTCATTTGAGATTTCATTCCAAGGTGGTGACGTCATATTTTGTGATACGATTTTGATATACAATGTCCTTTCCAATTCTCTACTAGTTGCTGACGATTACCCCTGACGAGTGTCAGCCGAAAATATTTGGGGTCATTTCAATATGAATATACTATTCAAAATGCCCTTACTATCACGCACCGTTCCATCTAGGGTTGCATCTAAAACAAATGACGTGGTACTGTTTCGCCCCTGTTTATACCCAAAAGAGTCATATATGGCGCGGGAGCCATAGGTTACCGACCACTGCTATAGTAGCTCACTCAGATTTGACGATTACTATAGCGAGCAAGACATACAAATATTTGAACTATTGCCTATGTAAATATAATCCCGCCGGTTTTATGATTAACTGTATTTATTTCATTCTTGCGGGACAAAGTAAATAAGTAATCCTCCATTGACGCCACACGACAATTCACTATAGAAATATTTTCGTTTCTCTTGTAGAGGTAGCGAGAAGTAATTCCAGCAATACTTTAGATGGAAGCGCAGAAATCGACCGTTTTAGCGTTGTCGACGAGACTGATCAGCAGTGAGGTTCATGGTTGGTGAAGCACTAACCAATTAGAATCAGATCACGAATATATAAATATAATCGTAACCGATTCAGTTGACTACTTGTTTCTTATAACATTAGCACTCTTCACACGCAGGGTACTGTATGGTTACCAGATTTTCGTTACCCAAATTCCGGATATTCTTTAGCGCCCCCTAGCGAATTTCAAAATGATATCCCACTGACAATACTTTACATTTCGATTGTATGCAGGAGTGGATTTTTTAAACATATGTCGTGAATTACCTAGACTAGCTCTGGTGATTGCTAGGGTCGGTATTCTCATTTGGTCTGCAACAGACTTCGTCACGGGTCGGATGAAATTGTCTGGCCCGCCGACCGTGTGTTTGACAGCTCTGCTATACTGTTGGGTCGGTGCAGTGCAGATATGTGACTGTGTGTAGTAGCCAGGACCGAAACAACACTTTTAAGCCAACTCCAGGCCAAAAACACTGGTCTGGTGTCCACCATTGGGTGATCGATGCAACTTCTGGTGGGTTTACTATATGCATCTGGTTTCTATGTGCTCCTGGCTGCTAAATTTAGTGATGAATTCTGTCAATATTGTTGGTTCTTCCATATATCTCGATAACAACTTTATCCTCTCTCAGCCCACGTGATCAAATTTAGCGGTAGAGCTGGTGGAGATTGTGACTTTCAACATGCAGGGTGCGCAATAGTACACCGCTAAGTCATGTTGATGAACACGGCTGAAATGCCGGTCAGCACGAGCAGGCTACACATCCGATTGTTTCCAAACTTTTATTTTCGCGACTCCATTTCCAATAAGAAAATGTTCCGTGGTTCACCACAAAATTTGCCAAGCTGATTACTATAAAATGGTCAGCACCTTTGCCAGGACTTTCTCACGGCCTATTCTGGAAGCAGATTAAGTTCAACATCTTCGCGATCCCCATACAAGGGCGAACGACCCCGAACATGAGAACGACCATCTTTGACGAAAGCATCCTAACGGCCTTACCGACACTAGGAATGTACGGTTCTCTTAAAATTGCGATTACAATTAGTCTTATTACAGTAATTGATGGTTATTTTAATTTGTTATTTTTACAATTACAGGGGTACCCATACTTAAATTAATATTAGTGACACTAAATCGAGCCCAGCGCGCTGAAAAATTTCAAGTTGCATAAATCTTCCCAAAAATATGACATTCATAGGCGGCGACTTTTATTTTTGCATGGGGTGGCGGCAGGCGCGTAGCCACCAGCCAGGAGGGTGTCGAAACCCCCTCCTTTTGAGACGCGAAACCCCGTCCTTTTGAAATGACCATTCTGACGCTAATATTCAGTTGCAATTCAACAAGTCGTATTATCAGTGTTACGCGGGCCGCGACCAATTAGCAAGATTCGTCTGTGCAGGTATATCGCATCGCGCTATGCAACGCGACGCGATCTCCCGCTGAGATGATTGCGAAATTAGGTCATTGATTACTGCGAGCTCGGCAATCGTCGCTGGACTGAGCACTGAGCAGTAACACAGCGCGACAATTCTGGAACAAGAAAAACAGACAAGTATGATGATTACAAACGCGCGCGGCAAATCAGTAATTATTCCTTACCTCCAGCACAATGGGTTTTTACTTAGTATTGGGTAGCTCGCATCGCGACAATTGGTTGCTGATTAAAACATCCATTTTGACTGCATTGCTGCATTTCCCGATTTACGTTCGCAAAGCATAATTGGATTAATATTATGGGCACTGGAATAAATTCCAACTAGCAGGTACACAAACACACAACAACGCACTGTTCAACTTCGCGCTCCGAGAATACTTATCTTACAAATGCTTCACAAAATATTTTAAACGCGGCTGGCGGCCGTCATCGATGCAAATAATGCACGTTAATTTGTAGGAGGTGAACGTATATTTGGTCGTCAAATCGCGATAGGTTATGGCAGTGGTTCCCAAACTTTTTCGGTGTCAGGGCCAAATTTAGAATTTGAGAGCACGGTCGGGGCCGCACGAATACCAGGCAATTAAACGGACCCAAAATGTCATCAAAATATGAAAATTGGCATTGTTCCGATCAATCACTTGACGCCATTGGCCATTGTGTTGCCGCGCTCCCAGTGTTCAGAACAGTCGACCTTTGGAGGCTATTTCGGAGTAGTTTTATTGCCCTGGCGAGATTTCAATTTGCATTTTTGGAATCAGTGCGAAACTAGTTTTCGATAAAGACCTGACCTATCAAATTATGCGGACGCTTCGGTCGTGAGCTATAGGACTACCAATTATGCTGCTTTCGGGTCGATTTAGTGAGTCAGGTGTTATCACGTAGACGCGCGAAGCGCGAAAAATTTCTGTATTTTATGATTGAATCGGTCAATATTATCGGGAATTGCATATATATTGCCATCAATTTTTATCCTCTCTCAGCTCACGTAATCAGTTTTATAGGTAGAGCCGAGGGAAGTGTGTTTGAAAAGGTAGGGCCCCTCAATAATAATTAAACATCTTCGGGCGTATATACCCGTTGGCAGGAACGAAACAGCACTTCGTCAGGATAAAAAAAAATAGTAAACTTGGGTCTTGGGCTCCCATAGGGTGATAAACCTATCCCTATCACCTTGTTCGCTTTTGCCACGAAACTAGTTGCACTGTCAAGTGAGCCAGCGCGAAGCGCGAAAATCTTCGATAATTCATGATAAAATCGGTAAATATGATCGGGAATTGCATATATATTGCTATCAATTTCTTGTCCTCGCTGCTCACGTAATCAGATTTATCGGTAGAGCTGAGTGAGGTGCCTTGGAAACTGTAGGGCCCATTATAGCATGATTCCGTAACATGTTATTTCGTGACCTTATTTTATGCAAACAACGCGCTGGTTCATATCTGCCCAGGACCTACAGCCTTCGTAGGCTCGGATCAGCCAGTCGAATTTGATCGTGAAATGGTGCGCTTATAATTATCCACGTGTTATTGCAGTAAAAGCAATATGGGCGCATGCTGCGACCTTATCAATAGAAATGCAAATCCCAAAGGTTTGAAATTGCTAATAAACCAATGATGATGACCTCCTGTCTGCTATATCAAAAAAAATATAGAATCGCCCAAACGTAGGCATCCACACTAAGTGACGTACACGATTTCAAATTGGTATTTCTTCACTGGAATATAATTTTTCCCTGCGGGATGGTATTTGTCTCGTGAGGTTAAGATTGCCAAGACAGTATTTAGTATTTATAACGACATTTTCGGTCAGCATAAGGGCAGTCCTGTTCGGCCAAGGTTTTCTCGCTTGGTGCGTCGTGGCGCGGTAAAGGCTAACGCCGATATGCCCATTTCTATAAATCTTGCGCATTTTTTCTTGGGGATGAGTACCCAAAAATCAAGATATTTGGCAGCATGAAATCACGCCTACAGCAAAAAAAAAAAATTGAAAAAGATGCATAAATTATAGGGAAAAATACTCTATAATTTATTCTAATTCACGAAATAATTTTGAGCCCCGTTCGAGCTCCGTTGAGCCCCGTTCGAGCTCGGGGGTTTGGCGTGCGGCATTTATAGTCCTGTCTTTACCTATATCTATAGCTACTGCTCGTTTAACTGGACGTAACGATAGCAGTCTACTCACGACTTTCCTGCAATCTTAATTAAAAACTCCAGACTCCAAGCCAAGCTAGTGTATTTTATAAATATAAAACTAATTTTTAGTCATAACTCGATTTCTTAATATTTTTTGGGGGCCGCAAGAAGGCTAGTTGGGGGCCGCATGCGGCCCTCAGGGCCGCACTTGGGAATCGCTGGGTTATGGTGTTTCTCAGAGCGCGCGATGAAATCTACGTTTGTAACGATGAGGTCGAATTTGTAATAATACAAATTAGGGAATTGACATTTCAAAAGAACGGGATTTCTAGTTATAAATGAGAAACTCTTTGGTTATGCACCTGGGGTTTTTATGCAAACAACGCGCTGGTTCATATCTGCCCAGGACCTACAACCTTCGTAGGCTCGGATCAGCCAGTCGAATTTGATCGTGAAATGGTGCGCTTATAATTATCCACGTGTTATTGCAGTAAAAGCAATATGGGCGCATGCTGCGACCTTATCAATAGAAATGCAAATCCCAAAGGTTTGAAATTCAATCCGCGATATGGTTGCGCTAGATAGAGTACGTCCAGCAATGAAGTTTATTGGAACATTGAATAGAGGGTTCCCGTTCAAACTAATCGAGTAAATTCAGAATTTGCGCCACAGAGAATCTCGTGTTTCATCAGTTTTTGACAACGTAATTCAACGCCGTGCATTGCACAATGCGCAGCACAGATCAAACACTGACAAGTGACACCGAGGGAATACGAGTGTATAAAGCAGACGATAATTTGTAACCTATTACAGATGATAGCAAACGAGAAACGCGAATCTAATCAGTAATTCCTCAACTTGTGTACAGAATAATGGCGTTCCAAATCTGACATCGCGACAATTGTTTGCTCATTCTAGCTACGTTTGAGCTGCATTGTTGCATTTCCCGATAGAAGTTGGCAAAGCCTTGTTAGAGTAATGAATATGCGCACTTTGCGCAGAAATGACTTTCAATTCGCAGGCATAGGGCAGGGCTACTCAAATACACTGTCCTATTTCGCGCTCCCAGCCTCCAATGAAAGAGGCTATCACGGAACTAACTCAAGAATTATTTTGTAAACGAATATGGGCGCAAATACAAATTAATTACGAGAAGGAGAACATGAATTCGCACGGATGGTCGAGAGAGAAGATGGTGTTTCTCAGCGTAAGCGAGTCGGAATCGACGTCCTGAACGAGGTTGCTTCGATTGTCTGATTACTAATCACGGATTACCATTTATTGGGGCGTTTTAAGCACTATTTCGTCGTCGTCAACGAACCTGTGCATTCAATTATTAGCGCGCGTATCGGTTAATGGTGAATAGTTGGCATTTACGCGATATCACGGACTCGCTAATTGACAGCGCTGATGATTTGAAATCGCAGACGGCGGGCGTTTTATCTTATTGTATGGGGTGGCCGCCACCTCATAAATGTTTCATGGGGTGGCTGCGCCACCCCGCCACCCCGTAACTCGGCGCCTATGATGACATTGTTTATGTTATTTACGTAAAAATTTCAGCCATCTTCAAGTCTTCAAAATTCCGGACATTTAGGCATATTTCATAATGTCCTTCCGGATGCAATTTAAACAGTGAAATTACGGACATGTCCGGAAATTCCGGACTCATGGCAACCCTAGTATACTATACATATGCACGATGCACATGCACAATTCAAGTTAGGTATGGATATAAAGTACATAATGGGTAGGCTCTATCAGTCAGGGAATGTATTTGCTTTGCGCTATACATATTGACCGCCGCAACTACACGATTCATACTACACCGTCGGTTTGCGAAGTAGATAGCGCATGGCAAAACTGCTCTGTGATTGTCGGATCGCTAGCTAACAGTAGGTTCGGCAAATCCATCGGTGCCTCACCTGGTCATTGTCTCTCTGCGCTGTTATTGCACGTAACATCGCCGAATTTGATGAATTGAGCTGCTTTGTCATGGAAACCTCATATCGACTCAGTCACCTCGAAATTGTCTAGGGCTACGGGCATGTTACAACGATTGAAATATCTAATGCCGCAAAACGTACTGCGTGTAGTGTATTTTCCTATTTTTCAATCTCAACTTCAATATGCAATAAATATATGGGGACATACAAATGTAACAAACTTCACCAAAATCAAATCGCTCCAGAACCAGGCTTTTCGTATCATTAATAAATTACCTCCCAGGCGACGAATTCTCCCGGAATATTGAAGTCATGGTATACTCAGGGCTGCCGAACTAATTCAGTATGAGACGGCCAAGATGTTGCACACCATCTTCCAGACAAGCAGGTCTCATTTTACAACTTTTGCGGAAACTCATGGTTATACAACTGGACAGGTTACAAGAAATCATATTTCGCTACCGCTCCTGTCCCGATCTTCATCACGCAATAGTTTGCATTTTGTCGGTGCGAAAATTGGGAATAACCTCGCTGTGGAGCTGATACCAATACCGCCATAGCAACTTAAAACAGATTATAAAAGTTATCTACTCCAAACATAGGCTACTGCAGATATTTTTTTCTCTTTTATACAATGCTTGTTCTAATTTTTTTCTTTTACTACACATTTATTCAAGCCTAACATTGCGTTGTTTGTCATATATTTATTGAATGTTGACTCTACGTATAAGTGTGTGATTTTTTATATATGTTCACGCTATTACCTATATATGCATCACTGTCTCCGAAGGTCTGACGTCCCCTCGTCGCCTCCCAGTCTATACCGCAATTTTTGTTTTGCATACTTTCTTATTTATTGGCGTGGCGAATAAAAGCCTATCTATATATCTATCTTTAGCTTATGAATACGGTTACATCGCCATATTGTAAGATCCGAAACAGGGCACACTTTTCAAAAATTCTGAAAACTCTAGCATCGGAAAAGAAAACTGGTGATTTTGAAAAAATTACAACCCATAGTACTGTGTTGACAAAAAAGAAAAAATTTCATCATTTTGCCCGCATTACCCATCGCGCCGTGTTTTTAGTTATTGTCTTTCCGATTCTGGGGTTCGCTATACGTCGGAGTCGGTTTTTTGATCGCATTTTAATACTTTTTCTAGAAAAAGAGGACTTTAGGCGTCCTCTGACGACACTTTCAATTTATTGAAAAAAAGAGGACAAATCCTCTTCAAATAGGACTTATGATAACCTTATTAATGATGAATTACGCTATCATAGATGAGGCTTGGCCAGTCTCCTTTCGTGATACATTTTTGTTACAATAAATATGTAAATTGCGTGATTTTGAATATTGAAATGTTTAAAAATTAGTCATTCATGAACATCGATAAAAAAAAAGCATAATTGTTGGAGTTATAATCATTCCAGGCATCACAATATTCTGTTACTCATCCTGACGACAGGTGAGGCACTGCCTCACATGCCTCCCCTGGTCGTGCTTTACTGCTTTGCAGAGACCATTTTATCATGTAGGGATGTCTACCCTTAGCAAATACCGTATACTTTATGTCGATATTTCGATATAATGATTACACTATTACCTGAGATGACTTGACTCGAATCGAGTCACTTCAAAAATTTGCGTGACTCGAATCGTGGATTGACTCGCGAATCGAATTTACTGACGTGATCCCAACAGTGTTGATTTTGAACATTTGACAAAGTAATTGAATTGCCCATTAAGCCTCATCATAACTGGCTGTTGTTTGCGTCGCGTTTATATTCTGATTGATCAGACTAATATGCAACGTCTTCTTTTCCTTTCGGATAATATGAAAATTGAAGTTCTGTCAAGCTGCTATCAATTTCCAAAGCACCTTGCAGTTAGATGAAGCATAAAGTCATCAGGTAGGCTACTTGGATCGCCATCAGATGTAAGACTGCACTATAGTGTGCAATAGTTGATAATAATCATCGATTCAATTTGTTCAATAACAATTATGACTTGCTAACAGTTGAAGAGCTAATATAGGATGTTACAAACCAGTGATTCCTAAACTCGGTAGCGCACACCCAACCCCCTCCCCTTAGGGGGCGTAACACAAATCACTGCGCGCGAAAAGCCTCCTGATAGAAGTAGCAGTCGGGATGACATTGATTTGTGCTGACACTTCGTAGTCGTGTATAACGACAATAATCCTACCTGCGTTTTGATTTTTAACGCCATCGTTGGGTCGTACCATCAATATAGTATTCGCATTATGCTTGATTTTAACTGATATCCGACCGACAGAAAACATATTTGAGTTGAAAGTAACTGGTGAATGCATATAGCTCAGAAATATTTTCTGGTGGTCCGAGATGCGCTATTATTCAAGATTGAGCAAGCAAGCATCGGTTCAGAGTGCGCAGATATAAAGAAATTCGGCATTTCATTAAATAAGGTAATGCCTTATGCAATAATATGCCTTCTGAATCGAACAAACGAAGATTGGAATCGAACTTGTTTGCAAGGTTAAAGTAGGCCTATATCAACTGCTGTCTTGCTCAATAACTACAGCTTTATCAGAATGTCACTCTTATAAAGGCGCGGATGTAGCAATGTATGTGTAGCAATGTATGTAGCCTATGTATAAATTCTACGACCGGAAAAACCATGCGCGGATCAGTAAACATGCATTCCAAGTTAAAGCTCACACTGCTACTTTCAGCTACATTTTTTAAAATATTGTCTCTGGTGATCGTATCGTGGACAAGTCAGTAGAAAATGTTCGACAGTTTCTGGTACGCTGCACGTTTCGCAGAGACCACTGTCATGACAACTCATGCGATGGAGGTGCGACGTGCGAGTTCAATTTACAGTGTCCAGTTTGTAGTAACAATACAATTGATGATTCCCTTCGCGACAAGTTTCGTGGACGGGGAATGCATCGAACGGTGCATGTACTAAGGTACGTAGAGTCTCGCTCGATGCCGTTCAATTGCGACATCCACTTCACAATACATATTCCATTGGTGTGTGACTTCATTTCGGAAGGTGACAGAATCATTTCGTTTTCGTCGCTGGCTCCAGGTGTACTAGCGACGAGTTTTGCGAGTTTATCCGCCCATTCATTGCCACGTATTCCTGTGTGAGTGGGAATCCAAATAAATGTCACCTGTACTCCATTTGTTACCAGGTCTCTGCAAAGTAAGATAAGTAATGTTTCCATTAAACTTTTCGAATTACCATCATTTTTTATGGAGATTAATGCGCTGCAGATGCAAACCTATTGCTGTTTAAAGCTGTTTTGTTCGGGTTTGTGGAAAAATGAAAAGTGGGAGATAGCATTTGGGATTTGGAGTTGTCAAGTCTCAGCAAATTAGTGAACGGTCGGTTGAAATATAAATTCCTGAATTTTTTCCTAATCTCTCTCAATGAAGGAATTGAAACCTCACCACAAAATCTATTTCATTCTGTGATATTACCACTAAATAACTTCAAGGTGAGATGCTAGATAGAAATGACTAGGCTGGACGTGATATGTTCATTGAAACACCAAAAGCTGTCGTCGGAAGCGTTACGCGTTAATAATACATTCGCCACCAATATATCTTCGTGGAAATGGATTTTCGGCACTCGTTCATATCCAATCGAAGGCGCGGATTTTCAAGACAGTAAATAAACTGCAAATTAGTTTCGAAATAATAAATGTCTACCCAATTTCTAAATATAGTGTGATGTTATTTTCAGGGAAAGTCATTTTGTGTCTATTTATCATCAGCCTACAATCAATATTTGTACGAGATAGATGACGGTTTCACGATAACTGAGCTAGTTTTGAACGAAAACTTTAGGGGGTCCGTGGAGGTCCAAAAGAGGTCCGCGACGACAAAAAGGTTGAGAACCATCTGTGTTAATCCCAAATTTATTCGGTTCACTCGCGCAGCATGATGTAGTTGTCTCCTTTCATGATGATATCTCACACAATGTAATAAAACGTGCTCTACAGATTCTTCTGCATCGCATTGGTGACATAGTGGAGTCTCAGAACAACGAATCTTATGCAAACATTGATTCAATCTGAAATGGCCGCTTCTTAATCTCAGTAGAATTACGTCTCTTCGCCGTGTTCCAATTTTAGCTGTGTCGCCGGTAATTGATGGTTGCATATTCTTATACGCTCTTCCAGTCGCAGTGCTTTGGTATATCTGATCACTGATCCCATTCACATCTCCATTTCTCCAATGGTGGCTTAAGACGGACAGTGCATCAGGCAGAGGTAATAATTGTTTGTTCCCGTCATCCCTTGAAGCAGCGTCTTTGGCTAGTTAATGCCCAGGTATCCAGAGGAACGTGATTGAGTTATTGTTATTTTGAAGTTTTGCAATATATTCTAATATATCGTTCACAACGCAATCATTGACCGATCCATGATTGGCGATGGCGGTTACGGCACTTAAACAGTCTCTTAATATAGCAATTTCACTCTGCGTTTTCCGTTCAACCCATGATAATGCATCTTTGATGGCATGCAACTATACATAGAATATTGAAAAACATTTCGGAAGCGTCGCAGATAATTTTACATTCAACTGAGGAATGTATACGGCATATCCACATCATGACGATGTCTTCGAACCATTCGTATATACAAATGTATGATCACTGTAGTTCCAGAAAATGTGGTCCCGGAATACCACCGTAACAATTTCTGTAGGGGAATTTCTGTCAAATGATTTTGTCAATGATAAGTCCACATCGGGTTCTTGAGCAATCCACGGAGAGGTTTTCAAGTGGTATTTGACTTGTTATATCGGTTATCGCTCTGCTGTTTAACTTTTTGCGGAAAATTATTTCCGCATTGAGTTATCTTCTTACTGCGTACCGGCAAAACATGTAATTTTCGGCGAAATGCTGTCATTTAGGTTGCAAACCTAAAGAACATAAAAATGTATGCATGATTGATTGAATAGCGAAGAAAGAAACGAAACAAGCAGATGCCGTGCATATCTTAAACTTTTTGAGCATCTCATATCCTAATATTTCTAATAATTTATGAATGCAACTCTTTGCTGCAACTTTTAGTACAATCAAGTGCAACAAAAACTTGCCCTTCAGTCATAACAAACAATAAGTCGTGAACTGAATCAACCTAACCTTACAAAATCGGACTCTGAAGGGGTTAGTGCCTCACCAACTATAAACCTCACTGCAAGTCATTGTTGTTAACTGATAGCATCCGCCTGTAATATAGCACTGCGCTTCAATCCGATATTTTAATGGCAGTGCGAGCAGACTGCCTAACTGACTAACAATCGGGAATATGGATGGATACGTCTGTAATATGATCGTCAGGAAGACAACGTGGATTTAGAATCTGCATTTTCATACCGGCCTACTTCTGTATTGCGGTTTAAAATTTAATCATGAAGGAATGTCGCCTGGAAGTCAAATATTTGCAGCAATGTCTAATTCTAGGCGTACGTATAGTCGTATATGCTAGAGCAGGGATTCTTAAGCAAAGTAGGTGTGTCACCTAGTGGTTCGAAGCATCAAATCAGGGGGTGCTGCATTCAATGACAAACGTGTGACGTGCTACTTTGTTATATGCCTACGACCTTTCAGAACTACAAGGCTTATTAGGCATTTCAAAAACCGACATGGGGTAAAAGGTTTGGTTGTTATTTAAATACTTCGATGAATGGTGTATAATGTATATTCATCGGAGTGGTACCTTATCAGGTAATGAAAGTTTACCGACTGAAAAGTCATTGCATAAGCGGCTAACGTGTTATCAAATTGACCAACCTTATCAGCCATTCAACTGAATATTTGAATATATTACTGCGTTTTAGGCTGTATACAGCTGCTACATTAAAAATCGATCGATGTGTTCAGTTTGGATTCTAATTCAACATCCTAATTCCGTAACATATCGAAAATGTATATGAGAATAGTATCATGTAAATCAGTGGTTCTTAACCTTGTCTCCAGCGCCCCCAGGACGCGATTTGAATTTTGAAGGGGGCGGAAACGCCCAGGGGGCAAAATGAGGGGCGCTGGGCTCAGGGGAAGGTATGGGGGGCGCTGAAGAAAAATGGCATGTGTAGTAAGGTCATATAATTATATAGTTGAACAATAGTTCTATATATCCTCTCATTGCAAACTAATATTCGGCAAAATCTGTTAAATCAAAACGTTTTTCGTTGCGCTTATCGCGAAATGTCCACCAACGATATTTCCATGAATGCAGTGGTTTATTTTAATTCAAGTAAAATGATTTTGACGTATTTTTGGATTACGAATTCCCCGTTAAAACACTTCGGTTCTGCTAGCTACTCCAAGTCGTTTCGACACATTCCTAAGTTTTAATGGTATCGCAGTTTTGTGGTGTGTTGAAATGAAGAAAATATTAATGAACTGATACTTATACTGATGGCTCGGGTTATTTTCCACAACATGCTTTGAACTAGATATTGTATCCTGCAGCGCATTGCGTGTTGATATCGAAAAGGCACTCTACCGTACAACTTTTGAGAGTGATGCCCTTTGTACATTGAAGATGTTTTGAAGCTTTTTAGCCAAAATGATTAACGGAATATACTTGTATTTGAGAGCTACAAAATTAAACCCCCAGACTATTTCTTCATCGTATCATGAAGGATGATACTGCTTAGTGTTGTTACCCCCATTCATGTTAAAGTTAAGAGCTTGGTGCAGTACTACATTTAATGTGAGCAAATAACTACCACATTCTCATTTGATTTTGTAGTCACACAAAGCAATATAACAAAACCCATTACAATTAACTTCCCCGTATTGGCACTCGCAGAGGGGAATTCGGAATCTGTACATCGATCGCGGACCAAATCCTATTAGCCAGTCCCGTAAGCTTTACCAGATGGTCGTTATAACAACCTAAATTTGATCCCGAAAATGGCACATACAATTATACCGTGAATTAGTCGAGTGTTCTAATAGTGAATTCCCAACCGGAAACCGGACTTCGACAACTTACCCATTGTTTTTTTACCAAAAGTCCTTAAAATACACCCAGGGAATCTTTGAAAGGTGGCGCTGAAGGGGAAAAGGTTAAGAACCATTGATATAAATAAACGATTAGTATATGATGTGGGGACTTCGCAGTGCGGCTGACAAGTTCAAATTTTTTACGAAAATTTACGACAATTTGACACCGATTCACAAGTCATTTCATATTTTTCATACGTCGAGTCCGAGTCAAGTCACGTCATTTCATGGCAGTTACTCGAGTCAAGTCTAGTCACCCGTTAAATGTGACTCGAGTCAAGCCATTAGTTATCCCAAAACTGCTTATAAGACTGTTTGCAATGCATGGATATAGCACATGAGTCAAAAATACTTTGGGATAAAAGCCAATTATTACAAATTTATATACTTTCGCCGGCCATTGCTGACAGGGTGTACAAGAGTTTTTCATGTAATCTAAAAGAGTACGAGCGCTGCAATGGCTGAGAAACACGGGCTATACACCGCTACAGTGTTCAGGGACGCGTGATCTGTTTCAATGTTCTAATATGGATCAGCATACTACTCACAAGTTTAAGACTCATTCGGTTTTTACAGATTTTATGTCAAACTTGTTTGTTCACACGAATAACAGCGGAATGAAGTCTCTACTGTGCACAATGTTATGCTATATCGTTCTACTTATTTTCTGTATCGCAACTATGATCTTGGATCCCGACTTCTCAATAACGCGTCACCTGATGCGATATTCAAATATGTCGTATGTCAGAACGGACGAATCCCGAAAACGTATTAAGGGCAGCGAAGCGACCGTGGAATATCCGATTAATCAACCCGGTATGTACTCTCCAATTCCATATAATATATCAAAATAGAAAAAAAAATTGGAATTACGACGCACCGCTAACCGTCGCTTTCACAATAATTTTGTCTCGCAGTCGCACGAGACGGAGTGAATATATATTTGGGCACTATTATTATTACGTAATTAAAAGTCCGATTAGAAAGCGTGAATACAGACCTGACCAGTGGCCATCCAAGCACTAGAAGTTCTTGTGCAAAACCCCACAACTTTTCCAAGTACAGCACTAAAAGTAATAAACTTGCTCGTGTTGCCAATCTGAAATCACACTTCCGGTCCGAATTAAGTCATGCTGAACAAGATAGCGTAACGGTGAAGCGTCCGGACACTTGATCGGTAGGTCCGGCCGGGTCAGACCAGAGAACTGATTAGTAAAACTGGTATCCATGTCTTCCCGCTTGGCGCTCATGCATTACTGGGATATCATGGGGGGGGGGTGCAAGACTTAGAAAGCCATACAAGGCCTTCCTTGTCCAGCGGCATATGAACATCATGCACTCATGGTATCCATAGGCCTATGCATATTAGGAAAAAGTGCAATCAAGTTTACCCCCCGTAATTTGATTTTTAGTACGCATTTTATCAATATTTTTACAATCATTTTTGAGGCTTTCTCGGGCCGCACAAAACGGTCTCATGCGGCCCGCGGACCGTAGTTTATCCACCCCTGTATTAGAAGTAGCCTAATGCTTCAGTATTCTACTCTATACTCTATTCTATGCAAGTGGAAGTATCAATCAAAGGAAGGTCAAACTGCCTCAATTAGAAGTAGAAAATGAAAGCATTGGTCCGGTATAAAGACTAAATGTATAGGTTTATATGTATTACCGGATCCCCTCTCGCAGTAGCCTACGTGATTTCTGAATAGCAGGCGAAGACTTTCAAAATTACAATATCTTGATTCCTAACACAGAACGAATGATGCTACTATGAAATCGAAACATCAGGACGAACAACTTCGAAACTGATGAGGTAACCGTGACGTAGAGTTTGTATTGCCAGGTGGTTGTGACGAATATAACTGATAAAATGATACGAATATTTCTAATAACACTATTCATCGAAAATAAACTCCAAAAACTGTTCAAGTATAGAAATGTAAGTATACAGTACAATACAAAAAACACGACCATTTGAGTAGAACCTCTAATAGAAATGGAGTACTTTATTAATGACCATGTCTACCAGCAATGATCCATATCCCCGATAAGCGTGACCACGATATAGCTTCAAAGTAGGGGAAGTCACTCTCACTACTTATTATATAAAGTATACATTGTGAATATACTGATGAAATTTTGCTTGACATCGATAAAACCTACATCTGATTACTGGGGCAAGTTTCTGCCACTTTTGCAACTTTTTTACAGCTTCCAGCAGCTTCCTAAATACTTGGAAGTTATGTAGTATGTTGCTGTTTTAAGCTGTTTATAGGAATCTTATATTGCAACTTTTCGCTATTTTTCATGCAACTTTTTTTGATTTTATACATGAAACTTTTTGCAACTTTTTTCGATTTTATAGATGCAACTTTTTGCAAGTTTTTTTTTCGAATTTTCATGCAACCAACTTTTTACTAAAAATACTTGGCACAATATGTAAATAGATCGCTTGATTATTTCACTGTCGTTTAAATTCGATGTCCTTTCAGATTTCACGTTCATTCAGGCTAGACCGCCGAAAATTATATTTCCACTGGGTCAATTTTTTCAGGCTATTGATTTTGTGGAAGTCGCCAACACTGAGTTTTGCTAGAGTGCCTTGGAGACGGATCGATTCGAGTATCTCATACCTATTTAATTTCAAGAAACTTGTCCATAAATGCAACTTTTAGTGCATCTATTGTGAAAAATGAAGGCAACCTTTTACTGCAACTTATGTGAAAAATAAGTGCAACTTTCCACGGATTTGAGTGCAACAAAAACTTGCCCTACTTACGCATTGGCTGTGCAAATTATCTAATGAAGCAAGGCTATAGACACTCCGTAGTTACTATACAGCAGGGGTAGCCAACTCATAATGGGTCGCGGGCCACTTCTCAAAATTCGTAAAGGCCGCGGGCCGCATGACCTCAATATCGTGGTAAAAATAGGCAAACAGAGCAACCCCGTTTTGATAACTGTACGTCAGTACAACGCTGTGCACTCTAGCATGGGCGACGGGCATAGTTACCACAAAAGAAATAACATTTTATTGAAGAAATACTAATACAACAAAAAATATTATGATCATCACTTTCATTCTATGATGAACTATGAGCTGCGTACGATAGGCTACCTCACAACACTCTCCAGCAACTAAAGCAGGGGTGATCAATGTTTTTGCCATTCACGGCCGCATTTCGATTACTGCTGTATCCTACGGCTGGTCGGCTGCATTCAATAAGTCATACTTAACCAACTGGAAGCTCAACAGCCAACACTCACGCTAAACTGCCCATGTTCATTGCCGGTGGACTCCAGACTAATTCATTTACTCATAACTCCTTACTATGCACACCGTGGTCATGTTATTAATAGGCAAAGGAATTCGTTTTGTAGTCGTTCGTAGTCGCGAAATTTTTTTCTTATCCATGAGTGAATTTCGTCATTAATATTGGCATAGGTTCACATATTACTATCAGATATTCATCCTATCTCAGTCCATATGATCAGATTAACAGGTAGCATTGATACAGGGGTATCTTAAAAGATGTAGGGAAGTTATTACTGCTGTCCTGCATCTTAGGGTTGGTCAATTGTTATCGGGCCCCTTTGTTGCATGTTGTTATATATTGACCTTAATCGTAGGCCTACCAGAAACAAATTTCATTCGTCATGAAGAGAGCACTATTAAAAATTGATATTTCGTTATGGGGCGCATCATTTTCCTCTGCTGTTCGCGTCTGTACTATGGGGCTCTGATTACAAAGGACACCACTATATTAATCTCGAAAATCAACACGCATTGAACCGCGCAGAGCGCAAAAAAATTCAAGAATAATTGAATTGGCAGATTGAATTGAGTCGTGGATTGGCCACCCCTGGACTAAAGAATCGATGTTGGGGTTCCCCATAGACAAGGTATACTTGCTGGAAAACTGTCTCCTCGTAACGTTTGGTCTTTTTTGGGAGCCCGGAATTGTTTTCTAAGCGTCTCGGTCTTGTCAGTGGTGGGGCATTGGACGTCAAGGCAATATGCCCACAGCCCATTCCTATCAGCAAATTATTTTTTCTCCATGGAATGATATCACCATGGTCAAAGCCGTATCAGCTAGTGAGGAATAGTGATATTGGGCACAGAAGAAAAGCTTACTTTGAACCACAACAACAACAATATGTTTGAACTGAAATAAATTTCAATATTTCAAAATGCTTTACTAAGCGTTCTTGCGAAATTTCAAATCAGGTCGCGGGCCACAAAACATACGTATACGCATGAGACACGCGGATCGTGTGTTTGTGACCCCTGATGTACATCAACTTCAAATCGAAATAATACGATCGACTTCATTTTTTTTTGATATCGCGTAAAATTCTATTTTTTTCTGTTTTCTGTCCAGGCCACGGCTACAATATCACCACAATCAAATCGGATGAAGTTCCATTAATACTTATCTGGGAAAGACCATTTGGTAGACCTCATTATGGCCCTCCTGCAAACGTCCACTGCGGCTGCAAATATACGTATGACCAATCGGAAATACGGAGAAGCGATGTTGTGGTTGTACACTGTATAGAGGCCGATGTGGACAGGCTGCCGCCGGATTTTCCGAAAAGGTACGGTGATGATGTCAGTTCATGGATGGATTGGAGTTACATAGGCGCCAGCTTTTATTTTTGCATGGGGTGGCGGCTGGCGCGTAGCCAGGGAGTGTCGTAACCCCCTCCTCTTGAAACGCAAAATCTCGTCTTTTTGAAATGATCATTATGACGCTAATATTCTGTTGCAATTCTACAAGTCGTATCATCAGTGTTACGCGGGACCGCGACCAATTAGCGAGATTCGTCTGTGCACAACTGTACAGTAGGGTTGGGACTTCGGGATCAAATTTGAAATCCCGGGATCGGGATTTCCCGGGATTTTCGCTCCTCAATCCCGGGACTCCCCGAGATTAGAAAAGTAGTAAAATAGACTTACAAGTTACACGAATAACATTTAGTCCTTGTGATATTGAATTGACGCAAAACATAAGAGCATCAAGAGTATCATCGTTTAGATCAGGGGTCCGAAACTCCAATTTTATCGCGGGCCAATTTCGTAGTTTTTGATGACGCGGCGGGCAGCAGCATCAAATAGGGTATAATATGTATTTCCGAGTACGCCTTTTTTGTCGGACCTTGCAGATTGGCATTCCATACGCATTGTGAAAATGTAATACAATATTGTAATATTCACGGTTGCCACGAAAAAGTCATATTTTTCAATATTTTTTAAAAATATTGTTGTGCTTGGCATAATTTGGCGACATAAAGGAGTTATATAGACAGTTAGAAACCATGCGAGACGACAAATGCATCGTGTCATCGTAAAAGCTGTCGCATTATAATTTAGCAGCTAGTGGACGTTTGATGTGTGATAGCGATTCAGGTTTTTGGAGTGGTTTCAGAATGAAATTTCAAGTTCTCAAATCTGAAATCTGAAATTTTCGAGTTTAATATTGTAGAATGCTTGAAAAGTCAAAACGCCGACGTGGGCCGCAAAAACAGTTCTGGCGGGCCGCGTGTTTGAGGCCACTGTTCTAGACAATCAGCCGAATTTGTGACACTGCTTTATTACCAAAATAAGAGATATGGCGCTACATAAGCCTTGGTAGATGCTGTTCACAAATCCCGGGATTTCATCGGCACCAATCCCGGGATCGGGATTGCTTCAAATCCCGGGATCCCGGGATCGGGATTTCCCGGGGTCCCAACGCTACTGTACACTCAGTGTACAGTGTACAAGTTTGTCCAATGTAGCGCGACGCGATCTCTCGCTGAGACGATTGCGTAATTAGGCCATTGATTGCCGCGTGCTCGGCATTCGTCGCTGGACTGAGGCACTGAGCAGTAACACGGCGCGACAATTCTGGAACACGAAAGACGGACAAGAATTATGATTACAAACGCGCGCGGCCAATCAGTAATTATCTCTTACCGCCAACACAATGGGTTTTTACTTAGTATTGAGTAGCTCGCATCGCGACAATTGATTGCTGATTAAAACATTGATTTTGACTGCATTGCTGCATTTTACGATTTACGTCCACAAAGCATAATTGAATTAATATTATAGGCACTGGATTAAATTCCAACTAGCAGGCACACACAATAAAACACTGTTCAATATTGTGCTTCGCGAATATTTATCACAAAAATGTTTCACAAAATATTTTAAACGCGGCTTGCGGCCCTCGTCGATGCAATTAATGCACTTTAATTTGTAGAAGGTGGACGTATATTTGTTCGTCATATAGCGATAGGAGATGGTGTTTCTCAGAGCGCGCGACGAAATCTACGTTTCTAACGATGAGGTCGAATTTTTAGTTGAAATCAGCATCACTACGCTGTGCGAAATAATAGTAGGGATCAATTTTATCGGACTCTACAATCGGCCGCCAAGGTTGCGCTGATAACGAAATTGCAGACATGCCGCAAACCTGTAATAATTCCAATTACAGGGTGCGCTAGTCATACCCAAATACGGCAATGGCAACGAGCACAATTTGTTCTGATGCGGGCATAGCTTTACTCAAAAAGATACATGAGCACAAACAATATTAGACTCGGAGATTGTTATGTTTGGCGAAAGTGTTTTTGCGGACGGTAACAGGCCTGCATGCGGACGTGCTATATCAAACCACCGACGATAGTGCACATGATATATCAATGATCCATTTCGCATACAAATGATTCTCGCTAATTTGCAGTACGCAGCATCGGTAATACGAATTACTGAACTGGAATTTCGAAAGGACAGGATTTCTAGTTATAAATGAGAAGCTCCCTGGCTACGCATCTGGGGTTTTAATGCCGACAACACGCTGGTTACTCTCAGCCCGGGGCCTACAGCCTACGTAGGCCCCGATTAGCCAGTCGAAGGTGATCATAAAATGGTGTGCTTTTAATTATCCACGTGTTATTGCAGTAAGAGCAACATGGGCGCATGCCGCGTCCTTATCAATAGAGATACATATTCCAAAGGTTTGAAATTCGATCCGCGATATGGTTGCGCTCGACAGAGTCCGTCCAGCAATGAAGTTTATTGGAACATAGAATGTTCCCGTTCAAACTAATCGAATAAATTCAGAATTTGCGCCACCGATAATCTCGTGTTGCATCAATATTTTACAACGTAATTCAACGCTGTGTACTGCACAATGCAAAGTATTAATAACAAATCATACACTGACAAGGGAATACGAGTGTATAAAGCAGACAATAATTAGTAGCCTACAGAGGATAGCAAACGAGAAAGCACGCAGCTAATCAGTAACTCCTCAACTTGCGTACAGCGCAATGGGGTTCCAATTCTATATCGCGAAAATTGTTTGCTCATTATAACGACGTTTGAGCTGCATTGTTGCATTTCCCGAAAAGAGTTGGCAAAGCCTTGTTAGAGTAATGAATATGCGCAGTAGGGCTGTTCAAAAATAATTTTTTCCTGAATCTTGCGGGTTACGTGATTAAATCGTTAGGTTGCCTTAAAAAACGACGCACACCAAATTTGAATTCATTCCAACCAATATTCGCGGATTTCGTAGAGTTTAAAAATTTCGAATCTGACTATGAATGCAAAAAAAATTTTTTTCAAATTTTTCTTCCAACCCCATAAAATTGTTGCGCTGTCTTCAAAAACGATGCAAAACAAATTTGACTCAATTCCAAGCAGTACAAGCGGAGTTATTTGACTTTTTCGATGATCATTCTTGGATTATCCTTGATTGGGGGATAATCCCAGAATTGTCATCGAAAAACTCGAATAACTCCGCTTCTACGGCTTGGAATTGAGTCAAATTTGTTTTGCATCGTTTTTGAAGACAGCGCAACAATTTTATGGGGTTGGAAGAAAAATTTGAAATTTTTTTTTTGCATTCATAGGCAAATTCGAAATTTTTAAACTCTACGAAATCCGCGAATATTGGTTGGAATGAATTCAAATTTGGTGTGCGTCGTTTTTTAAGGCAACCTAACGATTTAATCACGTAACCCGCAAGATTTAAGAAAAAAAGTTATTTTTGAACAGCCCTAATGCGCAGGAATGACTTTCAATTCGCAGGCATACACAAATACACTGTCCTATTTCGCGCTCCAAGCGCCCAATTAAAGAGACTATCACGGAACTAACTCAAGAATTATTTTGTAAACGAATATGGTCGCAAATACAATTTAATTAAGAGGATAACGTGAATTCGATCATCTAGTCGAGAGAGAAGATGTTTCCCAGCGCGAGCGTGTCGAAGTCGACGTCGTAAACGAGGTTGCTTCGATGGTCTGATTTCGGATTTCAATTTATTGCGGCGTTAGCGCTGGTTCGTCGTCGCCGACGAAGCTGCGTATTCCATAATTCGCGCGCGTATCGGTTGATGGTAAATAGTTGGCATTTACGCGCTATCACGGACTCGCTAATTGACAGCGCTGATGATTTAAAATCGCAGACGGCGGGCGTTTAATCTTATTGCATGGGGGGGCCGCCACTCCAGAAATGTGTCATGGGGTGGCGCAACTCGGTGCCTATGGTCATATATCATCCATGAATTTGACTTATAGTTAGGACTGGGCAAAACGAGTACTTGAGTGATTCACAAAGAATATAATGCCTGTTGTCCATCACATTAAAGCAAGGTTACTATATTTTGATATCGGGAAAGGAGGACACTTTTACCAAATCAGAAATGTCCGTCGAAGATAATTGAAATCAGCCGATTTCGCTATTTTTACTGAAAATTTGATGGGTTGACTAAAATAAAAAGGTCATCACTTTCGATCAACTCCAGTTTTACGCACTTCTTACTTATAATTGGTTGTGTTGATAATAAAAAAAGGCCATCGCTTTCGATCGAACCAAGAATTTCCTGTTTAGCGTCATTTATGCCCATTTTCACCCGTATCAATCATTTATCTCAGCTCCAAAAGCTTCGTGAAGGAGGACGAATGGTAACCCTAATAAAAAGTACTCGAGTATTTTGTCGACCATATCGATTTCATTGCACTCTGTAGCAATGTTGCGGGTTGATCATGACTTCGGAAACATGTTACATCCAGTAAAGTTTGTAGCTTGTACTAATTGCTTCGTATGCCCCGAACCTGCGACAGTGGGATATAGCCAATCAAGATTTCGAGGCTTGGGCCATTTGATAGATAGATAAGAAGCCCTTTGTTTTGAAAAACATAATATTCGAAATACAATAATTGTTTAGCAAGAGGTTATAAGAACTCTAATAATGGGTTTTATCTGCCGTGTGGCCGTATAGATAACTATAGCCTGCGGACAGATTCGTACACAGTTACAATTTAATACTAATTGAATTCTATTCAATTATATATTAAAGTTCTGTATCACCAAGAAGCTCTTTAGACAGTTACAGTAGTCTTATATAGCAGACAAACGCAGCGCGAAATTTAATAAACTGATCTCAAACGAAAGCTACTCAGTCGCACTGATTCCGAAACTTTAAATTATCGTCTAGCCAGGGCACCTCACCTTCAGATAATTTCAGATGCACCCGTGATCGCACCGACTCCTTTTATAATTCCGAGCACCCCATGTTTGTGTTGTGAACTATAGGGATTAATAACATCAGGCCTCAAACGAGTCGATCATAGTGACCAACAGTCAGACAGCCCGAAAACGCACTGCTGATCTCGCGGTACGTCAAAATCACTTGAAGATGCAAGGTGGTAAAGAAGTTCAAGATTGCGTAACCGTAACAATACTAGAGGCTGTAGTCTCACTTGGGGTAAAGGTTTATTGAACTGTCTTAATCAGCGGGGGCCAACTTTTATGCTATTCACGGCCGCATTGCGATTACATATATAGCCTACAGCCGCATTCCAGGGCATGACCGTAATAACTGGACGCCAAATATCCATATTCATTGTTCAACTGTCCAGTGTCCATTTACATTTCCGGTGAGCTCCGGGCAAATTTGTTTCTTCATATCGACTTACTACACGCACCGAAATCGCGAATGGTCATGTTATGAATAGTTATGATATGATATGCAAATATGATGATGATACGCAAATATTGTTTCATATTCACGAAGGAATTTCGTTATTAATATTGGCAGATCCACATAAGGGTGGTCCTTAAAAAACGAATTTTGGAATGTTGTTGGTCTGACCCTGCAAAAATGTTCCTTCTGGTTAAAAAAACACCCCGTGTAAAATTTTATTGATATTAATTAATGTTTAGAGGTGGCTCAATGGATCTGAAATTCTACCTTTATTAGGTATAGGACACATATAGTCACTTCATATTTGCTATTGGGTCAATGCTTGAAAGCCTCAATTACCTCGTCTGGGTCTTATCTGAGCATTGACAGGGGTGCCATGATGGCCAATATTATTATATTTTGCCAAATAAAATCTGCTAGAGGGTCTTGGGGCACATTTTTGAGGAGGTCAGCAATAACTCAAATGCAAACTGCAGCTGGTCCTCGTTTCGAGATGGGCATCAACATCCCCAATCATTTCGTGGGACGTTCCGTGTGATCGTTGGAGACAAACAATGTGAGTGTTTAGCTTTTTGCAGCAATAAAACTAGACTGCCCCTTCCACTGAGCTGCCGGATATTCAAGAAAACCAATTGAAAGACTCTAGTTTTCGTAAAATAAGTGTGGTATTCTTTGTCGACTTGAGTCTTCTCTGGGATGTGTTTGAAGTTAATAATTACACACCCTAATTGTCCGTCTCATTTATAACAACAACTATCTTATTCTTGGTGCACTTGTCCTGATCGTCATCGGACGGAAGCCACAGTTTTCCTAAAATCTTCCTTACTCTAACTTTAGATATATCGACAATATTCACATGATACTTCTGCAGCTGCTTCTTGAAACTTGAAACCTTCACATTAATAATGTCTGTTGCCCATGCTTCAACGTGGATGCAAAATAGAATAGGTAGAGTTCCCACAACCTTCGATACTAGCTCGATAACTATTTAAATTGTGAAGGACACATCCAGACCTTTGAAAGTTTAGGGTCTTGCATGGCTCCGGGAGTTTCAAATTCAAAGTGGATGCCTCGAAGAGGGACAGCACCAAGGAAACTAAAGGCCAGCTCCTGTAGTTCTCTGTAATGATCTCGCATCTAAGTGACTTTTACAGCTGTCTCCAATACCTACGCCAACTCATTTGCCAGGTCAGCCACAGCATCGGATGTATAATGATCAGTTGACGAGTCCTCAAATGTAATGTGGTTTTGAAGTACCTGGACAAGACAAAATCAGAAGCAGGTGAAGTTACCCGAGCTTCCGAAAAGACTGATGCAGGCTAAGCATCTGCTCTGAAACAATGCGGGTTCTATAGTGCCGACCGACATCGGCATCGAAGCATATCACCTGGAATTTTCCCCGGTCTTTCAGCCTCAGTTGTGCTTTTCATATCTCTGATGGTAACTTTGGGACTGAGCAGTAGCTGTGATTTGTCATTATTTGTCACTAGCATAGGCAGTCTGTCAACAGTCTCCATTCCAGTGACATCTGGGATTAGTTTGCCATCCATGTGCACAATGAGTGGAAGATGTGGGTCTAACTAATATTTAATTACTTCGGATATGATTCCACTATTAACTATTAAAGGAATTATTAAAGCGTTTAACTGTTAACTTGAAAAACATTCGGTAGGAGGCCCGAAGACTTTATTCAACTTAACGACGAAGAAATCACGAATTATTTCAAGAAACTAGCGTCTCTCATATGTTCTACTTTATAATCAGGCTGCTTATAGGAAGGGGCAGTCTAGTTTTATTGCTGTAAAAAGCTTTTATCAGCACATTGGCTGTCACCGGCTACCAGGCTTAATGTTCCATTGCCTTAGTTATGGAGTTTTCTGGCGATATCACAGCGAACAAGGAGCAACTGCAATTTGCATTTGGAGTTTTTGCGGACCAACGCGAAAAAGCTCCCTACACCCTGAAGCTGACCTTTCATGGCAACAGCAATTGCTATCGGTCATAATGACACCCCAGCAACTGAGCAACTAATACCCACGCAACGGTATCCAGGCTTAAACGTTGGTCAGAGAGCAGCTATATGTGCTTTATAGTGCAAATGGGTAGAATTTCGGATCATTTGAGCCACCTCTAAAAATTAATTAAAAACAATAAAAATTTCACACTGGGTATTTTTCTTAACCCAAATGAGCATTTTGGTAGGGTCAGACCAACTACTTTCCAAAATTCGTTTTTCAAGGACCACTCTATTCCACATTTTACTATAAAATATTTATCCTTTCTCAGCCAGTGTGATCTGATTCACCGGTAGAGTTGATGGTCTGCTAGTGTTTTCGAAAATTGAAGGGGAAGGTATAAATGATGATGCATCTTCGGGTGTGCCAATTGTTATTAGTCATGTCACTAGTGGCATGCTGTTATTTCTTGACCTCCCATCACGATTGACGCTATAGTGGAAAGATATTGGAATCATCCAAACCTACCAGAAACAAATTTATTTCGTGAGGATCACACGATTCCAACTTGGTACCTCTCTATAGAGCGCATCATTTTCCTAAATTGTTCTCATCTGCACTGTGGGCTCAGATTGCAAATGGCACCACTTTATTAAAATCGAAAAATGAAGTCGCATTGAATCGAAAATTTCGAGATTAATTAAAATATTTCCCAATTTCGGAAGTCAAATTCGTAAATTTAATTTGCATGTCGATGACCGCCAACACATACTAATTGAATTACGTGTTGACGGCCGCACAAATTTCCTTCTCCAGCCGCATATTGGCCACCCATGGTCTTGATGAGCTATAATGTTGTCGATAAAAGAAAAATCACGTTTCGTTTCAAAAGTACGAAGAGCCGAAGCCGCTACAGGGTATGACAGTGCAGTATGCGGCTCCGGAACCGCGAGATTCCGATTCTTGGCGTCTAGATCAAGCACGCGGTATTAGTGACGGATGCGAGTCATTTCAATACAACTAAAATAGCGTTATATGTCAATCAACACTGTGGAAACTCGCCGATGTGCTGTCTGTCTTCAATCGAGAGACACCATCGTTTTCCTGCGTTCGTCTGATCTAACTTCCGAGCTCATTAAAAAATACACATCCTTTGCGCTATCAAAATAACTTCTTGACAAGCAGGAATATTGTCTTTATATCATTTGATGCCAGGCCGGTTCCTCAGGACTTGAGGTCGACCGATATTGACTTTTACAGGCCGATACCGATGCTGATTACCGACGCACTCACAAGGCCGATAACCGATATTGATATGAAAGGAGCAGAGAACAATTTCGCCAAAGCATATAATATATATTAGGCAAGATGGCACTTGTAAATGCCACAGAAAGCTGAGCAACAAACGAGAAAACTGAAATTCAAAAGAAATATTGCTGAATTGTGCGTATTCATTGACATTTCGGATAACTCAAAAAGTAAAACGTGATACAGAATTGCAGATCATTCCAGTAGAGGTAGATTGTAATGCAGGAAGCATATAGTTTCTCTGCATTCTAACCTCGTTCTGCAAGGGTAAATCTGACTCGTATTGCCCTTTGCGTCTTCGATTTCTTGAGATTGAGAACACGGAGCATTGAATTTCTAATATTTTTGAATTTATATATATATAAAATATATGCCGCGATATCAGACTTCATAGGCCGATATCGATAATCGGGAAAGTTCCAAATATAGGCCAGGTCGATAAAATCGGTCGACCTCTACTCAGGGCCACCAGGTTGAAAGCCTATGGTTTAGAGCAGTGTTTCTTAACCTGTTCGCCAGCTCCCCCCAAGGGACGGAAACGGTCAGGGCGATATGGAGGCGCTGGGCTCAGGGGACGGTATGGGGCGCTGAGGAAAATGGCGTCGAAGTAGAGGGTGCAGTAGGGACATATGATTGTATATTGGAACAATCACTTTTAAGAGTGAGAGCCATATGATATGAACGATGCTTTGAAGCTTTGGGGTCAGAATGATTAACTAAATATATGTGTATTTGAGAGCTGCACTATTTAATCTTCAGAATATTTCTTTATCGTATCATAAAGGATGATTCTGTTCCGTGTTGTGACCCACAACCTCACATGAACGTTATATAATATGGGTTGCTTTGTTTGAAATACATTCATGTTAAAGTTAATAACTGGAATCAGTACTAAATTCAATGCGAGTAAAGATCTCTATACAACTATTTCAGTTGATGTCCTCTAGACCAGTGGTTCCCAACGTGGGCGATATCGTCCCCGCGGTCTAGGGGGGAGAAAATAACAAAGAGGGCGATAGGGGGGCGAAAACGGACGAAGTGGGCGATAGGGGGCGAAAACAACGAAGGGGGCGATAGGGGGGCGATGGTGCGTTAAAACGGCTATATTGGAGTCGGGACCGGGTGGGGGGCCCGAAATCGAACGAAGCCCAAAATTATTTCGTGAATTAACATGAATGATAGAGTAATTTTTAGAAATTCATGCGACTTTTTCAAAAAAAAATTCGCGCTGCGCGCCATTTATTATTTTCTTGTGTCTTGATGTTGGGGTCCCCGTCACCCAACAAAAATACGCATGATTTATGGAAATGGGAGACTTCGGCGTCGGCCATTACTGCGCCACGACGCACCAAGACATATGAAGTTAGAGGCCATGTAACTTGCGACTCCGAGAAGTGTGCCAGAATGATCAGCAGCGAGAAGACCTTGGCCCTTGTGCTGACCGAAAACTTCGATATATATACATATATGTTTAATTGTCCATAGGCTGGCGTCGAATGTTCCTGTCTTGGCGACCTTAACCCTACAGGACAAATGCCATCCCGCAAGGAAAAATTATTTGACACTAAAGAAATACCAATATGAAATCATGTGCGTCTTTTAGTCTGGTACGATTTGACGATTTACATATCTTCTGACATAGCAGATATAGGAGGTCACGAAATAGCATCATGTAAAGAAGTCAATATAATAACGATTCCGCCCGAAGATGTTTATTTATTATTTAGGGGTCCTACCTTTTCCAACATTCAATATCGACCATATAGACCGATTCAAACAAGAATTATATGAATTTGTCGCGCTTCGCGCGTTTAAGCGAAATACGGTGACTCACCAAACAGTACATGAAATAGGGTTAGCTGATGTGTAGCGACAAAAACCCCACTGGCTGAGGGGGTTCTGGGGTTTGGTTTATCACCCTATGGGGCCAAAGACCAACGTTTTTTTTCGGGGGGGGGGCTGACGAAGTGCTGTTTTTCAGTCCCAACATTTGGGGGGCGATCATCGGTGTGGAGCTTCAAAAGGGGGCGATGAGTCGAAAAAGGTTGGGAACCACTGCTCTAGACATAAGCAATAATACATTACTCAATGCAATTAATGTCCCTGTATTGCCAGGTGAAGAGGTGAATTCGGGATGCGTAGGCTATACCGGGTACGAAACCGACTTGATCCTGAATATAGCACATACAAGTATTATAGCGGTATTTAGTCTAGTGGACATCGACCGCGATCTAAAATATCTAATAGGAAGTCCCAACCCGAACAGACGGCCGAATGTCGAACGCTTACCCCTTCTTTTACTATACCGTTCTTAAAATATGGGGGTGGGGGAAGCGCCGGAATAGGGCTCTGCAGGAAAAAAAGGATCACTGGTTTAGAGTCTTAGTTAGCTGTCGGACGTCTTGCAGCCTGGCGCTCTCTCACCAATCGGTCTCGCTCGTTCTCAATTATATTATCTTCATATCTTCGTCATCGCCTTGGATTTATTAGGCTCGGCTCACCTCCTTCTTCACAGTGATTCAACCCTTCACCCCAACCCACTGACCCTATCGTATAAGTTCAACGGCACAATGCATTTTCTATTTCAGGGTTCACTCCCAACCTTACATCTGGTGGTGCAGGGAACCGCCTATCCACGTTGCCAGAGGGAACATGAATATGAATTACCGACGGGGCTTTTTCAATTGGACAATGACATATCGACGAGACTCGGAAGTTAGTACGCCGTACAATACCCGAGACAATGTGAGGAGAATCGTAAAGAAAGACGGATTATCATTAAAAGATATCATGAAAATGAAAAACAAAACTGCTGTGAGTAAAATATCGATGAATACTATCAGGCGCGTGGTAAGCTGTGCACTTGCTACTTTAGATTTCCATCGTGGGAAATTGTGGAACTCATCACAAGAGTCACAAAAGTGAAAAGAAGCGAATATCATTAATCAAAACCCTCCGAGATCTAATGCCAGTTGACTGTTACGGGAGATGCTTTCGTCGCAAGTTATCGGCCAAAGATTATTCAGAGATAATCAGCTCATACAAATTTATTTTTTCATTCGAAAACTCTTATCACTGCAAGGACTACATCAGCGAGAAATTCTGGTCGAAAGCCTTGCTCCAGGGACTCGTGCCCGTTGTCTGGGGCGCTACCGCCGAAGACTACCGTGCAGTGGCACCGAAAGGGTCCTTTATCATAGCGGAGGACTTTAATGACACCGCACATTTGGCTGATTACCTGAAGTATTTAGACAAAAATGACTCTGCTTATTTAGAGTATATGAAATGGAGATCGCCGGAAAGCTTGGCTGACGTTGCAGGCGATATATTGAGTCCGCCGATTTCCAGCGATTTCAGCAATCTTTGCATACTTTGCCGTCATCTTATCCAAAGAGCGCGAGAAGGCAATATATCAACAACCGAAGTGCCATCAGTCAAGGATTTTTTTCTTGGTTCTAACGATAATGCGTGCCTGAACGCAACCGATGACATGCTATTGTGGAATCGGAGATTACCAGGGTATGTATTGGTAGCAACCTAACAAGATAGGTAGTAGTAGTCTGTATCAGGGTAGGAATGGACTTTGGAAGGTTTCGTGGAACTGCTATCACAAACGTGAACCATGCCCCGACGCTTGTCTGACATAACAGTCTGAAATTTGAAGACCACACCGAGAAATATACAAGTGGTGCGAATATTCCGTTCACGTTCACATTGAAGAGGCAAACCTTAGGATTCAGAGGTTCACGCTCTCATACGAACCGTGGTAGGTTCGTTTCATCATGGGGATTCAACATAAAACTGAGATCAACCGTGTATTGTCAAATATGATATTCATTTTCAAAAATTTTGCATAAAAATCCACGCTATTGTAATTATTCATAAGAATATGAATCTACTTTCTTGTTAGTTACAAGCTAAAACACTATATCCTTGGTGATTGCTTCATTCTCGTGACCAACCTTAATTCTGATTTGGAGCGGAACGCTGTATAATTATAATTACTTAGTCAGGGGTGTCGAACTCGGCTCGGGTCGCGCGTCGCATTCAAACCTTTTGATCGCTCGCGGGCCGGACATTCAAATCGTCAAGTGTTCCCTCCATATCCTCACCCTTGTACTCACTTTAATACTTCTTTACCAAGCCTATGTACAAAATCGTTTATTACGTTATATTACTGGTCATAGAGGCTATTTTTTAGCAACAGATTTATTCGCGAGCAACAGAATTGGAAGAAAATACGATGGTTGACCGATTGAATACAGTTATAAACCGCTAAATCACTGGTTTAGCTACGATATAACTTGACATATTTGTATGCTTTTTAGTCGGAAATTATACGGCGGTGCGACCACGGATTTTTAGTGAACTATATGATATTCTGCATGTAACCTGCATATAATCGATCCGCATTGGCGTTTTCGTTTCTGCGAATAAGTAGGTGTACTTTTTAGCCCATTTATTCATAAAACTTTGAACAATGTTTGACTTGTTCCTTCATGGTGACTTAACCGAAACCGCAATTCTGTAGTCGGATGGTTATTGGTTATAATGTCGCCTATGAACATGTCAAACTTGCGCCGCGGGCCGCATGAAATCGTATGTTTGACACCCCTGATTTAGATGGTTCATTTTTCTTCATTTTGTTGATATGGTCGCGGTAATGTAGCCTACCACGAATCTTTGGTGAATGCGAAGGTGTATTGCCGCCATTTTACAAATATATGGTGTGACTGTATTGGTCGGATGTTGAGTGTTCAAGGGTTGTTCAAAAATAACTTTTTTTTCCGGATTCCAGCCGTTCACTGATCAAATTATCAGGTTGCCGTAAAAAACGCTGCTCACCAAATTTGGTTCAATTCTAACAAGTGTAGGACTCCGCAGATCCAATTAAAAATTTTAATTTATAAGGGAAAATTAAAAAATAAAATTTTTCAAATTTTTCTGCCAACCCCATGAAATTGTTGAGCTGTCTTCAAAGACGATGCAAAACAAATTTTCAGTCAATTCCAACCAGTCGAAGCGGAGTTATGTGAGTTTTTCGTTGATAATTCTCCGATTATCCTTGATTGGTGGATAATCCGAGTGGCCGTTCACTGTTCACTGCTCACTGCTCAGGCTTGTGGCGAGATAGCGCAGTGGCATAGTCCGGGGCAGCAACACCAATGGGTTGCGGGTTCGAGTCCGAACGAGGTCGACTTCTGAATTCCAATACCTAAGTGTTGGAGGTGTATCTAGGCTCCACCTCGCCACCTCACCCGCGTAAGCGTTGTGTTACAAAAAGCCTAGAAGTGGGCCTTGCTATAAGTCGGCAGTTACAGAATAAAAATGAAGAATATCGGCTTGGTGTAAATGTCCATAGTAGTCGACCAACACCATGAGTAACACAAAACAACAACAACAAAACAAAAACTGCTCATGCTTCGGTAAGGCCGAGCAAATACTCCGGACATTGTGAGCATATTGGACTGTAGTGTACCGAACCATCGAATCTCTAACTGCGCATCAACATCAAAACTACGATCATGTCGTGGAAAGCCAATAAATCAACTCTCAAACATGAAATCATGAATACGTTGTCTGGACTTCAGGGATCTATTTTTCTGCGCGATGTCGCAGGCCTATACAGAGTTGCAAGAGCAGTATGACGTGCAATAAATCTTTGGCAAAAGTTTGCGGGTTTTACCGGTACACAAGAAGTTTTATGTAGCAGTAAAATGCGATTGTTTATGTCTACTTTCAGACTGTCAGTATAGGCCTATTGTGTGCACTCATATTCAAATAGCTTGTACTCGAGTACGTTACATACCAGGCATATCGCTGTAGTGAACTTGAAGTTTGATAAAACATGACTAATGTTAACGCCATTTATTATTTTTCATGACTCGTACATATGTTTTAACGTCACGCTATTAGCTCATAGGGATCCATCATGGTGATTACACTGTCGCAAGTTGCAATGAGAGTGTGCCATGTTGCGCTATGTGGAAACAAATTCGTTGAAACATAACATCTTTCTACGTTAAGCAGGAAAAGACCGATAAGGTAGATTAATCATGACGTGATACTATTCCAATGTCATCATGATATCGTCATTTGATATATCATGATATCTCTTTTTGCGATAGTGAGCTTCAGATACCCCGCGATGGACTGAATCGTATGAAGGGGACTTCTCAAGATTTTGAAGTGATCTGTTTAAACATTGCAGAAATAGATCAAATATCACCATATACAATTGACCGCGCCGTGTCATGTAGTTGTGCGAGTAAATTATGATTTGGGTTAACTGATAATTCAGATTGGTAGGAATGCTGAGGACGTTTTATCAAGCAAGAATGTTCGAGAAATCTCTGAAGAGGATTTCAGTGTAATTAGAGTCGTTCCAACAGAAACCTTTGAGGTGCGGTAGACGATAAGTCCATGGTATTTTATCAATTTAGCTATCTTTTAAGTTTAGGACATGGAATATTCTGAGTAGCGACTTGTTGGCTCCACATTTGCACAACCATGCCCCTGTTTGGCCCCTACCAATGATACGGAGAACCTGATGTTGTAGTTTTTGTAGTGGCAGAAGTGGCCGCACTATCACTGGCAGTGACAGCATCCGAGTGGATAATGCCATGTTTTAAACATTGTAATAAATTGTCTGGTCTCTAACAAAGTCCCAAACATAATGACACAATATGTTGAATTGTAACAGGAAGTTTACGGGTTTACTTGTGTATAATCGTTTAGGTCAGTTGTCGGCAACCTGTCGTTAGTGGTCTGCAAAATACACTTTTGCAAGTTAAGCGAAAGGCTCGGAGTCGGAATTATAGCGGTAAAGATCACGGATAGAGATTTATAATAATTACGTTAATCACTTTGTTAGAAAATGCGTGTTACTGGCAGTGGCTGAGGCGGTGCTGCTGTTACTGGCGATCGCATGACATCCAGTTTAGCGTTCATTGGTAGCCTATAGCGATTCGGAAGTGATGACACAACGGAATTAAGCCAGATCTCCAGAAATCCACTGTGAGCAATTGATACGAGAGTAACTAGACGGGTATAATCCATTTGAGCGATAACAGTCAGTATATGCGTTACATGCCCAACTATAGTAAAAGATTACATGGGAATTAGTTATTCACACAACTGATCTACATTCTAAATCAGCGGTTCCCAACCTATTCGGACATGCGCCCCCTTGGCGATGGTCAAAAAAATTGCGCCCTCTGACCCCCCCCCACTCTACACTCTACACTCTAGATAATGCATCTTCGGGTGGGCCAATCGTTTTTAGTCACTTTGTTGCATGCTGTAATTTCTTGACCCCCATCAGGATTGTCGATTGTATCGGTAGTGGAAATATATTGAAATCGCCCAAATGTACCATCAACAAATTTCTTTCGCGAAGAGCACACGATTCCGATTCCTGCTCAGATAGAGAAGGGGAAAGGCCAGAATTTGCTGATAGCAATGGGCATATTGCCTTGACGTGTAATGGCCCACCACTGCCAAGACCGGGACGCTTAGAAAACGAATTCGGGCTTCCAAAACACCAAACTTTACGAGGAGATAGTTTTCCAGCAAGTATTACCGTGTTTAACTAACCTCAATATCGATAGTAATATTTGAAACTATACTAATAATAATGACGAAATTTCCTGCCAAATATGAAAAAAAATTTCGCGCTTCGCGCGACTACATCACGAACCATGGTGCCTATTCATAACATGACTAGTGACTACAGACGATTTCCGTGCGCATAGCAAGCCGATATGAGTAAATAGATTCGTCCGGAGCTTACTGCATGCCAATGGACAATTGGACCAGGATAGTTAAACGTGGATATTGGGCCTCCAGTTAGCTCATTACGAATATGTACTGGGATGCGGCCGTAGGCTGCACAAGTAATCGAAATGAGGCCGTGAATAGCGAAAAGGTTGCCCACCACTGCATTAGTTGTTGAAGAGTGTTGTCAGGTATCGTGCGCATCTCATAGTTCAAAATAGAACGAAAGTGATGATCGTGATATTTGTGTTGTATTTGTATTTCTTCAATAAAATATTATTTCTTTTGTGGTAACTATGCTTGTCGCCCATGCTAGAGATCACAGAACGTAGAGTTATCAAAAGGTGGTTGTTAAACTGCGTTGCCTATTGTTATCTTGATATTGAAGTCATGCGGCCCGCGGCCTCTACAAATTTTGAAAAGTGGCCCGCGACCCCTTTTGAGTTGGCGACCCCTGGTATAGGCCTACTACTATATCAAAATCGAAAAATGAAGTTATGTTGAATTGCGCGGATCGCAAAGAAAATTTCAAGATTTATTAAAATCTCTTAAAACATTTGGGAGTGACTTCGTAATTTCCATTTGCATGTCGACGGCCGCCAACACACACTAATTGAATTAGGTGTCGACGGCCGCACAAATTCCCTTCTACGGCCGCAGGTTGCCCATCCCTGATCTGATAGTATACATATGGTATGTCTTACGCCAAGTTTAAATCCGCATTCCCGTTGTTGAGTCTTTAACATTTCTGACAAATTTCCCCAAACTTGTTTGAAAATAGCAAAAAACATTGAACAGGAAATCATTTTATTTCGAGGTAGGTTGCAAGGTAGTGGCCACAGAGAGCACGGCGTCGTTCTGTACTGCTGCCATGCTAAATTTGATCAGTTTTGGAATTGAATTAGATTGTGTTGATTCAGGGTAGCCTAATTGAGGGCGAAACCGGGTAACCTATATTGCATCTAAGTCTGTCTTAGGCATCAGTGCAGTTCGCCAGCTAATAACAATAGCTATCCTCCGCACCGAGATTTAGGCTACTGCCAAAGCTATTGAATAATGATTGACTTACACGTGGGACGCTCTAAATCTTCAAAGAATATCAAAACATCAATTCGAAACCGCTCGGCAGAGCAACAAAGTGCCTTGAAAAGTACGGTACAATGCGCTCACGTTTTCATGACATTTCGAAGGAGTCTAGTCTTTATTATTCCTGCGCAGAAAACTGAAGTGATTGTATGAAGATCGCGGCAATTCTCATGCGCGAGAGTTCTGGTCAGTATCATTGGTCTAGCTAGACTTAGCAGTCTCTCTGCACACACACAGCAACCGACGATCCTGGATAGTTTAGTGTAGTAGCAGACAGGAGTTCAGTCGCAGTTCAGCTGAATAACAAAGAGCTGTTCACTTGTCGAACTTAGGGCTTGGCGAAATCGAGTAACTGAGTGATTCTGAAACGAGTGTTAGGCTTCTAGTCGAGTCGAGTTTTCGAGCATCACACATTATGACGTTCCACCCGTATTAATGATGTGCTGTGCAAGGTTCGAATATGTACCTTTTATGCGACTACACAGATATAATGCCAGTTCTGCGTCACATTATATATGATTTGGTATTTTTCATCATAAGAATTAATACTCGAGTGGTCCAGCCTACTTATGATGAACTATTTTGATGATTCAATTGTTTTTCATGCATGTAATCCAGGGGTGGCCAGCGTTTGTGCTATTCACGGCCGCATTTCGATTACTGATGTAGTCTACGGCCGCATTCCAGGGCATATCTGTAAAGAACTAACCTGACGCCAAATACCTATGTTAAACTGTCCATGTTCATTTCCGGTGAACTCCGGACTAATCAACTTTTTCATATCGGCTTACTATACGCACCGAAATCGCGAGTGGTCATGTTATGAATAGTTACCGGGCTCGTTATGGTCGCGCGAGGCGCAAAATGTTTTCAAATTCACGAATGAATTTCGTCAATATTATTAGTAGTTTTACCTATTACTGACAAATATTTGTCATTTCTCGGCCCACGTGACCAGTTTCACCGGTAGAGTTGATGGGAGGAAGTGTTTTGGAAAATTTAGGGCAAGTTATAAATGATGATGCATCTTCGGGTGGGCCAATTGCGATTAGTCACTTTGTTGCTGTTATCAGGATCGTCGATATATTGGAATCGCCGAAACGTACCAGAAACAAATTTCTTTGGTGAGGAGCACACGGTTGCAAGATGGTATTTCTATATGTGGCGCATCATTTTCCTGTGTTGTTCGCATCTGTAGTGTGGGGCTCGGATTGCAAAGGGCATTACTATATTCAAGTCGAAAAATGAAGTCGCATTCAATCGCATCTAGAGCGAAGAACATTTCATGATTCATTAAAATATCTCCAAAATTCGGGAGTCAATTAATAATTACAATTTGCATGTCGACGGCCGCCAATACATACTATTTGAATTATGTCATGATGACCACACAAATGACCTTCTGCGGCTGCAGGCTGTTCCCCCCTCCGGTCAAGACACGCAACCCCTTTTCAAAATCCTAAAATTCATGTCCTATCTTACCTCGGATAAATCTAATCCGCATAATTGACCTTCTGTGGCTGCAGACTGCCCCCCTCCCCCCCCGGGTCAAGACAGGCACGTCTTGACATATTGGATTGCACGATACGTTCACTAATCGTAGAGAAAGCAGACATGGCCTTAAATGAAAATGCATCTCTGAAATCCTCATTGTTTTCTTTATCATCGGCGGAAAATGAAGTCTATTGAAACATTCCCAATTATAAATTCAAGTTACCAACATATCCATTCACATTACCGATCGTTAGCAGCTTGCTCGAAACCCCACATGCACCCTTGTAGCGCATCGTTATGTCACTACCGAAGAATTCGAGACTTGAGTAATTATGTTAACCGAATGATATCAGTATACAACAGTGACGTGCGGCGAGGTTCGTGGTTGGTGAGGCACTGACCCCTTTGAAGTCGGATTTAAATATACATATACCAAAAAGGTTAGCTGATTGAGTTGGCGACTTGTTTGTTATCACATTAGCACTCTTTTCACGTACGCTACGTAGACAGCAACTATAGATATCTACAATAGAAGACAAGCAGGGATGGAATATATATAAGAGCTTAAGGGTTGCAATTGAAACAAAAATCAATTTAAAACGAACATGTTTAAAACAAGGCCCTAATTTAAAACATGTTATCTATTGTTTGTTTGTTGTTTCTTTTTAAGCATTGACGTCACGAATTTTCAAATGTGACGTCATAGTGGATTGACATCAACAATCGAAAATATACGGTAAATATAGCTCCTTTGACGAATGATCTGTACTATTAATGTTGAACCGACTATTTTGAGGGTTCCAACCATCCCATATCGATATACGTCGGCTATATCGGGTGGCAATTGTCCGTAGGCTCATACAACATGTTTCTTGGAAAGTATTTACACAATTATGGCATGATTTTACAACTTAATAAAACAGAATTTTGTTTTAAAAGGGCCTTTTTTAAAAACACTGTTTAAAACATGTTTTAAATTAAGTGTTTTAAAACACCATTTGTTTTCAATGCAGCCCTATAAGAGCTGTACATGATCGGAACAGCTCTTCGTCAGCTCCCCCAGAAACGTTGATCTTGCCACCCCCCTCGATCGGGTGATCAACCAAACTTCTTGGGGGACATGTTGTTAGGACGTGTTGGCTTGATCACAACACTGCTTCCAATCCCATAAATAAATGATGAGAATTGACATAGGGTATAACTGGTAGCACAGTTCGCCCATGTTTTATTACAATATACCTGATCTTTTCGAGTTACATCAAGGACATCACACCGTACCGAACTCAATATAGTGAAAGTCAGTTACAGATAAATAGCTGCCTAAAACATTACATCTAAAACAGGGGTGGCCAACCTGCGGCCGTCGACTCGACACGTAATTTAATAAGTATGTGTTGACGGCCGTCTACATGCAAATTTAATTAAAGAATTGACTGTCGATTTTCTGAGAGATTTTAATTGGTCTTGAAATTTTCTTCGCGCTGGTCGCAATTAATACGAATTCATTTTCCGTTTTTAATATAGCGCCCTTTGCAATCTGAGCCCCTCAGTACAGATGCGAACAGCAGAGAAAATGATGCGTCACGCGCAGTGGTGGCCCTACTAACGGGGGGCCCCGGGCGAGACTTACCGACCCCTATAAGTATCTAATCGTAACTTCTGGGGGGCCCCCCAGACCCCCTATAGCCTCTGTTATTATTATCTATCTTTCACCACGTCAAAGTTTGGCCAGATGCTGGATTCGGCCATATCTATTATTGCATATGTGCAAGGATAGACTACATCAAAACTAAGTAATTCTACCGCATGCAGAGACGTGATGATTATCGGGATACGGGACTTTTCTAACAAATGCAGAGATTTGATGATGATTGACACCTCTGTACGGAATCATATTCTTGCTTGGTACACGGATTTCCATGTTTATTCGCTATTATCCTTGAAAAAAGCGCATAAACCAATGAGGGAGGGCTTCGACCAGGGGGGGGGGGCGGGCGACCGCCCACCTCGCCCACCCCAAAAGCCACCACTGGTCACGCGCCATGTGCTCATCACCAAATAAATTTGTTTCATGCGCGTTGGGGCGATTCCAATACATTCTCACTATACTTACAATCCTGATGGGAGGTCAACAAATAAAAGCATGTAACAAATTGACTAACAACAAGTAAGCAAACTACGTCTTGCTAACTAAACTATGTCCTTCACAGCATTTTTTCTTACAGAGGCATTTACCAGCTTCGGCTTGTTATTATAATATATGTTCACAATGATTTTGCTCTCCAATTTTAAAGCTCGAAATCGATGATCACAACATGCAAAACTTGAGGTCCCCCCATAACGATGCAAAACATATTGACCAGCTTCCCTCACTGCGACTTGGGGGTGAGAGCAGATGATTTTATCAGAACCATCTAGGATTGAAAAACTGGATGCAAAAAACTTGGCGAGTGGTTCTGAGGGAGCAAGCAAGCAGTCCCCCACGATCAAGTTTGTCGAAATAACTTGAACTTGCGCCACAGCACTCATCAAAAAAGGACTCATAACATATTTCACAAGACAATTTTTTGAGGACCTTCTTACCAATGTACCCAATCCATACGACACTTCCTCGCTGTCAGGAGATAGGACTGATTCGGTAATTTCAATCGCCACATCTTCAATGACTTGTTTGAAATGATCAAAATGAGTTTATCTTGAAACACCAATATCACGCTCCCAGTAGTTTACCTCGATTTTTAGGATGGAACGGAGCAGAATGATCGTTTCAGAACTGGTAACTTCTGTTAAACACACCAGAAATCTCCCCCCCCCCCCACTCATTTGCCTATACCGCGAGAACCTTCTTTCGATCGGATCACTTTGGAATTTTCTGGGAATCACATATTCATAACCCTCTGCTAACAAGTCTTGCATAAGCAGTGACTGCGACTGCAGGGTTTCAATCAGAGCTTTGAAGGTCTTATAAAAAATCGATTTTTGCATCTTGTGGGACCACTTCTTTGGCCAAGGGATTTGGTGAACATCTCTGACAGCAATTGACGATTGTCCACCAAACGTTAATAAGACTCAAAAATGAAGCCATATCTTCCCTGTGACGCAGGTAACTTTTGTTGCAAGCTGCAATATTTGACTCGTGGAATCGAGCAAGAGCTAAGTTGACATTCCGTTTGTTATTGCTAGGATGCAATATGGCAGATGTCAATTTTGGCGCTTTACGCAAATTCGAATCCAGCTTATCATCACATTCCCTGATTTTCTGAAGATCGCTCCATGCAACGAATCCACCAGGCGATGATATCGTCAATCTTTATGATCTTTGAAACCTTCGAGAAATCATTGAATTCCATATGGTAGTATATCACATATTCATTATCTCTTTTGTACGTGCTGTAGCCTTGTGGAGCACGGGACTCCGTCAAATCTGATAGGCTGTATATTCTATCAGCCATTTGAAAAGGTTTCAACTCATCTTTCTGAAATACCCTTTTCTTTGGTGGCTTTCTGCATGGAGTCACATTCGGGATGAGTGAAGGCCGTTGTAGCTCATGCCTGAATACAATGGTAGGGACTGGTTTTTCGTCCAAACGTGGTCGTTTTCGCAAGCCAGAGTCGTTGATGTACTTTGATTCAAAGTGCAATTCACAGATTACAGAATTGAGAGTTGGCCTCCAATTGCGCCTATTCACAAAAGATATCCATTTGTTTTGTAACTCCGCATCGTCACATGGAAAGTGAAACGACGAAAATTTTTTTTCAGTAGTTGAATATCCAGACTTACAGCCATAAACACAACATTTGTTGACCGTTCAATTACACATTAAGCCAAGCCTGAATCGTCAAGCATACATACAATATGTCAAAATTCACTGTCATAAATGCCGCATGAAATAGCCTACCACCATGAATTCTAGCCGATATTAGTGTGTTTAATACTGCAACTAGTGGAACATGAAGTTTTATTTCCAACTACATAATTACCCTACCTAGATGCTACCGGATGGTCAAAACGGCTCATAAACATATCTTCACTGCAATCGCACAGAGTTGTTACTACGGTACTATAGCTGATCGTGACATCATTCAATAATAATTGTAACTTAGCGACTAGCTCGACAACCTTGCCTCAAAATGTGAATAGCAATCGCAACTTCACAGTAACAGTAGCCTACATTGTATTATAAGTATAAGACGGTCAATACAGCAGCATATAACCAGATGCATCCGTCTAGCTAGATCTCGCCGAGTGAAATGAGTGCATTTTGCTTCAAGATGGGAGGCATCAAGTATTGTCGACAAGCAAAGTAAAAACAATCGCTGAGTCAATCGTGATGTCTCTTTGGGAGTGTCGGCCTCTTATATCCTGCAAGTGTAATGTGCCATATTAGGCCGTAAGTATCGTAGGCCCCGTGTGACGTCATAATAAGTGATACTCGGATACTCGACTCGAAGCATAACACGTGATTCAGAATCGAATCACTCAGGTACTGGATTTTGCCCAGCCCTAACCATAACACATCCAGACCAAAAGTAATTATATTCATTTACTGTATAGTTGTCATAATCAGCTAATATTTACATTCATTTTATTCAACCATAACCCCAAATATGTTTATGCCGTAATCCACGGTACTTATAGAAGCAATGTTCCCCCTAATTTTTTACGAGTCTGCGCACACTCACCAACTCTCTGCGCAGAACCTTGGACAACACTGCGTAACGACTAAAAAAAAGTAAGTCATCAATTCAGATTTTTTGTGCGTAACTTACATTTTCTGTGCGCAGAGACCGTGTCAGCACTGCCTGCGCGTGCGCATTTGCGCACGTGTCCAGCTTAGAGGGAACATTGCTTAGAAATTTGACACAAATACCAGACTTCTCCTTCCTGAGAATAAAAGGGAGTTGATCGAGACTTCGAGAACGGGTATATGCTAAACTATCAATGAGGTGTTACAATGTTTTAATACAGAACAGATATACAGACTGAATAGCCGCGTTATTCCCAAGCCTCATATTCACGAAGGGATTAGTTAAAACAGAGCACAGTCAGAAAATATTCAGTTCAATACCAGACATAAAGCAGAATTCACAGTCAGATTGATTCATTGATACCGACCTTGGTACATGTCTAGAATGCAAATGTGCATTGTAGAAATATATAACATGTAACAACTAACTTAGGGTAGATCAACTAACTAGGCTAGATGTATTAGTAGATCTTGAATACAATGCTTGATTCAAGCTGTTTAGAGCTTGGTCACATTTATCAGTTCACCCACGCAGTTATTTGTGCAATGTGCATGCAGTCTTTGTTTCTTAATCACAAACAAATTCCCCTCTTCAGTCAATGAAGCCCTATGAGCGTATTTTGCTTCAAACCCTGTTCAGTATATGTATAGGGTTGCATCCAAAAAAATCAATTGAAACAAATATGCTCAAAACATGTTTTTATTCTTTTCTTATTGATTTATTGCCATGACGTAACGAATATTTGATTATGACGTCACAGTAGATTAACATTGACAATTGAAAATATAGAGTAAATCTGACTCCTTGGACGAAAAGGGCTTCCGACCACTGTCATAAACAGACTAAAATATCATTAACCAGGACCAGACATGGGGTGATTACTTCATGAATGTAATCGATTGCGATTACGATTACTCCTGAATCACGCGATTACGATTACGATTACGATTACATTGGAAAAGTAATCACGATTACTCACGATTAAATTTATTTTGCTTCTTAGAACTAATCTTAAAAGATATGTTGGAATACAAGGATTGCGATGAAAAGGCCAAATAACGTTATAAATGATGCGTCATTTACTTATTACATCATATTGCCATTGCCCAACTTTATAGGGGATGATTTATCGCACCCAACGATTTGAATTCTTGCCAGGTCCGTAACTGCCGCACCCCAAACTCCCCAATAGGGTGGGGAGCAAGCTCGATAATAATGAATAGTAATATAATGCAATTAACCATAATATAATTTACGAAATTCAGTCTTTAACTTAAAAATAGACAACCCTTCGGGGGCCCAAGACCAACGCTTATAATGGAGGACAAATTGGTGTTTTGGTACTGATTCTAGCTACAACCCATGCTAACATGGTATATAAGCGGATGGCTATGGAGGCAGGTCCAAATGTTGAGTAAAGAATTCTGAAATAACGATTGGCGCTCGTTTTAAGTAGAGTCATATATGAGAATAAGATAAAGTGAACATAAAACTCTGCCTTTAACATAATACAGATACAGCAAGCTGCCGTTACTAGAAACGGCAAGGAACGGCTAGGTTATGATATATATCAGCAGCTGTTGATTTTTAATGCTTCTTTGTGGAAACCGTAATGTTTTATTTGACGACTACAAAATTTCAAATCTTTATCTGGTACGTACGTACGTGCTCGGCCAGCAGCAACGGTCGAACTGCGTTTAACCAAGCTGAACCAAACATCAATACATAAGTTTGAAACTAAGCAGAGTGGTATTTATTATCCTGCTGCGAGGTAGTGGCGTATGGAGCGTATTGATAACCCGATATACAGCACCGCGGGTGTTCTCACTGTCACACTACAACAAGCGCGGCCAATCCATGGCAGAGAAGGTTCTGAGTGGCCCGCGAGGTAATCCTCGAAATTAGTATTGTTATAAAAAATAAATTACCCAGGTAATTCATTATGAACTTGCAAGGGCAACCCAAAAATTTGATTAGGCTGATCGCGAAATTTGGGATGTTGACGACTAAGATATCAGTTACGACGCATAGGCGTAGCCACGGGCCAGCCACAATTTTCATAGATCTTCGTATATATGACCATAAAGTAGGTAGACTTATGCCACTTAAAAAAAAAACTCAGCGCTTCGCGCCATTTATATTCATTCGGTTTGTTGCTTTTAGTATGGGTAACCCCAAATACGCCCAGAATACAGAATTGAGCCTGACTATATTCGCAATTATCTGAGAACCTGTCATCCAACATGCGCTTTCGCGTCTGCACCCGCAAAAAGTTCGTCAGCGATATACCCTTAGCACAAAATGATAGACGTATGTTCGCCGAAATCTTCGATATTGATATGTCCAATAGGGCTCTTCAAAAATGACTTTTTTTCTCAAATCGTACTGGCTACTTGATAAAATTGTTAGGTTACCTAATTTAAGCCTACACACAAAATTTGGTTCAATTCCAGCCAGTAACCGCTTTGCTACAGGAGAAGAAAGTTTCTATTTATTATATAAAAATAAATAATAAAAAATTTGAAAATTTTCTGTCCACCCCCTGGTTCAATTCCAGCCAGTGGAAGCGGAGTTATTGCCGTCGAAAAATTTGGATTTGAATAAAATAGTATTTACGGTGACCGATTCTTTGTTTATTTATTATAGTTGTGCTCACCGTAAATACTATTTTATTCAAATCAAAATTTTTCGACGGCAGTAACTCCGCTTCTACTGGTTGGAATTTATTTTTATATAATAAATAGAAACTTTCTTCTCCTGTAGCATAGCAGCTACTGGCTGGAATTGAACCAAATTTTGTATGTAGGCTAAAATTAGGTTACCTAACAATTTTATCAAGTAGCCAGTACGATTTGAGAAAAAAAGTCATTTTTGAAGAGCCCTAATGTCCAAGCGACAATAATCCTGTCCTTGCCAAATGAGCCTAGCGGTTAACAGACGCGACCCACAATATATGAAAGTAACAATATTATTGACCGAATTCATTCATTAACTTTGAAATTTTTCTCCCTTCGCGCAGCTAGGAGTTTTCATGAAATAATAGTTGTCGATTTTATTGCGTAGTAGGATAAGTCTTTTTTTCACCGTTACCTAATCCGGTTCACTCCTATCGGACGACTAAAAAGGTCATCAACATTCAAGTGGCCCGTGCAATGGTTCGTATATCGCATGTGGCCCTCTGGCCAAAAAGGTTGTCCACTCCTGCACTACAATGTATATCGAATGTCTATTTACTTTGTATGGATACTTCTTACGCAATAAAGAGCATTGAAGCTAAAGCTTCTGACGTAATAATGAGCAGTGGCGTTTGAAAACCAGACGTTTCTGCTATCACTAACCTGGTAAAAAAATATTTCTTCCTCTTTCACGAATGTTCAGTTTATGTCATAGCCCTTGGACAAATAAAAAGTAATCGTTCTTTCACAAAGAAATCGATTAGATATGGGAAGTAGTCGATTACGATTACAATTACTTTGGAATTTTTTCGAATGTAATCGATTGCGATTACGATTACTTGAAAATGGTGTAATTGTCGTAATCGATTACGATTACTAATCGCGATTACCCCATGTCTGACCAGGACTACATCGTTATGCAGCATTTCTACGGTCGACGGTCTTAATCATCAAACGTGCAACGTGCTACTTCGTTATATATCTACGACCTCTCAAAACTACAAGGCTTATTAGGCATTTCAAACACCGACATGGGGTCAAAGGTTAGGCTGTTATTTAAATACTTCGATGAAAGGTGTATATTCGTCGAAGTGGTACCTTATCAGATAACGAAAGTTTACCGACTGAAAAGTCATTGCGTAACCGGCTAACGTGTTATCAAATTGACCAACCTTATCAGCCATTCAACTGAATATTAAAAAATATTACTGCGTTTTAGGCTTTATACAGCTGCTATCTTTAAAATCGATCGATGTGTTCAGTTTGGATTCTAATTCAACATCCTAATTCCGTAACATATCGAAAATGTATATGAGAATAGTATCATGTAAACCAGTGGTTCTTAACCTTGTCTCCAGCGCCCCCCAGGGGGTGATTTGAATTTCGAAGGGGGTGGAAACGCTCAGAGGGCAAAATGAGGGGCGCTGGGCTCAGGGGGAGGTATGGAAGCGCTGAAGAAAAATGACCTCGCTGTAGATTGTGTAGTAAGGACTTATGATTATATAGTTGAACAACAGTTCTGTATATCCCTGAGTTCTCATTGCAAACTAATATTCGGCAAAATCTGTTAAATCAAAACGTTTGTTGTTGCGCTTATCGCGAAATATCCACCGACGATATTTCCATGAATGCGGTGGTTTGTTTTAATTCATGTAAAAGGAATTTGGCGTACTTTTGGATTGCCAATTCCCTGTTAAAACACTTCCGTCATGCTAGCTACTCCTAGTCGTTTCGACACCTTCCTATATTTTCATGGTATCGCAGTTTTGTGGTGTGTTGAAATGATGGAAAAATTATTAAACTGATACTTACTGATTGCTAGGTTTATTTTCCACAACATTCTTTAAACTAGATATTGTATCCTGCAGCGCATTGCGTGTTGATATCGAAAAGGCACTGTACCGCACAACTTTTGAGAGTGATGCCCATGGTACGTTGAAGATGTTTTGAAGCTTTTTGGCCAAAATGATTAACTGAATATACTTGTATTTGAGAGCTACAAAATTAAACCATCAGAATATTTCTTCATCGTATCATGAAGGATGAAACTGCTTAGTGTTGTTACCCCCATTCATGTTAATGTTAAGAGCTTTGTGCAGTACTACATTTAATGTGAGCAGCAAATCTCTACCACATTCTCATTTGATTTAGTAGTCACACAAAGCAATATAACAAAACCCAATACAATTAACTTCCCCGTACTTCCAATCGCCGAGGAGAATTCGGCATCTGTACATCGATCTCGAACCAAATCCTATGAGACTGTCCCGTAGGCTGTACCAGATGGTTGTTATAACAACCTGGATTTGATCCCGAAAATAGCACATACAATTATACCGTGAACTAGTCGAGTGGTCTAATAAGGAAGTCCCAACCCGGCACCGGACTTCGACCACTTACCCACTTACCTTAACATAGACCCAGGCAATTTTTGAATGGGGCGCTGGAGGGGAAAAGCTTGAGAACCAATGATTTAAATTAAGGATTAGTATGTATGATGTGGACACTTCTCAGTGCGGCTGACACGTTCTAATTTTTGAAAATTTGACACCGATTCGCAAGTCATTTCATATTTTTCATGCGTCGAGTCCGAGTCAAGTCAGGTCCTTTCATGGCAGTTACTCGAGTCAAGTCTAGTCTAGTCACCTGATAAACGTGACTCGAGTCAAGCCATGAATTATCCCGAAACTGCTTATAAGACTGTTTGCAATGCATGGATATAGCACATGAGTCAAAAATATTTTGGGATAAAATCCAATTATTACAAATTTATATACTTTCGCCGACCATTGCGGACAGGGTGTACAATATGTTTTCATGTAATCTAAAAGAGTACGAGCGCTATAATGGCTGAGAAACACGGGTTACACCGCTACAGTGTTCAGGGACACAGGGTATGTTTCAATGTTCTAACATGGATCAGCATACTGCTCACAAGTTCAGAACTCATTCGTTTTATACAGATTTCTTGTCAAACTTGTTTGCTCACATGAATAACAGCGGAATGAAGTCTCTACTGTGCACAATGTTATGCTATATCGTTCTACTTATTTTCTGCATCGGAACTATGTTCTTGGAACCCGACTTCTCAATAACACGATACCTTATGCGATATTCAAATCTGTCGTATGTCAGAACGGACGAATCCCGAAAACGTAGTAACGGCAGCGAAGCGACCGTGGAATATCCGATTAATCAACATGGTATGTACTCTCCAATTCCATACGTTATATCAGAAAATAATTGTTGGACTTACGACTCACCGTTAACCGTCGCTTTCACAATAATTTTGTCTCACATAAGCCGGAGTGAATTCATATGTGGGCACTATAATTATTACGTAATTAAAAGTCCGATTCGAAAGCTTGAATACAGACCTGGCCATCCAAGCACTGGAAGTTCTTTTGCAAAGCCCCACAACTTTTCCAAATACAGCACTAAAAGTAATAAACTAGCTCGTGTTGCCAATCGAAAATCACACTCCTGGTCCGAATTAGGTCATGCCGATCAAGATAGTGTAATGATGAAGCGTCCGGCTTCTTGATCGGTAGGTCGTGGGTTCGATCCCCGGCCGGGTCAGACCAAAGACCTGATTAGTAGCACTGGTATCCATGTCTTCCCCGCTTGGTGCCCATACATTACTGGGATAGCATGGAGGGGTGGTGCAAGACTCAGAAAACCCTACAAGGCTATATTTGTACCTTCCTTGTCCAGGGGCGTATGTACATCATGCACTCATGGTATGCAAAAGCACAGATCGTATGATATCATGAGTCGGTGTATATGCCGCAAAAACATCAAGGACAAAAATAAACATCACCCTTTCCTTTAATTTACGTTTCACTTTCTGTGATGTTTGGCAATTGAAACCTTCCAAATGCAAGGGCCGCGACGTCGGGATACCGGGACATCAATCAAATAAAAAGTAGTATGGTAAGAATATAACTTATCATTATCATGTTGAAATATATTAGGCAAAAGTGCAATCAAGTATGCCCATTGCCCACCGTAATGTGATTTTTAGTACGCATTTTATCAATATTTCTAAAGTGTTTCTTGAGGCTTTCTCAGACCGCGCAAAACAGTGTTGCGGGTCTCATGCGGCCCGCGGACCGTAGTTTGTCCACCCCTGTATTAGAAGTAGTGCTTCAGTATTCTACTCTAATATACAAGTGGAAGTATCAATCAAAGGAAGGTCACACTACCTCAATTAGAAGTCGAAAATGAAAACATTGGTCTGGTATAAAGGCTAAATGTATAGATTTGCTTTTATATGTATTACCGGATCCCCTCTCGCAGTAGCCTACGTGATTTCTGAATAGCAGGTGAAAACTTTCAAAATTACAATATCTTGATTCCTAGCACAGAACGAATGATGCTACTATGAAATCGAAACATCAGGACGAACCACTCCGAAACTGATGTGGTAACCGTATCATAGAGTTTGTATTGCCAGGTGGTTGTGACGAATATAACTGATAAAATGATACGAATATTTCTAATAACAGTATCCATCGAAAAAAAAACTTATAATGTAAGAAGTAATTTGAATTCAAAATCTCTTCAAGTATAGAAATGTAAGTATACAGTATCATAGAAAAAGAACACGAACATTTGAGTAGAACATCTAACAGAAATGGAGTACTTTATTAATGACCATGTCTTCCAGCAATGATCCATGTCCTCGATAAGCGTGACCACGATATAGCTGCAAAGGAGGGGAAGTCACCCTCTCTTCTTATAATATAAAGTATACATTGTGAATATACTGATGCAATTTTGCTTGACATCGATAGAACTTACATCTGATTACTAAGGCAAGTTTCTGCAACTTTTGCAACTTTTTACAGCTTCCAGCAGCTTCCTAAATACTTGAAAGTTACGTAGTATGGTGCTGTTTTAAGCTGTTTATAGGAATCTTATAATGCAACTTTTCTCTATTTTTTCATGCAACTTTTTCGATATTTCATGAACCTTCTTGCAACTTTTTTCGATTTGACATGCAACTTTTTGCAAGTTTTTTTTCGAATTTTCATGCAACCAATTTTTTACTAAAACTAATTGGCACAATATGTAAATGGATCGCTTGATTATTTCACTGTCGTTTAAATTCGAGGTCCTCTCTGATTTGACGTTCATTCCGGCTAGACCGCCGAAAATTATAATTCCACTGGGTCAATTTTCTCAGGCTATTGATTTTGTTGAAGTCGCCAACACTGAGTTTTGCAACAGTGCCTTGGATACGGATCGATTCGAGTATCTCATACCCAAATAATTTCAAGGAATTTGTCCATAAATGCAACTTTTTTTGCAACTAATGTGAAATATGAAGGCAACCTTTTACTGCAACTTTTGTGAAAAATGGGAGCAACTTTCCACGGATTTGAGTGCAACAAAAACTTGCTCTACTGATTACGCATTGGCTGTGCAAATTATCTAATGAAGCAAGGCTATATACACTCCGTAGTTACTATACAGCAGAGGTTGCCAACTCATAATGGGTCGCGGGCCACTTCTAAAAATTCGTAAAGGCCGCGGGCCGCATGACCTCAATATCGAGATAAAAATAGGCAACGCTGAGCAACCACCTTTTGATAACTGTACGTCAGTACATCGCTGTGCACTCTAGCATGGGCGACGGGCATAATTACCACAAAAGAAATAACATTTTATTGGAAAGATACTAATACAACAAAAAATATTGTGATGATCACTTTCATTCTATGATAAACTATGAGCTGCACACGATAGGCAACCTCACAACACTCTTCAGCAACTAAAGCAAGGGTGACCAACCTTTTTGCCATTCACGGCCGCATTTCGATTACTGCTGTATCCTACGGCCACATTCAAACGCATATAGTCGTACTTAACTAACTGGATGCTCAACAGCCAGCACTCACGCTAAATTGCCCATGTTCATTGCCGGTGAACTCCAGACTAATAAAATTAACTAACGAACGAAAATAAAAACAAGAAACAGTATCATGGACCAATTCGAAATAGGCTACAATGCAAATACAATTTAGCGGTAGTTAGAGATAAGAGAATGAAAACATTGTGAATTTCGTGAGTGAATTTCGTCATTAATATTTACATAGGTTCACATATTACTATCAAATATTCATCCTATCTCAGTCCATATGATCAGATTCACCGGTAGAGTTGATGCAGGGGTTATCTTGAAAAATGTAGGGAAGTTATTACTGCCGTCCTGCATCTTTGGGTTGGTCAATTGTTATCGGTCCCCTTTATTGCATGCTGTTATTTCTTGACCTCAAACGTAAGCCTACCAGAGACAAATCTCATTCTTGATGAGGAGAATACGATTAAAAATTGGTATTTCGTTATGGGACGCATCATTTTCCTCTGCTGTTTGCGTCTGTACTATGGGGCTCAGATTACAAAGGACACCACTATATTAAAATCGAAAATCAACACGCATTGAACCGCCGTTAGCGCGAAAAAATTTCAAGAATAATTGAATTGGCAGATTGAATTGAGTCGCAGATTGGCCACCCCTGGACTGAAGAACCGATATTGGGGTTCGCTAGACAAGGTTTACTCGCTGGAAAACTATCTCCTCGTAACGATTGGTCTTTTTGGTAGCCCGGAGTTGTTTTCTAATCATCTCGGTCTTGGCAGTGGTGGGGCATTGCACGTAAAGGCAATATGCCCATCTACCAGCAAATTATTCCTCCTCCATGGAATGATATCACCATCGTCGAAACCGTATCAGCTAGTGAGGAATAGTGATACTGGGCACAGGAAAAAAGCTTACTTTGAACAACAACAACAACAACAACAACAACAACAACAACAACAACAACGACAACGACAACAACAATATGTTTAAACTGAAAGAAATTTCAGCATTTCAAAATGCTTTACTAAGCGTTCTTGCGAAATTTCAAATCAGGTCGCGGGCCGCAGAACATACGTATACGCATGTGGCCCGCGGATTTTGAGTTTGTGACCCCTGCTATACAGCAACTTCAAATCGAAATAATATGATCGACTTAGTTTTTTTTTTTTATATCGCGTATAATTCTATTTTTTCTGATTTCTGTCCAGGCCACGGCTACAATTTCACCACAATCAAATCGAATGAAGTTCCGTTGATACTTGTTTGGGAAAGACCATTTGGTAGACCTCATTTTGGCCCTCCTGCAAACGTCCACTGCGGCTGCAAATACACGTATGAGCAATCGGAAATACGGAGAAGCGACGCTGTGGTTGTACACTGCATAGAGGCCGACGTGAACAGGCTGCCGCCGGATTTTCCGAAAAGGTGCGGTGCTGTTACAAGTATGGTTTGCGATAAATTGCGAGATTACGTAGATACGCATGTACAGGATATGATGTCAGTTCATGGATGTATTGGAGTTGTCATATATCCTCCATGAATTTGACTAATAGTTAGGACTGGGCAAAACGAGTACTTGAGTGATTTACAAAGATTTTACTGCCTGTTGTCCATCACATTAAGTAGGGTTACCATATTTTGGAATCGGGATAATAGGACACTTTTACCAAATCAGAAAAGTTAGTTGAAGAGAATTGAAAGCAGGCGATCTCGCTATTTTTACTGAACATTTGGTGGGATGACTTAAAAAAGGTATCACTTTCGCTCAACTCCAGCTTTACGCACTTTTTACTTAAAATTGGTGGTGTTGACAATAAAAAAAAAGGTCGTCGCTATCGATCGAACCAAGAATTTCCTGTTTAGCGTCATTTATGCCCATTTTCACTCGAATCTATCATTTATCTCAGCTCTAAAAGCTGCGTAAAGGAGGACGAATGGTAACCCTAATAAAAAGTACTCGGGTATTTTGTCGACCATATCCATTTCATTGCACTTTGTAGCAATGTTGCGGGTTGATCATGACTTCGGAAATATGTTGCATCCAGTAACGTTCGTAACTTATGTACTATACGCTTTGTATGCTGTGAACCTGCGTTATGGCCAATCAAGGTTTCAAGGCTTGGGCCATTTGCAGAAATTCTATTGTTTTATTATTCTATAGATAGATACGAAGTCCTTTGTTTTGAAAAACATTATATTCGAAATAAAAGAATTGTTTAGCAAGAGGTTAAAATAATTCTAATAATGGGTTTTAGCTGCCGTGTGGCAGTATAGATAACTATAGCCTGCGGATAGATTCGTTCAGAGTTACAATTTAATACTAATTGAATTCTATTCAATTATATATTGAAGTTCTGCACCGCCAAGAAGCTCTTTAAGCAGTTACAGTAGTCTTATAGCTGGCAAACTCAACGCGAAATTTAATAAACTGATCTTAAACGAAAGCTACTCTGTCGCACTGATTCCGAAAATTTAAATTATCGTCTAGTCATAGCACTTCACCTCAAGAGAATTTCAGATGCACCCGTGATCGCACCGACTCCTTTTATAATTCCGAGCAGCCCATGTTTGTGTTGTGAACTAGGGATTAATAATATCCGGCCTCAAATGAGTCGATCATAGCGACTCACAGAAAGAAAGCCCGAAAACGCACTGCTGATCTCGAGGTACGCCAAAATCACTTGATGATGCAATGTTGTAAAGAAGTTCAAGATTGCGCAACCGTAACAATGCTAGGCTATAGTGTCACTTGGGGTAAAGGTTTATTGAACTGTCTTAATCAGCGGTGGCCAACCTTTATGCTATTCACGGCCGCATTGCGATTACATATATAGCCTACATCCGCATTCCAGGGCATGGCCGCAATAACTGGACGCCAAATATCCATGTTCATTGTTCAAATGTCCAGTGTCCATTTACATTTCCGGTGAACTCCGGACAAATCTGTTTTTTCATATCGGCACCGAAATCGCGAATGGTCATGTTATGAGTAGTTATGATTTGATATGCAGATATGATGATGATACGCAAATATTGTTTCATATTCACGAATGAATTTCGTCCATAAGATTGGTAGTTCCACTTATTACTATAAAATATTTATCCTTTCTCAGCCAGTGTGATCAGATTCACCGGTATAGAGTTGATGGAGCTAGTGTTTTCGAAAATTGAAGGGGAAGTTATAAATGGTGATGCATCTTCGGGTTGGCCAATTGTTATTAGTCATGTAACTAGTGGCATGCTGTTATGTCTTGACCTCCCATCACGATTGACGCTATAGTGGAAAGATATTGGAATCACCCATACCTACCAGAAACAAATTTCTTTCGTGAGGATCATACGGTACCTCTATATAGAGCGTATCATTTTCCTAAACTGTTCTTATCTGCACTGTGGGGCTCAGATTGCAAATGGGACCACTTTATTAAAATCGAAAAATGAAGTCAGCTTGGAACGAAAATTTCAAGAATAATTAAAATCTTTCACAAATTCGGAAGTCAAATCCGTAAATTCAATTTGCATGTCGATGGCCGCCAACACATACTAATTGAATTACGTGTCGACGGCCGCACAAATTTCCTTCTACAGCCGCATATTGGCCCCCCACGGTGTTGATGAGCTATAATGTTGTCGATAAAAGAAAAATCACGTTTCGTTCCAAAAGTACGAAGAGCCGCTACAGGGTATGACAGTGCAGCATGCGGCTCCGGAACCGCGAGATACCGATTCTTGGCGTCTAGATCAAGCACGCAGCAGTGACGGATGCGAGTCATTTCAATACAACTAAAATAGCGTTATATGTCAATCAACACTGTGGAAACTCGCCGATGTGCTGTCTGTCTCCAATCGAGAGACACCATCGTTTTCCTGCGTTCGTCTGATCTAACTTCCGAGCTCATTAAATAAATACACATCCTTTGCGCTATCAAAATAACTTCTCGACAAGCAGGAATATTGTCTTTATATCATTTGATACCAGGTCGGTTCCCTCAGGGTTTGAGGTCGACCGATATTGACTTTTGCAGCCGATACCGATATCGATTATCGACGCACTCACAAGGCCGATAACCGATATCATAGGCCGATATTAATATGGAAGGAACAGAGAATCACTTCGCCAAAAATATTATATATTAGGCAAGATGGCACTTGTAAATGCCACAGAAAGCTGAACAACAGACGAGAAAATTGAAATTAAAAAGAATTATTGCTGAATTGTGCATATTCATTGAAATTTCGGATAATCCAATAAGCAAAATGTGATACAGAATTGCAGATCATTCCAGTAGAGGTAGATTGTAATGTGGGTAGCATAGTTTCTCTACGTTCTCACCCAGTTAAACTCGTCCTGCAAGGGTAAATCAGACACGTACCGCCCTTTGCGTCTTCGATTTTTTGAGATTGAGAACACGGAGCACTGAATTTCTAATATTTTTGAATTTTTTATATATAAAATATCGGCCTTCAGAAGCCGATATCGATAATTGCGAAAGTTTCAAATATTGGCCTCGATAATTCGGTCGACCTCAACTCACGACCTCCAGGTTGAAAGCCTATGATTTAAAGCAGTGTTTCTTAACCTGGTCGCCAGTCCTATAGGCAATTTTCGAGAAGGGTTCTGCAGGAAAAAAAAGGTCAAGGACCACTGGTTTAGAGCAGGGGTGTCAAACTCAAGTTGCGTCGTGGGCCGGATCCAAACCTTGAAATCGCTCGCGAGCCGCACCAGTCAAAAAATTCCAAACTGTTACCTCAAAATCCATGTCCGTGTGGTCCACTTACTTGACTACTTAATTATCCAACCTACGAATCATAGGGTTCTATTCCATCAACACTTTTATTTGCAAACAATGGAGTTGGCAAATTGTCGATGATTGGTCGGTTGAATATAGGTATATAAATTGCTAAAACAGTGACTTTAACGTCGATATACGTTGGTATATTGTTATGATTGCTTTGTTCTGGTCGTAATCTGACAAAGATCCCGTGTAGGCGTTGTGAGGAATACACGAGATTTAACTGTAAACGTTGAAATTTGAACCTATGTTATTATATTGCTATTCGGGTGTTTCTGGAAGTTGAGGAGCTGTCATCATCAGCGTAAATGAAGTGCGTCCACAAATATTTTAAATATATATTTTTGTTGCAATTATGTTCTCCATGTAGCCTGCATATACCGGTTTCTACCTGGTGTTTTCACTTCTGCGAATACCTACATTCTTCCACAAAACTCTGAGCTCAGTGTGCACGTTTATTCTTCTCGGAATTGTGTGTCAATGGCAGCGACTTGTTTCTGATGGTGATTACACAACATCGCTGTAGGCTGGTTATACTGTGGCATATGAACAGACTCAACGTTTTGTGTTTTTAGGGATTATTAAATGACAATATAGGCTATTTCGTACTAAAAATCTCAACATTTGTCAGAAATGTGCTGGGTAATTCAGCCATTTTTCAGAATTGCTTTGCGGGTTGGATGCGGCCCGCGGGCCGTATGTTTGACACCCCTGGTTCATAGTCTTTGTTAACTGTCGGACGTCTTGCAGCCTGGAGCTTTCTCACCAATCGGTCCCGCTCGTTCTCAATTCTAATATCTTCGTCATCTCCGCGGATTTATTAGGCTCGGCTCACCTCCACGTCCACAGTGATTCAACCTTTCACCCCCGCCCAATGACCACTTCCTACATGTTCAACGGCACAACGCATTTTCTATTTCAGGGGTCTCTCCCAACTTTACATCTGGTGGTGCAGGGAACCGCCTATCCATGTTGCCAGGGGGAACATGGATATGAATTACCGACGGGGCTTTTTCAATTGGACAATGACATATCGAAGAGACTCGGAAGTTAATACGCCGTACAATACCCGGGACAATGTCAGGAGAATCGTGAAAAAAGACGGATTATCATTAAAAGATATCATGACAATGAAAAACAAAACTGCTGTGAGTAAAATATCGATGAATACTATCAGGGGCCCGGTAAGCTGCACTTGGTACTTTAGATTTCCATCGTCGGAAACTGTGGAACACGTCACACCAGTCACAAAAGTGAAAAGAAGCGGATATCATTAATCAAAAGCCTCCGGGATCTAATGCCTGTTGACTGTTACGGGAGATGCTTTCGTCGCGAGTTATCGGCCAAAGATTATTCAGAGAAAATCAGCTCATACAAATTTTTCTTTTCGTTCGAAAACTCATATCACTGCAAGGACTACATCAGCGAGAAATTCTGGTCGAAAGCCTTGCTCCAGGGACTCGTGCCCGTTGCCTGGGGCGCTACCGCCGAAGACTACCGTGCAGTGGCACCGGAAGGGTCCTATATCATAGCGGAGGAATTTAATGACACCGCACATTTGGCTGATTATCTGAAGTATTTAGACAAAAATGACTCTGCTTATTTAGAGTATATGAAATGGAGATCGCCTGAAAGATTGGCTGACGTTTCAGGCGATATATTGAGTCCGCCGATCTCCAGCGATTTCAGCAATCTTTGCATACTTTGCCGTCATCTTATCCAAAGAGCGCGAGAAGGCAATATATCAACAACCGAAGTGCCATCAGTCAAGGATTTTTTTCTTGGTTCTAACGATAATGCGTGCCTGAACGCCACCGATGACATGGTATTGTGGAATCGGAGATTACCAGGGTAGGAATTGGTAGCAACCTAACAAGATCGTAGTCTGTATCAGGTTAGGAAAGGACTTTGGTAGGTTGCGTGGAACTGCCATTACAAACGTGAACCATGCCCCGCCGCTTGCGTAACATGATAGTCTGTATTTTGAAGACCACCCCGAGAAATATATGCGATCAATATATACCCAATATCTGAATTCCCATAGTTCGCGCCTGAGACCGTGTGCGATGTATGAAAACTAAGTGGTGCGAATGTTCCGTTCACGTTCGCATTGGGTAGGCAAACCTTAGGATCTAGAGGTTCACGCTTCCAAACGAACCGTGGTAGGTTCGCTGCATCACGGGGATTCAACGTAAAACTGAGATCAACCGTGGATTGTCAAATATTATATTCATTTTCGAAAATTTTGCGTAAAAATCCACGCCATTGTGAATATTCATAAGAACATGAATCTACTTTCTTGTTAGTTATAGGCTGAAACACTATATCCTTAGTGATTGCTTCATTCTCGTGACCAATCTTAATTCCGACTTAGAGCGGAACGCTGTATAATTATAATTATTTAGTCAGGGGTGTCAAACTCGACTCGACTCTGGTCGCGAGTGGCATTCAAACCTTTTGATCGCTCGCGGGCCGGACAGTCAAATCATCAAATACTCCCTCCATATCCTCACCCTTGTCTTCACTTTAATACTTCCTTACCACGTCTATATACAAAATCGTTTATTACATTATATTACGGGTCATAGAGGCTCTTTTCTAGCAACAAATTTATTCGCGAGCAACAGAATCGGAAGAAAATACGATGGTTGACCGATTGAATACAGTTATAAACCGCTAAATCACTGGTTTAGCGACGATATAACTTGACATATTTGTATGCTTTTTTGTCAGAAGTTATACGGCGGTGCCACTACGGATTTCTTGTGAACTATCATATTCTGCATGTAACCTGCATATAATGGATCCGCCTTGGCGTTTTCGTTTCTGTGAATAACTAGGCCTACTTTTGGCCCATTTATTCATAAAACTTTGAACAATGTTTAACTTGTTCCTTCATGGTGACTTAACCGAAACCGCAATTCTGTTGTCGGATAAGGTTATAATGTCGCCTATGCCGCCTTCAACATTAGTTGTTTTGAGGGATTATTTAATGAAAGTACTTCTTACTAAAAATCTCAACATTTGATAGAAATTTGTTGGATAAATCCAAGCATTTTCAATCTACTCAAACTTGCTTCGCGGTCCGCATGAAATCGTATGTTTGACACCCGTGATTTAGATGGTTCGTTATTCTTTATTGTGTTGATATGGTCGCGGTAATTTAGCCTACCACGAATCTTTAGTGAATGTGAATATCTATTGTCATCATTTTACAAATATATGGAGCGACTGTATTGGTCGGGTGGTGGGTGTTCAGTGTTCAGTGCTCACTGCTCAGTGCTCAGCCTCAGACTTGTTGCGATATAGCGCAGTGGTATAGTCCGCGACTGCAACACCAGTGGGTTGCGGGTTCGAGTCCGACCGAGGTCGACTTCTGAATTCCAATACCTGAGTGTTGGAGGTTTATCTAGGCTCATCCTCGCCACCTCATCCGCGTAAGCGTGGTCTTACAAAAAGCCTAGGAGTGGGCCTTGCTATAAGTCGGCAGTTACAGAATAAAAATGAAGGATATCGGCCGGCCTAGTGTAAATGTCCATGTCGATTGTCCATAGTAGTCGACAATCACCATGAGTACCACAAAACAAAACTGCTCCGGCTTCGGTAAGGCCCAGCAAATACTCCAGAATTTGTGGACTGTAGTATGTTGTGTACCGAGCCATCGAGATCAATCACTGAGTCTCCAACCGCGCATCAGCATCAAAACTAAGATCATGTCGTGGAAAACAATACATCAACTCATAAGCATGAAATCATGAATAAGTTGTCTAGGTTAGGGATATATTTTCTGCGCGATGTCGTAGGCCTATACAGAGTTGCAAGAGCAGTATGACGTGCAATAAATCTTTCGCAAAAGTTTACGGGTTATACCGGTACACAAGACGTTTTATGTAGCAGTAAAATGCGATTGTTTATGTATAGTTAACTAACCTACGGATAGATGCGCGTGACGTGATTCACGGTCGAGTGATGCTACATGCGCAGATTTGTTGTCGCTTTATAGCAGGGGTTCTCAACCCGCGGCCCGCAGACGTTTATTTTGCGGCCCGCGACATATTTCATTATGAAAGCTATTACTACTGGCACGGTATTGTTACATATTAATTTAGCTACTTAGCTATCTTATCGCACCGTCATTGTTTCGTTTGAATATTCATTCTTTGACGTGTTCTGGTTTCTTGATATATGCTCGAGTTTAGGTTGGTATTGTTTTGAATCGGTATCCGGCTGGACTCAGGTTCAATAGTATCTTGCTACGTAGTACATTTTTTAAAGATTGTTTCACTCACCGCGTGTGTTTTACTCACCGCGAATGGTTTGAGCAGAAACAAGAACAAGGAAGGGGAAATTCAACAGCGAAAACTGGGTTTGTAACTCTGTGTGGGACTATGAATCTGCTTTCTCGGATAAATGGAAAACCGATCGTAAGTCGTAACGAAGCGCGAAGCTTAAATTTATACCACGGTAGTTTCTTCTGAGGTTATACATAGACCGCCTGATCTTAGAAAAACGTTGCTAGCTAGGTGTCCAGTCAGCAGGGTATGGTATGGTATGGAACGAGAATTTTCCATACTCCATACTTGCCTTACTCTCTCCATACCATACTTGCAATTTTCCATACCATACCAACATTGTTCCATACCATACTTGATAGGCTACATATTCCATACTTTCAAATACTTCAATATCATAAGTATAGTACCTTTTCTAGCACCTATATTATTGATATTTCGGATGTCGTTATTGCTTAAACTAGCCATGATGCGAATCTAACTCCTGGTAATAGTTTTACAGAGTCTGTTTTGGTGAGGTTTAGTTCACAGTGGTGACGTGCCGTGTATCTATACTCGGCAGCGTCCGCGAGCAAAATGAGATAGTCAGCAGATTGTTATCTAGGAATGTCAACAAAGGGACTGGCAACATACGGCCCGCAACGAGATTTCGTCCGCCCCGCGGACAGTTTCCCGTCTTACATGATCATGTGGCCCGCGGCCCCAATCTGCCGAGATTCCCCACTACTTGCCTAAACATCAAATTTTAGTGACTGCATGTTATTATATAGGTCTGCGCACTGCGCGAGAGTGGAGCTTAGGTCCTTCGAGGCGAGAAGACTTGCATTATCGGCATTTACGATGTACTCAACCCTAATGAATTGATATCTTGGTACATTTTAGGTAAAGGGGCTTATCAAACGCTTTGAAATCCTAATTGAAGATTGCACTGTGAGTTAGTTGATCAGAGAGAAGCAGACATGGCGGCGCCTGTATGACAATGCTGTTCTCAAATCCACATTGTATTTTCATTATTGGCGAGAAATGGCTTTGAAGTGACATTTCTGTCGATAAAATACAATCAATAAATACGATATATTCCTTGCATATATGGGCGAATAATTTATCCATTCAGCAATCCGGCCCGCCAAGTACTTAATTTTCCTATATCCGGCCCGCCGACTAGAGAAGTTGCACGCCCCTGCTCCATAAGATATCATCGGATTTCCGGTACATTGGCATGAGGCACATGCAAGTTTGAAGTAAATACTCGCAAAATAATTTATAATATAGGCGCACCCATAATATATCCCAGCTGCAGGCGATCAATACTGCAGCGATCTGCGTGATTATTAGTACAGTATTTGGTTGGGGTTAGTGTGGCGAGAATTTCAAACTAGATCTACCCCACTCCCTGATCTGTAATCCTAATGCGAGAGCGTTTGAGATATGACCAATAAGATTGCTCGGTATGTAAATAATATAAATGTGCGGATAATGTTCAGAAGAAATGTAATTTTAGGGCAAGTTTTTGCAACTTTTGCAACTTATTTTACAGCTTCCGGCAGCTTCCTAAATACTCGTAAGATATGTAGAATGCTGTTTTAAGCTGTTTGAAGGAATCTTATAGTGCAACTTTTTGCAAATTTTGTCCATTTTTTTCATGCAACTCTGCAACATTTTGCAACTTTTTCGATTTCTCATGAAAGTATTTTCGGTTTTGGTGAAATACACGGCCAAATTCGACTGAAGCACCGTAAATCAGCACCGAAGTACGGGTATTTCGGGAGCTGAGCAGGTAAATTGACCTTTTTTCTTTAGTCAACCGAGCAAAATGTGGTCTTTTAGTGCAAATTTTGCAACTTTTGTCAAAAGTAAATAAATATATGCAACTTTCCGCGGATTTAACTGCAACAAAAACTTGCCCTAGTAATTATATATCAATCACATTGAGCATTAAGTACGTTGCATCATGATTGCTTGTATAAGCTCTCGTCACTCAAGGAATGAGGTAGTTGGAGTAGCCAACATTACCAATTATTGCATCACATGATAGACTATGCTCGGAGACGTCGTGTCTAGACTCAATATAATATCGGATCAACATTACTGTTGTGATTATTACATCACAAAATCATGTCATTCCAAGTGCTCGTAAAACCGTTGCACAAGCTTGTATTTGATCCTACACAGCGTTCAATAGTTCACGTTCACACATAACAAAAGCGATCATATTCCGTGAACAGCGAACAACGTACGCTTCTTGAAGCTTGCACGATAAAATGTATAAAACACCAAAGTATGGAAGTATGGAAATCTCGATCCATACCATAGATTAAAATCTTCCATTCCATACCATACTTGCATTGTTCCATATTCCATACCGAAATATCGATCCATACCATACCATACTTCCATACCATACCATACCATGCCCTGCCAGTCAGGCAATCCATATTTTGAGTCATTGTTGAAATTGCCGACGCCGTTACAGACGCATCGTTTAAAATCAAAATAGCTTCGAATATCGCTAAACCCAAGAAATCTGCTAGAGAAGGTGTGATTTCAATAAAACCTTAAAGGGGCACTGCGCTCTAAAAATGATGTGGTCTCAAATTGAAGGTAAAAACGAACAAAAAATGTTGGCCGCAGCCATTTCCTTCAGAACGCCACCATAATGGAGCTGCAATTTATTGAAATTTCTACAAGACCAGCTGCCGCAGCTGCTTAACCCGTTACGTGGCACGATGTCTTCATCGTCGCACTTGCTCGACGCGATAAGGCAGTCACGCAGAGAACGAAACTTAGACACATTTCCTTCATAACATCGGCTGACAACTATCTAAAATTTGTTCTCAGTATGACTGCCTAATCGCGTCGAGCAAGTGCGACGGTGAAGATATCGTGCCATGTAACGGGTTAAGCAGCCGAGGCAGCTGGTCTTGTAGAAATTTCAATAAATTGCAGCCCCATTACGGTGGCGTTTTGAAGGAAACGGCCGCGGCCAAAAATTTTTGTTCGTTTTTACCTTCAATTTGAGACCACATCATTTTTAGAGCGCAGTGCCCCTTTAACATGCTGTGCGAATATTTGCCGCTTCCGGAACTTAGCAACAAGGACATCATCACCTGACAAATTTCGAAGCTACAGTTGTCTGATTCCACCGTGACCAAAAGCGTAACAGCAATGTCAGTCAAGATTTTATCGAATGTTCCGAAACACGTTGCCGCGTAGCCGACTTTAGCCTAGCATTGGACAAATCCACCGACTCCACAGACATTGCATAGCTAATTATCGGGGTGCATTTTATCAGAGTGGACATATTTGTAGAGGAAATGCTGGCTGGGCAAACGTGTGCGGGGACTAGCGAAAACAATCAACTTAACAAAACTGACTTCTGTAACTATCGGTGAAAAGCCCCGCCATGGAAAGAAAGAGAAGGGTAGATTGGTTTGCTCAGAAATGACTTCTTCTCATATCACTGAGAGTTCAATGATAATGGCCTCTGTAATATACTCTACTCACTCACGCATTGAAACAGAGAGTTCGATTCTCTGGTAGAAGGGTTTGAAGGTGCATAGGCCGGCCTGGAAGCGGATGTAATGCGCGCTCCATGAAGGGATTTACTTGCGCCGCTGGAAGATACATATTCTCACAAAAAGCAGCAACTGCAAACTTACAAACGCTCTCCATTAATGCTTTAGAATGCGCAAAAATGCACTAAATGCCCGTATAGGCGTATACGGCTGGTAAATATGCTACAGTAGCCTCAATTTAATAGTAGCCCACAAATACATGGTAACAATGTTCTGCGGCCCGCAGCGTCTTTTCCTGTTAAAATGCGGCCCGTAATACAAGGAAAGTTGAGAACCCCTGCTTTATAGCATGAAACGGCAACGTAATTGCTAATCCCATAGATGACGACCCGAGCGCTCAAATTTAATAAAATTGACCTCATTTGAAAGCTACAGCAGTCGCACTGATTGGCTCATAGCGATCCATCATGGTGATTACACAGTTGCAAGTTGCAATGAGAGTATGCCATGTTGCATCATGTGGAAACAAATTCGATGAAACATAACATCATTCCACGTTAAGCAGGAAATGACCGATTAAGTAGTTAGTAGATTAATAATGACGTGATATTATTCCAATGTCATCATGATATCGTCCTGTGATATATCATGATATCTTTTTTTGCGATAGTGAGCTTCAGAAACCCCGCGATGGCCTGAATCGTATGAAGGGGACTCAAGATTTTGAAGTGATCTGTTTAAACATTGCAGATATAGATCAAATATCACCACACCATATGCAATTGACCGCTCCTTACCATGTAGTTGTACGAGTAAATTATGATTTGGATTACCTGATAATTCAGATCGGTAGGAATGCTGAGGACGTTTTATCAAGCTAGAATGTTCGAGAAATATCTGGGGGGAATTTCAGGGTAATTAGTGTCGTTCCGACAGAAACCTTTAAGGTACAGTAGACGATAAGTCCTTGGTATTTTAGCAATTTAGCTATCTTTTATGTTTAGGACATAGAATATTCTGAGTGGCGACTTGTTGGTTCCACATTTGCACAACCATGCCCCTTTCGGGCCCCTACCAATGATACGGAGAATATGATGTTGTAGTTTTGGCAGTGGCAGAAGTGGCCGCACTATCACTGGCAGCATCCGAGTGGATAATGTCATGTTGTAAACATTGTATTAAATTGTCTGGTCTCTAACAAAGTCCCAAACATAATGACACAATATTTTGAATTGTTACAGGAAGTTGACGGGCTTACTTCTGTATAATCGTTTAGGTCAGTTGTCGGCAACCTGTCGTCCGCAACCGGTGCCGGTTCGCGAGCATTTCGTTAGTGGTCTGCGAAATATTCGTATATACTTTTGCAAGTTAAGCGAAGGCTCGGAGTCGAAATTATAGCGGTAAAGATCACGGATAGAGATTTATAATAATTACGTTAATCACTTTGTTAGAAAATGCGTGTTGCTGGCAGTAGCTGAGGCGGTGTTGCTGTTATTGGCGATCGCATCTCATCCAGTCTAGCGCAGGGTTGCCAAAGGTGGTCCAAAAGAGCCAAATTGCTCTCCAAAATGTGCCAAATGCCCCTTCAAGGAGCCAACTATTTTCGATTTCTACCAAAATGCTTATAAATTACACCTAAAACACAAAAATGATACGTTGTCAACAGCCTGTGAACTTTTACTTTAGAGTGGAGTGGAAATAACTTTTTTTTTAATCGAAAAAGGGGGTTCTTAAATCCCGACAAATGACCTGAAACTGCAATAAAAATTGACTTTAGGGAATTGCTCCTATTTTCCAGCCGGCAACCCTCCAATTTCTGCGCACGAGGGGGTAAATTTGCACAACTCGACAACCACTGCTCGTAGAGTCATGATATATAGCTCAAAAGCTGCCAAAACATCATGTTTCTATCTGTCTTAAGAAGAAAGTTTTCTCTTACGAGTTACAGACAAAAAAAACAGTAAAATATTGAAGCGGGTAAATGGCGGGAGTAACTAAGTTACATGTTAGTGAGATTTACACAAAAACAGCTACATAAATCAATCTCATTATATAAAAGCTCACTGATAAGAGCTGTTACTTCATTTTTAGAACAGAATCGCGGGCGACACATCTGGTCCTTGCAGGCTTCCTTAGGCCTGCGTTGGCGACCCCTGATCTAGAATATGGGGCACGAAAAAAGCACTGTGATGGCAATAAGCCACTAAAATGATGACATGGGCCTGCAAATCCTAATACCCAAGGTTAGAACGAAAACTAGAGGAGAGCGATGCGACTTTACATCAGTTTCAATTGTTAAATAATTTTATAGTAAAATCCGCCAAATTTGAGCCAACGCGCCAAACGTAATTTTTCGTTGCCGACCGACCTTTAATCAAGTGGCAACACTGGTGTAGCGTTCCTTGGTATATCGATTCGAAACTGATGACACACTGGAATTAATCCAGATATCCAGAACCCCACTGTGCGTAAATTGATACAAGACGGGTATTTTCCATTTGCGCGTTAACAGTCAGTGTTTACGTTACAGGCCCGAAAATAGTGAAACACTAGATTCGACGGGAATTCATTATTCCCTGAACTGATCTATCTAAATCACCACATATTACGGATTGCTCCTTGGGCATTTTTATTTGTCAAATTTGGTAGGCTATACGATGCAGAGCCGAGTTTGCGTGCTTATTTTAACGCGAAATGACGAGATCTCCAGCTGCGCTTTAACATGATCGACAAAACAAGCCCAAGGTTCTCACTGAATAACGATCATGTATTGTAAGAGCTGGAATAAACTTTCAATGTTGAGCATTTTGGTCGTAGACCGGTACGCGAAAAAACTCTAATTCGAAACCGCTCGGCAGAGCAAAAAAGGCTTGCGACACTATAGGTACGGACAACAATGCCTTGAAAAGTACGGTACAATGCGCTCACTTTTTCATGACATTTCGAGGGAGTTTAGTCTTCATTATTCGTACACACAAAACTGAAGTGATTGTATGAAGATCGCGGCAATTCTTAAGCGCGAGAGTTCTGGTCAGTATCATTGGTTTAGATTTAGCAGTCTCTCTACACACACACAGCAACTGACGATCCTGGATAGTTAAGTGTAGTAACAGCCAGGAGTTCAGTCGCAGTTTAGCTGAATGAAAAAGAGCTGCTCACATGTCAAACTTAGGGCTTGGCGAAATCGAGTAACTGAGTGATTCTGAATCGAGCGTTAGGCTTCTAGTCGAGTCGAGTTTTCGAGTTTCACACATTATGACGTATTAATGATGTTCTGTGCAAGGTTCAAATATGTACCTTTCATGCGACTACAAAGATATAATGCCAGTACTGCGTCACATTATATGTGATTTGGTATTTTTTATCATAAGAATTAATACTCGATTCAGATTCGATTGGTCCAGCCCGACTTATGACGAAATATTTTGATGATTCAATTGTTTTTTTTTTGCGTGGAATCCAGGGGTGGCCAACCTCTGTGCTATTCGCGGCCGCATTTCGATTACTTATGTAGTCTACGGCCGCATTCCAGGGCATATCCGTAATGAGCTAACTGGACGACAAATACCTATGTTTAACTGTCCATGTTCATTTCCCGTGAACTCCGGACTAATCAATTTTTTCATATCGGCTTACTATACGCACCGAAATCGCGAGTGGTCAATGGTCATGTTGTAAATAGTTACCGGGCTCGTTATGGTCGCGCGAGGCGCGAAAATGTTTTCAAATTCACAAATGAATTTCATCATTGATATTAGTAATTTTACCTATTACTGACAAATATTTATCCTTTCTAGGCCCATGTGACTAGTTTCATCGGTAGAGTTGATGGGAGGAAGTGATTTGGAGAATTTAGGGCAATTTATAAATGATGATACATCTTCGGCTGGGGCCAATTGCGATTAGTCACTTTGTTGCTGTTATTTCTTGTCCTCCCATCAGGGTCGTCGATATATTGGAATGATATTGGAATTACCGAAACGTAACAGAAACAAATTTCTTTGGTGAGGAGCACATGGTTGCAAGATGGTATTTATATATGTGGTGCATCATTTCCCTGCTGTGCTGTTCGCATCTGAAGTGTGGGGCTCAGATTGTAAAGGGCGTTACTATATTCAAGTCGAAAAATGAAGTCGCATTAAATCGCACCTAGATCGAAGAACATTTCAAGATTAATTTTTAAATCTCTCCAAAATTCGGGAGTCAATTCATAATTACAATTTGCATGTCGACATCCGCAAATACATACTACTTGAATTATGTCTCGATGGCCACACAGGCTGCCCCCCTCGGGATTAGTCAGGCTACCCCATTTTCAAAATCCTAAAATTCATGTCCTATCTTACCTCGGATAGATCTAATCCGCATAATTGCAAAAACAATGTTATGCTGTCACGCCAGCAACCAATGTCGCTCGCGAATTCGCCGAACCCGACAGCACGTCTTGAAACATTGGATAGCATGATACGGTCACTAATCATAGTGAAAGCAGACATGGCCTGTATATGAAAATGCATCTCTCAAATCCACATTGTTTTCCTGATCATCGGCGAAAAATGGCGTCTCTTGAAACATTCCCAATTACAAATTCAAGTTACCAACATATCCATTCACATTACCGATTGTTCGTAGCTTGCTCGAAACGCCACATGCATCCTTGTAGCGCATCGTTATGTCACTACCGAAGAATTCGAGACTTGAGTAATTAAGTTAACCGAATGATATCAGTGAACAACAGTGATGTGCAGTGAGGTTCGTGGTTGGTGAGGCAATGACCCCTTTGAAGTCGGAATTAAAAATACATATACCAAAAAGGTTAGCAGATTGAGTTGGCGACTTGTTTGTTATCACATTAGCACTCTTTACAAGTACGCTACGTAAGAAGCAACTATAGATATCTACAATAGAAGACAAGTAGGGATGGCATATATATAAGAGCTTAGGGTTGCATTTAAAACAAAAATCAATTTAAAACAAACATGTTTTACAATAGCATAATTTAAAACATGTTTTTTTAAGCAATGGCGTCACGAATATTCAACTGTGACGTCATAGTCGATTGATATTAACAATTGAAAATATAGGGTAAATATAACTCCTTTGACGAAATATCTGTACTATTAATGTTGAATCGACTATTTTGAGGGTTCCAACCATCCCATATCGATATACGTCGGCTATATCGGGTGGTAATTGTCCGTAGGCTCATACAACATGTTTTTTGGAAAGTATCTACACAATCGTGGCATGATTTTACAACTTAAAAAAAAATCTTTTTTTTTAAAAGGCATTTTTTTAAAACACTGTTTGAAACATGTTTGAAACTAAGTATTTTAAAACACCATTTGTTTTCAATGCAACCCTATAAGAGCTACACAGGATCGGAACAGCTATTCGTCAGCTCCCCCAGAAACGTTGATCTTGCCAACCCCCTCGATTGGGTGATCAACCAAACTTCTTGGGGGACGTGTTGGCTTGATCACAACACTCCTTCCAATCCCATAAATAAATGATGATAATTGACATGGTATAACCGGCAGCACAGTTCGCCCATGTTTTATTACAATACCTGATCTTTACGAGTTACATCATGGACATCACACCGCACTGAACTCAATATAGTGAAAGTCAGTTACAGATAAATATCTGCCTAAAACATTACATATAAAACAGGGGTGGCCAACCTGCGGCCGTCGAATCGACACGTAATTTAATAAGTATGTTTTGGCGGCCGTCTACATGCAAATTTAATTTAAGAATTGACTCTCGATTTTGTGAGAGATTTTAATTGGTCTTGAAATTCTCTTCGCGCTAGGTGCAATTAATGCGACTTCATTTTCCGATTTTAATATAGTAGCTCCCTTTGCAATCTTAGCCCCTCAGTACAGATGCGAACAGCGGAGAAAATGATGCCTCACGTGCCATGTGCTTATCACCAAATAAAATTGTTTCAGGTGCGGTGGGACTATTCCAATATATTCCCACTATACCAGGGGCGGGCAACATACGGCCCGCGAAGGGATTTTAAGCGGCCCGCAGAGAGTTTCTGGTATTGCATGAAAAGTGGCCATGAATCTACTTGTTTTGTTCGTGTCCGCATACATTTGTGAGCGAAGATTTTCTACCATGAAAATGAACAGACCAAGCTGCGTTCCAATCTAACTGATTCTCACATGAAGTGTTTATGGTTACTACGTCCGTCAATTTTGACTTCAACAGCTATTGAAGTACATTACGTTAGTAAATTCGTCAAATAGTGTTTTTGGTCTCTATTCTTTCAACCTAAAATTCTCATTATATGCGTATTTATAGGTGTATAAAATATTGTATAGGTATATGTAAAACTTGTATGGGTAGATAAATACACGATTACTGCATGGATTTAGCTCATTTAGGAATCCGGCCCGCCAAGTACTTCATTTTCCTATATCCGGCCCGCCGACCGGATAAGTTGCCCGCCCCTGCATGCACTATACCTACAATCCTGATGGGAGGTCAAGAAATAATAGCATGTAACAAAACGACCTATGACAATTGGCCCGCCCGAAGGTGCATCAACATTTTTAATTTCCCCCAAATTTTCGATAACAACCCCTCCATCAATTCTAACGGCGAATCACATGCCCGGGCTGAGGGAGCATAAATATTTGACAATAATATTAATGATGAAACTCGTTTGTGAATCTGAAAAAAAATTCGCTCATGGGGCGAATATACCGATAAAATATAATAACCGTCAGATTATATTTTTATCTGAACAAGACACACACACGATGTACAATGCGATATGACACTATGTGATGTAATGAACAGATAGGAGGATGCCGTACGACCAGTTGCGGTCTCTTAACTGGCATCCACCTCGGCCTAGTGCCCGATGTCACATTTCCTTTTTCGTTTTTAGTCTCTATTCCGTGGCTCTTTCTTGCTCTTTCCATTCTTTGTAAGTGCGCTCTTTCATCGGTGTTTTTTTCTGGGCTTTTTTGTCGCCGTAAGAACAGCCACATGGGGGAAGAGAAGCCCAGAACAACCTCCGAAGCGAAATAGAACCCGGGCCGCCTGGGCGGTCATCGCTTACCGTTACCACTATCTCCCCCGATCCCCAGTACCTGTTCCTAACATGACCACTCGCGAATAATAAGCAAACGTGAAAACATAGATTATAGTAAGGATTTCACCGCAAATGGACAATTGGACATGAAAAGTTTAACATGGGTATTTGGCGTCTAGTTTGTTCATTACGACTATGCCCTAGAATCCGGCCGTGGGATGCATAAGTAATCGAAATGCGGCCGTGAATAGTAAAAGGGTTGGCCAACCCTAGTCTTGACCTCACGTATAGACTTTCATAAGCTACCATAAGAATAACGATTTTGGCGTTTATAGAATTTTACAAAAAGGTTGCTGCAATATTGATAAATAAGATGCAAATTTAGTTGGAAATTGAAAATTATATATCAAAGAGTCATATCATATCATCAAAACAACCATATATGGCTCGCAAGTCATAGGTTTCCAACTCCCGCGTCCCCTGGTCTCACCATACCATACAATTCACCGCGATTACCAACACTACAGTGCAGTCTGTTTTAAAACCATAACACATCCAGACCAAAAGTAATTATATTCATTTACTGTATAGTTGTCATAATCTGCTAATATTTATATTTCTTTCATTCGGCCATTACCCCAAATATGTTTATGCCGTAATCCACGGTACTTAGAAGCAATGTTCCCTCTAATTTTTGACGAGTCTGCGCACACTCACCAACTCACTGCGCAGACCCTTGGACAACAGTGCGTAACTAAAAAAAAGTAAGTCATCAATTCGGATTTTTGTGCGCAACTCACATTTTCTGTGCGCAGAGACCGTGTCACCACTGCACATTTGCGAACGAGCGCACTGCGCAGCTTAGAGGGAACATTGCTTAGAAGTTTGACACAAATACCAGACTTCTCATTCCTGAGAATAAAAGGGAGCGGATCGAGACTTCGAGAACGGGTATATGCCAAACTATCAATGAGGTGTTACAATGTTTTGATACAGAACAGATACAGACTGAATAGCAGCGCCATTCCCAAGCCTCATATTCACGAAGGGATTAGTTAAAACAGAGCAGAGAGCACAGTCAGAAAATATTCATTTCAATACCAGGCATAAAGCAGAATTCACGGCAGTCGGATTGATTCATTGTTACTGACATTAATACATGTCTAGAATGCAGATGTGTATTGTAGAAATATATAATATTTACCAACTAACTTAGGGTAGATCAACTAGCTAGGCTAGATGTATTAGTAGATCTTGAAAACAATGCTTGATTCAAGCTGTTTAGAGCTTGGTCACATTTATCAGTTCACCCACGCAGTTATTTGTGTAATGTGCATGCAGTCTTTGTTTCTTATTCCCAAACAACTTCACCTCTTCAGTCAATGACACCATTTGAACATATTTTGCTTCAAACCCTATTCAGTATATGTAGGGTTGCATTTAAAAAAAATCAATTTGAAACAAATATGCTTAAAACATACTTTTATTGCTTTCTTGTTGATTTATAGCCATGACGTAACGAATATTTAATTGTGACGTCACAGTGGACCAACATTGACAATTGAAAATAGAAAGTAAATTTGACTCCTTGGCCGTGGCGTAGCAGCCACTTGGCGGTTCTGGCTCTGCGCCAGGGGCGGCAGGCTCCAAGGGGGCGGCAAAATGAGGCTACACAGTGTACAGAGACACAGCCGGCTAAAAGAAACGTAATTGGTAGTCCTATGGCTGGCGTCCCGTGAGCTAAAATTTTATCAAACTGGTCTCAATCGAAAGCTAGTGTGTCGCTGAATCCGAATATGTTAACATGGCAATGGAACCACTCCAAAATAGCCGTCAAGGCCGATTGTTCCCACTTCCCTCAAAGCGTTGACTACACAAGAGGTTGCGGTAGATCCGACATTCATTACTTTAACGAAAGGATATTTCGAATGCGCATCGACGACGACAAGAAACATTCTATTGTTTATTGGACCTGCGAAGTCCAAGTGAATCCGTTCAAAGCTTTCAGAAGTTTTGAGCCTTTCGCGATACTGACGATCAGGCGCTTTCATTACCTTACGGCAAGCGTCGCGATTTTCAATGTCGCGATTAATGGAAGGCCATGCGATGTAACGTCGAGCCATCTGTTTCATTTTCGCGATACCCCAATGTCCTTCGTGCAACAATGATAAGGCTCGCAAGCGAAGTGACTGCGGAATTACTACGCGCTGAAAACCATCGATATTCAGCATGACTATGTGTCTTCGTGCAGAGAGAGCGAATGCTTGCGAGTCGAAAACCAAGAAAAATCATCAATGTGCGTCTATGGATTCCAATTACCATAAGTGACGGATAATTTCACTAGTTCCATGGTTTTGTCTTTCAGCGTCGCGTCGCGAATTTCATTGCGAGTTAACGGCGGTAAGCCATCGAATGTCATATTGATAGCGTGAACGATCTCCGCGTTTTCACGAGTTTCCTGTTCGTCAAACTCGGGGTCTGGACCCTTTGGTAAGCGAGATAAACCGTCGGCGTTTCCGTGCTGATTGTTCGGTTTATAGCGAATGTCATATTGGTAAGCCGTGAGCGTTGGTGCCCATCGCTGTAAGCGTTGCGCTGTAATCACGGGAATTTTCTTGTCCGGCGAGAAAATAGCTAAAAGAGGTTTGTGGTCCGTCACGAGCGCAAATTTTCTACCATACAAGAATTGACGAAATTTAGTGACTGCGTAAATGATTGACATAGCTTCCTTCTCTATTTGAGAGTAGGATTTTTGCGAATCGGAAAGCGTTTTCGATGCGTGCGCGATCGGTCTCTCTTCGCCATTGTGCTCGATTGAGAGGACAGCGCCGATTCCGAATTGAGATGCACCCGTTGACAAAATGAGATGCTTGTTTACATCATAATGAGCTAACTACGTAGCGTCGATTACGTCGTTTTTGAGAATGCGAAAAGCTGCGTCACAGTCCGTATTCCAAATGAATTCCGCGTCTTTTTGAAGAAGACGGTACAAGAAAGCGACTTTATTCGTGAAATTAGGATTAAACGCGCGATAATGATTGACTTTGCCCAGGAATGCGTGTAGCTGACGAACATCCTGAGGTTCAGGCAACTGTTTGATTGCTTCAACGGATTTGTTAGACGGGCGTTCGCCGTCCTTGTCAATTATGTGACCAAGATACTCGATACTACTTTTGAAAAATTCGCATTTAGCGAAGTTGACGGTGAAACCATATTCGGTGAGGCGCTCAAAGAGGAGCGATAAGTTGCGAAAATGATCGCGTTCATCAATGCCAGTAACGATTATGTCATCGATAAAACTAGCAACACCGGGTAAGCCGGCGATCATGGCATCAATACAGCGTTGAAAATTTGCGGGACTAGATGCGACTCCGAAACACATGCGTCGATAACGGAATAGACCGAATTGCGTGTTGATGACACACAAGTTCTTCGCATCATCATCTTATTCTAACTGAAAATAAGCATCGGCAAGATCAATTTTCGTGAAAATACAACCACCCTGTAACTTGTGAAGAATTTCATCTAAGGAGGGCAGGGATGTTGATCTATCTGAATATGTTGATTCAATGCTTTGAAGTCACCACAAATGCGTACTGATCCATTAGACTTAGTGACGGCAACAATTGGTGCTGCCCAATCACTGTAATTGATTGGTTCGAGAATACCTTGATTGACTAATCTATCCAATTCGGTTTGAACAGCGATTTGCCTTGCGAAAGGCAAAGGACTTGGCTTGTTAAATACGGGCTTGGCATTAGGTTTCAAGTGAATTGTCACCTTTGTCTTGGTGCATCGTCCTAATACATTAGAGCAGGGGTTCTCAACTTCGCATGTACAACGGGCCGCATTTTACCCGCAAAAGACGCTGCGGGCCGCATAACATTGTTACCATGCATTTGTGAGCTTCCATCAAATTTAGGCTACTGGGGCCTATTTATTAGTCGTATACGGGCGTCTAGACCATTTTTATGCATTTCAAATCGTTATTGGATACTGGACAGCGTTCGTAAGTTTTCAATCGCTGTTTTTTGTGAGAATATGTATCTTCCGGCGTCGCAAGTAAATCACTTCATGGAGCGTGCATTGCATTCATTTCCAAGTCGGTATATGTACCTTATTATTATTATTACACAAGGTATTACTGTGACGCTTATCGCCGTTTAGGCCTTGTGCATCACAACACAGGCACTTCTTTGTTATACAACAGAGGCCATTATCACTTTTAGCTCTCGGTGAAATGAGAAGAAGTCTTGCGATTCGGGGTAATTTCAGAGCAAACCAATTAACCCATGTCCTTTCCTTCCATGGCTGGTGCCCTCCACCGATAGTTACAGAAGTCAACTTTGTCAAGTTGATTTTTATCGCTGGCAACCTCCCCACGTTTGCCATGCCAGCATTTCTTCTGCAAATATATCCACTTTGCCGAAATGCACCAATAAAATTAGCTATGCAATGTTTGTGAAGTCGATGGATTCGTCCAATGCTAGGCTAAGGTAGTATACGCGGCAACGTGTTTCAGAACACGCGAAAAAATGTCGACTGGCTACTCTTCTGGTCACGGTTGAATCGGACAACTTTAGCTTCAAAATTTGTCAGGTAATGTTGTCCTTGCTGCTAAGCAGTGTTCCCTCTAATTTCTGTCGAGTCTGCGCACACTCACCAACTTACTGCGCAGCCTTGGACATTGACAACCGTGATTAAAGACTATAAAAAAGGTCATCATTGCTGATTTTTTGTGCGCAACTTAGATTTACTGTGCGCACAAATCGTGTCAGCACTGCACATTTGCGCACGTGCCCAACTTGGAGGAAACATTGCTGCTAAGGCCCGGAAACAGCGAATATTCGCACAGTATGTTAAAGTATTAGTGAAATCACACTATTTCTAGCAGATTTCTTGGGTTTAGCGATATTCCAAAGCGTCTGTATAACGTCGTCGGCAATTTTAATAATTCCTACAGAACTATGGATTACTGGGCATGACGCCTGGGTAGTAACGTTCTTTCTAAGATCAGGTGATATGTAACCTAGAATAAACTTTATTGGTATCGTTTTAAGCTTCTACGCTTCGTTACGACAACTGTTATTCGACAAATATGACAAATATAGGTTTTCCATTTGTATATGAGAAAGCAAATTCATCAAATTCAAGCTGCGCGCGTGCGCGGCCGCACACTGCTGACAAAGTCGCCACGCACAGAAAATCTGTGCCGCGCACAATAAAAAAGCCGAATTGATGACCTTTCTTTCAGTCGTTACGCACTGTTGTCCAAGGGAGCGCGCGGTGAGTTGGTGAGTGCGCGTAGACTGGTGAAAAATTGACGGTCCATACCAATACTATTCAGAACAATAACAATCTAAACTCGAGAACATATCAAGAGACAAGATCACGTCAGAGAATGATTATTCAAACGAAACAGCGACGATGCGATAAGAGATCTAAGTAGATAAATTAATTTGCAACAATGCTGGGCCAGTATAGTAATTGCGTTCGTAATTCGCGGGTTGAGAACCCCTGCATTAGAGAAAACGGAGGGAAATTTGGACTGAAAAGATGCCAATTTGTCGTTCGAATCACAAATGTTAATAGCGTTACATGATTGCGATTCGACCATCTGCGAGGAAATTGTATCCAAAGCAGACGTTCCCTTGGCGGTCACGGAGAAAGCATCGCTCCAATCGAGACCAAAAATGTTTTTCCCACGGTGTTCGTCGAGAACCACCAATTTTAAGCCAACTCGAACTTCGGAACCCGAATGGAGGCGTGGTTTCGAATCCCACTTCTGACACCAATTGTTATGTTCTTGATCTTGTTTGAACAATAACTCATACGACGAGGTTGCAATGTGAAATCAGTATATTATAAAGCAGAATAACTTTAAGGCAGCGACACGATCCAGAGTTCAGTTAAACGAAAGACAAGTAGACAACAGAACACAGGGTATAAATACGAAGCACGACACACGAGGAAATAATGATTGGTGGTAATTACTAATCCTAGAAATTAAAAAACAATCGATACCAACGTAAAATGCACGAACATAACAAGAAATGTGGATTGACTAGTGACTCGGAGCCAAATTCATGAGTCAATTTCAAGTCATCAAGTAATCGTTGTCGATAAAAATCAATGTATCTTGCATATGTTCGGATTGTTAGCGAAACGCTGGTGGAATCCATAAGAGCGACCAATCATTCAATGATCGTGCGTTTTACTGAGCCTCCATTGTTCTCTCACAAATAAAATGACCGCAAACGAAGTGATCGAAGCTTACAGCTTACGTTGTCGTAAACTGGAATGGTAAAGTGATTTGATAACAAAATGTCTATTTCTGTTCTCTGTTCTTACCTTAACCAAACCTCTTGTTTTATTGAAAATAAATTCGAATATAGTTTATACAGTCCTCAGCCATTGGCGCAGGCTCGAATTGTAGCAAATCAATTTGTAAATAGGCAACGCATTGTATCTATCAATTCGTTTCTCTATTCTCTATTTTAGCTGGTAACTATAAACTAAGGCTATCCAATTTCTTACGGAGTTTAGCTTTTCTACGTATATGTGAGCGATACAGCGCCTTCTTGTGTGTATATTTAACGCTATATTCGTTCATCGGTTCAAAATCATTGACCACTCAAAATATGTATTTCAGACAGCTAGCAATATGCAATGACGTAATCATGCCTCATACTTCGAAAAGGCAACTTGACTTGAAATGTGACTTGACTCGTGACTTGACTTGTCTCGACTTGACTCGAGTCACCTACAAAAATCGAGTGACTTGACTTGACTCGAGTCACCTTCGACAATCGATTGACTTAACTTGACTCGAGTCAAAATGTGAAATGACTCGAAATGACTCGTGACTCGAAGGTATAGTGACTTGATCCCAACACGTGGATATGGTGATTTTATTCCAGGATATATTCCAATTAGAAATTCCTGACTGGATAATCAATCCATTCTGTGGAGTTCCCGAGCATGAAATGATTGAGGAGCTGATTACATCATAGTGTAGAACAGTCTTAAGTTAAACTCAAAATTTTATATCTCCAATCATTCGTTCTGGATCCACAATTGAATCAAATAAAAATACTCTCGTTGGAGTCGGGTTGACTTTTACGTCGTTGCCCTTCCCCGCTCATTTTTGGAAAGAACGTGTTGTCAATGTCAGTGCCGTGACAAAGTTTCTGACTCACAGCAAAAACCGCGACTTGACAGTAAGGGACGTGTATAGTACACTGGAAATTTTGGAATGAGATTGTTCTTATCAGAACTCAAACCCATTATGACGAGGATGATGATAATAATACACCAGCTTCATCCGTCTCACCTTTAGCTGTACTAAATGCAGAACAACTTTCATTCTATGATTTAGGCATGGTGAGGGGCGTGTCAGGGTGGCGCTGAAATTTTATTTGATGTCCAAGGGGGCGGTAGCTCGAAAAAGTTTGGGAGACACTGTTTTAAACAAAGCGTTTTAAAACACCTTTTCTTCTAAGTGCATCCCTAAGTATATGCGCCTCATAAAGCACCAACTTATATCGCGTGATATCTATAGGCAAACCACCGATTAAAGTTGCAACTTGCATTTTCGCGCTTATTACCAAACAAAGAGCAGTCAACTAATTCACCCGTAGGCCCAGGGCTCTAAAACTGGAGTACGCGAGAACTTCATTTTTGTGACACTGGGACAATTTTCTGCAGCCGCGTTTTCAACGTTTATGTGACAAACGAGGAAAAAGTTGAAGCGGGGTTGAAGCTTATCAAATGCAGTGTGTATTAATGTATATTACCGACGTTGCCGTGTAACGGTTCTTGTCTTATCTACGTTAGCTCTAGTGGAGGGGTGTCAAACATACGGCCCGCCAGACGATTTCAGCCGGCCCGCGAAGCAATTCTGAGTAGATTGAAAAATGCTTATCATATCCAGCTCATTTGTAACAAATGTTGAGATGTTTTGAAGGAAGCACTTTCAATAAATAACCCATAAAGAAAGCAAATGTTGCGTATGTTCATGTTCATAGGCCACATTATAACCACCCGACTGTGGTGCTGTGGTTTAACTCCAGTTCTATAGTTACCACGGTCACATTGACACCCAATTCGAGAAGACAAAAAGGAATACTGAGTTTTCTGGAAAAATAGAACAACAAGTAGTTATTTACAGAAGCGAAAACGCCAATGCGGAACCGGTGCAGAGGTGGTCAAAGTAGTCACCGTCGCTACTCAAGTAGAAGTAGAAGTAACGCCGAAAATTCTACTCAAGTAGAAGTAGGAGTGGAGGTTCACAAGTAAGTAAGTAAGTAGATATTCTACGCCTATTTTTGCCTGCAAAACTGAAAACTGTCAAGTAGAAGTAGAAGTGGTCTAAAATCATACCTACTTAAAAAGTAGTTTGAGTAGGCAAAATCTACTTCAAGTACTTCAAAAAGTAGAAGTACTTCGTTACTGACCACCTCTGGGTATATGCAGTTTTACGCAAAAATATCAGTCAAATATCTGTGGTCGAAATGCTGTGTCACTTCCAACTGAAAAGGTCCCCGGAATCCAGAGAAACCCGAATCGCGATTTGATAATAATGAACCAAATCCCAACGTCCGTGTTTGCAGTTGAATCTCTTGTATTCCTCTCAACACACACATGTGGCTAACGCCACATTACGGCTAAAGGCGGCATAGAAATATGCCTACTTGTATCGCTATCGCCATTACCGCTACTGTTTTAGCAGGTCATAAATTATTCAACAGGCCAATCATCGTATTTTAACCAAACCATTATTCGCGAATAAAGCCCCTATTGTCTGTGATACGATGCTTGTTCAATGTTCATATATTCTTGATACTAAAGTATTCAATTGAAAAGCAGAGGCATGAAGTAACATATTCGAATCAGTTGACTGTTGCGGCCCGCGAGCGATTTGAAGGTTAGAATCCGGCCCGCTACTTAAACCCTTCTAATGGATTTCTGTTTCTCTGCTGTCGCGGTGATAACGGTTACCACATAGCCTACTGTAGATCTAAGATTAGTTCTCCCATAAGCATAACCATTCGCATATTATGAAGGCTACTTGACTAGCGCTATTGCAATCTTCAGTGTTTGCTTATATGTAGGCCTACAATCATAGCAGCCCATAGTTTATGGGAATGGTCTACTGTGATGAAGTAGCATCCGGCGATGTCAAATATGTGTGGAGGCATGGCCTTTAGTAGGCCATGGTGGAGGGTCTCATTTTACATCGAAAATAAGTTGTCGCTACAGCAATTTATTGCCAGTGGAATCATTTCAATTTTTTTCTTTCAAATGATTTCAAGCATGATGGCAGTTTTCGTTACAGCAGTTTGTTGAAGATGGAGTCATTTTCAAAAGTTTCTTACAGAGCATTCAGGGCATGACAGAAGACAGTGGACACTGTGTCCGAGATAGCAAGGTTATGACCATGAATTTCAGCTTGCGCGATAGGTTTCTATCCGTATCTTAGTACGTGTGTAAAAGTGATGGTGCGAGCGTTTTCTTCACATTCGCATTTGGTATATTTAAGACGTTAACATTCGCAAAAGAATCCAAGTGGTTCTACCTTCGAATGTTTTATAGAAATAACATCATTCTCCTGAAATCGTAACATTTTGATCGAAATTTACATTTCCTCTTCCTATTACATACCGCATATTGGCTGCAAGAAACGAAATGCAACGAAAACTAAGATAAAACTTGTGGTGGAAAATATTGATTTGTGTTTTAATCAGCATTATGGCGAGCTTCGCACCATCCCCAAGTGTATTTAAGTGTAGTTTATTGTAAACAGTTTGACATTCGAATACCCAAGTTACACAAGAGCGAACAAAAGAGCGAACAGGAAGCACCTCAGCGTGTGAGATATAACACCACTCGTGTTTTCAAACCTGAACCGAGTGTGATTTCCGACCTGTTCGATCAATGACTGCTGAATAAACAACTTGCTGCACGGTATCATCCAGCGATATGTCAAATTTGTGAATCCGAATCCTGCTATTTATATTATCCGTACCCTATGGAGGACCTACCTTGTTTTCGGTCCTGCTGACATCCAATGTTCCCTCTAACCTGCGCACGTGCGCAAAGCGCAGTGCTGACTCGGTCTCTGCGCACAGAAAATCTAAGTTGCGCACAGAAAATCCGAAGTGATGACCTTTTTTTTAGTCGTTTCGCACTGTTGTCCAAGGGTCTGCGCAGTGAGTTGGTGAGTGTGCGCAGACTCGTCAAAAATTAGAGGGAACATTGCTGACATCAATCACCCAAAATCATGATCCAAATGTATTGTAGGATAATCTGCAGATCTGGCAAGGTTAGAAAGTGTATGACAGTAACTCATAAAGTATACTTATATATGAGTCGTGAACCGCAATTCTCACACCACATCGATCGTTTAATTTACGTGAAATTGGAAAAATTTCTTGCTGTTAAAACATTAGTAGGAAGATGTCTTCACGCTTTCCTCGATATGTACTGTGGCTAAACTGCGTGCATCAAGGACAAAAATAAAACTACGTCCTTACGTCCTTCACTGTATTGGGGACAATCTGCGCTGACAAGTTGTTACCATAATATTAAATGTTATGAAGTTTACATCTCTTCATTCTCTTTTATAACGCAATTTGATGTCACTATTATGGGTTTATCCGACGCTTTAGTTGCTAGAGAAATCTCGAGTTTACTCGGGTAATAGACTAGGAGAGAAAGACATTGTATCCTAAGCGCAGTCGGGTGTCAAGACCTGTTCCTTGTTCGAGCCGCATTTTGAAAAACATAGTATTAAAAGAGCCGCAACACAAAAACGAATATATTCGGTCACAATGAAGTGCAGGCATAAGTGTATCGAATAATGATTGTGTTGTGGTACTGTGAGCAATGTGATAGAGATTCGGCTGATAAAACGTTAGTGCAGTGTGGAGCACTTTCTTCAAATGTTTGGCCAGGGAATATGCTCGTTAGCTTTCATGGAACAATGAAAAGGGCTTTGGTATAGTTGTGTCAGCTTCTTTGTTGAAAGTTGTCAATAGTTTCTGCTCTTCATCAAGGGAAGATTCTATTCATGCTCATTGCTTATTCAACTGCCTGCAGGAACATGCTCCGTAACTGAGACTTAGGTGGGTAATTGTTGGGAAGGTTTTAGTGTTTAGCTTCGTAAGTTACTAGTCTTGTAGTGATTAAGTGAAGTCTGGCCGCTAACAGGTTTATCACTATTATCAGTGGAGGCAAGCTCTTTCTCACATTATGTTTTAAAAGTTCTATTTACCCGTTCATGCGTTCTTTTAGTAATTATTTCTCAACGACATTGTCTTGGCTAAAACTCAGAAGTTAATGCTAGTACTAGCCTATACAATACAAAGTAAGGGTGGTATGCACATTGCACAATTGCCCACCCGGAGTTGAACGTGACCTGCATTAGCGTGATTAATTTTTTCATGCTCATTGTTGATCACTATGGACCATTGTAGCGCATGAAGCGTTCATGGGAACTCGATTTGAATTAAATTGCTCAATTCCTCCGTAAACGGTTAGGTGCGTAATATATAGTGCCGGTATAGTGTTAATAGTGATTTATTGCATTGTTTTAGAATCAAGTTAAACCACGCATCACGATAGGGAAATGCATGTACAATGTGCATTAGTGCAATCACTATTAGTGCAATTTGGCCACCCATATGCAGCCGGTGAGGTCAAGCAGTGTTGGGATCAAGTCACTAAGGCTACCTTCGATTCACAAGGGATATCGAGTCATTGCACATTTTGACTCGAGTCAAGTCAAGTTACTCGACTTTTGAAGGTGACTCGAGTCGGTATCCGGTCAATACCGAGAAATCCATTTCCGAGAATGCCATTACCGAGAATGTACACCACCGAGAATTGACATGGATGCCACAGATAATTAACACCACCAACAATGGACACAACTAGGGTTGCATTTAAAACAAAAATCAATTTAAAACAAACATGTTTAAAACATGTTCTTTATTGTTTTTTTCAAGCCACGACGTCGCGAATATTCAATTGTGACGCCATAGTAAAATTACATTGACAATTATAAACATAAGGTAATAATAAGATCTTGGTTGCTTTCACACCTTATTTAACGTCCACTTGTAAGTAATAATTATATTTATTACACGAGCTTTCGGAGCGCCGCTCCTTCATCAGGTGTTAAAGTCATAAGGTAAATATACGGTAGCTCATTTGACGAAGTGTCTAGACCAGTGGTTCCCAACGTGGCTGATATCGCCCCCAGGAGGCGATTTGGCGGTCTAGGGGGCGAAAATGACGAAGGGGGCAATAGGGGGCGAAAATGGACAAAGGGGGCGACAGGGGGAGAAAATAGCGAAGGGGGCGATGACGCGTCAAAACGGTTAGTCAACCCACAGAAATTTAGTTACAAAAGTGTCAAATGCAACATCGAGCCGCGACAAGTTGACCTTTTTTAGTCAACCCGCCGGTGATTACAGACTGTATGCCCATTTTTCGGTAAACAAAATTTGGGGGGCAATGATCGGTGCTGAGCTTGAAAAGGGGGCGATGGGTCGAAAAAGGTTGGGAACCACTGGTCTAGACTACGTACTACGTACTACGTACTAAAGCTGTTTACGCGACTATTTTGCGTGTTCCAACCGCCCTATATCGTATACGTCGGCTATATCGGGTGGTAGTAATTGTCCGTAGGCTCATATAATATGTTTTTGGAAAGTACTTACACAGTTATGGCATGATTTTACAACTTGAAAAAAAAATTTTTTTAAAAAAGGCCTTTGTTTAAAACACTGTCTCAAATCAGGGGTCACCAACACGCGGCCCGCACCATAATTATTATGTAACCAAAAGCATGGTTTGGAAGCTGGTGTAGTGGCAGACATACAGTATATCGGCCAATATGAGCATGCGACAGGCTGTAAAAATGACGTCTAAATGACTTTCTGCTTTCATTCGCTAAACAATCATCATATTTTTGTAATAACTGTTCGATGAGCGCGAGGCATGAGGATAGTAGTAATACCATCATTACAGACCCACATTTGCAAGTTACTGTAACGCAAATATTTACCCCTTCAAGGTTTATCAAAGTATGGACCGCAAATAATATAATTTTGGGTCGAAACGGTGCTAGAGCTATCTGTTAATATGTATGTAATATTTCTTGAATTTATTGCAAAAAATCCTGCGATAGTTTTCACATATCCAAGGTCACTGTGTTGGATACTGTACCCAATAAGCGATACACGCAGAAAATATGACTTTATCATGAGAATTCATGATAAGATTTGTCTGGCTGGTTTTTCTGGAAAACACGCTCGAAGAACGCTGGGATGAACTAGCGTAGTGATGAGCAACCAGCGAGTTCAGGCCAATGAGACTCATTCATTTTGAGGCCAACCACTTCTGCATCGGGACACATGAAGACGTAAAGTTTTGGCCAACAAACCGCTGATGAAATGCGGCCCTAAAAACATAAGCGGCGACAAAACCTTGCCCAAAATATGACTGATAGTCAGGCCTGTTTATTTTTGGATTTTTCCAAAAATAACGAAAATAGCTTAGTTTTGGATGTTTTCAAATTTTCTTTTTGGAGAATCTCCAAAAATAAGAAATGAAGGTGTTTTGAGCCCTATTACTACTGAAAAACTCCACCAAAAGTTTGTTATTACCATGTATTCAAGTCCTCTAACACATAGATATCGTCAGTAATCTTGATCTAACTTTCCAATACATTCTTCACAAATTTAGTCTTTGGCCTGGAGAATGCCTTCTAAAGAATATCAATCAGTGCGAGACGCCCCGCCGAGACCCTCCTCCCACTTGATTTTCGAGATATCGGCCTCGAACGTCGCAATTGTGAGAATGTCCAACTCTCCAAACTTCCAAGCCTTTGCTCCTGACAAGCGCTCGTCAGTAATGAGCTTGAAACCTCTGATCCTTCACGAAGTTGCGTGCCTCATTGACTTGACATCCCAACACCCTCTGACCAGAAAACCTTCCTGGTGGCGGTCCTCGTTGTCCCATTACTCGCCTGGACACAGAGCTCGAAGGCGTTCAACAAGGCGCATGAGCTTCTGCTGCTCCATGATCAGAACGTCAAGACCATGAAGCTTCGTGACGCTGGTGCTCAGCTCTGTGAGACAGTGACCATGCGATCGAGAGCGATCAGCTGGATCCACCACTGCATCGAAGGTGCACACGTCGGACTGTTCTCGTCCATAATCTAAAGGAGTTTGGTACGGTTTCGAGTCAACCAAGAGGCCACCCTCTTCCTTGACAATAAACGAGCGTCAACAAACTTGGGGCGCGCACTTTCCATCTAGTGGATCAAGTTGTGTTGCTGTCTGAAGCATCAGCAGATCAGTCCTGTCATCGTGTGGACGAAGTGATTGTGACAGAGGTGGCGGTATATGATTTCGCCGTTCCCTTTGCCTCACTCAAGCTGCCTTCCCGTCTTCTCTATGTGTCGCACTGTAAAACTTATAGGAGTACAAAGGCGGAGGGGCGGGAGGGCAAGGTCAGCAGAAACGTGAAGTGGATTGAGTGGAAGTAGTTTCAGCGTTTAGGTGACCCTCTCCCTCACATAGATGCTGTTTTTGTGTGTTTTTATGAGTTTTCTGGTCGTTTACATCGCTCTGACTTGTTTATTTCAATGAAAAACTTGAAAAACATCATCCAAAAAAATCTTATTTTTGGATGTTTTCAAATCTATTTTTGGAGAATCTCCAAAAATAAAACCCAACATCCAAAAATAAACAGGCCTGCTGATGGTGGATGGCCAAATCTATCGATATTGATAATGATATGCTCCGTTGTCGGCCTGGAACAATCCCGTCCTTGCAATCTGAGTAGACAGTAGTTACGGTAGTACAACTGCGACACGCAGAGGAATTTAATTCACCATAATTTTTGTAGAGCTGTGTTGGGTATAGAATTGCGGTGTGCGCGTTCTGTATGTCATACATGTCCGTAAAATCGTAGCATACTACTGTAATATTAAAAATGAATTTCTTTTCATGGGTGATGCCCGGGTCGCAAGATGCCACAAAAACTCAGATTTTGGTGGTCTAAAAATCTGCTTTACCGTTATTAAACTGTTATGAATTCTCAAGTTAGATTGAACTAAAAAGCAGAACACACGGCATCGTGATATTATTTGCTCTTCTCATCTACTCACGAGACAGAAAATGGGAAATCGAAAAAAAAAAACAGAAGACAAGTTGGACCAACGTAACAAAAGGTAGCGAGCTCTAATGTGCGTATGCGTACTCTCCTTGATCGTTTGGACCTTAATTTCCAAGACATAACGCAAAAGCCTCAACACAAAAATGTGATTTTTTTCACCCTTTCGACAAACTGGAACCTCCGGGACCGTTTTGTTAGCTCTCAAAAATGATTTCTGCCAGCAAGCCTGATTCGCGAAAAATACGCTGTATTTTGGATAGGAGTGCAGAACAGAGCGAAAATAGTTGCATTTTTAATGAGACACTTGATAGCTTAAGCTACATAGTAGCTAATTTGTTGCACATCGGAACAAAATGTTGTTTCATCTTCTTTTTGTACAACAATTTTCGGTTAGTTTGTGCGAATGAAATTCATTTTACAAAAATAGTGCGAATGGAGCTCAAAAAGGTTGAAAAGCACTGGTATAGATTATAGAACCACTAGAGAGATTCGAGTCAAGTCAAGTCACTAGATTTTTGGAGGTCTAGGAATGGCTGGTAATTTGTGCTCGCTCCTTAACTGAAGAGCATACAGAAAGTATCAACAGCGCAACGTTTCTCTGTGGCGCGATTACATTGCGAACAACAAGCTCATCATTGTCGCGTTCACCACTGAAATTTCTCACTCTCACCGCGCAGCCGTTTGCTTGTTCCTGAGCTGCGGTTCGTTATGCCAGACGGCATTGTTACGTCACAGTACCAGATTCCATCACAATCTAAAATTCGAGACTAATTGTGGGGAATTCCATGGCCATGAGCGGAAAAATTTATATTTTCGTAATCAGTACAGCGGCGTCTTCCGAATGATACCCGTTTTATCTAATTTAGCGCTCGGCAAGTCGTTCAAAAATCACCGTAAAATTGCCTGTGGCCAAATGGAAAGTGTGACGTACCCCAATCGCAGTGAGCCGTGCGATGTGGCTGTGTCAACAGCAACAACCTACACCAGGAGTGTCAAACTCAACTTGGATTGCGCGCCGGATTAAAACCTTTTGATCGCCCGCGGGCCGGACCAGTCAATTGATTCCAAAATGTTGCGTCAAAAGCCATATCTTTCTTTTTCACTGGAACATTCGATTATTTTCAACACTATGCAATATGACAATACATATAATAATTCTGTACATTATACTGCGGATCATATAGTAGGCTTACCATATTTCGGAAATGAAAAAAGAGGACACTTTTTCAGAAATTTCAGACATGCAAAACTGGAGAAGAATTCTCAAAAACCGGTAAATTTTACCACTTCATGATCGGTAGACTGAAAAAAAAAAGAAAAAGGTCTTCTTTTCGCTCAGAGCTGAAATCACCGCTTTTCCCTCCGAAATACCCGCCGGAGCCTTCACTTCTGCGCTAATTTGCGGCATATCACTCGCAATTTCCTCTAAATCTGACCTAAATTTAAAAAAAAGAGGACAATAGGGCGTCCTCCGAGGACACTTTCAAAAAAGTCAAAAAATAGGACAAATCCTCTTAAAAGAGGACGTATGGTAAGCCTATCATAGGCTGTATTCCAGCAACGATGTTATTCGCAAACAACGGAATTGGCTAATTTACGATAAATATAATTGGCCGATTGAATATCTACCGTTTATACACACTACAGTATATAAACACTTAAACAGTGACAGTGACTACACACTACACACTGGCTACGTTGGATTGGAACAGTCCTATGCTCCCTTTGCTTTGTAGTGATTTGACGTTGGCCCTGCACGCCTGCATATTCGTTGTGAGGGATAAGAGAGAGAGTTAATAGTAAAAACACTTGAAGGAACTGCTCCGCACTGCTTAGACGTCATATCAGCCTGATTTCAAACACCTTGCAGCCCAGGCGGAGACGAACCGTATCACCACGCGCTAATAAGCTTCATTCGATAGCCTACATATTGCTGTGACGTCATACATCCCCACCCACCACTGCTATAGAGTGTATCACTATATGAGGATATCCTGGTAACTCTATACTCACAGAGCTTGTAATATAATCTGTTATTTCGATTTTACCTTGCTGTAGGTGCCCGAGCGTCTGTTGAATGCATTGCAATTGAGATGATTATAAATTCAATCGGACGAATTCGGACAGGATGACCACTTGACCAGTCGTCACCGGAGTGTAGATAAAATTCATCAACTTTGTCTACAATTGTTTATTATTCTATATGTCGTAATTTAAAGAATGACAAATCTTGGTAATCTTACAATTTAGACATTAATGTCAAAATATGATATCTAAGATACTTACAAAGGCGACTGGGATTACGTTGGTAGCATTTTGCGTGATTATGTTGTACATCAGTTCGGAATGGTCGATCAAAACGGTGAGTGATGAGTGCATGGTGACAGTAAATGTTCCAGAAAGTGAAGTCAAAATGAATGCTGTCCCTATATTTTCTATAAGTTAAATGTTATCAAGCGTAACAGGGAATTGTTATACGTGACAGTGAGGAATGGTATGCATTTATTATGTTTCCATTACAATTGAATACCTGAAATGCTAAGACTTGGGACGCTGGCCTTTGTGCAACATGCGGCATGGCAGATACAGTGGAGCATTTTTTGCTTCATTGTTCACGATATAACTAACAGCGAAATTATTTCAACAACATAACGCTACGGAACCATGTCCCATGTATAGACATAGACATTGTATCAATTCTCAGCCTCCCCTACACCACATTACCAGTCATTGACTGTACGTATTCTTAACCGAAATGCAACTATATTGCAGTATAGGGAAATCGAGTGTATATACCAGGGTCGGGCAACATACGGCCCGCGGGCCGGATCCGGCCCGCGACGGGATTTTGTGCGGCCCGCAGAAAGTTTCTACCCTGAAAGTGAAAATCTAATCTGACAGTATTGACAAATTCTATGCGTCACAGAGTGAATCCAAGTTGACCAACCCGAGAGTGATCGTCATGAAGCTATAATGTTCTGATCGGATCTACAATACATACATTTGCGAGCAAACATTTTCGACCATGACCATAACAAGACAAGGCTGCTTTCTGATGTTCATGTGCAGTCTTTACTAAGGGTTTCTATGTCCGACATGCAGCCAGAGATAATAATCGTAAAATCGTCAGATTATATTTTTATCTAAACACACGCTATGTGCAATGCGATAAGACACAATGCGATGTAATAACAGAGAGGAGGATGCAGAACGATCAGTACCGGTTGCAGCTGCGGCCTCTTAAACTGCTATCCACCTCGACCTAGTACCCGATGTCACAGTTCTTTCTTCGATGTTTTGTCTCTATTCCGCGGCTCTCTGTAGCTATTTCCATGCGTTGTAAGTGCGCTCTTTCATCGGGTCTTTTTCTGGGCTTTTCAGTCGACGTAACAAGCACAACGACGCAGGGAAAGAGACGCCCTAAAAAAAACCGACCGGAATCGAACCCGGGCCGCCCGGGCGGCAAGCGCTTATCTTTACTACGTTATCCAAGTTCAAAGAACTTGCTGACAATTTTGAATGAGCACGGATGTCTGATTGACTTCAACTAGTTCAATAGCTATTGAAGTACATTAGGCTGATATATCCATTAAATACTGTTTTTGGGCTCTTCGCTTGAACTAAAAGTTTACATCAAATACGATTTATTTCTTGTATAAGTGGATAAATACGTGAATAATGTATCAATTCTGTAATCCGGCCCGCCGAGTACTTTATTTTCCCATATCAGGCCCGCCGACCTGAGAAGTTGCCCGCCCCTGGTATATACCTACAACGCTTTGGTTTGGTGCACAAGCCCGTTGCTGCTAAGCACCATAATCCCAAATGTACATATTAGACCAGAGTTATGTTTAAAATTAAAATTAATTCAAAAAGCAGATGTTTAAAACCTGCCCTTTACTGATCTTTCAAATTTTATCCAAGATCACCTAGCTGAAATAAACTATAAATGACGGTATTTTGATTCACTTGGTTGCACGTCATGGCATGCGGTAGAACAGGAGAAGGAGATTTGTACGGCCGTGGTCACGTAATTCAATTGGTATGGGTTGGCAGCCGTCGACATGCAATTTGAATTTACGAATTGACTCTCAGTTTCTCGAGAGATTTTAATTATTCTTGAAATTTTCTTCAATGTGACATCATTTTTCGATTTTAACATAGTAGCGCCCTTTGCAATCAGATCCCCAAAGTACAGATACGAGCATCAGAGGAAAATGATGCGCCTCATATAGAAATACCAACTCGGAATCATGTGCCCTCCCTATAGCGACAATGATAATGACTGATGGGAGATCAAGAAATAAAAGCATGCACCAAAGTGACTAATAACAATTGGCCCGGCCGAAGTTGCATCATCATTTATAACTTGCCCTATTTTTTCGAGAACACGCCCTCCATCAATTTTACCGGTGAATCAGATCACATGTGCTGAGAAGGGATAAATGTTTGATAGTAACATGTAAAACTACTAATATTAATAACGAAATTCATCAGTGATTCTGAAAAAATTGTGGCGCTTCTCGTGACTATCGACAATCCCATAGCTTGACCACAGTCCACTCGTGCTCTCGGTGCGTGTATAGTAAGGCTATATGTTTAAATAGATTGGTCCGGAGTGTACCGGAAATGGACATAGACATAGTTTAACATGGATATTGGCGTCCAGGACTATGCCCTGGAATGCGGCCGTAGGCTACATGAGTAGTCGAAATGCGGCCGTGAATGGTGAAAAGGTTGGCCACCCCTGCGTTAGAGGTATTTTTGTAATAAAGAAACAATACATTTTTTCCGTGTGTCCAATCAATATTTTCACGTGACGAAGTCACTGAGAGGCTTCCACGGCAGACCTATAGCTGTGTGTAAAAACAATTGCTTGACCTTTCCTGTATTCTATTTAATTATACAGATCAACATTTAGCCGACTTATGTCAGTGATCGAATGCCATCTTCGATATTGCCATTGTGATATAGTTACAAATAGACAAGGTCTCTGTATCAATCGATGAATATTAGATAAATTATTTAATTATTTCGGTTTCGTTAAATGATGTTACCAATCTAATCTCGCATTTCACAGCTGAAAGGGCGCAATAAGGTTAACAACCGTCTTCTGAAGTCAACACAGGCAGACCAGGTTGGACGGATATCAAAGTGCGGCGAATCAAGGACTGCAACTATTGCACTCGAGTCGCCTTCACCCACGCCGCAACGTTCCCAATTACCGACCACCATGAACGGTAAAATAGTCGGTACGTATAGATAAGCGAACAATTTGTCTTCCGGACATTTGAATACAACATGCTTTCGCAGCGGCAAATCCTTCGGAAGAACTTATGGCGATAGTCGGATACGAACGTCTTGCCGGTGTTCAGAGAGGCTGTCACGTCAATAACGAACAGTTCGGGCTTGATTTGGACGCTATTCTCAAACTGACCCCCGCGCAGCGGCCGAGATATTACTTTTCGGATAAATATCGGGTAAGTGAGAATTGTAAATTTCCTATTGACTCGTTTTGGCACGGTGGTGTGAAAAGGTGCTCTGCGTGTAAATATCTCCATCTTATGATTTGGGACGTTAAATTCAAGCTTTTTTCGCACCAAATTGACATTCACTACATGGTACAGTATAGTACAGTACACGGAATTAGGTGAAATGAAGTCAATTGCATATTTTACGACTCTGTGACTGAAGCGCGAGCACGCCCGCTACACACGACGCGACGCGAGCTCTCACAGCGTGTGCTTCGCAATTCGCATGTTATACTTTGTCGTCGAGATTTAGGTTGGAAATTGATGTCAGGTGGAGGAGCGCATGACATTAATTGGCCCTCTGCTGTGACAGCTATAGTGTCCCCCAAAGTATATTTCGATGCAAAAGTGACATGATGTTGAGAGTTTTTTATTTATTGTATATTGTACCTTAGAATCTGCCATCCCCAGAACTTGCAGAATACTCCGCCGTCCGCCCATGCTTCTCATCTCAATGCGCTGCTCGTACAATATGAGTGGAATCTAAATCCCTATGCGACATCATTTAGCGATTTGAAAGCTAGTTTTCTGAGATAGCAGACCTCGGTTCTAATGGAATATTACATGTTTGTTTCCACCAAATCGCCCCGCATCACTAAGAAACAACGCAATTTACAGAATTGCTGTGTGCGGTGTATATGGTGTTTTGCGACAGATTAGGTAATTTACACCTGGTTGATATTCTCTGTTTTGATTTCGTAGCTGCCTACTTGTAGCACGGCCCACTTCTAGGCTTTTTAGGTCACCGCTCACACCAATCAGAGGGCGAGGAGGTGCTACAGCTGTGGATCATTCCACTGCGCTAGCTCGCCACTCAATGTACAGAATTATATCAGAATTCTACCGGGATGTAGTGCGGTTAGCAAGATCGGAAGGATCAGCCGACATTGACATGACATAGTAACTGTTTAAATATTTGGGACTGTCGAATATACAACAGCACTGTGACCGAAGTGTGAAATTACTTGTAATTAATTGTTACTTCTGTTGGATGGCAGAATCTTCCGAATAAAAAGTCATTGCTTAATCAATCGCTAGCAAACCTCCGCACGACTTTAGCGTGTCCAGAGTTTTCTTTACAGCAGAGCTGGGCAACGTGCGGCCCGCGGGCCAAATGCGGCCCGCGTAGCTATTCTATGCGGCCCGCGACAAGTTGTGCGGATTTCCAAACATAACTCTACTTTTGAATGTTTGATGTGTTAATTAAAACCATTGGCTGTATAAACTGAACAGGAAATTGGTCTACTTTAAAGCCTGTTCATTAATGTGCCATAATACGCTGTCTTCGTACCTGGGATGTGTAATAACATGCGGTCCCGTGCAAGCCTTCTTGAGGCTCTCATTGACTTTACTTCTACCTGTACTGGTGCTATAGACTTCAATAGATATTTTTCTGTGGCGAGGTAATGTCCATACAATGTTACTTCCATCGAGATAACAGCTATTACCCAAGCATAAATAGCAGACGTTCAATACTGCTCCTCGTATATTACCAGGCAACGTGAGTCCATAATGGATGGAAAGTACGTGAATTTACCAAATTCCATCCATATAGCGGGATGTAAAATCAAATTTTACCTTGAAAATGAGTTAAATGCACAATTGTGCATAGATACTTATGGTCGTACATCCCCGCAGCAGTTGAGTATTTTAATTGGTTTTGTTTTAATACCAGCTTTTTGATATTTGTTGGGGTTGTACATGAAAACAGAATCCACCACATACCAATGAAATACTGTATTTCCATCAGAACATGGGTGTTTGACACAATTGTACTTGTGCAAGGGCGCGAAAACATAATTCGATACCTGAAATGCGGATTACCTGATTTACACCCTACTCAGGAGTGAAAATCGTCGAATACACCATTTCTTTCTTACCCTGTAGATATTTTACGCATTTACAGTTTGTTTAATATAGTTGCACTCGTCAAGCCGTGTCTATCAATCCTACAATTACCGATATAGAGTATAGAAATGCTTACATTGTACACATGCTTTAAAATGGTCGTTGTAAGTACTTGAGCATTATTCAAGCGGCCCTACTCTGAAGTTCGAATTACTATAAAGGTTGGGAGCAACTTCACAGTACGTCAATTAACACTGAATATTTGTATACTGGAGTCACGGGTTAAACCCGTCACTTTGGTTTGTGCCGAGCAGGTCGACGAGTTTGAGGATTTTATTTACAGTCGGTCTTATGATGACAAAAACACGAAGACAGACACTCGCTCAAGGGAGGGCGATTTTCAGAAGAACTGCAAGGTTCGCTAAACATCAAGGCTATTTCACCAATCTGCACACTGCGCTGAAGGCAGCGACCATAGACAATAAGCTTGGTACCATCCCAAATACCATCTAAAACGGGGGGGGGGGCAGGCGCGAAGAAGCAGTGAAAGTAAAAAAGTTCCAGCTCCGCGCGATTCACCCCTCATGGTTATTGTTCTGTGTATTATCCGACCGTCCCTTTCTCATTACCTAACATCGACACACTTAATAACAACTTAAAATGCGCTGGAGAATATAGCTAAAAAAATTCACTCGGCCCGCCAACGTATTTTCCACTCATGATTTGGCCCGCGGAGAAAAATAATTGCCCTCCCCTGCTTTACAGTTACACCAATCGTCGTGTTATAATTACGTCACAAACATATACGTTGCATACCGAGAAAACTCAGCCACTAATGTATATTCCCATTGCCAGTGGTTTGCTACCTGGGGGTCGCAAAGATGTTGGATTTATGTTTCTGTCACTTTTTTTATATATAGCAATCAGCTCCCCAAATATGGCGTACGTAGGTCTGGTGGCTGGTGGCGAAGGTGCTGCACTGCTGCAGCTTACCAAATTTAGAGGTGGGTTTCGGATCATTGTCAAATCGCGAAATGGGTCACGAGTGTAGAAAAGTTAAATTATGTTTTAAGTTGTGCATAGTAGTGGGCCAGATTTACTCTTCAAGTTTTCAATGCGGGCAAAAGGAGCAAGGATGTCATGCATAACCGCTAATTAATTAATGCCACTGAGTTCAAAGCCTTATCAAGTAACCTTTTGAAGCATTATTTTTGCAGAGTACACTACTTATAAAGATGTCATACACAGGAATTTATTTTTATTGCGGTCACAATGCACAAGACTGTTACCTTCTGCTTGTTACCGATTTTGGATTCTTTGATATCAATTGTCCATGTCCAGATTAGAATTCCATACCTTACGGCGATATTGCCGATATGGTATCAATCCTAAATCATCAACTTGTTCTCAGTAAACAGAATTTGTTAACATTGGAGAAGCTGGAAACATGCTGGGCCCGCGATCATAGCGCGCCTGCCAGCCTTCAAAATATTTTTACGACTTAATCGGCGATCTCAGGTCTACTTCACAATCCATTTCCAACGAATAGAGATATATTTTATTGAACAAGGCTTATTCGATAATGAATACTACACATTTTATTGACAGCTACTTTTGTGCGAAGTACCGAAATGTGGAAGCACCAGCTGGAAGAGAGCTCTTGTTACAATGGAGGAGATAGCACATGAACAATACCCAGAGAAGATCGGAGGCGGAGAGGCTCACACATTGGGCGCGTATTTGTACGTATGAATTTTATTCACGTATATAGGTATGGTTGCAGTCAAAACAAGAGTCAATTTAAAACCAACATGTTCAGTGCACGACATGGAATGATTCTTGTATCCAAGAAATACTTTCACGCGGCAAAATTGCAGAGAGAGGAGTTCATGGCAGACTAAGGTCCATAGACCAGGGCATGGTATGGTATGGTATGGAGCAAGAATTTTCCATACTCCATACTTGCCTTCCTCTCTCCATACCATACTTGCAATTTTCCATACCATACCAACATTGTGCCATACCATACTTGATACATATTCCATACTTTCAAGTATAGTACTTTTTCTAGCACCTGTATTACCGGTATTGATATTTCGGATGTCATTATTGCTTAAACTAGCCATGATGCGAATCTAATTCCTGGTAATAGTTTTACAGAGTCTGTTGTGGTGAGGTGCCGTGTAGCCTACGTCTACTATACAGCTTCCACGAGCAAAATGAGATAGTCAGCAGATTGTCATCTAGGACCGCCCATAAAATGGACGGGCGACATACCGCCTGCGGCCCGCGACGAGATTTTGTCCGGCCCGCGGACAGTTTCCCGTCTCACATGATAATGTGGCCCGCGGCCCCAGTCTGCCGAGATTCGCCACTACCTGCCTTAACGTCAAATTTTAGTGACTGTATGTTATTATATACATGTGCGCACTGCACAGCGTGCAAGAGTGGACCTTACGCGTAAGTTCGTCGTAGCGAGATGACTTGCACTATCGGCATTTACGATGTACTCAACCCTAATGAATTGATATCTTGGTAAATTTTGGGTACCGGGCTTATCAAACACTTTGGAATCTTAATTAAGGATTGCACCGTGAGTTAGTTGATCACAGAGAAGCAGGCAGGGCGGCGCCTATGACAATACGGTTGTCAAATCCACATTGTATTCGTCATCATCGGCGAGAAATGCCTCTGAAGTGACATTGCTGTCGTTAAAATACATTCATTAAATACGATTTATTCCTTGTATATAAGGGCGAATAATGTTTCGATTCAGCAGTCCAGTCCGCCGAGTACTTAATTTTCCTATATCCGGCCCGCCGACTGGAGAAGTTGCCCGCCCCTGCTCCATAAGAATATCATCGCATTTCCGGTACATTGGCATGAGGCACATGCAAGTTTGAAGTAAATATTCGCAAAATAATTTATAATATAGGCGCACCCATAAGATAACCCAGCTGCAGGCGATCAATACTGCAGCGATCTGCGTGATTATTAGTACAGTATTTGGTTGGGGTTAGCGTGGCGAGAATTTCAAACTCTATCTACCCCACTCCCTGATCTATAATCTTAATGCGAGAGCGTTTGAAATATGACCAATAAGAGATCTCGGTATGTAAATAGTGTAATTGTGCAGACAATATTTCAGAGGAAACGTAATTATCAACAGTGGTGGCTTTTGGGGTGGGCGAGGTGGACGGTCGCCCGCCCCCCCCCCCCCTATTTGGATTTTGCGCTTTTTTCAAGGAGAATGACGAGTAAACATGGAAATCCGTGCACCAAGCAAGAATATGATTCCGTACAGATGTGTCAATCATCATCAAATCACTGCATTTGTTAGAAAAGTCCCGTATCCCGATAATCATCACATCTCTGCGTGCGGTAGAATTACTTAGTTTTGATGTAGTCTATCCTTAGACACATGCAAAATAGACATGGGCGAATCCAGCACCTGGGCAAACCTTTGTGGTGCTGAAAGATAGATAATAATAACCGATGCGGAAGGGGGGTCTGGGGGGCTCCGGCCCCCAGAAGTTACGGATAGATACTTATAGGGGGGGCCCATAAGTCTCGCCCAGGGCCCCCCCGTTCGTAGGGCCACCACTGATTATCAATCACATTGAGCAATTAGTTCGTTTGCATCATGAGTCCTTGTAAGCTGTCGTCACTCAAGGAATGAGGTAGTTAGAGTGGCCTACATTACCAATTATTGCGTCACACGATAGACTTATGTTCGGAGACGAGATGTCTAGCTAGACTCAGTAGAATATCGGATCAACATTACTGTTGTCATTATTACATCACAAAATCATGTCATTCCAAGTGCCCTTATAAAACCGTTGCGTGTATTTGTTCCTACACAGCGTTCAATAGTTCACGTTCACACATAACAAAATCGATCGTATTCCGGGAACAGCGAACAATGTACGCTTCATGAAGCTTGCACAGATCACGATAAAATGTATAAAATACCAAAGTATGGAAGTATGGAAATGTCGTTCCGTACCATAGATTAAAATCTTCCATTCCATACCATACTTGCATTGTTCCATATTCCATACCAAAATATCGATCCATACCATACCATACTTCCATACCATACCATACCATACCATGCCCTGCCATGGACACAGAAACAACTGCATGCGTGACTTTTTCCCATATTCATGCCAATGTTATCAATAAATAGTCTATCCTGCTCCATGGAGTGATTCCCACAATAATCCCCCTGATTGACCACACCATATGCACGCAGGGAATTCATCATCATTTATGTACTTTGATAGGCCTTTGGGTTTATCGATTTCCTCAACATTTTTCAGTACCACGAATGGAATAGAGAACGATATCTTCCAACGATGACATTCTGTTATTAGAAATTTCCGGGCAAAATTCATCCAGACTCGCGTTGCAGAAACGTATGGCGTAATTTCAACAAAAGTGACCCAGCCAGCGTCGCGAAAACCAAGGAGAGAATCTCCGACTATACCAGAGTGATGACAGTTCGCGAACCGCTCGAGAGGCTCGTTTCCGCATACAAGGACAAAATGTTACCGACTGGCAGCGGCGGAGCATCGTTTGGCAAAATGTCTCAACGCATCCACAAAGCCTACGCGGGTGGCATTGGTAGGTGGTCTTTTTGCCCCGGGTCCTAGCATATTTCTGTGTAAAAGTAGGCGTGCACGTGCATTTTGACGGTACAATTCGACACAGCCTATATCGACTGTTCAGTGTTCAAACAATTGATTTGCCTCGGTGTGATTCGTAGGGGTGTTTTCAAGAAGTTGTACATGCCATTTTTTCAGCAGCTTCGCCTTCGCGTGAGATAAGTCCAACCGCGTAGCAAACATGAGCGCTGATTTACTCATTCAACCCGGTTCCGGATTTTAGCCTCAAGTCTAAATCCAAATTTTGCATCATGTCGATCTGATCGAAGCATAGTTGTTCTTGGTATTGTTGTTGGTATGAAATCTTCTACATCGCAAAACGGCGTGATGAATGCCAATCATTTATTTACTGGATTTCATGGTCGTTTACGTTTTCGATATGGCTATAGTTCCATCACCAGCGACATCACAGACATAACAGCTTCGGTATTGACAAGTATTGTATGTATTACGCAGCGTAAAGAGGCCTATATTCAGTCCGGTGTATAAAAACGGAGTTTGTATTTTTTCAACTAAATTTGTTGTAGACGCTCGAACAGTATTTCCCTCTAACGTAAGAGGTCGGCGTGCCTTTATAGTCTTCAAGGACGTCAATAAACGTCGCTTACGTTGAATTGTTTTTGACGGAGCACAACCTGTGGCAAAAACCTCACCAATTTACATAAATAATATTATATCGTAGTTTAGACATGGCATGTACCAAGTTTTATTAGTTCGTCGTCGTTAGGCGTGCGTGCAATTATGCATTCGCACATAAAATTCAAACGACACAAACTGAAACTATTTCATGACCCGATTAATTGAGATGACGTGACTTGTCACTTTGAAAATTTTCGTGACTGACCTATAGTTTTGACTTATCCTCATGTTGAGTACACCCATATGTGCTTTGCAAGCCGCATGTAACGAACCGCCTCTCCACATTCGACACTAATATTTGTGTATGAATTATCGGTGCCACTTGCTTGGTCAGGAATACAACCAACACCCATCAACTGAACTACTAACTGATCCATGGCATGAAATTTACTCCTTGATAAGACCAAACTTCAAGACGTTCAATACCCTGTCAAAATTCCCTATTCTGGAACGGTTGGTGGTGGAAAAAGAACGAATTCAGTTCGCGGCACCCTGGACAGTTCCACCCCCCACGGTCGACAGATCATTACTTCGGCTTATACGAAAGGGGGACTCGCCGATCTCAAAGAAATCGTGTTTCAGAGATTACCTTTTCGAGTGCCACGACCAAGCCGTCGAGATCTACACAGACGGTTCTAAGACGGCTACAGCAACGGCTTTCGCGATTTACATACCATCACAGTCAGTCCGACTTGGCCAGATCTGCCCGAGTTTATTTTCCGTTTTCCAAGTGGAGATGCTAGCTATCGCTAATGCCCTATCGTCAGGCCTGTTTATTTTTGGATATTGGGTTTTATTTTTGTAGATTCTCCAGAAATAAGATTTAAAAACATCCAAAAATAAGCTTTTTTTTGGATGATGTTTTTTCAAGTTTTTTAGTGAAATGCACGAGTCAGAGCAGTGTAAATACTGTTAAAACAACCAGGAAACTCACAAAAACAGCATGTGTGTGCGGGAGGGGGTCTCCGAAACGCTAAAAGTACTTCCACTAACTGGAAGGATCAGAGGCGACACGACAAGGGTTGAAGAGGCGGCATGGTATGAAATCGTGCGAGTGTGGTGCGTGCGGGACCTTGTGACGTAGGCCGAATACCGCCACTTCTACATCAATAACTTCGTCCACACGATGATGTGACTGAATGGCTATCTCCAACGGCAACAGGACTTGATTCAGGAAAAGAAAAGTATGTGCCCCAAGTTTGTAGACACATGTTGGTTGTCAATTAAGAAGATGACCACTTGGTTGACTAGACACCGTACCAAACTCCTCGGGGTTATAAACGACAAAAGTCCGGCCTGTGCACCTCCGCTGCAGTGGTGGATCCAACTAATCATCCTCGAGCGCATGGCGACAGAGCTGAGCACTACCGTCACAAAGATTCAGAGACTTGGTCATCTGAACGTGGAGCATCAGGATGAGCTCCATCGCCTGGTCGAACGCCTTCGAGCTCGGTGCCCGCTGAGGACTGGGACAATGACACCCGCGGCAAGGAAGGTCCTCTGGTCAGAGGGTGCTGGACTATCAAGTTCACTGAGTCACGCAATTTCGTGGAGGATCAGAGTGTGCACTGTGCAGTCCTTGACCTTCTCGAGAATATCGACGAAGAAGAGAAGCAGTCCACGTTCGAGGCAGCCAGGAGCCTTATAGCAGGGCTCATCGACGGCATAAAGAAAATTGAAGTTGCCGACAATGAAAGGGTTCTGCCCTGTCTACCACATCAAGTGGTGCAACCTCGTAGGCAGGACAGAACAAACACATCTTGCTCTTTTAGATTCTAATAATATAAACAAGAGTGATACATATATGTAAGCTACTTTATTTGCAGCTCAGTGAATTGATCGACAAACACCGGGGGGGGGGGTTGTCGAACAAGTGGACACCTGAGTAGATACAGAATATCGAAGACCAATTCCAATCCATGTCTGTCTGATACAAAATGGACGTCACTTTCAGGCACATTATTGACGAGCGACAGTTCCTTGGACCCACATGGCTCGATGTTTCCCACAACTGCGACGGTCGAAGCCGATTTCTCGAAAATCAACTGGGAGAAAGGTCTCTACCGGGCGCCACCAACTGATTTTTATTTGGAGGGCATTCTCCAGGCCAAAGACTTTGTGACGAATATTAGAAAGTTAGATCAAGATCACTGATGATGTCGATGTGTTGAAGAACATGAATACATGATAATAACATACTTTCGGTGAAGTTTTCTATGTAGTATTAGGGCTAAAAACACCTTCCTTTCTTATTTTTGGAGATTCTCCAAAAATAAAATTTGAAAACATCCAAAACTAAGCTATTTTTGTTATTTTTGGAGAAATCCAAAAATAAACAGGCCTACCTATCGTGGATAATCGATCATGGCAGTCGAACCGATAAATATGTTATTCTGACAGATTGTCGTAGTGTTCTGCCCACAATCGCCACCCCGAACCGCACACCGAGCAGAACGTTCAATAAGATTTTTCCTCTCTTCCTGCAGTTGGTAGGGATGGGGATCGACGTTGCCTTCTCCTGGGTTCCAGGACATAGTGGCATTCCCGGCAATGAGGTTGCAGATGAACTTGCACGTTCCACCGCCTCTTTCGCATTTGACAGTCAAGGAATACCTCAAATTACCTATAGAGATGTCAAGAACGAATTACGCAAATACGTCCGGACTGAGTGGCAGACCGAGTACCGTTCAACAGAGACGGGAAACCACTACAAACGTTCCCACCAAACGGTACAAACAACATTTCCCTCGATGCACAGATCGCGTTTGCATGAAACGATAATATTCAGTCTCCGGTCCGGCCATTGTCGCCTAAAGGGTATTTATTTAAAATAGGCTGCATCGACACGCCTTTGTGTGACTTATGCCTCGTACCCGAGAATGTGGATCACTTTCTCCTCGCATGCCCAAAATACGATTGGCACCGAGCATATTTAATTGATTTCTGCTTGAACTTGAAAGTTGAGTTCACCACATATAACCTTCTCGTACGACCAGAACTTCTCTCCCCTCTCGTCGAGTTCGTCCTGGCCAGCAATGTTTTGATTTGAACAAATTTTCTTCAAGGCACACGATTTGCGACAGGTAATACGACATTCCTGTCGTGGCGCACCAGACCGATAAGGTGACAAGCGCCACAATGTCCCATTTTCAAAATTAATAATAATAATAATCCTCATGTTGAAAATTGGAAGTCGTCTTGCTCTCTTCGGTGTTGGCACCCAGGAGCGCGAAAGGCGTTTTATCCCCGTCGTTTACTTTGTTGGTCAACATCATGACTGATGAACCTCATTTCATTTGTTAAATTTGCCGCCTCATATAATACGCCCCTTTGAATCCGCTATAAGAGTACCATCTGTAGGTCAACAATATCGGAACTATCGTTTGACAGAAAACCGCATCACAGAAGTAGCACATGCATCGTGGAAAGAGTTTGTTCGATATCTCCTCGACAAGAATCGAACTATCTACATTGATGCGCACTGGCAGTTATTTTCAAAAATGTGCTATCCTTGCATAAGCGCGTACCACCACATCGCGAAATTGGAGACTATACATTATGACGCCCAATATGTATCGCGGTTGATAGACTACGACTTGTCACCGTTCTTTCCTGGTAAGCAATGTACTCTTCAGGTTTAATCACAGGCTATTAACGCTGGCCCTTAACTGGCTGTGGCACTTTTTGGCTGAGCGTTCAATCTTTCGCTGACGTTGCATTAGTAGAAGTACAACGTCGTGTAATAACATCCTCATCCTAATCCTTTTCTCGTGGTTCTCTGGGACAGATTAACACAAACGATTTTTGTTACAACCATGCAACGGCGCGCTGTAGATGCATCTCTGGCTGAAGTTGTTAATAGTTGAAATTTTCATGCTGGCCATTCCTACACCCCGCACGTGGCAACATCTATTGTTGGAATGTATCGTGGATTCAAATAGATTATTTTATTGTTCTGAGATTTAGAGTTTTTGAATTAGTCTCATCACGGCGAGTATAGTCTGCCGCTGTTGAATTGGGTATATAGATGATGTATTTGTAGAAAGACAAAAACAATTTTCACGATAATATTTGCTTTTGTTCAACAGCATCGAAAGGGGTTTCACGCCACCGTAAATGGTCGACGGAATATCAAAACTATTTTAAAAGCCTTTCTAAAGAAGACCGAGAAGGACTTTACGCCATGTACATGGAACAGTATGATTTGTTTGGATACACGAATCCAAAATCTTTGCTGATTCGTGACGAGTAGAGGCGATCATGGCTTGTTCCTTTTAAAGAGTCACGCCCTGAATCAGTTATGATTGTGTCAAGACTGTGAATTGACCACTAGACAAGAAACTGGGACTACTTGCCTACGTATTGTTGTGGCTTGTACCCTGTAGATCTGTCGAAGCCAAGTGTAAATTTTACAACTGTGATATTTCTTTTCATTATCGGGTATATCGTAAGCAAGTGTAGGCGTTGAAGCCAAAGCAGTAAAATTTAATGTCGTAAATCCGCGACATTAAACTATTGGGTAAGCGAGTTGTTGGTTCGAGTCTCGACTCTGCACGTTTCTATGTGTCGGAGGTTTATTTGGGTTCCTCGTCGCTAACCACACTGTCTCAGCAGTGTTTCGAAAAGCCCAGAGTGATGGTGAGCCAAGCCAAGAAAGTCGGCAGCGAAGACCAAGTTATGGGCGCATGAAAAGCGACAGAAACTGATGGTGGAACAGCGCGTGCATGGATGTCGTCTGTAGTATGACGAAAGACCTTAAAGACATCTGACGTTAGGCTACTGTATCAGTTCATTAATATTTTCATCATTTCAAAACACCACAAAACTGCGATACAATGAAAAGATAGGATGGTGTCGAAACGACTTGCAGTATAGTTTTTGAAATCTGACACCCACCTTGGCTTAGGCGAAGTAGAGAAGAGGCATGCACACTGAATGAAAAATAAAGCAAATGATATAAAAGGCAAGCGATAAAATGAGGTGGCATGTAGCGGACGGCGAGTCGATATGTTAGGTCGTGATCCGGTAATTCTGTGGGCTGACTAAGTATTAATTTGGAAGAAATTGCTTACATTTCGACTTGAATGCGGATAAGCTCGACGACCGTCGGATAGCCGTAGAGATGCTGTTCCACAATTGGGATCCGGCAAACTTGATAGAGCAATGCGTTTTCTTATATTCCGTCCTGATCATATGGTAGTTGTTCTTCGTTGACGCGCGTGTGCCGTACTTGTGCGCTTTTGACTCCGAGGGGAAGTAGTCGTTCGAGGGACAGTGACCGCAATGGAACTGATACATAAACTTGGCAATTTCTAGCTTCCTCATATCTAGAAGACCAAATCTTTTGAGTCACGATTTATCAGTTGTACATCCAGGCCACCGTACGGATTTGGAAGTGATACGGATGATCCGATGTTGTAGTTTTTGCAGTGGGTCAATCGTGTGCTTGCTGGCAGCACCCCAGCAAAGAATTCCGTATCGTAACGTTAATAGGAATATAGCAGTGTTTCTCAACCTTTTTGTCTTCGCGGACCCCTTTTGGACTGTCACGGACCCCCGCGGACACCCTCAAGTTTTAGTTTAAATTTAGCTCAGTTATCATCTAACCGTCATCTCTCTTGTGCAAATAATAACTATAGGCTAGTGATAAGCATCACACTATGTGTAGAAATTCGGTTTCTGTGTGGATATCCGCGCCTTCGATTTGATATAAACGATTGCCAAAGATCTATTCCCAAATAGATAGCTGTTGGCGAATGTAATATTAACGTATACCACTTGTGACGACACCTTTTGGTATGATCGCAATATATATAGGCTAGCATCTAGCACCAAAATTGAGAAACAGATTATTTGATGAGCGTCAAGCCCATCCATTTCCATGTGGCAGATAAGATTGAATTTATTCTGGAATAGTGGTAATGTATATTATATATGAAAATGAATTCTAAGGCAAAGTTTCAATCCCGTTACTGTGACATATTAGGAAATAACTTCAGGAGTTTATTTCAGACCATTGTTCACTAATTTGCTGAGACTGACGACTTCAAATCCAAAATGATTTGCAAACCTTTCGAAGCTACCCTGATTGGCCTTACTACTGCAACTTAATATTTTTTCCACAAACTTCATCAAAAAACCCCTAAACGACAATATGTTTGTATCAGTAGCAGGGCTGTGGAGTTGGAGTCTGGGTAATTTTCGCTTGATGCAGTCGGAGTCGTGAAAACTATAGTAGCTGGAGTCGGAGTCGTGGGGAAAACACTGAATGGAGTCGGAGTAGGAGTTTGTGAGAATGACCCTGACTTCGACTCCGACTCCAACTTCTCTATCATGAAAACATTTGCTTTCAAAGAATTTTCAATAGAATCTTTATGTACCACCAATCACTGTTATTAATAACCGCATACAGATCAGGTGCGGCCAGCCCGTGGCACGCAGGCCAAATTTGGCACACGAGAAGGTTAGGTGTGGCCTGCGAGATAATTCTCGAAATTATTCATGGCATCAAGTACAATTGCAAGGCCAACGAAAATTTGATTCGCATGACCGCGAAATTTGATGATGACTAAAACAACAGTTCTGACGCATTGACGTATCCAGGGACCAGCCACATTATCCCAGATCTTCGTATATGACCATAAAGTAGAATATTTCATAGCATATTTATTTGACTTGAAATTTTTCTCGGTACTTCGCATGATTCATTGTCACTAGATTTCTTGCATTCAGTATTTGAGCCCCCTTCTGAAAATTATTAATACATATTATTCACAGAATTGAGTCTGACTATATTCACAATTAAGAGATAACGTGTCGTCCAACATGCGGCTTCGCTTGTGCACTCGCAGCGAGATCGTCGACAAAACATTAGCACAAAATCATAGAAGCATGTTCACTCGTACCGTTGTGGGGAAGCGAGTGGCGCAGTTGGTTAAACACTGGTTTATGGTTCGAGCCTCAGCTTTGCCATGTTTCTATGTGTCGGAGGTTTATCTGGGCTCCTCATCGCCGATCCCGCTGTAATACAGCGCATTGAAAAGCTCAGACGAAGAGAGAGCCGAACTCTTGAATTGAGGCAGCAAATGAGCCGGAAAAAAACTCAAAGTGGACAAAAATACATTATGAAATTTACTGTGCGGGCGCAAATGACCAAGCTGTTGAAAGCGCCAATTATATGTGTCAATAAAACAAAAACAAAACTCATACCGTCGATTTTGCTATGTCTAAACGTCGAATAATCCTGTCCTTGCTAAATGAGCCCATTGCTATACAGATGCGACCCCCAATGTATGTTAGGAACATATTTATTTATATAATTCAATCATTATCTTGCAAAAAAATTTCGCGCTCTGCGCGACCAGGGCCTGATTGCGCGTTGCACAGTTGCATGACATATTGTTATCAATTTTAAAGCGTATTAATATAAGTCTTGTTTGCAATGTTACCTAATTCGGTTCTCTCCTATCGGACGACTAAAAAAAGGTTATCAACATTCCAGCTGCCCGTGCAATGGTTCGTAAATCTCATGTGTCTCTTTGGCCGAAAAAGTTGCCCACCCCTTATATAGATAAAATTAGACAATTCTGGCGAATTACAACTCAGTTGCACACGGGAAGAAGATCGCAATATGCGTTTTCGCGATGCAGCCAAAATTGATGCATTTTTTGGAATTATACCATGATACTGTGACAGAGCAAATGCATCGGCCGGTTTTGTAAAATTGTAAAAATGATGTAAATATGACCAAACGATGCTTCCCACTTGACAAAATTAAAAATATTTGTAGTGTAGCTTAGCTGTTTGGGTCGAACAAATGATTAAGAAAGACTGCAAGTCCCAATCCTTGAATACTTGAATAAGTAGGCTACATGTAGACTAGACATAGGCTATGGTCTTTGACTTCTTAACTAAATTCCATTTATGACCAATGGCTATTAGTAGTAAGAGTGTGTGTGCTTGTAATCAGGATAGTGTGCAATGACAAAATTAGTAAGTTCAATCTCTTTATTAGTTGCTGACTCATACACAAGAGCTACACTTAGATTTCTTATCTACATTTTTATTATACAAGCTGCCATATTTGAATGATTCACACATTTCAGGATATTAGAGAGTCCATGTTATAAAAATTGAAAAAGGAAGGATATTTAGCAAATCTTTCTTTCGTGTTAATTGCATAGTGGATAATTCGAGCTGTGCCACAAAGAAACAATTTAGCATGTTACCGTTAATCATATGTTTACATATGTTTAATGACTGTATGATAGTCATTCAACCGACAATGTGGCATATAATTTTCGAAGTAAATTGGTAATAATGTCGGAGTCGGTACGTTTAAAGACCCAGGAGTCGGAGTCGGTACGTTTAAAGAATCAAGAGTCGGAGTCGGAGCCGGAGTCGGTATATTGAAAATGTGTGGAGCCGGAGTCGGTGTTAAAATTTACCGACTCCACAGCCCTGATCAGTAGGCTATTTGCACTTTGGCAATTAGAATGAGTTTTTGCGGTAGGATGTTTCATCTCAGATGGACATGCTGTTGATGTGAGTCCTGAAGTTTTAGCAGGTAGGAATTAAAACTGCATCGTGATTTCCCTATGATTAAAAAACACAAATTAGGTCATCAATAATTTTTCAAATTTGTAGTGTTGAAAAGTATCAACTACTGTCAGAGAGTAACGAAATCGGCGGAACAGACCACATACCTTCGATAGTTGTGGTTTGTGTGACTGCATGTGACTCTTCCAAGACATGTCCGAATCCAGTAAAGCACCAAAGTATTTGGTCTTTTTAGCGCTGAAATTACTGTATTGGGCGCAAATGCTGAGTGAATGAAAACAAAACAAAAAATACATGTAAATTCGCAACTGCAAACAAATATTTTCGTCATTATTCAAAGCAGTGATTACAAGTCACTTTTACATTAGGCCTACCAATGCTATGTGCATTGCATTTTTTTACAACATATCGATATATGTTTGCGCCGCAGAAATTCATTGTAGCTTACACAGAAGAATGAATTCATATTTGGTATCTGTCTATATTGGTCATACAGGCGCCTAAATAGCAGACGCCAAAAATAGTCCTGTCCGGACAATTTGAGTCCAACAGTACACATGCCAACCGCAGAGGAAAACGATCCACAACTGTGAGATGAAATGCCAACCTGGAATCGTGTGCGGCTCACGAAAGAGGATTTCTTTTAGCTTAATCTGGTACGTTTGGACGATTCCAACTTATTTTGACTATATAGCAGCGGCGAGTTCACAAACTAACAACATGCAACAACATAACTGATAACCAGCACTCCCCCCGAATATGTCTAATTAAATAATTATTAATGATTATGTGACCTTAATTTTCCAGGACACCACCTTCCTGAGATCTACATGGAAATCTGATCACGTCGGCTGAAAGAGGATCATAAACTCAAGCAATTACCAATATTATTGACAAACTTCAATATTGCATTTGAATTATCATGGCTAGGCGACACACACATAATATACACACACAGCACACACTGACACTGACACTCGAAAGAAAGAGCTCGCGCTTACACGTAGTTATACGAGTCTGGGATCGAATGCCCTATACACCTATATCCTATGCTCCCTATATGGGGACCAGGACCAACGTCTTGGGGATGACTGACGAAGTGCTGTTTCGGCACTGACTGTGACTTAACAAACACAACATTCTCATTCTGAGTCATTTTGCGTCTGCAACAACGAATTACAATAAATGAACCAGCTTCTACGGATTACTAAATGACCGTCGAGTGCCCTCAGATAAAATTAATGAAGGAAGTAAAGTTAGATTCATTCATTTGATGCTATACATATTTCCTTATTTTCTCAGACGTCTTTGACTTTGTAAACAATTTGGACCCAACGCTACAATTGTGACAAAATTTTGACATGTCAAAAAAAAAACGTCCAAGTTATATTGCATTCTCCGATGCCGTATCAGCTATAGCGAGGAATAGTGATGTTGGGCGCATGCGAATAACTTGTGTTGATCATCAACAACAAAATTTATCAACTAGAATAAAACTGAAACTCTCAAATAAGGTCTGCGTGTTGGTGACCCCTAGTTTAAAGCATTTTTTAAACACAATGTTTTAAAACATCATCTGTTTCAAATGCAACCCTGGTGACACCTATCGTTTATGCACTATATCAGTGGTTCCCAACCGGGGGGAATTCCCCCTTTGGGGGGTATTTTTAAATTTTTAGGGGGGAATCTGGCTTTAGGGTTGTATCGGAAGTAACACTGGGTTCAAAAGGTTTTTAGATTTTTAAGGTAGAAATGTCAAGTATATGAAACTATAGTTCTTTACAATTGTATGTTTCTTTTGGCGGATTTTTAGCTAGATTTATGTTTAAATGCTTTCCCTAATAATTCCACCCCCAGATAACGTGAGGCTCGCGAGACGATTTCGTTGGTTCCGCAACAGCCTCTCGACCAAATAGCTACCAAGCAGGAAAAAGTCACGCCGAATTCAGCACAAGGCCGCTGATGAAAACGTTTACCTTTTTTAAGGGGACTAGAAACCCAAAAACCTAAATTTCGGATGGCTACCCCCATCACCATGAAATTTTCACAGTTGCTAGATGTCGCTATGCTATAAACAAAAAACCAAAAATTTTCGTTCTACCCTGCAGATTGTGGATTTTTTTGTATTTCAAGGACAGAAAATGCACCGACACGGGGAATGCAAAATCTCGATATTGTGAAGCCCTATTTACGATTTAACGCCTTCTTTAGGAAGTACTAGGACAGTGCTGTGCTATGCTAAAATTTGAAAGATTACATGCAACCCAACTCGTAACAAAATATAAAGTTCGATCTCTGCGTGACTACTGGAGCGTGCTGCAACTCTGGAAATTTCAATACATTACAGTTCCATTACGGTGGCGTTCTGAAGAAAACGGCTGCGGCCAAAATTTTTCCATCGTTTTGCCCTTCAATTTGAGACCACATCATTTTTAGAGCGCAGTGCCCCTTTAAGCCAACAATGAGCTAGCGTGAAAAACATACGAAATTCATCGATTCGACTCAAGACCATCGCAAGCAAACTTAGTGATGTAATTTTCGGTAAAAAAAAGCAGGCTGAATTTAGCGCAATGTTGGCACAACGGAAAGTCATGAACTAACTTCTTTTGATTTAGTTATTTCCTAAATAACAGTACACCTAGTGTTAAATAATTGATGCGGAAGTAGCCCGCGGTACTTTATTGAAGTCTAATGCGGCCGCATTCAACATAATTTGGAAATATCTCTATGTTTGGTCATATATTGCTCGGTCAACTAATGGTTGTGCGTTAAAAAGCACCTTTATTAGTCACAGGCAACTTATTTCATAGGGGGGAATTTTAGCTCAAATATCGGCCGAGGGGTCCACAGGACAAAAAAGGTTGGGAACCACTGCACTATACTATAGTGACTATACCATATTTGCTTCTCTGGTCTCGTGTTCTATCAGTGAAACCGGCAATGCTTGAACTAAAGCTACTATGTAAACATCACTGACAATTGTGTAATGAAGAGTAATGTGCGCAATACAAACGACCTTTCGTTGAGGCTACGTGGACGTATGGTCCGCATCTGAGTATACATTTCAGAGATTTATAGTGCCAGAACGTAGAACTACAGACGCAGTGCAAGATTATACAACGAATTTCGCTATCATGCTGCTATCAGAATACGCCGATATTCAGTCGTTGGCGCTATTCACGGTTGTATTTATATTGTGTTGGAGGCTGTTACGCGGGGAAAAGCATAACAGCTTCAGTCGGTTACCACCAGGTAAGCGATCCATTTATAGAATGTTTGTATCAAGGTTTGGAAAACATAACCAACAGCATTGAGCTATTTCAGGTCCGAAAGGTTATCCCGTCGTGGGTAATCTACTGTCTCTCAGCTTACATTCAGAAAGAGATATGAGCGACTGGAACAAGACATATGGCCCGGTGTGCCGGATGAAGTTTGCGACTATGGAATTTGTTATCTTGGGCAGTCTGGAAGCCGTAAACGAGGCGTTTGTAAAGAAGAGTGATGTGTTCAGTGACCGATTACAAGACTCCATACCGGGATTCACCGGTGGCACTGGCATTGTTTTTCTGAATTACGGAAATCTTCTCAAAGAGCAACGACGCTTCGGTTTATCGACTTTAAAGCTCTTTGGCATGGGGAAGAAAAGTCTCGAACCGAAAATACTTGACTTGTGCACAGACCTGTGCGACACATTAGAAACGTATTGTAACTCGAGCGAGTTTGTGGACGTTAGTTTTCCAATTTACGAGCGAGTCGCAGCTGTCATTTCGCAACTGGTGTGCAACAAGAACTTACCGAAGGAGGACGGTGATTTTCGACAATGGCTACACCGTATTACTACCGGATCAAAGTACAGCGCTATTTCTGCAATCACCGTATTTTATCCGTCTTTAAAAGTACGTGGACAGTTCTCATTCCTTAAAACATATTGGACATGTAGCCTAAGTCATAATGTGATATCGTTTTTTCAGGTGATTCCGCCGTTCTGTTGGGGACAGCAAGATTCGCAAGAGCACGAACAGGAGGGATTCCGGCTGATAAAAAAACAGATTGAGGAACACCGAATCTCACGCGATCCCAAGGAGCCGAGGGATCTCATTGATTGCTTTCTACAGGAAATGGATGTCAGGAGTGAGCAGTCGCAGAACTTTTCGGAACAACTAGGTAGGCCTATATGTGTTCATTATCACATCCATATACGCGTCGTAATGTTGCTTAGTACGGAGAAGAGTTGACATCACAATACAGGATCACAATTATAACTATTTTGCGATAAAATACCTACCTACATAAATAAATTCTTACACGAGTATTGGACTGTAGGGCGGTAGGCACATTATTATAGTCTTCTCGAATTCAAATATAGAAATATTTTTGTCAGGATTTCGCGACGATCAACTGAATGGTCTCATAAGAGATTTGTTCCTGGCTGGGTCGGAGACTTCGTCCACAACCTTGTGTTGGGCGATTTTGTTTTTATGCAAGCACCCCGAGTACCAATCGAAATTACATGAGGAACTCGACGAAGAGTTGCATCAAAGACCGCCAAAGTACAGCGACGATTTAAATTTCGCGAAAGCTTGTATTCAGGCAAGTACCTGATGCATTCAATTTATTATGACAATCATGTTGATAAGAATGATACAGTCCATCCTCAAGATTACCGGACCACGACTGACCTATCGATCTCGCTTCCCATGACATGCCGCCCTATTTCTTGTCGCATTCTTTTTCCATACTATCTTCTTTGCTTTCATTCAGTGTGCATGCCTCCTCTTCACATCGCCTAGGCCAAGGTGGGTGTCAGATTCCATAGACTACTCCTTGTCGCTTCGACATCTTCCTGTCTTTTCATTGTATCGCATTTTGTGGTGTATTGAACTGATAAAATTGCTAATAAACCAATGATGATGATGAAACGTGTAATCTTTATTGTGATTTTTTTAGGAGACACTTCGTATGCGGCCTGTAGCTCCAATTGGAATACCGCACGTAGCGAGCAAAGACGCCACCATAATGGGTTACGATATCAAGAAAGGCTCGTGTGTGGCTCCAAACTTATTTCGCATCTTAAACGACGAGAGCTTGTGGCCCCAACCAGAAAAATTTGATCCCACTCGGCATCTCGACCAAAACGGAAATTTCGTGAAGCACCCGAGCTACATCCCTTTTTCGATTGGCCCCAGACAATGTCTTGGTATGCAGCTAGCCAATATGGAAATTTACCTTTTTTTGGTTTCGATGATTCAGAAATTTTCGTTTGAGTTGGAATCGGGGGAGGATATTGACATGCGAGGACAAAATATATTTACTCTGCGGCCATATCTGTTCAAAGTTAGGATTCGCCGAAGATAATTGCTCACTTTATTTGCTACGCTGAAAAAAAAATTCTTGCGAGATTTTATTTCTATCAGTATAAGTTTATATAGAATCATATTATATGAATCACAGTTTTATGTATAATATTATTTCATGGTAATGGCCTATATAGATACACTATCACATTCACCTTTCTAAAATACGGGTATTACTGTAATCTGTTATTTGTTATAATTAGAACTACAATTTTTTAGGAGGTGATACCAAACGAGACGGATGTATCCTCGTTTGACAATTTTTTGAGTAGTAGGTGAAAATGCGTATGATTCCGAACCTGAGATTGCATCGATGCCACATATATGCTTCTTTTTCCATCTATTTTACAGATCACTGAAAATGCTGCATTTCACTCTTCCAAGTAACTGATCATTACTTAAATAAGCAATGAATATATGCTTTCAAGCAAGTAGCAATATTTCTTCGCAAACTCTTGAAAGGTTCTGGTTCATGTGAACGTAAACATTAGTTTGTTGCGAACGCGAACGTCACTTTGCACTTTGTTCAGTCCAACACTTCATCAACGTTATTAATAAGTTATTAATATATGTATATAGATATTGGTGGGCTGAACCGAAGATTCATCCTTGTCTCGTCTATATACCTGTGTTATATATCAACAAACATGGATATAATCAGCGGTATCTGTGAGAGCGGATAGATGAGACGATAGCAAAGTGGGTCCATGTAGTTAATGTAGCACCTTGCGGTCAGTGGTGGCTTTTGGGGTGGGTGAGGTGGGCGGTCGCCCAGCCCTCCTGGTCGAAGCCCAGCCCCTCTTTAATTTCAGCGCTTTTTCCGAGGCTTATAGCGAATAGTCGTTGAAATCCGTGTGCCAAACAAGAAGATGATTCCGTACAGATGGGTCAATCATCAAATATCTGCCTTTGTTAGAAAAGTCCCATATCCTGATAATCATGAAGTATCTGCATGCGGTAATGGTAATTGGTCTTGATGTTGTCTATCCTTGCAACCATACAATAATAGATATGACCTTTTGTATATGGCTTAAACCTTGAGGTGGTATGCTAGCTTATTACTACTGCCAGCCGATAACTTTCCAGATTAGTGTGGTCCATTTAGCCTGCTGCAGTTGTATCGCTATTCCATTATTTCACACTGCATGTCATACATCTTCAACATGAAGGCATGAGCTATAGTTAACTGGGTCACTTCTTTTTATAATTTGACAATGTAATATAAAAGAACTCTCATGAACTAGAGCAATTAAACATTTAGGCCTGCTCGAAAGCCGTGTTATAGTGTCATATACACATCACGTAATTGCGTTCCATATGGCGCACTAATATTAAGTTGGTAATAATTAGGGCGATTTTTTGACATGCCAAAATAAGTCAAAATTTTGTCAAAACCATAGCGTAGTCAAATAATTGTCAAAATTGTTTACAAAGTCAGAATATTTTTTCAACCTGCATTTCGCTTGTATCGTAGATGTTCGCACTGTCGGTGAACTTATCATTTGACATTTTACAGCTTGTAGCCTACTTCATATGCCTACCGTTGTAGACGGCCCATTGTCTGCTCATTGTGAATCATAAACGGTCAAATGAAACAAATAGAGATGACGACGGCGGTTGCGATACGGCCGTGAGGTCATCTAGTCTGCGCCCCCGTTTTTTCCTACATGCTATCCGCGATTGCTTAGCGCCTAGCAGGATAGCTGCGGATACCAATTTTCGAGTCTATATGGTCGGGGATCGAACCCAGGCCCTACCGCTCGACAAGCCGGACGCATCACCATCTCGCTCGGTAAATATGTTGACTTCGTGTTATGCTCAACGTACCGCAATACCTTACCGGAAGCAAGACTGCGTGGACATTGGTTTTTATATCCAGAAGTGCGAGATGAAAAATTGTGATGTAGACAACATTGTCAGAATGACGCAACACGGTGTGTCACCAGCAGTGTACGCACAACTTCAGCGTTGCCAGCCAAGAAGTGCTGCTGTTGAACGTTCTTTCTCTAATCTTGGCAAGCTACTTAGTAAGGACACACACTTTCCACCCGAGATTGTAGGAAAGTATCTTTCGTTGTACTACAACAAATTTTAATCATTCCTACCACAATGCGTGATGTAACTATACTGGAATTCTTCATAGGTTCAGATTTCGTTAAAATAAAATTCCTTCATGTAAATATTTGTCAGTTTTTAAGTCAAAATAGATCTTTCAGGACCAACTACTTCGTAAGGACAGACAGTTCCAACCAGTAATGAATATAAGTAGTAAAATTCAAACATTATCTGGGAAACACCTAATTTACATACATGAGGACAAAATTTGGTCAAAATTAAGTTTTTTAAGGGCAAAAATGTCAATATTTTCATTTTTAGGTCAAAATCCTCCGTCTATAAGAGCCCCCAGAAGTTGCGATTACATACTTATCGGGCCTCCACCCCGGAAGTCTCGCCCAGCCCTCCCCCTAATCGTAGGGCAACCACTGCTTGCGGTCACAGGCCACCTACACATGATTTGCTCTCACATCAGCATTCAGCACTTGAAAATATTCCACTTGACATCAATTTAGCCTATACCTCAAAATATGTCCTTACTCCTGTTGTCAGTATAAGTGAAAGTCAATGCACCTCCATGAGCAGTACCGGGTGTAAATATTATTATAATATATTTCAAAATAGCTTTTCGTCATTCACGCTAGCTATAAAATCGCTCAAGCTTGAGCTCGTGGCTATGTAAATACCGGTGGGATCGGTTATGTAACTAGCAATATTGACTTATTCATGGTCAGCAGTACAATACAATCAAGTCGTGAGGCCCAGCAGATTAAACGTCCTCTTACCCTGTAGCATCATTACAAAGAGTGGTTATACCCGAGTTGCAGAAATTTCTTGGAGGTATAGCGAAGTCGAAAAAGGCATCATGATGTATAATATTATGGCAGTGCTGGAATACGTCAATGTTCAGTCTATGCTGTTGTTTGTGGTTGTATTTATATATTGCTGGAAGCTACTAAGTGAAAGAAAACACGTCAGTCAATTGCCACCTGGTAAGGAATGACGCTACGTCGCGCAGTTTTACCAGGCAGGATATCCATTAAATTTACCTACCGTGTCACGCAATTTCAGGACCCAAAGGTTATCCATTCGTGGGCAATCTACTGTCTCTCAGCTTACATTCGGAAAGGGATATGAGCGAATGGAATAAGGCATACGGTCCGGTTTGCCGCTTGAAGTTTGCGACGATGGAATTCGTTATCTTGGGCAGCTTGGAAGCTGTTACCGAAGCATTCGTAAAGAAAAGCGATGTGCTGAGTGATCGTTTGCAAGATTCAATACCTGGACTCTCTGGTGACACAGGCATTGTTTTTCTAAATTATGGAAACCTTCTCAAAGAGCAGCGACGATTCGGTTTATCGACTTTAAAGCTCTTCGGAATGGGCAAGAAAAGTCTCGAACCGAAAATACTAGAGTTGTGCACAGACTTATGCGACGAACTAGAAACGCATTGTGACGCGGAAGAGTTGGTCGACATCACCTTTCCAATTTACGAGAGAGTATCAGCTGTCATTTCGCAACTCGTGTTCAATAGGAACTTACCGAAAGAGAGCTCCGAGTTTCGACAATGGCTTTATCTCATTTCTACCGGGACCAAGTACAGCGCAATCAATGCCATCACGGCATTTTATCCATCCTTAAAAGTATTCGAACAATAGCTCATATTGAACTAGCATGTGATCGTGGATGTATTATGATTCAGGTCATTCCGCCGTTCCGCTGGGGAGCGCAAGAGGCAAAAGAGCACGAACAGACGGGATACAGGTCGATTGAAAAGCAGATTGAAGAACACAGGATGTCGCGCGACGCCAAGGAGCCGAGGGATCTCATTGACTGCTTTTTGCAGGAAATGGAGGTCAGGAACGAGCAGTCGGAAAGATTTTCAGAGCAGCTAGGTACACCCATTGCGCATCGACAGTTAATACTAATTAGATTGTAATAGAATTTGCTGGAACCACTGTTGGCGGCGGTCAAAGTAGTCATATTTGGTAGAAGTGATGATGCCATACATTCCTACTCAAAGAGAATTAGAAGTATTCAAGGTATAGAGCAGTAGTAGCCTAAAATCATACCCACGTGAGTAAGTTGTAACACTAGGCAACATCTCATTGAGTAATTCGTTATTGACCACCTCTAATAGTCAGTCGGACGTAGGCGCTTTACCCCCCCCCCCCCCGAATATCCGACTACCTGGACATTGTGACGTCATCAGTTTCGCTGCCGTGCAATGAATAAGTGATATCACCTCATTATAAAATTATTTGTCCCATACCAAGTTCCCTCCTCAGTACGCCTATCATTGTTCACTTGTGAATCGAGAGGTATTAGGGTCCATTGAGACTTCACTGTCGTGGTGACTGACAAGAATGATTGCTGACTTCACCCATACCTGTTGCGCGATAGAGATATTGACACGGGGACAGTATGTAGTCATGGAAGACATGCGATAGTTCCTCACTTACCATCATCACAACCATAAAATAATATTGACATCACTTGGACAACTGGATATTTCTAATTTGAATTCTCGTTAAAGTTCTTGTATTTCTAAAAATGCTACAGAAGGGAAATTTCATAGTGCAAAGCGAGCCAAGCTTGGTGTACAGACATTTCCCACTCTCGTGCTTATGACAATTAATGAACTCAGATTTGATATGAACTGATGATCTTAATTTGTGTTGTATTTCTTTCTAAATGGAATATATTTCAATTTTCATTTCGCAAATTCATCAATTCTAATTCTAATCTAATTTGAAAAAAAAACTACAGCTATAATTCTAATTTAATTCTAATTTTGAAAAACTGAAAGTTTTCTAGTTCTCCAGCTCTGCCGTCATAAGGCGATCACGATTTGCCCAATGTCATTTATGAATCGAAAATTTCGAACCGTTGCACAGTTACCGACAAGATAGCATAATGGTGGAGCGTCCGGCTTCTTGATCGGCAGGTCGTCGGTTCGATCCCAGGCCTGGTCCAGACATAAGACCCGGTAAGTAACACTGGTATTCATGACTTCCCCGCTTGGCGCTCATGCATTACTGTGATAGCATGGAGGGTGGTGCATGACTTAGAAAGCCGTGCAAGGCTATATCTGCACCGTCCTTGTCCAGCGGCATATGCACGTCATGCACTCATGGTGCAAATTAGGGTGGAGCATGGACAGTAGCTGGATTGGATATCCGGCCGGATTTTCTCATTTTTGGCCGGGGCGGGTTCTACCAATTTTTCTAATACGATCGGAGCTGGATCAGTACATTAAGGCAGTCCTACCCTCTTCCACCCGACTCAATAGTTTAAGTGAAACGTTCAAGAAAATAGTCCCCATGCCAAGTCCAAGTTGGCATAATTACTTCAGATAAGGGTTATGCTTGATCTCTGAGCTTTTTATTTCCTGTTTGCATTGTTTCAATCATTATTCAAATACTATCCTGTGAGTAGAGCGATCACGGTCATTTCCAGAATCCGGCCCAGGGTCGGACTGGAGTCAGACCAGAGCTTTAAAAACAGGATCGGAGCAGGACCGGAGAATTTGTCGATCCGCGCTCCGTACTGATGCATATGCACATATTGTGTGTATGTATATCATGAGTCGGTGTAGCCTATATGCCGCAAAAAGATCGAGGACAATGATAAACTACGTCCTTCCCTGTCATTGCCTATTCTATAGCACAACGGCGTTTATCCTGTTCCAATACGCGGCGAAATGGCGGGGAAGCAATGAGCCCTGCCTCCTGTGTTTGATGACTTTTTCATGCCTGCTAAAAACGTCCACTCCCATTACACGAGATCCTCGTCTAAAGGAAATATCTACTTACCCCCACCCAATAGCAACCAAAATTAAGAGGTCCATCGACTACTCGGGACCTATCATCTGAAATGCATTACCACCACATATCCGTGAATTGCCCTATAATAGATTCAAAAAAGCCCTACTTGATCACCTCTTGTCGTTACACTAACACTGTTGCCCTACCTCGCCCAGACATTGCTTCATAGATCATATGCTACCATCGTTTAATTTTTCTTCTATTTTATTTTTTTTAACTACCGTAACATTTTTTACAGCCAGACTGTTTAGAGTCAAGTGTACCTGTTTAATTCTGGTGTGATCAGACTAGATGACCTTCACGGTCTTATCGATCATTCCTATCTAATACCGAATACTGTGCATGCATATTTTCTGTACCACCACCACTGTCGTGTTATGTATTTGGTTTGATGAAAATAAAGACTCTCTCTCTCTCTCTCTCTCTCTTTCTCTTTACGTCAGCGTATTGACCCTATGGATTTGTAAATCGGTGTCGCAATCATGTGTAATAGTATCAATACAAGTCGAATTGTACTCACAACAACTTTTAATACTTCATCGTATAGCGTCAACCAAAATAATTAAATCAAAGCTTGTCGATGCACTGCACTACCCACGCACATTAAAACACACACCCTCAAGGGATTGATGTAATTTGCCTCATCTTATTTTTATCAGGATTTTGTGACGACCAACTAAATGGTCTGGTAAGAGACTTGTTTCTGGCCGGGTCGGAGACTTCTTCCACTACTTTATGTTGGGCGATTCTGTTCTTATGCAAACACCCCGAATACCAATCGAAATTGCACGAGGAAATAGACGAGGTATTGCATCAGAGGACTCCAAAGTTCAGCGACAATTTAAATTTTGCGAGAGCCTGTGTTCAGGTAGGCATATTCGGGTTGATGCGAATGAAGTGTAAGTATGCATCTTGTTTGCAATCGTTTCAGGAGACCCTTCGTATGCGACCTGTTGCTCCAATCGGAATACCGCATGTGGCGAGCAAAGACGTCACAATAATGGGTTACCACATCAAAAAAGGTTCATGTGTGGCTCCAAACCTATACCGAATCTTGCACGATGAAAAGTTATGGCCAGAGCCAGAAAATTTTGACCCGAGAAGACACCTCGACCAAAACGGAAATTTTGTGAAGCACCCGAGCTATATACCGTTTTCGATTGGTCCCAGACAATGCCTCGGTATGCAGCTAGCCAATATGGAGATTTACCTGTTTTTGGTTTCGATGATTCAGAGATTCTCGTTTGTGTTGGAATCGGGTGAGGATATCGACATGCGAGGAAAAAATATTTTTACTCTGCGGCCTTATCCATTCAAAGTTAGGATTCAACGCAGATAGTAGGCTTGGTCGATTATATCTGCGAGTATGCATTTGAAAAGGTCTCGTATCATCAGCGTTCTGTTTATCATTGCAGTATCATGTTTTGGAATCAGTTTGTTGCGTTCGACATTAAGCATATCCGCAAGAAATATATTTCTTCTGTTTAATCACATTCAATTGCGACGTTTGTCTGACTTTCAGTATGATTATAGCGATGATGACATTCGGGCTTAAGTACACAAATATATCGATACAAAGGGTACAAATAACGCTGAATCATGTTGATACGCTGCACAGTTCGTGTACTGTACACCGCATAAGTACATACGTGAATTTAAGTAAATAAGATGTGATGTGAGCTATTCCGTTGGCATAGCTTGACTTAATTGCAATCAGAGATGTAAAAATCCTAACTCACTGCAATTTTGAACTACACTGATGTCATTTGTAGCGTAGGAAGTAGGAAACGACAGGACGTAGTTTATTTTGTCCTTGATGTTTTTGCGGCATATACACTAGGCTTACCATATTTTGGAAATCTAAAAAGAGGACACTTTTTCAGAAATTACAGACTTGCAAAACCGGAGAAGAATTCTCAAAAACTGGTGAATTTTCCCACTTTGTGATCGGTTGACTAAAAAAAAAAAAAAAGTCATCTTTCCCGCTCAGAGCTCAAAATACCGTTTTTCTCTCCACGTTGCCAAGTGGATGACTAAAAAAAAGGTCATCTTTCCCGCTCAGAGCTCAAAATACCGTTTTTCTCTCCACGTTGCCAGGTGGAAGACTAAAAAAAGGTCATCTTTTCGCTCAGAGCTAAAATCACCGTTTTTCACTCCGAAATACCCGCCGGAGCTTCACTTCTGTGCTAATTTGCGGCATATCACTCGCAATTTGCTCTGAATCTGACCTAAATTTCCAAAAAAGAGGACAAAATCTCAAAAAAGAGGACAAAAGGGCGTCCTCCGAGGACACTTTCAAAAAAGTCAAAAAAGAGGACAAATCCTCTTAAAAGAGGACGTATGGTAAGCCTAATATACACCGAGTCATGATATAAATTTACACGATCTGTATATTCCGCTGGACAAGGAAGGTACGGATATAGCCTTGTACGGCTTTCAAAGTCTTGCATCACCCCTCCATGCTATCCCATGCATTAGCGCCAAGTGGGTCAGTCATGGATACCAGTGTTATAATCAGGTCTTTGATCTGATTTCCCAAATACCTTTCAGCGACACAAAAATAACTGCTCTAAAATCACACTACCCCAGCAGTTTCTTTTCACATAACTTCACGGAAAATGTCAGGCAATTAAATCGGAATCCGGATAGCACTTGAAATTCCTAGAAAAAAAGCATAATATACCTGCCGGTTTGCAGTATAATCGGCGAATAAATCTACATTTATGATCCTCAACCACGCTAAATTTAATAGTGGGTCGCTAATACCATATCCTTACTAAATTCAACAGTATGCTGGCCTATCCATGCATACTTAGAACTAAAGGCATTATAAAGCGAATAGCGACGCATTATCAGAGCACAGACCAAATTGTAGACGATCTGTGTCCCTGTCACAGATAATGTGAGCAAGTAGTGCAGTACTACCTACCTTAATGTTCGATAAAAACGCCATAGAAAAACAAGACTTGATACCATGTCATGAACTAAAACTCTGTCATGAAGACTCATTTGTGATCAAGACAAAGGGATAAATGAAAATGAATGTAAAATCTGGTTGTATTGGTGAGCTTGAGCACATCGGTGGACCGACTGACGGGATTTCCGACGGCACACGACACGTCTCTGTGACGTCATATGGGTATAGTAGCGAATAGATGTCGCCCCTGGTGATCCGATCCGACAAATAGCCTACTTTATTTACCAATATGACGATCAAAGAATGGTAGCTTCAGGGTTGTAGCGACTCCAGTCAAAACTCTAAAAGTCAAATTGACTTATGACTCCGAACAGTCCGAACCTTGTGACTTGCTGGTTACAACCCTGGGTACCTTAGCCTGCGTTGGTAAATTTCTCTCATCGTCATTGTTGACGTGAGGATAATAGCTCGTTCGCTACGAGCAATTATAAATCATGTAATCAGAGCTTGAGTTTTAACTTCTGGTATGTGGATTGCTATCACAACAACTGCGTCACTGCGATTAGCTATGCACACTTGCACAGGACTGATCATTGCGACCAATAGCGAACTATTAATGGCGTAGGTAGGCTCAAATTGAAATCAATGCTCCATGAAAGGGAACCATGAGCCATACGGTCCAGTGGTTTTGGTAGTAAACACCCAAGTAGGCCTAAATACTGAAAAGCTTCCCTCGAATATATAATTGATTCATAATTAACGAGTGACAAAATTAATCCAAATCCAAAAGGCAGGACGACTTGAGTATGTTGGTAAGTATAGTAGTGGAGGAGAAGAGAGATTTTAGTGGCCATCGCTCACTGTTCAGGGAATCCTAAATATATCCTAAAGAGACGCGAAAAAGTGATGGGTGTGTCGTGTGGATGGACCATTATGACCAAGAATTTTGCACGCGTGTGAAAGTGACAGGAAGAAATCCAACTATCATCTGATTGCTTCGTCATCACAGCCCAGTGTTTAAAGGCTTTTGTTGTATGTATAAACAATTAAATTGGATGCTCGTTTCTCAAATAATCCCCCAGTAAATCGGATGCATTTTTAAGTTACACGCAGCCTTTCTGATGTGAATGAATACCAGATATTCTACAAGCCACTGGTTAGAAGATTAGCCTAGATATCCGTTTCACTCTCAGCTGCTGCTTCAACTTCTATCGAGTACGTCAGGCACGTCAACAACCTACTTTACGATGCATTGCTTGTATTGTCTTTATCGCGCCATATAAGTTTACATATTTCAACCATATGACAGATTCAAACCGTCTTAGAAGCTACATGAATGAATAGTAGTGTTCCCGCAAGCTTTCACATCGACCTCGCCTACTGACACATGCCACATTCATTTACGTGGCTTCATTGTATGCACAGTACATACCTCTTATTTACATGCTTTAGACGCCAAGGTGTAAGATAAAAAGACTTCTCCAAGTCGCTTCGGCACCTTCCTATCTCTTTTTACATCACAATATTTTGGTATCATAATTGAATTGAAAATGTTAATAAAACGATGATCATGATGTACGTTTAAATCTGTCAAGTCGCACCAAATCATGTACGGTCACTGCTCCGAATCAGTTTAGCTTCCCGAAAATACCTCGCCGACGTAAATTGCATTGATTGAACTTGGTTTTACCCACGAAATGATATAACAGGAGCCATTGATTCGAGATATAAATGTATAGTAGGGTTGTTCAAAAATAACTTTTTTTCGGATCCCAGCCATTCACCGATTAAATTGTCAGGTTACCATGACAAAACGCTACACAGCAACTTTGGTTCAATTCTAACAAGCATAAGCGACCGCAGAGCCAATTTAAATTTTTAAGTTATTCAGAAAAATTAATAATTAAATTCAAATTTTTCTGGCAGCCCAATGAAATTTTTGAGTTGTCTTCAAAAACGAAACAAGACAAATTTGACTCTATTCCAACTAGGAGAAGCGGAGTTATTTGAGTTTTTCCTTGATAATTCACGGATTATATCCATCAATCAAGGATAATTTCATTTTATAGCTATACGCTTTTTTGACTAACGATTGTGATAAGGTTGGCGCTTTATATAGAAACATAGAATACAAACCGATTATAGTAATCGGTATTATTCAATGTTCAGCTGGTCACGCATCTGTCTCTATAAATAGTATCGAGAAATTGTTGAATTTGGGGTTTGCGAGAGTGTATTTAACCTTCTATTAACCGGCACTATTCCTTATTCTAATAATAGAATTCCAGCAGACAAAGGATGACCGGACGTCGGTTGCCTCATATCGGCGTTCTTACTTGCTGGTTAATTTTGAATCAATATTAACCCTATGCTATGCGTTACCTGATGACGGCAATATGCGATACTATATTAGGGTTGCAAGTTGCAACACGTCTGGAATATCCCGGATATGTCCGGAATTTCACTGTTCAAACTGCGTCCGGGAGGAAATTCTAAAATATGCCTAAATGTCCGGAATTTTGAAGGTTTGAAATAGGATCAAACTTTTTTCGTAATTCAACATGAACGACATTATATTTGGGCAGATTTATGCAACCTGAAATTTTACTTCGCGCTGCGCGCGATTTAGTGTAACATTCATTGATTTTAATATGTTAAACACTGCCTCCCAAAACATGCAATCAAAAATCAATAAATACAACAATCATTTACAGAAAAAAGTCTGATTGTAATCGCAATTATAGGAGAAAGGTATGTTCTTGCAGGAGTCGGTTGAGGACATTTAGGGGAGGCTTTACTCAAAGATAGTGGCTCTATACCTGCGACTCGTTTGTCTTTATTCTGGGGTTCGTTAAAATGTTGAACGTAATCAGCTTGAACGATTACCCTATGGTGGACTCAAGATCAGTGTTTATTTGGACGGGAGGGGGTGAAAAAATATTGGTTCGGCCCTGGTTGCAACGCACAACCAAATAAATGCAATGACCTAACATCATAGCGGCTCCTGATCCGGATCGTGACCAACTATGGCCGATAGGCAAAGCTTTGCTAGTGTGACGTCATATTGAAATACAATGGGCCATATCTCATTTTAAAATCCGTTGGTGGGCGCTAAAGAATGTCCGAAATTTACTCCACAAAAATATGGTAACCCTATACTATATACATATTCATTGTTGTCTCCAGAGATCGTCGAAGTACTCAGCGTTGGTGGTCAAGTAGAAATAGAGGTAAATTTCTTTTCATCTACAATTATAGGTGGCGATTTCCTATAGACATGTCGGAACGACATTAAATGGAAGTAGAAAATGAAAGGTTTGGAAAATATTTTAGTATAGATTTGGTCGCGGGATCGCATACTTTTAGCCGTTAATCGTGGATTGGTACTTTCAAAATGACAGGGGTATCAAAACGGCCATGTCGCTGTTGCTGTTTGTGGTGTTCATACGGTTTGTCGACTACTATGGTCATTTACTAGGGATGGTGTGAACGTGCGGTTATCGTTCGCGTTCTTTGTGTAAACCTCAGAAATTTAGAGGTTCACGTTCACAGACGAACCTTGTTAGATGCTGCACTGTGAACCTTTTTCATATATTACAATTTTCCAATCATTATAACATAACATATTTGGTTGAAATTCTTTGCATTTCAACTTCGGGCCACTCTATGCATGGTGCTGGCGGCATAAAAAATATTAACACTAAACGAGTATGCGCCTTGCCAATCTCAAAAATTTTACTTGCTTTGTTACAAAAGTTGGCGCGAATATTTAGTAACTAACTGCCGTGAGCCTGATCCGCAATCACACAACATCAAGAGAGAAATACACTACATGTAGGTAGTCAGCGAATGATGCTTATAAAACCTGTCAATGTAGTCGGTATCGTTGTCTGATGTAAAAAATCTAGCAGGCGTACGTGGTCAATCTTGATTTCATATGTTTCTTGTATCATAAAAACCAAAATTTTCACTTCAATATAACATAATTGGTTAAAATTATTGCATTTCAACTGCGGTCCACTCTATATCTGGCACTGGCAGCATAAAAAAAATCAACAGTAAACGAACATGCACCTCTCAAAGATTTTACTTGCTTCGTTACAAAAGTTTGCCCGGAATTTCCAGCTTTCCGTTTCTGAATATTTAGTGACTCTCTGCTGTGAGCTTGACCCACAATCAAACAACATCAAGAGCGAAATACACTACAAGTAGGTAGTCACCAAATGATGCTTATTCAACGAATCAATGAAATTGATATCGTTGTCTGATGTGAAAAATCTAGCAGGCATATGTTTATTGTATCATAAAACTTAATCCGTGCGGTTGGCGTTTTGGCTACTGCTGTATAACTTGTATCAATTTCATTGATTCGTTGAATAAGCATCATTCGCTGACTACCTACATGTAGTGTGTTTCTCTCTTGATTTCGTGTGATTGTGGGTCAAACTCAGAGAAGAGAGTCACTAAATATTCACAAACGGAAAGCTGGATATTTCGAGCAAACTTTTGTAACAAAGTAAGTAAAATTTCTGATATTGTCAAGGTACATGTTCGTTTAGTGTTGATGTTTTATGCTGCCAGTGCCATTGATTGATTGACGCGCAGTTGAAATGCAATAAGTTTCAACCAAAGATGTTATAATGAAGTGAATATTGTAATATATGAATAAGGTTCACAGTGCAGAACCTACCAAGGTTCGTTTGTGAACGTGAGCCTTTAGATTTCCGAGGTTCACACACAGAACGCGAACGTGAACCTCGCGTTCACACCATCCCTACTGATTACCTCTGCATGGTTGGCTCACATTCCGGAATACTCAGGGATATTGATTTCATTGCCATATATACTCAAGAACACTGCATTGGTTGACAAAGGCTTCTACACAAGCGACGATAAGTCAGGAAAACTTTTTTCCAAAAGTAATATTTTGTATAAAACGGTAATACTCATACTGTCACTAAGCACTACGACACACACAAAAATATTGCGTAGTTTCGTGCAAGAACCTTCGTTTCACCCAGGAAACTTGAACCTCCGGTTCCCCTTGCGGTATCTCAACATCGAAAACATATAGCGAAGAAGGTACATATAAATAAAGGGCTGTGTAGTCGGAGTCTAATTTCCATTAAATTTTGTATTACTGGATTCAGAGTCCCAGAAACTTTAAACCCTTTTAAGCATAAATTACGGAAACACAACTGACTGGAGTAGGAGTTGGAGCTTGATAAATCGCTCCGGACTCCGACTCCGATTCAGAATATACAAGAGAAACGACTCCACAGCCCTGTTCAGGTAATACCCGGATACTGGAGTCAACCGAAGCCGAACCAGTCATATATATCAAATATATAGTATACGAACAATACTGGGATATGGGCAAAAACAAGTCGGAACATTTTGTCAGTATAGAGGTAAAACGGTTCGCGTTATAAGTAAAAATGGCTCGAGAAGCGGTTTCTACCTTCACGGAGCAGCAGACCGCTGGCGATCTAATGTTGATTCGTCCAAACTCTCCGTAGACGTGGATTCGTCTCGAAGTGAATCGAGGCATACACCGAGATTGACCTGTCCTTCCGTGACATGCCCTTGTGTTGACGATTTGCGTTTACGTAAACAATTGATCCAGCTGACAATTTTCCATCGGCATTTCGCAAAAGCCTGCTTCACCGCGCCGCGCACCTTACGGGAGTACACCAACGGGTTCACGACACAGTTGATTTGTACTGCAAACATCGCAACCAACAGAGTGTTGGTGCTTTTGATATTCTCGTTGATCATACAAGATAATGTCAACAAACAGATCGGCGTCCAGCACACGCAGTCCGTGCCTATAATCCATAAAATCCTCTTCTGCATTTCGTAATCCTCTTCGTCGCGGGTCATGCTTCTGGCCCTCGGCCTTGTAGGTATAGCCTCGCCAGGGCTGATCTCCACCTCTTGCTGCGTGGCGGGTGGCCGATGGTGCGCGCAACATCCAACCGCCATTATGCAACTGTCTCGACCTCGCGTGGTCGTGCGGAATACAACGTAGTATGCAATAAATACGAGCAGAAAGGCACAGAAATCGATAACAAGAAGAACGAACGAATATAAAAGGCCCGGGTCGCTCCAATGAGAAACGATAGGCGGTATGCATATGCTGATTTGCGAATAATACCCGAAATACAGCCAGTTTCCGAAATGCGGGTTTATGGACGTCACTAATTCGTCTAATTGAAACCACGTCATTTTAGAAAAGTCTTCCCTTACTGAAATCTCACTTAGCAGCGATATCTTCCGAACGTAATGTTCGAGCTTGTCACGTTCCAATATAATAGCGTCCGCTTGCGGGGGATTCCGCACTTGAACGGCAGTGGTAAAGTACAGGTCGAAAGAAGTGATGAACGAGATTACAGGGATTAACATTAAAAGCGTCGCTACCGCGTAAGTTAAAATGCAGGCTATCACCACGCATCTGACTCGGAGGTAGCTGAACGGCTTCGAAACGGCGTAAAGTCTAACGTACGAAATAACTACGATCATAAAAGCGCTCGCTTGCGTGGAGAAGACCGCCAAACTTCCCACTACCGAGCAAGCCGCGCTGGACAGCCACGCTTCGTCATGCTCCCAAAACTGACCGCGAAAGTATTCATTGGCAGACGCCATCAGTATGATTTGTACCGACATGAGCCAGTCGCTAAAACACAGGAATAGCACCAGAATGTGATTGATGATTTTACTGCTCGAAACACGGGATAGGTTGGTGTCTGAAGAATTGTTGTCCGCGTCAGCGACGCTGTGGCGGTTTCTTTCCCGTCTCGTTGCGATTGACGTTATGGAATTGATTACCACTATGGTGTTTCCGATAAAGCCGAATATACCGAAGAACCATTCCATACACGGAAATACTAGCGTGTCCACCGCGTTTGATGGAGTGGCGAAAAGTCGTGCGCCGTCATCCCCCTGACATCGCGATATACCCAGAGACGTTGCGTTTTCTCCGCAGTACACAAAATTATCGTACCACTCATCGTTGATCTTCGGACAGTCCGCTACCTCATCGAATTTTCGCCGCCAGTCTATCAGCTCCCAAGTCACGCGATCTTCGTTCAAACCAGTCGTCGAGCTTACGTCCTCCCGGGAGATATCGATATTTGTCCCGTTGTCGCAAGAGAAATAGGTCACGTATCCCTCCGATTTTTGCTTCCCGTCGTACGCTTCTGACCGTCGACAAGTCGTTTCGTCCCACGCGTCCGGACAATCAGATACGTTGTCGCATATCTGATCCTTACGGATATAGATCGTGTTCCCACCACGCTTTGTCTGGTCGCAAGGAATATTTCCTTTTAGCCGATCATCTTGTCGTTCGCCCTCCAGGTCCAATACCTTTCCACATATATCATAAGTGTATGAATTTTCTTTCGTTCTGCGGTCGCAAAGGCATTCGTCCGACAAATCGCCACAGTCGAAAACCCCGTCGCATAGATGCCGACGCAGTACCTTCTCTTTGCGGGTTAAACATGGTCGCCACTGGCAGAGAGTCTTCATTTCTGAATGACAGAAATCGGTGTATTATTGAACGAGTGCAACAGGAAAAATTGCAAACGCGTGCAGGTTGACATGCCATCACGAATAATGTGTTTGCACTGGTGTGGGAATGCGTGTACGCACAAAAGTACAGCGACATAAAGACTGTAGCAGAGTGGTTCTCAAACTGGGGCGCGCGCCCTCTTTGGGGGCGTGAAATCGTCTGAAGGGGGATAAAGTTTAAGAGCTCGGAATGAGTTTAATTTGTGCTGAAATTTCCAAGTTTCAACATTGGTAATAATCCTAATTATATATTGCGATTTTAAATGTCGTAGTAGCGTTGTAGCCTACTACCCATACACCGATGCCAGATTGTGACTGATACCGGACCCTGGACCGATCAGATGTTGTTTCGGAATCAGGAGTATCTGCTGAATGCGTGTAGTTGTTAGCTGAAGCTTTTATGGTCTGTCTGACAAACATCTGTGCAGAAGTGCATAGAAAGACAGAAAGTTATGGAGAAACAAGATATTTGCTTGCCGTGTATATATAACAAGCCTTTTTTCTAAGAATAGCCAGGTTACGTCGAAGTGGCTTTCGGAACGTCGAAGTAGCCACTCCGAGTATACTCTATTTGGATAAGTTTTGTAGCGCATAGCTGTCTAAAAGTATTCCTTTGAATTATTCTCTTGCTGAACACATACGACCCGAAGAGAAAAATCGTTTGTCCCGAGAATAAGTGCTAGGTTTGAATGGCGTGTGGCCTGCACAATTGGTTTTTAATTTAGCTCAAGGTCAGCTACGTTCGAGTCAAGCCCAAGTCAGGAAATAGAAGGGATTAGACATCGAAATCGCTAAAATATGTCTATACTACATGCTACCATTTCATATGATTATTTTTGACTAAATATTCAACTGATTTGTTTCCATCTCATAATTATTGCGATGCGTATAGTCCAGGTTTTATATTTGGGAGGTATCTCAACAATGATTAACTTCCATGTCATCAAACTATATGAGTTGGGAATACAAACATGCTGGTCGATATTTTTAATATTTTTTGAAAAGATTATAAGGGGCCGCGAAAAAGTTTGAGAACCACTGCTGTAGCACCTAAAGGTGCTGGAAGTCATTTCGACTGGTATTGTGAAGAAAGTGAATTTTGAGACTAGAATTATAGAAATTGCTGAAGCTGTGTGTATATCAGGAATCAGGGACATTTTGGAGCGTACCTGATCTACCTCTACTAGTGGAAGAGCCGCGACTATCTTTTCACCTGTATGGTAGTATAAAATGGCATCCATGATGCAGTTCAACTGCGTTACAGGCGGTATTATGTAAGATGGGATAGTTTACTAAAAAGGTTACGACCAAGTCAGACGAAACGGCGCCTTTTGTGCCGGCGGGATCGCATACCATCACCACTCCATAAATTTACATTTTAGTCGCATTCGGGAAAGCTTCAGTTTCAAAGTTATTCTGAAACCAGCGATGTCAGGAGCGTCACGTTCATATATAATGCAATAGATTCTCCTCGAATTTCTCATTACTGTCATTTGTCATTCGCCGCTAACCCCAGATCCCGATATCGAATTTTCATTTATATGTGGCGATTTCACTTCGAGAAAATGTCACTGGTCTCTCGCCGAAAAGGCAATATGCAGCCGCAGTCTCATGAAGGGTCACGTCACAACAGTATCAAACATAGACATTTTTTGATGTTACAGTTTGTGAATAGCCTTATCTGCACACTCTAAAAATTTGATCTTGACTATATGCTGTCATTTAGTTCTAAATCTGGGAAAGCGTAATTGTTAAGGCTGAACCTTTCTGGAGAAATGTATGTTCGTAGCGAAACAACTATAGGAACATACCTGGACAGGAACAGTCGTCGTCCACCATGGTACCATTTGCGCAACGATATTCGTAACGATCGATGGCGTAATTTCCTGAAACGATAATTATATTCAAAATTCCGTCTTGGTTCATATGCGTTTTAGAAGCGATCCTTTTTATAGTAACGTCCGAAATGCCCATCTACGATCGACAAGTTTATGGGATATATCTCGCAATAATCCGGTGTCAACGATGGCTATACAAGTGTACATGTGCACTGTGCAGTGTACAGCAGGGTTGTCAGACTCAACTGGCGTCGCGGGCCAGATTCAAACCTTCAGATCGCTCGCGGGCCGGACCAGTCCAATGATTCGAAAATATTGCCTCAAAATCCTTGCCCTTATTTTTCACTTGTATACTTCATTAAAAAGCCTATATATGCAACAATAAATTATATTATATAACGCAGTGGTCGGGAACCTATGGCTCGCGAGCCATATATGGCTCTATTGGGCATAAGATATGGCTCTTTGCCAAATTTTTATTTTTGTGTTTAATTTATCTAAATTGCAGCAACTTGTTATTAAATCTTTAGCACGACCAGTATAATTATTGTTGTGGAAGCATAAACATGTCTTTGAGAGGTTAATACTGTGGCGTGGTCGTGGTTAGGGGCTGGGATCTCCTTTTCAAAATACTCAAATTCAAGTTGCCATCGCGTCTAGTAGCGAGGTGAGGCACTGCGTCACCTGCCTCCCCTGACCCCAAGTCACTGACACATCACACATTACAGTGGGTACTGTATACAGCTGCATAGTGACCATGTTTAGCTCCACCTACGAATCATGGGTCCTCGCATTTAAGATAAGCATTAAGACGAACTTGCGATCTCGTATAACTGAAGAATGTCTCAAATTTTGTATGAAGCTTAACCTCAATAATCATTATTAACCACACTACATCAGGAATGCCATGCAACACCAAAAGACGCATTAACTGTAAAACCGAGTAAAAAGTAGAGTCATACTTTTACTGTTGTCTACGTCTTTTGGAAATCTAAATAGTAATTGTCTTAAGCTTCGAAAAATATATGCCAATCAGTGCAATACAATTAAAAATACATAACTTGCAAAAGATTTATGTAACTCAAGTTTTGCATACTCATTACTCAAATACGGGCCATCAACATGATTAGTACGAGTTTATACAGAGAAATACGGTGCAAACGACGAATCCCATGCAGTGATTTCGAATTTGCGCTACCAAAACGTCACGATTTTTCAATTGTGACGTAATAGTTGATTGACATGTATGGCTCTTCGGAAGTTCAAATGGAAAATATAGGGTCAATATGGCTCTTCGGACGAAAAAGGTTCTCGACCACTGATATAACGGATCACATGGATTTTATTCCAGCAACACTTTCAGTCGCAAACAATGGAATTGGCGAATATACGATGATTGACCTGTTGAATACAGTTATAAACGGGTAAAAAGTGACTCTAAGGACGATATGAACTGGCATATGTCTTGATTCCTTTGTTTTTTCGTATACTTTGGCGGTAGTGCTGCTTATGTGTTGAGAGGAATGCAAGAAATTTAACTGTAAATGCGGACGTGGGGATTGCTTCATTATTATTTAGTCGAGATTTTGGTTTTTCTGGAGGCAATAAATCTATGTCATAGTTCAGAAGTGAAACAGCAGTGCGACCACAGATATTTGGTATATAATTTTGTGTAACTATTATGTTGCCCATCGAACCTGCATACAACGGTTTCGCATTAGCGTTTTTCCTTCTGTGAATAAGTATACGTTTTGAGCAATTTTTCCATACAATATGAACTCAGTGTGCATATTTGGGCCTTCCTGAAATTGGGTGTCCATTTCTGTGACTTGTTTCAAATGGTGACTAGAATGACATCTGAACACCGCTGTCTGATGGTTATAACGAGTAGGGATGTTGCGAACATCTGAAAGGTTCAGGTTCGTATGAACGCGAACCTTTTTGAAAGGTTCTGTGTGAGCGCGAACTTAAACCTCATGACGTCACGTGACGTCATATTTCTAATTCAGACCCTACATTTCAGTGAAGTGATAGCCTATATCAGTGGTCGGGAACCTTTTTCGTCCGAAGAGCCATATTGACCCTATATTTTCCATTTGAACTTCCGAAGAGCCATACATGTCAATCAACCAAATTTGGTGAACATCGTTTCTATAGACAACCTAACACTTTCATGGGGTGAACAGAAAATTTTCAAATTTTTTGTTATTTATTTTTATATAATAAATAGCAACTTTCTTCTCCTGTAGCAATGCGGTTACTGGTTGGAATTGAACCAAATTTGGTGTGTAGGCTTAAATTAGGTAACCTAACAATTTTATCAAGTAGCCAGTATGATTTGAGAAAAAAGTCATTTTTGAAGAGCCTTATTGTACAACCTTACAAGAGCTGACCTTGCAAGGTAACGCGAGTGTTTGACAACAAGTCATCGTACCAGAAATTACTCCGACATAGTAGTGCGATCGTTGCAAAATTAATAAAATTTGAGTATAGACAACTAGACCTCTCCGCAATGTTAGAAACTTACGGAAAATCTCGTCTAGCGCCAAATGCGATGGAGCAGAGCGGAGATTGACTCGTTCTATTACCCTTTAAAGAGTCATCACTATACCTTTGCACAGACGGTCAGTCTTGGCTCCCAGCGTACCCAAAAAATTTAAAACATTAAAGGTAAAATTCATCATATTTGACAATTTATGACGCAGCGATTTTCAGAACCGATTATTTTCAAATTGATCGGGATAATTCGGGATCAGGGAATTTTCCGAGTGTATAACACCATATGATATTGTACAGAATTATCGCTATGACACTAACATTATCGTCCTGAATACAACTGAACTCCGTAAATGGAATCAAATTATTCTAAATTGAGCTGCGGTAAAATTTGTTGTGACGGGGGTTCTAGATATTGCGGTCTTGTATATTTTGTAGATATCTCATTTTCATTTCATGTGACGGGGATACGCTTCATCTACAGCTGGTTTCGGAATCCAGGTTTATAGCTGGCACAAAACTATCGGATTCGGAGTCTCCATAGATACCAGCAACCATCACTGCACACTGTGACGTTGCAGTGAATCTGACGCCGAAATACCGGACATTTGTTCCGTGTTCAAAAGCCAAAAGAAGTAGGCCTATAGCGCGTTCTTACATGCATGAGTTGCGCGAACCGGAGTTGTTAGAAACGCATGATATTAGCAGTGCCGCATTGATTGATTCTAATGATAATTCAGAATGAAATGACTTGCCGAAATGACAAATATCGGTATTTGATTTAATCTCGTCAAAACAAATTATGTTCTATTTTTATCCTTTTAGAAGTCTTGCGTAAACCTAGTCCCATGATATTTCATCCCGTGAACTTACAAATCCACTAATAACCGGTGATTGTATTGTCATTAAATTGACGGAACATCGCGTTTTATAAGACCAAGATGAGCGATCATCTGAACGTTCGATGATTTATTGAAACTTTATTGGAGTCCTATTTCACGCCGCGCCGTGTCCCATCGAACTTTGACACACAAATACCCTTTCCTGTGGCACTCAGTAATAGACGGTGTAATCGAGGTGAACTTGGTGGAGCACTGCTTTTAAGTAGACTTGGCTAATGTAAATGATTAAAGGTTAAAGGTTTGAATTCGCTCATCCCCACAGAACACAAAACCTACATTCCCACATTTTGCAATATCAATATATTTCCCTCGCAATTTGAAAAGGATTTTTTAGAAGTTTTTCGAAGTTTACCGTGCTTGCGCGTTTGTCAGATATTATGGAAGCTTAAGTTGTGGAAAGATTTATCGGGAGAAGAGCAAATCGCGTCAACAAACGCAGTTTGCGAATCATTATCGATGACCACGAGAACAGTAACACTGTATTCAAAGACTCGCGACCTCGAAAGCGAGCTACTAACTCGTAAGCAGTGAACAAGTAAACAAAAATTCGTGATCGGCCAGGCACACTTACCAGAGTAATTCTCCGTGTGTCCATACACGTAATAGAAATAATTGATTATTGCCAAGCAGGACATAATTGTGCTGAGCATGTCGGCCAAGATTAATCATTTTAGCTCATCCTTTTCGTTAAACTAATTTGCTACTATGTATACTGCAAAAGAATATAGGCGTCATGAAACAAGAATAAGTTTTTCTTCGAATCATATATCACGTATATAAACAATTGCTGTTATAAGCCGTAACTTTTAATGCCTCCCAGCATCTATCTATACGCAGTATAGAGATGGATATGGAGATATGTAGCATATATATCGGTGACTAACAAACCTGACTATATAGGTTGAGTGTTCAATATTGTCAGCAGATGTGAACATATTGATTCTTTTTTCGTTCATTTCTATTATGAAACGACAGATTTTACGAGACAACAAAAATTCTGGAGAATATAGGCAGCCACATTGGCATACGTCTGTGAAAATCTGTGACTTCTCAAAGAATCGTTAAAATTCGGTGCAACACAGCACATCTTATATGTTTTACCAGTGTTGTAGAGAGGTCGCAGTGATAATATTCGACCAGAGTATCCGAACAATGCTATAAATGTCTTAGGATTTTTCTCCGATTTTGAATGATCCATAACTGGCCTTTGTTGGAGATACATTTCAAATCTACTTTCTAGTCCTCAATATGCCGATCGTATCTAGTATACGTAATCGAGAACTCCCATAGCGGATTGAGGTATTTCAAGCGAAGCAATCTATATTGTGTAATCGAAATTGTGACGGCCCGTTGTGTTGCGATGTATCAAGACCATATTTACACATGCGCGATAAAAATATTTCGATCGGGAGCTATCCTATAGAAGTATACATCCTGGAAAAATTTTCGCGCGGACGCTTACGAGACACAACTAAATTAGAACTCGAACTTGAGCATTTCAAGGTTCATGAGACAATTCAAATGCACGACTATACAAGGAGTTCGGTGATCGGTGATCGGCTGATCGCCCATCATGTTTCAACACGTTTTGGTGCTAACAATGTGAAACGGATATTTTTGCTGAGTTTACAAGATCAATTGATCGTATAAAAGGGTGATGAAAAGTTTTGCTCGTATCACGAAGACAAAACTATATATACTGTTAACAGAAATCGTGTATTTCGCCGATTACTACCATCGCAAGGAGGCAAATTAGATATAAACGGCGCCTTCCGCTGCAACATTCAGCTTTCACGCCCATTACAATGGGTGAAAATAATCAAATATACCGATTCAGGTGGAGGTAATATTCCAAGGTTGAAGTGACTGGTGTTTTGGTGTATCACAAGAAGGAGTAAAAAAAAGTCGTGCGTGTAAACCAGTGGTTCCCAACGTGGGCGATATCGCCCCCAGGGGGCGATTTGGCTGTCTAGGGGGGCGAAAATAACGAAGTGGGCGATAGGGGGGCGAAAACGGACGAAGGGGGCGATAGGGGGCGAAAACAACGAAGGGGGCGATAGGGGGGCGATGGCGCGGTAAATCGACTATATGGGAGTCGGGACCGTAATTACCGCACCCCGAACCCCCAATTGGGGCTGGGGGGCCCGAAATCGAAAAAAGCCCAAAATTATTTCGTGAATTAACATGAATGATAGAGTAATTTTTTAGAAATTCATGCGACTTTTTCAAAAAATTTTCGCGCTGTGCGCGATTTAATATTTTCATGTATCTTGATGTTGGGGTCCGCGTCATCCAACAGAAATACGCAGGATTTATGGTAATGGGAGACTTCGGCGTCGGCCAATACTGCGCCACGACGCACCAAGATATGACGTCAGAGGCCATGTAATATGCGACTCCGAGAAGTGTGCCAGAACGATCAGCATCGAGAACACCTTGGCCGAAAAGGAATGCCCTTGTGCTGACCCAAAACTTCGATATATATACATATATGTTTAATTGTTCATAGGCGCCTCAATGGCTGGCGTCGAATGTTCCTGTCCTGGCGACCTTAACCCTACAGGACAAATGCCACCCCGCAAAAGTTATTTCCCAGTAAAGAAATACCAATATGAAATCATGTGCGTCATTTAGTTCGGTACGTTTTGACGATTTCCATATCTTCTGACATAGCAGATATAGGAGGTCACATCCACATACCACATCGACCATATTAACCGATTCAAACATGAATTATATAAATTTGTCGCGCTTCGCGCGTTTAGGCGAAATACGGTGACTCACCAAACAGTGCACGAAATGGGGTATAGCCAGGCCTGTTTATTTTTGGATTTCTCCAAAAATAACAAAAATAGCTTAGTTTTGGATGTTTTCAAATTTTATTTTTGGAGAATCTCCAAAAATAAGAAATGAATGTGTTTATAGCCCTAATACTACTAGAAAACTTTAGCGAAAGTATGTTATTATCATGTATTGATGTCCTCTAACACATCGACATCATCAGTGATCTTGGTCTAACTTTCCAATACTTTTCGTCACAAAGTCTTTGGCCTGGAGAATGCCCTCCAAATAAAAATCAGTGAGAGACGTCCGGTTGAGACCCTTCTCCCATTTGATCTTCGAGAAATCGGCCTCGACCGTCGCAGTTGTGGGATACATCGAGCCTATAGCGGCCTAAAGAATTGTCGGATGGCTTCAAACTCTCCAAACTCCTCAATCTTCAAAGCCTTTGCTCCTGACAAGCGCTCGTCAATAATGCGCTTGAAAGAGACGTCAATTTTGCATCGGAGAGACATGGATTGGACTTGATCATCGATAATCTGTATCTACCCGGGTGTCCACTTGTTCGACTGCCGACCCCGGTGTTTGTGGATCAATTCACTGGAGCTGCAGATAAAGTAGCCTATATATATGTATCACTATTGTTTATGTTATTAGAATCTAGAAGAGCAATAAGTATTTGTTGTGTCCTCTCACCGAGTGGCCACAAGGTTGCACCACTTGGTATAGACAGGAGAGGTCCCTTTCATTGTAGCAACTTCAATTTTGTTTATGCCGTCGATGAGCCATGCAACTAGGCTCCCGGCTGCCTCGGACGTGGACTGCTTCTCCTCTTTGTCGATGTTCTCGAGAAGGTCGAGGACTGCACACCCTGATCCTCCACGAAGTTGCGTGCCTCAATTGAATTTGACAGCCCAGCGCCCTCTGACCAGAAAACCTTCCTCGCTGTGGGTGTCATTGCCATAGTCCTCAGCTGGGCACCGAGCTCGACGGCGTTCGACCAGGCGATGGAGCTCCTCCCGCAGCTCCACGATCAGAAGACCAAGTCCCTGAAGCTTCGTGACAGTGGTGCTCATCTCTGTGGCCACGCGGTTGAGGACAATCAATTGCATCCATCCCTATGGCGAACATGCACAGGCCGGACTCTCCTCGTTCATAACCTTGAGGAGTTTGGTATGGTGTCCAGTCAACAAAGTGGTCAACTTCTTAATTGACAACCAACGGGTGTCAACAAACTAGGGGCACGTACTTTTCATCTCCTGGAGCAAGTTCTGTTGCTGTCTGAGGGAGCCATTCAGTCCCATCATCGTGTGGACGAAGTGACTGTTGTAGAGGTGGCGGTATTCGGCCTGCGCCACAATATTTAGTGGTGCAGCCCGTACCACACTCGCACGATTTCATACCATGACGGCTCTTCAACCCTTGTCGCCACGCCTCTGATCCGTCCAGTTAGTGGAAGTACTTTTAGCGTTTCGGAGACCCCCTCCCTCACACACATGCTGTTTTTGTGAGTTTCCTGGTTGTTTCAAAAGTATTTACACTGCTCTTACTCGTTTATTTCACTAAAAAACTTGAAAAAAACATCATCCAAAAAAAGCTTATTTTTGGATTTTTTCAAATCTTAATTTTGGAGCATCTCCAAAAATAAAACCCAATATTCAAAAATAAACAGGCCTGGGTATAGCTGATATGTAGCGACAAAAAGCCCACTGGCTGAGGGGGGTCTGGGGATTGGTTTATCACCTTATGGACCAAAGATCAACGTTTTTTCGGGGGGGGGGCTGACGAAGTGCTGTTTTTCGGTTCCCAATATTTGGGGGGCGATGATCGGTGTGGAGCTTCAAAAGGGGGCGATGAGTCGAAAAAGGTTAGGAACCACTGGTGTAAACGGAACCCTGTCCACTCCTGGATATATTTCCACAAGAATTGGTTTATTTGGTTCATTTTCACCCATTGGAATGTGTGTGAAATCCAAACTTGGTACCAAAAAGGCAGATGGCCTGATTAGTATTAGTACCAAAACCCTATGGTCGAATTTTGCTAAATACCCTTATTTTCATCAATACATTTTCATCGCGCGGTGTTTTAATTTTGTTTTGTTTTGTTTATTAAAGCATCGAGGGATAATTGCAACATAACGAATAGCGGCTTTGTGATTTGAGTCTGGCCTTCAGCAAACGTGGCCGCCTTAACCGCCGACGTCGTACTATTCTTATCGCGGGAGAATGCCATCAGACACGAATCCAAGGACCTCGCAAGTAATGCCAGCCGCATGCGAAGCGTCATTCCAACTCCAATTTATCTATATAGTTCCATGTAGAATATCACCCAATTATTGTTAAAATTCCACGATCATGATTGTTGAAATGACAAATGATGACCAACACGGTTCGAATCGAAGTCTTGCCTGGCGAAATCCACTAAAAACGATACTTATTCACGTTGAAGAAACTCGCAATCCACTGTACAGTATACAGTGTACAGTACACACCGGCGCAAAGACTCCACATGCTCGGATTGTTGTCGTTACAGAACAAGCAGTCTAAGAACGACGACGACGACGACAACAACAACAACAACTTGAAGCGTAGACCCACACAATTTGATCAGGGGTTTCTAAAGTAGATTCAACCTGAATATGATACACTTTGTCGTCCATACCAGTTCATTCACAACTCTCTCGAATATACTTTTTACAAACCATACGCTTTTTAATCCTAGCGGATACGAATGAGCGACATCCGCTATAAGATATTAATTGCTATGCTCGGCTATATTCCACGAGAATGCATTCACTGTCTCAACAAAATTGAAAAGTATGCTTTCTACGGCTTATGCCTTGAAAGGGAAAAGTTTTCGCAATCCATTATTGTCTCTACAGACTATATTTACCATATTCTGTATAGAAATATTTCATAGAAAATTCGATACTAGTCGGGGTGCGAAATATTGTATAGAAGCCGATACCTACCACACTGCGCAAGTAATTTCAATGGTTTGTTACAGCACTAGCAGGAAGTAACCTATGATTCCACCAGTTGCCTGATATTGACTTGCTGTGTTCTTAATCGAGGTTAGGGTAAAGAGATAGCTATTCCTATATGACTCAGTGATTGTTTGAAATCAGGCATGAGCTGCAACACTTGCGGATATAATTTAATAAGCCCCGATCAGTTGTGAGATGACACGCCGGACTGCCGCGGTCTCCATCAGCATGAAGAAGAGACAATACGAACTCAAACCCACACATACGGTCCGAAACGAATACTTATAGACAGCTAGCTGTTCAAGGGGACACTTTGAATTCAATTCGATTAAAATTCAATACAAACGAGTCAAATTCGCAACCTTACTGAATATTACAGCGTGGGCGCAATGGTTTTGCAACGCGAGTCGAAGCGATTCATAATAGCATATTTACGATATGCTGACATAATATAAAGCATACATCGATACATATACTTACATCGATTTAGGGTAACGCAAGAAAATAATGGATTTTGCGCTTTGCACTTTTGTCGTCGATACAAATTAACCGAGTGACTTGGATATCAATTCATCAATGCAATTCACCCCAGGTGGTGTTTCGCGTGGCAACCACTGTATGGTGGTATCTTCCACCGCTTCCTCGCCAATAAGTCTCGGGGTCGAGTCCGACCGAGGTCCACTTTAGAATCACTGTCTAGTCAAGTTGGACTGGTGCTTCCCCAACATTTTTAGCTGGTGACACACAAGGAGTATTATAAAACTTTCGCATCACACTTACAACAACAGCGGTAACGTGGCTTGCATATTTTTGTCTTGATGAGACGGATGAGCTTCCTTATACGAACATATACGACTGAATCGAGGTTGTGTTATTGACCAATATTCCCTCCGTCAATTCCGAGGGACTTATCTCGCTGGAGCTTTTAATTCCAGCCAAAACAGAAACACCCTGGTCTCATAGCCATGATGATGAAAATGGCAATGTACATTTGATTGCATTCGAACCCAACATGGAAGAGGATTTGGCAGCATAAAACCAAAACTCATTGGAAACTCATTTATTTAAAACGCATCGTTTCGCAAATCAAGGAGTTGTCCTTTTTCATCTGTAGAAAGATTGCTTGATTCATTGCTTCCAAATGGGTTAGCTATCAATCTATAGTTGTCAACAATAATCTGCAATTTCTGCGAGGAAACTTTCCAGTGAAACCTGAAGTCCAGACAATGTGCTCATGATTGGCGGAATGATTTCATGTTTATGAGTAAATTCGTTAAGAGCGTGAAACGAATCAAAGATTTTTTGCGAGGCCTCGTTTTCCGCAACGTCAACTATTCCTCTATTGATCGAAGTTATGTTCTGTTCCGTCCATCAGAGCAAGTCAGAGAGAAGCAGAATTTTCTGCCAGTTAGTGAGCTTTTAATTCATATATGCTCGTCTGTAAGCCTTCTTTTAAATATCTATTATACGGTGATTTTCCGAAATTTCAAACAGATTTGCGGCACACCCGAGAATCTGCGTCGGCCCAGCACAGTTTGGGAATCACTGTGCCAAAGGCTAATTTAGGCTCACCACCGCCGTCCCTAAGTCTATTCGGTGTCTGCATAAAGCCTAGAACGTAAGTGGATCTTAAAATAAACCGGTCGATCAGAAAATCACATTTCGATGTCGAAACACCATTGAATCCAAACAATGGAAAACCTATTGCTGATTATACGGATCAGCCATTCCTGAATCTCAAAAGTAGTTGCACTAACCCCTGTCGCATAATGTCGCATGAGGATTTATGCATAATTGTGTAGTACATATTTCGACGAATATTTACACAGAAGTTTCCAGAGGCTCGCACAAGAGATTAACTATTTACAATCTGCGAGGCGGAACAATTGTTCACAGGTTCCTGTCGTCTGTTTTCCGAATCATACTGCAATCACGGTTCTGTAACGAGGGCAACGCGGTCTATATTTCTTTCAGCGTGCTATATCATGACAGCGTGCCTTGTCAGGCGCTTTCCAATATCTCAAAAGGTGTATTTAAATTTTGTAAAACGTCCAATTGATTAATCACCTGGCTTCGCAATCATAAAAGTGATACAATGGGAGATATAAATTTTTCAGCCGCAGACATTTATTGCCTCGCCCCGATTGTGCAAACACTAATATATACCCAGTCTCTTGGCCAAAAACAATTGGGGATTGTATTATCAAGCGTTTTCTCGTACCGTTACGTGAAATTCATGAGAAATTCCAAGAAATGCAGCCGTTATCATACGAGTGCCGTTACGGTAAACGTATAAATATATATTTTACTAGCTCTCGTCGGGTCGAGGTGGTGCGAGTGTGTCATGCATATGCGCCGGGCTATAGTCTGAAATTTTGTAGTTCACGCTGAACCACTATCCTATAGCTACGCCCATTCACCCCTACGTATGTGCTGGAGGTTTATCTAGGCTCCTCCTCGCCATCCGATCCGTTGTGTTATAAAAGCCTAGAAAGAAGGTCGGCTGTGCTAAAAGTCGGCGGATCAGGAATCAAAATAGAGAATATCGGTCTGGCGTAAAATGATCAGTGTAGTATAAATACCATGAACACTTAAAATGACAACAGATTCGCCCAGCGCGAACCCATGGGCAGTTGGGCACTGGTCAGATTGTGACGTCCCTGCCGACACTAATGACAACCAAGTTATTATAAATTTCAGAGTAAGAGCTTGATGGCGGTCTGGCTACTGTGACGTCACATCGAATGAATCACGTTGATGTCCCGCTTAGTCAAAAACTTTATCAATGGGAGATAAATAGGTGCAGGTGCACCACCTGTCGCTCATTTATATTGATATGCGGCATTACGGCATGGGCTTTATCGCGCTAAGCTAGCATTACAATGCATAGATTTAAGCCGGACCTTACTCATACTCATACTAAATGCCTGAGCGACAATAAGGGACTATAGTTCTTCTTCATTGCTAACATAACAACTGTGACAAGGTCTTTCAAGGATATTCATCATCGCTTACTAAACTACTTCTGCCGATGTAAGTCTAAAGTTGCTAACAGACCTGCCTTTCTGTGTGAAAAGTTATCATACTCATAGGATGAATCAAGATCTAGCTCAAAGAATATCCGATTTCCTGTTAAATTCTAAATTGTAGTTCCAGATGTGAGCCTTTTCACTTTGAAATTTATTGAATCCTTCCCCATCTGTCGAAAGTCGGCCTCTATATTGAAATCCGTGCTAAAAATATCAAGGCACTTGAAATCGGATACACTTTTGCTTTTCGCAATCATGTCCACAGTCCACGAATTCCCGCATTTCAGACTGCAGATAAATATCTTTTATTGCTGTTTATAGGTCTAATAATCACTAGCGTTTCCCAGTTGTCAACCATTAAAGAGTACTTATGCATACACAGGAAATTTAACTACAACTGTACTTTAAACAAGTCCCCATCGAACAACTATTTTACAAGTTTTACTCGATCAGTTTAATCACTCAGTCAGAGCCAGCTCATTATACCTGTGGACCTAAAATCTGAAATACCTGCGTAATCCATGTTCGCTTTAACAAGTCTACATCCATATACTAATGCTTCTGATAAACTAGTGATAATATATAGCTTCACTTGGAGGAACAGACAGATGCCTTTGACAGATGGTGCTCCGTAAACAATGCATCAAAGTGTGTGCCTACAGTCGGTTTTAGAAAATGATTCATGTTATAGTGATCTTTACCTCGGACACTTCGGATTGAGAGATAATAACCCTTGATTACAGAGATATTATGTCATGTCAACAGCTAACGAATAATATTTATTGGAAACCATTGGCTTTGTCAATAGCAATAAATCGTTGATTGCTTGGCTGGACTCATTAAAATTGTCTAGCAATTTAAATAGCTCTCAGTAGCTGCTCGCACATAGTGTTATATATGGACTGTTCAATAGTCCACGTTCGTTGAAGCAAAACCCCATCTCAAACTTGCCAGTTAGGTCCTGCAGTGTGCGAGCAAAGCTGTCCTGAAGAAGTGAAAAAAATCAATATTCAGTCACGTTGTCTATTCTGAACGATGTAATTAATTTAATGATCCGTGGAGTAATACCAATAATTACCGGCTCAAGCACTACGCATAGCAAATATACAATAAGAAGATAACGTTTGAACCACAAAGCGAATATCTGCATCGCACATATAAAGTGGCTAGTCAGCATGATAGGTTCCGCGATATTCATTCAAGGAAAATTATGAAACTTTCCCCGGAAAATGCCTCGCCGCTCTCTATTGATATTTAAAACACTTTTCGCAGAATATTTCCTTTATGTTGACCTCTGACAATATATTCCTCGCCTCACATTCGCACCAAGAGAAATTATATTCAGTTTCCGAGCACAACGCAGATCGTATTCGATCGACTTATAGGGTGAGCAATGAGCATGTATATCAGGAAGAAAGATGAAACCGATTATATGGTCGCAACGCAAATATTGATCTCCCAAACACATCATTACATATAAATGTAATATTGTTCTCGCAGATGGCAACAGGCGACCCATCGCAGAGATGACTATGCGCGAGTGTCACGTTCCGGTGACTATGTATCATTGCAAGTTCCCGCAAAATGTAAGGTCATGTTGATTCACCTGCTGTATCACAGTATTTATTAAGCCATATTAATCTAAATTGCAGGTAGCTAATATTATTATTGATGGACACGAGTAATCATCGTCGCCAAAAAGGACTTGAAATCAAATTTCTATCGGCGTAGGTGGTGGCGTACTTCAGAGTAACTTTAGGATTCAATCAAGTCCTATATACCGCCGCACAATTAAAAGTGTAGCGAGTTCCAAGACAGCATTTCCATTAAAAAAAAGGTTCGAAAGTATCTAGGATCACCATATCACAAAGTCATTGCGTGTTACAGACCAAATCCTAATCTAACTGCTTTGTCAAAAGCATTCAGACGATATCGTGCAGATTCAATAAACGTATCGTGAACAACGCACGGTGGCTCCCCAGTTTTAACGTGACGCTGTGTGTGGCGAATGGGTATAATCGGTATATCAGAGTATGTTGTGTAGAATAGAATAGTGAGTCTACTACTAAAACAATCCCATATTACTTTCAAGTTTCGGGCTATGAGCAGACATTGTGATTGTTGGCCAAAGCTGCCACAAATATAAATTTTAAAATGCCAACAATATGACTTATTCAAAATATAATTTTTTATGAAACTTTTGGATATAAATGCCAACAAGTGTTGAAATGACTCTGCATGAAGTGACAAAACAAGCGTGTAGCGCTAAATTCTTAAATTGAGGTCCCTGAACACTACGGAAGGCCGCGGTCAACCGTCAAGGGGATCTATGCAATGCGAATGAAAATCTTAAGGTCGAGGCCAAAAAGTCGAGTACTGAAATCTGGATGTACGATATTATATGGATCGATCAACCCAGGTAGTATATGATATCCAGCGATTAGGAAGAAAATTATACTTGCCCTGTTCTCACCGCTCGTGAATTATGTTACGTCATGTATCCGCCTCGCGCGTTCCGTGGCGCATTTAGCTCAATGCGAAGTCGACCCCGCTTAATTAGGACACTTTTGTTCTACTTTTGGCCGGGGAAAACCAATAGTTCGTTTCATGGCCATGCATATAGGCAAGCAATGCTGTAAAAACTACTGTTGCGTAATAACTGAATTGCTTCTATGCTATATCGTAGTAGTTGGTACTGATCAGGGCTGTGGAGTCTGTAAATTTTGCCACCGACTCCAACTCCGACTCCACACATTTTCAATCGACCGACTCCGACTCCGACTCCGACTCCGACTCCTGGGTCTTTAAACGTACCGACTCAGACTCCCGAGTCTTTAAAACTACCAACTCCGACTCCAACCCCCGACTCCAACAGTATTACCAATGTACTTCGAAAATTATGAGCCACAGTGACGGTTAAATGACTATCGAATACCCATTAAACATATGCGAACATTGATTAACGATGGCATGCAAAATTGTTTCATGGTTTCATGGTTTCTTGATCTGTATCGTGGGTTCTATCCTAGGCCGGCTCTGAGCAAACATTCTAAAACTAGTATCCGATGCCATCCCGATCGGCGCTCAGCATTCAGGGATAGCGTCGAGGAGAAAAATCTTAGTGGTGCAGACTAGATAACCATACCTGAAGGCCGTATTGCATCGCCGTCGGCGAAGCATCTCGATGGTGCAGAGGAGGTATAAATCTGATATCTCTCTCTCTCTCTCTCTCTCTCTCTCTCTCTCTCTCTTTCTCTCTCCAACAGGAATGCACTCATACCGAAGCTGGCACAGTGTTATATGAGCTCATTGTCGGCTGTTGCTGCGATCTTCTTGCATAGTCTCATCCAAACGTAGAAAGTGCGAACTATGGTGCAAAAGGCCTCAGTCGACCAGAAGCAACCCCATACATACACAGTGAATGCTGTTGTATCGGATGCGGCGTACATTTAACACTTAGCGCGATTAGTATGCTTTAATAAAAATATGGCGGGTCGTAAAAATGCCATAGTGTATAGATTTATTTTTGGAAAATAGACACTTGCTTTTATACTGCAACGTGTATGCTCTCCAGACAAAAGAACTGAAAATAATTATAACTCAAAGTATGATACTAGGAATTGAAAGAGAAACACAAATACTACTTCTAAAAAGCGGAAAATATATTTCATATCTTTTGTCCAGAAAGTTTCAACGGTGGTCTGCGAAAACACGTCTAACGCTTAGAAAGGTCAGAGTCCACCTTTCCAGCTTAGAACACGTCATGGACTGCTAGAATACGATATGATAGATATAATTGCTGGATTGCGAAACGGTAATTTCAAACGTTATGATGCGCCATATTTACTGTGATGGAATGTTTCATATGGGTGACAATGCGGGGTGAACGGAGCCACACAACCACCTACCTAAATTATATTCACCGATACTTTCGTGAAAACACATTTGTCACCCTATGTCTACTGTGCGCGAAGCGAGACGAAAATTCTGGGCTTTACTCAACTTTTATGAAAGTTAAATGTTGGTGCTCCGTGATAACAGACCCAAAATTCCTTAGGCTATCTTTCTGATTGGAGGATTAAACTACTTCTACTTGACAAACTCAAAATAGCGAAAAGGAAGTAAGTATATCGCAGAATATTACGAAGTAGAAGTAGAACACACGCGCGTTCACGTCGTCCAAATATCATATGATCGACGAAAAAGATCATCGCTCCATCAAATATGCCGGACCTGATGTGTGGAACAGTATCCCGCCGGCCATCCGGCAGTCGACGAGCATGTCCGCATTCAAGTCGAAATACAAGCAATTACTACTAAATAAATACAGTCCATCCTCAAGATTACCGGACCACGACTGACCTATATCGATCTCGCTTCCCATGACATGCCGCCCTATTTCTGGTCGCTTCCTTTTTCTATACTATCTTCTTTACTTTCATTCAGTGTGCATGCCTCCTCTTTACATCGCCTAGGCCAAGGTGGGTGTCCGATTCCATAGACAACTCCTAGTCGCTTCGACATCTTCCTTTCTTTTCATTGTATCGCATTTTTTGTGGTGTATTGAACTGATAAAATTGCTAATAAACCAATGATGATGATGATGATGATGATGAAGTAGCAGAAATTAGTTCTACTTGAGTAAATACGCAAGTAGTGGAAAACTACTTGAGTACTTCAAAAAAGTACTTCGTTACTGACCACCTCTGGATATCGCAGTGGTATAATCCACGGCAGCCACACCAATGGGTTGCGGGTTTGAGTCCGACCGAGGTCGACTCCAGAATTCCTACCTAAATGTTATAGGTTTATCTAGGCTCCTTCTTGCCATATCATCCGCATAAGCGGTGTCTTACAAAAAGCCCAAAAGTGGGCCGTGCTACAAGTCGGCAAATACGGAATCAAAATTGCAGAAAATTGACCTGGTGTAACTGGCCATTGTACTCGACAAACACCAGGAATACCCCAAACCCGCCAACCATGTCACTGCTGTTTTAATGATACCCAGCAGTCTTACTCAATGACAATTGCTGCTATCAACGTCATTGTATTGCTAGTTTTAGCTCACAACGCTGCTTGCGTACCGTCTCGGAATTACAGTATATGTTTCGCCCCCAACTAGCAGTCGATGACTCGATCAACATTGTGAACGTTATCGAGTCAGATCGACTAATATTTTCCTTGAAGGAATATTGTACTTGTATCATATCGCACCATCGGCATACCTCGACTACACTCTTGTGGTGTAAAGCGACATGGAGAATTCCTAGCATGGATGGGTAGCTGTTTTACAAAATGACTCGCAAATACGCCGCCCGCAAACAAAAGTTCCCACATATTGCAGATGCAAAAGAATCAACGAGGGAAAATCCATACGTTTGGTTGGTTTCACAAATCTGTATTGCTAACATCGCGAATTTGGCGAAAGGAAAATCGTATTTTCAGCAGAATATCACATACAAAAGTAGTAGTATACGGGTCAACGGAACGCGCCCCAATCAGCGTCGAGTATTTGATCACGTGACATCTGTTAGCCAATCAGAACGCAGAACGATGTGGGCGTGGTTCCAATACGAGAGAGGTTTTGGTTGAGCGAGAGATGGCATAGTTCCAGTCCAGTAACGCTGAGATATTTATTACGTCATGCTTGCGTAAGTTGATTACCTTCAATATGATTGCGTATTGCAGCATGTTCATGATTACGTCATATGCGTAGTTGATGACTTTAGTTATTTCGAGAGCGTCTTTGCTTAGTTCCAGTAATGCTGAGGTATGATTACGTCATGATTGCGTCTAGTTCCAGTCCAATAACACTGAGAAATATTTACGTCATTATGATTGTGTAGTTGTTCATGTTCATGATTACGTCATATGCGTGGTTCCAATACGAGAGAGGTTTTGGTTGTGTGAGAGATGGCATAGTCCCAGTCCAGTAACGCTGAGATATTATTACGTCATTATTACGTAGGTTGATTACCTTCAATATGATTGCGTATTGCAGTTAAAGCATGTACAGTATTGATTACGTCATATGCGGAGTTGATTACTTTAGTTATTTCGAGAGCGTGATTGTTTAGTTCCAGTAATGCTGAGATATGATTACGTCATGATTGCGTCTAGTTCCAGTCCAATAACACTGAGAAATATTTACGTCAATATGATTGCGTATTGCAGTTGAAGCATGTTCAGTAATGATTACATCATATGCCTAGTTGATTACTTTAGTAACGCTGAGATATGATTACGTCAATATTGCGTTGATTGCAGTTGAAGCAAGTGCAAGGCAATATATAACGTGTAATATTTATTACATGATTATTCGCTGTACGCTGTAGATTGAATATGTCAAAGATTACTGCTAATGATATATACGTCATAATAGATCGTATTGACCCGATGAACTGGTACATGATTTCAATGATTATTAAAAATAATTTTAATAATATTGTTTATGAATTCGTTTGAATACGTTCACTGTTATAATCTATATGATTTCAATGATTATTAAAAATAATTGAAATAAATCTCACAAAGTAATAATACAAAATTTGGCTAATATTGTGAATATCTAATAATCGTGAAAATAGCAAGTATCTCATGTTGATGAAAAAAATCAGCCCACGTTGTTAGAGAACCAAAACATGATTTTAATATGTTTTAAATATTCCATTTTTTAAAAATATTATTACATTGGTTCTAACTTTGGAATAATAATTATTATATTGTTTTCATTATTCATTGAAATCATTGTCGCTTATAACGGTGAACATCTTTTTAATAATATTGTTGCTTTGTAAATATCTTATTGATTTTAGTTAAATTATCGATTATCTTGTGTTGTTGATGAATTAGTTTGTACAAAAGACGTTCACTGTTATAATCTACATGATTTGAATTTTAATAAAACAATTTTCGGTTTATTCGCAATCATATGCTCATGTATGCGAAACTGGTATTGCTTTTATATCGCAAATCTAAAAAGGGATTCTAATATCGAGAAAGTGTGCCAGGATCTCAAGGGAGCTCTATGCGTTGTTCTGAACGATTAGTAAATGTCGAGAAAGTATGTCAGGATCTCAAGGGAGCTCTACGCGTTGTTTTGTTGTGAATATGTTATCATTGCGAAATTAGCAATTATTTCGTGTTGTTGATGAAAATATTCAGCTTACGTTGTTATAAGCACCAAAACATGATTTAAATATGTTTAAAATATTCCATTTTTTAAATAATATTACTTTGGTTCTAACTTTGGAATAATAATAATTATTATTAATAATATTTTTTCATTATTCATTGAAGTCATTGTAGCTTATAACGGTGAACATCTTTTGTACAGCAAGCTCCAAGTTTAATTAGAATTAGAGCAACACAAAATTCCAACACCTCGCAACTCTCATGAAAGTGCATCGTATCATTACACAATATTAAACTTCATTCAATAATCAACATTTCATTGTGACGTCATAAATTCGTATTTTGAATTTTTTGTGATGAGATGAGATTGTTTGATATGCAAGTCGCGCATGAAGCAGATCTGTCCACCCTGTACTATAGTAATGTGTTAAATGTGTACTCAAATGTATATTGTGAATAAGACCAGTTACGATCCAGCTACCGTGTTTGTTAACCCATTGTGAAATGTCTGACGCCATATCTTCACCGTCACACGTATACTCAACGCGAACGCTATATTGTAGCTTAATTTCTTTATGTAGTACGTGCAAACATATGATGTGTCTCTCTCAATTTACTTTCAAAATTCATATGATACAACAGCATGGACTCTGAATGCCACTTGCGACATATGTATATGTATTTGTATGATAATATTAGAAACAGCTGGCCTCTATAGGGAATTAACTGAATACATTCTTTGCCGATGGATAGTGTCGCAGTACCTTACCGTATGCACTACAAAACGCTATCATTTTACAGTATTAATGAGACACAAACCAAAGTAAAATTAACAAAAAATTGACTAATATTATGAATATCTTATGATTTTGAGTTAAATTAGCCATTTTCTTGTGTTGTTATTGTTTCACTATCACTGATTATTCTAATAATATTGTTGCTTTGTGAATATCGTATCAATTTTTTGTTAAATTATCAATTATCTTGTGTTGTTGATGAAAATAATTCGCTTGTATAAAATACGTTCACTAATATAATCTACAGGATTTCAATGATTATTAAAAAATAAGCTAATGCAAGTTTCCAGAATGCTGATGCTGGCTATGCTATTGGAGCCTTTTCAAATAGAATACGCAGTACGATTATCGATGGTGGATGCAAAACAATCCTAATTCACAACAAATTTTAATTGTCTCGGAATCATACCTATTGCGATATCAACTCTCCGCATTTTGTTGTATTTAGGGCTATTGCACAAGCTATCTCTAATATGCTGCAATATAGACAGGTTCAAACTTGTCTAGGGTATTCACTTCCCGTCAACTAGCTTTTCAAGACGCATTAATAAGCGCGCGTATTTAATTACCTAATCGTTGGATGAATATTCCTGGCAGGCATAGATGTCCCCAGGGAACCGAACTAACTTCGCTTCTATTCTTTTTACATTGTTTGCAAAGCACGGGTATTTTGTGATTCCATTAGACCTCAATGGTTCTAGAATACTAAATTAATGAGAGTTGAATAAACCGTCAATTAATTTAGCATAAAGCATATGATATTCATATTACTTAGAGCTTACGTCGTTGAACAACCATGATATGATCATACAGCGAAAGTATAGCCCTAAATAGCGGTAATATCTCCCAAGCATAAAAATAACGTGGTCGGAATGTACGTTTATTGCAAATTTATCTCTAAACAGAATGATCTGTAGCTTGTCGCATTCGAATTACTGAGCAGAATTGACATAGAACTATTAAGCAAAGCTGAAACATCTTCACTTCAGTTATCATTCCCTTGAGACTACTAGTTATAGCAGAGGCAGACAAACTGTGATTTGCGGTTGTAGCACTTCAATGATTTCATGTGCGTTTCGCCATTTTGTTAAAGAAGTTTAACCTGATTATATATTAATGCATTTATAGCGTATTAGCAATATGCGAATGGTGGCTGTGGCGCTACAGGGTTCAAAATTAGCAATTGAACTCTCGAATTGAACCTGATCATCAATCAATGACAAATCATTGTGCTCAACGCTATTTTATGTGGTTCACTGATTCACAACTTTTACTGATCCACAAAGCACTTACGTTAGTCTTAAAACCTTCGCTGAACCACAAATTTTCGCTGAGTCATAAAACAAAAAATCTGGCAAAATATACATTCAACTACACATCTAATACTTTACTATAGTACAGGGGTGGGCAGAGCTGCTTCATGCGCGAGTCGCATATCAAAAATCTTATCTTTAAAAGAACCACAACACAAAAATCCAACATATGGATTTATGACGTCACAAGGAAATGTAGGCTATCGAATGAAATTTATTATTGTGTGATGATAGGATGTGCAATTGTGCATACACGAGGGTTCTAATTCCAATCTAATTTGGAAAAACTATGTAGCTCTAAGTCAAATTCTAATCTAGTTCTATTTAACCTGTTTCAGTTACACACGCTTTTCAGAGACACTGCGAGCTTCACGGATTTTTAAATTTTCAAAATTAGGATTGATCGATAAATATGATACTATTTATCACTTGTATAAATATCACTGTGATATCAATCCAAGCTTATGCGGCTTAGTAATAATTGGTTGTTTAGCAAAATCAATATTATGCTCAAATTATATCAGATATCGCATTGAATATAGCTAATCAAATTTTTATTGCATATTAGTAGCTGCAGTCGGATTTCAACATAACGACCAATTCCGATGCACATGCTACGTTTTCGAAACGACTACATTACTATTCGATAGCTGGACATATCAGTATTGTCTTCTAATGACTCGAGTCATTACAATCCTGCTAATGGATTTCTAATTTAAACTTTGACTTGGACTTATCGATCAAGTAGGTAGTGGGGGTACCTGGTTTTGTTACCAGCCTCGAGGCTATATTCTTTGGCAGCGATGAGGCTATTTATGTTCATCGCTCAGCACTTGACTATGGCGATGTGTATTTAGCACTATGTATTGATAATTACTTGCTTCCGAGAAATAAATAACATTCATTATTCGTTAGATGATACTTTCCACAGATATTCTATTATGTGTTTTGAGACTACAGCGAGTTGATAATATTAATGCGTACACTTTCAAGAAATAAGGACGTTGCTAACATTCAGATTTTGCGTAAATTTCGCGTGATCAACTATGTACGATTTTTGTGTATTTCAGACTATGTATGTTCATGTTCACGAAGACTGCGGTATCGCATGGATAAATGCATCATCGCTAATAAATTACTTGAATGCGACTCGATAACATTTATCCCTTGTAACGTACTCAAACATGATTTTAGGTGTATTTAAGACTATTTATGTTCCTGAGATCTTTGATAGCGCAATGATTCGGTATGATTTCTATATTATTCCACTCTCGTTATTGGACTGCGGTGTGACGCTGAACCTATCTCGATGCCCGGGCTTCCGCATTAACTTTTTTCGATTTCTTCTGCCTTATGTAGATTTAACATAAGGAAAGTTATTTCACTCATAAAATTTGAAATACGTATTTGCTCAAGTTAAAGCCATAACGCTTGGAGTGAAATTTTACGAGGTTTTCGTTAATATTCAACTGGGCTAATTTCGAAATGTAAATTGAAAAACTCAAATATCGCATAGTAGGACTTCGCAAATTTTCGATATATTTTTGCTATTTTTTCATGGTGACAAGTCATTCGGAACGGTGAAATGCATTATAGGAAATAGATGAAACTGGTTCAATTCATCAAGACCCCTGAAAAAAGTACATTGGATTTCAACATTTTATTAGCAGGTAATCGAAATACCACAAACTGGGCTAACCTTCGGAGTCGTTAAGTAAAGAAGTACTCGTACTTCTTCGGAGTACCCAATACTCTCAAGTCCTTATTATATTGGAGTGCTTCAACTTCATGATAGTTATAGTATTAAGCAGAAATATACCTGGAGTACTAATGTTTTACTTACTAGGAAATGACTACTTCTGTCTTATTTTAAAGGATTCCTCGCTCGACGCGAAATTTTATTAGGTTTTGAATAATATCCAACATGTAGGTTCACTTTGAAGGGTACTTCGTAAAACTCAAATATTGTACAGTGAGAGTTCGCAAATTCTCGATGTATTTTTTGGTATTTTTATTGCGGTAAGTCATTCTGCAGCGCGAAAATGCATCGTAGGATATAGATGAAACTGACACCGCTCACCAAGACCACTGGACCACTGAAAAAAGTACATTTCAACATTTTAGTAGCAGTAAATTCCTAGTAAAGTATAAGAAGTGATGATTTCCGAGTGAGTTAAAAAGTAAGTATTGAAGGTATAGTTTGGTCGAAAACCGAAAACTCTGAAATAGAAGTAGATGCAGTGTAAAAAGTTAATCACTTGATTAAGTATAGCGCAAGCGGACCAAACCTATACTTGAGTACTCCAAAATGTACAAGTACTTCGCTATGGACTCCATCCACGTAAAAAGTGACTAGGTTTTAGACTACTTTATCGGTACTTGACAGTTTCAGTTTTAGATAAAATTTGGAATAAAAAACTAGCTCATTCACTCACTTGGAAATCTCTTCTTTAACCTGTACTTGAGCGTAGCAAGTAAATCTCATTTATTATTAATTCTACACGTACACTTGACCATATTTTATGACTTACATAATTACTTTTCACTATATTTGAAGTCAAGTCTGTCAAATAGCAGTATATGTTACGATGATCTTATATTCGTTCTGTTTGATCATCTTGACTAACGATATTCACGCGGCGAGCTCTCCAGTGATAGCCTTGGGACTTGGAACAGTGTTATATGACATCATAGCGACACGAGGTTACGACAGTTTAGAATTAGCTACCTTACGACACCAAATTTCGTTAGTTCATCTCCACCTTCAAATATTGTGTTATACAAATATTGTGTATACGCAACAAATACATATATGGCTTTGTTGTTGCAATCTTCAAAAAAGTACTTCCCTCAGTAAGCAATTTCTCGTAGGCTATGCATATGCATACAAACGAGGACAGTTACATCAATGAGTGGTACCTTGTTGTATTAAGTAGCTAGTAATTAGTGCATGTAAGTCCGCAGCTACTGTTCAAGACCTTTCCGCGTTTTTGCCAAGCATCCTCGTAAGGACAGACAGTCCCAATCAGCTAATGTAAGTGTGTGTGTGTAGGCCTATGTATGTATGAGGGGTCTTATGCCGGTTGACGAATGAAGTTGGTCGTCTAATCTATTCTGAAATAATCAAGTTGGTGGTTTTTAACAGGACCTGACCTCATAGAAACTTCAGTAGAATAACTTATAACTCCTCATGTTTACTCAAGTAAATCTAATTTGATAATCATGTACTGAATCTTAATTTTCAAACGAGTTCAAATTTAACTCTAACTTATGAGATTAAATATAATAACTTTTCACGTTGCAGCGTATTTTACAGCACGAGCCAAGTGATTTCATAATTAACACAAGATAATTAAATGAATTTCTAGAGGATTATAAGATATTCGTGTAATCCTCCTTAGTATATCATAAAAGAATACCTACAGCAGTCGATTTGTAATTATTTGCGCTGTGTTTGATCAACTCAATCATGTTGCAGTGTTTTAATAACGAAACTCTTTTACAGCATAAACCAAATAATTTCATAATAAACACAAGCTAATTGAATGAATTTACTCAAATGTAGTATGCCGCGCTGATGAGATTAATTATAACATACTTATCATGTTACAGTGGTTTTTCAATAACTAAACTCATTTACAGCATAAGCAGAGTAATTTCATAATAAACATAAAATAACTGCTGTCGATGATTTGTACTAATTTGTGGCGTGTACAATTAACTCAAGCAGCTCTAAAACATAGGAAGCAGGGCGATGGGTATTCGTTGAGTTGAATAAACATAAAAAATATTTCCGCCCCCTTCTAGGTTGTAGGGTTAGGAATAATTAGGTTTAGTAGGGCGCGGAAATATTTTTTATGTTTATTCAACTCAACGAATACCCATCGCCCTGCTTCCTATGTTTTAGAGCTGCTTGAGTTAATTGTACACGCCACAAATTAGTACAAATCATCGACAGCAGTTATTTTATGTTTATTATGAAATTACTCTGCTTATGCTGTAAATGAGTTTAGTTATTGAAAAACCACTGTAACATGATAAGTATGTTATAATTAATCTCATCAGCGCGGTATACAACATTTTATAGTTCACATCTTCAAGCTGAAAAGAGGATGTATCATCAATTAGTACTTACGGATCATAATGAAGTGAAAATTCCTTATGGGCTCAATAACCAAACTAAGACTGAATTAGATATAAACAATATCGACTGCAAATAAGTACAAATGAACGACACCGGGTATTTTACGCTTATTATGAAATTACTTAGCTTGTGCTGTAAAAGAGTTTCGTTATTGAAAAATCACTGTAGCACGATAAGTATATTATAATTAATCTTATCAGCGCGGCATACTACATTTGAGTAAATTCATTCAATTAGCTTGTGTTTATTATGAAATTATTTGGTTTATGCTGTAAAAGAGTTTCGTTATTAAAACACTGCAACATGATTGAGTTGATCAAACACAGCGCAAATAATTACAAATCGACTGCTGTAGGTATTCTTTTATGATATACTAAGGAGGATTACACGAATATCTTATAATCCTCTAGAAATTCATTTAATTATCTTGTGTTAATTATGAAATCACTTGGCTCGTGCTGTAAAATACGCTGCAACGTGAAAAGTTATTATATTTAATCTCATAAGTTAGAGTTAAATTTGAACTCGTTTGAAAATTAAGATTCAGTACATGATTATCAAATTAGATTTACTTGAGTAAACATGAGGAGTTATAAGTTATTCTACTGAAGTTTCTATGAGGTCAGGTCCTGTTAAAAACCACCAACTTGATTATTTCAGAATAGATTAGACGACCAACTTCATTCGTCAACCGGCATAAGACCCCTCATACATACATAGGCCTACACACACACACTTACATTAGCTGATTGGGACTGTCTGTCCTTACGAGGATGCTTGGCAAAAACGCGGAAAGGTCTTGAACAGTAGCTGCGGACTTACATGCACTAATTACTAGCTACTTAATACAACAAGGTACCACTCATTGATGTAACTGTCCTCGTTTGTATGCATATGCATAGCCTACGAGAAATTGCTTACTGAGGGAAGTACTTTTTTGAAGATTGCAACAACAAAGCCATATATGTATTTGTTGCGTATACACAATATTTGTATAACACAATATTTGAAGGTGGAGATGAACTAACGAAATTTGGTGTCGTAAGGTAGCTAATTCTAAACTGTCGTAACCTCGTGTCGCTATGATGTCATATAACACTGTTCCAAGTCCCAAGGCTATCACTGGAGAGCTCGCCGCGTGAATATCGTTAGTCAAGATGATCAAACAGAACGAATATAAGATCATCGTAACATATACTGCTATTTGACAGACTTGACTTCAAATATAGTGAAAAGTAATTATGTAAGTCATAAAATATGGTCAAGTGTACGTGTAGAATTAATAATAAATGAGATTTACTTGCTACGCTCAAGTACAGGTTAAAGAAGAGATTTCCAAGTGAGTGAATGAGCTAGTTTTTTATTCCAAATTTTATCTAAAACTGAAACTGTCAAGTACCGATAAAGTAGTCTAAAACCTAGTCACTTTTTACGTGGATGGAGTCCATAGCGAAGTACTTGTACATTTTGGAGTACTCAAGTATAGGTTTGGTCCGCTTGCGCTATACTTAATCAAGTGATTAACTTTTTACACTGCATCTACTTCTATTTCAGAGTTTTCGGTTTTCGACCAAACTATACCTTCAATACTTACTTTTTAACTCACTCGGAAATCATCACTTCTTATACTTTACTAGGAATTTACTGCTACTAAAATGTTGAAATGTACTTTTTTCAGTGGTCCAGTGGTCTTGGTGAGCGGTGTCAGTTTCATCTATATCCTACGATGCATTTTCGCGCTGCAGAATGACTTACCGCAATAAAAATACCAAAAAATACATCGAGAATTTGCGAACTCTCACTGTACAATATTTGAGTTTTACGAAGTACCCTTCAAAGTGAACCTACATGTTGGATATTATTCAAAACCTAATAAAATTTCGCGTCGAGCGAGGAATCCTTTAAAATAAGACAGAAGTAGTCATTTCCTAGTAAGTAAAACATTAGTACTCCAGGTATATTTCTGCTTAATACTATAACTATCATGAAGTTGAAGCACTCCAATATAATAAGGACTTGAGAGTATTGGGTACTCCGAAGAAGTACGAGTACTTCTTTACTTAACGACTCCGAAGGTTAGCCCAGTTTGTGGTATTTCGATTACCTGCTAATAAAATGTTGAAATCCAATGTACTTTTTTCAGGGGTCTTGATGAATTGAACCAGTTTCATCTATTTCCTATAATGCATTTCACCGTTCCGAATGACTTGTCACCATGAAAAAATAGCAAAAATATATCGAAAATTTGCGAAGTCCTACTATGCGATATTTGAGTTTTTCAATTTACATTTCGAAATTAGCCCAGTTGAATATTAACGAAAACCTCGTAAAATTTCACTCCAAGCGTTATGGCTTTAACTTGAGCAAATACGTATTTCAAATTTTATGAGTGAAATAACTTTCCTTATGTTAAATCTACATAAGGCAGAAGAAATCGAAAAAAGTTAATGCGGAAGCCCGGGCATCGAGATAGGTTCAGCGTCACACCGCAGTCCAATAACGAGAGTGGAATAATATAGAAATCATACCGAATCATTGCGCTATCAAAGATCTCAGGAACATAAATAGTCTTAAATACACCTAAAATCATGTTTGAGTACGTTACAAGGGATAAATGTTATCGAGTCGCATTCAAGTAATTTATTAGCGATGATGCATTTATCCATGCGATACCGCAGTCTTCGTGAACATGAACATACATAGTCTGAAATACACAAAAATCGTACATAGTTGATCACGCGAAATTTACGCAAAATCTGAATGTTAGCAACGTCCTTATTTCTTGAAAGTGTACGCATTAATATTATCAACTCGCTGTAGTCTCAAAACACATAATAGAATATCTGTGGAAAGTATCATCTAACGAATAATGAATGTTATTTATTTCTCGGAAGCAAGTAATTATCAATACATAGTGCTAAATACACATCGCCATAGTCAAGTGCTGAGCGATGAACATAAATAGCCTCATCGCTGCCAAAGAATATAGCCTCGAGGCTGGTAACAAAACCAGGTACCCCCACTACCTACTTGATCGATAAGTCCAAGTCAAAGTTTAAATTAGAAATCCATTAGCAGGATTGTAATGACTCGAGTCATTAGAAGACAATACTGATATGTCCAGCTATCGAATAGTAATGTAGTCGTTTCGAAAACGTAGCATGTGCATCGGAATTGGTCGTTATGTTGAAATCCGACTGCAGCTACTAATATGCAATAAAAATTTGATTAGCTATATTCAATGCGATATCTGATATAATTTGAGCATAATATTGATTTTGCTAAACAACCAATTATTACTAAGCCGCATAAGCTTGGATTGATATCACAGTGATATTTATACAAGTGATAAATAGTATCATATTTATCGATCAATCCTAATTTTGAAAATTTAAAAATCCGTGAAGCTCGCAGTGTCTCTGAAAAGCGTGTGTAACTGAAACAGGTTAAATAGAACTAGATTAGAATTTGACTTAGAGCTACATAGTTTTTCCAAATTAGATTGGAATTAGAACCCTCGTGTATGCACAATTGCACATCCTATCATCACACAATAATAAATTTCATTCGATAGCCTACATTTCCTTGTGACGTCATAAATCCATATGTTGGATTTTTGTGTTGTGGTTCTTTTAAAGATAAGATTTTTGATATGCGACTCGCGCATGAAGCAGCTCTGCCCACCCCTGTACTATAGTAAAGTATTAGATGTGTAGTTGAATGTATATTTTGCCAGATTTTTTGTTTTATGACTCAGCGAAAATTTGTGGTTCAGCGAAGGTTTTAAGACTAACGTAAGTGCTTTGTGGATCAGTAAAAGTTGTGAATCAGTGAACCACATAAAATAGCGTTGAGCACAATGATTTGTCATTGATTGATGATCAGGTTCAATTCGAGAGTTCAATTGCTAATTTTGAACCCTGTAGCGCCACAGCCACCATTCGCATATTGCTAATACGCTATAAATGCATTAATATATAATCAGGTTAAACTTCTTTAACAAAATGGCGAAACGCACATGAAATCATTGAAGTGCTACAACCGCAAATCACAGTTTGTCTGCCTCTGCTATAACTAGTAGTCTCAAGGGAATGATAACTGAAGTGAAGATGTTTCAGCTTTGCTTAATAGTTCTATGTCAATTCTGCTCAGTAATTCGAATGCGACAAGCTACAGATCATTCTGTTTAGAGATAAATTTGCAATAAACGTACATTCCGACCACGTTATTTTTATGCTTGGGAGATATTACCGCTATTTAGGGCTATACTTTCGCTGTATGATCATATCATGGTTGTTCAACGACGTAAGCTCTAAGTAATATGAATATCATATGCTTTATGCTAAATTAATTGACGGTTTATTCAACTCTCATTAATTTAGTATTCTAGAACCATTGAAGTCTAATGGAATCACAAAATACCCGTGCTTTGCAAACAATGTAAAAAGAATAGAAGCGAAGTTAGTTCGGTTCCCTGGGGACATCTATGCCTGCCAGGAATATTCATCCAACGATTAGGTAATTAAATACGCGCGCTTATTAATGCGTCTTGAAAAGCTAGTTGACGGGAAGTGAATACCCTAGACAAGTTTGAACCTGTCTATATTGCAGCATATTAGAGATAGCTTGTGCAATAGCCCTAAATACAACAAAATGCGGAGAGTTGATATCGCAATAGGTATGATTCCGAGACAATTAAAATTTGTTGTGAATTAGGATTGTTTTGCATCCACCATCGATAATCGTACTGCGTATTCTATTTGAAAAGGCTCCAATAGCATAGCCAGCATCAGCATTCTGGAAACTTGCATTAGCTTATTTTTTAATAATCATTGAAATCCTGTAGATTATATTAGTGAACGTATTTTATACAAGCGAATTATTTTCATCAACAACACAAGATAATTGATAATTTAACAAAAAATTGATACGATATTCACAAAGCAACAATATTATTAGAATAATCAGTGATAGTGAAACAATAACAACACAAGAAAATGGCTAATTTAACTCAAAATCATAAGATATTCATAATATTAGTCAATTTTTTGTTAATTTTACTTTGGTTTGTGTCTCATTAATACTGTAAAATGATAGCGTTTTGTAGTGCATACGGTAAGGTACTGCGACACTATCCATCGGCAAAGAATGTATTCAGTTAATTCCCTATAGAGGCCAGCTGTTTCTAATATTATCATACAAATACATATACATATGTCGCAAGTGGCATTCAGAGTCCATGCTGTTGTATCATATGAATTTTGAAAGTAAATTGAGAGAGACACATCATATGTTTGCACGTACTACATAAAGAAATTAAGCTACAATATAGCGTTCGCGTTGAGTATACGTGTGACGGTGAAGATATGGCGTCAGACATTTCACAATGGGTTAACAAACACGGTAGCTGGATCGTAACTGGTCTTATTCACAATATACATTTGAGTACACATTTAACACATTACTATAGTACAGGGTGGACAGATCTGCTTCATGCACGACTTGCATATCAAACAATCTCATCTCATCACAAAAAATTCAAAATACGAATTTATGACGTCACAATGAAATGTTGATTATTGAATGAAGTTTAATATTGTGTAATGATACGATGCACTTTCATGAGAGTTGCGAGGTGTTGGAATTTTGTGTTGCTCTAATTCTAATTAAACTTGGAGCTTGCTGTACAAAAGATGTTCACCGTTATAAGCTACAATGACTTCAATGAATAATGAAAAAATATTATTAATAATAATTATTATTATTCCAAAGTTAGAACCAAAGTAATATTATTTAAAAAATGGAATATTTTAAACATATTTAAATCATGTTTTGGTGCTTATAACAACGTAAGCTGAATATTTTCATCAACAACACGAAATAATTGCTAATTTCGCAATGATAACATATTCACAACAAAACAACGCGTAGAGCTCCCTTGAGATCCTGACATACTTTCTCGACATTTACTAATCGTTCAGAACAACGCATAGAGCTCCCTTGAGATCCTGGCACACTTTCTCGATATTAGAATCCCTTTTTAGATTTGCGATGTAAAAGCAATACCAGTTTCGCATACATGAGCATATGATTGCGAATAAACCGAAAATTGTTTTATTAAAATTCAAATCATGTAGATTATAACAGTGAACGTCTTTTGTACAAACTAATTCATCAACAACACAAGATAATCGATAATTTAACTAAAATCAATAAGATATTTACAAAGCAACAATATTATTAAAAAGATGTTCACCGTTATAAGCGACAATGATTTCAATGAATAATGAAAACAATATAATAATTATTATTCCAAAGTTAGAACCAATGTAATAATATTTTTAAAAAATGGAATATTTAAAACATATTAAAATCATGTTTTGGTTCTCTAACAACGTGGGCTGATTTTTTTCATCAACATGAGATACTTGCTATTTTCACGATTATTAGATATTCACAATATTAGCCAAATTTTATATTATTACTTTGTGAGATTTATTTCAATTATTTTTAATAATCATTGAAATCATATAGATTATAACAGTGAACGTATTCAAACGAATTCATAAACAATATTATTAAAATTATTTTTAATAATCATTGAAATCATGTACCAGTTCATCGGGTCAATACGATCTATTATGACGTATATATCATTAGCAGTAATCTTTGACATATTCAATCTACAGCGTACAGCGAATAATCATGTAATAAATATTACACGTTATATATTGCCTTGCACTTGCTTCAACTGCAATCAACGCAATATTGACGTAATCATATCTCAGCGTTACTAAAGTAATCAACTAGGCATATGATGTAATCATTACTGAACATGCTTCAACTGCAATACGCAATCATAATGACGTAAATATTTCTCAGTGTTATTGGACTGGAACTAGACGCAATCATGACGTAATCATATCTCAGCATTACTGGAACTAAACAATCACGCTCTCGAAATAACTAAAGTAATCAACTCCGCATATGACGTAATCAATACTGTACATGCTTTAACTGCAATACGCAATCATATTGAAGGTAATCAACCTACGTAATAATGACGTAATAATATCTCAGCGTTACTGGACTGGGACTATGCCATCTCTCACACAACCAAAACCTCTCTCGTATTGGAACCACGCAGATGGGGCACACAACGCAGATAATACGACCGCCTCCGCTTGCGCGGTGTCAATTTTTATATCTGGAGCTACATTGTAAATGGTATTCACGATAATGATGGGTTGCCACATCATCATGTTCATCAAAATCATCAAGCACACTCGTCGGTGGAAAGATCTGTCTTCTTTTTCTCGTGGAGTCAAGCGCCTATTTCTTGCATGGTCGCATTTATCCTTCGAGAAGAAGGTAATCTTGAAGCTAGATGACTTTCTCAAAATGACCACGTAAGCGACAGATATGAAGAAATATATGACCGTGCCAGCAGCAACTACCAGGATGGGCACGATCCAGCCGGGCTCACCGATTTTCGTCACAACCCTCGGAAAACATAAAACATTTTGGGAATACATCCAGATTTTTTGCCAGTCAGCAGTGAACCCCGGTGCATATTCCGCCATTGTCCTTCTGATAGCATTTATGTCTTGGTATTTCAGGTTCATAATTTTAACAGGGAATATATCTTGTGAAATTGAATACAGTATTTGAGATCTTCTCGCAATTTCTTCCACTTGGTCTCTTTCCAATACAATAGCGTCCACTTGCGGTAAATTGGGAATTCTAATTAAATCCGTGAATGTCAACTTTCCAGTAAATACTGTAAACAATATGGGTAATATCCAACAAAAGATGAGAATAATGTATATGTACACCATTTTAATTATTTTAAAAGGATATATAACCGTGTATAGTCTGACACAGGTGAGGAACGCATATATAAGCACGCTAATGCTTTTTAATGCTACAAATAGCATGGATGCCAAAAGGCATGTAACTTCGTTATCCCAATCATTTGAAAACTTCCAATACGAGCCGATTGATATATAATCGAAAATTGCATGGCTCAACATAACTGACCCATTCAAAAGATATAGCACACTCAGGTTGAGTACCAAAATACGATTCGCAGAATAACTCCATCTGCGTGCCCCGCTTGCGGCTTTCATACAACTGAAGCACGTTGAAAGCTGATCTATAATAACTACACCGTTTATGATCACTGCTGACGATCCGAATATCCACAAAAACAGAACGTACGCCCTTACAGTAAACATCTCGCTGGATGAAGATGAGACTCTGGTTGTATAGTGTTTGCAGTTATTACCAATTCCCTGTGCTTGATTATGTTTGTATCCACTCTTCAACGGGCTGTTTCCGATACAAGGAGTGACATCCACTTCCCTTGCGGCTTTCCAGTTTTGGAAACAGTACAAAAATTGCGGTGCCCATTCATCGGATCCTCCATTGCAGTCTGCCACGCCATCATATTTTCTTCTCCAATCTATGTGTGAGGCTTCCGAGCTGTTTCCGTTACAAGACGCATGATCCGATATTATCCGATCAGGACATTTGAAATCTTTAGGGTTGGCGCTCTCCTTCGATTGACATTTCGAAGTGACATTCGACTTATTGAAGCAAGATGATTCATCAATGCCGCGCGAACAGTCTTCTATTCCGTCACATATTCGATTCCCCTGCTGGCAAGTCTTTCGCCCATCAACTTCACAAGGAAAATATCCGACACAGCACTGCTCCGAATCGTGGTAGAGCAAATTGTCACAAAGATCGAATGTTTTTTCATTCTGCTCGGTTCTTATGTTGCATAAACACTCATCGGAAAAGTCTGGGCAGTGGAAGATACCGTCACATAACTGTCGACGCTGTACCTCCATGCTGCCACTTAAACAACGGTGTTTCCCACATAAAGTGTCCGGTTCACCTAAATGTAAAATGTGTGCAATATGCGAGGTGCTGGGAGATGATCAAAATCAACGCTATTCGTTTAAACGGCTATTGCAACACAACTTTAATCTCAGGGGTGGCCAACCTTTTTGCAATTCCCGGCCGCATCTCGATTACTCATGTAGCCTATACGGCCGCATTCCTGGGTATAGTCGTAATCAACTAACTGGACCCCAAATATACCCATGCTGTACTGTCCATGTCCATTTCCGGTGGACTTCGGATTAATCTATTCATTCATATCGCCATATACGCCCCGAAATCGCGAGTGGTCATGTTGTAAATAGATTCTGAGATACGTTATGGTCGTGCCAATAGAGAAAAAATTTCAGTTCCGCGTATGAATTTCGTCATTAATAGAAGTAGTTGCATTTATTACTGTCAAATATTTCTCCTTTCTCAGCTCATGCGATCAGATTAACCGGTACAGTTGATGGAGGGGGTGTTTTCGAAAATTTAGGGCAAGTTATAAATGATGAATTGATGATGGATCTTCGGGTGGGCCAATTGTTAAATTCAATGTATACTTCGCACCATAGCTTCATTTCACAATTTTGCATGACAGAAAAGCCAATCTAGTACAGGTCGCGATTTATCATCACACCAAGCGATGCCGATAAAGATAACTGTGGTAACATACGTGTGCTCTTTAGCTTTCTTTTCTTTCTTTCCTCTACTTCTAAAATCCATTTTCTTCACTGCAATGTTCATCACGCTTGACTTCCTTTCTTTCAAAATAAACTTCCCCTTTTTAATATTTGTAAGAGTAAACTTTTGTTAGTAAAGCGACCCACATATAGATTACCAAGCCCTGAAAAAAAGGTCGCCGTAATCCTCGGGCCAGAACATCGTTCCTTCTTGATTACAACAAGCAGGGCGTAGTCAGACGAGAGCAAAGGGGGTCATTTTGATTTACTGCCGATTAACGACGTCACCAGGAAATTTCGGACTGCGCTTAGATACTATTTCTTAAGATTTGTTTGACAAACTCTGCACTGTGCACAGTGCACACTTCCGCATTGCTAACCATGGATGCCAAACGCATTTCCACGCAGATCGTGTATAGCACGAGTGAGGACAGTCATATCTCGATAGTTTTACTGGCAGTCACCCGCAGTTCAATTATAGTTCCAAGCTTCCAACAAACCGGGATAATAACCTCTGCGGCCGGGAAATTTGTTAACTGATATAATTTGATCAACTTTACTTTTCCATTCTCTAATTAGTCGCCAGTAACATAGCGTTGCGCTACAAGCCTAGTTCCGACACGCTGCCTAGCAATCACAATTTGGATGGCTATGTTGGTTATTCGAATTTGTGAACATGAACATCACTTCCAAATAAGTTAATGTCTTGCTTGTGATTGGGAAGACAATGAGGATTTGAAAATTGCATTGTCACACAGGCACCGCCAAGTCTGCTCTTCTTTGAGATCAACGTATTGTGCAAAATTTAATTCAGCCTTCACGCGATATGTTGGATAAAGCGAAGAAGCGGATGATATTGATTGCCTGCATGACAGCAATTTAGATTTGTCAGATATACAAACTTCACATCGAGCCCGATTTATTTTATTGATTGTGTGCTATGGACTAGAATTATTTTTCGTGTGATTACAAAATTTCGAAGAAATCTCTCGCGGCACCCTTGCGAGACGTAAATGACACACTAGTGTGCCGCGGCACACCGGCTGAGAAACACTGGTTTAGAGGTATCCATAATTACATACAGCATGCATTCTTCACGACAAAAGTGTGTATTAACACTCGTGCACCACCCATGAAATAAGGGTGTGAATATACACTGAACCTACCTCAGACTCACTCTGCGATATAACTCAAACACATTTTAATACAAATGACGCTTGCACGTATAGGGACGAAGGGCGTTATGCACGTATAGGCACGACGGATATATAACCGCGATATTATTCTGAGTTAGGTTCTTGTTTTTGTATACTGCCCTTTGGATTTGAAGTTACACAATTTTCGTTAAGAATGTAGGATTTATCTACTTACCACTAGAGCAAATCAATAGACTCGATAGTATCGGCAATATTCTTGGAATTAGTAAGAGAAACTGATCCCAGTCTAGTCGCATGATGAAAGCGTAAATCACCAACTATAACCACACCAACATTACTACAAGGTCCGTTCAGTTCTTCTGGTACGTTGTACTATGAAGTTATTCTTGTATCGGTTCTGGTAAAGCCAGTGTTAACACATGAGTCACTTGATGGTATTGCGAAGTCGTGATTATCCTCATAGCTCTGTCGCTGTGATGCTTGCAACGGCTCACGCAGATTACAGTAGGGTTGCCATACGTCCGGAATTTCCCGGACATGTCCGGAATTTCACTGTAAAACTGCGTCCATGAGTAAATACCAAAATATGCCTAAATGTCCGGAATTTTGAAGGCTTGAAGTAGGCTGAAAAAAATTTCGGAATTAAACATAAATAATAATTTTTTGAAGCAAATTCCATGCAATTTAAAATTTGTCTTCGCGCGGCGCGCGATTTAATTCAGCGTATATTGATATGGGGACCCGCATCACCCTCGCAAAAAATGGAATCAAAAATAAATAAAAATAACCATCATTTAAATAAATAAGTATAATTGTTATCGCATTTATAAGATAACGTTATATTCCAAAAGTTGTTGAGGCCGTTCGGTTGCTTTAGTTCAGTCGAAGACAGTTATTCTAAACCTGCGGCTCGTTTGCGTTTATTCTTGGGATCGCGAAGTTTTTGGACGTCATCAGCTTCCAAAATAGGCAGTAAGTCTGGGCAAAGTGACGTTTTTATTAATCAGCCAACCATTTTTTGAGCTGAACCACGGAAAATTTGCGAATCGGAAATGAGCTCGCGACCATAAAAGGTTAGAAACCAGACCGGATGTTCAACCTGCTGGTGAATTTTATAGTAGCTGAATATATGGAAGAACCAATATTTTTAACAGAATTCATTCAAAACTCTTAACAAGCAGATGCATATTATTATTATCATTCACATCAGTTCGGTTCTTAACAAGCAGATGCATATTATTATTATTATTATCATTCACATCAGCCTGTTTGCTTTGTGCTCCACGGCATTACAAGTTATACAGTACAATGAATATGCATTTCTTCGTCTCTTGAATGTTCGTTCTTGCACTCTCTCAGCCACTCTCTTCAGGCAGTCTCTGTCACGCGCGCTTTATCATCGTCTCGTTTCTGCTGCCGACCTATAGCTCGGCCCACTCGGACTAGGCTTTTTCAAGGCGCTGCGACTGGACTGACATAGAACCTCCGACACATAGTAATTAGTCCGAACCGGGATTCGAACCACTACCATTGCTGTCGTGACGCTGGCGCTTAACCAACTGCGCCACTCGCTTCCCCAAGCAGATGCCTATAATAAGCCCGCAAGAAGTTGCATCGATTACCCTGTGGTGGGCCAAGATTAAGTGCTTTTTTGGGCGAAAGGGGGATGAAAAATGTTGTTTCGGACCTAGTTACAACACACAACTAGATAACCGCACCGACCTAACAGTATAGCAGGGCTGTCAAACACACAACCGGCGCAACAGGTAACGTGCACCACCCGTGACGTGAAGAAACTGTTGCGGACCCAAGAAATAACCAGTGCTCGCATTAGAGATGGCCAGATTCCAAACCTATATTCCACTCCGCTCCTGTACAGTCGATAGCCGAAGCTTCCGGCCCACGAAGCGATTATGAAAAATGGCTGTATTATCCAGCACATTTCTGAAAAATGCGAGATTACTTTCATTAAATAACCCCTCACGACAGAAAATGTTGAGTATGTTCATCAGGGATCTTCAAAAATGACTTTTTTCTCAAATTGTACTGGCTACTTGATGGAATTGTTATGTTACCTAATTTAATCCTACACACCGAATTTGGTTCAAATCCAGCCAGTAGCCACATTGCTACAGGATAAAAGAAGTTTCTATTTATTATGTAAAAATAATAGAACAAAAATTTCAAAATTGTCTGCTCACCCCAAGAAAGGATTAGGTTGTCTATAGAAACGATGTTCACCAAATTTGGCTCAATTCTAAACAGTGGAAGCGGAGTTATTGCCGTCGAAAATTTGGATGTGAATAAAATAGTATTTACAGTGGGCACACCTATAATAAATAATTAAAGAATTGGTCACCGTAAATACCCCCGTCTAAAAGTCTGAAAATCAGCATTGTTCTGAACAATCGGAACCACGCGAGGGCCATTGTTAGTAGCATTGTGCTGCGTCGCTGCGATTGTTTAGAACAGGGGTTCTCAGCCCATTCTTGGCCGTGGCCCATTTTCCGGTTTAAAAATGTGCAGTGGCCCACCTGATATCTTAAAGTCATAATCCTGTTGAATGCGTGGTCATGGACAGCGCCGACATGCCTATTTCTCTAAAATATGCGCACTTTTCTCTAACTGATGATATTTAAATCTCGATCTCCCGGGATATTAAATCGCGCGAAGCGCGAAAAAAAATTCAAGTTGAATAAATATCCTCCAACAAACGACCGACGAAATAATCTTGGACCCCTTCGAGCTCTCCCAATTGGGGTGGGTGGGTGGGTGCGGCAGTTACGGCCCTGGTAGATCATAAGCTAAAACTCCCAAGTCGATTATTTTGTTCCGCTGCTCCATTCGCGTCGCGAAACACAATGATCAGATCCCCGAACTGTGTGATTGGGACTTTAGTGATACTATTGTGGGGGATATTATAATCATTCTGGCCCAGCATTGAACAATTCATTGGTGAATGGGGTACTACATAGAAGTGGAGAAAGATTTTTCATTATGCATGATGTACTTTGTAGGTCTTGTACCAAAACAACTGAAGTTGCGATGTCAGAATATTCAATTCAATGATAAAATCAATTCCTGTGACTTTTTCATTATGTAAATGATTTCCAGGCCGGACATTTTAAACTGACTTCAAAGATTAATGCGCTCCGATAAATCCTCAATCCATTAAGATTCGTTGCGGTGGTGCAGTATAACTCCGCCAGAAGTAGCAAATAATTTGCAATTATGGATATTTTTAGCTTGCAGTATTACGGCCTGCCGAAGAACAGTAACTTCTTCGCGAGTTTATTGCATACCCCTTTCAACGGCATACGACATATGACCCTGCCGGAATACTTGGCTACTTCAGCACTATCTTCCAGTCATTATACGCTTGAAATTATTTTAGTTACTGTTAGACGTAGGTTTTCATAGCCAGTAGAAAAAGCCGCCGTTTCTCCCTAAAGTTTTCGATTTGTACATGCTGACTTCATACGTGCCACTACGTCTAATCAGAGTCGGATGAAAAGCTTTATATAGCCTACGTATAATTCGATAATACGAATATATTTTTAGCGAATACCATAAGAAATATAACTAAACTTACATTAATTCTGAAATTTTCTAAATAGCTCTGTGGCCCACCTCAAAATGCTCTGTGGCCCACCAGTGGGCCAAGCCATATGACCGTTACAGTACAATACAAATCGAATGGTGTATACTGCATGGGGTAATATTTTGGTAACGAAGAACGTCGTAAGTCCACAATCAACGTTCAATTCGGCACATCTGGTAAAAAGGAATCTACGCACGCTTTGGATACGATTTTGAGAGGATTAGCCTACTTACTCTCGTCAGACTTTTATGCTTCCATTGCGAATTATATACATAGTGCACCCTGCAACTTGGCTGTAGAGTGTAGGTGCTATATATCACAGTAGTTTTATGTAGGAACGAAAATGTCATTTTAAGTCCTGACCTGGGTGGATCGGATTGGTGTCTTTGAGAGATCAAGATGCGGATGCTCGAACAAATTCACGGAGAGGTTCAAGAGGATATTGACAAAGCACTCGAAGAAAAGTATTGATGGATTGTTGAGGAAGTAAAGTGCCGTTTCTGAAACCCAAATCCAGAATCTGTCTCGCTGCGAAAGAGCTAGGGTTGCATTTAAAACAAACATGTTTAGAACATGGAACTTGTTTAGAATACGTTTTTATTGCTTTTTTAAAGTTTATTTCATACATGACGTCACGGATATTTGTTTGTGACATCACAGCATTGACAATTGAAAATATACAGAAAATGTGGCTCGTTCGTCGAAAATGGCTTCCGATCACTATCATAAACAGACTAAACAGTAAACATATCTTTGATCAGGACTGCATCGTTGTGCAGCATCATCAGAACACTCATTCGGTACCAATGATCTACACATCTACTTGCTATAACCGCCGAGCCGACTAAGATTTCGAGGGTTCCAGCCACTCCATACCGTTTACATCGACTATATTGGGTGCAAATCGTTCATAGGCTAATGCTTCATATTTTTCGAGAGTATTAAAAAATGGAATTTGTTTTAGTCAAAGTTTTTTAAAACACCGTTTGTTTTAAATGCAACCCTATACAAAGCTATATCGTTAGAGCGTTTCATAATCTGACTTTTAGATATTCGATGCTTTAGAATTTAGAATGCATACTTTTGTCACCGTCGATGTAGAACGACATCTTTCGCCCTCGAAGAGATAAGTCTCATAGGACGAATGAAAATGGAGTCGAATGTATCTCTTAACAGTTTTGAATAAAAGAATGTACTCAACGCATGGGGTGCGCACAGCGCAGCTAATACAACCGCCTCTACTTGCGCCGTACCAATCTCCATATTTGGAGCTACATTGTAGATGGTATTCGTGATAAAGATGGGTAGCCACATAATCATGTTCATCAAAATCATTAGACACACCAGTCGGTGAAAAGATCTGTCTTCTTTTTCTCTTGGAGTCAAACGCCTATTTCTCTCAGTGTCGCGTTTATTCTTCGAGTAGAATGGAAGCCTAATGCTAGTTGACTTCCTCACAATGACCACGTAAGCGACAGATATAAAGAAATATGTTACCGTGCCACCAGCAATTACCAGAATAGGCATGATCCAATCAGGCTCGCCTATCTTCGTTAGGACCCTCGGAAGACAAAAAACATTTTGGGAATACATCCAGATTTTTTTCCAGTCAGTAGTAAACCCCAGAGCATATGCTTCTATTGCGCTTCTGATAGTTTTTATGTCATGATATTTTAAATCCACCGTTTTGACAGGGAATACATCCTGCGAAATTGAATACAGAATTTGAGATCTTCTCGCAATTTCTTCCACTTGGTCTCTTTCCAATACGATAGCGTCGACTTGGGGTAAAGTAGGAATTCTAATCAAATCCGTGAGTGATAACGTTCCTGTAAAGACCGTAGCCAATATGGGAAATATCCAACAGCAGCTGAGAATAATGTATATGTATATCATTTTAATGGTTTTGAAAGGATATATAACCGTGTACAGTCTGATACTGGTGATGAACGCATATATAACCACGCTAACGCTTTGCATTGCTACAAATAACACGGATGCGACAACGCATATACCTTGGTTATCCCAGTCATTTGCAAACTTCCAGTACGCGCCTCTTGATATATAATCGAAAACAGCTTGGCTCAACATAGCTGACCCAGTCCAAAGATCTAGCACACTCAGGTTAACTACCAAAACACGATTCGCTAAATAACCCCAGTTGTGTGCCCTGCTTTCCTCCTTCCTGCGCCTGAAGCACGTTGAAAGATTATCTACAATAGCTATCCCATTTATAATCACTGCTGCCGATCCGAATACCCAGAAAAACAGAACGAATGGCCTTACAATATTCGATTCACTGGATGAAGATGAGACTCTGGCTATATGGTGTTTGCAGTTATTACCAATTCCACGTGCTGAATTACCTTTGTATCCACGATACTTTAACACGGTGTTTCCGATACAAGGAGTAAAATCCACTTCTTTGGCTGCTTTCCAGTTTTGGAAACAATACAGAAATTGCGGTTTCCATTCATCGGAACCTCCTTTGCAATCTGCCACGCCATCATATTTTCTTCTCCAATCTATGTGTATGGCTTCTGAGCTGTTTCCATTAGAAGACACATGATCCGATATTATCCGATCAGGACATTTAAAATTTTTAGGGTTGGCGCACTCCTCAGATTGACATGTCGATGTAACATGCGAGTTATTGAAGCAAGACGATTCATCAATGCCACTCGAACAGTCTTCTATTCCATCACAAATTCGATTCCCCTGCAGGCAAATCTTTCGCCCATCAACTTCACAAGGAAAATATCCGACACAGCACATCTCCGAATCGTGGTAGAGCAAACTGTCACAGAGATCGATCGTGTTTCCATTCTGCTCGGTTCTTATGTTGCATAGACACTCATCGGAAAAATCTGGACAGTCGAAAATACCATCACATAACTGTCTCCGCTGTATCTCCGTGTTGCCGGTTAGACAACGATGTTTCCTGCGCAGTGTGTCATGTTCACCTAAACGTAAATGTGTGCGTAGCTCAGTGAATGGGGAACGGGGAGATGATCCATATCAATGACATGTTTGGTGACATATGAACGGATAGTCGAACATAATATTACAATAATAGACATCATAATATCGAAATATTCAGCTCGTTTTGATAAATACAAAACACTATATAGGAACAAATGATTGCGTAATACAAGTTTCTAGCACCGATCGGCGTAAATATAGGATGATAGAGGCGTCTTATCCAAAATATGAATTGAACACTATGAAATTTGCGTACTACCAACTTTGCTAGTTTTGAAAACACTTAGAAATATGCAATTATTATCAAGACAACATACACATAGGATATATTTACTTACCCCTAGTGCATAGCAGAAGGCACAGTAGTAGCGACAGTAGGCCTATCCTTGTCCTTGGCAAGAGAAAGATGCCACAGTCTAATCGCATGTTGAAAGCGTATCTCAGCGACTACGGTTCAGAAACGCTGTGATAACAATGTGCATCGGTATATGTTTCAGCCAGTGTCAACGCATGAATCACGTATTGGTATTGCAAAGTCGTCATTCCTCGTAGCTCTTCCCTTGTGATGTTTGCGACGGCTCAGGGGGACTGAGAGTCACCGCTAAATATAAATTTCTAAAGAGAGAGAGAGAGAGTCTTTATTTTCATCGAACCAAAATACATAACAAACGGCAGTGATGGTGGTACAGAAAATATGCGTGCACAGTATTCGGTATTAGATAAGAATGATCGATAAGACCGTGAAGGTCATCTAGTCTGATCACACCAGCATCAAACATATACACTTGACTCTGAACGGTCTGGCTGTAAAAATGTTTAGTTAAGAAAGGAAAATAGAAAAAAAATTAAACAATGGTAGCAAATGATCAATGAAGCAATGTCTGGGCGAGGTAGGGCAACAGTGTTAGTGTAACGACAAGAGATGATCAAGTACGGCTTTTTTGAATCTATTATAAGGCATTTCACGGATATGTGGTGGTAATGCATTCCAGATGATAGGTCCCGAGTAGTCGATAGATCTCTTAGTTAGGTTGCTATTGGGTGGGGGTAAGTAGATGTTTCCTTTAGACAGTGATTCCCAACCGCGGCCCCGAGGGCCGCATGCGGCCCTCAGCTAGCCTTTCTGCGGCCCCCACAAAAATATTGAGAAATCGATTTATGGAAAAAAAGTTTTATTTATAAAATACTCTTGCTTGGCTTGGAGTCTGAAGTTTTCAATTAGGATTGCAGGAAAGTTGTGAGTAGACTGCTAAAATAACGTCACTACTGTTTCAATGCAATGTGCCCTAACTTTCCAGTTGAACGAGCAGTACCTATAGATATAGGTATAGATATAGGTATTGACAGGACCGTATCTGCCGCACCTCAAGTCCCCCAATTGGGGGGAACGAGCTCGAAGAGGGCCCAAAATTATTTAGTGAATTAGCATGAATTATAGAGTATTTTATTCAACTTTTTCAAGATTTTTTCGCGCTGCGCGCGATTTCAAGTTTCCAAGTACCTTCATTTTTTGGATACTCTTCCACCAAGATATAATACGCAAGATTTATAGAAGTGGGCATATCGGCGTTGGCCATTACCGCGTCACGACGCACGAATACATGTAAAGTTTTAGGCCATATAACATGCGACTCCAAGAAGTGTGCCAGAACGATCGACAGCGAGAAAACCATGGCCGAAAAGGACTGCCCTTACGCTGACCGGAAACTTCGTTATGTATATACAAAATACATATAGGTATAATTGACCATAGGCGCCTAAATGACTGGCGCCGAATATTCCTGTCTTGGCAATCTGAACCTCGCGAGACAAATAGGCTACCATCCCGCTGGGAAGAATTATATGCCAGTGAAGAACTACCAATTTGAAATCGTGTGCGTCTTTTAGTTTAGTACGTTCGGGCGATTCTATATTTTTTGATATAGCAGACTGGAGGTCACGAAATAACATCATGTAACGAAGTCGTACCAACGGGTCCGCCCGTCCGAATATGTTTAATTATTATTTACGGGCCCTACTGTTTCCCAGACACCTCACTCAGCTCTACCGGTAAATCTGATTTCGTGAGCAGATAGGACAAGTAATTGATAGCAATATATATGCAATTCCCGATCTTATTGACCAATTTTATTTTGAATTATCGAAAATTTTCGCGCTCCACGCTGGCTAACTAAACGGTGATCCTGATTTCATGGCAGAAGAGAACAACGTGACGGGGGTTGGTTTATCACCCAATGGAAGCTCAAGATCAAATTGTTGTGAGGGGCCTGACGAAGTGCTGTTTCGTTCCGGCCAACGGTTATACGATCGAAGATGTTTAATTATTATTGAATCGTCCTACCTTTTCAATCACAACTCACTCGGCTCAACCGGCAAATCTGATTACGTGAGGAGAGGGAGGATAAAAAGTTATACCAATATATTTTCAATTCCCGATCATATTGACCGATTCAATCATGAATTATAGAAATTTTTCGCGCTTCGTGCGATTAGTCGAGAGAAGCTGCCTAAAATGGACGCCCGTTTTAGATGATAAATAGCGGTCAACAGCCATCTAGTCTGAGGGTGCCAAGAGCAACGTTTGGGGGGGCTGACGAAGTGCTGTTACGGCCCTGGGTATTGATATCTAATTTACGGATAGATGTGCAACAAGTGACTCACGATTAAATACGCCGAGATGCGTACTGCTTAGCCGGCAAAAAACAGCATAATTGGTAGTCCTATAGCTCGCGACACAAGCGTCCGAATAATTTGATATGACGGTGTTTATCGAAAGGAGGTGTCGGACTGATTCCAAAAATACGAATTGAAATCTTGCCAGGGCAATAAAACTACTCCGAAATAGCCAGCAAAGATTGATTGTTCTGAGCAACGGGAGCGCGGCAACGCAATGGCCAATGGCGTCAAGCGAATGACCGGAACAATGCGAATTTTCATATTTTGGTGACTATTTTGGGTTCCTTTCATTGCCCTGGTATTCGTGCGGCCCCGACCGTACTCTGACATTCTAAATTTGGCCCTGCCACCGAAAAAGGTTGGGAACCACTGCTTTAGACGAGGATCTCGTGTAATGGGAATGGACATCTTTAGCAGGTATGAAAAAGTCATCAAACACAGGAGGCAGACTATTGGAAAAATATTTGTGAACAACTTTTGATACTTCGAAGCGATATAGTTCATCAACTCGCAAAATTCGTACTTCTACTAAAGTACTTCGACTAATGCAGTGGTCGGGAACCTTTTTTGCCCGAAGAGCCATATTGGCCCTATTTTTTCCATCTCAACACCCAAAGAGCCATACGTGACAATCAACTGTTACGTCACAATTGGAAATTCGTGACGTCATGGTAGCACTAATTCGAACGCACTACATGGGATTCCTCGTGTGCGCCACATTTTCTCTGTAAAAACTGGTATTTATTGTTCGAAAATAAAGCTCGTAACGAGAGGTAAGACGCAGACGGGCCAAGCCTCCACCAAGGATAACGCAATTCCTTGTATAAGTAGGTTATAATTTATTATAACTGATATTAATCGAATGTGACTGTCACACTGATTCTGAAAATCCAAGGGGCGGAGATAATAAAGTCAGCTGATCCGGGAGAATGCTAATCATGTGATTAAAAACTGCTAATCGGGACGCATCTCAGGCGGAGATAATAAAGTTAGCTGATCCGGAATATTGCTAATCGTGTGATTAAATACTGCTAATCGCGACTCATCAAGTTGGAAAGGTTACGCCCGATGGTTAGTCAAGGTGTCCCGAGTTTTCAATCAAGTGGCGTTATCTGTTGCATCATAATGCGAAAACGCGTTATAGGTCATCAGTTGTCAATTTGTTGAATGAAACAGCAGCCTGTTGATAGCGACACTGCCACTGTAATATGTCGAATTATCATCATCGCGAAATAAAGGTCGTGTCAAATTCGTTCGGTACAGCTAAGAAATGGTTTATAGAATATTGGTATCGCTCTGCAATGGCGGGTACATAATTAGTGAAGCTATTTATTACATAGGAGAACATCGGCACTGTCATTATCGCAAATATTTGTGTGTAGGAATGGTACGCAGTTTTTATAGATAACAAGTTATCTATAGTTTGTTCCGATTTGATAAATCAAGAGATTAACACTAACTTTATGCGCTGCGATCAACCGGTTTCCTTAATCCTGGGTTGATAAATCCTGGCGAACGCGATAATCGACTTTTATTGCTAATCCAACTTTATTATCTCCGCCCTAAATAATTATATCGACTTCTCCATTCTCAAAATATTCGGCGGTAACATAACGTTGCGCTACACGCATAAATTTTATACTACACAGAACGTGGAGAAAACGGACGTGGATAGCTATGGCGTTGTTTGTAATTCGAGTTTGTAATTGTGAATGTCACATCCACAACAGCTCATTTCGCGCCGTAGATCAGGAAGACAATGTGTATTGGAAAACTGCGTTTTGAAATGGGCGGCGCCATATCTGCTGTGCTCTTCGACTCAACGTATCGCACAATTCATGATTTCGATTCGTTACATCGCCAGGAGGTTTGAGTCAGTAGTCATTTCGATGGCGTGGGTTCGAATCCCATCGCTGCCACAACGCCAGGATACAGAGCCTGTACTCCTTTTTGCACCTCGAAACGAAGTCACCACACGATACGAAGTCGCCACACGATAAACGTTTATTACAGAAGAGACATCTTAACAGCACGAGTACTCGTTATGTCAGGCAACTAAATAAACGGCGCAATCAGAGAACTAATCATTAGCGTGTCAATTAACAGGTGCCGAGATTCGGCTCCAGTATATCACAAACAATACTGGCGCATGGAATTTGCGAGTGATATTGGCCGCTGGCGTGACAGTAACTTAAAGTTGATGATTTTGAAGAGAGGGGGTCCGAGCCCCTAAACCTGAAGACGGCATTGTCTTTACCTCACAAAAACATGTTTATACTGCCACGAGAATAGTTATTTTGGCCGTGATGAAAATTTACTGCGATATTGAGCAATTCAATAAAAAAATAAATATTTGGCAAAGAGCCATATCTTATACCCAAAAGAGCCATATATGGCTCGCGAGCCATAGGTTCCCGACCACTGGACTAATGATATGTTCTTTGAAAAGGCTATTGAGCATGGCTCAACGACCGGACGTATCAATATGGAAGGTTTTAGTCTACCAGCAACGGTCATTTTTGACCAAGGTCTTTTCGCCGCCGATATTTTTAACACCGCATTCCGCCCAGCGGAATGTTGGTCAAAACGTAATGTCTTCACTCTTCATGTACCCCCCAGCGCGGAAGGGGTTGGCGTCGGAAGACCCGTGTCTCATGTTGCCGGATCCGATCGTTGCACAATGCACACCCATACACTAAAGCAGGAGTTCTCAACCCGCGGCTCGCAGACGTTTATTTTGCGGCCCGCCACATCTTTCATTATGAACGCAATTATTACTGGCACGGTATTGTTAGATGTTGATTTAGCTACTTAGCTCTCTTATCGCACCGTCTCTGTTTCGTTTGATTACTCATTTTTTGATGTGTTCTGATTTCTTGATTCATGCTCGAGTTTAGATTGTTATTGTTTTGAATCGGGTACTCGGCAAGAGTCTGGTTCAGGAGAATCCCGCTACGTACTACATTTTTTAAAGACTGTTTCACTCACCGCGAATGGTTTTAACAGAAACAAGAGCAAGGAGCAGGAAAATATACGGCAAAAACTGGTTTCGTAACTCTGCGTGGCACAATGAATTTGCTTTCTCAGATATTAAGGGAAAACCGATGTGTCATATTTGTCGAAGTACAGTTCCAGTAAGAAGCGTAGAAGCTTAAAATGATACCACGACAGTTTCTTCTGGGGTTAGACATATCACTTGATCTTGGAAAAAGCGTTGCTAGCTAGGTGTCAAGCCCAGCAATCCATAATTCGAGGCAATGTTGAAATTGCACACGACGTTACAGACGCATCTTTCAAATTTGCTTGGAATATCGCTAAATCCAAGAAATCTGCTAGAGAAGGTGTGACTTCAATAACACCTTAACACGCTGTGCGAATATTTGCTGTTTCCGGATCTTTGCAGCAACGACAATATCACCTGACAAATTTCGAAGCTAAAGTTGTCTGATTCAACAGTGACCAGAAGAGTAGCAGCAATGTCAGTCGATCTTTTATTGCATGTTATGATGAAACATGTTGCCGAGTAGAATACTTTAACCTAGCATTGGGCGAATCCACCGATTCTGCAAACATTGCATAGCTAATTATCGAGGTGCATTTTATCACAATGGACATATTTGCAGAGGAAATGCTGGCTGCTAAAATGTGGAGAGGGGACCAGCGAAAAACTTCAACTTGACAAAGCTGACTTATGTAACTATTGGTGCAGTGCCCCCGCCATGAAAAGAAAGGAGAAGGGTTGATTGGTCTGCTCAGAAATGAATCCGAACGCCAGACGTCTTCTCGTAACACTGAGAGCTCAATGTGATAGTGGCCTCTGTAACGAAAAAGTTGGTAGTTATATACTTGCTCGCTCGCGCATTGAAAAAAAGAGTTCGGTGCTCTGGCGGAAGAGCTTGAAGGTGAATATACCGACCAGGCAACGAATGCAATGCACGCTCAATGAAGGGATTTACTTATGCCACTGGAAGATACATATTCTCACAAAAAGCAGCAACTGAAAACTTACGAACGCTGTCCATTAATGCTTGAGAGTGCAAAAAAATGTGCTAAATGCCCGTATACGACTGGTAAATAGGCTACAACAGCCTAAATGTAATTGTAGCGCACAAATACATTGTAATAATATTCTGCGGCCCGCAGTGTCTTTTGCTGTTAAAATGCGGCCCGTCATACAAGGGAAGCTGAGAACCCCTGCACTAAAGCATCGCGACGGTCTCCGACAGTGTTTTTCAGAGAGACCAATGTCGGGCAAACCTGCCATGCATTCAAACAAATATATGTAAGGTCGGCCCATTTTCATGATCAAGCCATGTCGTATAGTAACGACTTTTTTACGTGTCTTGCTTGTGGCGAGATAGCGTCATGGTATGATTCACAGCTGCAACGCCAATGGGTTGCGGGTTCGGGTCCGACCGAGGTCGACTCCCAAATTCCTGCCTAAGTGTTAAAGGTTTATTTATTCTAGGCTCCTCCTCGCCACGTGATCCGCGTAAGCGGTGCCTAATGAAAAGCCTAGAAGCGGGCCGTACTATACAAGTCGGTAAATACGGAATCAAAAGTAAAGAGTATCGGCCTGGTGTAAAATGACCAATTTAGTCAAAACACCATGAATTTCAAACAAACCAACGTGTATTGCTTATTGGCAGTAGTACCCAAAACTGTGTCCTGGTCTTCGGATATATGGCCACAGGAAATCGCGCGAAGCTCGAAGAAATTTCTTATTGCTAGTAATTAAACAAATATTACAGACATATGAAAGATCGCTCTGATGCCGTCGCGACTCAAAAGTATACCCTTTACCACCCATGTTTGGGTCGCGACTCATGCTTGAAGAACCCAGCATGTGCTACAACAAAGAATACAATGCCCGTTTAGATAGATTGGTACTCGTAATCATTGTGTCCAGCCCTAATGATGAAGTAGAAGTATAAGTGCTGCATCACCGCCTTATACTTTGCTCATCTCTAATATGTTCGCTGTCGCTTTATGTCGCTATTAGCCTACTGTAACTAGATATTCATTCATATATCCCTCCTAGTAGATATGGCATATGGGCCATCTTAAAATCTATATTTTCTACCTCATTTTTAAATGTATATCGGGGTCGGGGTGGGCGAATTTTCCAGCTCGAGCGCTGAATTCAGATTCTGAATGATTGCGCTACGATATAAGATGTAGTACAGACGAATTACGAGTATAAGCTAAAACATTAAGGCGAATGACGCAGTGTGTTAAACGAGACCGTGCAGTGAGTAGTGCGTTAGTGAAACGGCGCAGACATGTCATCGAAAGTAGCAGGTTCGTGCCTTAGCTCCACCGTCGGAATATATCTTGGCTACTACTCAGAGGTGGTCAAATTAGTCAAGAATGCTACTCAAGTAGAAGTAGAAGTAGCGACGAAAAATCTACTCAAGTACAAGCTGAAATAATTCTTCGATAAGCAACTCAAAACTACTTGAAGTAGAAGTAGAATGGACTGACTTAATATCTGCTCAAGTAAGTAAGTACATAGTTGTGAAAACGTTCGTAATTCGTTCATGTGGATTGACAAAAGGTGCAAATTGAGCTATGCGAAAGGTGCCGAGCTTGATTCATATTGATACCTATTTTCGACAGCATAAGCATTCGTCCGCATTATGGGATGAAAATGATAGTATTGATATGGAAATGCGATACTAATCCTCTGTTTACTCGAACAGCACGCTTTAGAAAATATCATGGTATGGTGCCCTCCCCCATATTATAAGACTCGTAGTTTATTCGAAGAGCAATACGGGGAAGCTGTATAGGATACGGTGTAAACACCTTGCGCGATTACTAAACAGTAATAAAAATATTGTGAATCGTAAAAATGCCATATTGTGTAGATTTAAATCCGGAAATTAAAGGCATTACTACACTCGCATTAATACTTCAATATGTGTGTTATCCAGAGGTGGTCAAAGTAGTCAAGAAAACTACTCAAGTGGAAGTAGAAGTAGTGAAGAAAAAATCTACTCAAGTACGAGTAGAAGACTAGAAGTACTTCTTCCATAAGCAACCTAAAACTACTTGAAGTAGAAGTGGAATTGAATGACTTTAAATCTACTCAAGTAAGTAAGTAGTTGTGAAAACGGCCCTAATACGTTGACATGGATTGCCAAAAGGTGAAAATTGAGCTATGCGAACGGTGCCGAGCTCGACAGCGTAAGCATTCGACCGCATTATGGGATGATAGTATTGATATGGAAATGCGATACTAATCCTCTGTTTTCTCGAACAGTACGTTTTAGAATATATCATGGTATGGCGTCCGCCCCCCATATTATAAGGCCCGTAGTTTAGTCGAAGAGCAATACGGAGATGTGGTATAGGATATGGTGTAAACACTTTGCGCGATTGGTAAACATTAATAAAACATATGGCAGACCGTAAAAATCCCCTATTGTGTGCTTTATTTCCGGAAATTAAAGGCATTACTACACTTGCTTTTATACTCCGACATATAGGTTATCCAGACAAAAGAACTGATATAAATTAAAACTCGAAGTATATGATACTGGGAATTGAAAGTGAAATATCTTTTCCAGATTAGGACACGCCATGGACATGCTAGATTACGATATGATAAGTAAATACTAGATTGCGAAACATAACTTTAAACGTTATGATGAGCCATATATACTGTGATGAAATATTTCATATGGGCGAAGGGCGACAATGTGGTGTGAACGGAGCTACGCCAACCCGCTGCCTAAATTATATTCACCAATACTTTCGTGAAATCATAGTGGGCACCCCGCATCCACTGCGCGCGAAGCGCGACGAAAATTTTGAGCTTTGCTCAACTTTATGAAAATGAAATGTTGATACTCCGTGAAAACAGCCCCGAAACTCCTCAGGCTACCTGATTGGAGGATTGAACTACTTCTACTTGACAAACTGAAAATAGCGAAAAGTAAGTAAGTAGATCACAAAATATCACGAAGTAGAAGTAGAAGTAGCGAAAATCAGATCTTCTTGAGTAAGTACCATTGGGAGTAGAAAACTACTTGAGTACTTCGAAAAAGTAGAAGTACTTCGTTACTGACCACCTCTGATGTTATCCATACAAATGAACTGATATTGATTAGAAGTCAAAGTATATGATACTGAGAATTGAAAGTGAAATATAAATACTACTTCTAAAAGCGGAATATGTATTTCATGTCTTTAGTCCAAGAAGTTTCGAAGGTTGGTATGCTAAAACAGCTCTAAAGCCAAATAAAAGTGAGAGTCCACTTTTCCAGATTAGGACACGCCATGGACTGCTAGATTACGATATGATAGGTAAATGCTATGGATTGCGAAACATCAGTTTCAAACGTTATGATGAGCCATACATACTGTGATGAAATATTTCACATGGGCGAAGGGCGACAATGCTATGTGAACTGACCCACGCCAACCCGCTACCTAAATTATATTCACCGATACTTTCGTGAGATCATAGTGGTCACGCCGTATCCACTGCGCACGAAGCGCGACGACAATTCTGGGCTTTACTCAAGTTTTATGAAAATTAAATGTTGATTCTCCGTGAAGACAGCCCCGAAATTCCTCAGGTTATATTCCTGATTGGAGAATTAAACTACTTCTACTTGTCAAACTGAAATTAGTGAAAAGTAAGTAAGTAGATCACAAAATATTACGAAGTAGAAGTGGAAGTAGCGAAAATCATATCTACTTGAGTAAGTACCAGAAATAGAGGAAAAGTACTTGAGTACTTCGTTACTGACCACCTCTGCTCCTACTACTGTTGTAGACGCGTACTGTGTCCCGGTGGTAGCTGGGTGAACCGAGCTCGAACAATTTCGGCAATTGAGGAAGACCCGACAATAGACTCGCGAAAAGAGATGATTACGCGTGAATGACAATTAGTCGACTAGCCTTGCGAAATAAAGAGCTGGAACATTTCAAAACGCATGTCGAGGCGAGCAAGACCTTAACAGGTGATAAGCGCCACCGTTACTTAGTAGGATATTATCAATATTAATAACATCTAAAGTAGTCCAATCGCAATATATTTTATATTGATTTTATACAACTTACCGCGGATCGGGCAGGTTTCTATGTGTCGGACCTTTGACTGGGCACTCCTTGTCGAGGGACGTAAGCAGTGCGTATACAAATTGAAAGCCCAGACGGATAAAGTGAGCCAATTTCAAACCTGGCAGAAAAATGCTGCGGACGCGGACTCGGGGAAACGAGTGGGAACCATAGTGAAAGAGTGCATGCGTGAATGGAAGTTGTCCGAAAGCGTGTATACTCGCGAATAGCTATTTGCATGTTTATGCGACTGTTGACGTCAAAGTCTTGGTTTCTGTTTTTTCAGCTCTATCCTCCACGTATCATCCAGTGCACCGACTCAAATTCGCTACCAGCAGCCTTACAAGCGCTACGTATCCCCATATGTTCCGAGAAGCTCACATGTCATTTTGCATTGACATGATAATGCGAGATGACACGCGCAGTCGCGCATATAATCACAACGTGACAAAAAGGTCATATCATCGCGTTCGCGACGTCATAAGGGCATGGGCAGTTATTCTTTACTTCAAGGAATAGATGTTAATCATATGAGTATATTCACACCTTGCTATTGGCAGAGGTGGTCACCGGTCTGTAACGAAGTACTTATACTTTTTGGAGTACTCAAATACGCTTTGCCTATTTGCACTACTTATTCAAGTGGTTAGGTTATTTTTTAGACTATACTTCCACTCTTACATGAAAATTTTGACAAAACTATACTTCCTTTTTTTCAATTTTGATTCTGAATAGTACGTCATACGAACTCCGGTGAAATAGCGAAGAATAACGGAATCGGAATATAAGTTCGAAAATTCCTCTATTTACAGTGCCATCAGTCGAAAGGATAGATCTCACAATTTAGAAAGTAGTCATCTTCCACTTGCAGCAGTTCAGACATGTTTTGGAAATCGCTGCTTCTACATGTAATTAGGCAGACATCTATACTTTCAGTTGAGTTGCAACACCGACTACTTTTTACCAATGTTCTCTCTAAGCTCCGTACGTGCGCAATTGTGCAGTGCTGACACGGACTATGCGCACATAATCACAGAATCTAAGCTGCGCACAAAGAATACGAAGTGATGACCTTTTTTTAGTCGTTGCGCACTGTTGTCCAAGAGACCGCGCAGTGAGTTGGTGAGTGCGCGGTGCGCGCAGACTCGTCAATAATTTGAGGGAACATTGCTTTTTTGACCACCTCTGGCTATTGACCATTATATAGTCGTAGTGTATTAGTATACCTACATGTTTGAGAGACGTTTATACGCTCGTGAAATGGTTTCAGCAGTATAGCGCGATGCATGATATTGAGCGCGATATATTACCGGTCGTAAATCTCGGCTATGTAGCGAGAAGCAATCCATGCTTTTTATTAGAATTGATATTGCTGTGAAGGTCATCAGGCGGTGATTTGACGACGAAGGGATCTGGTTCGGGGGTTGTTGTTGTTGTAGGTGGGGTTAATAGTGCTTGACTACTATGGTCTTGTGCAACAAACAATTTCGGAAAAATAATATATCCGCCAAAATTAAATTGATCGGATGACTAATACGAATTCATTAACAGGATAGGTCTGGGAGTTCTTAACCTTTATTTTGACCGTGGCCCATTTTCTCGTTTGAAAATGCTCTGTGGCCTATACCTCTTATCCTGGCGTCCTAGTCCTGATCAATACGTGGTAATTGCCGGCGCCTATGCCTATTTCACTAAAATATTCGTATTTTTCTCTCACTTATCATATTTAAATCTAGACCTCTAGAGACATGAAATTTCAAGTTAAATATATCTCCTCCGACCCCCGACGAACGAAATAATTTTGCGGCCCGTCGATCTCCCCCCCCCCCCCAATTGGGGGTTTGGGTTCGGTAGATCGGATAACTCTTGATGTGCATTATGAGGATGACCGTCCGCTCACGTCGCGAAACCCAATGATCTTATCGCCGCATCCACTGCGTGAATGGGGTTTCAGTACATCTGTGGTGGGAAATAATATAACCATTATGGGCCAGCTCCAAACAATTCTTCGGAGAACGGGATGCTACAGAAGCTGCATAATGTCATAGTATGTCTTGTACTTAAGTTGCGATGTCAGAACATTCAATCCAATGATGCAATCAGTTCATGTGACTCTTCAATTATGTACAAAATCCTCATACCATTACGATTCGTTGCGGTGGTGACGTATGCTTCCACAATTATGATAATTTTATGATACAATATTGCGATCTACCGAAGTACCGTATAGATCTACATTAAATAACTTCAGTCCGAGTCCGAGTTTAATGCACATCATTTGCAACGACATACGACACGACCCTCCCGGAATACTTGGTTACTTCCGCATTAACTTCCATAGTTATGGTATAATCACAATTATTTTCGTTTCTGTTAGCCGTTGGTTGTCATGGCCGAGGTACAAAAGGCCGCCGTTTCCCCAACCGATTTTCGACTTGTACAATGTGACTTTATGCAGCCCATACGTATAATTCGATAATATGAATATTTTTTGAACTAATAACATAACAAATATAACTGAACTTTCACTAAAGCTACAATTTTCCGAATAGGTCTGTGGCCCATCTCAAAATGCTTCTGTGGCCCACCATGACGGCCATGGCCCACTGGTTATGAGAACCCCTAATCTAGGTATAATGTAGCGAGAAAATGAAGAAAAAAAATCGTTTTTATTTTTGGAAAACCGAGAACACTTTTTCGTTTAGCACCATCACGTCCATACCCATTTCGGTTGGCCTGTCAGAATGACGCAATCGCATAGAGAGCAATCCCAGTTATCCGACGGTATATATTGGTCGTAGGTTCACATCCCGTGATTCGGATATTTTTTAAGTGTTTGTGAAGTGTGAACCCATGGGAATTTTGGATTCGAGGAAGACCGTGGTCTCAGTGTTTGAAGAAGCCGTTGGGGAAGAAAGCTAGGCTACTTCAAGTCTCACTGATACGAAAACCCTAAAACTCAAGAACTGTCTTATAATTGTATTGAAAGATATTGTCGGGCTTTCATTAGTTTTGTATCCCTGTTGATGGCAAACATGCTAATATGACACGATAAAATGATTCTTTAGCAATTCAACGTAATATTTGGTCTTTGGAACCAACGTACTTGTCTGATGATCGAATGAAAGTGGTATCTCTTGAAATCGATGACTGTATTGCATAGTCCTATAGAATCCTATAGTCCAATGCTTTTCAACCTTTTTAAGCTCCATTCGCACTTTTTTCGTGAAATAAATTTTATTCGCACAAACATATCGAACATTGTTATACAAAAAGATGAAGATAGGCCTACTCAACATTTAGTTCAGATGTGCAACAAATTGGATAACTATGTAGCTTAAGCTATCAAATGTCTCATTGAAAAGGCAACTTTTTTGCTCGTTTCACTTCCAATTATTTCAATACAACCCTTCTCGACCAAACAATAATGTTGTTCGGAATTCGTACAAGAACTTCTACTAGTGCTTGGATGACCAGGTCTTAAAATCTGTTCTGCACTCCTATCCAAAATACAGCGTATTTTTCGCGAGTGAAAAATGCTTGCTGGCAGAAATCGTTTTTGAGAGGTGACACAAAGGTCCCGCGAAGCTCCAGTTTGCCGAAAGGATGAGAAACCCACATGTTTGTGTTGAGGCTTTTGCCTTATGTCTTCGAAACATATGGTGCAAAACGATCAAGGAGAGTTGGCACATTAGAGCTCGATACCTGATGATACGTTGCTCCAACTTCTGTCTCGCAAGTTTATGAGAAGAGCAAATGACTCATGGTACTGCGTGTTCTACTCTTCACCTCAATCTAACTTGAGAATTCATAACAGTTTAATAACGGTAAACCAGCTTTCAGACTACCACCAAAATCTGCGTTTTTGTGGCATCTCGCGACCCGAGCCTTACCCATGAAGAGGAATGTATATTTAATACTACAGTTGTATGCTACGATGATTACGGGCATGTATGACATACAGAACGCGCACATCACAATTCTAACCAACACAACTGTACAACACATGTCTGACGTGCGCGACTGTCTACTCAGATTGCAAGAACGCGACTATTCCGTGCCGACAACGGAGCGTATCCAATCCATCTTGAATTGTTTGGTCATCCAGCATCAGTCGTTTTTAGCCCGAGGTTTTGTCCCCGCTCATGTTTTTGGCACCGCATTTTATCAGCGGTTTATTCGCCAAAACTTTACGTCTTCATTTGCCCCGACGCAGAAGGGTTTGGCCTCGAAATGAATGAGTCTCATAGGTCTGAACTCGCTCGTTGCACTCCCCTACACTAGTTCATCCCAACGGTCTTCGACCATGATTTCCAGAAAAAAAACTGTCGGACAAATCTGATCATGAATTCCATGCCATATGCCCAGGCCGTGTTATTTTTGGCATGTGCCAAAACCGCCAAAAATAACTTATTTTTGGCATTTTTCGATTTTTATTTTTGGCAGTTTTGGCATCGTCCTCTAAATATAGATAGTTTCAGACTCGAATTTGTCACAAAAACGCTTTATTTTGGCCATTCTGTCAAAAGACACCACAAAATGTGCAGCATCCCCGTATAATCAGTGCCAACAAACAATAAGAAGAAAAAACCTAACGATTTCATAGGTTATTTATAACAAACGAAACCACAAAATGTACAGTATCCATCGGAATCGGTGCCAATAAGCAAAAAAAAGAAAGAAAAGCATAATAAACACGCTCAACACCTGATTGTTACAGCTGTTGAATAGACTTAAATCGTTTGCACTGTAACAGTGCTTCCACCTCATGTCAGCTAAGTTTCTCCTAAATTTATTTCTCGCCCAGAGAATCTGGGAAATATCGGCTTCAAGAGTAGCCGTTCAGGGAAAGAATGTTGCCAGTCATCCACAAAAGGTTTTCAGAGCTTCAAAATCTCTGTAGGGCCGAACCGGCATCCATGCATCATGAAAAGAGATCCCTTCGCCAGTGCCAGCGATCTCATCGCGGAAAGAATTTTCTTCTCGATACTTTTCCAGGAGTTTCCTGTGTTGTCTCTCAGCACATTCTATTTAGTAGCCCGACTATACCATCTCCTTCAGTCTACCGAGATATTTTCGGATGACTTTTGTCACTTCAGGTGGCTTTAATATTACCAACTCGCATGGAACAGTCCTGGGAAGGTTAGCTTGTTCAAGAACATTGACGCAACAAGACTGTCTGGCAAAACGAGACTATGCAGCTCAGAAATAGCCAGACAGTTTGTTGCGTCACAATGTTCAACTCGATCGCAATGCAAAAATCGTGGTTGATTTTGGGGGTTCCAGTTCCATGAGCAGAATATAATTTATATTTTAATAATCAGTAGGCCTACAGCGGCAGCTTCTCATTGATACCCGTTTTATCAAATTTAGCGCTCGGCAAGCCGGTCAAAAATGGTCGTAAAATTGCCTTTGGACAAATGGAAAGTATGACGTAAACCAAATGCAGTCAGCCGTTCAATCTCGCTGTGCCATCACCATTTAGGACACCATGCTTTCACCCCTAATGGGTGGGCTGGACCCAGATTAAGAAACCTGCCTTTCACACACGCTCTTCTCGTTTGTAATGCGGTCCACAACACCATGAACGAAATACACTATTTGGCAGGCCGTGTTATTTTTGGCATATGCCAAAAATTGCTTATTTTGGGCATTTTCAAATTTTCATTTTTGGCAGTTTTGGCATCTGGCTCCTGAAATGCTAAAAATAACACGGCCTGCATATGTCATATTTGCTGCGCGTCTCGCTTATTGGCTACAGTAACCAACACAGTGTATGTAGAAACGGTCGCAGGATTTTTTGCAATAAATTCAATAAATATCACATACATATTAACAGTTAGCTCTGGCACCGTGTCGACCCGAAATTGTACCCTTTGCGGTCCATATACTTTATTAACCATGAAGGGGTAAAAATTTACGTTACAGTAAACTTGCGAATGTGAGTCGCTGTAATGATGGTTTATTTACTACTATCATAGTTCCTCGCGCTAATCGAACAGTTATGACGAAAATATGATGATTGTTTAGCGAAAGAATGCAGAAAGTCAATTTGACGTCATTTCTCGAGCCTGTCGCAGGATCAGACGGGCTGATATACTTTATGTTTGCCACTATAGAGAGAGAGAGAGAGAGAGAGATGATATTCTTTCTCGCCTGCACCATCGAGATGCTTTGGCGACGGAGTTGCGATACGGCCCCATGAGGTCATCTAGTCTGCGCCCCCGTTTTTTTTTCTCCTCCATGCTATCCGTGATTGCTGAGCGCCTAGCAGGATAGCTGCGGATACCATTTTTCGAGTCTTTGGTATGACCCGGCCGGGGATCGAACCCACGACCTACCGCTCGAGAAGCCGGACGCACAACCATTACACTATCTCGCTCTATACTACCACCACACCAGCTTCCAAACCAGACTTTTGGTGACGAAACAGAGTGGGAATATTAATTCACTACGGCTTGTAAGAGCTACGATTAGTGGTGCGTAGTATTAAGTTTTTACAATCGCGTCGCAACTACAAAAGTTACACTGATTCTAAATTTCCTATCAAGCTTATTTGAATTATTCCTCGTCAGAATAGTTAACAATTTTTCACGATTTTCATTCGCACTTGATCCCGATTTTCATTCGCACCATTCGCACCACCTTCGTCATTCGCACTTGACCCGGATTTTCATTCGCACTATTCGCACCACCTTCATCATTCGCACTGCATTTTTTTTCATTCGCACCAGTGCGAACCGCCACACAGGTTGAAAAGCACTGCTATAGTCCGATAGTCGAAGTATATACGAGATCTGAACCATCGTTATGTAATAGCTTACGCATCGCGTACCATTTGCAGTCAGTGTATCAGAGATGAGCATGGATTAGGATTAGGTTTTGAAAAAACAGGATTTGTGAAATTTTGTCGGATTTTGATTGGATTTGGATTAGACATTTTTTCGGAACGGATTAGGATTTGGATTGGATTTATCTATTTTCCGGGAGATTGAAATGTCATGTGGCGAATGGCGACAAACTTTATTCAGATCAGTTATTAATGTACTTATGGTTACTAAGTTATATTGAATCAAGTGAATCGTTAGTTGTGAAAGAGAATTTTCGAATCCCTCCATTGCATGAATTAGTATTTTTTCTGAATTTCCAGTTTGAATCGGATTAAGATTGGACATGGACTGGAATATGAAAAAGTTATAGATTAGGATTAGGATTTGGATTATGACATAGAAATTTCAAATCCGCTCATCTCTACAGTGTATAGATAACCAACCTACGTAGGTTAGTTATATAGTCAATCGTTTTCGTTCGTATCGATTCACCGAGTCGGTCATTTCTCTACTGTTGCTCGGCGAAGCGTGAGAACGGAAGGAATCTATGTCTGCTCTGATAGCTTGGTCATCATAGGCCGTAAGTTGTAGAGTTACAGCAGGATATATTCGTCAATGCAGAGATATAAACAGCATGGATTTCAGTATGTGGATGATATCCAACTATGCCAATACGCAGAGTGCAATACTTGGCCTTGTAGTTATAGTATCATGCTGGGCGTTGTTCAGACTACAGCGACGGAATGCTGATAAGCTGCCGCCAGGTAAGTCACATCTCGTGTAACAACAGGTAATAAATAATATCTTACGAAGTATCTCGCGATAAAATTCGTATCTTGCACATTGCACATGGATGTCAAAATCAATTTCGGTCGCGTGACGGATACAGAGGCCTTTAGATCGCTTGCGGGCTGAATCAATCAAACTATGCTAAAATGTGACCGCAAACTCACTACACCTTTATTTTTCAGTAGGCGGCATGATCATCGAGCTCTCTATAAATATGATGTATGATACTACGGATCATTAGGGCTACTATTTTAAACAGTGCTCTTCAAACTTTTTCGTCGTGGTACACCCTTTTAGCATTTACTCGAAACTCGTACACCCCTGACCACATAACTCACTGATTCCGTAAAGTAAGCCTGATCTAGGGGTGTTCAACTCAACTTCCTTGCTATTCACGGCCATGCTTCGATTCCATATATAACATACGGCCGTATTCCGGTGGTGAGTCCTCATTACCCATCTGGACGTCATATACTCATGTTAAATTGGCTACTGGGAAATTCGCACCCCGGAGGACCGTTGTGGTGTTCTGTGTCATCACTGATATCTTGAGGTATTTCTTGGGTATAAAAGTTTGAAATTGTAGCAGCAGAACATCCCGCAGGCTTACTATCTTTTCACCCGAATCGCGAGCATAAAGGTAAAGGTAATTGGATTGCCTCTGTGGTCGCGCACAGCGCGAAAGATCTTTGCATCTGAAAAATTAAATTTCGTCGATAAAATTGGTTGTTTCACATATTACTGCAAATATTAATCCATTCTAAGCCCATGCCTGGTCGCTTCAACATCCTATCGTTTCATCACATCGCCTTACATCCTATCGGGCACTAGGCCGAGGTAGATGCCAGATTAAGAGACCACAACTAGTCGCTGCGGTATCATCCAATATGTTCATTACATCGCACTGTGTCTTGTACATCTCATTGTACATTGCGTGTGTCTTGAGCGGATGAAAATAGAATCTGACGATTGTTGATGTTGTGTCTTGTCTATCACATTATCCACTGATAGCTAAAAGTAATAGAACCGCTGATTTTTATCGATAATTGTGGTTTCCACGGATACGATTTTAGGTCACGGCAAAAAATATATGAATCCGCCGCACTGAACTATTTCACCACAGTAAAGAAACTGTGAGATTTGTAGATTAGATAGAATTAGATAGGTGGCTTTGTAAGACTGGTACCTTTTCGGCCAGACCTTGACCTTGACATTTTTGCCTCCATTGATAACCAGCTTTCACTCCATTTGTTACTTGGAAACTCACATGTGAACATTTTGCCCTTCTCCTTCTTTGACGACGATGTCACAGACGGTTACTAATGGCGACCGGAGTGAGGACGCAAGATTGCTGCCATTAAAACTGACTTGATAATGTGTCCAACCTTTTCTGTCTTGAATGATCGCTTACTAATAAAAAAAAACACTCAACTTTTAATATAAATGAGCTGGACGCATATGATATGAATGGTATATGATATGGTTTGGTATACAATGCTATTTCTTCTGTCAAGTGGCAACCTTTATCGAAAGCAAAAAGTAAATCCGTAAAGCCCCGTCCTGCCTGCATCAGGAGTTTGTAGCAATAGCAACCAAAGCAAGTGACGAATAATTAATTCAACTTGTAAATGTAAAGGAATCCTAAAATTTAATAACTTTGACATGATACTTTGTTGTGGATACAGGGTAGCAGCTAAGCATAGAGTGCAAGACGGAACTAATGGGTTTGAATTTTTGCGACATGCGGTTCTTTGCTCGAATTTGCACATATATTTTGTTATAATCCTCGAAGCTATACCATGTTTACATCCAAAACGTTACACCGCAATATCCATGCACAACATAATTGTATTACCCAAAAACTCGTAACTGTTCCCTCGGCAGTAACGTGTTTCAAATTGTTGAATTGTCGGAGGTTACCAGGGTGTTTCTTACCCTACATCACTGCTGTTACGGCGTCTTTACAAAAAATCCCCAAAAATACCCGGTAAAGGACGAATAAAGATCAAGGTAAAGTGTCCATAAATGAAAGACAGCCGAAAGATGAAAATCGAACACTACTGATTGAGAGACCGCGTATTTGGTCGTTTCGACCTCCTATCTCAGCGGTGGGCAAACTACGACTTAACTAAACTTTTTCTCAATATACTTCATCATGCCAATGCTAAGTTATAGTCTTACTAAGATGTTTATTTTTTATTCGATTGCTGGCGCAATATACTGACTTCAAACCCCGAGCATTTTGAACGGGTTCCATTGCTAAACGGTTGCCCGACATATGAGCATGCGGCGCAATGGAAAACGACAGTTCAGCATAGAACACATCAGCATGCGTCACTTCAGCATGTGACTGTATAACCCAAAAACTTACCCTAACCCGAAACATAGCCCTGAAATTAACCTTTATATATATCCTAACCTAAAGCCTAACCCTAACCCAACCCTAACCTACCACTAACCCGTAATTTAACCCACGTGCTCATGTGTCGCATGCCAAATTGTCGCATGCCGTAATATCGAATGCTCATATGTCCACGGACCTTGCTAAACACCACATTTAGTGCTGCACTTTGAAAAACTGATTCGCGCGTGAGTTAGATAGATTCGTCCTCGATATGTATAGAAGTATATTTTATATTTATAATATCAAGATATTGTAGAAGAGTATAATTAAAGATAACATGATTATTATGATGTCGTCAGCATTGTATGTCCAGGAGGCAGAGTTGCAACCAAGTGACAACTCAATCTCACATTTGTGGTATATTCAATTTACCACCAAGTAAAGTCCGAGTCCAAGTCGGATAACTGAGGGTCGAGTCTGAATCCCAACGTTGAGACTCGAGTCCGAGTTCAAACCATCGTGCTCATTGTTAATTTTCCCGTTCAGGTCATGCTCATTGCTCAACCCACATTTTTAAAACTCTGCATATTGACGATATCGAATGTCTGGCATCCGTATAATACTAATCTCCTCACTCTTTAGTTTCTTGTCCTGCTCTTCAAGTACCAGTACTGATAGACGAAACAGGAATAATACGGAAACTTTACTATTCGTTGAAGTTGCAATGAAATGCCTATCTTGGCCGTCCTAGTCTCGAGTCATATGACTTGGTCGCGTTATGCGAACTGACTCGAGTACAAGTCGAATCAATACACAAATTGCCTCGAGTTGATTCGATTCATTTTCCGTATTTTAAGAAAATATGTCGAAAAATCGCGACTCGAGTCGGACACGGATCAAGTCCGACTGGAGGTATCAATCGTCAGATTATATATTCATATGCCCAAGACACACACACAATGTGCAATGCGATATACAAGATACACAATGCGGTGTAATGAACAGATAGGGGGATGCCGAACGACCAACCAGTTGGGCCGTCTACTTGGATGGCGCCTACGCTCACCACTATACGCTATCAACCCCGCAAATGCAAAAGTAGAATCAGCAAAACAGATCGTTGCCCATATGGATTCAAATTTTCATCCTGTTCTAATAATCGGCACAACCGACTTTCATCCCTAATTTGACAAATTGGTGATTGAGGACGAGCAGCTCATAAAATCTTATCAATGTTTCTGACGCATGTACGTTATCACCGAATCAATGTTTGGCTTGTTTTTTTTTATATTCCCTCCGTCACTACTGTACTAAATAAAAATATTGCGTTTGGCTAATAATCTCGATTTACTAAAATGCGACCCGCGAATGGATTCAGATGTTGAATGCGGCCCGCGAGCCAAAAAGATTGCCCACCCCTGTATCTGATCATTACATTTGGCAGTGTGTCTGATGCATCTAATTGTACACTGTGTGTCTTGAGGAGATGAACATAATCGAATCGTATATTGATTAATTGGTTGATTGGTTATATGTTATTACAACAACAACAACCACAACAACGATTTCTGACACAATACATTTCAGGCCCTATGGGTTGGCCCATCGTGGGCAATCTACTCTCGCTCAACTCCCATGTCGAAGAGCTTTTCGCGAAATGGAATAAAAAATACGGCCCCGTCTGTCATCTGAAGTTTGGAAGCATTAATTTCATTATATTGGGAAGCTTGGAGGCCGTTACAGAAGCTTTCGTGAAAAAAGGCGAAGTTTTCAACGACCGCTTGCATAACACCATGCCCGGATTTGACAGCGATTCAGGTATCATATTTCTGAGCAATGGCCCTCGGCTGAAAGAGCAGCGACGTTTTGGTTTGTCGACATTGAAGATGTTTGGCATGGGCCGAAAGAGCCTCGAGCCCAAGATATTGGAGCTGTGCGAAGATTTATGCGACGAGTTGGATCCCTTCGCCGCATTGCGAGAACCTGTCGACGTCAGGCCTATGATCTGCGAAAGAATATCAGGGGTCATATCACAGCTGGTGTTCGATAAAAACCTGCCAAAACACGACGATGAATTTCGGACCTGGACCCACGTGATTTCGAACGGGACGAAATACTCCGGCATAAATATGTTGACTATGTTCTACCCGTCTCTGAAAGTATGCGAGTGAAATGTTGTAACCGCGTAAATTATATGTAACAGCGTAATTTCGGTTGTTAGATCATTCCACCTTTTCGGTGGGGTGCACAGGAGACGAAAAGATTGGAGCTTAAAGGTCGTCGATTATTGTTGAAGCAGATCGAAGAGCACAAACTTACCCGCGACAGCAAGAACCCCAGGGATATCATAGATTGCTTTATGCAAGAAATGGCAGACCGAGAGTCAAATGCAACACCCGACGACCATGGTAAGTTATAGTACGAATCTATCAGATTGGATTATGTTTTGTGGTTCAAGGTAATTTTGAAAGTATGATAGTTTGAAAATATATATATCAATGACGCGATGTAACTGAAAACTACATTTCTCCACTATTACCTCGAAGAGGAGTTTCTAAGAAGCTTGTAAATACACAGTCTCGATTCGTAACTCAGCATAAAACACTTAGCAACAGCACATGGCACAGGATCGAATTTGTCGACCAATCCACGCGCAGGCCCGGCAATGAACATTATTATTCGGAAATTTACAGTGCATGTCTATTTGGTCACCCTCTCCTCATATTGTCCGTGCAGATATCACGTTGGATATCGTAAACCAGCAGTGGGGTACGTTTTGAGTACTGCGAGCCACATGTATCTCATAGAATTTTCAGTGGGCCATATTAATTTCTCAATTCGGCTTGAAAGCCAAAAGTACACCGGCAGGTGGCAGTGATGTCATATTTCGCTGGTTGTGCTCGCACGGGAATGAGTGAAGGATTCTTTTCACGGGGCGAATCCTACGGTGCTTGCTCGAACTGAACATGTTGCTGTTTGCAATTTTCATTTCAACTTTTTACATTGAATGACTTACGTGACTTACCTTACACCGAAATTAGACAAGATGTCGTTTGGGCCTGACTCGAAACAATTTCTCCCCGACATGTACGACCGCGTGTACCCTATTGTTACATCTTAAACTTTTTCATCATAATAGTATGGAATTTCCGTGTTCAAAATGTATCTCCTTGTTACTCATATAATGTAGGGCAGGGGTGTCAAACTCAACTTGCGTCGCGGGCCGGATTCAAACCTTCAGATCGCTCGTGGGCCGGACTAGTCAAATGATTCCAATATGTTGCCTCAAAATCCATGGCCTTGTTTTTCACTTGAATACCTAAGAAAACTAAATTTTGACCAAATTCTGACGTCACGTATGCAAATTAGGTGTTTTCCCACATAATGTTAAAATTGTATTACTTATCTTCTGGTGGGAACTGTCTGTCCTTACGAAGTAGTTTGGCCTGAAAAAACGTTTTCGACTGAAAAACTGACAAATTTTTTCATGAAAATACTACTATTTTAACGAAATCTGGCCCTATGAAAAATTCCAGTAGATATATCGCGTATTATGGTAGAAATAATTAAAATTTGTTGTAGAACAACCAAAGATACTTTCCTACATTCTCGGGTAGAAAGTGTCTGTCCTTACTAAGTAGCTTGTCAAGAATCGAAAAGGAACATTCAACAGTAGCAGTTGTTGGCTGGCAACACTGAAGTTGTGCGTACACCGTACACTGCTGGTGACACACCGTGTTGCTTCATTTTGATAGTGTTGTCTACATTCTACATCACAAAATTTTTCATCATGCGCTTCTTGATATAAACCATGGAATGCCCAAGCAGTCTTGCGTCAGTCACCTACAGTGCATAATCTACGAGATGCAGAGGTCAAAAATTTTGTAGACAAATTTGATTGAGCCAAAACTGATGCAGAAGTGTGACATCAAATATTTGAATCAAATTTTGTGACTATTTTATTCTCCTCCTGCGTATAGCGGTTTTGCATTGACGTTTTCGCTTCTATGTGATGGATTCCTTTTTGGTCCATTTTTTCCAAAACTTCTGAACTCAGTGTGCACATTTTTCCTTTCTGGAATTGAATGTCAATGTCAGCGACTTGGTTCCTAACGGTGATGGTGACTAGAGTGAAACCATAACAAAAGGTTCAAAAGGTCCCCGGCCTCCACAGAAACCTGAGTCCCGTTCTAATCTTGATGAAGCAAATTCCAACGCCCTCGTTTATAGTTTGTTTGTTTTGTGGTATTCGTGGTGTTTGTCGACTACTATGGTCATTTACACCTCTAGGCTTTTTGTAAGACACCGCTGACGCGCATGAGGTGGCGAGGAGAAGCCTAGGTAAACCTCCAACACTTAGGTATCGGAATTCGGAAGTCGACCTCGGTCGGACTCGAACCTGCACCCATTGGTGTTGCAGCCGCGTATTATACCACTGCGCTATCTTGTATTCCTCACAACGCATATCCCGGGCTAACGCCACATTACGACTGAAACAAAGGAAGCTTAGAAATATGTAATCTCATATCGTCGCTAGAGTCACTGTTTTATAGGTTTAAAACTTTATTTGACCGGCCGATCATCCTGCTTTTGTCAATTCCATTGCTTGCGAATAAAGGTGTTGCTAGAAAAGAGCCACTTCATGGTAGTATAATATAACATAATATCACATGTATAGGCTTGGTAAGAGGGTATTCAAGTGAAAAACAAGGGCATGGATTTTGAGGTAACATTTTAGAATCATTTGACTAGTCCGGCCCCCTAGCGATCTAAAGGTTTGAGTCCGGCCCGCGATGCAAGTTGAGTTTGACACCGCTGATCTAAATCCAAATACATTGAAATAGCGCGATAAATTATGTAGGACTCGTGTCGAAAATGCTCTCGGGCAGACTTGTTCAACATAGATATAACTTTTGACAGATCACCTGTAAGATATCTGACGCGGTAATAGCAGCCATCGTAAATGATGAACGGTGCGTGTGATCGATATAGTCTATGGAAGGTGGTGCGCACTGCACAGCGCATCGTACATGGTGTACCTGTACGGTAAGTTAATATGGTGACTGGAGTGCAGACGCAAGACTACCACCGTGCGGTTGTTAGGTGACATATATTAACGGATTGAACGTGTTCCACATTTGCTATCTGGTAGCGGGTCGAATGACCGAGGTTATTATTACTTAAAAACTTAAAACTACTTAAAACCAAACTTTTTTTATAAATGTGCTTGATAATACTGTCCTTTATTCCATTTAGTTAGCAATATATTACGGTCCGTCTTGCAGACATGCCTGCTTTTCAGGATTCAATGACGCTCAACTGTTGGGGATGGTGCGAGATTTATTTCTCGCTGGAACGGAAACGTCATCTACCACCATATATTGGGCAATATTGTTCCTATGCAAATACCCGGAATACCAGTCAAGACTCTATAGCGAAGTCGACGCGGTGTTGCATCAAAGGCGACCGTCTCTGGAGGATGGTAATCGATTGAGCTACTCAAAAGCTGTAATTCAGGTTTGTTTCGAGAATGCTACTCCTCATAATAGCTGCAAAATCTAAATATATAACAACTAAATGCTTGCTTCATAGGAAACTCTACGCATGAGACCTATTGCTCCGATGGCGGTGCCTCACGTTGCGAATAAGGACGCTGAGATAATGGGATATCACATTAAGAAAGGATCATTTGTGGCTCCAAATCTGTACCGTATATTACATGACGAGAAATTGTGGTCCGAACCGGAAAAATTCGATCCGAGCAGACATCTCGACGTGGAAGGCAAATTTGTCAAACACCCCAGTCTCATTCCATTTTCCATCGGGCCCAGACAATGCCTCGGAATGCAACTAGCTAATATGGAAGTTATGCTATTTCTCGTCTCGTTGGTACAGCGGTTCTCATTTGAAGTGCCTGGCGTGGATGAGATAGATTTGAGAGGAAAAAATGAGATCGTCTTGAGACCGCACCCATATAAAGTTTTGATCAAGCGGCGATAGCACTTAATAGCGAGTTGCTCATGTTCACCTCAAATATATTACTATCCCTTACATAAAAATCATCTGGGAAGCATATGTGGAGTTTGATGCGGGTTGGTTTATCGGTCTTTGTAAATTTGAAGTTTTTACGGTGCATTTATGCATACACTGGAATAAACAAAATTTAATATTCAAGAAATGGGGCTACAGCTCTTATGGCAGTGCCCACGGGTCACTTGGCGCTAAGACGTGTGAGTATAGGGATAAACAACATATCCTATTGCAAAAAGTTGAGACGGCAGTGGCGTGTTCGCCACCGAAATAGATTCCGTATAGGTCAGACCTGGGCAAAGTACGGTCCGCGGAGCTATTCTGAGCGGCCCGCGAAAAGTAGCTAGGAAGAAATTCAAAACATAAAACCTACTTTTTGATGTTGCTGCGTGGATTAAACCCATAGGCTGTATAAAGTGAACCGGCATTTCGTTTACTCTGCCGTGATTACGCAGCCTACGTAGTCTACCTCACATGCGTAATCCATATTCAAAATAAAGTCAATGTAGCAAATTATGCCGTAACAATTAACGTCACTATAGTAACTGGTTCCACATAGTTTTTAGTAGTTCAATCCATTGCCATTGTCACATTGTGGATAACACGGGCTGTGCTTGAAATTGTTACTGGATGCGTTTCCAAATCGCTAGCTCGTAAAACTATAGATTACTATCCTACGGATAAGCGATCAGCATCGGACGGACTCGGATAGCATTCGGACCGGATATTGGCCAATTTTGTGGGAGTCGGATATGATTCGGATATTATTACGGAATTTTTTTCGGATATTGTCGGATAGTTGTAACTTTTGATACGGATATTTCAGTATGGTTGTAAAGTGAAGTTAGTTTTGATTACAAAGCCCGATAAAGAATTCATCAATTCGATAACCAGTCACAGACAGTTGACACCTTGCGATATGACTGCGGCATGGTAGCACTGCAAAATGTCAGTCAAGGATTCAAGCAAACATAAATCAACTAACATCGCTACCATTGGAGAGTAGACAATACCTTATAAGGCCAATCATATTATCACATCTATTTGGTAAAACAGATTAGGCCAGGGGTGTCAAACATCCGGCCCGTCAGACGATTTCATCCGGCCCGTGAAGCAATTCTGAGCAGATTAATAAAAAGATTATATTATCCAGCACGTTTGTAACAAATCATGAGATTTGCGGAAAAGAGTTCCTTCAAATAATCGCTCATGGTAGAAAGTGTCGGGCACGTAATGTTCATAGGTCACATTATAACATAAGTTCTTAGGTTTCACCAGTGGTGGCCCTACGAACGGGGGGGGGGGGAGGCTGGGCGAGACTTACCGGGGGTGCCCCCTATAAGTATCTATCCGTAACTTCAGACCCCCCTTCCGCATCGGTTATTATTATCTATCTTTCACCGCCGCAAAAGGTTTGCCAGGTCCTGGATTCGGCCATGTCTGTTTTGCATGTGTGCAAGGATAGACTACATCAAAACTAAGTAATTCTGCCGCATGCAGAGACGTGATGATTATCGGGATACGGACTTTTCTAACAAATGCAGTGATTTGATGATGATTGACACATCTGTACGGAATCATATTCTTGCTTGGTACACGTATTTCCATGTTTATTCGTCATTCTCCTTGAAAAAAGTGCAAAATCCAAATAGGGGGGGGGGCGGGCGACCGCCCTCCTCGCCCACCCCAAAAGCCACCACTGGGTTTCACTATACCGGAACAAGTCGGTGTCATTGACACCGAATTTCGAGAAGGCACACGGAGTTTAGAGTTTCATGGGAAATGGACCAAAAAGTAGTTATTCACAACAGAGAAAAGCCCAGTATTGTGTTCATCACGCTAGATTATGACTAAAGCAAAGGGAACATATAACTATTCCAACTTCTATCGTCGGTAACGCCCCTGTTTTAGCAGTTCTTAAACTGTATTCAACCGTACAATCATTTTATTTTCGCCAATTTCATTGTTCGCGAATAATGGTGTTGCGACTTGCTAGAATAAAACCCCTACGACACATCATGCATGTATTATTATCTTTAAATGCTTGATAATAAAGTATTCAAGTGAGAAGCAATGGCACGGGGTAATATTTTGGATTCGATTGACTGGTCCGGCCCGCGAGCGATTTGATGGCTTTAATCCGACCCGCTACATAATTTGACTTTGATGCCCCTGGATTAGGCCAAAGATACAGCACAGTTGAAGATTAATCTCTTCTGTTCGAATAAACACGTAACACGTCAGCGAGACAACTTCTGAACTGCTACTGGGGAGGAAATTTGGACATCTTTTGTGGGACCAAATTTCAGAATGGTGCCTTAGCATTATGTATATTGACATTTTGTGTGACTCGACTATAAGCAATAAGCATTGTGCTCCAAAGTTTGCGCTGATTGACCGATGGTATTTAAGCATCAGCTAGTTGCTAGTATACAAGCTTTCACGCCTTCCAGCATTTGGTAGCAAATGTGGCTTATCTGCATCCAACGTTAACCTCTCATAATTGTAAAATTCCATGGCAACAATTAGCTTCTATTACTCATCTTATCAATAGTTATTGGGTAATATGGCTCAATGCTTGGTTGTTTCATATGACAACTGCCTAAAAATTTCTGTCCTGCTTTCGATCCGAAATGCAACTTTCATCAATTCAATGTAAAGTAGTAGCGCGTCTCTTTGCGTTAGCCTTCAAATAATAATTAAATGTCCGATTTTTGTTATATTTCGGATATAGACAGATAGTTTGATGAGATTCTTCGGATTCGGACGGAAAATTTCACCGACACTCAACCGGTCGGACGGATTCGGATTCTCAAAAATCAACATCCGCTTATCACTGCTACGGATAGATGCGTAACTCCGTCGTCACACTTCATTACGCAGATAGGTTTACTGCTGAGCCGGCTAAAACCAGCATAATAGATAGTCCCATAGCTGGCGAGCCATGTGCTCAACTGTAATAAAACTGGTCTTAATCGAAAGCTAGTGAAAATACAAATTAGAATATGCTCAGGGGGCAATGGAACAACTCCGAAATAGCCGTAAAAGCCGATTGTTCCGAACAATCGGATCGCCACAACAACGACGATGGCCAATTCCATTGAGCGATTGTTCGGAACAACGCTGATTTTCAGACTTAAGCATCTATTTCGGGGTACTTCCATTGCCATGAACAGATTTTAATTTGTACACAACATATGCTATACATTTGCATTTGCATTACATTGGTGACATTGACAAAATAGATACACCCATCAATCAGTGCTCGTGATTACTATGAGTCATCATCACTCATCAAGGATGAACGGGCATGCCAAAAAAGGGAAGCTGAAATTCGAAGAAGATTTGGAGCACTAAATATCTGTCAGGGGTAAACCCATCATCCGTCAATTTAGTTTGTGCTGAGCTCGTCAACGTGTACAAGGAGTATAATTTAAGTATAGGCTGGATCATAATACAGATACTCGGTCAAGGGAGGGAGAATTTGAGAAGAACCGAAGGCTTTGCTCAACAACAAGGCTATATTTCACAAAGCTGCACTCAGTGCATCGTGTACACTGCTCAGAAGGCAACGACCAAATCAATAAGGTTTACAGTATCCCAAATATATTTTAATGTTTTATATGAAAAAACGTGGATACGGGTGTAAAGAGAATTTAAAATCTATCATGCTTAACATTGTTTCGAATGATGACGATAAATAAACATTTCTCATTACCTTATGTCAATACATCCACTGCACAGCATCTATTAAACAATGTAATTCTCTGCTTTCATATTAGAAATAAAATTAATACGTTGGAGGGAATTGTAGCTAACATTTTTGACTCGACCCGCCAACGTATTCTCTACTTCTCGCTCGGTGCGCCGAGAAAAATTATTGTCCACCCCTCGTAGGTAGTTGATGATTAACGATGTACCAACTACTGCAGAGATTTTATTAATGCGTATCCGCCGCTAAACGGAAGACACTCCACTCGCTAAGGCAGCCTATCACGAAAAAGAAAGAACAGACACCTATACCAAGTGTCATATGTGCAATATACAATGAATCTGCTACACAATTACATAGTAAGGTCGTCGCATGATTAGGAAGTATTCTGCTTTGCGCAATTCCATTGCCTTCTGCCGATTTTGCCAGCATATGCGAGGAGATGCAATATGTAGCGTACATTCACCAACACCACCGAGAGCTAGCGTATGCAAATGCACTCGCGTCAGTTGAAACCAATGTAACAGGGATTGTTCGATTCTAAAATGTTTCCATAAGCATACAGTTTCCTAACCTCAAGTAAATTGATACATTCTTGAAAAATATATCCGATGATATCTACTTAATACCAAACGGGAAATGCATAACAACACCTGTATAATTTATTTTATATCTGTTGTCTTAACTCCCATACATCAACCCCCCCCCCCCCAATCGCTCACTCATTTTAACATGCCCAAGCATTCGTGGAATCAAGTAATACTCCCGAGTTTCGCAACGCAGGATGATTGCCAGCAATAGTCTTATTGATGAAGTTATGTCACAATGAACCTCTTTCGTAAATACATTTGACGTTCCCAGTCAATTTCTTTAATAAATACAGAAGCTGATCAATAATAATTGAAAGAAATTGCGCGCAAAAATTTATTATCACAAAAATTTGCATTTATCTGAAACGCTGCTTCCCCCGGGTCCTTCGAATTCTGCCGATATATTTCCAATGCCGATCTCTATCATCCTTTTCGATATTCTATCGATCCGCTTTTCGACAGCATCTTTTAAGCCGAATTTTCTGAACAGGCACTCGATTGACTCGGACAGGGCGGAGTCTCGGCGGAAATTCCCATCCCGGTCGGTCTAAGAAATATTCCACGCGCACAAGTTTAGATAAGTGCAGTCAAAGCATAGTGATGGTCAGCAACGATGTACTTCTGCCTTTTCGGAGTATTACTTGCTCAGTGATTAGGGTTTAGTTAATACTATTTCTACTTCTACTTAGGAAAAAACACATACTTTTTACACTTCTGATATTGCAAAGAATAAGCACAACCTTTACTAGTGATATCGTCATAACAACCGGTAGTAATTGTGACTGTATCGCGGTAACCGAATTCATTTTAGAAAATTGAACCCATTTTACGTACGTCGCGTGGACGCGTCTAGCATTTTCGAACCTCTGATCAATTGCTAGAGTGTGGGACTCCTTGTTCAAATCTACTTTTTGAAAGTACTTAGGCTTTAGAAATTTAATTTATACTTCCGCTTGAAATAGCTTTGACATGTCTTCAATATTGTAGTGAATAGGAATTTCCTTTGTCATAATACCAATTGCCGATACTCAATCATGACTTCGTCACAAACAGGATCAGAGATTTTGATGACATTGAACAATTGACTACAATTACAAATAACTATGTCTGGAAACTAATTAAGTAATAAGTAGCTTAGGGAAGTCGGTCGGGACGACGTGTCGCATACTTGCAGTCAAATTCCAAGGCGATAGCTCGCTATGTTGCTTGAGGCGCTCTAATAAAAGTGATGCAAAACTATCCAATCGCTACTTTGTACTTAACAAAATCTAAAACGCGAAAATAGTTTGACTACAAAAAATGTTGAAGAAGTCTAACAACATAATCTCTATTGTAAGCATTCGGAGCAGGTAAAATATATACTGGAATACTGCGGAATTGATGTTTTTATTGTTACTGAGCGCCTCCGGTATTATATCGATGGATTGTGATTGAAGTAAGATGTTCATTATTCTAGATGGCGTGCAGTGTCTTAGACTTGCAGTTTTAGCCGACAAGACTGCAGAACTAATCTAAATGACGGCGGTATCGGATTTGATTGAAGTAGTGGTTATCTTATCAAGGTATGTTTTTAGCTATACTTCCCCCGTATACTCCAACCGTTCTCGAAGCGTATAAATACTAATTACATTTTGTCAAGAAGTAGAAAGTAGTATTCAACATACTTGCATCAAATTTATGAATGGAATTGCCATAGCAGCCGGGTGATATAGTCTCGTTCTATCAACCGATGCCGCGCATTTGTGGCGCCATTATATTTAGTACTAAAAACAGGCATATAGACCATCTTGCGTGTCGGAAAGAAACGGCTCAAAAGTATATACTTCATCTGCTAGAATACATTTCGATTGCCTCATAAAACATTACCTCAACGCAGTCTTTTCGGAATTCTTTCAGTCCCAAGAACTCGACAACCCGTTGCATTTCCCTGGTAGGGTTATTCTTTATGCGTTCGTACGATACCAGCAGCAACTTTTTCGAAGATTTCGGATCGCGAACAAACGGATTGCTGTCGGCGTCAAAAACCCGGTCCGTCTTTGGGTCGTGAAATTTTTCAATCCACGTCATTGTCGTGTCAGTCCATTTGTCCGTTCTGTGGATGACGTGATCCATCCATACTTAGGGGAGAGAAGTACTTCAGACGTGTGTTTTAGAGATGAGGGATCCCAGAGAACCTCTGCCATATGAGTACGCTATAGTGGAACAGATGACTTAGTGACTGAAAAACTGTTGGTCGACATGGAAATTACTGCAGTGTGTCATCACAATTATGGTATCTATAAGCAGGAGTATTATTTTGATATAGGCCATTACGAAATATTTGCCCGAATAGGGAATGATATCCGCGGATGAGATAAAATTGGTGATGATACAGCAATCGGTATGCTGTTTAATAGCCGTCTCCACGAAGGTAATGACTACATATACCGACATCGGATCCAATGTGGCCGAATCACAAGTGTTCGGTCTATCTCCTGAATATATACCAGAAACAATAAAATTTCTTCTCGCGAATTCCCTCAAAATTCATTTGGATATCGGATAAATACGGTGGACGGTGGACGTACGATAAAATTATGTATAGACGGGCCATTTTGACAGCTGCTATATTCATGACAACAGCTAGAACTCACGCTTCGTCCTGAATAAACGCGGGTCCGCCACACCAGTATGGCTGCTGCTAGATCTCCAATTGAACTCGGACAATACCGCTCGGTGCGGATCTCTAATCACTATCACAGCTCTTTCAAATTTGCAATGTGCTCGCGGGCCCGTTGGATAATGCGCTGAAAAATTGCGACGAACGCTGCGTCATCTTTTGAGGCAAAGCGAAACCGCCACTGCTCATCGGAGAAATGAAGGAGTAAATATCAACATCTCGAATGGTAATGGTGGGGGGTAGCAGACCGCCGTAATAGCTGATTTCGATAGTAATTGAATAGTTGTTACGAATCTGCACAATTCAATTAACTCAATAACAGGCAGCGCTTCCAATATTGCAACCGGCGAGGGCTTTATTTCTAGCAAGGATCACAATCGATTCACATGTACGTAAGGTTGGTAACGAAATAGTTCTACTCTTTCGGATAGCTCACGTCGGTTTTGCCTACTTTGGCTACACTTACTCAAATACTTAATTTTTCGGACTACTTCTACTTGATTGTTTTTAGGCAAAACTATTTTTTTACATCCGGATATTATAACGCAGAGAAAATTTTTAGACAGGTTTGCATTACTCAGATCAGTGAAATTGTGATACCAACCTGCTGAAATAGCCACTATATCACGGTAGCACAAACTGTATAGGCTACGTATGTACGGAATATTATCGTCTTTTATATCGTGCTATAACGATATCTCACAAAAAGTGTTAAAGCCTCGACAAAATCTACCATTTTCAGGCCTTCTATTTTCTACTTCTACTAGGAGTAATTTTGTCACGGCTTCGAAATTGCTACTTCTAAATATAATTAAGTAAAAAGTTGTGACATTACTTCTTCTTGTAATTGAGTGGTAATGCTGACTACTTCAATTAACTCTGATGGTTTCAATAAAGGAATTTTCGCCATGCCTGAACACGCCGATAACACTGGGCAACAATTTTGAACGAAAAATTTGTTGACTTTGATTTAGCCTTTGAGTTCAGCTTATTTTGGCATCATGTCATAAGTTATATAGCCAAGGGCTCAGTTGAATTATTAAGAAAAAAGGGTCAGATATCGAGCTAGGCCGATGCTTTCACCCATTTTTGGTTAGATGCAATTATCCGTGGACATTTCAAGCACATATTTGGTGCAAGCTGCAGGATATGGCAAGAAAAATAAACATTACATTCGCTATCAGCCATAGGTCCAATGCCCCATTCTGCCTATCCAGTGTGAATTGAAACTCCTACGCTCGATAGAATGGATCAAGATGAAGATCTTAGGGATGAAGATTTTGAAATCGAAGAAGATTCAGAATGTAGAGTAGTTTATCAACACAAGTTAAATGGTCTGACATATGCTTTAGGACTTGGGATAGAAATAGTCGAAACTTTCAGCATCCTTCCGAATTGAGAAAAGATTACTTGGCAAGAGAGAAGATATCTCACTCTCGATCATGAATAATTGCATTCTCATCTTAGGGCTACTGTCGGTTGCTTCGTGTATTGCTTTGATACTGGCATAGGCATGATACTGTTACTATGGATGGCTGGAAGAGTTAGGAATCCCGATTAACAACTCAGGTCAATGGCAAATGTCTAGGCAGCTCGAAGAGGATCTTAAAGTGTGGCATTCTCCAAAATGGCATAAACATAAACAATTGCACACTCAGTTAGTCTTCATGAATAACACAGAGAATGATACATAAACATTGAGAATAATACATAAACATTGAATTATTGCAACATCACAAGCCCGATTGGATCATATGTGTCAGCTTTAAAATATTGTGTTTTCTTAGTGATGGTCAGACAATAAGGATGGACATGTACCCCTGATACGCATGTGCCACTGTCACATGTTTGTGTCGGTCAGCAGACATTCAAAAAAGCAAAAATATCTAAGTTAGTTCAGATTTGGCAGGTGCCCTAGCTCAGTAGTTAGGGCACAAGTCCCGCAATTTGTAGGCTCAGCAGTTCCGATCCAATCGGTGGCTGTCACCGTCACCCTAATACCCAGAAACTGATGAGAAATTTTATCCCAGCTCTGGAAATGGGTATGGGCGGCGGATTACTATTCCCCTGTGGCACTCCACACTGGGAAATCGAATGACATTGAAGCATTTTAGTAGTAAAACTAACCTTTTATCGCCACCGTTCCCCCATCCATGCAGTCGTCTAATTCAGCACGGAAACCACCACGAAGCAGGCTTCGGTCAGTGTATATACTGCCCGTCCAAAATCCCGTCGCTCGTCTGATGAGATAGCGGGTCCACGTGTTGCCGCTACCAGGGAAGCTTACTAAGCCCGTTAGCGGGTAATGCAGTGCTTCCTGATGATGGTTAGAGTTGATTCCTTTATTCATGTACTCCGCGTGACTACAATCTGCGAAATTTACAATTTACATGTGGACGACTGGCAAAGGTACGAATTACTGTTGATCCTAGCACCAGGGTCAGCACCGTGGCTCAAACGGTATTTAAAGCGGGGGCCGTTTTCAGAATGCATAAAAACTATTCAGGTGGTATACTGGAGTCAACCGTTTGAAATCCACGCAATAGCAAACCAGAACTGCTTTTCGATATCAAAAAGGTATTTATATACTTTACTATGTCGGAAGGTTTCGAATATGGATTGGGGGACTTTCATTTTGATTTACAAGAAATAATGGTGACTTCATACTTCCGATATTAACATGTGGCCAAGAATGGCTCCATTTGTTCACTTCTTCCCTCGCAATCCGAATTTCCACTTTCGCGTTTGACACCAGCGTGGTGATTGGAGGCTCATCTCTAACAGGTTTGCTGTGGCCAACCGGCAATACCGTTATTTCCTTTGGTGCGGTATTTTTCAATGTTACTAGTTCTTTCTTTCCCTCGGGTTTGCTGCGAGCCCGCTTAGTGTTTCCCCAGTCAATTTCATAAGCTTGCTTCCACAAATCAGTTGTTTCTTCGGCTGTATTAGCAATCAGTCCAGCGTTACCTTGAGATTCCATTTTCGCCTTCTGTACCCTAAATTCGCTATTAGCCTGCTTAATATTTCCAGATTCATCCCCACCATTTTCATTACGCAGAACAGATCCCGTGTTGCTTGCATCCGCAATCAGCCCAGCATTAGCTTCAGATGCAAAGTTTGATTGCAAAGCATTAATTTGATTCCTGGTAGCTGCCTTATCCAGTAAGAACTGAGGCCACCTCGACTTCCGGTAGCTAGCACACTCCGCAATATACACGCGGTACAACAGAGGAACTGAACATAGCAGTATTGTCCCTAACACCAGCGCATTACGGCGAGCTATTCCATGCATCGGTCTTCATTCGCTAGTGGGAACCGATTCTCAGGTGTTACCCGTAGGCTTGCTTACGTTGCGATTACATTACGTAGCAGTAAGCTTAGGATAATGGCATAGCCGTAGGGTTTGTTCAAATCTTACAAATTTAGAAGTCAAACCCGACAGCGGCATCAACTTATGGACGCTTAGTGAGGGCAACCACAGCAGCCTTATTATCCTGGAATTGTACCAGGAGTCGGATTTCTAACACGAATCACGACGTCATAGCGACGTGCAGTGCAGTCCGCAGTTCACGCTGAAACCCGGGAGACAAGACTACAGCAGTGCCTGTAGTCGCCAGCTGAGTAGTTCCAATCAACGAGAGTCATTAAATCACGGAATCCAGCAGTTTTGCCTTGACCTTCACACAAGTTTTCCAACTTATAGGCGCAGTGATACGCACGTTGAGCTACCACTGTGCTGCCAAGGCTTCACCGGGCTCGTTGACCAAACAGTTCTCTGAGCGTGTATCCATGTTAGATTAGGGTTGCCATACGTCCGGAATTTTCCGGACATGTCCGGAATTTCACTGAAAAATCTGCGTCCGGTAGGAATTTCTAAAATATGCCTAAATGTCCGGAATTTTGAAGGCTTGAAGCAGGCTCAAAAGTTTTTCGTAAATAAACATAAACAATATTATTTTCAAGCAGATTTATGCTATTCAAAATTGTTCTTCGGGCCGCGCGCGAGTTAATGCAACGTATAATGTAGGCAATGTATATTAGTATGGGCTCCAGGCACCACCCTCGTCAAAAAATGCAACCAAAATAAATATAAATAACCATCATTTACTGAAATAAGTCTGATTGTAATCGCAATTATAAGCTAACGGTATATTCCTAAAGTTGGTTAAGGCCGATTGGATCCTTCAATCACAGATAGTGGCTCCAAATCTTGGGGTCGTCCGCCTCTATCTGGAGATCGCGATGATGTTGGACGTAATCAGTTTCCTAGGTCGTGAGTAAGTTTGGGCAGGCTGAATTTTTTTAGTAATCAGCTTATCAAGTTTTGAGCTTTGCCACGGAACATTTTCAAGTGGGAAATGCGATCGCGAGCATAAAAGGTTGGAAATCACCGGATGTGGAACCTGCTGGTGGATTCTATAGTAGCCTAATATATAGAAGAATCAATATTATTGACAGAATTCATACATAAAAAACAGCCAAATGCATATAGTAAGTATCCAACAAGTTACATCGACTATACCCTATGGTGGGCCCGGAAGGGGGGGATGGGATTGTTGTTTCGGACCTGAATAAAACACATAAACAGATAGCCGCACCGACCTAACTGTATAGCAGTGCTGTCAAACACAATACTGACAGGCCAGACACGGCCCGCCAGATGATTTCATCCGGCCCGTGGAGGAATCTATTGCAAACCCTAGCAAGTAGCAATCACCAGAGCTCACATTACAGATGGACCAATTCATGACCTATGCTTCACTTCATTCCTGTATATTGTATACAGTCGATGGGCAATGCTTTGCTAGTGTGACGTCATATTGACGGTCAATGTGTTACACCTTTTTAAAATCCGCTAGTGGGCGCTATAAAGTGTCCGGAATTTGCTTCACCAAAATATGGCAACCCTATGTTAGATGCTATGAATACTTTAGGATTTAGTTGTTTCGTTCGCACCATTTCATGATTTTATAGGTCAAACCAACAAATTATTTGATTATTTGTCCGTATAGAACTGACCATCTACAGAAGACCAGGGTAAACTGCATATTGGGACCGTTCCGGAAAATATTCGGCGTTCAGTTGAGCTAGTTTGAATAGAGGTCAGTCCATGGTGATTGGTGAATCAAATACTCAATGTCGGCTTTACCACTACTGGTGTTATGTAATCTACGCGCCCCGCCGTACTTCATAATAGGTCCGCTCGAATGTTATGTGCCAGCACCAAGTAACGCGGGCTGGAGATGCAGGGGGCTCCGTCTCACTCGACGGCTACATGTCCAAAAAAAATTGCGTCGGACTTAAAAAAGTCATTAGTAGCTCCTCGAAACGAACAACAAGCATAGCACATAAATTAATTGGAAGAAACTTTTCCGCAATAAACCCGTCATCGAGCGAGATAGTGTAATGGTTATGCGTCCGGCTTCTCGAGCGGTAGGTCGTGGGTTCGATTCCCGGCCGGGTCATACCAAAGACTCGAAAATGGTATCCGCAGCTATACTGCTAGGCGCTCAGCAATCACGGATAGCATGGAGGAGAAAAAAAAACGGGGGCGCAGACTATGATGACCTCATGGGGCCGTATCGCAACTCCGTCGCCAAAGCATCTCGATGGTGCAGGCGAGAAAGGATATCATATCTCTCTCTCTCTCTCTCACCACACACATTTTCTCCTCAAACTGTTGAAGATATGATTTTCCGCGTTCCTTTCTCATCGAATCCTGTCATAATCGTAACATTTCATTCACAACTTACAGAGCTATTAACCCCGGTTTGTGATGTCGTGTGCTAGATTCTTTGAATTTTGACGTGTGTTGCAAAAGTTGAATTATGTTCCAAAGTAACTTATAATAATAATAACATTGTAAGTTACTGACATTCATACTTGTACAAACAAAGGGATTGTCAAAATGTGCAACTACAACTACTCACTTCATGGGGCCGTATCGCAACTCCGTCGCCAAAGCATCTCGATGGTGCAGGCGAGAAAGGATATCATATCTCTCTCTCTCTCTCTCACCACACACATTTTCTCCTCAAACTGTTGAAGATATGATTTTCCGCGTTCCTTTCTCATCGAATCCTGTCATAATCGTAACATTTCATTCACAACTTACAGAGCTATTAACCCCGGTTTGTGATGTCGTGTGCTAGATTCTTTGAATTTTGACGTGTGTTGCAAAAGTTGAATTATGTTCCAAAGTAACTTATAATAATAATAACATTGTAAGTTACTGACATTCATACTTGTACAAACAAAGGGATTGTCAAAATGTGCAACTACAACTACTCACTTTTTTAAAACTAGAACTAGAAACTCCGTAACTAACGGCCTTTCAAAATGAGGGCTTTCGACCCCAAAAAGCCACTGTTCGAGTGATCGTAGTGACGACCCTGAGCTAGCGATCGATTCAGGAACACCACACAACAGAACAACTAACTAGATTGGCAGTTTGTCCAAGCCTGCAGGCTGTATTTCTACCTAGGCTTTGAGTCCTCTACAGCGATACTATCCAATCTCCAAACAAACTGCAGAACGCTCAAGTGCACCATCATTTATTCTTATTCAAAAAAAACTTGAACACACAAAATCGCAAATGTAATCAGTAAACGAAAATTTTGCACATTTTCATATCATCTTTGCACGTCGGAAGGAAGCATTCGAATAGGCAGAGTGTCGCGATACGGGTGGAAGTAAAACCACGCGGCTAGGTTAGAATTCGTCAACCCACCCAGATCAACGTATCAAGACAAAGCCCATCGCCGCGATTAGATAATGGCTGATTAACCGTGGCTTTCTTTTTTCAAGGATACGGTGTCGTGGAGCGTGCGTGAGGAGAAAAACCCACAAAGGCGACAACACCTCGACATTCGGCGAGGTCTACACCGCAGTCAAATCAGAGACAACAGACACTACTAGTAAAGCGACTCACAGTGCTTCACATCAGTTCGTACCCCCGCGTCGGCGTGTCATACAGTGAAAAAGTGGGTGCAGTGGCGCGGGGAGTACCCCATTCGGAGATTCGGGATAGTCGCGAAAAAAAAACTTCTAATATATGAACGCATCTTACCTACTATAATTTCAATGAAAAGGCTAATTGTACTGCGGCGCGTATAAGAAAACCCGACACTAAACGGGGAAGAGAATTTGCAAGAAAGCGCTGAATCTACTGTCGCCACCGGTTCGGATTTCAAGAAAACGATAGTCCTCCACGAAGCGGATGTTCACGGATCGCTACCTCCACCACCAAGATTCTTGAAAAACACCGCCCAGCGCGGTCCAGTTACGATACAACACGGCCACCAATAGAAGAATAACTCCGGTGGTGACGGCGCGCGTCTGTAAAGGAGAAACATCGTTATAACACCACCCCGCGCGTTGGCGACCTGCGTGAAATGTAGGGAAGGGTCCAAAATAAACTTTTGGCAGGCTCAATTGGATAGTTGAAAAACTTCGTGGGGTAGCTAGTGAAATTTGGCAATAAAAATTATTTATTTGATAAACCCGAATTTCTTTTAAATCTAATAACTATGCTTTTACTGGTTGGAATTGACTCAATTTTGTGCGCAGTGTTTTTTAAGCAACCTAACCATTTCTTCACATTGGCTGTAAAATTCGGAAAAAAGTTACTTTTGAACAACTCTAACGTAGGCCGCCAAATGTGGTCACTACTCAGCCCCGAAGTAATTCTACTTTTTAGAGTAGTCAAGTAGGTTCTACGGTAGTTACCGGCTTAGACTATTTCTAGTTAACAGATTTCAGTTTTTAGGCAAACAAGGCCAAGAATATCGAATTTTGTACTTCGCGACACGATACAAAGACTACGCGCGGCGCGAATCTTCACCCAAAACCCGCGTCACAGCTATTTACACGCGCACACGCGAGCCTCACCGCCATTGTCGCCGCGACAATGCCCGCCATTCAACACATTCACTCGCCGACACGGAAGCCGGCATTCAATCAACAGCGGTGATGACGTACGCAACTACGCTAGTCTGGAGGCTCCGGGCCAATTCGCACAACTAATTTACAAGAATTGTGGACCACATCACTAGGGCTGCGCACAATGCTTCGAATCAAATATTAGTAACAATGATTCCAGTAGCGGGTGGTGTCATTTTTGAGCACTAAACGCTCTTATATCACCAACGAGAATCATTGTTTTTTATACATTCCGCCATCGTGGGAAGTCTTGAAATCACGGCGTAGTATCACACGCAGTACAATTCTTAGCACGCTAGCGGAAATTGCTCTGAAGTCGCGAGCAACCCACACAGCATCGTCACAAAGTGGGATGAAAGAGGCGCGCTCGAAAAATACCACATTAGCTTTATGCTGTGCAAGCGTCGCGTACCTGATTCCGCACGAAAGGCGTCAGGATGCTGGATATCGTCGACGCGAAAACGAGCAGCACCGCCAGCACGGACAACAAGAGATTGATCAGTTTCCCCACCAGCGCCTTGGCGGTGGCGTTCTCCACGCCCTCCATCGTCACCAGCTGCTGATGCTGCTGCTGCTGTTGGACTTCCATTTTGGTGATTCGCGTCTCGCAGCCCTCCAACGCTTCCTGCCGAGGCAAGCGGGATAATTCCGTGAGACAAAACGGACAATAAAGCATATCCAGTCAGCACCGATGCTGGCTAAGCCACTGTTGGTAGTGATGACTCTCAGCTAGCATTGGCTGCAAGAGCATCACGAAGCAAAACACAGTTATCACGATTCACGCCGACGCAAGTACATATTTTAAACGCGCCACTGGAGCTAGAGCTACACATAAAACCAAGTTGGCCGTTAACTAACTAAATTGCTTGTTTGCAAGTCCGCTCCTTCTGTAAATTGTTGCAGCGCAAACCTGTTTTCGGATATCGGCTACGCCTGACGCCGGCGGTATGCAAAGCTTTTGCGAAATCCGCTATATTCAGCTACACATCGCAATAGCGTGACGCCGCCGTACGGCCAGTGAATTCTGCATGTTGAATTCGGCACTTGGTCAATGTGGCATTAGGAATGCATCAACTATTATTATTATGAAAGCGATGGATCAATATTGTGTTAATAAATTCACTGAATACGAGTGTGAATTGTCACGTAGGACACGGTAAGTTCGGCACTAGGCTATTGGTATGTCTTTATTAACGTATTTGGGTGTGGGTTTAGGATGGAATATTTCGCAAAATATGCTAGATTAGCGGATCAACGTAGTGTGACGCGCCTCGTATGGTAGCAATCCCGATCTCAACCGGGTGCGCATCCGTTTCGCATATTGCAAGAAGCAAGCTTGAACGAATTCAAGCCTCGCGTATGTAATTTTGCAAAAACTCAAAAACAGAAACACCTAATCTTGTTCACATGACAAAATCATTCGTAGCTACGGCATGAAACAAAGTTCATCGGCCGTCATACTAAAATCAACCATCACATGACAGATGACTCGAATATACGGACTTCAACACTGTGTAGTGTGCGTTCTCGACAATATCCGAAGCTACATGGCACGCAAGCGCGTTGGCGGACAAAAACGGTTCATTGACACGAGACGTAGGCTGAGATGAAATATTATTCGTGGGGTGGGACTCGTGAGAGTGAGACGCTGCGGCGTTACGAGTACATCGTTTCAAATTATCGCCATTTGGGTTACGCGGAGGATGGAGAGTGCTAGAGTACGTACTTCCAATATAACAGATTCGGTCAAAGGGTCGCAAATTTTCAACGGTTTATCGGAGGTGGCTACTTTTAAAACAATATTTCACGCGGCTCCTGTGACAATATCACTCACAAAAGCGACGCAGCCTAAAACTACTTTACACTTTTCAAGATCCAAATTGTAAAAAGCAAGCAGTTTGTCTAAAACCCTTTCAAGAAGGACTGGAGGCAGTCTAAAAAATATCCACTTAAGCATAACGAGCAAGCAATATCAATTTGAAGTACTTCGTTACCGACCACCTCTGCAGAATTCTCGAAAATTGCTCACGAGCTTACCCGCATGTCGCGCGCCCTCTCCTGCGCGTGATACTCCAACTTCTCCTCCATGCTAGACAACTCCTGTCTGACGTCATCCATCTCGCGTCGATGCAGGTCGGTCAGGTCTTGTATCTGATTAGAGAGGTCCGCGCACCTGCAAACGATCGACGTGTCTCTAATTACGCATGAGATTCCGGTTGTAGCTGTCAGCCGGGAATTTGCTTACGCGTGAGCAAATATTGGCGAATCGGTTGCGTTTGGTTGGAAATAGTCACGGTAACTCATCCCACATCTCGATTCTCAAAACTAAGGTTCGCTATACGCAACGGCAAAACGCTCTCACCTGAAATTGACTTGTCTCAACCGGTCTTCGAAATCCGAGACCACTTTCGACTGATTGGCGCTGAGAGTTTCCAATTGAGTTTTGACGAGCGCCGAGTCGCTCTCTAGTTCCTATAAACGTAAAACAGTTATAAATAGGGTTGCATTCAAAACAAATTGTTGTTTAAAACACTTTGATTAGAACACGTTTTAAACAGTGTTTAAAACGAAGGCCTTTAAAAATAAATTGTGTTTTTTCAAGTTGTAAAATCATGCCATAATTGTGTAAATACTTTCCAAAAACATGTTGTATTGGCCTACAGACAATTACAACCCAATATAGCCGACGTATACGATATGGGATGATTGGAAACATCAAAATATTCGGTTCAACAGCTATAGTACGTAGCTATAGTACGTAGGTCTTCGTGGCGTCTTAGCTTGAAAAAAAACATATTTCAAACAAGGCCCTTGTTTTAAATCTGTTTGTTTAAAATTGTTTTTTGTTTTAAATGCAACCCTAGTTATGAAACAATCGCTGCGGCCCCCGAAAGACAGCAGTTTATCGCAAGGCACTATAGAATGCGAATTACTTGTATGTCAACAACGAGCGGATACGAGATCGGCCCTTTGGTTGTCTACACTACAGCTATAAATATCTTATGGATCAGGTAAATTCGTGTTGATTTTATACGATTATTTGTAATTGGAGATTCACTAACAGTGATTTTGCCATTGCGATAGCGACGGAGTCACAAAATTCAAAGACGACTTCATCCTAGTATCCGAGTACGATGCAAAAGTAGAATCTCCAAGCTATCGGACCACCAGCAAATTCACAACGCATCGTAATGACCGCAAAAGAGTCACAAAACCACCACGAGAAAAACCGCACTCAGACAAACCATAAACACCAACAGCCTGTCGGCGGCGACTCACCGGCAGCTTATTCATGGCTCGGGCGAGCGTGGCGATCTGCTCCCGAACAGTGGCCATGTGAACCGCTGGGGAGCTCGGCCTAGGCGGCAAACTGCTGACGGAAGCTTGCGCCGAGTGAGGATAGTCCAAGTTTCCGATCTCCCCAGAGTCGGACGTGGTACCGCTCACGTCCTCGATGCTGTTGGATCTCTCAATGTCTGACAAGGCGAAATGAAGTATTAGATCTGGTGCGAACGAATCTCGTGACGTTAACCTACCTTCCTCTCCGAACTCGTCCTTAAGCGCGGCTATGTTGTCGACGCTGGGATATTTCTTGTTGGATGTTTTCAGTTTGTTCGTGATACCCTGTCGAAATTACGAATGCGATAAAGGCTACTAATACTGCTGGGCAAACGATGCGGGTGCGAGTGACGAAAATATACCCCTTGGCAAGTCACAACCTCGGTTTGCCGTGTGTCGCCTTTGAAAAACATGTTGCGCAAGGGAATGAATATTCACGGAATACAAAATACACATATATCAAGCAGTGATCAACCATCAGAATGGTCACAAAGCGTGACTACATAGTCATGCTCCAGAAACATTACATTATATTGCATGGCGTGTAGCTGGCATCAATTTCCTTGTGGCCGCAAAAACGATACATGTTTGAACTATTCAAGTCCCCATTACTGATATTACATCATAATTAAGGGGTCATTTACACAAAATATAGTAATTAAAAGAGCTCAAAATATATAATTAGCATAAGGTTGGCCTACTTCGAGGCTAACCCCTGCCCGACTACTATTCGGGCTGATGTAGCGGTTGACCTTCGGAAACGCGAAATACTGTACGGTATCACGGAGCACCTCATTCGCCATGTCCGATTACACGTAAGGAACTTGACTGTAACGCAAGACACGCATTCGCACAGCCATTCACGAACGATTAACTATACTTGAAAGCACAGACGGGTATTTGGACATCGGCGTCTGAATTAGACAATGTCACTAACATAATAAAGTGTGAATAAGATGTTGTTCTATCTATATCGTCTGTTATCGAGTCAACGAAGTAACCGAAATACGCGAGAACACAGAACGGACGTTTTTCAGAGAAGGTGAGAAAACGGGCAAGCCGGCCTTGACTACATTAAGCGTTCCATCGAATGACTAACCGTGGTCAGTATAGTTTCATTACATTAGTGTCTTATGGAAGCCAACCGTGGACGGGAAAGACGCCACAACTTCCTTTAATAACAAACCTACTTCCAGCTCGTGCACTACACCATTATTCGAACGCTGTAGACCTCGCCGCCGATACCCAATTCCCGGAAAATGAATCGCTACAAACACAGAGGCCTTACATCGCATGCGAGCAGCCTTCTACACAGCTCTTACGAAATAGCATGCTCCCAGGGGACAGATCAACGCTGGGTTACATTTATATATCATATCGCATAGCCTCTTGGAGGTACAGAACTTCAATATACAGTTGAATAGTATATTCATATTGAAATGAACCCGGATATTTTCGGATGACAATTTTCAGGGGTAATCGTCAGCAACTAGTAGAGAATTCAAAAGAACATCGTATATCAACAATCGTATCACAAAATGTGACGTCAGCAGCATGAAATTTCGAATACGAGAGCGTTCAATGTACTATTTTTAGATGGTACACGAACTCTTTGTTGACACAGCCTTGGCTGGTGTATTTTGATGAAAGTCAACTCGAAGGCACACAAATGAAAGTGTGAACGGCCCCTCACAACGACACGAAATTTGCCGTCTCGATCATATCATATCGCGCGTACGACTGCGAAATCCCACCTGCACGCTGCTCGCCACGCCGCCGGAGATATCGCTAAATTTGGCCTGCACGTCTTTTAGGCCGTACTTAGCGCTGCTCGCCCTGCCGCCGTTGCTATCAAGGTCTCGCAGTTTGCGGTGATACCCATCCAGTTTTTTCTGGAGCTGAAAATCAAGGTTTCGCGCGTTACCAAGCGAAAAACGCGAATCACATTTCAGAATACCAGCCTCCCGGTTATCATGGAGCGCAGGCTAAGTTTGCGGTGCGGGTCACGTTTCAAACCCATGGCGGCTGGTCAATCTCCAGGGCTACAACCAATACAGCGCGTAGGCTATGGCATGATCTCACATCAATTCTAATGATAGCTGTGCGAAGGTGAGTAGATTGAACTCACGACTACGCGGTCAATTATTATATATTACTGGTCTGCATGAAATAACGTAGCAGATTAATTACGCGTGGTGTGGCACACCGGCAACCGGGGTCGGCGTACAGGTGCGTCACACAACTATTCGTTATTCCTGTTTCCAATCCTATCGACGCCGTGATATTAGCATGGCGAGACTGCATCACCGCTTCGAATGCGTTCGGCATTGCTAACGCATAGTGTCTGGCCGCAGTCAGCTAATGATACATGGCTACGTACGTCATAACGTTAACTGCACTTATGACACAACGCGTACCGATGGAAATTAATTACTAGTAGGAAGTCACCACGCGTTACAGGGCGCATATACAGTGTTTAGACAGCTGAGATTTGTGCCAATAAATTATTTCCGCCACGAAACATAAATGACACGCATCTGACGTCACAGTAGTGCAGCGATGGCGCGTCCTAAATGCGTCCAAAAGCTACTTCGGTGCGTTACGCAAACGTCGACTGAAGACCATAAGTCGAATCGAACGAATATTGAATAATTCATTTCGCATCGATGAATAGACTACTTTTAGCGATAAGACTGCCGATTTATGTTTACGCATCGAATGCATATGCACTATGCAGAGCACGTGGAGCAAGGGTGCTATGTTTATTACCAGTCGAATAAATTGAAGGCGCCATACAGCCACCAGTGCCGATAATTTGATTAATAGCTGCAATAGCCTGCTCCCCAGATATGTAGTGGAGGAGGATGTCCATAATGTGTCAGAAACAAAGTGCTGCCAAAATTGCCAACTCTGAGAGGCTCGCTACACGGGGCAATCCTAGAATTGTAAAGCTACCACTATATTATGAATGGCAAAAATTACGCCCTTTCGCTACCCATTACGATCCAGGTAAATAACAGTATTGCAGCAGAAATGGCGACGCTGCCAAGTATGGGAGTGACTTGAGATGAATGACCAATTGACCATATCTGACCCAGAAAGACGTAATTGCTTCGCTACACTGAGTTAACTACATATGCGCTTCATTAAATTTGGTCACTATACTCAAATCTCAATTACAACATTTTTCAAAATACAGCGAACACTTCATGCTCCCACACAGTCGCAAGCCATAGTACAGCCATAGTACACAACAAGCGGCCACTGGCCGGCCAGTCTTCCGAACAACAACTCAACTACTATTGTGCAGTCTATAATACTTCTGGGTCATAATGGATGACGCTGTGGTTACGTATATACCGAACAATGGAAAGGTGACATATATCTACAATCCATTCACGGGCTGAGGCAGCGACACTTTGTAAGCCAGGCCACGACTTCTACGTGGAATCATATGAGCACGGCAGTGTTCCCATACGAAAAGAGACAATAGCAAAATAACAAATCCGTCGAAAAATCAAGTTGTAAACTCGCGAATCGACGAACTGTAAATCGACTTGATATAAGATCAGCAATATTTCACGGCGTACATAGAGCCAGCCCATGAAAGGCTCATCAGACGTCTACACGAAATTAGACATTGGCACGAAACGTACTGATAACCAAACTGAGAAAAGATGTGGCGTGAAGTAATCCTATTATCCGCGAAAATATGTTGCGGTGTGGCCAATTAAAATAGACCATCTCTGCGATAATGCGCCAGCCACGCAGCCAATGAAACCGAAGATGGCAAAGATATTACCAACCACGTGATGCTAACACAATGTTGTTGTTGTTTTTGGTATACGTGTGTTTCGGCTACTTTGGTAATATTACATCAGGCCGATGACATTTGATTCGATTCCTGATCTGCTGACTTGTAACAAGGAGTACTTTCGTTTCAGGCCTTTCTAAGACACCGCTTAGGCCAGGTGGTCTTCACCCGTGTTCAATGGATTAGTGAAACAACTATATTATAAAATTACACTACACGTACGTGCCCAATACTGCGTACGGCTCTCACCTGCGCGACCACGGCTTTCGACTTGAGGTTCTTTTTCTCGAACACGGTTTTCATTCGGACGGCCTGCTGCTTGTCGGCCGTCTGCGATAGCCTCAAATATTCGGCCACATTTTCGTCGCGGGCTTGTTGCTCGATTTTGATTTGTTCGCTGGAAGGAAAGATTAATATGAATACGAATGGTCATGGTCAATTGGTCATGGAATGGAATTGTGCATTGTGGAATTAGGCCTATACGCTATCTATAGGGCCAACAATTATTTTGCAAACCCACAAAAGTGGAATATTTTCTCGTCAGATTTGTTCGACTTGGAAAAATTTTTTCGGGCCACGCGCGATTTCATGTCAATGGACTTTTTGATTTAAATATAGGCACCGTCATTAGTTGTGTCGAAAATGGACAGGGCGTACGAATGACTCAGTAAGCCTAAGCCACATGGACATGGGTTAGTTAGGGTACACGGGGAATAATGCAACGCCATAACGTCAATGGTAACGTCACGCAGAGTCCCTAGATACACACAATGAAGAGAAGATGTTCGCAACCCACTTTTAACCTCACTACAATAGCAGTTAACATCGTTTCGGTAATTCGTAGTATACAAATAATGGAATTGGAAAGAAGACAAGCATCGTAAAACGGCAGCCTAACGCGAATTCGCGCTGCCAAGGCCTGTAATGTGCAACCTGACTGTTTTTCCATGCTATATTCTACCAGGATAGCTTGAAAGTGCGAACTTTGATATGTTCTTCCATAGCAAAGTCTTGTCAAATACGAGTACCTCAGCACTACTACGCAGACTTCCGATCAAACACGACTTGAACAAAAACAGCCTTAGCAAACGGACTATCCCACACCGATTAGTAAAACAAATTTGCGGGTCTAGCTACGCCATAGCAAAACGCACCTTGTCTTCATGATTTTCTGTCTGAGGCTTTCCCGATGCGATCCAGTCGCGGGCACTGCTCCGTCGGGCACGTCCCCGGGCATATCGCTCGCGACTCCTGTGAAATTCCGATGACGAAAAATCACGACCATTCGCTATAACTCATTGATGAGATTCGATAGTACATCAAGTTTTAAACAAGCGCTCGCGTTGCGAATTGTGCGACGCATACGCAATCTTTGAATCACATTTCCTACCGCACAAAGACCTTCATTTCCAAGGCGATACACCTACCGCTATCTCAGTTGAGTCAGCGTGTCATAGGGACAAAGCAGTGAAAATAGTACCACATCTGCGACATTCTGTAACCACCATCCGAAATACCAAGTACTATTACAAGTGAAATAAAATAAGTCCACTTAGCACTTCAGAATTAAATAGAGCACGTGCGGGAGTGGCTAGCTCTCTAATTGCAGCGAAGTACCGCACTGATAGTAAAGTATGTCGTAATAACACGGCGTGTTCAATCATCGGTTCCATTATTTTATTTTTCAAAACACACAATGTAGAATGCGACGCGTTGAGGATATTTTACAGCCCAAAACACCACAAAACCACTGGAAGCACCGTGAGACAAAGCATTAGACTACAAAGAAACTTTGTAAGAAATTCAGAGAGTGACGACAAAGAAATTTACAAGTCGATCATAGCTGTAAGCAAGACAATAAATGCCGCAGCAAGGATTACGGTGCTATCTCGAAAAATCGATTACTCGAAAATGACCTCGTTGCGAAACGACCACGTAAATTCACGGGGCGTTCATCTACCTACAGCAGAGTCCTAGGAACAATCGATATTACGTGGAACAGTAATATAAGTGTCACAGGCACAGCACAGGGACTTCGTTGAAAGATGCAGATTAAGCGCGGAGAATTGCAACGATTTTTTATAACATAAATGTGTCATTGCTCAGCTACCGAATAATGTTGCGTAACAATCACTATCAGAATATACTAGTTTCGCCAATTGTCCAGCCTAAACGATTCAAAGTACTATTCTTACCTCCAGCCAAGTTCGGGGCATCGACTCCGTCAACCTGGATCGTCTCCGCGGCAGAGAAGCTGGCCGTATCTACATTTTCTCCAAGTTCTGATATTCCCTGCAAATACAACCTTTTATGACTTCACATTATACTAAAATTAGCATGGCAACCATTGCGGTACACCGGCACTCTAAGCAACCGGGTTAAAGAGACATTAGTGCTTTCATCAGGTAGAGCAACAGATATATTGCCAGCAAGGAGATTATATCAAGATAACGATCTAATTAATCCTTCTTACTGCACACGCGGGATAATTTCTCGGGATCATATGATGATATAACGGGACCACAAGAGAAACGCCGTCGTTGTACACAATATGTACGTGTACAACAGTACCGTATGGTACGTCACCTGCTCTTTTCCGCAGTCAGTACTACCGCAGTCCATGTCTACTATCCCCTGCGTCAATGATGCTGTTCTAAAATCTAACGTCCACTGCTCAGGTTCGCATCATTTCCGAAGTGCTACAGTGAAATGGTTCACCATTGACTCGATCTTCTCACGAGCGGCTAGCCTACGGCTGGAGAACGCGAAGTTACGAAAAAGTGAGATAATCAACGATGCGTTAAGTCGACAAGGCTTGGTCGTTAGGATAGGAGAATTTCCCGTTGCAATACAAATAAGGTCAACGCGGAACAACACAGTGACGTATGTGGGTGGATAAGAACTTGATCGTCACAACCACTATTGGCACAGGTCCTTGGGCTGCATATACTATTCTAATCTTCAGGTGATAAATCACTGACTGAGGACATAGCCTTCGCATCAATTGTAATGGAAATCTGGAAATAGCCTGAAACCACTTGACGAAGATTGGAATTGCAAATACGATGCGTTTGATCCACAACGCAATTGGCGATTACGCGTCGCCAGGAGATGGACGCGATCTTGCCTCTTCAAACATATCATTCTTGCAACGTCGGGAACAGGAACACTGAGCAGCGAGTTCTTACTTTGTCTATCAATATTCTCACGTAGATTTCGAAATCACTTTACCGGCAGCAAATATTTAAATATATCGTGTCTTGTTCAAAGCACAAAAATGAAAGTACATAAAATGAACGAAGTATGACAGGTACAGTTTCAAATAACGGATCAAACGTGGAATTACATGCATAATTGTTTCGTGGTTCACAGTTACTTCTTCTATTGCTTCACAACGCATTTTTTGCGAGCGCAAACGTCAGTAACTTTGTGAAGCATCTACGTCAAACAATATGTAATTTCCTTCAAGTTTGGTGGCCAGGATCCGAACGGATTCATAAAACCGCTTCCAGCTGATATTACCCAGTATATAGGATCCTCATCAGGGTAGATTACGTCAGCATTGTCCGATTGCAGACCGGATGGATCAGTTCACGAAAAATCAATTTTCAATAGTATAAATACACGAGCACGGATCTAGAAGTCTTTCTCAACAGCACCACAATTTTTCCGGCAGAGTTATCCACCGGTAAGTTCTCTGGACTCTAGAATCCTGCAAAATGATTGAGAAATTATTACGGTCCCCACTAGTATATAGCGTAACCAGAACGAAACTTTTAAACGTACCGGTAGTGGTCATTCGATTGCGCTCGACTACATGGAAATGGTATTCTATCAAAAGTGAATTAATCCTCGCGCATTACTTCAGATTACTTTCAGAGTATGTATTTCAATATAAACAACAGATCCAAATTTACCAATTAGATTACAAAGATTGCACAGTATCTCTGCTGGATTCCCACCTTCTATAGTCAGAAATCTCTTCACACACGACAGATGCACTCAGTTCTGACCTCGGATCAAAGACACTTAACTCCGAATCGAGTGGTTGTGACTCAGATAAGTGCTTAATCAAAGACGCCTTATTGAATCCTTCCAATATTACTACGAACTAGCAAAGATCACAACTCCAGAAACCTCACTATACTCATATACACGATTACCTTGATCAAACGACATCGCAGCAAGGCCAAAATCCGGCACACAAATAGGCGCGTGTCCATGAGTGCAGCAAAGTCGCGTCATAAAATAAATATAATTATGCCGGCGTCAAGCTGTGTGTACCCGCTTTCCAATATAACACGACTATTTGAGGGGTGAGGGTCGGTGTTTGTGCTCCGTTTGTAAAAAAAAGTGACGTCACTTCCGTGTTCCAATTCGTCTTCACGCAAGACAAGCGACGAAAGCACGCATCAATATTTAATGCAGCAGTCCGGAACAATCTCGCCGTTTTCAATCGATCCCGGCGGAAAAACGGAAACTCATTATAGAAATGGGGCTCAACTCTTAAAATAATGGGCAAAATCGAGTCACATTTGATTCGAAACGGATACTCAGAAATTTGCTCGAATCGAATCATAGCTTTTCCATACTTTTTATCGGCCGAAATTTACAACAGGAAAGTAGTAAATCGAACCATATTCAAAGCTATTTACGTATTGCGAAGCATAGGACCGTTACATAACGAAATGAACAATTGAGCATGGATCACAAGTGACATAACAGCAAGAGCAAGCCCACAAACTTGGCCATTTACCATTCGAATTCCGAAGCTAATATCCTCATTAGGGCTCTTCAAAAATGACTTTTTTCTCAAATCGTACTGGCTACTTGATAAAATTGTTAGGTTACCTAATTTAAGCCTACAAGCAAAATTTGGTTCAATTCCAGCCAGTAACCGCTCTGCTACAGGAGAAGAAAGTTTGTAGTTATTATATAAAAATTATTAGTAAAAAAGTGGAAAATTTTCTGTTTACCCTATGAAAGTGTTACTCGGTCTATAGAAACGATCCTCACCAAATTTGGTTCAATTCCAACCAGTTGCCGTCGAAAATTTTTGATTTGAATAAACTAGTATTTACTGTGGTGAGCACAACTCTAATAAATAAACAAAGAATCGGTCAGCGTAAATACTATTTTCTTCAAATCCAAATTTTTCGACGGCAATAACGCCGCTTCCACTGGTTGGAATTGAACCAAATTTGGTGAGCATCGTTTCTATAGACAGCGTAACACTTTCATGGGGTGAACAAAAAATTTTCAAATTTTTTATTATTTATTTTTATATAATAAATAGAAACTTTCTTCTCCTGTGGCAAGCGGTTACTGGCTGGAATTGAACCAAATTTTGTGCGTAGGCTTAAATTAGGTAACCTAACAATTTTATCAAGTAGCCAGTACGATTTGAGAAAATAAAGTCATTTTTGAAGAGCCCTGATCCTCATACAAATCGGTAATCTGAATCTCCCATTTAATTCAACCCAAATTAAACTTGCGATCATGCTTGACTACAGACGAAGCTGAAACGTGTTACTGCATGTTACCAATAGCGGTCCCTCTAATTCGCCTTTATGAGCTTCAACAAACAACATATATGTGTGCTTGAAATGTACGTAAAAGGAGGGCGGTATTCCAAAACCGTCTCGACCATTGTATTAGTGCCATCGCAAACTCAGTTACAAAAGCGCAATATATTCTTGAAATTACTTCCGGAAACAATGCACAAGGCTTTGCGGATCGGAATCAACTTTCCGAATGACGATCAGTCCCCAATTCTACCTTTCGTTAGTCGACTGGAAACTTGAATCCCATAAATCAATTCCCACATTTACATTGAACCGCGGTCTGTAACAACATCCGCATCCAATCTCAACCGGGGAAAATAGGGTGCAAATAATAGGAACGTTGCTAATTCGGCAGCACATCGCATACAATCAAGAACCATAGGCATGACAACCTTCCCTAGCAAAAGTGACGCACGAATCGATCATGGTCATATTAAAACATAATTCGAATGTCACTCAAGTCAACCAGCGTGACATCGCGAGGCCTAGCCCGAGTAACAACTAAAAGAAATACTTCCAACGCAAGCGGCTAGCTCACCCAGTACCTGAGCATGCGGTGCATGCGGCTCCTTATGGGATCGTCCCAAAAACGGCGTGCCGGGTGTTTTTCGCGCCAAAAACTTGACCGTTTTCGACCAAGTCGACACGTCGGCTTCGTTTCTCGGATCGCGTGGCACACTCCAGTTCGCGCTGTGTTTCGAATGATGCGGCGAGTTGGAGCGAGCCCGGGACAGGATTTTTCGCATCGGCTGCGGCGTGCGACTGCGCGGCTTTTCCACGCCGCATGGCCGCCTGTCGCAGTCTCGCGTCGAGGACGACCTGGAGAGCGACTTGGAGACTCGAAGTTTGGTTTTCTCGAACGGGCCAACCGCTGCGCTGTCCTCGTGTTTGAAAGACAACAGTAAATCCCCAACGCTGCGGCTCGCCGGCATAGAGTTCGATTTATGCCTCAGTAATTTGTCCAGCGCCGCAGACCTAGTCTCGGCGGTCGATGAAGATGCCCAAAAATCGGCACTCAAGTCTTTTGTGGGAGTCGACTGGGTGGAGCCGGCGTCAGCCTGTTCGGGAGCGATGACCAGTATGTCGTCATAAAAGCCATCGTCCGCTGTCGCGGCTGCGCGTTCTCCCTTGTCGACAGACATGTCACCAATCGTAACCGTAGCTAAGATATGGTGTATTTCGAGAACATATATGAAATAACAAGGCTAGAGACGCATCTAGTAGAATATTGAAAGAAGTTCGTAGGATTAAATACTTTCGCAAACTGACAGAAATGATGAAAAACACAATTAATCAAGTTTAATATTCCGTTGTAGTTACATCATCAAGCAGACCTGCAGCTTGTAATGCTGGTATTCCATGCAGAAAGTAGAAGATGCCTCATCCATCATACCTCAAGCGAATTTAATAAGAGACCGCTACCAATCGATATGATTTCACAATTACTAGCAAATATTATTTCACAATTATTAGCGAATAGGCAGGCTACTGACGACGACCCCAGTTACTATACCTTCATTACCCTGCACCTCCTACTCTGCGGTGTAGACTGCAAAATGTCTCAAGGCACATTTCGGAAAGCATCTGACAAATTTTTTCTACTGCTGACCGCATGCATAGCTGTCGCCCTGACGTACATTCTATCTCCCTGATAATTAATCATTACTGCCCGCGAAAAATCGAAGTATCCATATCCCAGCCGCAATGCACTTGTCACGCTGGCATCGAGGTGCGCAGACGATTGCCACTCCATAAATTAAGGCGAATGACCAACAGACAAGATACCTTCACCGATACATGGAATTAAAGTAGGAAATGGGGCGCATATCCCATAATTTTGAATTAACAATCATGTACTGATATGTGGAAAGAGCCTATGAAATCCAGATTACATACATTTTCCGGTGCCACGCCTGAGATCGACGGCTTTATCAATAGCGTGAACGTTCTCAAGTCGACGCACGGCTGCATCTTCGCCTGCAACATGCTATCTGACACGGCTGAAAGCAAGCACGGCATGACAAAATTTCACGCTCGGTAGCCAACCATCTAAAAATCCCGCTTGCATCGAGTTGATTGCGCTGTCAGCTGTCTTTCAAGTCTTTGATCGTAATATTAGCGACGTTGCCGAAACGAGGAAGCCTGTTGATCTAGCTACATGACTTATGATACACACTATGCTTAATGAATGATGATATAAGATGACGTGATAAATGAAAACCTATGATATGCATTGTCGAAAGCAGCACTGCATACCGAAGAATCCTTTTACGCTTCCAAAAGTCACTAACAGGAAATGAGACATACCTCTGCTACGGCATTTATTGGCGGCTTGTACCAAGACAGTACTTCGCGGCCTATTAACAGTGAACGCTGAGCATAACCACGCGGCACCATTGCCCGAAGCATTCACCGGATTGGTATTATTCATGTTGTATATTCAACAAATATACGCCATTTCCTAATTACTAACATCCGTTGAAAAAGCATCATCGATCGACTGAATAACCCGCGTCATTAAGAATAGGCCTGGACTACAGTGACAAAAAGCTGATTTGAGTGCCTTCCGTCTAGCTCGTCTTGTCGCTATGGACAGTTCAGTACGCGGTCATTCCAACTCCCGTACGGAAATGTTTGGCTACGGGTAAGCAGTCTCGGCTCACACGGTTAGGCTACCACTGGCATTGTTTACCGTCAACTACTCGAACTATGAGAACAGAACTATCTTCGCTGACGAGGCATCTCCAATGTAAACAAAACCTTCAACTTTGGATCTATCACTTTCAATATCAAGATCGGTTTTCCACCGATACTACGAATTGATATTAGCAGCAAACGTTTCCAAAGCATCTAGCTGTTAACTATCTAACTATTACACCAGTCCAATCAGCCGTAAATCAACATAGTATTCGGGCCAAAACCATGCGTTAACAACAGTCTTTGAGCTGCGCTCAAAACAAAATCCGTACAGTAATAGATCATTTCCTTTCATTGCAAGCAGAGCTGCTTGAATCATGGCGTATCTACTATCTACATTCTACTATGATGATGCCTCGGCTGATGAGCAAATACAGGATATCCAATGGGTGTTCGATTGCCGAAATCTATTCTATTGCTCTATTCACAGCAGGTTTAGACAATGGCAATCCTATATATGCAGCAGTAGGAACTAGGAAGTAGATTTGGTATCGTAGGTATTACAATGCAGCCAACAGGCCATGCGCCATCGATTGATCGTACAAAGTCTATTTTGTATACTGTCATCATCATTCGCCAATAGAATCAGAAACTTTGCTGAAGTCAGACGCATAACGTTCCACTAGGAATTTTTTGCCATCTTCAAAGGCTCATGGAAACCCTGGCACGCACAACCATAACAGAACAGTGATGGTAACTTTCCTGCGTACTGCGCAACTCAAGTGTACAGTGGACACGGGTAGCCGCCGAACCTGAGTTCTTGCCATACCCGATCATGCATCTGGAACAGGGGTCGCCAACGCAAAATGGGTCGCGGGCCACTTTTCAAATTTCGTAGCGGCCGCGGGCCGCATGAATTCAGTATCGATATCAAATAGGTATCCACGTTTTAAAACTCTACGTCGGTACAACGCTGTGCTACCTAACATAGGCGATGGGAATTGTGACCACATTAGAAATAATATTTTATTAAAGGAATACAAATACAACAAAAATCACTATCATCAATTTCATTTTATTTTGAACTCTGAGCTGTGCATGATACCTGGAAACGTTACTAGCTGAAAGACCATCTCCACGTAAGCTTGATCTTATGGGGAAGCCCTGAGCCAGTGGTTCTCAAACTTTGTTTAGACACGCCCCCCTTACTGAAAAATTTTGCGCGCCCCGTATCGTCATATCACAAAATGAAACCAGAATGCTAGTAATCCCAACGGATAACTTGATGGCATGGAAGGTTATGACTGCTGGATAGAGAAATGTATGATATGAATTCGGAATTTCACACAGGGCAATAACCATGTATTTGAGGCAAATCGCGCGGAGCGCAAAAAAATTTTCAGTTGACCGCAGGTCCGCCCTTCTTCAGATGCTTTCACGCCCCCAGTTTGAGAACCACTGCCATAAGCCGTTTTCTTAGCGTCTCGGTTATGGCAGTGTTTAAGCCACTTCACGTCAAGGCAATATATGCCCATGCTCATTCATATCATCTGATTCTCCCTCGATGGAATGCTGTTGCCATCACCAAAGCCGTTTTAGCTTGTAACGAATAGTGATGTTGGGCACAAGAGAATAGCTTATTTTGAAACAACAACAAAAATATATTGAACCTGTAGTCAATTTCAGTACTTCAAAATGGTTTTCTTAGCTTTCTTCCGAAATGTCAAATCATGTGGCGGGCCGCAAAAGATGACCTCGCGGGCCGCATGCGGCCCGCGGGCCGCGTGTTGGTGACCCCTGATCTGGAATGATGCATCGATGTGTCGTGAGCGCATCTCGACTTTAAACAGCGAACCACAGCAGCACCTAGCGACAACATTGTCGGCTACCACCCTGGCGTGAGTCCTACATATCTACACAGTTTGGACGGATTTGTATTAATTGCCCGTAACAAGTAAAACGCGGGGGGACCGATACAATAACGGAGTCGAGCTAATTAGCAATCGTAAGTTGCAAAAATTCTCATATCTCTGTTAGTTTATCTGGACGACACTAGCATCCTCCACCTTAACTTCATCGCCTCATTTACAACAAGCTTCCAATCGCAGAACTTGTCCCCCAATGCCGCCCGCTGCCTGAGTGACTAATAATCATGCCATCAAAAAGTGATTATTATCCTAGAGAGTGACTTCATTTGGCAACGATGGCGACTAGATGTAACATAACTTTAAAATGAGAAATCAAAATCGAATGTTTTATCAGATGACACAAAGTTTAATACCAGAGGGCGCTACGCTACGGGATTCTGGCGATAACTCCAGCACACCCCCACCTAGTCACGACATTCTCTATGGCAATCGGCTGAGAGTCGAGTTATCACACTTTGAGACTAGATCCGACATATACAATAAAGGGAATCAAGAATGAAGGATGATTACGACCATAGTATGTGAGGAAACAGCATGCCGAGCGCTAAATTCAATAGAACGGGTATCAACGGGAAGCTGCTGCTGTACTGATTATGAAAACATAATTTTATTGTTCTTGTGGCCCTGGTACACCACCCAATCAGCCTCTAAATTTGCATTGTGATCGTGTTAGGCATTGTGACGCAACAATTCTGTCTGACAAAAGAACCAGAGAGAGCAATGGACAATGGACATTACCGAGAATGGACATTACCGAGAACGGACATTACCTAGAATGGACATTACCGAGAACGGACATTACCTAGAATGGACACTACCGAGAACGGGCATTACCGAGAATGGACATTACCGAGAATGGCCAATGCCAAGAATCGAGCTTAACGTAACGGACGTTGTCGAGAAATTTATACCTGAGAATCGATACCGAATGTGACAACGCCGTGACGCACACACGCGACCCGTTCATATGCATAACATGCCTGCATTACATATATTTGCATTCTCGGTAATATCCATTCACGGTGGTGTCCATTCTCGATATTGTCCTTCTCGGTATATATATATCGACTTTTCAATTGGATAAAATAAAATGAAAAGGGCAAAAGAAAACAGGGAACAAAAAAACATCAAGATAGTCAGTTTTAGGCTCGTATTAAGCGTCTCCAACGCAGGCGGTCGTGGGCGTCTTCAAGCGACAGCCCGCGTTGCGCTAGGTCAGTCTCCATTGTCGAACGCCATGTTTTCCGATTCCAGCCACCTCTGCGCCATGGCTCCGTCGGAATGTGATTGATGATGGCGGCGGCTGGTTGCTCGTCTTGATGCCGCACTAGATGGCGATTAGGCGGAAGCGTCGTTCAGCTGCCAGTAGACGGCATGGGACCGTTCCTGTGAGCTCTCGCAATGCATTCGTGGATATATGCTCCGGATGGTGAATGCCGAGTGCATAGCGGAGGAGTGCGTCATAGTTAGCGTTGAGCGTCTTAGCCAGCTTCTCTGTCAGCTTCTCGGTAATAGCATTCTCGGTAATAGCATTCTCGGTATTGACCGGACACCAACGTCACAATACCAAACGCGATCACAACGCAAATTTCGACGCTGATTTTGGGGGGTTCCAGGGCCATGAGCACAATAAAATTTACGTTTTCGTAATCAGTACAGCAGCAGCTTTCCATTGATACCCGTTTTGTAGAATTTAACGCTCGGCGAACCGGTCAAAAATGGCCGTAACCCAAATGCAGCGAGCCGGCCAGTCTCGCCGTGTCTCCGCCATACAGGACACTCTGATGAAACCAGCCCCGCATGCTGTCAGGTGAATAAGGTGCAATGCACCCATGTGACCATGCGCTGCGCTAGTGACTTCATTCGGAAGTGTTTCATGTGTCGTTTAAAATTTGAACGACGGAAAACGTCAAACGCAGTATAATTCGCGCTTGAATGGACTATCAGGCGGCCTCATTTTACTCGGCTGTGGTGAGGATTTCGTTCTTCATCTTATGACTACCCGGTCGCAAGTCAGGCACGTGGTAGGTGGTATGACAAAAACACGCGCATGAGCATTATCATCGAATATGCATCCCGAGTTGCAATCTATAGCAGATAGACAGACAGACATTGAAAAACAGTTTTGTACAGTCTTAGGGACTGTAGGATGGTAGGAAGGTGCTTCCACGCTCTCCCGGTCATTAGCAATGACCGAGTATTGACGGCAACAATACAAACCCGTGGCCAATATCGATTGAGGAGAGACTGTATACAGTATAGACATCGCTACTCCCGAAAATGACAGTGGGGGGATATAGCAGACGCTAACACGCCCATGTACAATGAGCAATTGAGCATATTGTACAAAAATGGTATGTGATTTCAAAGCAGATAGTGTAGATTCGTATAAGGAGGGATTTGAAGACGTAGACCGCGCTTGACCTGACAAATTTCGCCAATCTGGGTGTGGACATGACACATCTGACAACCTTCAATTTCCACTTTTGAATGAACTTGAGCAGGAGCGCGGCCGGGGGGGTGAAAGGCCGTAATCACCAATAAACTTCCGTCTCGGACATCGTGACGTTTTTTTTTTGTTTCGTTTACGCCATGATGGATATTCTTGACGTCACATCATTATTTAAAATGCGCCATCTCATAAAAATGACCCTGGTCAAGTTTAACAAGTTGAGTCAAATAAAATCGGATATAGACTTCGACTTGGATCCAGGCTGGCGACGAAACGAATTGGATTGTTGTCACAGAATCGGTAAAAGGATCCGGATTTGTGAAAACAAGTCTCACCACCGGATAAAACCGGTAAAAGCGATATACAACGCCCCGATTGCGCCATAACTCGACACAAATGTATGTTCTTCATACTGATAAACAACGTGGCATAGGCGTCGGATTTCGTAGAAAGCCAATCATCTCAAATCGAACAGCTCTCGTTCGCAGAATAATATCACGAAATGACTTCGCTTAGCTTCCATACGCGCGACATACCGAAAGGCGGATATGCGAGCAGCATCCAGGGCGTATTGACAACGGAATAACAGCGCCATGGTAATTTTTGATGAGAGAAATGTAAAGGCCCCATCCGGTAGCTGTTGTTTGATCACAGGCTGCGAGTTCATCGAATATGCTCATTGCTCACCGATATCAACTAAATTGTGACAATAAAAACAGACAAGACGTAGCAGGCAGACTACATATTACGCCGCGTTATGTGACAACAAGGCCGTTGCAGACATGCGCAACAACAAATATTGGGATTAAAGTCATTAGGTAAAAAGCACGCTAGGCGTTGGCTGAGTAGTGAGTATGCTCGATTGATTAAGAAAGCTCTTTGCGATATTAGCGCCCCGTCATGTCAGCATAGGAGACAAAACTTGACACCCGATCAGCTGATACGAAACGCCAATTTGTATTGTAATAATTAACTACCCGAACCGCCTATATAAAAGAGGTGGCAATATTTAGAATATGAGACGTATGACGTGAGCAGGGGACGACATCAGCTCTCAAAGAATAAGTACAGACGGTAATTAGACCCAACCGAAGATAATAATAACACAAACGATAATCGCCAATGTACCAACATGGCAGTTCAATACCACTGAAACATCGATTCGGTTGCCTTGAACGAATAATGAGCAAGTTATGCGAAATAGACTGATGACTTCCTGACTTCATAATTTGTTATGCAACCGATATCCCAGCCTAAAATAATCGATTTTCGAACTTGCGGACTGAATCAACTTGAGAAAGACGAGGTAAAATATCAGCACGCTGAAATAACTCAAGAATTCAAAGGCTCAAGCGACCACAGACGAGGCACAAATTCGGCAATACGCCCAAACCTTCTGACGTTTGGTTACACCAGATGATATGTGACGTCGCAATGTCGTACTACGAAATGCTTTCTTTCGAACCGATGACCTTATAAAGATTTGGGCGCCATCGGTAATGGGGATGAAAATGAATCATAAAGTAGCTATAACACACACATCTAATTCAGATATTCTAACGACTGCATGATACATTGTAATGACCGCAGAAAGTAAACTATGGGAGTACTCTTGCCCTTGCGGGTGACCCGGAAAGGGATGTACTAGTCAAATTCCGCTTTTACTGAATGATAAATTCACATCCTGAACAGCTCATGAAGCATCGACGTGGGTCATAGAATTATGTGTGTTGTGACTGGCAATGACAACGCTGTGTTTCGTCAAAATTATTAATACGGTGTTGGCGTGCTTTTAAAACGGCGCGACAACGGATACATACCATCAATAGCAAAAATGGCACAAATTACTCACATGACCAACGTCGAACATTGAAAACGTAACCAGCGCAGCCACCGCACTTGCAGACCTTCAAAAATGAAGAAAAAAATGAACCAGGTACCACATCGCAACTGACCGAATTTCACTGGTCAAATGTGTAATAAAAATCTGATGGCCATTTGACCAAGTGTGTAACACGGGCATAGTGAGTCCCATGGCACTTCGTGTAGGTGTATTCTTAGTAATCAAGTGTTTGTTTGTTTGCCAGCCGACTCCGGCAATATTTTCGAATTGGGTACCTTCTCTGTGCTCACCACGGAGGAATAACTGAGCATTAGCATACATTAAACCATGGGTTGGCAACCTACGGCCCGCATGCGAAATCGTCCGGCCCGCGACATAATAATTATAGTAATCAAGTGAATGAGGCCCGCGCCGTTTCTTATCGAGTTCCAAACTGCAGTGTTGGCACTGTTTGGAAATTGTGTGGCATTTTTACGATATAAGTATGTCGTAATAGTCTATTATCACACCATAAAACTGTCTCGAAGGCGGTACTCGTAGACTAGACCTATGCTCTTCATTCAGGTGTATCGTCCATCCGAGAGTGTTCCATAATTTTTAAAGTGGGTACCACTGCAATGACTACATCATATACAGCATTAAATTAGGCCGATGACTATAGCCATCCCAATAAATAGGCAGAACAATATACTCGCATTTGAACAAAAAACTGCGACTCTGAGAATGTCAAGTGGACACATAAAATTATGCTCACTTTCCCATACCGGAACTGAGCAAAACTAGTAGCAAGAGCAACACTGCATTGCCACTGTGATAGGAAACTCATTTACTGAATTTTCCAGTTTTTTCGACATTCATTCTCTACAAAATTTATTCATGCTATTCAGTACTCCGTTTGATGTGGACGCTAATACCATTCTCATAAAATTTCGAGTGTAGAACTTATTGAAACGCAATGCTGGAAGGACAAATTTCATACAAAGGGCATATCGCTGCTTGACTTTTGCTTATAGAAATTAGTATGTATTCCAGCTTGACCAGCAATGCAAAATAAATTGCCACTATGTGAACAAATGTTTTCCACTAATGAAATTCACGAAGACCTAGCCCGATGTCCATTTAGAAAATGTCCCGTTTGTTGCTTCATCTGACTTGTTTCCAGATGTTAAAAACTGTCACAAAGCAAGCAGCCTCAAGTGTCACATTAACGTGGTATTGTTGAAGTGTGACTACACATATTGCGCTCTTTTGTGATTGGTATGATTGAGATTACAGCAATGTATCGTAATAAGCTAATGCCATTATCGTAAAATTTAAAATTGTGGCACGCCAAAGAGTTGTTCACTCGATGTTTGGCCCGTCACCAGCAAAAGGTTGCCGACCCGTGCATTAAACAAACGTGGAACTACTTCGAGAAACCGATGTCCACCAGTCTCGACCTCTAGTATCACACAATGTTATGATGCGTGCAAAAGAGGGGAAATGTGTTTTTTACGGTTGAGGCAAATCTGGTATGGACAATACTGACAGATTTTGCTACACTGCAACGATCAGGAATTACAACTGAATTCAATTAATGCATGAGGCATCAAAGTGAAAGTAAGGTAGATTTCAGAAGGCTTAACATTAACAATCATAACGGCGGTGGATGGTATATGTATCTCTATTTTTCAAAACTCTTTGAATATTTTTCAAGTATTTCGTTTTCTACGTTTATGCAAAGAAGTTTTGGAATGTCCTAAATCGCAACAGCTAAATTTCTACTTGTAATTGTGAAGGAAATTATGGCATTACTTCCATTCCTACTTGAGTAGCAATACCGACTACTTCAGGCTTTGACCACTTCTGGCAATATACAGGCCTACATTACAAAATATTGCAATAATGATATATAGCCTAACCACACAAACAAACATTCTGAGATATCGCACTTGTAATGAGAACATATCTGATAAAACCTATTCATCTAGCTCTATCAAGTGACATGACAATCCAGAGCATAGCGCTACTTACGAGTAGCAAAACTCAAAGAGCACAAAGACGAATCATTGTCAGCCGACATTGCTGTAGCGCCATTACGTAATTTGCGACTGCCAAATCAACACATACAATGGAGTACCAGTATAACAATACCAACGATTCTGGCATCACAATTACCTTGCTTTGCGCAAGCATCTTATACATCAGCACATATCAAATACATCGCGTTAACCGAACATGACTGCAGTACAAGCAGGTTATTCAGTGAAATTTCTCAAGCAGACTGCCTGAAGCAGAGTTGTTCAATAACGAAGTACCGTAAAAAAAACTTTTTATTGAATACTTAAGTAGGCTAGATCATATATATATATTCCGGATGCTTGCTGGAATGCTTTTTATTCTACATGATTTAGGCTTATACTTTTGCACTTCAAATGGTGTCTTTTGTAAATATGCCTATTTTGTCTGGACTTGAAATATATCCGCAATTGAAATTATCACAAACAGATGTCTGAAATTCAAGACCCTGTTTTCAAATCGCTTTAAATTGTCTTAATATGGGGCTACTGCTATGCATGGGAAGACCCAAAACAGAAGCAACATAAAGTATATTAAAATTGGTATCAACCTACCAATAAGAATGATATAGAACCGGTAGAAAAAGTAATGGTATACGCAAGTAGCCTCTACTGTACATTGTGTCTGTTTTAAAGGTACTGATAGTGCTATACTTTTATCATCCTATAGCCTATACAACAAAACCAACATATGATTTCGTATAAGTTTTAATTTGGGTCACCTAACATTGATTTGCAATATTATTATTACCAATATATCATCACACACATGTTGAGCGTGGTGTGTACAATGTATAATGCACTTAAATCAAATGATTGCGTCTTTTGAGAGCTAATATCTGGACTGTATGTATTTGTTCATAAAGTTACACCAACAGGCAATAGGTTTTTTCAGCTTCAATTTCTGTCGGTGACAAGGCGGTGAGGTCTATAACACATAGCGTTTGGGTCTAATTTGAGGGAAAGATTATTATTATTGTATTGTAGTGTTCAGAAATTCAAAATGATTGCAATCAAAATTGCTCTCCTCTCAGTATTTCTCATTAACACAGCACAACCAGACCCTTATAATAAGGATTAGTGCAAGCGTAGGCCTATATTCTGGTAAATCCCACAATTAGAGACTCAATATGCTTGTATTGGCATACGTAGGTTAAAATTTTGAGAAGATGAAGAGTTTCCAACAATTACATGAATTCGCAGATCCATAACAATGTGACAAACGAAAATTACATCACAATGTCTGAATGCATAGAGGGGAAAGATCACACTTCATCACCTAGATACACATGATCACTTTCACCTAGCTTCTAAATCTTATCATATAAAAATATTGTCATCATTAGCAAATACCAACAATCCTTCTGATGTCTGCGTGGTGACCTTGAAGGACCTCCATAAACTTTAATATCGGCACCAATCAGTAAATCTGAAAGTTATATTATGGCTAGTACACTATGGTAGAAAAAAACACGATCGACTTGATACATTAGCTGAAACTGCCAATACCCATCTTAGCTTACTCAAGTCCCCAAGTCTCCAGCTAAATACAAAGGCCTTATGTTGACCAAAAATATGTATTATTCTAAATTGACATTGGTGGTGGAAAATCTTCACAAGCATGGCTATAAGACCAAAAGCATTTTGAAAAGTAAATATTCAAAGTATAAATCCAAAATCAGTCCAGTTAGAAGTGCGTGTTAAAAACTAATCTGAGAAATTAATTTCCGATAAAAGTCAACAGAAAATTTCAACAACAATAGCACAGATTATGGAATCAATTTTCTTGATCGCTAGTGATCTACAGTGAATGAAGCAATAAAACAGGGAATTTCAAATGTAATTTGCAACTCCTTAGCGATGTCAATTTTGTCTATATCAAGAAATATGGAGCAAGCATGGAGAGCCAGTCCAACTATGTGTAGCGAAAAAGTATAAAGGAAACAAACCTAGCCTATTTGTTTTACGGGAAATTACAAGAGTCATTCATCACCTTCACCATGCATTTTTATCAATTCAAGATATCTCAAAAATTTCAATACGGATAAAAGGAAGGAAGGAATCGAACTGATGGCGAAGTCAATCAAACTCCCACCTTGGTCCACATATATAGCAAAAAATTCCCAAACAATTGAACATACCGCTAGGTGCTATACGCTACGTGTGGATCGATTGACCCGTGTCATTATATGTATAGAGTTACAATAGAAATATTTCACCTTGATCTTGTATGTTTTTTGGGGCTGCCACATTTCTTGGCATCTTCTCTTGAAAAGTGCCCCTGTTAAAATTGGATAAACCGCTGTGCTGAATCATCATCATCATCATCATCATTGGTTTATTAGCAATTTTATCAGTTCAATACACCACAAAAAATGCGATACAATGAAAAGACAGGAAGATGTCGAAGCGACTAGGAGTTGTCTATGGAATCAGACACCCACCTTGGCCTAGGCGATGTAAAGAGGAGGCATGCACACTGAATGAAAGTAAAGAAGATAGTATAGAAAAAGGAAGCGACAAGAAATAGGGCGGCATGTCATGGGAAGCGAGATCGATAGGTCGGTCGTGGTTCTGTAATCTTGAGGATGGACTGTATTTATTTAGTAGTAATTGCTTGTATTTCGACTTGAATGTGGACATGCTCGTCGACAGCCGGATGGCCGGCGGGATACTGTTCCACACATCAGGTCCGGCATATTTGATAGAGCGATGATCTTTTCGGTCGATCATATGATATTTGGACGACGTGGACGCGCGTGTGTTGTACTTGTGCGCTTTTGATTCAGAGGTAAAGAAGTCATTGAAATATTCGGGGCAACGACAGCAGTGAAACTGATACTTGGCGATTTCAGGGCAGCGAAATGTGTCGAAAAGCTAAAAATCCACCTACCATAACCGGGGAGCCATGGGCAGGGAGTAGTTTCTTCAAACTGGGAACCTTCTTCATCGAAACAGCATGAATTCAGTACTTTTGTAGCATTCCAAACTTAGGTATTGCTATTACATGACCACAGCCTCGGGGCAAGGACTACTACACTGGAAAAGATACCAACAACTCATGAATAAGGATCCCGAATACAGGCCAACGCCACAAACAGTCACCTTCAGAACTCATAAACATAATGTAGTACAGTAATGTCTGCATCTATTGTTCAAACATACCATAGTGAAACTAGTTTTAAAGCTGACTTAATGCTGCTTTGAAAGTGGCTAGGATATTTACCATTGACAACTTGGCGATACTTACCCATAATACGGCCAAATAATTATATGTAGCCTTCAAGGATTTCCCTGTCACCGCGCAACCGGACCTGACAAACATGGCAACTAACTAGCCAAAAACGATAACTTAGACCAAACTGCAACAGTCACATGGCTAAGCTGCGACTCTCAGATGCCCACACCAGCTGATCGAGCTTTTACTGCTGCAGTCTTCCAAACCAAAACAAACTGTGTAGCTCTTGCGTCACCTAGCAGTGTCCTTGGTGTCCTGTCGTCTGACACTCAAAACAAAAAGAGAGTAAGGATTGCGAATAAAGAGGACATTTGGGCGTCCTAGTAGGAAATTTTAGTTTTATTAAAAATGAGGACAAATGCTCTTAAACGAGGACATATGGTATCTCTTCTCAATACTTGACTCGTCGCAGCCCTAGAGATGTGTAAAAGGTTACAATCCGGAAAACTTGCTTCACGCAACTCGTTTATACATCCACTAAACCAGTGGTTCCCAACCGGGGTGGAATTCCCCCCTTGGGGGGAATTTTGCAATTTTTAGGGAGGAATTCAACTTTAGAATTGTAACGGATTTCCCAAATTGTTCATGTCCGAACTGTCATGTAGTCAACCAGTTATATCCGAACGTATGCTAATTATGGCTGTTTTTGTTTGCTGAAAGTATGTTTAAACGAGGGTTACCATATTTCTGTGACACAAATTCCGGACGCTCTTCAGCGCCCACTAACGGATTTAAAAATGAGGCGTGAGCACATTGTCGGATCAATATGAAGTCACACCAGCAAAGCTTTCTCTATCGAGTTGAGGGGGTCACGGTCCGGTTCACGAATATGTGGCTGTGTGTTGTAACCAGGGCAAAAGTCACACTTTTTCAGCCCCTCCCGCTCAAATAAACACTGATCTTGAGCCCACCGTACGGTATTCGATGCAACTTCTGGGAGCTTACTAAGTTACTATATGCATCGTCTCGTCGTTAAATGATTTGAATGAAATCTGTCAATAATAGTGGTTCTTCCATATAATACTATATAATTTTGATCCTCTCCGCCCACATGATTAGAGTTAGCGGTAGAGCTGGAGGAAGAGGATGACTTCGAAAATGCAAGGAGCACAATTATACATTAAGTCATGTTCATGTCACACCGATAAGATTCTTTATCAGCCTAATGCCTGTGCGCACGGCGCACCACTGGGCTATAAATTAGGGTTACCATACGTCTTCTTTTAAGAGGAGAGAGAGAGAGAGAGAGAGAGAGTCTTTATTTTCATCGAACCAAAATACATAGCAAACGGCAGTGATGGTGGTACAGAAAATATGCGTGCACAGTATTCGGTATTAGATAGGAAGAGGATTTGTCCTCTTTTTTGACTTTGAAAGTGTCCTCGGAGGACGCCCTTAATTTGTCCCCTTTTTTGAGAATTTTGGTCATACCTATAACAGAATTCAACAGACATGCCGTAAATCAGCACCAGAGTTACGCTCCGGCAGGTATTCCGGGCGCCGGGTAAAAAGTTTACCTCTTTTTAGTCATCCACCTGGCAGGGTGAAGGAAAATACTGTATTTAATACTGTATTTTGGGCAATGAGCGGGTAAGTTGACCTTTTTTTAGTCAACCGGCCACAATGTGGGAAAAATTTACCATTTTTTGAGAATTCTCCTCCGGTTTTGCAAGTTTAGCATTTCTGGAAAAGTGTCCTCTTTTCAGATTTCCAAAATATGGTAACCCTAATATAAATACCGTACATAGCCTACTGTTGGTTTCCAACTTTTTATGGTCGCGACTCCATTTCCAATTCCATTTCCAGCTCAAAATTCGATGAGCTGATTACGAATGAAAGGTCGGCGCCTTTGCCTTTGCCCAAACTTACTCACGACCTGTTTTGGCAGCTGATTACCGTTACATCTTTGTGAGCCCCAGAATAAAGGCAAACAATCCCCAGGTTTTGTACCACTATCTTTGAATATAGCATCTAAACCAGTGGTTCTTAACCTTGCCACCAGCGCCCCCCAAGGGGCGCTGGCGATTTTGAAGGGGGCGGAAACGCTCAGGGGGCGATATGGGGGGCGCTGGGCGCAGGGGGGCGGTATGGGGGGCGCTGGAGAAAAATGGCTTCGCAGTAGATGATGTGGTAGTAGGACATATCCTTAATGAATATTCAGAGCGAATTAACAACGAAAACTTCGTTATATATATAGCCTACAAAAGACATATAGGTTTAATTGTCCATAGGCGCCTAAATGACTGGTACCGAATGTTCCTGTCTTGGCAATTTGAACCTCAGAAGACGAATTCCATATGGCAGGGAAAAATTATATGCCAGTGAAGAAATACCAATTTGAAATCGTGTGCGTCTTTTAGTTTAGTACGATTGGCGACAGGGATATAGAACTAGATATTCCTGTTGGGGGATATCCCTGCTGGACGATTCTATATTTTTTGATATAGCAGACAGGAGGTCACGAAATAACATCATGCAACGAAGTCATACCAACGGGTCCGCCCGCCCGACTATGTTTAATTATTAGTTATGGGCCCTACAGTTTTCAAGACACCTCACAATGTTCCCTCTACGTTTTGACGAGTCTGCGCACACTCACAAACTCACTGCGCAGACCCTTGAACAACAGTGCGTAACGACTAAAAAAAGGTCATAACTTCGGATTTGTTGTGCGCAACGTAGATTTTCTGTGCGCAGAGACCGTGTTAGCTCTGCGCACGTGCGCAGCTTAGAGGGAACATTGCACCTCAATCAGCTATACCGGAAAATCTGGTAACCTGAGCAGAGAGAACAAGAAATTGATAGCAATATATATGCAATTCCCGATCTTATTGACCGATTTTATCATGAATTATCGAAAATTTTCGCGCCTCGCACTGGCTCGCTAAACAGTACAGCTGATTTCGTGGCAAAAGCGAACAACGTGATGGGAGGCGGTCGGTTTATCATGGGAGCCCAAGACCCAAGTTTTTTCGGCGGTCCTGACGAAGTGTCGTTTCGTTCCTGCCAACGGGTATACGCCCGAAGATGTATAATTATTATTGAGGGGTCCTACCTTTTCAATCACACATCACTCAGCTCTACCGGTAAATCTGTTTACGTGAGCAGAGAGAGGATAAAAATTGATATCAATATGCTGTTCCCGATCATATTGACCAATTCAATCAATAATTATTGAAATTTTTCGCGCTTCGCGCGTCTAGGCCAGAATAGCTGGCTAAGTAAATGGACACTCAATGTAGATGACCAGTATCAGCAAATAGCGGATAGCCGAAGGGGGATCTGGGGGCGAAGCCCCCCCCGGAAGTTTGGTTTATCACCCTATGGGAGGGGCAAGACCAACTTTTTTGGGGGGGGCTGACGAAGTGCTGTTACGGCCCTGGTAACGAATTTATTGTACCTACGGTCACGCCCGAATATTCAATTATTAATTACGTGCCCTTTATTTTCCAATACAACAGTTCACTCAGCGCTACTGGTAAATCTGATTACGTGGGCTGAGATGATAAAAAGTTTATAGCGACATATATATGTAATTACCACCTATTTATTCATGCATTATGGAACATTTTGGCACCTAGGGTGACCAGGCCACACAAACTTTGCTGACCATCGAAATCACGCTGCGGGGTTCTTGGGGGCGAAGCCCTCAGAAGTTTGGTTTATCACGCTATGGGTGCGCAAGGCAATCGTTTTTAGGGGGGTTGACGAACTGCTGTTACGGCCCTCCCTCTTACTCATTGTCTTTATTACATTCCTTACAATATGAGATTGGGGGCGCTGGAGCACGATAATCTTCGAAAGGGGGCGCTAGAGGGAAAAAGGTTAAGAACCACTGATCTAAACGGACTAAACAGACTCTAGGAATATACCATTCTCCTATAATTGCGATTATAATTAGACTTATTTCGGTAAATGAAAGATATTTTTATTTGTGTTGGATCGCAGTTTTTGCGAGGGTGGTCCCCATGTTAAAATCACTATATGTGATCTAAATCGCGAGAAGCGCGAAGAAAAATTTCATGTAGCATGAATGTGCCAAACAATAATATTATTTGAAAAGTTGTTTTACGAAAAAATTGTGAACTTACTTCAAGCCTTCACAATTCCGGACATTTAGGCATATTTCACAAATTCCTCCCGGACACAGTTTTAACAGTGATATTCCGGACATTTCCGGGAAATTCCGTACGTATATGGCAACCCTAGTTTAAATGCTATTTGAAATCAGCTCTTCTTCACATACAAATCCCCCCTTTTTTGAACTAGTTCAGATGTGCTGCAGTTCGCAAGACAATTTTGTAGGCCAGCGACGGCCTCTCAATCAAATATATCCTAAGCGAGCAAATGTTGTGCCGAATCCATCACAACAAGGCCTCTAGTGCAAGTACTATCTTATATTTTCAAGTCAACATTTTCAGACAGTAACAAAATATTCCAACGTCATCGATTCAAGTCAAAGAGATCGCTAGCCTTGCTTTATTTTTAGTGAACATGCAGCTACCCGATCGAAAAAAGACATGTTAAACTTGGTAAGATGTTGCCGAAACGTAATGGGTGTCCTAAATTTCAATGATCTCATTTTCATGGTTTTGACTGAGTCAAGTCGGGTCATTTTCAATTCACCATTGAGTCAAGTCCGAGTCCAAGTCACCGAGCAGAGGGTCGAGTCCGACCCAGTAAACACAGTACAGACCAAAGATGCAGAAAAGCCGAGCCGATATAGTAGATATTAGATCTCGGCAGGTCGTAGAAAGGGGGATTTTGTGTCGACTCAATTCAACGTCTTTTCCATGTCCTTCAATAATGTAAATACTATGCAGATGCTACAGCCTTTAAACATGGTGAGTAGAATGTAGATCCTACATTAGAAGAAGATCCTGATATAATAACCTGTTTTCTACCACTGGGCATAACCTGATCACGGCTGCGTACACACACCACATTATCTACTACATATTAATCACATTTGTGATAATTTAATTTTAAACGAATTGGCAATAATGCCGTTGTAAAAAATGAAACGAACGAATGCCCGAAGAAAGAAACTGAAAACAGTCCGTATCATCAGGTTTCATCTTCTGATGAGCTGGATAAATAACCATGCGGCCTTTTCTTTTCAACACCCTGCAGAAATAAAATGAAAATGACGATTAATAGCTAAGACATTCGTACTGCGAAAATGGCAGAGGTAGCGAGTAACGAATGACTCCTACATTTTTTCGCCCATACTTACTAAAATGGATTTGATTCTGAACTATTTCCACTCAAGTTTTCAAGTTTTTTTTATTATATTTTTTATTATTATATGACTGAGAACTGACTTCAATCGCCACTTCTACTTGATTATCAAGATCAACGATCACTACTTCAGCAATCTTTGAAAACAGCCACTAACACAAAAAGAATTCTTGACTAAAATTTCTTCACATTCTGTCAAAAATGATCAATTCAACAATCCAAATGAATCAGTTATTTGGCAGCTAGTTGGAGAGATGTATACCCCCAAGTCTAGAAAGTGGAATGATACTCTGCCTGGAAAGCTGAAGACCTAACAATATTGTGTACAGAGAACAAAACATTTGAGTGGCTGCACTGGTATAGACATTAGCAAATTATTAGAATTGACAGCAAGATAACCAGCAAGACATTAAAATGAGAATTAGTGCAGTTTCTTAGCCTGTAGCGATACTCAGCCAGGAAAGTAATTGACCTAGCAGAAAGCAAAACATTGTAAATAAAGCGAGCGAAACCTCCGACAAATGATACGATAAAACATTAGAATCGACAGCCTTACCAGAAGCAGAATAACAATCATGAGGAGTTAGAGAACAGAAGCCGGGAAGTGACCATCAGAAATTACTGCATACTGGCCAAACAGATCCATGACCACTAACAAATGGTCTTTTAAGAGTCAATATTGATACCAAATGACACCACCCCTATTTCACCGCAACATTTACCAAATACAGCGCTGGAGTCAACCTTATATAACCGCTAACCAAACGCCCATTAGTTTTCCCACCTACTACTACGCGCTTCGCGGATGGAAATACGCATTAAAGCGAACGGACGCGACTTGTCACACTCTTGCTATTTCTGCTCCTTTTTTTTCTTCGTTCCTCTTCTCTGTCGCTTCCGCTTGAGGAGAGAAACAGTCGGCCGCGTTTACGGATCGTGAATTCCCGGCTTAAGGGTGATTCTTCCTCCAATGGTCAGCACCTTGAACATTGAGAACAATGTTGTTGCAAAATGCATGACAATTTGAAAGTTACATCATTCTAATTATTCCAGTTATGGCCGTGAATCGTTACAAATGCGGTAACCATAAGAATTATCACTATACTTCAACTACAAATACAATATATTGTATAAAATAATTACCAATTCTTTTACGTTGATCGAGTCCCAAATAGATGAAATATGTCAAAAAATTTGCTAGATTTTTTTGTATAATTTGACAGATTCCGAAATCGTCTCAAAGTGCACCTTTCAAAAATTTGATATCAAGACTTCCAACATTTTACAATTCGAAGTTGGATGGCTTTACCAATACAAGTACAGTTTGTATCGCAATTGACAATTATGTAGAGAACGCTGCGAGACATGAGAGTAGGCCTACCCTAAAACGTTTCTCTGACATGGACATTAGGGCTCTTAAAAATGACTTTTTTTCTCAAATTGTTCTGGCTACTTGATAAAATTGTTAGGTTTTTTCTCAAATCGTTCTGGCTACTTGATAAAATTGTTAGGTTACCTAATTCAAGCCTACACACCAAATTTGGTTCAATTCCAACCAGTAGCCGCATTGCTACAGGAAAAGAAAGTTTATATTTATTATATAAAAATAAATATAAAAAATTGAAAATTTTCTGTTCACCCCATGAAAGTGTTAGGTTATGTATAGAAACGATGTTCATCAAATTTGGTTCGATTCAAACAAGTGGAAGCGGAGTTATTGCCATCGAAAAATTTGGATTTGAATAAAATAGTATTTACGGTGGGCACCACTATAATAAATAATTACAGAATTGTGTCACGCTTCATACTGTTTTACGCGACCATTGTTATACACTGCATTGTTGCTGTGCTCTGGCTCCATTGATGTTATTTCTAAATTCGACATTAATGCGTCATAATTCTCCATCTGGTTTTGAATTCAACTCTGTTTTGCTTCCTTTATCGTGCCGGTAGCTCTTTAATTGGCACGCGAAAAGTTCTTCGGGTTTCAATAACGTTTATCATGAAGGTACTTTTGAAAGCAGTATTAAAATTTTGTACCACCAACCAGTTATTTAATTACTATTTATCTTCAAAGTAAATTCTCATTGCATGAAGCAGGGTTGTAAGACTCGAGTCACGATTTTCTGTTGACTCAACTTGACTCAGGTCATCTTCTCAAAGTACGGAAATGACTCGACTCATTGCGCATGACTTGAGACTCAGACGGCCAAGACCGACATTTCATGATTATTTCAAAGAATAGTACAGCAAATCGCTATTGGGATTTCGCCTATTGATACTGGTATTTGAAAATGCGGCCAGAAACTGCTAAAAGTAAGGAAAATTCGTATATCATAAATGCGACCCACTCGATAACACAAAAAAAATATAATAAGTTGGTTTAACAAGACTTAAATTGGAAACTGAGCAGCTGACACAATGACTTACACTCTGGCTCGAGTCATAATACCATAACTCGGACTCGGCCCTCTGCTCGCTGACTTGGACTCGGACTTGACTCGGTGGTGAATTGAAAATGACTCGAGTTAAAACTATAAAAGTGAGATTGACTTGCGACCCGGAGCCTTGTGACTTGGTTACAACCCTGGCATGAAGCCTCAATAGTTACATGAGTGGGGTGACTAGACAAAGAACACAGTCACATTTGCAGCATATCATGAATGTCTCTTACTATATGTGATCTTGTTCAAATGGAGGTGGATGAAAGTGTATTTCCCATTCTTTCCGACTCTGCTATAATTACATCAGACTGGCAACCTTCTTCATGATGCTTCTTGCAGACTGACCAATATTGCCGCCGCCAACGGTACGAGTGCAAATGTCTGATATGTCAATATAGGAACAGAATTAGTTGACTGTTCATGACCGTCCACGCTCAGAGTTGCATCTCAAAGATGCTAAAATAAGCCTAAATATAATCCGAGCAATACGATCGTCCACTTTGACTGACTGAATTTCTAAAAATAATAAACATAACACCTTGATAGTTTCCACATACATACACATATACATACCGTCTGATATCGGCACAACAAAGTATTTAAAAATAACAAAACAGATTCAATATACCACATATCTTGCAAAGGCTTTTGCTTTCATTCAATATGTCATCAAACTTCTTTAAATCCTCCTTTGTGGTGAGTGGCTTTGGAATTCTTCTAGGATCAATTCCGATATCGTTTTATCATATACAATCTATGGCGGAATAAAAGTTTCGGATAAGTTCCAAAACGAACACAATTTTCCACACAAAAGTCAATTGCCACACGAAATGCCAAATGCTACCGTCCCATTTTACAAGGTATGGCGAGGTAACGTAGTGGTACATTCCATTATAGCTAAACACCAATGAATTGCGGGTTCGAGCCTGACACGTCGACTCCATAATTCCTGCCGAAGTGTTGGCCGCTTATCTAGGCTCCTCCTCGCCATCTGATCCGCATAGCCATGTCTTAAAAAGCCTAGGAGTGGGCCGTGCTATAAGTGGGCAGATGGTTGCCAATGAACTCGGCACTTGGTGAATTCGACTATTAATATGAATTATTAAACTAATAATAGTATTATCAAGTGATTCGTCAATCTTGTAAGGATGTCAGGGCATCCGTAGATCACGCAGTCACGGCGTGATTAGATCACGGATTGCGTAGCCGCGGGAAATGACGCAGCGCTCATATACCGACCACGCGCGGTCTGCTTGGAATCGATGGCGCGAGTGACGGGCCTGTGTCGTGCAAGTTTTGAGAAGATGGATCTTGTCGTTGTATGTGAGATCGGAGCTGTGGAACATCAAGCGGCGCTTCTTCGTTTATCGATCACAAGCCAGTGTTCCTCATCAACAAATGTTTCGCATGATCACGTCAAAATAAACTATTTTTTGCCTTTGGAGAGACGATTCCACTCTGGGATTAGGGTGTCTCGATAACAGGGTTGAAGGATCCCAAGATTACGAGATCCACCGCGAGCCACGACACGTTTAAATTTCCTTTTTGATACTGTTCATTCATTTAAATTCATTTCTAATGCGAAGGTGTTCTAGTGCCAATTCCTCCAAGGGCCGAGTTCACCAAGTGAAGAGTGTCGCGTTATTTCCCCGCGGTTACGCAATCTGTGATCTAATCACGCCGTGACTGTGTGATCTACGCATGCCCTGACTCCCGTACAACATTGACAACCACTCAAAGTGCCAAGTTCACCAGCATACAGTCCAGTAGCCAATCATGGCGACTGGTACCGCTACGAGATCTACCACGGCCGAATTCACCAAGTGCCGTGTTTGTGCGGCCGAATTCACCAAGTGCCGAGTTCACTGGTAATCGGGCAGATACGGAATAATAACAAGAAGAACCGGCTTGGTGTAAAATGACCAGTGTAGTCGAACCACCACCATGAACACCACAAACAAACAAACATCTAACATGGAAAAGAAATTACCTTTACAGCCTTTGACAAACACAGTTAACATTGAAACCAGCAATTTAGGTCTTATTTGAAAGCAGAATAACAAATGTTTTACCGGACATATCAAATCAAATGTTGTAAAGTTCATGTAAAATAGCTTAAAATATTATCTTACTGTGACCATATTCTATCAATATGGACTGGCTAGCGAAATTCTCTGGGCCAACATAAACAAGCTGCGTTTGGTTTCAACGATTAATAATCTTGTCACTGGATTCGAGGTATAATTGCATTCAAATATCAAATTTTGCTCCATTAATCAACATCAAGTTGAAAATGTCCATTCTTGCACCAACTTTTATAAAATCAGGATGCCAGTAACAAGGCAGGTAACCTACGAATCAGTGTTCTACAGGTATGTATCTATATGACTTATAGGCCTAGAAAATTCAAGCATAAATATTATGATATAGGTATAGCAGGTAGGCCTATACCCACCGGTAATTCAGATGTTTGAAGCGACTTGGAAAACTAGATAATTCTAGTGGTCTAATTTCACTAAATTAGAGCGAAATGCCAGTAATATAATTGTAATCTAATTCGGAAAAAACGGTTTAGCTCTATAATTCTAACCTGGAAACGTTAACACTTTTCTACAGTTATGTCTACGCCTGGTTTGAAGAAAGTCAAACAGCTCTAGGCGTCATATACTACAGGCAATTCGAAATACCCCATAAGCTATATGCTACTGCATATATATCTATTACCCGCTACCTCATTCAGTCACAATTCCTATATATTTACGACATTTGCCATACAGAAAGAGCGAACTATGCCTGGCTGCTACCTGTTTCGAGTCAAATCTTTGTCACGCGCGATGACGTAAATTTGAATCGCCGAAATATTCTAGAAGTCACGCATCGATAATCATATCCTTAAACGTACAACATCTCACTTATCTAGTTTTTCTCTGAATAAAACTATTATCCATACTCGTTGAACATACGAGATTACCGAAAGAGCGAATATATATCTAATGAAGATCATATATATCAGAAGAAAACGAAACTGTTCGGCCTTAGAGCAACAACACGAATATTCAACACCGGTGACATCCTCACGCAATAAAACGAAGGTAGAACATTGTTTTCTAATGGATATAACGAAGCTACCGCTTGAGATCGAACAAAACCGGATAGTAATTTATCGTTATTGAATGTAACACAAACATTATCCTTTCTACGTCTTTTAGACATACCCGCAAGCGATAGAAAATTCGCATTATTAGGTTAACAACGCGATATAATGAAGTCTAACGCATGCCATGGAACAACACCGAGTTGGAATTTATTCTGATTGAATATAACCACAAGACAGCCCTACTACGTATTTTAGACATTCCCCCGACACTTAGAAAATCAGAACCTAATCGAGATGATCCCGGATGATCCTTTTACGGTTTTGTGTTTGCTGGGGAGTCATGGTATTATGACTCGAGTCCGAGTCCAAGTCACACTCCAGTCAACTCTGTTTGGTGGTATTGAATGATTTGGATTTGTGATCTACTAATTTTCCTCACTTTGAGCAATTTCTTGTCGCATTGTCAAGTACCGGGATCAATAGACGAAATTCCAATAGGGTGCATGGTCACTTTACTGTTTTTCGAAATAACATTGAAATGTCGGCCTTGGCCGTCTTATAGTCTTGAGTCATATATGGCTTGGTTCGAGTCATGCACAATGACTCGAGTCCAAGTCGAGGCAATACCCTGATTGCCTCGAGTCGAGTCGTTTCCGTATTTTGAGAAAATGACTCGAGTCAGACTCGAGTCTGGTCAACCCTCCTATATATGGAAGTACCAATATTATTGGTCAAATGCATACGCAAACTTGAGAAAAAAAAATCGCGAGACCAGTAAATTTATGCGTACTGATTTTTCACAACAGTTATATTAGCGATTGGTGCATGGTAAGCCGAAAACACAAATTGAAGTGTGGGGTCGGTTGAGTCCAGCCTATCAGAATTTGTTTGATTGGGACCAATACCATTGTTTTTGGAGGTCTACAAAGTGTTGTTACAGTTACAGCACTGCTAAAACTCGCTACCGCCCGTCTTATTCTCTCAGTCAACATGTGTTTGCGCGGTGAAAATGACCTATTTTAATCATCCGGCAGATTTATCGTAAGAGGGGAATTTTGGCTTAAATTTCGGCCAAGGGAGGCACGAGATGAAAAAGGTTGGGAACCACTGCACTAAACTTTGCAGCAGCGCGTCGATGAAGTGCATCCGACACTACGTTTCACTTGAGAACATACAAAAATTAGTATTTCAGCTTCAAAATGGTGTTGAAGCAGTATACAAACAGAGCTACTTGAATATAAGCGAAGCAAGTACTGCTTGAGTAATTTGTAAAAGTAGAAGTAGGCCTGCTTGATTACTGTTAACAACTACCTTTAGGGGCGATAAAGATATGTCGAGCTTGACAAGGGGACAAGATCGTTTTGTTTCAACCTCTTGAATGAATTTAATCGATATTATTAGTATAGTTTCAGATATTAGTCTCAAATATTTATCCATTCTCAGCCCATGTGATCAGATTAACAGGCGTGCTGATGGAGCGAGGGTCATCGAAAATATTGGACACAAAATTAGTGATGATGCACTTTGTTGCATGATGTTATATTTCTCGACCTCCCGCTAGGATTGTCGGTATAGTAAAAATTCATTGGAATCATCCCAACTTACCAGAAGTAGGCTACCTTCATTCGTGAGACGCACACGATTCTAACTTGATATTGCTTTATGGCGTAACTTATGTAGGTGGTACGCGGGCACTGCATAAAACCTCGAAATGGAAAGTGGGTGGGAAAAGGTTGGGAACCACTGCAGAGCATATTCGCCGTATCTTTGTACGTACAGCACATTCACTGTACATTTGACCCGGTGCTTCGCAGATCACATCTTAATTCTTGTTTACTAAAAGGAGATATTAGCCGCAAATCTCAACAGAGGTTGCTGAATACCCCTGGCTAAGGATTGAAATCTGCTTCAGTAGGAAAAGGTATGCTCATTTTTTTTCAGGTAATCAATGTATTAACACCGAAACACTGCGGTCGGAGCACTGCTCTGCTTCCACGGGAACCCTAACACAGCCAATTTTACCGATTTCAATTTTATTTTATTCAATAATTTCCGTAATCAAAATAGAAGTAAGCACTGGCGCAACTGTCATTATTAAAACAAAATCAACATATGCATAAGTATAAGTAGTCACGGAACATGAACACTCTCGGCATTTAAGGAAATTAAATCAGAAATACTATAGCAATATCCTCAGTCGGCATCTCCCTCCTCCCTGTGCTGATATCTGTGCCTGCAAAACAAATGTAGATCCAGTAAACTGTGCTGATTGCCGTATCACGGGAAGTCATCTAAGAATCATCTGCGATGAACATGCTATCATACAAGCTACAAGCAGACGTGGTCAAAGAAGTGTTCGGATGACTTGACTCGAATCACTGCCGCAAAATTAGGCTACTTAACACGACTCGGACTCTACATATGAGAAATGTAGAATGCTAATTTCCAAGTCATCAAATATTCCATTTTGTAGTGCATTTGGAACCTCTTAGTGCACTAGAAATGAATACGCCATCAACACGGATCCTCGGTACTGGATCCTAGTTCCATTTACGCTTTTCATCTCATAAATTTGACATGTTTGTCATAACTGCCGTCAATATCATAACAAGCAGTATGCATACACTTGCTCAAGAGGTATCGTTTATGCGAACTAGCTTCACGCTCCATACAGTTGAATATGTGTGTCATAAGCCCCAATCGACTTGGGCAGCATGTGGGATTTAAAATCAATAAGAATAACAATGGAATTAATGGCAATAACAATATAGTCAAAAGTCAGTTGAATTCGAATCCACACTGAAGGCCTGTATCAGTTTTGGAGACAGGGGGCATACTGCATACAGCCGCAGAGGTAAAAATATTCAGCATTCAGTTGTTGAATTAGCAACCCCTTGCAACAAACAAGCGGAAACTCACATTAATATACGCCCAACTTGAGTGCAACCAACCGCTCCCAGAAACACATTACATGAGCACAGGAAGTAGTTCTTCGGGATAATAACAAGGCAGTACCGGGCCCATATTGTTCCAGTGGTCGCGAGAGAAAGCGACTGGTTTAGACTCAGCGATTCGACCGGCCGAGCAAAATCAGATGCGCCGGCGATTACCAAACCCTGAAAATAACGATGACAGTGTCAGTGAAATCAAAATTTGGAAGCAATCGCCAGGTGAACAATGCCCCATAATACCCTCATCATGAAGGGGGTGTCGAAAGAAGAGCAGAATCCATCGACTAGAAATTTCACATGGATTGCAAATTCAAATTCCCAGCCTCTCGTATGTGTACGGATGGACAGTTGGTTGAGAAATTCTGTTCCAGAATACTTGTGTGACCACGCATTTCTTGTCAGAATATGTAATTTTATTTAAAAAAATCCGTATGTTTATTGGCGCAAGAGTTTTCTACCGTTGCCCTACCTCCTCACTCTGTCACATGACACAAGCAGCCACTGCATATTACGGACATATCCCTCAGAATTTAGGACACTCTTCATCAACTAAATGTTGACATGTTGCTAACGTGCACTTATTTCCAGACCGACCTCAACAAAACTGATGCCTATAAGTCAATACAATATTTCAAATTGTCTCAAAAGGAGAAGACTATTGTACTGGTACTTACCCACTTCACAACTGGTGACCAGAAATGAACCGTTTTTGGACCTGCAATGGAAAGTAAACACTATAAAAGTCGTAGCGCCTTGATCCATACCACACTACCCACTACCAGTGTTGCCACTTGAGGTTCGTGAAAAACACTAGATTTGCCAACTAAATAACACTAGATCGACAAAAATACACTGGTTTTGAAAATTAGGTCAAAACTAAGGATTAGATCATGACCGATGAAGAAAATGAACTGATTAACAATACCACCATAATGAGAATACTCAGCAAATGACCAAGTCATCACACTTTCTGCAATCTTTTGACATCTGACAATATTGCCTGGTATTTTATTTCCCCATAACAAAACTTCGCTTCAGCTAAAAAGTAAAAATGCGTGAGGGATATGAAAGTCGTTGGAACAGTATGCACTCAAATTTTCCGAGTTTACCGCTGTCAAAGGCTTACAGGAATCTATCTACATAGGGACACTGTAATGAATTAAAAACACTTACACAGTAGCCTAGTCACGGTAGGAAAGAATGCCCTCTGTAAATTTAAACTTCGTCTTTATGACGTCATGTCATTTTCCAAATAATGTGGCCAAAAAATTTAACATTCTAGCAAGGCATTCGACCAAGGGTATAATAAAACCGAGTGTATATCGCCGGGCTATACATACACCAACTATTCAATATTAGGTTCAATGAATTGCGGCACGGGTCTCACGTTAGGGTAAAAACTACGACAAGCTTTACGGCTGGCCTGGTCGATTTTGTCATATAAACTTCACCACTACTACGATCAGGTTTACAAACTGCCAGTCCGGGATTTAATCTCAGGATATTAAACAGTCTGCTAGTGCTAGACCGCTACTGATAGTGATAGAAATGTTAAATGTACGGAAAGCAAGGCATTGTCCTATTGGTTTTGTTCTCGTGGTGCCAAATGAGCAAAGAGCAATACTATTTGCTATCTCTTCAAGTATAAATTATTTGCAGAACCTCGAAATAGCATCCTAATGTCGTTTGCAAATATTTTTTCCGAGAAGAAACACTAAGATTCGCCAAATTTCGAGAAAAAATACACTAGAACACTAGGTCAAGGCAAAATACACTAGATCTAATGTAAAAACACTAGGAGTGGCAACGCTGCCCACGACTTATTCAACGAAAACCAATGGTGTGTGAGCACAGGATACCCATTCCATCGCCAACTCCAGAATACCTGCTGGATGATTCCAACGCCCTCTCCAAGCCGGTGACAGCTTTGCTTGTACCTTTCCATCTATCGACAGCAGAGTCCGTCGTATTGCGGACGCCATTTCGTAACCGGCGCTTATATAGTAACCACAACTTTCAGCCAAACCAACTTCCTTACTTCAATGAAGGTGCATTGGAAATGCAAGTGTCAAGTGCAACTATAGAAATGCCATGAAAAAGGAATGTTCATGAGAAGCATCAAAACATGTTGGTGATCGTAACATATTTTCCGAATGAAATATTAGGAAAATTCGTAAAGCTACTCATCAGATAGTTTTTGTAACAAGTTACTGTGTGCTTTCAGGAAGAAATCCAACCCTCTCCTATTCTTAGAGCAAAATGAATTCCAACGTTAGTACTGCCAAGTAGTCAATAGGCCTGGTTACATGGTCGGTTCGACTTGAAGCCGTCTCCGATGATGTCATGCGAAAACTCCGAGCTGGCTCGCAGAAGAGCCCTGTTTACATTTATCCTTGGCTAATAGACTGCATTCAGGTATTGTTGATAATCGGGGTTCACTGAATTACCATATGTATTCATCATGCGTCTGGTTGTGGTCCGGCGGCAATACACTGCCGTGTAGCGCGGCCTGTGTTTGGTCCAGCTCTGAAACGTCTTCTTCCCGGTCTTGTCGATGGGAACAATCTTATTCATGAGTTGTAGATGTGTACCAGGCGCCGACTTTTATTTTTGCATGGGGTGGCGACAGACGTGTAGCCAAGGGGTGTCCTTTTGAAATGACCATTCTGACGCTAATATTCAGTTGCAATTAAACATAAGTCGTGTTATCAGTGTTACGCGGGGCCAATTAGCGAGATTCTGTGCACGCATATGGCATCGCACAATGTAACGCGAAGCGATCTTCGCTGAGATGATTGCAAAATTGGGTCAATGATTGCCGCGCACTCGGCATTCGTCACCGGACTGGACCGGCGCGACAGTTCTGGAACACGAAAGAAGGCAAAAATGATGATTATCAGTATAATTATCCCTTACCGCCAACACAATATGTTTTTACTTATAGTATTGAGTAGCTCGCATCGCGACAATTGGTTGCTGATAAAAACATCGATTTTGACTGCATTGCTGCATTTCCCGATTTACGTTCGCAAAGCATAATTGGATTAATTAATATTATGGGATCTGGAATAAATTCCAACTAGCAGGCACACACCATAATACACTATTCAACTTTGCGCTACGAGAATATTTATCACAAAAATGGTCCACAAAATATTTTAAACGCGGCTTGCGGCCCTCATCGATACAAATAATGCACTTTAATTTGTAGAAGGTGAACGTAAAATCACGATAAGAGGTTGTGTTTCTCAGAGCGCGCGGATGAAATCTACGTTTCTAACGATGAGGTCGAATTTGTACATCTAATAGGATCGTTAGTTTGCTGAAATCAGCATCAGTACGCTGTGCGAAATACATAGTAGTGATAAATTTTATCGGACTGTACAATCAGCCGGCAAGGTTGCGCTGATAACGAAATTGCAGACATGCCGCTAACCTGAAATAATTACAATTGCATGGTACGGTAGTCATACCTAAATACCCAGACTCGGCAATGGGAACGAGCACAATTTGTTCAGACGCGGACATAAGTTTTAATCAAAAAGATACATAAACACAAACAATATTACACTCAGAGATTATTGTTACTGTTTGGCGAAAGTGTTTCTGCGGACGGTAGTAGGCCTGCATGCGGACGCGCTAAATCAAATCACCGCCGATAGTGCACATGAGATATCGATGACCCATTTCGCATACAAATGATTCGGGCTAATTTGCAGTACGCAGCATCGATAATACGAATTGGTGAATTGGCATTTCAAAAGGACTGGATTTCTAGTCTTAAATGAGAAACTCACTGGCTACGCACCTAGGGTTTTAATACCGACAACACGCCCGGGGCCTACGGCCTACGTAAGTCCCGATTAGCCAGTCGAATATGATCGTGAAATAGTGTGATTTTAATTATCCAGTTGTTATTGCAGCATAGAGCAATATGGGCGCATGCCGCAACCTTACCAAGAGAAATACAAATCGCGATGGTTTGAAATTCGATCCGCGATCGACATGATTGCGCCCGATAGACTCCGTCCAGCAATGAAGTTTATTGGAACAGAGAAGGCTCCCGCTCAAACTAATCGAATAAATTCAGAATTTCCGCCACCGAGAAGCTCTTGTTGCATCAATATTTGACAACATAATTCAACGCCATGCACTGCACAATGCGCAGTATTAAAAACAAATCAAACACTGACAAGTGTCTTCGACGGAATACGAGTGTATAAAGCAGACAAGAATAAGTAGCCTAGAGATGATAGCAAACAAGAAAGCGCGCATCTAATCAGTAATTCCTCAACTTGCGACAATTGCATATGCGCACTTTGCGCAGGAATGACTTTCAATTCGCAGGCATACACAAACACACTGTCCTATTTCGCGCTGCAATTAAAAACATTATCACGAAACTAACTCAAGCATTATTTTGTAAGCGAATAAGTTCCCAAATACAAGTAGAACGTGAATTCGCTCGTCCGGTAGAGAGAGCTCCTGTTTCTCCAAGCATGCGTGTCGAAATCGACGTCGTAAACGAGGTCGCTACGATTGTATGTTTACTAGGGCAAGTTTTTGCAACTTTTGCAACTTTTTTTTACAGCTTCTGGAAGCTTCGTAAATACTCATAATGTATGTAGTATGGTGTTTTAATCTGTTTGGAGGAGTTTAATGTTGCAACTTTTTTCTGCAACTTTTATCAAGTATTGCGCAAAATATGCTATAAAACTATAGTAAAGACTAAATTAATGGATTTCAAGTGACAATGCGGCCCACCATAGGCGCCGGACGCAGGTATACTGGGTATGCCGTGTTCACCTAGCAATTTTTTTCGGGTATGCGGCATACCCACTATTCCGTTAGTCATAAAACTCCCTGAACTAACTGATAAATTGTGCGAACCCTATGTAAATAAACATGTTGCCATGATCGATTGAATAGCGAAGGAAGGAACGGAACAAGCAGACACCATGCAAATTTTAAACTGCTGGAACCTTTCGAGTATATCTCATACCCTCATGATTTCAAAAAATTGTATAAATGTATTGTATAAATAAAATCTGCAACTTTTGTTAAAATTAAAAAAATAAATGCAACTTTCTCAGGTTTTTAGTGCAACAAAAACTTGCCCTAATGATTACTAATCACGGATTACAATTTATTGTGGTGTTCTAAGCACTAGTATCAGCTGCGTATTCAATTATTCGCGCGCGTATCGGTTAATAGTAAATAGTTAGCATTTACGCGATAATCACAGACTCGCTAACTGACAGCACAGACGCCGGGCGTTTAAGCATTTTGTATGGGGTGGCAGCCGCCCCATAATTATGTCATGGGGTGGTTGCGCCACTCCGCAACCCCGTAACTCGGCGCTATGTTGTACAAGTAGCCTACATGCATATAGATTACATTAGGGTCACATACGTCCTCCTTTAGGAGGATTTGTCCTCCTTTTTCAGGTTTTGAAAATATCATCCGAGGACGCCTAAATGTCCTTCTTTTCGGCAGATCGTCCTCCTTTACAGCTTTTATAGCTGGGATAATGGACAAATTCGAGTGAAAATGGGCATAAATGGCGCTGAATAGCGAAGACGGGAAATTCGGGGCTCGATCAAAAGTGACGACCACTTTTAGTCAACTCACCATATCTTACTGCGCAAATAACGAAATCGGCTGTTTCCAGTTTTGATCAACTAACTTTTCTGATTCGGTAAAAGTGTCTTCCTTTCTCGATTCCAAAATATGGTAACCCTAGATTACATCACTTACAGTTGCGAGCGGATTTTCAAGCTCGAGCATTCGAGACAGGGATATCCCTGATTCCAGCATAATGAAGAACAAACTTCATGTCTGACTTTCGATTGAACCTAAGTTACGCGTCGTCTTTCCAAAATACTTCTAAGTATAGGAGCTCATCCCTCTGTTTAAATGTGTGAAATGTTCTTTAAAATTCCAAATGCATCGTTTATTTTGTCTCTTGTACACTTTATGCTAGGCTACATTATTTAAATGGATACGCCATTCGTGTAGATAAATGGAAAGGGTATACATACAGCTAAAAATGGTTCGAGAACCCATGTTCTAGGATTTTGTAAGACACCGCGTACGATGATCGGGTGGCGAGCAGGAGCGTACAGTCGACCTCGATCGGACTCGACAGGACAGGGATATCGATAGTTGCGTTAAGGACAACAATTTCATCATAAACGACAATACAGTCATAGTGTCCTACAATGGTGTGGACAGTGGACACAACCAAATCGCGCGGCACGCTATGCTTAAGCCAGGTCATTCTCTTTATTTGACCAAGGGGCAATTTCCACCAATATTTGGACTGACATGCTCATCGCGAAATTTGATGAACCCGCTATGAATCGAAAGCTACCGCGGTGCTGATTACAAAAATATACATTTTATTCTGCTCATAGCCCGTAAACCCCAAAAATCGGCCTCGAATTATTCTACATTGTGACGCTATGGCGTGTAGTAAAAAGCGTCCAGATTTTAGGCCACAAAATTTTGGTAACCCTTACAGTATTACTTATCCAGGTGATTATGTTTGATTACTTCTGCTTCTACGTATCAGTTTCCAAGGCAAAACTAGACCTGTCGTACTTGGAAATCGCTACTTCTACTTGTATTTGAGTAGGGCCTTGTTACTTCTACTTATACTTGATGTACCGACGACGACTAAATTGACCACCTCCGGTCGTCTACAGTTGTATAATTTAGAATCCTGTCCTGATATGACACTCGGGAAAAAAATGCGAATATGGATCCAATCCTGTTTCATAAAAACTTGCCTGTTCGGTTAGAATCCAAAATCCGGATCATGTACATCTCCAATATATATAGATCAGAGGTTTCTAACCGGTGTTCCAGAGAGCCAGGGCTTCCCTGAGCAACTCTCATGGGTTACCTGGAGGTCGAGACTCGAGACACACACTTAACGCATACATATGACTTGTGATGATGACACCGAGTCTTTGTCACTATTGGTTGTAAGAAATTAGGCCCGAAAGTCGAGTTCGAACAGTGACTGTTGCGGTGGTACGTCTTGGAAAGTGGCACACATGCAGGGGAGATTGGGGCTCAAAATCAAAACCCCTCACCTCTGAAAAGTCAATCGATCTCCGATCTCTGCATATCTCGAATATTTAAAAGCTCATTTCAGTCATTTGTAATTAGTATCACGCTATTGCGTTTGAGCTGAACATAATACTTCGAAGTGAAGCCGCGCATTTCTGAACTAGTATCTGAAAGGGAGGAGCTGAATTCACACTAATCTGCAATGAATGTTCAAGTTAATGATCATATTTTGGTTTTATGTCAATTCGCAACCAAATGCGCGTAGGCATCATTTACGTGCCTTGAATATTATAATAGTATCTTCGGGTAATTGATTTACTGCAAGGATATAATGCAGTGGTTCCCAACCTTTTTCGATCCATCGCCCCCTTTTCAAGGTCAACAATGATCATCGCCCCCCAAATTTTGTGTACCGAAAATTGGGCATACAAACTGTAATCACCGGCGGGTTGACTAAAACAAAAGGTCAAATTCTCAGCTCGATGTCTAATTTAACACACTTTTGTAACTAAATTTCCGTGGGTTGACTAAAAAAGGTCAGCCGTTTTGACGCGTCATCTCCCCTTCGCTATTTTCGCCCCCGTTGTCCATTTTCGCCCCCTTCGTCATTTTCGCCCCCCTAGACCGCCAAATCTCCTGGGGGGCGATATCGCCCACGTTGGGAACCACTGATCAGACATGGGGTGATTACTTCATGAATGTAATCGATTGTGATTACGATTACTTCTGAATCATGCGATTACGATTACGATTACAGCAAAATCAGGAAGTAGTCGATTACGATTACGATTACATTGGAAAAGTAATCACGATTACTCACGATTGCACTTATTTTGCATCGTAGTAGTTATATTGGAATGAAAAGGCCTAGTGATATAACAACTGTCTTCACAAAAAATGGGACATTTCCTTGTTATGTCATAATGTACCATTGCCCATTTTATAGAGGACGGTTTATCGCACACAACGTTTTGCATTCTTGCTAGGTCGATAACTGCCGCACCCCAAATTCCCCAATAGGGTGGGGAGCGTGGTTGGAGGGTACTCAAAAGTTTTCGTGATCCAACATAAATTATGGAGTATTTTCGATAGATTTCATTAACTTGGATATTCTCTTTGAGCTTTGCGATTTAAATGTCTCTAGATAGCTTGATTTCGAAATGCATACGTCTCCCCCTCAAGAAATAAAGCATGTATGATATCTCTTCCTTGTTCACGAGTGTTCAGTTTATGTCAAAGTCCTTGTATAGATAAAAAGTAATCGTTCATTCACAAAGAAATCGATTAAATATGGGAACTAGTCGATTACGATTACTTCGGGATTTTTTCGAATGTAATCGATTGCGATTACGATTACTTGAAAATGCCGTAATCGTCGTAATCGATTACGATTACTAATCGCGACTACCCCATGTCTGCCACTGATATAATGTTTTCATGCCGCGGGAAACGATCTAAACAAGTAACCGATAGCGTTACATTTCAGAAGAATGCACGCAGTAGACTGTAAACAAACAAAGTTTTGTACTGCCAGAAAAGGCAATCACAATATCAAAACACAAACTCATAAATTCATTTTAATATTAGAATGTACTGAAATCTAATCTCGAGACTGAAGCAAAATAACGAAAACTCAAATTTCCAATTGATATAGCCTAGTAAATATATCAGACACGAGGTAACTATTAAAATGATTCCGGATCTTTAGCAAGCCACAGCGTGTCCCAGAAAATGTTTAGGATACGATAGTTAGAGTGTAGGCTCAGTAAACTTCATATCTGCTTCCGCGAAGCCAACACAAACAGCTTGGCAGATTACCGACGCCAATGCTCTCTCGCGCGAACAGTATGGTAATAAGCTCGCACTCGTCTTCGCCGACAATTACTGAATAGTTCACCAAACCGCGATTGAATGAACCAAGTGAGATTTTAAATTCAAAATCTTTGTTTGCTTGTGAAAGTCCAGATAAACTTTCATGTTCTTGCGACATTTTGTAACTCTGGATGTTCGAACCCTGCCGAATCGCTGTTGTCACTAGAGCCGGATCTCGGTGTACTTTCCCCATGGTCATTGATCACCTCCTGTCGTTATAATCAGGGCTTTGGAGCAGCCGTAAATTTAAATTGCTCCAGCTCCGGCTCCGGAGCATTCTTCTATCATACATTAGCTCCGGCTCCAGCTCCGGAGCCGCATTATTACCACTGCTCCGGCTCCAGCTCCGGCCCTGAAATTATCAAATGGGCCTGTCTATATCAAGGGTGGCCAACCTGCGGGCCGAATGTGGCCCGAGAGAGGGTTTTGCGTGGCCCGCGAGGTAATTTCCTATTATATTATCGAAAATGAATTGCTCAGATTGTGAACTTGCAATGCCAACCAAAAATTACAAGTCTAGCTGCGACACTTGGGATGTTGATGACTAAAATATCAGTTCCGACGCATTGGCAGATCCAGGGTCCAGTCACATTTTCAGTAAATCTCCGTACATTACAATAAACTAAAATAGTAGAGAAATTTTTCTTCACGCTTCGCGTGGTTAATTGTCACACGATTTCTTGCTTGGTAGCCTACTCCCTACTGAAAATGAAAATAAACGCTTAATTTATCCGATTGAGTCTAACTGTATTGGCAATTACGGGAGAAAGTCTTTTCGCGTTTGCGCTCGCATAAAGATCGTCGACGGTGAAATGTAGGCACAAAATGATTGTTGCATTTTGTTGGAGACCTTCGATATCGATGTGGCCAGACGCCGAATAGTCGTGTCCTTGCAAACTGAGCCTAGCTGGCGGTATACAGTAGACCCGCAATATACTCAAGTAATAATATTATTGACCTAGTTCATTTATAAATTTTGAAAATTTTACCCGCTTGGCGCGGCTAGTGGACCGCGCACTCGTTCGTGAATTGCATGTGCCCCATTAGCCGAAAAGGTTGGCCATTCCTAGTCTACATAGATTAATAATCTACCCATAGGTTAGTCATCTATAGTAATCGATAGTCTGTAAGCCGTCAGTAACATCCGGCGTTGCAACGAAGACATACGTGCCGGCTTGTGTCGTCATAAGGAATACTTGTCAATTGTTGATAACATCATTGTTGCACTAGAACGCACTTTACTCTATGCCATCGCTGTGCACAGCATTAAAATTCAGGCTTGCTGTTCAATTATGCTAAATCAGCAGATGTGGTTGTTGCATATATAATATAGCATCTTATGAAATACGTCGGAGCCGGAGCTAATCCTCAAATAACGGGCTCCAGCTCCGGCTCCGGCTGAATTTTATGTTGAGCTCCGGCTCCGGCTCCAGCTCCGGTGAAAATGCACGGCTCCGGGGCTCCGGCTCCGGGCTCCGGCTCCGGCTCCAAAGCCCTGGTTATAATACTAACACTGTCGCCCTACCTCGCCCAGACATTGCTTCATTAATCATCTGCTACCATCGTTTAATTTTTATTCTATTTTCCTTTCTTAACTAAACATTTTTTACAGCCATACTGTTCAGAGTCAAGTGTACCTGTTTGATGCTGGTGTGATCAGACTAGATGACCTTCACGGTCTTATCGATCATTCCTATCTAATACCGAATACTGTGCATGCATATTTTCTGTACCACCATCACTGCCGTTTGTTATGTATTTTGGTTGGATGAAAATAAAGACTCTCTCTCTCTGGTCTGTAGAAGATGCTGATGACTTAGGTCGGCTTAATATCTCTTCGCACGGATCTGATTTGTCACTGATGCATTCATTCGAATACGAGAAATCAATATTTGATAGAAAATTCTCATTCATAGTGTCTGTCCGCCATTGTGATTATTGTAGGGTTGTACGAATCTGCAGTGCCTGTTGACGTGTAAGAATGAGTGTCCGAGTCATTGCATGTGTTATTCAGCTCAGTTGAGACCTTGTCCAAGACAGGTTTCGAAAACACGGTGATATCGGAAGTTGATGCGTTGGAAACTGTGTCTGAGCTATTTCCTGCGTGGTTCAGTCGGGCTGAGACATTGTCCATCATGGATTTCATTAACATGATGATATCGGAACGTATGTGAGAAGACGAAGTATTCATCTTAAAATAACAGAAACTATACTATCTGTCTATCCAACGAAAAATTGAAAAGCACATCGCCTACCAGTTTCTCCTCAGTTTCCGCTGAATTTTCCGGTGCGGAATCCGTAACAGGTGAAACTTTACGAGAACTGGTACATAAAATCAGTTTAATCATTAATAAATATCACCCAAGTAAACATAATCGCAGGGGCGCCAAACACATCAGTCTATTGGCCAGGGCGTGACATGGTACGGATAAATAATTCCATACTCGATTACACTTATCGGTACCAAGATCAATGTGCTTTTGAAACTTGTTTGCATCTCTTTAGTATGTTCTGCGTAAAGCTTACGAAGCTTTAATCATCGATATTCAAGGCTTTATATTTAACCCCACTTCACACATGGAATTTTCTTGTAGAGGATGAATTCTTTTCTGGATTGTATTTTAAAGCTGATCTGGAAACCAGTATCCACCTACAGCAGTGATTCTCAAACTGCGTGTGCCGCTACAGATTCCCAGGTGTGCTGAGAAGATGTTCGGAATTTTGGAAAATAACTTTACAAATATTGGAAATAAGGTTTTAGTCGCTGCACTACCCTTTTTTAAAATGCTGTTTCAGCTCAAAAAATCGAATACCCGAGTGATCGATTCTGAGTTGATTATTCGAGTATCGAGTACCACTCATTTGACGTCACGGCAGTAAGAGGGACTGTCCAAATAGTACTTTTATGAGAGCAGGTGCGCTAAAATTATTATAAATATACTGACAGTAATATGTCATTGCGATTTGAGACTATATGCTGCAGGTATAAGTCACTTCTGCACAGAAATGTATTTGCCATGGGTACTGGGTAGGCTTCTACTGCATATATTAGATCAGGGGTCCCAAACACGCGGCCCGCGACGTCGTATTTATCGGTCCGCAGTCTCTTCAGATTTCGGTAGAACGCAAAGTAAATCATTTTGAAATTCTGAAATTGATTTCAGTTTCAGAATATTATAATATAATGTTTGTTATTGTTTCAAATCAATCTATTCTCGTGTGCCCAGCAGAACTATTCATCACTAGCTGGAGCGGCTTCGGCGATGGCAACAGCATTCCATCAATGGAGCATCAGGTGATATGCACAGTACATAGGCCTATTGCCGTGGCGCGCAATGTTCCAGAAATTACCGAGACCGAGGTGCTGAGGGCTTCCCCACAAGATCAAGCTTAACGAGGAGATAGGCTTTCAGCTAGCTAAGTGTCTCTCTAGTCCCGATATCGATTTCTTAAGTCGCTGAAAAGCATTGTCTGGTATCGTACGCAGCTCATAGTGCAAAATAAAATGAAATTGCTGATGATATTCTTTGTTTTATTTGCATTTATTCAATACAAGATTACATTCATGGTAACTATGCCCGTCGCCCATAATGACGTGAATATTTAAAAACGCGTTTGCTAAAACGGTGGCCTATATTTTGTATCGATATTGCATTCTTGCGGTCCGCGTCCTTTACACGAAATTTGAAATGTGGCCCGCGACCCGATTTGAGTTGGCGACCCCTGTATTAGATGATATACTACCTCGCGTCGAGGATTCAACCGTATCGTGGTGACAAGTAATTATCGCAACCGCAATTTTCATTCATAAAATAATATGACGTGTGTTATTTCGGTAATAGAAAACATTGGTTCGTACACCGTTGATGAATATCGTGTATTTTGACGACTGTGGTACAAAGTCTTGCTTCCGCACTTATTCCAATTGGTGAAAACGAGTAATAGGATATTCAAGGTGTCGTTGGTTATGTTTTTGTGTCCCGCACCAAGGAGGAGTAGAAATATGGTATGCGCAAATATGGAAGGAACTAGTTTCATGCCAGCGAATGACTGACTTTATAGAGTAGCCTACATGCCCGGTGTCCAGACCGCCAAAGAGGTAACTTTCAAGTCAAAATGCACAAGATACTTTTAATATGACGCCTGGTTCACAGCTTCAAAATATTACAAACGCTTTCGATAGATACAATGAAAAGTCTCACCTCTTTCGATGAAGGGCCCAAAGCAGAGCAAGTAGAGCGAGAAAAAGTATTGGTCCAATGATAAGAGAAAGTTGTGCTGTAGCTCCAAGTGCGCCTTCTGATGAGAAAGGGGTATATTTCTTGAAGACGAAGCACTGTTACCCCATTCAGTTGCGATATCTGATTGAGATTGTGTGTTGCAACATCTGGTTGTTATGAAACGTATATTGAATATGGCTGGTTTGTGACAAGGGAAATATAATTTGGTGACCCATGCTATCCAATTGAAGGGAATAGAAGAAATAAGGCACCACATGGCGTAGATCAGAGGTCTCAAACATGCGGCCCGCGACGACATTTTGGATTTTGAAGTATTCGACAATATTTAACTACCAATTTTTTGTTAATTTGAGAACTTAGAATTCGCTCTAAAACTACTCCAGAAGCCTGAAACTACTCATCAAATTTCACTATTATCACTTTCAAAAGTTACGACGCAGAGGAAGATTACTTATTACGTGACATTTCTAGTTAATGATGGTTAAACATGTCCCGTTGATGATTCGTACTGAAAATTGTGATTTGGACTTGGGCGCGACCTTTTCTAGAATTACTCGAGCTCGGACTCAATGGATGATAAAATAAAAATGACTCGTGTCGCGTCAAGAGATACAATCAGAGAAGGACTTTTGTGACGCGGAACGCCGTGACTTGGTACAACCACGGACACAACAAACTATCAAACTGGTATGGAAAATAGTAAAATATCAAAAGGTTGTAGCTTGCGCTTCGTAGCTTATTTAGATTTTTAATCAGGTCGGTATGGCAACCATTGGCATTATATTGCCTCTTGATGTACAGTTAGTTACGTCCTGTGCCATCATGGGCATCTTTATCCATGTTATTATCGCCAATTAAATGTGGCGAGTATAAAGTAGTCGTAGCCTACGCTTCACATCTTTAACACAAATGGATTCTTCGGCGATTAGACATTTCTATTGCTATGGCACAGTAATCATTATATTAAAATTGTTATTGATCTGTTCAAACATTCGAAGGTAAATCTAACGCTGATTTAATTTGACTTTGGTAACGACATGATCAATAGCCTAGTTATCAGGAGTATACCCGAGACCCGATTTAGGCTGTACTGCTCCAATGCTCTGATATCAGATCAGCGTTTATAAAATTCTAAAATTCTACCTATAATTGCGGCACGTCAAATGTCCGCTATAGCTGCAAAATTATATCGCGACAGCTTTTACGATGTCCTGATACTTTTGTATACTCTCGCATGGCGGCAACAACTAATTATTTTGACAAACTATGCCAAGTACATAGCATCAATTTTATTCAAATGTCTAAAAATGTTATTTTATTTCGTGCCAGGCGTGAATTTACAATAGTAAATCACATTTTACGATGCGTGTGGAATGTCAGTCTGCAAGGTCCCGCCAAATAGGGCTTACTTGGAAATACCATTGAATTCCCCTATGGTGCTGCGCGGCCCGCAGCGCCATCAAAAAGTAGGATATTGGCCCGCGAGCACATTTGAGTTTGAGACCTCTGGCGTAGATAATGAACCTACAATTTGCAATTGCAAAAATTGTGATTTTCGGAGGAGGAAAGTAATGCGCCCCAAGACGTAAAGTCAATTTGGAAGCGCGTGCGTATCACGATTTTTTTTCCTTTAGTTTGGTCTCGGCCAGCGCAGAAAGTATCTTATTCACGACTATCGCGAATTGTAGCACCATCTTTTTAACGTGGCTATTTCAATGAAGTTGACTAATTTCGAGCTAATTATTGGCATATCTCTTTTTTTCTCATTCAATGGCGATGTCTTTATCCGCACTCTATCACAGGCCCTTGACAAGATAGAAACGCACGGGAAAAGCCGATAGAAATACCTGGAACACGATTTTGGTCATGTCGAAGTGACGAATTTTGCCACAGTTAATACTATTAAATAGCCGAAATTTTAGGCTTTTAGTGGTTCGGACTGAGCTAGATTTGGCGCGCAAGGTATTTTTTAGGCAACCTATGGCGATTTAAAAAGTGAATCGTATGAACATGACTGAATACTATTAGGCCTATATTTTCGGAGATGCTGATTTGTTCGGAAGTACCATTCGCGGATCACATGTCTTGGTCTGTCGCGGGGTGAAAATAGCTGGCGACCAAATGGCGATGCCTAGAAGTCCTTCGTTTGTTATTCTAACTCGTTCTTGAATCGCCTAATATCGGACTTAGTTTGCCACGGAAAAGGTACAGTGTGTGTTTGTGAATCGGACATAAAAAGGTTTGCGATGAAACTGCCAGGTTAAGAAGTTAGGATGCTCAATAGAAGAAGCTCGTTAGATCAATGCAGGGTCACCCTAGGGGCCGAATACTATCGTATTTTATATATTTTTTATATTCTTGCATTTTTTGGGAGGTGGGTGGATGAGATCCACGATATCCGTGTTGTATTGTCCAAAACGGAACCCCATATAGCTGAACAGTACACGAGGAAACAGATAGGCTACACCCTGCACGTTGATATCATAAAATTGTGTCTTTATATGTCCAGGCTATTTGTGGAAGAATCTCATTTCACAATATTATGACACGTCCTGAGAATTGGTCACGAATACCAGCATATGGCAAGCAGTTGATATTGGTAACAATTACATTCAACTTTCCGTTGGTCTGACATTAAATGATACCATATCTCCCATGAAATCACAAAACAAATCTTCTTACCTTGGAATTGCACAGTCACCGTTTTCATGGTTGCTTGCGGGGAGGAGGTTGTTAGCAAACTTGTGTGCTCCGTTGTTATATTGGTGCCAGTACCTGTCCATGTATTTGCAATAGAAATTGTAGTAGTATCCTTGTTTGTCGGTGTGACAGTAATTCGTTCGGTTTTTGCTACTGTCATTGATGAAGGCTGGGTAGCTGTTGGAGGTAGAGCACTTTGATCCGTATTCGCTACTGAGACTGTAGTAAGCTTGGTTGTGGTTGGAGCAACAGCAGTTGCCTCGAAAGTTGACCTAGAAATTGTAGTAGGCTCGGTCGTTGTCAGGGCAATGGTAGTTGGCTCAAGAGTTGTAGGAATTGTAGTAAGCTCAGTTGTTATCGCGGGAATCGTAGTAGGTTCAGCTGTTGTCGGGGTAATAGTTGTTGAAGGAATTGTAGTAGGTGTGTTCGTTGTTGCCTCTCGGGTTGTCATAGGAATCGTAGTACGTTCGGTTGTTGTTGGCTCTAAGGTTGTCGTAGGAATTGTAGTAGGTTCGGCTGTTGTTGTCGTAGGAATCGTAGTAGGTTCGGCTGTTGTTGTCGTAGGAATCGTAGTAGGTTCGGCTGTTGTTGTTGTCGTCGTTGGGTCTGTATAGTTGTATGAAATTGTAGACATGTAGTAGCAGAAACTCCAATTGGTCTGACGTCCTTGTCAGCTCAATATATTAAGGCCAAATAAAGTAGGGTTACCATATTTTGGAAATCTGAAAAGAGGACACTTTTTCAGAATATTCAGACTTGCAAAACCGGAGAAGAATTCTGAAAAAACGGTAAATTTCCCGACTTTGTGGTCGGTTGACTGAAAAAAAAAGGTCAACTTTCCGCCCAGCTCCAGAAATACCCGCCGGAGCGTCACTTCGGTGCTGATTTACGGCATATCAGTCGCATTTTGCTATAAATATGACCTAAATTCTCAAAAAAGTGGACAAAATCTCAAAAAAGAGGACAAAAGGGCGTCCTCCGAGGACACTTTCAAAAAATTCAAAAAAGAGGACAAATCCTCTTAAAAGAGGACGTATGGTAACCCTAAAATTAAGCAAGTATGCATTGCGTACAAACAGTCCTTTTTGTAAATTGATTGCGAACATTTAACTAAAACTGAATTAAAACAGCTGGTCCCAAATGTGCCCTATGTACCATAAAGATAAACTATATATCACACGCACCTGAATGGTGTAATTTCTGTCAAAGAGCCTTTGCGGCACTATGTAATGACATTAACGACAAATACTCCCCTGGGCAGCACAATAATTTTAAGAGCTAAAAAATGCACCGGACTAAGCGGGTGACTTTTCATGGGAAATTATCAGGTACGATTTGTACATTTCTACAGTGATGATCCTGGCCTAGCGTATATGACGTAGGAAAAAATGGCATCGCCGACTTGTTCGAAAAATTTCAAGGATAGAACTGCTCAGGTCTCAAGATCAATCGTGCAATATCAACTTAATTCAGATTGTCTTCAGCTTGGTGCTTTGATTTACAACTAATTGCGACTTCATGCCAGTCAGAGGACTATCTGATGCTGATGTATGACAATCATCTCCAAAAAATATAGTTAATGCCATGGTATTTCAATTGCAGTTGGATATCTCGAGCTGAATAACTGATGCATACTGTGATACTTTCGAACATGAGACTCACGATAAGAAGCTGATGACATTTCAAATATATTTTTTACTTAAACCAAAGTTTTCTAGACCCGGTAATGATCGATCTGGATACTGAACCAACTCAGTGAAATTGTTTCAACTGCTTTACAACTGCATTCAACTGGAATCCGAACTCGTGTGGCTTGGTTGAACACAAGTTGTGGTGAATCGTAAAAACCTTGGTTCCTCAAAAGGGCCATTGGTACTTCGCTCGTTTGTCCATGGGGGATTGTGCAATATATAGTTTGCGAAACCCAACTGTAAAGACTTAGCTAGATGATTGATTACGTTGATTAGTGTTACCTGGTTCATATTTATATTTAATCCAAACATATTTCGCTACGCCGCTACCGCAATGGTCATAGAACAACATGTTCGGTACCGATATAGTACAACTTGACGTTTCGTAACAATGTCCTTTAACCCAGAGATGGGTGCTGGGTCCGCCACAGTTACGGGAGGCAGGTAAACCGCATCTGAAAAGCAATCCATTTGAGAGCTGATTTGATTATTGGTTATTTTTGCACATTAAGATGTTGTGGCTTTACTGGAGTTGTTCACATTTCGTGGCATTTCGAGATATGGCCGGTTCTCGCCAGGCCAAACGTTGGTTTCAAAATTCGCTCCGAAACATCGCCTCCACAGTCCACAGTTAAAGAGGCAAAGAATATCCTCTACCTCTAGTATATAAACAAAACCATCAAGTAGTTGAGCAAGGATTGCAGTGCTAAAATGAGCTACGGCAGTACGAGAACATTCCTGCGTGCGTTTTTTTAGGCTGGGGTTCACGGATTAGTGAGGTCCATGAATAAAGGCCATGAATAAAGGCCAACGCTGAAACTATAACTATAAACTAAACTGCCCTGATTTATTGTAACATTTCCCGTGCTCACCACAGGTCACAACGGCTACACGTATGATGCGAATACTAAATTACAATCCGACTCAGATTTCGCGGTTTGGCTATTCAGTATTTTCTGTTGTTTGATCCAGGTCGAAGGCAACCTTGGTTGCATACGCGTACCCTGTTCAATGTACAACGTTATTCCAGTTTTTCGATGAAAATTCTTGGATTATCCACCGATCAAGGATAATCCCAGAATTATCAAAGAAAAACTGATATAACTCCACTTCTACGGCTTGGAATTGAGTCAAATTTGTTTTGCATAGTCTTTGAAGACAGCCCAACAATTTCATTGGGTTCGTAAGGAAAAAAGGTTATTTTTGAACAGCCCTAATGTACATGTACCGAATATATAACTATAACTATAAACTAAACTGCCCTGATTTATTGTAACATTTCCCGTGCTCACCACAGGTCACAACGGCTACACGTATGATGCGAATACTAAATTACAATCCGACTCAGATTTCGCGGTTTGGCTATTCAGTATTTTCTGTTGTTTGATCCAGGTCGAAGGCAACCTTGGTTGCATACGCGTACCCTGTTCAATGTACAACGTTATTCCAGTTTTTCGATGAAAATTCTTGGATTATCCACCGATCAAGGATAATCCCCGAAATATCGAAGAAAAACTCGAATAGCTCCGCTTCTACTGGTTGGAATTGAGTCAAATTTGTTTTGCATCGTCTTTGAAGACAGCGCAACGATTTCATGGGGTTAACAGAAAAATCCGACAAAATTTTTTTTTTGCATCTTTGGGTAAATTCAAAATTTTCAAACTGTACGAAATCAGCGATTATTGGTTGGAAGGAATTAAAATTTGGTGTGCGTCGTTTTTTAAGGCAACCTAACGATTTAATCACGTAACCAGCAAGATTCAGGAAAAAGTTTTTTTTGAACAGCCCTAATGTACATTGTACAATTGCAGTTCAAAAAAACCCTTTTTTCTTGAATCTTGCTGGCTACGTGATTAAATCGTTAGGTTGCCTTATAAAACGACGCACACCAAATTTGAATTCATTCCAACCAATATTTGCGGATTTCGGACGGTTTGAAAATTTTGAATTTGCCCAAAAATGCAAATTTTTTTTTTTCAAATTTTGCGCATCGGCCTGCTTACTACATTTTAAAGATTCTCTCCACTATTGTGTATACAAGAATAAACTTCTCTTAATAAGCAATTTCTCGTGAATTCCGAAGCACATTGACGTGTGTTAACTTATGTATTAGGTGATAATATCATTTTCATGTCTGATAATGTTACTTGTCAAGGTGATACAAACGTAAGCTCAAACTACTTTAAAATTTAAAGTGTTACCAAATTTTATCTAAAACTGAAACTGTCAAGTACCGATAAAGTAGTCTAAAACCTAGTCACTTTTTACGTGGAGGGAGTACATAACGAAGTACTTGTACATTTTGGAGTACTCAAGTATAGGTTTGGCATGCTTGCGCTATACTTAATGAAGTGATTAACTATTTACACTGCATCTACTTCTATTTCAGAGTTTTTCGGTTGTCGAGCAAACTATACCTTCAATACTTACTTTTTAGCTCACTCGGAAATCATCACTTCTTGTACTTTCGCAGGACTTTACTGCTACTAAAATGTGGAATATGTACTTTTTGTCATTTTTTCTTTGATAATTCTAGGATTATCCTTGATCGGTGGATAATCCAAGAATTATCAAAGAAAAACTGAAATAACTCCGCTTCTGCGGCTTGGAATTGAGTCAAATTTGTTTTGCATAGTTTATGAAGACAGCCCAACAATTTCATGAGGTTGGCAGAAAAATTTGAAAATTTTTTTTTATGCATTTTCAGGCAAATTCAAAATTTTCAAACTCTACGAAAGCCGCGAAAATTAGTTGGAATGAATTCAAATTTGGTGGCGTCGTTTTTTAAGGCAACCTAACGATTTAATCCAGTAACCAGCAAGATTCAGGAAAAAAAGTTATTTTTGAACAGCCCTAGTACTCAAGTATAGGTTTTATCTGCTTGCACTATACTTACTCAAGTGATTAACTATTTACACTGCATCTACTTCTATTTCAGAGTTTTCGGTTTTCAGGTAAACTATACCTTCAATACTTACTTTTTAACTCACTCGGAAATCATCACTTCTTGTACTTTACTAAAAATTTATTGCTACTAAATGTTGAAATGTACTGTTTCGGTGGTCTTGATGAGTGACAGTGCTAGTTTCATCTATATCAGAGGTCTCAAACACGCGGCCCGCGACGACATTTTGGAATTTCAAGTATTCAACAATATATTCAATGGCGATAGATCTTTTACATGTAAGAGAACTTACATTTCACCCTGAAAAATACTATGAAAATCACTGACATGTCAACAAACTTCAGTATCACATCACTTTTGAAAGCTACCATGTGGTAAAAGATCAGTTGTTACGACACATATCTAGTTCATGATGATAAAACGTGACCCGTTGATGATCCGTGACTGAAAATTGTGATTTGGTTTGGTGCGACCTTCTTGTAAAATTACTCGATTTCGGATTGATTGGGTAATTGACTCGAATTGAGTCGGGTCAAACGTTAAAACCAGAGAAGGACTTGTGACTCTGAACGGTGACTTGTTAATCCTACGGACGAACAATCTATGAAACTGTCATGGGAATAGTAATACGTCAAAAGGTCGTAGCTTGTGTTGCGTAGGGTATATAGCTATCATCAGTGGTTCCCAACCTTTTTTGTGCTTTTCCCCCTTTTAGGCGATATTCGAATTGAATTCCCCCCCTAAAATTTAGTTTGCTAAAATGGGGTTGGCATTGAATATCTTAATGTATTTCTCACTGGTTATAAGCTCTTCAGTCTCTTTGTACTAAAGTTGATGGTCATGAACGTTGCTGAAACGAATTTTATTCAAAGAATGTGTTCAAAATATAAGAGGCATTCCATATAACAATCAGTGTGAAGCTTGTGATTGCTTTTGTTTCGACAACTCATGAATGCGTGGAAGAGTATTGGACAGAGCGCAGCGAATATCATTCTCCACGTTTAACCTGTTTCTTTGCTTTGTTTTCATTTGCAAAAGCGTTGAAAATCCTGATTCACATAGGTAAGTGGAGACGAACGGAAGAATAGTTCTAATAGCTCTCTCGGCCACTTTGGGATATGAATCACACATCAATGGCCAAAATTCGGTAATTGATTTTTCCCTAAACAAGTCTCTTGCGCGAGAATCCGTTTTGAGTTCTAAAAATTCATCCTGCAACTTATCGGGAACTTTTTCCACCGGCAATGTGAATGGACATCGGATTAAATCAAGCTCATCGTCATCAATTTCAGGAAAATATCGAATGAATTCTGATTCCAGTGACGCCAGATGTTGCAAAATCAATTCTTTTTCCATCTCTGGAATAATTTGTTCCTTGCCATCAACAACCATGACTGATGATAATACTTCAAACATTGCAACATTGCTCAATCGAACTTTTCTCTTCCAGTTGTCCAGTTTGCTGGTGAAAGCTTTCAAAGCGTCTTTAAATGTATTATATTGGTGTTTTTCTCTTGCATCTTCAGATTTAGTTTATTCAATTGACCAAACATATCTACCAAATAAGCAAGACGTCTAATCCATTCATCATCATTCAGCAATGAAACAAATTCCGATTTCTTTTGAACCTCAAAAAATAATTTAAGCTCGTTTCTCAGCTCGAACACACGTTGGGTAACATTTCCCCTTGAAAGCCAACGAGTACTCGTATGAAAAAGAAGTACCTGGTGATCTGCATCCATATCATTACACAGTTTCTTGAATAACCGGGAGTTAAGAGCACTTCCTTTAACGAAGTTGACTATTTTAACTACCTGATCAAGAACTTCGCGTAATGGAGCAGGAAGCGTTTTAGAAGCCAGCGCATGACGATGAATCATACAGTGAATACCTATAACATTCGGACTTTGTCTTTTAACATGAGCTTGAAATCCAGATCGGGTTCCTAACATAGCAGGGGCTCCGTCTGTACAACACCCACATACGTTTTTCCACAAAAGATCTTCGGATTCAAAGAACGAAGAAACTTTTTCAAAAATGTTAACAGCTTTAGTAGTTGTTTCGAGACAGGAACAAAAAAGAAGCTCCTATTTGAATGCATTTGAATGGACATACTTTACAAATGCCATTAACTGGGAACACGATGCAACATCAGTAGATTCATCCAGTTCAATCGAAAAGACGCCAAACGCAGCAGACTTAATCTCTTGTATAACTTGATCTTTTATATCTAACGCCATGTCTTCTATCCTTCTCTGAACTGTATTATTTGATAATGCAACGGCAGCAACTTTTTCTTTCCCTTCGTTTCCAAGCACAAGCTCAACAATTTTTAATGCGCAAGGTTTTGTCAAATCTTCACCAATCGTATGAGGCTTTTTATTCCTCGCTATTTCCAAAGCAACATAGTAAGAAGCTTCCACTGCATTTCTGCTTGTTTCATAGTATGTCCCGTTTTAATCGAGTCTCATCTTTTTCAAAGCACAACTGTGACGCTCGAAAAATATTCTTCCTTTATCCTTGTGTTGTGAGTGAACATTTTGTAAATGCTGTTTCAACTTTGTTGGTCTCAAAGAATCGTTTGTCAGAACTTTATCGCATAACACACATTGAGGTCTCTCCTCTCCATTTTTATTGACACATATAAAGCCATATTCAATATATGAATTGACGTATTTTCTCTTTTTGATACTCATGTTAGATAAAAAGTAAGGGATATTTCTTTTTAACGGTGCTGAACAATATCAGGCTTACTCCTATTAATGAAAATTTAGAAACAAAAGTTGGAACACACAACATTCATTGTTCATGAACACAAAATGAAAAGGTGTCACAAATACAGTTGGAAACGTGATCATATTATTTACAATGTGTACAGACATTCAAAGTTTGGTAATATTAAGATTAGATGACCAAGACAAGAAACCGAGCTCGCGATGAATTTGTAATCGTGAAACCCCAGTCCAATATATCCATAACCTCTCGATACTCTCAACCAGGGGCGTTTCCAGACGAAAGCAAAGGGGGTTCACTTTGATCTATATGTTTGGTTGTTATCAAGTATTGAGCAAGCAAAGACGTCCGGACGCCGGTTTTAACGTTTTCTCAAGATTTGATTTGTAACTAATCAATAACAACTGTGCACTGTCGCATAGCCAAATATAATTGCGTAGGAGCAGCCAACCACGATCACCAATTGCAAATACAGAGGTGTCTGCCCATGAATACATGGTGTTAGACGGCTTTCCTATGAGAATTTGATGCATGCGCAAAACTAGCCATACCTCAATTGTTCTGTAGGCAGCCACGCATGGTTCAATCATCTCCTACTAACCGGGAAAATAACTTCAGCAACAGAGTAAATTGGTTACCGTTACTGTATTCTCGAAATTCTTCCGCGGTAATAACCGCTGCGCTAAACTGACACTACCCAGCGAGCAACCTAGCAATCGCGAATGTGAATGGTTGTGTTGGTAATATGAGTTTGTAAATGTGATTGTCACTTCCAAGGTCAATGGAGTTCATATCTCACCTATGATTGCGAAGACAATGCCGATTTGAACACTGGATTGTCATACAGGCGCAGTATAGTGTCTGCTTTTCTCTGGGAGCAGAGAATACAGTGCAAGTCTTGATTGATTTCAGAAAGGTCGGGCGAAGCGAATTCGCGTGTGATATTGTAGTCAGCACATGACAGCAACCTTGATTTTGCAAGCAATACTCATTCAGTTTTTCGCATGAGTATGATTTGAAACTGTGGTATTTGACAGACTGCAAACCCTAGCTTCTCAAATAATGCGGTACATTTTACAAGCTATTCGTACTTTACTTTCTATACCATGTAAGTTTCACTCATCGGGAAGCCAAATTCCCGCCTAGAAATTCCAAAATTCCCCCCAAGGGGGGAATTCCTCCCCGGCTGGGAACCACTGAGCTATCTAATCAGGTCAGTATGGCAACCATTGGCATTCTATGACCCCCCTCACGTATAGTTGGTTACATGCTGGGTGTTGTTTGTTCTCTTCATCGATGTTATTATCGTTGGCGAGTAGGGTAGTATAGCCTACAGTACGCTCTACAGCTGTAACACCAATTAATTCTTCGCCGATTGGACATTTCTATTCCAGGGGTTCTTAATCAGGGTCCGTAGAACCCATCGGGGTACGAAGCACCACATCAGGGTGTGCGAGATGAATTGTGGAATTAGGCCTATATGCTGAGGAATATGTTCTTGGCCAATTTAATTCAACTGGAAAATAGAATTAGCGCTACGCGCGATTTTATGTGAATGCGCATTCTGATTTTAATATAGGTACCATCAGAAATTGTGTTGAAAAAGGACAGGGGCTACGAGAAGTCTCATTGGAAGCACAAGGGGTGCGATCGCTAAAAAGATTAATAAGCAATGCTATTACTATGGCTCAATAATGATTATATTAAGTTGTTATTGATATGTTCCAATAATAATCGAAGGCAAAATCCAACGCTAATTTAATTTGAAGTTGGCAATGATAACAACAATAGCCTATACTTATCACGACTTCATAAAAACCAGGATTAGGCTACACCGCTCAAATGTCTGATATCAGATCAATCTTCAGTAGATTTTAAAATATTCTACATAAAATTGTGGCACGTCAAAGATCCATTGGTTACAATATTATAAGCCGACAGTTTTACGATGTCATGTTGCAAAATCTCGTATGATGTCTATAACTCATTAATAAAAAAAAATATGCCCGGCACCAAAACAATTTTATTCAAATATTTGAAACTGTGATTTTTTTCCGTGTCAAGCGTGAATAATGCAATCGTAAATTAAATTGTCACGATGTTTGTGGAATGTCTGTCTGCAAGGTCCCGTCAAATAAGGCCTAATTGGAAATTATACATTGAATATCCCTATTATTGATGCTGCGGCCCGCGGTGTCATCAAAAACTAGAAAATGACCCGCGAGCACATTTGAGTTTGAGACCTCTGATCTATATCTTACGACGCATTTTCGCGCTGCAGAATGACTTATCGCAATAAAAATAACAAAAATACTTCGAGAATTTTAGAACTCTCACTGCGCAATATTTGAGTTTTACGAAGTAGCCTACCCATCAAAGTGAGCCTACATCTTGGATATTATCCAAAACCACATAAAATTTCGCTCCGAGCGAGGAAATCTTTAAATAAGGTAGAAGTAGTCATTTCCGAGTAAGTAAAACGTTAGACAAGTATTTCGTACTTTAGGAGTCAAATCATCTTTCTCACGATAAATTAACATAGGGAGAATTAATCAGAAAATTTTGTAGAGTATCGTAGGCATCGATACATTGAGTGAAATGGTCTTCCTTATCTTAAATTAAAACGGGCATAATAAATCGAAACAATTTGCAGAGTCTCGTAGGCCTCAGGCTGAGATCACAGCCTAATAACGAGGGCTTCGAGTGGGATGTTATAGGAAGCAAGACGAATCATTGTAAAAGTGTTGAAACTTAATAGGCCTTTTGCAGGACTTCGATCACGTGACTAGATACGCATAGCAACAACAAATTGGTTAGCAAGCTACTTTCTCGCGCACCTGCTTCAGTGCTAAATATCGCATAGTGTACTGTTGATTTCTGGTTGTAAACGTTTCGGAAATTTGTTGTAGAAGTCATCAGAGATTTACCTATGCTAGATGTCAATCCTGTACAAAGCATATAGAATGATATCGTCAGAATTACGCAGAAATCCGTCGTTAACGTAGCCGTATTTCGGATACAGTATATTATCGTTTTCGGGCTGTAAACGTTCGCAAGTGTCATGGAGATGCGCAAGGATTCAAATATGTTGGATATCTTTGATTCATGAACTATGTAAACTCCTTGCGTCAAAATGATCGACATTGTAGCCGTTATTTGGTAGTCAACTATGATTTTATGACACAAAATTCGACATTGCAGGACATTGACTGCGTGATATTTATTGCAGCATTAAGTTAGGTGTGGATAGTATACTATAGTTGTATTGTAGCGGTAGTTGGTAATCATTGCAGCATTTTGATGATTGATATCGATTGCAATATATATAGGATACTGCTATTTTTAAGCCTAAGAGACAATGACTGCCAGTGCCAGTACGTTGATGTGTTATGAATTCATGCAATGTGCTACATACCATAAATATATTAAATATCCTAAGGTATTGTATGACTTCTCAGTTAAACAATTAAAAATATTTAGACCTCTACACCTATATTACAAGTTATTGATCATTCTGTCATGCTGCCAAGTGCCACTACCCGAAGGAAAATGATCATCAGCTCCAATAGGCCTTTTGCAGGACTTCGATCACGTGACTAGATACGCATAGCAACAACAAATTGGTTAGCAAGCTACTTTCTCGCGCACCTGCTTCAGTGCTAAATATCGCATAGTGTACTGTTGATTTCTGGTTGTAAACGTTTCGGAAATTTGTTGTAGAAGTCATCAGAGATTTACCTATGCTAGATGTCAATCCTGTACAAAGCACATAGAATGATATCGTCAGAATTACGCAGAAATCCGTCGTTAACGTAGCCGTATTTCGGATACAGTATATTATCGTTTTCGGGCTGTAAACGTTCGCAAGTGTCATGGAGATGCGCAAGGACTCAAATATGTTGGATGTCTTTGATTCATGAACTATGTAAACTCCTTGCGTCAAAATGATCGACATTGTAGCCGTTATTTGGTAGTCAACTATGATTTTATGACACAAAACTCGACATTGCAGGACATTGACTGCGTGATATTTATTGCAGCATTAAGTTAGGTGTGGATAGTATACTATGGTTGTATTGTAGCGGTAGTTGGTAATCATTGCAGCATTTTGATGATTGATATCGATTGCAATATATATAGGATACTGCTATTTTTAAGCCTAGGAGACAATGACTGCCAGTGCCAGTACGTTGATGTGTTATGAATTCATGCAATGTGCTACATACCATAAATATATTAAATATCCTAAGCTATTGTATGACTTCTCAGTTGAACAATTAAAAATATTTAGACCTCTACACCTATATTACAAGTTATTGATCATTCTGTCATGCTGCCAAGTGCCACTACCCGAAGGAAAATGATCATCAGCTCCAATTGAGGGTGAAACAAACTGTCCCGGGGCCTGGATTACTTGATTGATTGCCTGGATTGGATTACTTCACTCTATGGCACAGTGCAAATATCTTGAGTTTCAAGACATATGGCTATACCACATGCATACGGATTAATGATCTGATGGATTATCCCAAGAGAGCCGAACATAGGCAACTAAGAAATTGATGATGCCCTCGTCAAGAATTCAGCCTGGAGCCGAATATTATCACCACATAAAATTTGGTCATGCGGTGGAAGGCAGCGTGGTTTCATGCCAACAGAAAATGTCAGCAGATGATCTGACCACTGACTAACTGTCCTGAACTTCTTTCCCGATGTTGATGTCTGCTTTGAAAATGATATTTCATTTGTGTACAGCAAGACAAGCGCTCTTCCGTGGATGCTATGAATATGTCTAGACAAGTGGCTATGGAGGTAGAGGAAAATACATAGGCATAACAGTCTCGGCAGTTATTGAACTTGATAAGGTTAACATCCATTTTTCTTCAACTATGTTTTATGCTCTGGGTATCGAATGCACAAAAATTAATAAATCGATCTTTGCAAGTTTATTTGTAAATTCAATGAATCAAAGAATATCATAAGTTCAGAATATTACAGAGTCAATGCGAAAGAAACAATGTTAGTCGTCTTTAGAGGATGTTTCTGAGTTGGTTGAGCCAATACACAGAGGGGGTCAGCAACGAAGTACTATTTTACCTGAGTACTAGCGTCATTATGAGTTTAGGCTACTATCACTTCTACTTGACACTTTTAAGGTAGTACTTTTTTGTCAGGTTTGGGATTTTGTCAACTAGAAAGTAGCTTTGGCGCATATTTGCATCCCCTCCAAGCGTGAGGTTGTCATAACAACTGGGCAAAATAGCCCCAGTACCATGGTAACTAAATTAATTTTTGAAAATTGCACTTATTCGTGGTGTCGTCACCCTTTTGCGTTGGTCAAGAAGATGCAACATGCAATGTTTACAGTTGTCACATGGCATCAATTTCTAAAACTAAGTGACCCTCAACCAAATCTACTTCATGTAACGAAATTCTTGACCGCTTTTCAGAAATTCATTTCTACTTCCACTTGAAGTACTTTGGACATGTTCTGGAAGTAATTAGTGCTACTTGTACTGGAGTATAAATTAAGGCATTACTTCTACTCGGTTCCCATCAATGACCACGTTTGGGTATAGGATGACCGATCTTGTCACTGCGTTTGAGCTGCTCTAAGAGTTATATAATAGTTACTTCCCTTAGTTCGCTAAATATCGCACCTATGTGACATCAACCATTTATCAAAATCGAGTGTGATTTGCCAAATCCACTTCAATCGCAGTTGCGAAGTAGTGGTAATAAAATTGGCATTGTATAAGGCAACAATAAAGTGCACTGATTTGCTTAGTCTTGACGGCAGGTTCTCCCAAAAGATACTTCCGATGTGTTCAGCGACATTTGTTTTATAGCAGCACGCCAGCATCCAAACCAGCAGACAGTATATCCTGATCCTTGCGGGTCCCGGCTGCTTCAGCCATATCTTCCATCCAAAATCAGGCTCCACAACAGACAAATAGTACTGCTTGAACTAACAAATACTCTTACCAGAATATAAGCCAATCGCTTTACTTCAAATGCATAAATTTAAGTACATATGATCAGAGTTGAGTACCGTAATACAACTACGTTACCGATGGATTTCTGCGTAATTCTGACGATATCATTCTAAAATCTAAATGCTTTGTACATGATTGACATCTAGCATAGGTGAATCTCTGATTACTTCTACAACAAATTTCCGAAACGTTTACAACCAGAAATCAACAGTACACTATGCGATATTTAGCACTGAAGCAGGTGCGCGAGAAAGTAGCTTGCTAACCAATTTGTTGTTGCTATGCGTATCTAGTCACGTGATCGAAGTCCTGCAAAAGGCCTATTGAGGGTGAAACAAACAGTCCCGGGGCCTGGATTACTTGATTGATTGCCTGGATTGGATTACTTCACTCTATGGCACAGTGCAGATATCTTGAGTTTCAAGACATATGGCTATACCACATGCATACGGATTAATGAACTGATGGATTATCCCAAGAGAGCCGAACATAGGCAACTAAGAAATTGATGATGCCCTCGTCAAGAATTCAGCCTGGAGCCGAATATTATCACCACATAAAATTTGGTCATGCGGTGGAAGGCAGCGTGGTTTCATGCCAACAGAAAATGTCAGCAGATGATCTGACCACTGACTAACTGTCCTGAACTTCTTTCCCGATGTTGATGTCTGCTTTGAAAATGATATTTCATTTGTGTACAGCAAGACAAGCGCTCTTCCGTGGATGCTATGAATATGTCTAGACAAGTGGCTATGGAGGTAGAGGAAAATACATAGGCATAACAGTCTCGGCAGTTATTGAACTTGATAAGGTTAACATCCATTTTTCTTCAACTATTTCTTATGCTCTGGGTATCGAATGCACAAAAATTAATAAATCGATCTTTGCAAGTTTATTTGTAAATTCAATGAATCAAAGAATATCATAAGTTCAGAATATTACAGAGTCAATGCGAAAGAAACAATGTTAGTCGTCTTTAGAGGATGTTTCTGAGTTGGTTGAGCCAATACACAGAGGGGGTCAGCAACGAAGTACTATTTTACCTGAGTACTAGCGTCATTATGAGTTTAGGCTACTATCACTTCTACTTGACACTTTTAAGGTAGTACTTTTTTGTCAGGTTTGGGATTTTGTCAACTAGAAAGTAGCTTTGGCGCATATTTGCATCCCCTCCAAGCGTGAGGTTGTCATAACAACTGGGCAAAATAGCCCCAGTACCATGGTAACTAAATTAATTTTTGAAAATTGCACTTATTCGTGGTGTCGTCACCCTTTTGCGTTGGTCAAGAAGATGCAACATGCAATGTTTACAGTTGTCACATGGCATCAATTTCTAAAACTAAGTGACCCTCAACCAAATCTACTTCATGTAACGAAATTCTTGACCGCTTTTCAGAAATTCATTTCTACTTCCACTTGAAGTACTTTGGACATGTTCTGGAAGTAATTAGTGCTACTTGTACTGGAGTATAAATTAAGGCATTACTTCTACTCGGTTCCCATCAATGACCACGTTTGGGTATAGGATGACCGATCTTGTCACTGCGTTTGAGCTGCTCTAAGAGTTATATAATAGTTACTTCCCTTAGTTCGCTAAATATCGCACCTATGTGACATCAACCATTTATCAAAATCGAGTGTGATTTGCCAAATCCACTTCAATCGCAGTTGCGAAGTAGTGGTAATAAAATTGGCATTGTATAAGGCAACAATAAAGTGCACTGATTTGCTTAGTCTTGACGGCAGGTTCTCCCAAAAGATACTTCCGATGTGTTCAGCGACATTTGTTTTATAGCAGCACGCCAGCATCCAAACCAGCAGACAGTATATCCTGATCCTTGCGGGTCCCGGCTGCTTCAGCCATATCTTCCATCCAAAATCAGGCTCCACAACAGACAAATAGTACTGCTTGAACTAACAAATACTCTTACCAGAATATAAGCCAATCGCTTTACTTCAAATGCATAAATTTAAGTACATATGATCAGAGTTGAGTACCGTAATACAACTACGTTACCGATGGATTTCTGCGTAATTCTGACGATATCATTCTAAAATCTAAATGCTTTGTACATGATTGACATCTAGCATAGGTGAATCTCTGATTACTTCTACAACAAATTTCCGAAACGTTTACAACCAGAAATCAACAGTACACTATGCGATATTTAGCACTGAAGCAGGTGCGCGAGAAAGTAGCTTGCTAACCAATTTGTTGTTGCTATGCGTATCTAGTCACGTGATCGAAGTCCTGCAAAAGGCCTATTGAGGGTGAAACAAACAGTCCCGGGGCCTGGATTACTTGATTGATTGCCTGGATTGGATTACTTCACTCTATGGCACAGTGCAGATATCTTGAGTTTCAAGACATATGGCTATACCACATGCATACGGATTAATGAACTGATGGATTATCCCAAGAGAGCCGAACATAGGCAACTAAGAAATTGATGATGCCCTCGTCAAGAATTCAGCCTGGAGCCGAATATTATCACCACATAAAATTTGGTCATGCGGTGGAAGGCAGCGTGGTTTCATGCCAACAGAAAATGTCAGCAGATGATCTGACCACTGACTAACTGTCCTGAACTTCTTTCCCGATGTTGATGTCTGCTTTGAAAATGATATTTCATTTGTGTACAGCAAGACAAGCGCTCTTCCGTGGATGCTATGAATATGTCTAGACAAGTGGCTATGGAGGTAGAGGAAAATACATAGGCATAACAGTCTCGGCAGTTATTGAACTTGATAAGGTTAACATCCATTTTTCTTCAACTATTTCTTATGCTCTGGGTATCGAATGCACAAAAATTAATAAATCGATCTTCTTTGCAAGTTTATTTGTAAATTCAATGAATCAAAGAATATCATAAGTTCAGAATATTACGGAGTCAATGCGAAAGAAACAATGTTAGTCGTCTTTAGAGGATGTTTCTGAGTTGGTTTAGCCTATACACAGAGGGGGTCAGCAACGAAGTACTATTTTACCTGAGTACTAGCGTCATTATGAGTTTAGGCTACTATCACTTCTACTTGACACTTTTAAGGTAGTACTTTTTTGTCAGGTTTGGGATTTTGTCAACTAGAAAGTAGCTTTGGCGCATGATTGCATCCCCTTCAAGCGTGAGGTTGTCATAACAACTGGGCAAAATAGCCCCAGTACCACGGTAACTAAATTAATTTTTGAAAATTGCACTTATTTGTGGTGTCATCACCCTTTTGCGTTGATCAAGAAGATGCAACATGCAATGTTTACAGTTGTCACATGGCATCAATTTCTAAAACTAAGTGACCCTCAACCAAATCTACTTCATGTAACGAAATTCTTGACCGCTTTTCAGAAATTCATTTCTACTTCCACTTGAAGTACTTTGGACATGTTCTGGAAGTAATTAGTGCTACTTGTACTGGAGTATAAATTAAGGCATTACTTCTACTCGGTTCCCAACAATGACCACGTTGACCACGTCTGGGTATAGGATGACCGATCTTGTCACTGCGTTTGAGCTGCTCTAAGAGTTATATGATAGTTACTTCCCTTAGTTCGCTAAATATCGCACCTATGTGACATCAACTATTTATCAAAATCGAGTGTGATTTGCCAAATCCACTTCAATCGCAGTTGCGAAGTAGTGGTAATAAAATTGGCATTGTATAAGGCAGTGGTCGGGAACCTTTTTTGTCCGAAGAGCCATATTGACCCTATATTTTCCATCTTAACTCCCAAAGAGCCATATATTTAAATCAACTACTACGTCACAATTGGAAAATCGTGACGTTTGTTTGTTTTGGGGTATTCATGGTGTTTGTCGACTGCTGTGGTCATTTGCACCAGGCCGATATTCTTCTTATTTTCCGTAACTGCAGACTTATAGCACGGCCCACCTCTAGGCTTTTGTAAGACACCGCTGACGCGGATGAGGTGGCGAGGAGGAGCCTAGGTAAACCTCCAACACTTAGGTATCGGAATTCGGAAATCGACCTCGGTCGGACTCGAACCCGCACCCGTTGGTGTTGCAGCCGCGGATTATACCACTGCGCTATCTCGCCATGCGAAATCGTGACGTCATGTTAGCGCAAAATTCAAATTCACTATACATCGTTTGCACCGTGTTTTATCTGTAAATACTCGTACTAATCATGCTGGTTGCTTTATTTGAGTAAGGAGTGTGCGAAACTTGAGTCGCATAGATCTTTCGCAAGTTATATATTCCTAATTGCATTGCACTGAGAGGCAAATGATATTTTTCTAAGCTTAAGACAATTAACATCTAGATTTCCAGCAGACGTAGACAACAGCAAACGTACGCTTTTTACAGGTAATGCGTCTTTTGGTAATGTATGGTATTCGTGGTGGCTTTGTAGTCTGATTAGTTCGGTTAAGCTGCATAAAAAATTGAGACTTTCGTCGGTTGTACGAGATCGTAGGTTCGTCTTGATGATATTGTTAAATGCGAGGACCCATGATGACATACGTAGACGGAGCAAAACATGGTCACTACACAGCAGCATTCAGGGGAGGTACGTGAAGCAGTGCCTTACCTGTCTACTAGATTTTGAACATTTATACTACGAAAATCACGCAACTCGCCGCTATTTATTGTTCGAAAATTTATCGTGAAAGGAGAGGTAAGGCATATAGGCAGGCCACTTTAAATTGTACTTTTGGTTCTCAAAAGTACAATTTAGTATAAAATAAAATTTCTGTCGAGTATAAAATAAGGATTTTTTTTGTTTTTTGTTTACCGTTTTCGGTGTTTGTCAGTTCACCGGAGTCTCTAAGAAACGCATTGGCGGGTTTATCGCTTCCGTTTGGGCCCTGCTGGCTCCCACAGGTGCTGCCTGGCGGTTGGGTGGGGAGACCGGCAGCGGTGGGGGTGCAGATGCTGCACGGCACTGGGGTTCTTCCTGCGCAGCGCTGTGTGTGCAGGGTCTCAAAAGATTTGTTGGAACAGTCCTGGGCATTTTCTGTTGCCGTCGATTGTGGTAACAAGCGGAGTACAAATTACTTGGATATTCGTATTCGATTGTATTCAACCAAGGATGGTGATATTCACAACTTTCACGTGATTGCTGTTCCTGTGTTTGGAGCGAAAACTGCCAAACAAATTTGTCAACTGTTTCCATGACAAATGTTCAGGATACAATTGAATAGTATATTCATATTGAAATGAACCCGAATATTTTCGGCTGACACTCGTCAGGGGTAAGTCAGGGGGGTCAGCCGAAAATATTCGGGTTCATTTCAATATGAATATACTATTCAATTGTATATTGGAGTTCTGTACCTCAAAGAAGCTGTTCAAATGTTCAGGAGTTCATCCTCGACTTAGGACTTTTTGTGCAGGCCAAACTTGCTGTTCAAAGGGGAGTCGGCCTTCTGGTTTGCACCCTACTTCATGGCGTCTGTGATCTCCTAGCAAACAACGCGGACATCAAATACAACGAGATACCACCGACGCTCCCGAAGGAACTGGTTAAGTTGCGTCGTTCAGCTGTCTCCGACTTGGTTCGCGAACAGTCAGGACGGCTTCGAGCAGCTGGGTGGGCCGAAGAAAAACTCGAGGATGTCGATACGGAGCACGCTCAACTGCGGGACATCTACAGAGACCATGACAATTTCCGCATTACGTTGGAGGAGGAGGGCCCTGACAGCAGCTTCACGGACGCTTGGGGTGTCCTCGAGGGTATGTACATCCACCTGCTCACCCTAAAGGACTTCTGCGGGACGCTCTCGACCGTGTTTCCAACGACGGCACCAGTGGAGGCGGATTTTCCCGTCATCGGAATTGAAAAGGATGACTACCGGGAGAGCCTGACCGATTTCTCGCTCGAAGGCTGCCTTCATGCTAAACAGTTTCAAGAGCTGCAGAAACTTGTGTGATTTTTGGTTAGATCATTAAACTTGAAATACCGGCAGGTGGAGTAACACAAAACACGAGCTTGTTTTCACATAAAAGTCTCGGTATAGTACCCTCCTACGCCAGGAAAGCCATTTTTCATAAAAGTATAATTTAGCATAATTTAAAATTCTGGTTGAGTATAAAATAAGCTATTTTTGCTAAATTGTACTTAAGTACTCTTTAAAGACCCCTGCATATAGGTGAGGCACGGCCGGGATTAGAATAGCGCAAATCATCGTAAATATCATAGAATTTATAATAACTGCATGATAACACGTACTGGTCAACACATATTATATTTAGGCAGTCAAAGTAAGAGTGGTTTCGGGGGTTCAGAAGGGCACTGATTCCAAATATGACCTTAGTTTTTTCAAATTGACTCCTATTTTAGAGATAACCCATGGGGACGGCATGAGGGTTTTTCATAGTCAATTATCTATTGATGTGCAGAATGAAATTAGATAAAAACTACGATTTTTTTTCTAACCAAGTGAAATATTCAATGGTAAATACAGTAATTTTGGACTTTGGGGTATAAGTATCTTCTGCACAAGAGCCAATCTGGCGAAACTATGTGATATTCGTATTCAGCAACCTCGGAAACCCCCAGAAACGGCTCTCAGATGTACTGCCCATTTTTTTCATCTTATAGACCAGTGTAATAATCGAATGTAATTGTCGTACCGATTTCGATTCGACCTCTCAATTCTCAAAGCATTCGGCGGTAAGACAACGTTGTGGCACACATGACAACATTTGAACAGCAACTACAAAGCTACGCTGTCAATCAAGAACGTGGATATATGACTTTGTTTGTAATTTGAATTTGTAATTGTGAATGTCACTTTCACGGCAATTCATTTCTCGCCGTAGATCAGGAAGACTGCATTGTCATACAGGCGTCGCGTTGTCTGCTATTCTATCAAAGACATGTTTATCCTGCCACAAGAATAATTACACTGGTCATGCTGAAGATTTAATAACAAGTTGCTGCAATATTGATAAAATATACACAAAAATCAAATTTTCGCAAGGAGCCATACTTTATGCCCAAAAGAGCCATATATGGCTCGCGAGCCATAGGTTCCCGACCACTGGTATAAGGCAACAATAAAGTGCACTGATTTGCTTAGTCTTGGCGGCAGGTTCTCCCAAAAGATACTTCCGATGTGTTCAGCGACATTTGTTTTATAGCAGCACACCAGCACCCAAACCAGCAGACAGTATATCCTGATCCTTGCGGGTCCCGGCTGCTTCAGCCATATCTTCCATCCAAAATCAGGCTCCACAACAGACAAATAGTACTGCTTGAACTAACAAATACTCTTACCAGAATATAAGCCAATCGCTTTACTTCAAATGCATAAATTTAAGTACATATGATCAGAGTTGAGTACCGTAATCAGTGGCGTAGTAGCCACTTGGCGGTTCTGGCTCTGCGCCAGGGGCGGCAGGCTCCAAGGGGGCGGCAAAATGAGGCTAACACAGTGTACACAGATGGCTAAAGTAGCGTAATTGGTAGTCCTATAGCTGGCGTCCCGTGAGCTAAAATTTAATCAAACTGGTCTTAAACGAAAGATAGTGTCACGCTAATTCCGAAAACACGAGTTAATATGTTAACATGACAATGGAACCATTCCGAAATAGCCATCAAGAGCGCGTGTTCCTAACAATGGTTGGTTAGTTAATGCAAAGCTACTGCATGTGACACCTTATTTATACTCGTGTCTGGAACTTCATCTGGCCATTGGTGTTTCAATTGAGGGCTGTGCGAGGAGCTTCTCAAAGCTCAAACTGATTAAGCCTTATTTACGTTCTACCATGAATGATGATCGGCTATCAGCTCTATCGATAGCAGTGGTTCTCAACCTTTTTGTCTTCGCGGACCACTTTTGGACCGCCACAGACCCCCGTGGACACCCTCAAGTTTTCGTTCAAAATTAGCTCAATTATCGTGCAACCGCCAACTGTCTCGTGCAAACATTGGTTTTGGGTTACTAATCAACAGCCAGAAAATGAATTTTAACTAAAATAACATCACACTATACGTCGAAATTGGGTAGACTTTTAATATTTCGAAAGGAATTCTCCACCTGTATTTATTGTCTTGAAAATTCTCGTCTTTGATTGGATATGAACGAGTGCCGATAGTCCATTTCCACAAAGATATATTGGTGGCGAATGTAATATTAACGCGTAACGCTTCCGACGATAGCTTTTGGTGTGTGTTTGTAATGAACATATCATGTCCACGCAGCCTATATAGTCATTTCTATCTAGCATATCTCATCTTGAAGGTATTTAGTGGTTATATCACAGAAGAAAATGGACTTCGTGGCGGCGCGGTTTCAATTCCTTCATTGGGACAGATCAGGAAAAAAGTTCAGGAACTTCTATTTCAAACGAATGTTTACAAATTTGCTGCGATTGACAACTGCAAATCCAAATTGCTATCTTCAACATTTAATTTTTCAGAAACCTTACCAAAACATTTATAAACAGCAATATATGTTTGCATCGGCATGCCATTAGTAAGTTGACAATAAAATGAGTTTGCACAGTCGGATATTTCATCTCAGACGACCATTTTAATGACGTGAGTCCTAAAGTTTTAGTAATTATGAAGCGAAGCGAAAACTGTCCCATGCTTTTCCTAATTAAAAAAATGTAAATTAGGTTACCAATGACTTTACAATGACCAGAGGCTTCGTAGACCCACCAGGGGCCCGCGGATCCCCGGATGAGAACCACTGGTCTATAGAAAGAGACTACGTTCAAAATATTGAATTTGAGGATATTATCGCTGGTTTTTCGTCGCCAAAGCCCGAAAAGTTAAGTTTTGAGACGGCTATTGATTTTCTATTTGCACGTAATACATTCGTTCGCTATTTCTTGTCCTTAATATTTTTGGCCTTATTAATGTTGAGACGGTGAGGCTGAGACGCGGCGCGGCGCATTACTTGTAATTATTTTTATTGACAAGATTGTTTGAACATATGAATCTATATTGATATTAGCTGCGGTCTACTTAGGGGGCGGCATTTTAAGCGAAAGCCAGGGGCGGCAGCACATGCTGCTACGCCAGTGACCGTAATACAACTACGTTACCGATGGATTTCTGCGTAATTCTGACGATATCATTCTAAATGCTTCGTACATGATTGACATCTAGCATAGGTGAATCTCTGATGACTTCTACAACAAATTTCCGAAACGTTTACAACCAGAAATCAACAGTACACTATGCGATATTTAGCATTGAAGCAAGTGCACAAAAAAGTAGCTTGCTAACCAATTTGTTGTTGCTATGCGTATCTAGTCACGTGAGCGAAGTCCTGCAAAAGGCCTATTACGTCTGTAATTCCGTCATTAAAGTTGACTACGCATAGGTACGTGCTACGCTCCCGCAAAACAGATTCATCCGAAGTCGGTATAGAACTGCGTTAGTTTTAAAGGTGTTCCATCATGAAATGTGTGATGAAATTTGATATGTTCCATTGTCATAATGTCCTACACCTGTGAATCAATTTTCAAGTTAGGCATTCAATGTTTAGCATGGTAATTCCATTATTAAAGTTGACTATGCATAGGTACGTGCTACGATCCCGCAAAACAGATTTACGCAAAAGTCGGTATAGAACTGCGTTAGTTTTAAAGTTGTTCAATCATGAAATGCGTAACAAAATTTGACATGGTGCATTGCCATAATGTCTTACAACTGCGTACCGAGTTTGAAGGTCGGGAGTCGATCATTAGCATGGTAATTCCGTTATTAAAGTTGACTATGTATAGGTACGTGATACGCTACCGAAAAACACATTTATGCAAAAGTCGGTATAGAACTGCGTTAGTTTTGAAGTTGTTCCGTCATGAAATGTTTGACGAGATTTTATGTGGTGCATTGACATAATGTCCTACAACTGCATACCACGTTTCAAGGTGGGGAGTCGATTATTAACATGGTAATTCCGTTATTAATTTGACTATGTATAGGTATATGCTATGTTCACGCAAAACAGATATGCGTAAAAGACGGTATTCGACTGCGTTAGTTTTAAAGGTGTTCCATCATTAGATGGGTGATGAAATTTAGCATGGTGCATTGCCATAATGTCCTACAACTACGTATCAAGTTTCGAGTTGGGATTCAATGTTAATCATGGTAATTCCGTTAATAAAGTTGACTATGTATAGGTAGGTGCTATACGCTCCCGCAAAACAGATGTACGCAAAAAGTCGATGTAGAGCCGCGTTAGTTTTAAAGTTGTTCCATCATGAAATGTGTGATGAAATTTGGTATGCTGCATGATCACAATGTCCTACACCTACGTACCAAGTTTCAAGGTGAGGAGTCATATATTAGCATGGTAATTCCGCTATTAAAGCTGACTTGGTACACGCTACCGAAAAACAGATTTACGCAAAAGTTGGTATAGAACTGCGTTAGTTTTAAAGTTGTTCTATCATGAAATGTGTGACGAAATTTTGTATGCTGCATAATCACCATGTCCTACAACTACGTACCAAGTTTCAAGGTGGGTAGTCACATATTAGCATGGTAATTCCGTTATTAAAGCTGACTATGTATAGGTACACGCTACCGAAAAACAGATTTACGCAAAAGTTGGTATAGAACTGCGTTAGTTTTATAGTTGTTCCATCATAAAATGTCTTTAGTGCATCGGAATAGTGTATTTTCGATCTACTTTACAAATTCATACGATTTTTCTTGTCGCGTTCCAGGATAAAATGTACTTTTTCGCGCTTTTTTATTTTTTAGTTTTTATTAAAATTAGTATTCATTTAAAAAAAACGTCGTGTAAAGGTAAAGTACTTGTGCATTTCGTAGTACTCAAGTATAAGTTTTTAAACTATTAACTTGACAAAATTTTCAGAATACCGACTTTTACGTGAAGGTCGAATAATTTTTTAAGCTCAGATATAGCGTATCAGGACTTCGTGATTTTTTTGATTAGTTTATATTCCGAATTTTATCTAAAACTGAAACTGTTAAGTACTACTAAAAGTGCGAAATTGGTTACCGAAATTTTCGATTAGTTTATATTCCGAATGTTATTTAAAACTGAAACTGTTAAGTACTATTAAAAGTGTTATAAAATATGAAAAAGTATACAAGTAGAATTATTATTATGTCATGAATAAGTAGTTTACAAATTCATACAAGTTTTCTAGTTGCGTTCCGGGATAAAATGTAATTTTTCGCTCTTATTTATTTTTTATTTTTTTAATAAAATTAGTATTCATTTTACAAAAAAACGTCGTGTAGAGGTAAAGTACTTGTACATTTCGTAGTGCTCAAGTATAAGTTTTCAAACTATTAACTTGATAAAATTTTCAGAATAGCGACTTTTGCGTAAAGTCTGTCTTGCATTTAGTTGCCAGCTCTGAAAGCAAGCAAAGTTTGTGGTATTTGCGCAACATCAAAATTCGTACACTTCACGCTTATCTTGTGTCGTAAACATAAGTTAGTTAACAATATTTCGAATCGTGGGTATGAATAATTTTTAAAAAACCTAAATATGCCGCATCCAAACTTCGTAAATTTTTTCGGTTAGTTTTTTCGTTTCAATCTACTTTAAAAGACTCATTCAGACGTACCTCGAACCTACGTGAACACTTGTTCATTGGAACTTGAGTCCAACACCAAAAAGCTCTACTTTACAAAATTTTCGGAGTACCGACTTTTTTGGGTAAATTCTGTTATGCGCTTAGTTACTAACTCTGAAAGCAAGCAAAGTTTGTGGTATTTGATCAACATGGAAATTCGTGCACTTTGCGATGATAATTTAAAATACAGAGTATTAAAGTCATTAATGCATCGGTCGCAATTCCGCTCGAATACAAGTACAAGTAGAGATTTCAAAGTAAGTAAGTGGTTATGTTCGTATACTAACCCCACTTCTACGTAACGATTTTTCAGTAAGTAGTTATGTTTCTAGGCTACTTATACTTCTATTTAACGGGTTTTCATACAAATCTGCTTACTTTTAGAACTTTATATTTTGTGAAGTAGAGAGTAGTTTAAGGTTATGTTTGTATAACCTTGACGAGTGCTATTGTCACACTCGATCACCATCTTTAAATCATGGCTATCTCAATGATGTTGACTAAATGTACGGCTTCAGAACGCGCTAATTAGACCTTATCGTTATAACGCCGGGGTTCGCGTACAGGCATCGAAAGTGTTTGTATAATTAAAGCCCTGCGAATCGCACGCCTGCGGCTATAGTTCGTTCGATTATTTTCGCCTTGGGATTCGCGTATATGCTACTAAGCTGTTACGACTTCGGAACGCGCACATGCGAGTGATTTGTTTCCGTAGCTCCGAACTTGAGAATCGCTTGCCCGCGTCTAATGAAAATAAGTCATAAAATATGGAGCCTGCAGATACCACAACTTGTATACATAAAATCAAGTTTAAAAATATGGGCGGATGAGTTATCTCTGACCAATAGAGTATTATAACCGCCTATAGTTTAGTGGGATATTGCTATAATGTATATCCAAACAATCGTTGCAGACTCTGGGTCCTTATCACAAAAAAATCATGCATCAGAAGCGTAGGGGTTAATATTATCAAGTCGCAGCGCTCAAAATCACATTTTATATTAAGCAATTAGTGATGATGCGTAGAATTTTGATATATCATCATAAAACCACACCTAGTTCAGCGTTGCTCATATTATCCGTGAAAATACAAAGTCCTAAATACACATAATAATAATATCTGGCGGATATAGCCTTGCATAGACATCATAGTTTTTGGTTATCATGACAATAACTGGTTTCCGTTAGCGAAGTGTTATTGCAGATATAAATACGCACATAAACGAAACCGCGATCTTTCTACACTCAAAATCGCATTTTATATTAATTAATTTGTGATGATGTTGCTGCCCAATCACTATCAGAGCTCACGTGAACATGGATAGTCTAAAATACGCTTAAAATCATGCCTAGTTGATCGCGCGGAATGTATGTAGAATTTTAATATATTCCGATAAAACCACACATATAGTTCAACGTGGATGAGTGTCATTGCTCTAGTGTTCTCGTGAACATAGATAGTCTTAAATACACATACAATCATGCGAAGTTGATCGTGCGAAATGTGAGTAGAATTTGAATATATCATCATAAAAACCGCGCCTAGTTCAACGTTGATGACTGCTATCTGAGAGCTCATATTATCCGCGAAAATACAAAGTCCTAAATACACATAATAGAATATCTTTCAAATATGAAATCTCATTATCAAGTTGCATTCGCAGAATTCCCCAAAATCATTGAGTAATTAATGCCTATTCAATTGTATACTGAAGTTCTGTACCTCCAAGAAGCTCTATTTCTCGGAAGCAAGTTATTCAATACATATTGCTAAATACACATGGAAAATCGGTATTGAATTCACAAAACATTAGAATATCATACCCCCAAAATTTCTATGTTTGCCAAACTACAATAGCGAGGAATTAGACGGAAGCGACGTAATGATTAATACCTAAAAATGATTTACTTAATGATATCTCGAGACATGTGGATTATTAATTTTTTTAAATTAAAATATAGTGTATCGGAACTTCGTGAATTTCTCGAAAGCAAGTTATTATCAAGTCTCGGAATTTAATCATCTAACGTATAATGAATGTTATTTATTTCTCGGAAGCAAATTATACAATACATATTGGTAAATACGCATGGAAAATCGGTATTGAAATTCATAAAACATTAGAATATCTGATACATATAGTGTTAAATACGCATCGCGATAGTCTAGTGGCAAGCGACGAACATAAATAGCCTCAGGGGCGGGGATTGGTGCGTCTATAATCCAGGTACCCTCACTACTAACGGCCCATCGCTGACCTCACTGCATAAGCGGTGTCGCACGAAAAGCCCGGACGGATAAAGGGGAGTCGAGCTTGGAATAATCGACAGCAACAGATACTGAAACGGACGCACGGAAGAGAGAGTGAAAGATAGTGGATGCATGCGAGACTGGAAGTCGTCCGCGAATCGTACAAAAGTGAAAAAGACCAACGAACTTTACAAGATTCATGCTCTGGGCACAAATGACCAAATAGGCGATAAGTGCTAAATACTGTTCAATAAAAAAATTAAAAAAATAACGGCGAAAACTTTCCATGAATGATGATTAAGTCGGGTAATAATATTGGTAGTTGCATATATATTGATATAAATTTTTTATCCTTCCTCAGCCTATGTAGTCAGAGTAACGACATAGTTGAGTCACTCCTGAGTGAGCTGTTGTCTCTCAAAATTTACGGCCCGTTATAATAATTAAACATATTCGACCGGGCCCGTTGGCATAATTACTTCTTTGCATGTTGTTATTTCACGACCTCCAGTGTCTGCTATGTCAAAAGATATTGAAATCGCCCATGCGTACTAAACTAAAAGACGTACATGATTCCAAATTGGTATTTCTTCAATGCCAAATAATTTTTCGCTGCGGGACGGCATTTGTCCTGTGGGGTTCAGATTGCCAGGATAGGAAGATTCGGCACCAGCCATTTAGGCACTAATGGACGATAAGACATGTACCGGTATATATCGAAGTTTTCGGTCAACATAAGGGCAGTCCTTTTCGGCCAAGGTTTTGTCACTACCGAACTTTTGGCACACTTCTCGGTGTCCCATGTAGGCCTAAACTTTATGTCTTGATGCGTCGTAGCGTGGAAATGCCTATTATCATTATTATATCCATAGACACTAAATCGCGCGTAGCGCAAGAATTGCCGTATAAAATTAATTTTTATTGAATGTGTAAAATAAGACCAACAATCCAACTATATGTGACACAAAAGAGAAGTTGATATAATGCAATGCAGTAACTCACCCGGCGTAAGAACCACTCCGTCCAAAAAAAGAAGCCGTTATAACAACTGTTGTTCCAGTTGGGCAAGTAATCGTTCCTGTAGCACCTTCACAAATAACCTGGTCTACCTCAGTCGCCATGTTGAATGGATGGTTGTGAGCTTGCTGGCGACTTGTCACTAATTCCAATCAACTTACAATAGCATCTGAAAATTGCATTCAATATTTTCCAATCCAAATAGCAGGTCAGATGCGTCGTTCCGAAAATACGGGGAGGCGAAAATTTGCGTCGAGGTTGATAAGAGCGTGATGAGTCGAAACATGTTGGGAGCCGCTGCCCTAGACTAAAGCATCTCAACGACCGGAAGCGACCATTCTTTCATAATTGCGAAGAAAGCTAGAGGGGCTAGACCAGGGGCGGGCAAAATACGGCCCGCGAAAGTCTCAAGAAGATATTATGCGTATACTGAAATGTAATTTTTGCAGCGACTTGTCAATACTTTTTCCTAATATATTTACCCATTACAACGAAAAGTTTATGGTCTAACTATGGTAGTTATTTTATTGCCGACGTATAGTAGCCTGATCTCAAGGGCCACACATTTTTAAAGGTTTCAGTTGGTAAACATCACACAAATCCAAAACAGAAATAACATAATTCAGATCACGAGTGCGGTTTAGAAATTGAGAACTCCAGTAATTTTATTGCTTTTGTTACCGTATTTGGGACGCCGCTTCGCACGTGTTTTAGGTATAGATAAGTTCTCGATGTGTAGAAGTATTTTATATTAACTATATACCGTAGAAGCGTATCTTGAAGGTAGCATAGTTAGCATGCTGCCAGCATTGTCTGTCCCGGAGGTAAACCAAACGTAGAATCAGCAAATCTATGAGCAGATCGTTCCTCACAGCTTCAAATTTAAATCCGCTTCTAAGAATCGACACAGCCGCCTTTCATCCCAAATTTTACCAAATTGGTCATTGAGGATGACTAGCTTAAGAAATCTTGTCAATGCTTCTGACGCGTGTACGTTATCATTAAATTATTGTTTGATTTGTTTTAAATACATAGATATCATCTCCATAATTCTCCGGTCCCTATTTAATTACATAAAAATATTGCGCTTTAGCTAATAATTTTAATTTAATATAGTGCGGCCCGCGAATGGATTCAGATGTTGAATGCGGCCCGCGAGCTGAAAAGTTTGCCCACCCCTGGGCTAGACTCATTTCTGTAACTTATGTTTTAATATATATTATTAGCCTACTAATATTTTGTGGGATTGTCAATTCGCGTTCTCACTTGATAAAGATCAAAATCATCTAAATCAGTGGTTCTCAACCGCCGTTCCGCGACGACATTCCTGCCGGTCCGCCAGGTATATTATAATTTCATACCTTAATTTCAAGATGCAATGTTGAAGGCGATAAGTACAGAACAGATACGAGCTCATCGCTAAACAGTGCAGTTTGCGCGATCATTCGTTTTGAATTCATTCATTTTGTGTAGGGCCGTAACTGGGGAACTCCAAACCGCCCAATTGGAGAGGGGCCGAGCTTGAAAAGGGCCCAAAATTATTTTGCAAATGAATATAAATCATAGCGTATTTTTTTAAAAACTTTATCCAACATTTTTCAATTTCTTTTCGCGCTTTGCGCGATTTAGTGTCATTGAATGTCTTGCATATTAGGTTCCCTTCTCCAAGAAATACGCATGATTTATAGAAATAGGCATTTCGGCGTCAGCCATTAGCGCGCCACGACGTACCAACACATAATGAGGTTTACGCTAACATGGGACTCCGAAAGGCCGGGTTGTAATGACTCGAGTCACGATATTCAGATGACTCGACTTGATTCGAGTTATTTTCTCAAAATACGGAAACGACTCGACTCGACTCGAGTCAATCTGTGTATTGACTCGACTTGGACTCGAGTCAATGTGCATGATTCGAACCAAGTCATATGAGTCGAGACTCAGACGGCCAGGACGGACATTTCATTGTAATTTCGAACAATATTGAAGCAACCACAATATTGGGATCTCGTCTATTAGTACTCGTACTTGAAAATGCGACCAAAAACGGCTGAAAGTGAGGAAAATTAGGATATTATCAATGCGAACCATTCGATATCATCAAACAGAGTTCTAAAACGTGGGTTTAACAAGACTTTAACTGGTGACGTACCTAAAGAAAATCACGGTAATCACTAATAAGGCACTACGCGTGTGCTGTGGTGCGATGAAAAGCACTCCGATATGTTCGATAGAAGCGTCGTGCAACGAAATGCCTATACACATAAGACACCAGTTACTTTGTTTGAAATACCGATATGAAACTTCAACTAAGTCAAACCACCCAAACTCCAAATTACTCCAGACAACGTGGGAAGTCACATACTGCCTATTGAGAAACAGATATTGTACGTTCAACTTCTTGACAAGATCGATCCCACTCGACGACCAGTGTATTCGCGGCAGGGAACTCGTTCGAGCAGCATCTTGGACAATCGGTGATTTACAGGTTGATTTGTCATTATCACGAATGATCATTGATCAATCGTCACTCATTCCGATACATTGTGGACGTAGCCTATACTGAACTAATGGGCTCATACCCAAACCATTTACATGTTTTCACAGACGGATCGAAGACCACGGATGCCACTGGTTATGCGATATACGTAAAAGATCGGAATGTAACAATATCCCACAAATGCCAAGGAGCTCTGTCGTCATTCTCAGTAGAACATATGCCATATTAGCCGCTCTTTATTGGATCAAAACGAATAACGTTAGCCAAGCTGTCGTATAGCTAATTATCGAACAGATGGGCCTTTTATCGTTAATCAAATCGTTAATGTTCTCAACAGGTTGACGAGAGAAGGAAAGGCAATCACGCTCAAACGGATTCCGGGCCACGCAGGAATTCCCGGAAATGAAGTAGGTAAGTAAGTATTCGTCTGGCCAAGGAGGCGACATCATCACATGGTGCCATCACAATTCATGACATCCCTATAGAATAGACAATAGACCAGTGCTCTTCAACCGGGGTTGTCGTACACCCTAGGGTGTACCAGAATTTGCAAAGGGTGTACCACTCGGATGGGGTGTGCAGGGGTGTACAAGATCCGAATTACAATGAGCCGATGGCTAGCTATCACAAAGGCAGGTTTATGGGTCAGTACAGGTTGACGCACAGGTGAATGAGCAATATAGTACGATGTTATCTCAAGTGTAATACTGTACACCGCTTGATTGTGATGTCATAAGCAAATATTTCTCCTATCCATTTAGCCGTCGGCAGCAGACCAATGGTTCCGTTTGGTGTTGGAAAGTATGCAGCAAACGTGTGTTCAGTTAGTCATTTGTCTTTTAGTGATTTTGAGGAAACCGCCGTGATAGCTCAGACTTCTTGAATCGGTACTTCCTACCCGACGTTAATAAATACCGCAATGCACATAAATGAAGTGACGCAGCCAGCCAGGGTCGAAACAGCTTCCATGTTGAAATCAAAACCCTTTTGTTTTAAAATGCCGATTTTATGTCCAATAGTTCGCCATACATTTGTAATTTAGTATTTTGTCATTAGTGATGCAAATTAGCGACAATAGACTGTGCATAGCGGCATACAATCTGAGGTTGCTGACATCTCTTGCAGCCCATGTTTGCTGTTTGTTTGGGGGTATTCCTGGTGATTGTCGACTAGCCTACTATGGTCATTTACACCAGGCCGATATTCTTCTTATTTTCCGTAACTGCCGACTTATAGCACGGCCCACCTCCAGGCTTTTGTAAGACACCGCTGGCGCGTATGAAGTAGGTAAACCTCCAATACTTAGGTATCGGAATTCGGAAGTCGACCTCGGTCGGAGTCGAACCCGCACCCATTGGTGTTGCAGCCGCGGATTATACCACTGCGCTATCTCGCCACCTTGCAGCCATGTGCTACTATCGACTGTGTGTGGTCTGGGGCAGGCCTGATACGCAGTAGGCTGGTGCGCCTGCTATCATCGCTGATCTGAATTACCGCTTCTGCACCAGTAGCTTTACCTACTCTCTCCCCAATACTGTTACATTTAGGTTGATTATCGTTCGTAATGTCATGCTGTTTTTGAGCTGACACGAAATAAATTCCAACTTGCGTGGCGGACGGCCTAACTGGCTGCAAATAGACTCTGTGACCAAATACTATTTTATTCAAATCCAAATTTTTTGACGGCAATAACTCCGCTTCTACTGGTTGGAATTGAACCAAATTTGAAGAACATCGTTTTTATAGACAACCTAATACTTTCATGGGGTGAACAGAAAAATTTCAAATTTTTCGTTATTTATTTTTATATAATAAATAGAAACTTTCTTCTCCCGTAGCAATGCGGCTACTGGTTGGAATTGAACCCAATTTGGTGTGTAGGCTTAAGTTAGGTAACCTAACAATTTTATCAAGTAGCCAATACGATTTGAGAAAAAAAGTCACTTTTGAAGACCCCTAATGAACAGGGGTGTACGAGTTTTGAGCAAACGTTAAAAGGGTGTACCACGTCGAAAAAGGTTGAAGAGCACTGGAATAGACGATACAAAGAAAATCGCTCTATTTGGAACCGGGAATATCTCGATTCAGAAACAGAAAGCCATTACAAAATCTTCCGACCCAATCTGGAGGTGAAATTACCATCAGTCCCACCACGACGCAACGAAGCTACGTTGTTTCGACTATGCACCGGTCACTGCGTACTCAATACACATCTCCACCACATTGGCTGCTTGGAATCACCATTGTGCGAGCATTGCGGCGAATTAGAAACGGTCGAACACTATATTATGACCTGCTCACATCTGACTGAGATAAGAAGAAAGTTACAACGTATCGCGCAGACAAAGAACGTACCGTTCCAGCTATATAACCTTTTAACGGACAGTAGGGCTGGGCAAAATCGAATACCTAAGTGAGAGAGTCTTTATTTTCATCCAACCAAAATACATAACACACGGCAGTGATGGTGGTACAGAAAATATGCTTGCACAGTATTCGGTATTAGATAGGAATGATCGATAAGACCGTGAAGGTCATCTAGTCTGATCACACCAGCATCAAACAGGTACACTTGACTCTAAGCCAGTGATTCCCAACCGCGGCCCTGAGAGCCGCATGCGGCCCCCAGCTAGCCTTCTTGCGGCCCCCAGAAAAATATTGAGAAATCGACTTTTGCTTGGCTTGGAGTCTGGAGTTTTCAATTAGGATTGCAGGAAAGTTGTGAGTAGACTGCTAAGATTACGTCACTGCTGTTTCAATGTAATGTGCGCTAACTTTCCTGTTGAACGAGCAGTACCTACAGGTATAGATATAGGTATTGACAGAACCGTAACTGCCGCACCTCAAGCCCCCAAATTGGGGGGAGCGAGCTCGAAGGGGGCCCAAAATTATTTAGTGAATTAGCATAAATTATAGAGTATTTTATGAAATTTTATGCAACTTTTTCAAAAATTTTTCGCGCTGCGCGCGATTTCAAATCTCAAAATACCTTAATTATTGGGTGGGTACTCTTCCATCAAGATAAAATACGCAAGATCTATAGAAATGGGCATATCGGCGTTGGCCATTACCGCGCCACGACGCACGAAGACATATAAAGTTTTAGGCCATGTAACATGCGACTCCAAGAAGTGTGCCAGAACGATCGGCAGCGAGGAAACCTTGGCCGAAAAGGACTGCCCTTACGCTGACCGAAAATTTCGTTATGTATATACAAAATACATATAGGAAGCCTATAATTGACCATAGGCGCCTAAACGACTCGCGCCGAATGTTCCTGTCTTGGCAATCTGAACCTCACGAGACAAATAGGCTACCATCCCGCAGGGAAGAATTATATGCCAGTGAAGAACTACCAATTTGAAATCGTGTGCATCTTTTAGTTTAGTACGTTTGGGCGATTCTATATTTTTTGATATAGCAGACTGGAGGTCACGAAATAACATCATGTAACGAAGTCGTACCAAGGTGTCCGCCCGTCCGAATATGTTTAATTATTATTTACGGGCCCTACAGTTTCCAAGACACTTCACTCAGCTCTACCGGTAAATCTGATTACGTGAGCAGAGAGGACAAGTAATTGATAGCAATATTTATGCAATTCCCGATCTTAGTGACCTATTTTATTTTGAATTATCGAAAATTTTCGCACTCCACGCTGGCTCACTAAACGGTGATCCTGATTTCGTGGCAGAAGCGAACAACGGGATACTTTGGTATTTTTTCGACCATACCGATTTCATTGCACTTCTTGACAATGTTGTGGGATGATCATGACTTCGGAAATATGTTATTACCAGTAACGTTCGTAGCTTTGTACTATTTCTTGTAAACTGCGGCACGACCAATCAAGGTTTCAGGACTTCCTCAGTGGAAAATAGTATCAAAACAATAATTCTCGTTGGTAAATTAACTTTTACTTGCGAGAAGCGTATAATTTCAGTACTCGAAAAATTCGTCTTTTACTACTCGACTCGAATCATTAAAATTAATACTCGATTCAGATTCGAGTACTCGAATCATTGTGCCCAGCCCTAACGGACAGCAACATTATCGCCGATCTACTGGACTTTATACGAGAGTCAAAGCTTCGCATTTAACTACGTACTCATTTTGTGTTTTCATGCCTTTTCTTGCCATCATATTGATCAAAATGTCTAAATCACCGTGGTGCAAAAAGCCTTCGATGCGAAAAGCACCACTAAATGTTTTTATACGTAATAACAACAAAATGACTTGGACTCGGACTTGACTCTCTACTCGCTGACTTGGACTCAAACTTGACTCGGTGGTGAATTGAAAATGACTATAGATTTGATTCGAGTCAAAACTATAAAAGTAAGATTGACTTATGACTCGAAGTCTTGTGACTTGGTTACAACCCTGCCGAAAGGCGTGCCAAAATTTCGGCAGCGAGAAAACCGATTAAGTCATGAATGATCAAAAATTTTCGCTATTGGCGCGATTAAGCTACATAAACTCTCTGCTTACACTGAGTAGAATGAATGTGCTCACTAGTACAGGTGAAAACCTCCACCCAACTGCAGGGTCTGGGGGCGAAGCCCCCGGAAGTTTTGCTTATCGCCTTGTGGGGGCCCAAGACCAACGTTTTTGGGGGTGGGCTGACGAAGTGATTTTTCGGCCCGGATTTTAGCATGGCCGGTATAGCTTCTGTAAGGTGTTTTCTTGTGGTACGCATTGTATTCGTAGCTGCCAGAGTAGCCTGCATCTGGTGGTAGTGGGCAATGAGCAAGGTAGCACGACAATGTGCTTGATTCGACTCCGAAACGCTTCTTCTCTTGATATTGTCAAAAGGAAGAATATTATTCGAGTTGGCGTGGTCGGTTAAACCCACGGCCTTCGGCGCGAAAGACTGTAAACGACTCTCGGCGGTATCACGTTTATCTGGACAAGGCAATTCTACCTCGACTCAGCAGACTCACTACCATAAATTGTCACTCTCTAGCACCATATAATTGCAAAAAACGGTTGCATACTCTACATTTTGGCTTCAATTCAATTTTGAAAGTTCACCGGTCCGCCAGACATTTTTTGAAATTTTACCGGTCCGCAGGGTGAAAAAGGTTGAGAACCACTGATCTAAATAACAATCTAAAGAACTTACTACTATAATTCTGGAGATTGTGTAATGTGTACATTCTAATGAGAAAGACTTCGGATCTATACGTATAAGCCTAGGAGCCTGTAATCTTGACTATATTCCACCAAACAGATAGGCCTACTATGAGAGTTCAGATACACATGCCATTGCCATATCAGAAGAATACAGGATGAAACCAACAGCGACAGGGGTTCTCGAAGTTATTTTTCAACTGCGTACCCTTTCGATTGATCCACATTCTACATGTATATGGCGTAGCCTACCCCATAACATAATGTTGCATAAAGTGTACGCCACTATATTAACAAAACACAACAAACTATGTTTACACATTCAAAAATAATTCATTCGGAGGGACGCTGCGCTTGACGCTATTCCACGAGTAAATATATTCTTGAAACTGTTTTGGAAGGCACACGCATAAATTATGTTCGGTCGCGAAATTTGTTCTTCATCAGGCACAATGCACAATGTACAATGTACATTGTACATGTCCTAATGCACATGCTTGAAAAACCTTGGTCGCAAGTCACAACTGTAAATGCACGGGAAGACGGACAGACAGATTCGTACAATGCGAGTTGGCACAAATATTCAAAAAAGACAATTACAGCGATACAGCCACAGTCGAGACGCGTGGTCTTCTAGTCAGCTGTAGTCATGGCGTAATGATGGTACTGGTACATCAATAATAGCATATAACTGTCGGTCGGAAAAGCAAAAGATTCCCCGCACATACCACTTTACGTTACGACTTTGCCATACTAGACGAGTCCCATTAGCCTGCTTATCACAGAACATGAGCAAAACAATGACGATTGCAATATCGGCACATCGCCGATCAAGTAGCCTTCATAATAAGCAAATAACACTGGTTTTGGTAGAACTGATCCCACATCTACAGCAGGTACAAAGTATTAACTCTCATCGCCGCGGCAGTAGAGAAACAGAAATTCATTACAGTTCATGTAGATGAGGTGAGCAACGTTACATGACAATGGAAAAGCATTTGGTTTAAGCCTTGATAAACGCTATAATGTGTAAGCTTAAACTTTTTTCTCGCTTGTCACAGAAACGTTAAAACCGCTGATGCAGAAAAATGAAGTTGATCGCGTAACCCCGAAAATTCTCTCGCGTGCCCCAGTTTGAGAACCCCCAGAACACTCTGGGTCACCAACAACAACATGGGTAAAATGGGCACTTCTCCAACTTCGTAGGTGCCGCGAACGTAATATTACGGTATGCAAACATAAATTAGTTATACGCGTTAGGAGAGGTTCTACGATACTGCGTCTCCCACTGAACCGTTTTACTATCCAACTCTGGCATAAACATATTTACTTAGTATCTTGAATAACTGATTGGTGGTACAAAACTTAAACACGGCTTTTAACAGTAAATTCATATTTATTGACTCGAAGAACTTTTCGCGTGCCTCTTATCAAGAGCAACCAGCACGATAGAGGATACAGAACAGAGATGGATTCAAAACCAAATGGCGAATTGTGACGCAATAATGAAAATTTATAAACATGAATGGAAATTCAACCTTAGCAACAATGCGGCGTATATAGCAACAAGCAACTTGAAGTAGTGCCCGTGAGGAATAACATACAAATACCATGAGACGATGCAGCAACCAGGGCTGTGGAGTCGGTAAACTTTACCACCGACTCCGGCTCCGACTCCGACTCCACACATTTTCAATATACCGACTCCGGCTCCGACTCCGACTCCTGAGTCTTTAAACGTACCGACTCCGACTCCGACTCCGACTCCTGGGTCTTTAAACGTACCGACTCCGACTCCCGACTCCGACTCCGACTCCAGCATTATTACCAATTTACCTCGAAAATTATATGCCACATTGTCGGTTGAATGACTATCATACAACCGTTAAACATATGCAAACATATGATTAACTGTGGCATGCTGAATTGTTTCATTGTTGCACAGCTCGAATTATCCACTATCTAATTAACATGAAATAAAGATTTGCTAAATATCCTTATTCAAGTTGTTATAACATGGACTCTTTAATATCCTGAAATGTATGAATCATTCAAATATGGCAGATATCCAATCCTGTATAATAAAAATGTATATAAAAAATCCAAGTGAAGCTCTGGTGTATGACTCAGCAACTAATAAAGAAATTGAACTTACTAATTTTGTCATTACACACTATCCTGATTACAAGCACAAACACTCTTACTACTAGTAATAGACATTGGTCATAAATGGAATTTAGTTAAGTAGGCCTAGTCAAAGACCATAGCCTATGTCTAGTCTACATGTACTTAATCAAGTGTTCAAGGATTGGGACTTGCAGTCTTTCTTAATCATTTGTTCGACCCAAACAGCTAAGCTACACTACAAATATTTTTAATTTTGTCAAATGGGAAGCATCGTTTGGTCATATTTACATATTTTTACAATTTTACAAAACCAGCCGATGCATTTTCTCTGTCACTGTATTATGGTATAATTCCAAAAATTGCATCAATTTTGACTGCATCGCGAAAACGCATCTTGCGATTTTCTTCCCCTCCGCAATTGAGTTGTAATTTGCAAGTCTTTTATCTATATCAGGGGTGGGCAACTTTTTCGGCGAAAGGGACACCTGAGATTTACGAACCATTGCGCGGGCAACGGGAATGTTGATAACCTTTTTTTAGTCGTCGAAAGGAGCGAATGGAATTATGAAACATTGCAAACAAGACTTATATTACTACGCTCTAAAATTGAGAACATTATGTCATCCAACTGTGCAGTGCGCAATCAGGCCCTGGTCGCGCGAAGCGCGAAATTTTTTTGCAAGATAACGACTGAATTAGCTAGCTATAGCTATATCAATAAATATGTCGCTAACATACATTGGGGGTCGCATCTGTATACCACTGGGCTCATTTGGCAAGGACAGGATTATTCGACGTTTGAACATAGCAAAATCGACGGTATCAGTGAACATGCTTCTATCATTTTGTGCAAATGTTTTGTCGACGATCTCGCTGCGAGTGCACAAGCAAAGCCGTATCTCCTAATTGCGAATATAGTTAGACTCAATTCTGTGAAGAATATGTATTTATAATTTTCAAAAGGGGGCTCAAATACTGAATGCAAGAAATCTAGTGACAATGAATCATGCGAAGTACCGAGAAAAATTTCAAGTCAAATAAATCTGCTATGATATATTCTACTTCATGGTCGTATACGAAGATCTGGGATCAATGTGGCTGACCCCTGGATACGTCAATGCCTCAGAACTGTTGTTTTAGTCATCATCAAATTTCTCGGCCATGCTAATCAAATTTTGGTTGGCCTTGCAATTGTACCTGATGTCATAAATAATTTCGAGAATTACCTCGCAGGCCACACCCTAACCTTCTCGTGTGCCAAATTTGGCCTGCGTGCCATGGGCTGGCCGCAGCTGATCTATATGCTTAATAATAACAGTGATTGGTGGTACATAAAAATTATATTGAAAATTCTTTGAGAGCAAATGTTTTCATGATAGAGAAGTTGGAGTCGGAGTCGGAGTCGAAATCATAGTCATTCTCACAAACTCCGACTCCGACTCCAGTCAGTATTTTCCCACCGACTCCGACTCCGACTCCGACTCCAGCTATTACAGTTTTCACGACTCCGACTCCGACTCCGACTCCATCAAGCGAAAATCACCCCGACTCCGACTCCGACTCCACCGACTCCGACTCCGACTCCACAGCCCTGGCAGCAACACAGAAAAAAAAATTGTACAGAAATACGGACGAACAGCTAAGCAACGACAACTAGTGTGAGATTTTAGGATTATACAAAAATTCTTTCTGGCGACAAAGGACCGGGTTGTTTAGTTTGATGAAAGTGGATTCCAAAGCTGTTTAATGAAATATGGATCTACCCTGGATAAAACTGAAAACATGTCGTCTGAATAGTTTGAGGCGCAAGACGGGTTGTCGATCAAATGCTGGCCAATTAAAGAACTGCATGCCAACACTTGGCTGTATGATTGGGATTTTGATGCGTGTTTCTGTTTACATTGCTGAGTGATATTTTAAGAATCAGGAGACTGCGATGCCGATCTTATCCCCTTAGGAACATGCTGTTTGATACGTTCTAGCAAGCGTTGGGATGTGCGTCCCACGTACCGACTGTCACAGTGGCATTTGTATTCATATATGACCATACTTTGATGAAAAGCAGGCAACACATCCTTTCGCGTGTTGGGCAAAATTTGTTTCGTTGTATATACAATCCTCGCATTAACAGTGTTGTAACATGATCCGACGCATGATCTGATTGATTTGGTGAATCTATTGGAAACAGAGCCAAGCCAAGGATTGTTATTATCTTGGATACAAGAATAAAAAATTCAAGTTGAAAACGGGCGGGTACGTGTCTTGACCATAGCCTTTACAAAGCCTTTACAAAGCCTTTGTAAAGGCTATGTCTTGACAGCCAGGCGTAAACGGCGTACGAAGCAAAGGTTCAACACAATACATATTTTCACTTGATAAACATAAAAATTCCTAAAAATCAATCTAAATAACTCGCTAATAATTCGGGATACCATTTCTAGTCTAGCAAGAACTGGCAATGCGTATGCGTATTGCGTACGGGCCTAGTAATTCAGCGAATAGTCCACCAAGCAGATACTATGACGAAGAATAGTTCAGATATAGTTACCATTGTGATATCATAAACATGGAGTCAACACTGGGTAGGGGTCACCAAAATTCGACAGATTATTATGTGAATAAAATATTCATATTTATTCCCGAAGCTTTTCGGCTGACCCTCGTCAAGGGATATCGTCAGCAATATTGCGAGAATTCGAATAACTATGTTCAACAACAATATATATCGCTAATTATGACGTCACACAGAAAATATACAAAGTTAGAAAACGAGAGAACTGAAGCGCTGGCATGGAGATAGCGAAGCAAAACAAGTTGCGCGATTTTCAAATGATACACAAATTCTTTCTGTTGGCATAAACTAGGTTTACTCATAGTGATGATGGTGGACTCAAGAACAGACAAATGAAATAAATTGCGACCCTTAAACAATACACAGAACATGTCCTCGTGGTAGTTAGCAGCACATATATGATTTTCTAGTAAATGTTTGCCGATAGAAGATTTTTGACCCATGGCCTGGTTATGTTCTAGAACAGGGGTTCTCAACCCGCGGCCCGCGGGCCGCATGCGGCCCGCATAGGATTTTTTTGCGGCCCGCGACATCTTTCAATATAATCACTACTGGCCCCGTATTGTTATGGAAGACCGATGTATCACGTTTGTCGAAGAGCAGTTGTTGTAACAAAGCCTAGAAGCTTGAACTGGTAGCACGATAGTTTCATCTGGAGTTATACATATCAAATGTTGCTAGCTTTGTTTCAAGCCCTGCAATCCATATTTTGAATCAGTTTTAAAATTGCCGACGACGTGACGGACGCATAGGTCAAAATTTCTTGGAACATCGCTAACCCCAAGAATCTGCTAGAGAAAGTATATGACTTCAATAAAACTTTAACGTGCTGTGGGAATATTCGCTGTTTCCGGAACTGAGCAGCAAGTCCTACATCACCTGACAAATTTCGAAGCTTCAGTTTTCTGATTCAACAGTCACCAGAAGAGTAACAGCTATCGCATGTTCTGTAACACGTTGCCACATAGATACCTTTAGTCTAGCATTGGACCTATCCATCGATGCACACAGTGCACGCACATTGCATAGCTAATTATACAGTTGCTTTTTATCAGAGTGGACATGGGCATATTTCCAGAGGAAATGCTGACGGGGCAAACGTGGGAAGGGGACCAGGACATCAATTTGACAAAGCTGACCTCTGTAACTACTATTGGTGCAGGGCTCCAGCCATGGAAGGAAAGGAGAAGTGTTGATTGATTTGCTCGGAAATGACTCATAACGTCTCAATTCTTCTTATGTCACGGAGAGCTCAAAGTGATAATGACCTTCGTAACGAAAAAGACACCGTAATTTTATATTGGCTCGCTCACGCATTGAAACAGAAAGTTTGGTTCTCTGGTGGTTGAGGGTTTGAAGGGTGCATATACTATACCGACATGGCAACGAATGGAATGTACGCTCCATGAAGAGATTTACTCGATATTCTCACAAAAAACAGCAACTGCAAACTCACGAACGCTCTCCATTAATGCTTTAGAATGGATAAAAATGTACTAAATGCCCGAATAAGACTGATAAATAGGCCTATATTTAATAGTAGCCCACAAATACATGATGATAATGTCCTGCGGCCCGCAGCGTCTTTTAGTGTGGAAATGCGGCCCGTTATACGAGGGAAGTTGAGAACCCCTGTTCTAGAACAAGCGGATTGTTATGCTGCGATTTCGATATATACGATTTGACAGACGGTGGGATGTGTTCTTTAATACGGCCCTGCAACCGTTTGGAAGTTCTCCCTACGTACCGACAATCGCAGTGGCACTTGAATTCATAAATGACGTTACTTTGTTGTAAAGCCGGGAGAACGTCCTTTCGGACTGCAGGAAACATTGGTATCGTGGTCAAAACAACATTGTTTTTCACCGCTGGATAACAGCGATAGACTGCTGAAGTTGTTTGTTTCTCAAATCGATAAGAAACCAGGCCAATCCATAGTAGATGAATGTACACATCCCTACTTTCACGAGACACTTCTTCAGGGGTTTCATTTGGTTTGGTATCATTCCGATGACTTAACTTATTATATATTGTTCGCTTGATGACATACTCTAAGTATCCGTTGTCAATGAAAATTTTACGGATGTACTCAAGTTCACTATTCAATTTGACCTCGGAACAAATCATCAACGCCCGGTGGACCAAGGTGCCGATTAAATTGATTTTACGACTCTTTGGGCTGAAAGAGCTCCATCGAAGGTAATGGCCCGAAAATGTGGGCTTCCTATAAACGGAGGTAAGGAATTGGCCATCCCGTTTCTCCACAAGAACGTCAAGGAATGCCAGCCGGTTGTTAATTTCTTTTTCCGACGTGAATTGCAATGCTGGATGTAATTTGTTCAAATTTTCCAGGAAACTATCACAGTCAGATTCATTATTGAAGATCACGAACGTGTCATCGACATAGCGATGGTATGATAAGGGCGGTTTACTACAAGAAGAGAAGAGTTTATCTTCATGAAATCCTACAAATATATTGGCTAGAATAGGACCCAATGGTGACCCCATTGCTAAACCGTCAGTTTGTCGGAACATGATATTGTTGAAACTAAATTCAACAGAACACACAGCGTTTCTCATCAATTCGATGAAGGTGGCTCTCGAGAAAGGAGGGGGTATTAGCTTACCGTTATATAGAGCATCAGCGCAAATATTCAACGTCTCATTTAGTGGCACGTTGGTGAAAAGCCTCTTTATGTCAAATGAACATAGGAAATTATCGCGCGCGGATAGCTGTGAGCGACGCATCTCATCAGCGAAGGTAAAAGAATTGCGTACGTAATGCGACACGTAAATTTCGCGAACAGGTTCCAGTATGTTGATCAGCCACTTCGCCAACTTGTGTTGCATTGATCGAGTCATGCTGAGTATCGGTCTGAGAGGCACATCGTCTTTATGCGTCTTCGGTAGTCCGTACATACGCGGTCGTTGGGAGTAGGGGTGGTGTGAACGCGAGGTTCACGTTCGCGTTCTGTGTGTGAACCTCTGAAATTTAGAGGTTCACGTTCACAAACGAACCTTGGTAGGTTCTGCACTGTGAACCTTTTCATATATTACAATTTTCGCGTCAATATAACATCTTTGGCTGAAATTCAACTTCAGATCACTCTGTGCATGACGCTTGCAGCATAAAAAAGTCAACACTAAATGAGCATGTACCGCTACTTTGCCGATCTCAACGATTTTACACGCGTTGTTACAAAAGTTTACTCGAAATATTCAGCTTTACTTTTGTGAATATTTTATGACTCTCTGCTGTGAGCTTGACCCGCAATCATACAACATCAAGAACGAAATACACTACCTCTAGCTAGGTAGTCAACGAATGATGCTTCTTCAACCAGTCAACAAAATTGATATATAATACATGTTTGTTTAATGTAAAAAATCTTGATTTGATATGTATATTGTATCATTAAATTCGAATCCGTGCGATTGGGCTGTTGGCTACTGTACAACTTGTTTATGGGATAATATCGGTAGCTACTATAGAAACCCGTTTTACACTCTGCTCAATATCTATGTAGCAATTTCAAACGGCGAATACATTGTCCGGTCTGGCCTAGACCGTTACGGCGTAAGCTTTTATTCCCTTGCAAGTCCCCGTCGAAATTGTTGGCAAAGCGACGGACGATATTGATTTTATGGAATAAATATAGCATATGATTGCTCCAGTTGATACATTTGGCCAAGTCACCATGTATTTCAGCATTGTGGCTTAATACACCATGTCGCTATAGGTATCGTGTAGGCGTACATTATATGATTTTACTAAAATGTAGGGCTGAAATTAGCAATATGACGTCACGTGACGTCATAATGTTCACGCTCGTGTTCACACAGAACCTTTCAAACAGGTTCGCGTTCACACGAACCTGAACCTTTCAGGGGTTCACACCATCCCTAGTAGGGAGCCAGCAGGCCTGATGGAGTCATATTCTTCAGTGGATATTACGTCATCGTTTTTCAAGTTTCGAAGGCGTCGCTGTAGTCGTCTTTCAGACTTTGCGGTATTGTCGTATTCCGAGACCGGGCCAAGTACGACGAATTTGGTTTTATCCTCGATAATAGTCATCATTTTTGAAACGTAATCTTTCTTGTTTAGAATTACCACGCCTGTACCTCTGGTTTTGTTATGTGGATATCAGGGTTGCTTCGCAGAGATTTTATGACACGGAAGCATTCCTTTGTCATCATGTGTAGTGCAACATGTAAATTCGACTGCCTGGCGTGCGGCAGGTCTAAAGAATATAGGGATCACTTCGAAGCCTTGTTTCGCCATTGCATTGTTTGCATCAGTCATGATATTGCCCTAACACTGGAGTAATCCTATCTGCGAATTAACTACACGTCGGAGAAGAGATAAGCATTAGATCCGTCCTGTTCTTCCTCTGTTCTGGATTCGGGTAAGCTAGGTTTCGTAACCAGAAGAAAATGACAGTGGAAGAGAAAAGTGCCCAAGCCCACTATGCTGCACGCCAGTGCTTTTCAATAGGATGTATCGTACAATCACGGGTGTACCATAATTTTATTGGGTGTAGAAGAATTTACCCGATACCGCATTACAATAGACCGGTGACTAGCTATCACATTACAAGTAGGTTGGTTTCTACATCACAATTTTTCATCATGCGCTTCTTGATATAAGAACCATGCAATGCCCACGCAATCTTGCTTCAGTTGGGATATTGCGGTACGTTGAGCATAACACCATGTCAACCATTTTTTTTATTTGAATGTTTATGATTCACAATGACCAGACAATTGGCCCACGACAACGGTAGGCCTACAAAGGCAACAAGCTGTAAAATGTCGAATGATAAGCTCACCGACAGTGCAAAATCTACGAGATAGAGGAAATGCAGGTTGCAAAAAAGTTTTAATTTTTTAAAAAACTTGGACATTTTTTACTTAACGCTTAAATCTTGACCTAATTTTGACTTTTATTGACATGTCAAAAAAATTGCTCTAGTTATAATACTGTGATAAATTGCTCCTGTCCTGGGTGACTCGTCGGCTTTATTGACTTTGTCATATCGATTGTCTACTTGGCATGTCTTAAATCGCATTTCACCTAGTTGTATTTTTGTTGTGCGTGATGTTGATTAGCAATGTGAACCTGGACAATGAAGACTCTCTCGTAAAATAGCTCCATATCTCTCGCACATGCTCCACGGTTATCAGAGTGTGCATGTTGAGGTACCGAGCTAATCAGTTACCAAGTGACATAAATAACATTAGCAGTTATAAATATTTCAAATGTCCGTACATGGAAGTTGAACTTCATTATAGTGCTCAATGCACCAATAATCTCCAGCACTTCCAGTCAATACTTATGTCCAGTGTAAAGATGATAGTGGAAGTAATCACCGATGTTACTCAGGTAGAATATTGAAATATTTCCTGGAAGAGTGTGGTCTTGCAGCGTTGATAATTTTGCTTTAATATGCACTATCCCGTTGATAAGTTTTACTATGATATTTCTAAATAGACTGGAAATAGTAAATACGCGACCTATGTAAGTGACGATGCTTACGGTCAACGATCGGGTTCCATTTTTGCCCGCCGGTTCTTTCACAGATGTCGTATTTTTTAAGCCGGTTTTGTTGCAAAAAGTCATTGAGAGTATAATTAGTAACCCTAACCCGTTCGCATAGGCTATGTCATAGAATTCTGTGAGGCAGTTCTGTAGAGTCGATGCGAACCGGCTGAATCCGACCACTGGCTATACAATGACCGTGCCGTAAAGGCTAACTGCATCTTTGAAAATACTTTTGCTCATTTCATAGATATAAGTAATGAGGATTGTAATTATGCCGTAATTTTGAAGTGATTCAAATTATACATCGAAATGCCGAAAACCGGACTCGAAATCAACCAGCCGTGAAATGACGAGATAATCATCATCATCATCATTGGTTTATTAGCAATTTTATCAGTTCAATACACCACAAAAAATGCGATACAATGAAAAGAAAGGAAGATGTCGAAGCGACAAGGAGTAGTCTATGGAATCTGGCACCCACCTTGGCCTATGCGATGTAAAGAGGAGGCATGCACACTGAATGAAAGTAAAGAAGATAGTATAGAAAAGGAAAGCGACAAGAAATAGGGCGGCATGTCATGGGAAGCGAGATCGATAGGTCAGTCATGGTCCGGTAATCTTGAGGATGGACTGTATTTATTTAGTAGTAATTGCTTGTATTTCGACTTGAATGTGGACATGCTCGTCGACTGTCGGATGGCCGGCGGGATACTGTTCCACACCTCAGGTCCGGCATATTTGATAGAGCGATGATCTTTTCGGTCGATCATATGATATTTGGACGACGTGGACCCGCGTGTGTTGTACTTGTGCGCTTTTGATTCAGAGGTAAAGAAGTCATTGAAATATTCGGGGCAACGACCGCAGTGAAACTGATACATAAACTTGGCGATTTCTAGTTTCCGCATATATTCTATGTTTAGGACGCCGAATCTCTTCAGCAGCGACTTATTGGATGGGCAGCCAGGCCCCTTTAGGGCCCTAGCTATGATTCGGAGTACTTTATGCTGTAGTTTCTGCAGTGGCTTGAGTGCAGTTTTACTGGCAGCCCCACAACAGAGGATGCCATAATAAGGATGACACGGCCAAATTATAAGTTACTAACCTACGGAGGTCCGGAATTTCACTGTTCAAACTGCGTCCGGGAGGAATTTCTGAAATATGCCTAAATGTCCGGTATTTTGAAGGTAATCAGCTTATCAAATTCTGAGCTGGGCTATGCCAGTGGTTCCAAACGTGGGCGATTTGGCGGTCTAGGGGGGCGAAAATGATGAAGGGGGCGAAAATGGACAAAGGGGGCGACGGGGGGGGGCGAAAATAGCGAAGGGGGCGATAGGGGGGCGATGACGCGTTAAAACGGCTATATTGGAGTCAGGTCGGAGAAATGACCTTTTTTTTTAGTCATCCCACGAAAATTCAGTTGCAAAAGAGTAAAATTCGACATCGAACGGCAAAGTTGACCTTTTTTTATGTATTTTCATTCAACCCGCCGGTGATTACAGTTTGTATACCCAGTGGTGGCTTTTGGGGTGGGCGGTCGTCCGGGCCCCCCTCTTTGGTTTAAGCGCTTTTTTCAAGGATTATAGCAAATAAATGTGTAAATCCGTGTACCAATCAAGAAGATGATTTCGTATATATATGTCAATGATCATCAAATCTCTGCATTTGTTAGAAAAGTCCCATATCCCGATAATCATCACGTCTCTGCATGCGGTAGAATTACTTAGTTTGGATGTAGTCTATAACCTTGCACTCATGCAATAGTAGATATGGCCTAATCCAGCACCTGGCACAAACCTTGACGTGGTGACAGATAAATAATAATACTAATATTATAATCTAAAGGGGGTGTGGGGGCTGGCCCCCCCAGAAGTTACGATTACATACTTATAGGGGGTCCCCGGGAAGTCTCGCCCAGCCCCCCCCCCCCCCATTCGTAGGGCCACCACTGTGTATAGTGTATACCGATTTTTCGGTTCACAAAATTTGGGGGGCGATGATCGGCGTTGAGCTTGAAAAGGGGGCGATGAGTCGAAAAAGGTCGGGAACCACTGCCCTAGGCTATACAAAACATTTTCAAATTGGAAATAGAGTCGCGACCATGAAAGGTTGAAAACCACCGGATGTGCTACCTGCTGGTGCGGATATGCATTTGGGCTCATAAATAGTCTTATCCGTGTGACATGACATGACTTTACGATGTATATAATTCCGTTCCCTGTATTTTCGAAGTCATCATCCTCCACCACCTCACCGCTAACTATAATCATGTAGGCGGAGAAAAGATCCAACCGATTTCATTCACAAAATTTAACGACCAGATGTATATAGTAATGCCTCAGAAGTTGCATCGATTACTCTATGGTGGGCTCAAGATCAGTGTTTATTTGGACGGGCGTGGCTGAAAAAATGTTCCGATCCTATGGTTACGACACACGACCACATAAATGCACCAACCTAACATTATATCGGCTCCTGATTCGGATCGTGAGTCGTGACCACCTATGGCAGCGGTTCTCAACCGGGGGTCCGCGAAGCAATTTCAGGGGGTCCGCGAGACCTCTAAATTTTTAAAATGGCTGATCACGCATAATTTTGTTTTATTTTTTAATTTGAGAAAGCAGTAGGCAGTTTCGCACCACAACTGCTAAAACCTCATGACTCATATCATCATCATAATCGTCTGACATGAACTATCGTAGTGCGGAAATTCATTTTTATTGCCAATTTTCCAATAACCTGCTGATACATACGTATTGCTGTTTAGAGACGTTCTGTTGGGGTTTGTGAAAAAAATAAAAATAGGGAGATAGTAACGTCCATCAGGGTGACTTCTTAGTGTCTGCGAAACCTTCTCGATTTGAAGTTGTCAGTCTCATCAAATTAGTGAACAGTGGTTTGAAATAAAAATTTCCAAAGTATTTCCCTAATTGGTCCCAATGTAGGGATTGAAACCTCGCCACGAAATCCTTTTTATCCTGTGATATACCTAACCACTATTTGAACAGCTTCTTGGAGGTACAGGACTTCAATATAGAATTGTACAGTATAGTCATATTGAAATGAATCCGATTATTTTCAGCTGACACTCGTCGTTAATCGGACAATGATATACTTGTTCTTAAAGCTCGGCTATCAGATTTGGCGCATTCTTCTTGCGGATGCCCTATCTTCAAGGCAAATTTTTTGATGCGCAAGGAGTGTTTCGTTGCTATCAAAGCATTACGCCCCAACCCTGAAATTCATATCACCAGTTATATTGGTACGCAGCCTTGTCTTGTTAATGTTCAATTGTTCATGGTCGAAAATGTTTGCTCGTAAATATATAAGTAAACCCGAACAGAACAAGTCGTTTCATGACAGTCCTTCTCAGGTTGGAAAACTTGGATCCATTCTTTGGCGCATAAAATTTGTAGATTAGATTAGATTAGGATTTCACTTTGACGGTAGAAACTCTCTGCAAATCGATCAAAATGCCATCGCGGACCGAATCCGGCCTGTGGTCCGAATGTTGCCCGTCCCTGCGCTAGATGCTGGACGTGATATGTTCATAAAATATACGTTTCTTCATTTTGTTGCCATAAATGTTGCGATCCCACCAAAAGTATCGTCGGAAGCGTCATGCGTTAATATTGCATTAGCCTCCATCTACCTTTGCGGAAATTGTTTCCGGCACTCCTCGTTCATATCAAAACAAAGACGCGGATTTTCAAGACACGACCACGTACTTCAAGAAACACAGCAGCAAAATTAGATTTGAAATAATAAAAGTCTACCAATTTCTACATAAATAGTATGATGTTATTTTCAAGAAAAATGAATATTTTGCTGTTTATCACAAGCCTATACAGTTCATAATTGCACAAAACAAATGAAGGTCGCACCATAATAGAGCTAAAATTGAACTAAATCTTGAGGGGGTCCGCGAGGGTCCGTGACGGTCAAAAGGGGTCCGCGAAGCCAAAAAGGTTGAGAACCACTGACCTATGGTCAATAGGCAAAGCTTAGCTAGTGTGACGTCATATTGACATACAATGTGTCATAGATTGGTAATCGGGAAAGGAGGACACTTTGTCAAAATTTTCAAACATAGAATACCGGAGGAAAATCCTGAAAAATTGATCAATTTTTCCCACTGCGTAGTCGGTTGACTAAAAAAAAAGGTCAACTTTCGCTCAGCTCCCGAAATATCCCTATACTTCGCCGGACTATGTTGAATCTGCTCGCCGTTTGCGACTTTCACAAATTCTGGCGAGTCTAGGTGTCGGCGGTACCCTACAATCTCCCTACAGAAGTACCACATCAATATGTCGCACTTCTTGTGGTTTTCGGTGTTAATGTGACTTGAAGTAGCCTGTACTGTCTTCCATACGACTTCTATAGATATACATCGCTTCTTGTAGTGTGTGAGACACCTCAACCCTGAAGTTGCGTTTAGTGCCAATGTATTCCTGTGACTCATGACATCACATACCTCTGTGTGTCTGAACTTTGTGCCGTATATCTTGCCCTTTGCGTTCACATAAATGCTCTACAGCGGCACAGAATATGTAATGTGCTCTGAACAGGATATCCTCTGGCACGAGGAGTCGACGTACATCATACAAAGATACAGATGGGCTACAAAGTACATATAATACGGAAAGATAGGGGTTTCAAACTTGTTCAAAACATCAATAAGTACTCCCAAAAGAGAAGTCAAAAATAAGTGTACAAGTCGTAAAAATAGGGACGACAAATTCTTCCACGACTTCGAAATAAGACAAATCTTCTAAAAATCTAAACGACAATGATATGGCGATCCTGGACGGAGTCTTCCAAGCCACGGTTTTGCAACTAACAGCGCGTGAAGCAGAATTTTCAGCAGCGCCGTTGGGGGAATTGACCTCCGTTTGATACAGATACGTCGATTCATTATCGGAGAGCTACAATCTCAGAAGTACAACTCACGGCAGCTGTTGTCGTACGACTCTAGACACACGCGACACGATTCATCGGCAATTGCTAATTTATTTCATCTCGCCGCGACGCGTGGCGCGGTTACAGAAAAATCAACGGTACATCGAAATTATACTCTTACACGGACTACAAACACTGATTTAATCCCAAGGTACTAAAGTACAGCAAAAGACGAAGGAAATATAGTTATGAACATGGCTTGTATGGGCACGCGCCGCGCCGAGACACGCCACGTCGAGGGCGAGCCCGATGTCCGCGACTGCCGCACGTACCTCAAATCATCACAGTGGAGGGTGTTTTTATTTCAAGGGTAAATTTGCGTCGCGCAGCGCGAGTGCTGCTAATGCTTGCGTTCTTCGCAAGACTAACCTTCAGCAACTAGTAAGAGCAGAAGTCACGTGACTATTGCAGTCCGAAAATAGACGACAGCATAATTCGGGATTGTTCGGTCACTTTAGGCTGACGAAGCTCATGTAACGGCCATAGTTACATCCCAGTCGCCACACAAATTCTACACGAGTATCATCATCATCACCCGCATACGACTGTTCGCTTGGACAATCTCGACACAAGCGTAAACCTACACCGGAAAAGGTAACAATGGCCGCGCATAAGAGTCCAGTACAATAGTCGAAATATATTAACATCTCCGCCCATCTTATAGAAAACGAATCGGCGCTGTTTGAATGGGCTAGATTTGAAAAGACGGTCGTCTTGCGCGTTGCGAAACGCGTTTGGTAACGCCGGTTTGACATATAATAAAAAACTCGCGCCCGTGTGACGAATATCCGTCGGCAAGTAACAAAGAGAATGTAATATGGCTATTCCGGTACCGTTACGTACCGTGGGGACCGAAGTAGTAGCAATATGTCGACTTGTCGAGTACCGCACGTTCGGCTGCTACAGAGGCCTCGATTTTGTTAAGTATAGTAATGGCGCTAGCGACGAGAAACAGACTTAAGATACAAGGCTACATCGCCACTGTTGGGACATATCTTTCTTTCTATCTCATTTGGGAATATGCATCCAGGGATCATTAATAACAAGGAGAAAAACCTATCATGACAGATGAATGCATCAATACGACATGTTCAATTGGTGGTTGGGGTTTGGCGACACGGTCGCACGCTTCTTGAAAATCGAGTCAAAACACATTTTCAAAACAGGGATGACCGCCGACTCGAGTACTTACACACAGCTGGTGAGCGAGTAAATATATCGTTTTGACAGTGGGGGTAGAATTACCAACTAGGTTCAACGTCATCTTTCAATCAGCCCCTTACTCTCAAATAAAACCGAGCTACGAAACACGGACCGAATTGCGACCAGTTTCGCACCTTTTACAATTATATACCATCAATTGCAGAATATTTTCAATAAAACCGCATTCAATTCAACAGCTTGGCTTAGCGAGCCTCAATAAAATAATTGCTAATCGGTACATTCATCTTAGCTTATGACTCGTACAAGAGAGTCTGTGCATAATATCACAGCGGATGATGTCGGTGATCCGAGATAAAATAGGCCAACGCCAGCCGACGAAGTAGCGTTTTCGAGACAAAGTCACTCGCTCGAAATGGCGACAATTAATATCCAACGCTAAACCGACAGAATACAAAAAGGGTGCGCGTTCAACTTACAATTTTAGGTAAAACCGTACGATTCGACGACTCCACGTCTTTGGCGGTAATGATGGGCTTACTCGTTGGACCGGGGGCATGGTGAAGGTGGTGACCGGGGTTATGGTGGACGGACCCGGTTTTACCGATATGATGAGAACTAGAGTTTGTCCCGACCCGAGTGGCGGTAGGCGGTTTCGGCAAACGCCTACGCAGCCAACCGTGCCGTAACGCTTGTCCCGGCGTCATACGCAGGGCCGGGTCCCATTCCAGGCACCTCTTCAAAAAGTCGATAAACTGGGCATCGTCGCACGCCTTCAGTGCCACGGTCCACTCCTTTGTCCCTGGCGGGCCGCGGAGTTTCCCGCGTCTGGACCGGCCCGCGTTCAGCACCGTGCGCCCGTCCGAAGTCGAAGTCACTTGACAGTATCTCGGGTGGCCTTTGGAACTCACGAAATTTTTCGCACGCTTGGACTGCTCGATAAGCCGCGCCGGAGGCATGCCCAAAAGCTCGATCGTGCAAGCCAGCTGGTCCCCCTCATCCTCACCAGGTAGCAACGGGTACCCGGTGAGCAGTTCGGCCAGGATGCAGCCGAAACTCCACATATCGATTGGCATTCCGTACTTGGCGCCTAGGATAACCTCCGGGGCGCGATAGAACCTCGACTGGATGTAGGTGTAAACGCGCTGATGCTCGTAACACGAAGATCCAAAGTCGATTACCTGAAAACAAAGCGGCACTTGAACGACATAGCCAGAGGCTGATTTCACACAGAAACGCATTGCATTAAAAGAACAATTATCCTATCAATGTCTGCGACTTGCGTCATGGCATTATTGTAGCTGTAAAATCTGTAGAGGCTGTAAAATTACACCAATTAGCACAGCATGGCAAGAAGTCATTAAATAAAATGCGTCCTTACTCCTCACCAGAAGGGTTGCTATCGACATAGACCAAATAAGGTGCAGTCAAAACTGAGTGGAGGAAAATTCTTATTATTAAGGAAAATGTAATTTTACAAGACATCGCTATTATAAATAAGGAATATCTTAGATATAAGGACAGTGCGGCAACCCGGCATGTAACAGATAAGGCGATCAATGTCATGATTGAAGACACCTGTATAAAAAGATATAATACATCGCTTCAGTGTATGATTTTAAAAGGTCACATTTCAATGCTTCTATAAACACCGCAGACACTGGCTTATTTACCTTTATGCCACTTCTTCCTTGCTGCTTCAACAATATATTTTCTGGTTTTAAATCACAGTGTATAATACGGTTTCGAAACAAAGCGTCAAGGCACTGAAGAATGGAGTGGGCGAATTTACGGACAAGCTGTAAAAAAAGACGGGTAGAGTTCAATGCATCTGTCGAATAAAGAGCGGTTTATAGCGACATGTTCCGCAGGCATAGTAAAATTACACAAGCGTACAGGGTCATCAACAGTTGTCGATAGATAACGAATGAGGTACTTGAATCACAATTCAACGAGACCATTAAAAACTGACAAAAGAGCTTGGATGATAAACCACCACTTGGTGGGCGCCAACACACAATTACAAAGAGCCAGTTGTATTCAACTTGTGGTCATGGAAAAGTCTTAAAATCGAATTGTAAGTGGAAAACTTTAAAATCACAGTACTATATTGGTACTAGTTTTATCGTTGATTCAATATTTAAGACACGTGCTTTGTATACACATCTCACTGCCAAGTTCCTTATGTTTGTATTTAACGAGTTGAAACATAGGCCTTTGTATTTATCACTTCACCATGGTTACTCCCGACTTAAAGTGAAGTTTCATTGAGTAGCACATAAAAGACGAACCGTTTCATAGCAGCAAAACACGCAGGATCAGTCGGGCGGAAAATATTCAGAATGCGCTTTAACGCTCACCTGAAGAGAGAATCCGTGAAACTTGTTCTTCTTAATAAGTTCATATAAATTTATACTAAGCAACTCAAACGTCATGCAGATATGATTCCGGAATGTAAAATTTTCCATCATATGAATCACGTTCATATTGTTTTCCTGGAAATGATGACAAAAACATATAATTCGGAAACGGCAATATTTGACCATTCGGTCATGACAAATAACATCATTGATATTGTTTGATTTGATGATGAGGAACAATTCTCCAATGCCCAGGATCACCGTTCTCAGGAAAACTAGAGTAGCTCATTTCCACGAAAGGCAACATAAAAAAGTACCGATTCATTGTCGTTTCCGATGACAATGCAGTAGTGAAACGCTTTTCCTCTGGCTTACGATAAATATTTGCTAGCCTATATTTGTATGGCAAATTACATAAAAAACAGGTGTACAGGGATCATAACTACAGAGCTTGGATGCCTGCAATTAAACAACTTAATGATACCGTCCGTATATGAAAACGAAAATAATTATATTGGTTTCAACTTCTAAAACTTACGATCCAATAAACTAGCTCAACTCAAGTCCATTAATAACACTGCATAAGTCAAAATTCTAGACTAACATATTATCTTGTGTATTTTAAAATATTGGTATATAAAAAAAGTATTCATTGGTAATTTTATACGGGTAAAAGAATGAGCATATCGTACACCTACGATGCAAAAGGTCGATATTATGGCTGAAGGATGAAACCACTCAAATAAGTTACGGTACCAGTAACAGGCAATATTAATTTTACACAGTCTAGGAAAAGGTCTTGATCTAATAAGCATGATACATCAGGAAAACTGCTGAATTTCATTGAGAATTGCAAATGGTGCACTGTCATGAATAATGCATTGGTCTATATTGAGAATACATACTCCGAGGAACTGTGAATGGACCAACAGCTCGCCAAATCGATGCAATGAAATTATAAGAACACGATCGGCGTCACGCATATCTGAGCAGTTGGTGGGATCACACTACCAAATCTTACAAGAAATTAACAAATCCCCGAAAAGAATCTGCACATAAATACCTTGTCCTGTTTCCTCAAATGTTCCAGAATTCTAATCTCTTCGGCAGCTTGTCTGTGAAATCGCTTTTCGTTTCTGACAATCTTCAAAGCGATGTGTTGCTGCGTTTTGTGATCGTAGGCTTTCAGAACCTGCGTACGAAAATGGAAACAAATTTCTCCTCCAGACGATTGGCGTTAAAGGGGCACTGCGCTCCGAACATGTGGCTCAAAAATGTGAAAAATTTCTGACTGTACAGTACATTAGCCTTTTCCTCAGAAAGACCCATATTTGAAATGCAGTTTAAAGACTTTCACAAGTGGTCCCATATCTCATTCCAATTCAATCTCTATGGCATCGCCGTCACGTACCATCGCTTCTTAACCATTTGCAAAATTTATGGAGAATATCATCTGACCACTATCGACTGATGACCCTTCATAGCGCCAGCTGACAACTATCGGAATGTTTTAGTCTGGGTGATGAGAATGTGCAACAATGGAGAAATGCGTGCCAGAAGCAATGACGCATGACCCCGATACCACAGAGATTGATGACATGCAATAGGACCGCTCATTAAAATCTTTAGCTGCAGTGCATGCAGCGACTTTCCGAGGAAAATGACTACTGACAAATTCAACTTTCATTTCCGACTCTGATTTGAGACATCATATCTAGAGCGCAGTGCCCCTTCAAAATATCAATACCTGTCCAAAACTTCCTTTACCGATAATCTTCAAGACCTCGTAACGATAGCATATATGATCGTGCGCGACTGGGATATAAGATCCTTGTTCATCATCAAAGCCGCTATTATTCGATCCGCCCACCATCCCCTGCCGTTTTTTGGCTGTGGGGCCGGTGTAAAACACTTGCGGATAACTGAATATCTCATGGTGCTCGAATGAGGTTAGTTTATGCATGTACTGCTTCATGGCTTGTTCCGGACTCAGATAATTGAGTTGGGTTTTCGACTTTGCCGAGCCGCTTGCCACCGAGCCGTTTTCGTTCGGAGGCGAACCGGCCGGGCCTTTTCTTTGTAACGCGGCATGAAGTGCTCTTCGGCTGGGAGACACGTACTGCCCGGCATGTTCGAATGTTTCGTGACCACGCGTATCTTTAACAATCGGCAGAGACGGTCGCCGTCCCGCGCTACCGTACGCTTGTTTTGCTTGCCGCGACCCGGACGCTTTGGCTCCGTCGCCGTGTTCCTCGTATAATTGCTGTACTTTCAACGCGCCGAGGCCAGATGTGATTTCAGTCATGCCGCCGACGTTCTGGCTTTTGATAGGAGGCAGGCCAACGCGGTTCCCATCCGGAACTGTCCTCGGATGGTGGTTGTGGTGATGGCCGTACATGCTCGAAAAAATGTTCTTCGTCAGCATGGTTCAACAAACTTGTCGGTTCGACTTGGTAAAGGTAGCCATCGTGAGTTGTTTGATAAGTGTTAAAAAATAACTTAAACGGAATAAACTCCACCTCCACGCCGAGCTCTTATTCTTTTCAGACGTGTTCCTTTATTTACATCTACAATAGAAAAATCACATTGTGACACACAACAAAGCAACAGAGACGCTACTTGGCTATTTCCAAATCGCTCATGAACGAGCGACCGGTTTTCTTAATGTCATCGGCCTTCTGACCTAAGGCGAAGAGTTCGATTGTAACGAAACAACAGCTGCCATAGTAAGCTCTTTGGAATATAAACTGTAACTGGATCGCCGCTGTCACGGCCTAGGCGAGGTTCGTAATGTAACAAACATTACTCTTATTTCACTGTCTCGGTTTCCTGGCGTATCATTATTGCATCTGTGGACGATGACCGAATGGCATCTTTTAAACGACAGCGAGTTCCCACAAGGAATTGAGATATTCAATCACGTCACTCAGGCTCTGTCATACAGAATAACATGTATTAGTAGTTTCCGCATGGCGCCGTGCGTTGAGTCGATTGAAGTGGGAGGCCACGAAGTTTCATATGAATAAATCTAATAACGGAGGAGGCGTCACGACAGAAATCAGTTGATGACCTGTCGCATTGAGATAATGTATATTCTAGTGACCTTTCCTGACATGCAAACCGCTGGTGTAACTCATGGCATGCGTCAACGAGACGCCGAAAGCTGCGGCCGACCATGCTATTCGTTCCGATGGGTAGGCCTATACGGCAGTAGAAACTTAGCTACAGAAAACAGTCTCGACGAAACTGTGAACGAGTTACTAAAGATATTCATCACTCCTAAGATGGTTTCCCTGAACTGCACACGATATAAAGTCGCAGTCGCTGTCTATGCAAATATCCGACTATACGTATAAACGCATCGGTGCCACTGCTATCCAAAGATATACAGGCCATATATAAACAATTAAACACGGCTGCCTATACGCTCTGGGCTTTAACGGTCTGCCTTCACGCGTCGCAGCGTTACCTGTGTGACATTCAATCAAACGCTATCGGCAATATCTATTGTGCAACGAGTTTACCAACGCGCAACGGAACCTCTTTGCTCTGTTAAACAAGGCGATATAATATTACGACATGTCTACACGACACGGCGATCTTCCCGGCTATCGATGTAAGGTACTTCGTCTAATGGCCTACTGTATACGAATCCTCTGTTCATTGCCCGCAGCAATTTGCGCATTTAATACGAGCCTTCCGAAATAGGAACGCTACTACACGTAGTTGCAGCTAATCCTGAACTTCTCGGGACTGTCACTGTATGTTTTCTTCTTGATATGTCGCGACATCGGCCGTATACCACGAAGCAACGTATCAAAGCTCATCGATAAAGCGTCGATCAAACCATAACTGCATCGGGCAGTTTGCCAGGACGTTGTTACTAAATATGGTAAGCCATAACACGCGCTGGACGTATCCATCAGAAGGTTACGAGTTGACAATATTTCGGTGTGAAGGCTAACATTGTCGCGTACCGGACGGGCGATAATTAGGACGCTTCATGTCGTTAAATAAGGACGCTGTCAATACTATACTGTGTGTTAATACAGACGATGACGGGTTTTCTGCGTCTTTGTGGCATTTCGAAAGTAACGAGCAAACATTTAGCCTGTCCGCGAAATCCGTTACACAATACACTGCGCAACACAGACTGATGGCAGTTCAAGGTACAAAGCTTTGTTATATTTCCGTAGTTTCGAAAATTTACATAGCCACGCGACAAAGGAACGGGTCTCTAAGCTTTTGGATACCATTCAATCTTTAAAAACAGTAGCTAGTGCTACCGCACATTACTGATAATTAGTTAAGATACAACCTATTACGCAGGCTGGGAAGAGGCAATATCAACAAATATCCATAATTCGTACGAACTACGAAGTAATGAAAATTTGTATGACGAACAATCGAATTCTATCCAAGCGCCTATGCAGGACACAGGGACGTAGCCAGAAAAAAATTGGGCGACCGAGTTATTTTCAGTAACGTGATCGCGTCGCGGGTTCATGGCATCACAAACAAGACAATATACTAATTCGGAATTTCTCAGTGGTCCAGTCCAGACAACCAAGCAATGCCAAAAGGTCATGCATGATCAATCGCTTTTAGGGTTCCCAAGGACGATAATACCAAACTGTGCGGTAGTTATTGAAAATTCAACAGTCGAAAGCCATAGTTATCACTATGTCACTATAACATTTAGTGGCCTGCGAAAAAACAGTCACAATATACAATATACTCCGTTTAAGCCACTCACGAATAATACCAACATCTCAAGCTGAAATGTCGGCACAACGGCAAAGCAGTCAAGGAAGTACGTACGTACAATAATATCACACACAAGTAGGCAAATGCCAATGCAATTACTCGACACCGAATACCGTCACACGAGCAAGTAAAGACCAGGTGCGGTTTCGTGACCTTCCAGACCCGAAAACAGGAAACTCAAACGCATTAGCAACCAGGCAATTATACTCTAGCCGCCGTCATATTAGAATATGAAATCGAAATAATTACACGCTTCTATATCAAGCGCACCAAAGAAAAATTAGCTATGCACATTGTACATAACACCGTACTGTGCGAAATGGCCGACCGACAACGGCCAAACGAGTCGAAAAATATCAAGTGCCCGGAACTGTCCGCTATATCCACGGGTCAATACCGTTCCCAACATAAGAGTCGCACAGTCAATTAGCGTGAGAGTGCCTCGCAAACAAGATCATTGCAACAATCATACTCGCGCATCGCCTCAAGTTCACAACGATTATGTAAAGAGAGCTGTCAAGATATAAACAGGAAACGGGTCAGCGCTCTGCTGTGTCGCGACCGCAACACAACGCCAAAAATCACAGCGCGAATGTGATACAAAACACTCCGAAATCACAGACCCGGGATAGTCTTTCCGGAATCCAAAGAGTACTGCGACCTGCAACATAAGATAATGCAGAGAACGCACGATCCAAAGCCCAAATGACACGCGATCGATAAAATATTCTGACACTCTCCGCTGTCCCGCCCACGAATATGACATAATATTACAATATTAACATCGACGCCGGAACAGATTTTGAAAGTGGTCAAGCCAGAGAGCGGCAACGCAACGCGATAAAGCTCATTTCACATCCGCGACGCACTTTCCTCGACGGAAATAACGCTCTTATTACCACGAAATTTACGCCGATTCGATCCATGATAAAAATCAACACTGAACCTCAGAACGCCAGCCGACAATAATCCTAAGGAAAGCCGAAATCGTTAGCGGTGGAATATATTGAGATCGCCGATGGATTGCCGACAACCGAGAAAATTTTATATGCTGTTGTTACAAATCAAGCCATTCAGAATCATTTTTATAAGTCACCAGCCACAAACGATGAGATATAGGTCAGAACAGGTAATTTCCACGACCCTGTGCTTTAGTTTCATAGCCCTGTCAGACAGTTACCGGTTACTGCATACAGACTACACACAATGCATTGAACGAATATCATGCGCCGTTGAACTGATATCTTTAAAAATCGATTATTCCCCCGATAGATTGTCACCGCACGAAACCGAATTGGACATAGCGTTCGAACGCGAATCTTGACGATCATTCGTCTTCGCACGCACGATTTGAAGACGCGTATAGATTAAGTGCCAGCAGCAATGCAGCTAAAAGCTTCCGTGCCATTACAATTTGCATTGCTCTACCTCCACACCGCCCTCACATCTAACACAATACAATGACTGGATAGTGGATACTTGACAGCATATTTTAAATTCAATCTCCAATCACGGCGAAACATCCACAACCCACTCCTAAACCAACACCACTCACCGCGTAATAACTAGAAATACGTAAAACGCAGCTACGCACAGAGCTAAATACCGACGAGCTAATGGTCCCGCGAACCTGCACGCCGTAAAACCCAATGAGCGTTCGAGTGCAAAAGGCACCACTTAATACTTCAAACTCGTGACACTTTGGTGAAAATGGCATTCGTCTGGAATGAATCTTAGTTAAACAAGGCAGCTGATAGTGATAATTGAGAGCAAATTGGAAATAATACCTAGCCGACCGCGATTGACTCGTGAATTATTAAGGATTCAATTCGATGTGACGCCGTCGCCGAACTTGGCATTGACAGACCTGCCGAAGCCAAACATAGTCGCGCCAACGACTTTGCATTTTCAATATCTTATATGAATATCTGTAGAAATACAGACTTTGCCCGATTACTATGATCAGTAATAAGCTTCATGAAATCACAATTTCACAGACATAGGTTCTAGGTAGGCAAAGTAAAGCAGTCAATGAAAAATTGCAAAATACAAGATTTAAACAGAGTCACTGTGAGATTGCTTGAATAATCATGACAAAATAATTGCCGGTTCAAGTGTGCCTTTACTCCCTGGCCTAGATTAAGCACATTCTGACAGGATACTGACGACAGCATTGTCAAAAGGGAAAGTAAGATGACAGCATATGAAAGTACTTGATCTACTCGCTCGTGTTTCTCGAGTGTAATTAGAAGCATAACTGCTTAAGTATTCTCCAGGAAGACCGACAATAGAAAATGGAAGGTCTGAGAAGTTCTGGAAACTGAATAGATTTGCCAAATAATTTGGGGCGATGAGCCAGATTTGTAAGCCATAGCCAGCGATGCTATAAATATAACAAGACCAATCTTGGTGGCTAATGTACGATTTTTATAGGTGATTGAACTAGGCGAAAGTTGGGCAAAATAAATTGCCACCCATCAGTGGTGGAAAATATTTCGACAATAACATGATTCCATATATATATCAACCAATTACCCATGTAAGGTGTAGGACTTGCGCACCTGGAGATACTACCGCAGAAACATGCTGTATAATAATATATTTAACAACAAATTGGTAAACCGATAACCTGAAGCAGTTTGCTTGCACTTGAAGTAGTTTGAAAATCCTCCCCATTAAATTCATTTTTGGCGATAAATTCGAGCACAAGTTGGTTTGTTGGAAACTAGAGATCAATAAAATGAAGGAAATCTGATACAAGCTTTGATGAATAATGCATTCAAAAATGGGTTTGCCAATAGATATCTGCAATCACAATTCCCAGCTTGAAATATCACCAAAGAAGACAGCGGATCAATAATTTCAAGCAATGACCCTGGTGTGTCTAATGAAATCAATATGAAGCAGTGAATTGATTGAGGTTCTGAGTCGGAAATCAATGCATAAAATCCCAGGTGGCAGGTTCAGACAATGCCAGATTTAGGTAGCTGATAGCAGCCATCAAAACTGAGTGGGGCTCAATTATATACCATAGTCACATTCCATTATGCCAGCTAGCTTTTATGTGATAGGAAGAATGATATTAGATGATTTGGAGATGTTTCACTAAAAAGGTACCGCAATCCTAGCGCTACTGGAATCTCGATACGTTTTGCCTGATATATCAGGTGAGCAGCGATGATTCTCTATGTTAAAGTAATTTATTAAAAACTGATAAAAAAATAAAACATAGTGTGATCACAGGACGATTCCATACAGAAATCCTAGTAGACAGGCTGCATCCGGCTACGTAGTTTTCTTTGTTGACTACACAGTACACATCCTGATCAATTTCCAGTCAAATTTCTCGCTATCATTGGATAATAAACACCTATAATATGATAATCACCTATTGCTGCCATATTGTTAGTTTTCGAATTACCCCCCATTGTGGCCATATTAGTTGCCACACCAATCATTCACTTTATAGTAGCGATAAATTTGTGGGGAAAATATATTTTATTAATAATAATGAGAATGACTGCATAAATAATGACCATCGTAAAAAGTTACCATAACTAAAAACATTATCAAAAAAATAATTCGCAAAGCATAACGTGACTAGCGTCTCAAGAGTTGCGAATGAGAATGAACCTATTATCATCCTCCTATATACACTGAGGCTCGACTAATCGCGGAGCACTTATGATTATTAATCATAATTACGGCACTGATGGCTAAGAAATGTTGGTGAATGGTGAATCTGACGGGAACTTCGGCAACAATTGAGACTTTTTCCATCTGAATATATTATTATACATGACCTGGCAGCTGGCACTAATCCTCATAATATATTATCAACGACATCAAACATGTCACTCCACACTGAAGTTGCTATACCGATATTCCTTAACGACACCCTCGTACCTTTCGTAATACTTATCTTTACCTGGTGTTTAGTAACTCTGTTCAACTAGATTGCAGATTGCAGAAACCTTGGGTTAATGCACAAGTAAACAAGCACGAAGTCAGGAAGCCATAATGAAAATATGTACCACTCCCGTATACCACAACCTACGCTACGATTTGTGAATACTGGATAGTACAGAAATCAATGAAGTGAAACGAAAGCACGAACGCCGTTCCTATGATAAACGTCACAAAACACTTCACTAATGTCTTAGCAACAGCCAACCGAAATGTTGCCCCAAGCTTGAATCTGCTAACGTCTTTTAAACACGGCTTTTGTCAGTACAGTATCTCCTGAGCTCCCGGTCTATGAAAAATGAAATTAATGACCCAAAATATTGAAGAGCACTTTAGAAGTGTAATATTTGAGATATTCAGATATTCAGAGTAAAATTTAATTTCAGAATTCACCCGTGCGGAACATTTCGCGACCATGGATGCAAGTGGTCCTTCGAATATAGCTCAGTGTTTGAATACCACTGAGCTATATAAACTTGCAAACAATACAAACGCCAAACATTTGTATCAACGTGAATCTGAAGACTTTGCGAACACGCACATGATCCTCCAGACTTTACTTGAGAACTTGTGGAACGATATTTCGAAAGCAATCCGACAGTGGACGAGCATGCACGATAGTGCAAAGTGTCAGGTGTCCCGTCCACATTCAAATCAAAATACAAGCATACTCAACTGAATAATTACTAGTTAGCGCTCTAGATTACTGAAACACCAGGGTTGTAATGACTCGAGTCATGACTCGACTCGAGTCAGACTCGAGTCACGATATTTTTGTGACTCGACTTGACTCGAGTCATTTTCTTGAAATGGGAAAATGACTCGACTCGACTCGAGTCAATATTTGGATTGACTCGACTTGTACTCGAGTCATTACGCATGACTCGACCCAAGTCATTGACTCGGCTTATTTTAGATGACTTGAAGATGAAGAAATTTACGAATCGTAATGGCTAGATCAACGCATCTGACGAATGCTGCCGACATCGCTCGCCACTGCTTTCGTTGCACTCGTCTGATATCAGATATGCCGCCGTAAAAACAACAGACGATGGTACACAGTAGCAATGCATTGTACAAAATCCTCCTGTAGTCCTGTGATGAAGAGGTAATAGATCATCCGCAATCAAAGTACTCAAGACTTTTCAATTATACAAACAATCGAAGCAAAGTTCAATTAGAGCCAATGAAATGACTCAGATGGTCAAGTACTTGGAATGACTGCGATAAGATAAGCTCATGTGTAGATTTGAAGGCGATGATTCTTTGCATTTTTGGGCGACTAAAGAATGAGTATCCGATGCTCTTCGATGTGGTTCAAAAATGCTTGTCAATTCCTGTATCTAGTGAACCAGTGGGACGTGAATTGAGTAGATGTGGATTTATTCCAAGGCCATGCCGCTATAACTTTCCACTTTAGTATTTTTGAAGTGTAACTCAATGATTTGATCTGCTGTCTGTGAAAACACACAATACTTTCCGTCCATTTGACGTTTTGTTAGGTAGGCCTATGTGCATTGAGCACGTGAGTAATAACGAATGGCTAATGTTATGTAATGTTTGTACAATAGGGCTGTTAAAAAATAACTTCTTTTTTATTTTACTGGGTGCGCTACTTGATAAAATTGTTATGGTGCATAAAAAGAACACTGAATCTGGCTTAATTTTAAAAAGTTGAATCAATGATATGAGAGGAGAAAATTTTATTTTTGAAAATAAATGGAGTGTTTTTAGTGAGAAATTCTTTCATATAATATAATTACATACTAGTAGTAAGCCGACTATTTTTTCATATCCAAAATATTCTACTCTAATAAATTCGCTTTTTCTAGTTGGAATTGAGCAAATTTTACTATGAATCATATTTTTACATAATATAACAATATCATGAGGTAGCCGATAAAATTCGAAAATCTCTATTTGTAATTAATCCAAAATTTTCTCTCATAGTACTAACGCTGCGGCGGCTATTTCGGGAGCTGAGCAGGAAAGCTGACCTTTTTGTTTAGTCAACCACCTGATAATGCAAATGAAAAACTGTACCTCTACATCAACATTCATCTGTTGATTCTCTATCAGCTGGTATCTAGACGTGAATTCGTTGATTCTCTATAAGCTATAAGCTAATTCGGGATTGAAAACATGAGTTGAACATGACTTCAATGCTGTGACTTGGACTCGGACTCGAGTCATAACACTATGACTCGGACTTGAGCCTTTAAACGGTGACTTGGACTCGACTCGGTGATGAATTGAAAATGACTCGACTCGACTCGAGTCAATACCACAAAAGTAAGATTGACTCGTCACTCGGAACCATGTGACTTGGTTACAACCCTGTGAAACACCATCCGATATGTCGACCTCGTCTTCCATCATATGCCTCCTTTTTTCGCTTGTCCTTTTTCATGTTATCTTCTATTACTTTTCATTCAGTGTGCTGTGCATGCCCCCTCTTTACATCGCCAAGGCCAGGAATTTCAATATTTTTTGGCCGTTGTCCATTTTCCAGATTGAATATGTTCTGTGACCCACCTTTTAGCCTGGATTCAAAGTTTTGCACAATGCGTGGTAGTTGCCGGCGCCGATGATATGCATATTTCTCTCATATTATGCGCCTTTTTTTTACTAATCGTCACAGTAAATAGCAGAGGTGGTCAAAGTAGTCAAGAAAGCTACTCAAGTAGAAGTAGAAGTAGCGACGAAATAATCTACTCAAGTACGAGTAGAAGTACTTCTTCCATAAGCAACCTAAAACTACTTGAAGTAGAAGTAGAATTTACTGACTTTAAAAGTACTCAAGTAAGTAAGTAGTTGTGAAAACGATCCTAATTCGTTCACATGGATTGTAAAAAGGTGCTAATTGAGCTATGCGAAAGGTGACGAGCTTGATTCATATTGATGCATACCAGCAGGTATCCAGTTTTCGATAGCATAAGCATTCGTCCACATCATAGGATGAAAATGATAGTATTGTTATGGAAATGCGATACTTATCCTCTGTTTTCTTGAACAGTACGTTTTAGAAAATAGCATGGTATGGCGCCATCCCCCATATTATAAGGCCCGTAGTTTGGTCGAAGAACAATACGGAGAAGTTGTATAGGATACGGTGTGAACACTTTGCGTGATTAGTAAACATTGATAAAAATATGGGGGACCGTAAAAAAGCTGTATTGTGTAGCTTTATTTCCGGAAATTAAAGGCATTACTACACTTGCTTTTATACTTCAACATGTATTTTATCCAGACAAAAGAACTGATAATTATAACTCAAAGTATATGATACTGGGAATTGAAAATAAAACAATACTACTTCAAAAAGCGAAACACGTTTTTCATGCCTTTAGTCCAGAAAGTTTCAAAGGCGGTATGCTAAAGCAGCACTAAAACTAACAAAAATGTCAGAGTTCACTTTTCCAGGTTATGACGTGCCATGGACATTGGACATGCTAGATTACGATATGGCAAGTAAATGATAGATTGCGAAACATCAGTTTCAAACGATATGATGAGCCATATATACTGTGCTGAATTATTTCATATGGGCGAAGGGCGACAATGTGGTGTGAACGCAGGGATATCTAGTTCTAGATATCCCTGTGTGAACGGAATCACGCCAACCCGCTACCTAAATTATATTCATCGATACTTTCGTGAAATCATACTGTTAACCCCGCATCCACTGCGCGCGAAGCGCGACGAAAATTCTGGGCTTTACTCAACTTTTATGAAAATTAAATGTGGATGCTCCATGAAAACAGCCCCAAAATTCCTCAGGCTATATTCCTGATTGGAAGATTGAACTACTTCTACTTGACAAACTGAAAATAGCGAAAAGTAAGTAAGTAGATCACAAAATATTACGAAGTAGAAGTAGAAGTAGCGAAAATCAGCTCTACTTGAGTAAGTACCAGAAGTAGAGGAAAACTACTTGAGTACTTCGAAAAAGTAGAAGTACTTCGTTACTGACCACCTCTGGTAAACAGACTAAAACAAAGAATTTTGGCACCCACCAACTCTGTTTTCGTGATTGGGGTTTTAGTTCCACTGTGGCGGGAACAGGGTCGTACCTCGTAACTGCTAATGAACTCAAAATGAGACCCAAACTTATTTCGCAAATCAATATAAATTATGGAACATTTTGTGGGAGATTTCCTGCAACTTCGACGCTGTTTTCCTCCCAAAACGTAAGAGTTTGGACGCTATTCTCCGTTGATTAGAGAAATGAAACATCACATTTGAAATTGATTTAGAAATTTGGATCATATTTTGTGCATGGTGTCCTAATATATCGAGCGCATGGTTGACTTTGGACTTAGCGTAGCCTACGTCACAATAATACTACAAGTGTTGTAGCCTACCACATGACATAGAAGATGACTTTTTAAACAAAATCGTTAATTTTAGAAGGTACGATTGGCAGTGTAGCGGGCAGCAAACAGCAGTCGTATTTCTTTAAAAAAATTCTGAGCAATCAAAATCAAGTTAGTGTTTTTAAGATGATTTCACCTTACAGTAGGGTTATAGTGCGGAGTGGATCGACAAATTTTCTGATCCGGCCCCAATCCGGTTGTTCAATTCTCTGGTCCGGCTCCGGCCGTATCAGGAAAAAGTACTGATCCGGCTCCGGCCAAAAATGAAAAAGTCCGGCCAGAAATCCGGCCCTACATGGTACTAGGGTTCCGTGAATTTATAAATATGCCTCTTTTATTTTCGCACTGGCTTACCGGTTGCTTGCGTGTTGTTGGTTGATACTTATTTAGTTATAAAAGTCATGCTTATCTATAAAGATCGTGGCCGTATTAAAAAAGTGGTGATCCGGCTCCGATCCGGCTCCGGCCGTAACAAAAAAGGTAGTGATCCGGCTCCAATCCGGTCCGGCCAAAATTGAAAAAATCTGTCCGGATATCCAATCCGGCTCCGGTCCATGCTCCGCACTATAGGGTTACCATACGTCCTCCTTTAGGAGGATTTGTTCTCCTTTTTCGGGTTTTTGAAAATGTCCTCTGAGGACGCCTAAATTATGCCCTCCTTTTTGGCAATTCGTTCTCCTTTACGCATTATAGTGGACAGATTGCAGTGAGAATGGGCATAAATAGTAAATTCGTGGTTCGAACGAAAGTGACGACCTTTTTTTTGGTCAACCAACTCAAAGTGATAAAGAAAAACTATATTTCTGTAGTTGAGCCGGATAGTTGACCTTTTATTTTAGTCAACCGACCGCAAAGTGAGAAAAATTTACCATTTTCCAAGATTTTTCTCCGGTATTCTAAGTTTGAAATTTTGAAAAGGTGTCCTCCTTTCCCGATTCCAAAATATGGTACCCCTACCTTACAGGAACTGCAATAGAGCCACCTATTTGACGCGTCTAATATGAAGAAGGCAGTATTAAATTACCACTTTGACTGCCAACAATCCTAAATATAGGATTTTACCCAGTCCCATAAAGTGCCAGCGATCCTTTATTTAGGATATTTTTGAAATGAGTACAGTAAAGTCCGGAATTGGTTCTATCCCCGGATTACGGCTGTATCCGAGGCTACTGAATAGGCTTGTTGTCATAAACCACCATTATCGGTGCCGGAAGTATTTTTTTTTAAATCACATTTGCATACAATAGGTCAACTTTTTTTTGATTTGGCCACTAGGTGGCTTTTCATAAAATGAGCAGCAAAAAAATGAATTATTTTTATAATTCCTTGATGTTGAAAACATTTTTTTTTTTCATAAGTTGTGCAAGGTTTTCTCTTATCAGCACGCCCGATTCCAGCCAAATATCCAGCTATGCGAAAATTCATTGTTTGCTGGCGTTTACTGGCAATTTCCATAATAGGCCTTGGCAGCTAAAGTGTTAAGCGTCTAATGCAGTGGTTCCCAAAGTCGGCGCCAGCGCCCCCTGGGGGCGTTCGCGAGCGTGAAGGGGGCGCTGGCCTTGAAATGGGCGATAGGGCACGCTGGATTACAAAATTGGGCGGTAGGGGGCACTGAGAGCAAGTGGAAGCGGTGTATGTTGAAAAGGCAACTGCTGTGTAGTGTTGAAACGATTGATAAATAAAGCAGCTAAATTCGCGGTAAAAATGAAGAAGGGATTCGGTCGGGGCAATTTATTGTCGTCCGTCTATTTTGTTCAGGTGTATCGCAAAAGTCCATTGTTACTTGACAATGCTGATCCTCAATGCTGACCCTCAATGAACTAATTTAGCACTAGGCAATATCCCTGAAAAGCGTATTTCATTGTGGGCTGTTAGAACTGCGAAGTATTTGAGCAATTGCTCACTGCAAGATGTGATGGCTTTTTACGAGAAACTGTCTTGCGTGATTTTATTCTCTATTTCAAGCGATCTTGGATTTTCAACAGTGCTGCGATCGTGGCCTTCGACACGGCGTTCTGGTTGCGAGAAACGATATCGCTTCATACATGACGGACATATTTTCCAGAATTTATGAGTAGAATATATCCGTTACTTAGTAATGATGAAACCTTATAAAAGTGAAAATGACACTGTCAGCATTCAGTGATAAGCCCGTGATATTTCACCAAAATTTTGCGACAAGTGAACTGTTCCACTTCTCAAGCTTGCATGAGCTACCGATCCAGATCGAATACCCGATTCTGAAGGAGAAACATGAATCAATCATTTCAGCTGACAATTGCACAAGGATATGGTGAATTTATAACTCCTAACGACACTAGACTGTGCACTTGTGCAGTAATGAGCACGTCGTTTCGAGTAGGCTACTTCTATATTTTTCATTGTGTCGTAATCCTGTGGTGTTTTTAACTGATGAAGATCGTAATAGATATAACGACAACGACGTCGTAATAGATATAACGACAACGACGGACGATACCGTCGCTTCTTCGGTAATTGCTAATTAGCTAACTCGACTGAGGAAACTATATAGATAGCTGATATCCGCAGTTTAGTTATCTACGGAGAAGTAGGCTATACGCATATCGCCCAGCGCCGAAAATCTCGATAAATTCGTTACTGGATAATTATAATCAATCCATTCAGTGAAGTTCCCGAGCATGAAATGATTGAGGAGCTGATGACATTGTAGTGTAGAACCATTTTGAGTTCAACCCAAAGTTCTATGTCTCCAATCATTCGTTCTGGATTCACAATTGAATCAATAGAAATACTCTCATTGAAATCTGGTTGACTTTTTCGTCGTTGCCCTTGCCAGCTCATATTTGATAGAGCGTGTTTTCAATGCCGTGACCAAGTTTCTGACTCAAAGCAGATACCTACTTGACAGTTCGGGACGTGGACACTGTAAATTTTAGAAAGATATTGTATCAAAACTCAAACCCAAAATGACGAGGATGATGATAATAATGCACCAGCTTTATCCGTCTCATTATTAGCTGTATACTAAAGGTAGAACAACTTTCGTTTTATGATTTAGGCGTGGTGAGAGGATTCGGGGGGCGCTGGAACTTCATCCGTTGTCCAAGGGCGGTAGCTCGAAAAAGTTTGGAAACACTGGTCTAATGTGCACTTTTGAGCTGGATATTTGTCGTAATTACATTTAGGTTTAATTTTGAAGTGTTCGAGGTTCCGCTATTCACAACATTTATTTTGAAGTTTTGTCGGTCCGCAAGATCAAGAAGTTTGAGAACGACTGATTTAGCTTACACAGACACAGTTGTACAAATTCAGCGACATATATAGAACTTATACATGTACTGTACAAACTGCTCATTTAGTTAGTTGATGGTCAACTAACTAACGTTTTTTTTTTGATTAGTTCTAGTTCTAGTTCTAGTTGCAGATTTTGAAAATTGAGTAATTCTAGCTCTAGCTCACATTTGAAAAAAAGTATTAGTTGCCGAACAACTAGAAAGCATCGTGTCGTCGTTCTGCGTGAATCGCGATGTGTTCTGTTGTTGTTGCTGTTGGTTGGGGGAGTGTTTGTCGACTACTATAGTCATTTACACCAGGCAGATATTTCTTATTTTTTGTTTCCGTATCTGCCGACTCGTAGCACGGCTCACTTCTAGGCTTTTAGTAACACACCGTTTACGCGGATGAGATGGCGAGGAGGTGCCCAGATAAACCTCCAACACTCGAGAAGGAATTCCGAAGTCGACCTCGGTCAGACTCGAACGCACAACCCCTTGGTGTTGTAGCTGTGAGAGAGACAGTTTTTATTGGGTAAAAAATTACATTCAAAAATAAAATGCAAGTTGCAGCGATACGATCCTTAGAGATCATCTAGTCAGCTGCATTTATAGAGTACAAAATCGTCTTTTAATAGAGTCTCGCGTCAAGAATAAATTAAAAACAGGTAGAACAGTGGTAAGATGGAATAACACCAGAGTAACAGGCAACGATAATATAGAAGTAACGAAAGAATGAAATAAACGAAAACAAAAGATAAATAGAAGATGAATAAATGTACAGAGTTGTCATTTCAAATTCTAGAGAGAAAAAAAATGGCGACAGATTATCAAATCCAATAAATGGCAATTACAATGAAACTAACTTCGATAAGACATGAGTAAATGAGATTTAAATTCGCGACCAAGGCTGAAAAGGGCATTTCCTTCATGGCTAATGAAATGCCATTCCATATTTTTGGTCCGTGATATATGATTGATCTCCGGCACTTACTATTCATGATTCGAGAAATAAATAAATTCTTGGAAGTCGAAGACCGAGTACGGCGTGTATGTACGACACTAGATAGTGCGAACATTTCACTAAACAAACTTGGGAGATCACATCGATCATTATACCATTACCAGGGGCCGGCAACCTTTTGTGTGCAACGTGCCAAAATGTCAAAAAATGTCAATCTTTGCCAGCTTGCGTGCCAACCATTCATTTTAGTTATATTTACGTTTCAAGGAATACCACCAACCGTTTTTCTGCAGCTGGCAACGCCATCCGCTTCGCCAGTGATTCTTGAATTATTATTGGTCGCGAATAGTTTGGTCGCTACCGCACCCGACCTATCGCTTAGGCTTCATGTACGTAATACTTACAAAATTTATTTCCAATCGAGCAATGATGGATTTTCTGTGGTCCATTTGGTCGTTTCCAAGTCTACTGTGTTCGGTACCATATCCAAAAGTGACAGGCCGATCAGTGTTGTTACGATGATATGATCTGATGATCATGGAAAATGTCCCCACCCCTGTATCACTCAAGTCGGTTTGGTGTCACAGTAAAGTTAGTGTGACACTGGTCTGCAAAGGTCGCCGTAAAAGCGCTGGATATTGTCGTTGCTCCAGATATATTGGAATCGTTTGCCCACCAGAGTTGGATCAATTACAATAATTCAGTTAAAATACAATTACAATTACAATTACTCCCTTGCATGTTTCAATTACATTACAATTACAATTACTCAATGCTAAAAATATCAAATTACAATTACAATTACAATTACTGTTAAACATGTAATTGATTCGGTAGAAATGTATTCTTTGACAACCGTAGCGACGTAATTAGCAACAATCTCAAGCTATTCAGTATCCACGTTTCATTCGTGTTACGTAAAATGCCCTTTAATTAAAAAAAACTTGAACGTATTCGAACTATTCCTCATCATAAGTACTGAAAACTACAAACACAGTAAAATATTTCAAGCGACTGTTAACAACTAACAGTTTGAGCGACTAACAGCGAATAGGCTACAGGACAGTCAAGGAAATGTAATCAAACGATTAAGCTACTCGGAGCTGAATGAGGATAATGAAATGTAATTGGCAAGGCGTCAGCGATAAGGATGATACCGATAAAATTTGAAAAATTAAAATAAATGCCAAAGGAAAGAACCTCCTGATAACTACGAATTACAACATTTTGGTTCGCATTTACATTTTCACTTGCTCGGAAACTGTTAGATTGCATTTCATGAACATTAATTGTGTGCGAAAATTTCTGTCCCCGTAAATTTGGCCAAGATTGGAGGTAAGATTGGGATAACATCTCAACAAATGCGTGATCAAGTTTGATGAAGCCTTTGGTTGGAAACTTGAATTTATTTTTGCAATTGTTGCAGCAAGCCTCGGTACTGGCCAGAGATTTAAAAATAAAACTCTGACTGTGGTGTAGGAAATGGTTCAGAACAGGTTTCAGAAGAGTTTATTTGCTGTTTATCCATTTTTGAAATATTAAGATTTAGTTTAGCTCAATGGTTCTCCAACTTTTTTAGACACGCCCCCCTTTATGACAGTGAAATATTTCGTGCCCACTTATCGTCATATCACACAATGAAACCAGAATTTTAGCAATCCTTACAGATAGTTTGATGGTGTGGAAGGTATGCAAGGTCAAGACTGTTGATAAGAAAATTCTCCAATATGAAATTCGGACTATACACAGAGCAATAACTATGAAATGGAGGTGAATCGCGCCAAACGTGGAAAAAATTTTAGTTTACCGGAGCTTCGCGCCCCCCTTCAGATGCTTTCACGCCGTCCAAGGGGGCACGCTCCCCAGTTTGAGAACCACTGGTTTAGCCTATAATGTAATTCGCATAGTTTTTTGTTGCTACTGAAGTATGGGAAACAGTTTAGCGTGGCTGAATTATCTAGTTATAACGCGGCACGCATAGAACACCGAAGTAAAGGCTAATAATTACAAGTGGCGACTGTGTACTAAGCCTTAAGGCCTTAAGGCCCCTCTTCGTCATCATGGTCCGTACCGGATTTTCACTGGTGTGATGAATAAATGATTGATTGATTGATTATTTTATGTTGTGATTGTTAGGTTTCTGTAACAATGTAATTGAAATTGTAATTGAGCAAAATTTTTATCAAATCACAATTACAATTACAATTACACAAAATAGGAATGCTTCAATTACAATTACAATTACAATTACATTAAGAAATGTGATTAATTACATTCAGCTCAATTATAAATTTCAATTGATCCAACTCTGTTGCACACCAGACGAAACTAAAAGAATATCTCATTCCGACAGACGAACACGATTCCAAATTCAAATTTCGCCACGGGGCTCAATATTATCCTCGACAGATCTCATTTGATGCGTGCGGCTCAAGCTGCGGGCGTTTGACTATTCGGCGCTGCATGGTCACTTCGGCGCCTTGATAGTGGGCATTAACATCTAGCGTTTTGGCCAGCATGCGGTTGTTTTGTTTCAAGGCCAATCATTTTGGCAACGCATACACCGCACGGTAGTCGCATGTTGCCCAAAACTTTATGTCTAGGTCGTGTCTTCTATACCGTGAAAATTCCACGCGCCGGAATGCAGGTTCATAAGTTGCTCTCTCGTAGGCTGCACAGAGAACACTCCTATACTAAAGCATCCAAATGGATTCATACGATATTCGGCTGGCGATTTTTCATAACTGCTAATACGGTTGACTCATTTCTGTATAAATTATGCATAGCTTTTAAAAACATTTTCTATGCACAGCAATATTTATTTATTGGTGGTTTCCACGTTGTAATCAAGACATCAGGCTCCAAAAAATCGCGCGAAGCGAGGAAGAAAATTTCAAGGTAAGTAAAATCTGCCATAAAAGACTCTATTTAAAGTTGATTTGCGAAATACTTTTGGATCGCATACGAGCTTTGTACATTTTAAAAACTTCCGTTTCACTTTTTGCAAAAACGTGGTCTCAATATGTCGTTTGCGCGAAGTCATTTGGCGTGCCATGAAAAATCATACTGCGCTCCACAAATGGTACGCGTGCCGGGGTTTGTCGACCCCTGCGACTACGCTATGTCGCCGCCTTGGTGTTCCATTGAATGATGTTAGTGCACTGTGCAGTGCAGCTATTCCTAGCTCAGAGTCATCACAACTAACAGTGGCGTATCCAGCGGGTAGGTTTTTACTTTTTGAGGTCGAAATCTCTCTCATTTCAAACTCGTAACTCCGTCCTTTTGAAATGTCTATTCTATGTCTTACATATCGGACATAGAATAGACATTTCAGGGATATATAGATAAAATAAAAGTTAATGTGCTGCCTACGAATGAAATCCAGTTGAGTACGGTCCTTAACATTTAATGACTTGGGAACCCCTACGCCAGAGGTGGACAATTATTTTTCTGAGAATGAGAATCAGGAAATACGTTGGCGGTCTAAGTCAAAAGTTTTCACTATATTCTAGGGTGTATAATTTTTATATGTCGTTAGTTCTAGTTTTAGTTCCAGTTGGGGTATTTGAAAAGTGAATTGGCCTATAATTCAATTTTTAGTAGTTTCAGTTGGGAGTTTTAAAAGTGAGTATAGTTCTAGTTCTGGCTCAGTTCGGTATATTAACAATTTTTATCCGTTCAATACACCCAAAAATGCGATACAAAGAAAATTTAGGAAGGTGTCGAAACGACTTGGAGTAGTCTTTGAAATCAGACACCCACCTTGGCCTAGGCTATGCAAAGAGGAGGCATGCACACTGAATGAAAAGTATAATAAAGATAGTGTAGTATAATAAAAAGCAAGCGACAAAAAAGACGGGGTGGCACGTTACGGGAGGCGAGATCGATGGGTCAGGTCGTGGTCAGGTAATCCTGAGGGCGAGCTAGTATATATTTTGTAAAAATTGCTTGTATTTCGACTTGAATGTGGACATGCTCGTCGACTGTCGGATGGCCTGCGGGATACTGTTCCACATGTCAGGTCCGGCATATTTGATAGAGCAATGATCTTTTCGGTCGATTATATGGTATTTGGACGACATTGACGCGATTTGTTGTAGCCTACTTGTGCGCTTTTGATTCCGAGGTAAAAAAGTCATTGAAATATTCGGGTAATGACTGCAGTGGAACTGATACCTAAACTTGGTGTTTCCAGTTTCCGCATATCATCTATGTTTAGGACACCGAATCTCTTCAGCAGTGACTTGTTGGGTGGACAACCAGGCCCCTTTGGGGCCCAAGCTGATAGGGAGTACGTTATGTTGTAGCTTTTGCAGTGGCTCGAGTGCAGTTTTACTAGTTTTTCTAGTTGCGGATTTTGAAAAATGAGTAATTCAAGTTTTTAGTTCTACTTGCGAGTTTTAAGAATTGAGTAGCTATAGTTCTAATAGCGCTTTTTGAAAATCCAGTAGCCGGCACAAGTCTCTATACGTAGGCTTATATTTCGATATGAATTTTGAGCGAATATCACAACAAATATACCTAAACTGTCACTAAATCTACAATTTTCCAAATAGCTCTGGGGCCCACCACCGCGTACTGGTTGAAAGCCCTTGGTCTAGCCCAGGGGTTCTCAACCCGCGGCCCGCAGACGTTTACTTTGCGGCCCGCGACATCTTTCATTACGGAAGCAATTACTATACTGGCACAAAATTGTTACATATTAATTTAGCTCCTTAGCTTTCTTATCGCACTGTCTATTTCGTTTGATTACTCATTCTTTGATGTGTTCTGGTTTCTTGATATAGGCCTGTGCTGAAGTTTAGATTGTTATTGTTTTGAATCGGTATTCGGCTTCACTCTGCTTCAAGAGAATCCCGCTGCGTAGAACACTTTTGAAAAGTGTTTCACACATACCGTGAATGGTTTGAGCAGAAACAAGTAGGCTACTAGAAACGAGTAGGCCTACGTCGAAAGCTGGGTTTGTAACTCTGCGTCGAGCAATGAATTTGCTTTCCCAGATATAAATGGAAAATCGATATGTCATATTTGTCAAAGAACAGTTGTCGTAAGTAGTATATACGATCGCTCGCATGACGCAATGGGGTTCTTATGGGTGCACCCGACCGGTGCCGCGAAAACTCGTCCTGAACCGGTGACCCTTTCAGACCCCCCTTCCACCCGACCGGTGCCTGGGTTGGTATAGGCATCTCTCGACCGGTAACCCTTTTCGGTATAGGGATCACTCGACCGGTGCCTCGAAACTCGTCTTGAACCGGTAACCCTTTTCGGTATAGGGATCACTCAACCGGTGCCTCGAAACTCGTCTTGAACCGGTGACCATTTTCGGTATAGGGATCGCTCAACCGGTGTCGTAGTGGTGATTCGTACTTTCGGGTGTAGGCATCTCTCGCACGTCGTACTTTCGCATGTCGTGCTTTCGCGTATAGGTTGTGTTGGTGATTCGCCGTGTGTTCTTATGGGTGTGGCGGTGATTCGTACTTTCAACCATCTCTCGCGTGGTGTTGAATAGTCACCAACAATAACCGCACAAACGGAAACGTGGCTTGTTGTGAGGATTAAGCAGTGCGACCTATATTCCGAATGACCTGCGCGCTGAATTATTTCCCGTCCAGCTGTGTGCTACTATCGATTATTACACTAGGTCAGTCAGTGCGAAATAGTTTGCTAAATCTAGGAATCACTTCCAAGGTAATATTTTGGTAATTGGTTTACTGCAGAGCCGGCGTAGACGGCGATTCGAATATCGACAATAACCGCGTTCGCATACTAACACTCTAAAAAGGTGTGAAATATTTGTAAAAATCCTACGACCACTCACAAGATAACACATCAGAATAGTCATCTCTCGTGGTTTGGTGTTACAAAGGTAGGAATTACGCATAAGTAATATTTTGGACGACAATGATATATCGTTATTCTTATGGACGCGACGACATGATAACGTTACAGGTATAGGCTGTGGTGGTGATTCGCCGTGTGTTCTTATGGGTGCGCTCGCACGTCGTACTTTCAAGTATAGGTATCTCTCGCATGTCGTATTGGAAACTCGTGTTGGCTCGCTCACGCGGTGAAATTTTAGTAATCAGTTTGTCGCAGAACTTGATTTCACTCGTAAGATTTAATAAGTAACGAATAACAGACCGCGGTAACTTGAATAGCGACAAATTGTCACTTATTTCCGCTCTAACTCTAATCCTTTGTGAAGTGAACGCTTATTCAAAAGGGTGTGATATAATTTTAAAATCCAACGACCACTCACCGGATAATACTTCAGACATAGCAATTCCGCATACCCGCCTACAAGGTAATATTTCGGTAATTAGTTTGTCACAGAACCGTCGCAGGCGGTGATTGGAAAACCGACAATTTGTCACTCGCCCGCGATCGCTATATGTTTTGACACTTCAGAAGAGTGGTTGACTTTAGTTGCGTGATACAAATCATGAGAATATTCAATCAATGCGTCAATTTGTCAACTCGAAATGAAACTCACTACACAGTTCAAGTTGATTCGTATCTGAATGTTTTAAATCGACACAACTCAAATCCTTTGACAAATCCCTTAACGCGTTTTTGTTGAATCGAACGTAACCCGAATATTACTGACGCCGACTTTCAGCCGCATCGAATTATTCGCACATTCCGAGTCGCTGTTTCACGCCTATAGAATCAATACCAACTATAACTCTACAAGAATCAAGAATCATAAGTATGTGCATTATACAGTTATTGTCTTTATTAACTTGAAATCAAACACTTAACAAAACACGCAACTAATCATTTGGCAACTCTAGCATTACCAAAAAATTCCAGTATTGTTGATTGAAAATCCTTGAGTCGTTATTATCAAAAATGTTAAGTACCGCATCGGAATCCATTCGCGGGATGTACTAAAGGTAAATCCAGATAATCCAAAATGAAATATTTGGACTTTGACAAACATGACTACCAACTTTGATCCAGTCACCTTTCAAGATACTGTGAAACAATCCTTGAAACTTACAACTGTATTCACGACTGAGTTTTCCATTTGTCAAATAGAGTTTCAGTAAATACTATCGCGATATTTTAATGTGTTACTACACACAATAGAATCAATCAATGAAATAGCACCTGTTGTAAATATTTCTAACTTGACAACCACTTGTGCATACCGCGATCGACTTGTGACGCGATGAGTTAAATCGGAATATTTCAATCTATTTGTCGAAACCTTGAACAAACTATCAGGTTATTTTTTGTTGTAATCGAGTGAACGGAAATAGTATTACGTCTCAACATTTTACCATCTTACCATACACAAAAGAGTAAAATACAAAAACCTTGTCAATTCAATCCGTTTTTAACTTACCCAACCAACTCAACAGTATCCTTACGAAAAGTAGACAAGACTACGCCAGTAATCACTACAATCCAAAATCCATAACAAGCTCGGTTGTATTCATATCCCTACGACGCGTCTTTTGTTTTTCAACTGTAAAAGTCGTTACTATTTTACAAGACAAAGTAATTACTACTTGATATATTTTATAAACCAAAGTAAATACTACTCGGTGTGTGGTTTGAGATTAACATATTACATTTGAGTATACCGGATTTGAATGCCTGACCAACGTAGTTGAGAATTCATTTCTTACAATCAAACGCCGGTTTTACATTGAAAGGTATCATACTGTAGACATAAGGATTGACACATTGATTTGATATATGAGATTTTGTAATGCTCGACCACGACTTGATTATTAAATCATTCACGATAATTAGACCCGATGTTGTGGTAAAGGTTATTAGAAAATATCACTTTTGGCATCGAGTACCAATCGAAGTGGTGAACAATAACACCGAAAATGATAAATGCGTTTCGTGCTACTATTGATACAAGTTCATTTCTATCAGGTGAAATAAACGCCATCATAAAACTCAGAGCATGCAAAGGTCTTGATTGATATGAATTTCGATTTGTGTCTTATGATACCAGCAAGCGTTTTAGAAATATTATGATTCGTTAAACCAAAGTCGTATGTCCGATTAATAATTGATTGGAAACTTGATCATGTACCTCGATAATTACAGAAGATTATAACGCCATTGTCCGACAATCTTTTACAAAAGGATCGAAACCAAGTAACCCAAAGTCGTTGCCGTCGCATAAACAATTTGTACGACGTTTGATAAATGTACCCTATACTTTGGTGTACTAGAAATATTTGTAAAACACACTCTGGTAAAGAAATCGAAAAGATATCCTACACCTAAATCTGATAAAACCATTTTGCACTTTTTGTTCGTCAGTAGTATCCATTTGAATTTTTCCATTTCCTCTCGTCAAAGTAGATGTAATCATAGTCGCTAAAGAAATTACTTGGATGTGTTTGAATTCTAGACATAGTTCTAATTTACTCGACGCAAGACCCAAGAACAACCGTAGTTTACAACCGTGCACACATATCCAAAATATCGCACACTATGCTATTCCTAAAGTACAAACACCCGATACAAAATATTACTTGTTGTGTTGTTGCGGCATCATCTTCACAATATCACCCTCAATACAAATGATGTTTATGTGTAACATGCTATTGATTTGAATCACACCCACCTGACGGAGGAGGATTTACTCAATCTTTACAAAATGGATATTGACCAACATCACATCATCGGATTGTATCTGTTTTGTTGGATATGAGTTATGTTAGTTTAACAGTAAACAAATTTCACCCTCTTGGATTATGAATTCAATGCGTTAGCAGTCATTCAATATTTTGTTTGTGTCAACTAGTTACTTTGTATGTTACTCCACAACTCTTACAAAAGTACGAAGGATATTAACATCGCACTAAGTAATTAACTTTACTCGATATTCTCGCATTACGAAACTAAAGAATGGTTGGTTAGACTCTACAAACTGTTTCGATATCACAAGACCTTTATTGTCTGAATGGGTGTTCATGTATCTTAATAATCAAATCGTTCAACACAGAACTAGTACTAACAGAAACATCAGAGTTGTTTACACAAAAGTTTGTATATGTGCACAGTATGCGAATACCATGTGTAAGTCCAGCACAATTGCGGTATCCATCCGAGTTTAGTTAACACAAATTTATTTCAACGGAGTCACGTAAACTTTCGTGAAAGAAAAGCATACTCACTCCCAGAAGGTTATGTCAATGCCATAGCAGTACCCCAACAGCAAAGTACATATGTTTTCTAGTCACGGTCCTTACATCTTTCACATAGATCAATCTACTTTGCTAACGAAAAGTGCTGAGTCATCACATGATCGCCCTCACAACAAAACAGCTAGTAGATATTATCATTCAAAAAATTTCTAACCCTTTACACACCAGTGACAAATCATACAACGAATATGTTTTGTGGGTCGAATTGTTGTTCAGCGTCAAGTCTCCATGTTGGAGCGTACATTAAAACAGCGCAGTCACAATCCAATTAAAACCACGAATCCATTTTCATTTCGTCACATACAGAAAAATAAATTTAATTTCCCAAAACATACTTGTAACCAATCGCTTTTATTAAACATACAACACCATAAAAGTATTTACTTTCTACGACATAGACATTCCGATGTAGTCAAGAAATATTTTTATTAATCAAAATCATCGACTTCTGTTTACGGCGTTAGTGTGTGCATGTCATATATGTGGGATCCGTATTAAAATGGACACGACGCGACTGAATGTAAGGAGATAGAAGTCTATCGCATAGATTTACATGCGGTCTTCGCTACGGTTTCAAAAAACTAATCATCTCTTTTGCATTGATCGAGACCGAGCAAGTTAGTTAATGGCCATGATTGTGTTTGTCATATGCGAATGATAGGGTTACTGTCAAATCTACATACAACAATCTTCTGACGATCATAATAGCAATTTCATTTTCCGCCCCTTCATAATTGTACAACTCGGTAACTACGTTTAACAAGACCAATCACACTACCGGCGCTGAACACAAGATACCTACCCAAGTAAAAATATCATTCTGGTTTGGACAACTGACGTTTACCTGTGTAAAATTATCATTTTCACTTGGAGGTCCACCGTTACCTAACTAAAATACCATTGTCCTTTGGAGATTTATCGTTTACCCAGTGTAACAATCCCATTTTCACTTGGAAATCTATTTTTGGCCTCAATAACAAACCCCTTTTCACTTGGAAATCTATTTTTGCCCGTGATAACAAACCTTTTTCATTTGGAAATATATTTTTTCTCTTGGTAACAAACCTTTTTCACTTGGAAATATATTTTTTCTCTTGATAATAAACCTTTTTCACTTGGAAATATATTTTTTCTCTTGATAATAAACCTTTTTCACTTGGAAATATATTTTTTCTCTTGGTAATAAACCTTTTTCACTTGGAAATATATTTTTTTTCTCTGAGTAACAAACCTTTTTCACTTGGGAATTTATTTTTTCTCTGGTTAACAAACCTTTTTCACTTGGAAATATATTTTTTCTCTGGGTAACAAACCTTTTTCACTTGGAAATATATTTTTTCCCCGGGTAACAAACCTTTTTCCCTGAGCAACAAACCTTTTTCACTTGCAAATATATTTTTTCCTGGGTAACAAACCTTTTTCACTTGGAAATACATTTTTTTCCCTGGGTAACAAACCTTTTTCGCTTGGAAATATATTTTTCCCTGGGTTACAAACCTTTTTCACTTGGTGATCCGTCGTTTACCTGAGTAAAAATATCATTTTCCTTTGGGGATCTGGCGTTTACCCAGTGTAACAATACATTTTCTCTTGGTCATCTAGCTTTTCCTAGAGTAACAAAACCATTTTCATTTTGAAATCTGACAACCACACCGACAATTTGATATTTTTGTATTTTCTTACAGCGAACAGCGACAAAATATACACCAACAACGACTCCGATACATTTGTCTAATCAAATATTCACTTGTGTTGGTGCATCCCATCAAAATCGTCAGTTACCCACATGCAATGCGCTCTTGTACACAGAAATACATGTTTTGGAAAATTGGACAATAGGCTTCGATAGTTCTGTGATGTCCGGGTTCGTGCTTTGGATTTTCCAGAGTCAAAATGTCTGAATAAAACACCTCCTTGACGATGTTTGGTATGTGGATAACGGTGTTCGGAAAACGGTTGGATTTATGTCACCCATCGCGATAACAATTCCAGGTCGAGTTTTCCCCCGCGCGTTTACTATATTGTGTCTTCATTGGTCAATGTATGTCTCGACATTCAGTTTGAAATCGGAAACCCTGATAAGTATGTAACCGGATCCGGATATCAACTCTGAATCGATAAGCCAATGAACAATATTCAAAGTAAACATGTTACATTCCACGAAAAAATACCATCCAGACATACGTCGCGCTTGTTTGCCCACACCAGTATACGCGTAAATGGAGGTGTGCGATATTGCATGCAATGTGTTGGTATACAAACATCGATCCACAGACATTATCATAGCCGGTAATTTTGATGCAGATCGAATGTCATCACACCCGATAACAATGTCATACCAATAAGCCACATTGCAATGACTCTGAGTCCGCGCTATTACATCGATATTTCGACACCGTTCACTGATTTACTCGATGGTGTTATCGTGTTGTAACATTACAAGATAGTCATGGCCCTATCTCCGGACAGACCACCCAGACCAATTGGATACATCGATCAATGTGTTGTCCACACCGAAGTTTTCTGCTGCAGCGTTTGACCATGGTGAACTATCGAAGTGGTGCTCGAAATGATTGCGATCAGTCTTTCAGTCACGATGCATGGATGTCGCTACTCCCACATAACGACTCCAGACAAATATCGTGAACAGTGATTATGCAAATCTCGGATGATACTGTGATCCAATAAGGTGTGTTTCTGTGAAGACTGCAATCGTACACCACAATAGAACACTACCTCGCGATTTCACACGCAATCATAAAACACATCATCGTAAGGATTCAGTTCGTCCGGTGACATTTCGAAACGGTCATCGCCACAAGAGATCGGTATCATTTTGAAAAGACATCGTCACAAGGCTATTGACGTCGATTCTGTTGGTCATGTCAATCCGTTTCACAATCTGCCGTTTTTCAACTCCCCGCACCATAGTGTTACGACACAGACAAGAAGCGTCGGTGGAAATAATAAAACACGGAAAGCACACTTTGGTGTTATTTGACATGGATTTTACACCAGACGAACCTCACATTCGAGTGATGCATTTGAATGACGCTTGTATTATTGACGTAGAAGGAACAGAAATGTATCGATTTATTGGTTTCGTACATATCCAACAAAAACCAGGGTATGCGATTGTGCTTGGTTCGCATATTCGACTGTGAACGCTCTATTGGTATATGCTGTATAGTTCACTTTCACCGTCGTGCGAATAACCCATGTTACGGTTCGATGTTTGTGTGTCTGTATGTCACGCTTCAGATTGACTCAGAGGCATTGCAATGTGGCTTATTGGTATGACATTGTTATCGGGTGTGATGACATTCGATCTGCATCAAAATTACCGGCTATGATAATGTCTGTGGATCGATGTTTGTATACCAACACATTGCATGCAATGTCGCACACCTCCATTTACGCGTATACTGGTGTGGGCAAACAAGCGCGACGTATGTCTGGATGGTATTTTTTCGTGGAATGTAACATGTTTACTTTGAATATTGTTCATTGGTTTATCGATTCAGAGTTGATATCCGGATCCGGTTACATACTTATCAGGGTTTCCGATTTCAAACTGAATGTCGAGACATACATTGACCAATGAAGACACAATATAGTAAACGCGCGGGGGAAAACTCGACCTGGAATTGTTATCGCGATGGGTGACATAAATCCAACCGTTTTCCGAACACCGTTATCCACATACCAAACATCGTCATGGAGGTGTTTTATTCAGACATTTTGACTCTGGAAAATCCAGAGCACGAACCCGGACATCACAGAACTATCGAAGCCTATTGTCCAATTTTCCAAAACATGTATTTCTGTGTACAAGAGCGCATTGCATGTGGGTAACTGACGATTTTGATGGGATGCACCAACACAAGTGAATATTTGATTAGACAAATGTATCGGAGTCGTTGTTGGTGTATATTTTGTCGCTGTTCGCTGTAAGAAAATACAAAAATATCAAATTGTCGGTGTGGTTGTCAGATTTCAAAATGAAAATGGTTTTGTTACTCTAGGAAAAGCTAGATTACCAAGAGAAAATGTATTGTTACACTGGGTAAACGCCAGATCCCCAAAGGAAAATGATATTTTTACTCAGGTAAACGACGGATCACCAAGTGAAAAAGGTTTGTAACCCAGGGAAAAATATATTTCCAAGCGAAAAAGGTTTGTTACCCAGGGAAAAAAATGTATTTCCAAGTGAAAAAGGTTTGTTACCCAGGAAAAAATATATTTGCAAGTGAAAAAGGTTTGTTGCTCAGGGAAAAAGGTTTGTTACCCGGGGAAAAAATATATTTCCAAGTGAAAAAGGTTTGTTACCCAGAGAAAAAATAAATTCCCAAGTGAAAAAGGTTTGTTACTCAGAGAAAAAAAATATATTTCCAAGTGAAAAAGGTTTATTACCAAGAGAAAAAATATATTTCCAAGTGAAAAAGGTTTATTATCAAGAGAAAAAATATATTTCCAAGTGAAAAAGGTTTATTATCAAGAGAAAAAATATATTTCCAAGTGAAAAAGGTTTGTTACCAAGAGAAAAAATATATTTCCAAATGAAAAAGGTTTGTTATCACGGGCAAAAATAGATTTCCAAGTGAAAAGGGGTTTGTTATTGAGGCCAAAAATAGATTTCCAAGTGAAAATGGGATTGTTACACTGGGTAAACGATAAATCTCCAAAGGACAATGGTATTTTAGTTAGGTAACGGTGGACCTCCAAGTGAAAATGATAATTTTACACAGGTAAACGTCAGTTGTCCAAACCAGAATGATATTTTTACTTGGGTAGGTATCTTGTGTTCAGCGCCGGTAGTGTGATTGGTCTTGTTAAACGTAGTTACCGAGTTGTACAATTATGAAGGGGCGGAAAATGAAATTGCTATTATGATCGTCAGAAGATTGTTGTATGTAGATTTGACAGTAACCCTATCATTCGCATATGACAAACACAATCATGGCCATTAACTAACTTGCTCGGTCTCGATCAATGCAAAAGAGATGATTAGTTTTTTGAAACCGTAGCGAAGACCGCATGTAAATCTATGCGATAGACTTCTATCTCCTTACATTCAGTCGCGTCGTGTCCATTTTAATACGGATCCCACATATATGACATGCACACACTAACGCCGTAAACAGAAGTCGATGATTTTGATTAATAAAAATATTTCTTGACTACATCGGAATGTCTATGTCGTAGAAAGTAAATACTTTTATGGTGTTGTATGTTTAATAAAAGCGATTGGTTACAAGTATGTTTTGGGAAATTAAATTTATTTTTCTGTATGTGACGAAATGAAAATGGATTCGTGGTTTTAATTGGATTGTGACTGCGCTGTTTTAATGTACGCTCCAACATGGAGACTTGACGCTGAACAACAATTCGACCCACAAAACATATTCGTTGTATGATTTGTCACTGGTGTGTAAAGGGTTAGAAATTTTTTGAATGATAATATCTACTAGCTGTTTTGTTGTGAGGGCGATCATGTGATGACTCAGCACTTTTCGTTAGCAAAGTAGATTGATCTATGTGAAAGATGTAAGGACCGTGACTAGAAAACATATGTACTTTGCTGTTGGGGTACTGCTATGGCATTGACATAACCTTCTGGGAGTGAGTATGCTTTTCTTTCACGAAAGTTTACGTGACTCCGTTGAAATAAATTTGTGTTAACTAAACTCGGATGGATACCGCAATTGTGCTGGACTTACACATGGTATTCGCATACTGTGCACATATACAAACTTTTGTGTAAACAACTCTGATGTTTCTGTTAGTACTAGTTCTGTGTTGAACGATTTGATTATTAAGATACATGAACACCCATTCAGACAATAAAGGTCTTGTGATATCGAAACAGTTTGTAGAGTCTAACCAACCATTCTTTAGTTTCGTAATGCGAGAATATCGAGTAAAGTTAATTACTTAGTGCGATGTTAATATCCTTCGTACTTTTGTAAGAGTTGTGGAGTAACATACAAAGTAACTAGTTGACACAAACAAAATATTGAATGACTGCTAACGCATTGAATTCATAATCCAAGAGGGTGAAATTTGTTTACTGTTAAACTAACATAACTCATATCCAACAAAACAGATACAATCCGATGATGTGATGTTGGTCAATATCCATTTTGTAAAGATTGAGTAAATCCTCCTCCGTCAGGTGGGTGTGATTCAAATCAATAGCATGTTACACATAAACATCATTTGTATTGAGGGTGATATTGTGAAGATGATGCCGCAACAACACAACAAGTAATATTTTGTATCGGGTGTTTGTACTTTAGGAATAGCATAGTGTGCGATATTTTGGATATGTGTGCACGGTTGTAAACTACGGTTGTTCTTGGGTCTTGCGTCGAGTAAATTAGAACTATGTCTAGAATTCAAACACATCCAAGTAATTTCTTTAGCGACTATGATTACATCTACTTTGACGAGAGGAAATGGAAAAATTCAAATGGATACTACTGACGAACAAAAAGTGCAAAATGGTTTTATCAGATTTAGGTGTAGGATATCTTTTCGATTTCTTTACCAGAGTGTGTTTTACAAATATTTCTAGTACACCAAAGTATAGGGTACATTTATCAAACGTCGTACAAATTGTTTATGCGACGGCAACGACTTTGGGTTACTTGGTTTCGATCCTTTTGTAAAAGATTGTCGGACAATGGCGTTATAATCTTCTGTAATTATCGAGGTACATGATCAAGTTTCCAATCAATTATTAATCGGACATACGACTTTGGTTTAACGAATCATAATATTTCTAAAACGCTTGCTGGTATCATAAGACACAAATCGAAATTCATATCAATCAAGACCTTTGCATGCTCTGAGTTTTATGATGGCGTTTATTTCACCTGATAGAAATGAACTTGTATCAATAGTAGCACGAAACGCATTTATCATTTTCGGTGTTATTGTTCACCACTTCGATTGGTACTCGATGCCAAAAGTGATATTTTCTAATAACCTTTACCACAACATCGGGTCTAATTATCGTGAATGATTTAATAATCAAGTCGTGGTCGAGCATTACAAAATCTCATATATCAAATCAATGTGTCAATCCTTATGTCTACAGTATGATACCTTTCAATGTAAAACCGGCGTTTGATTGTAAGAAATGAATTCTCAACTACGTTGGTCAGGCATTCAAATCCGGTATACTCAAATGTAATATGTTAATCTCAAACCACACACCGAGTAGTATTTACTTTGGTTTATAAAATATATCAAGTAGTAATTACTTTGTCTTGTAAAATAGTAACGACTTTTACAGTTGAAAAACAAAAGACGCGTCGTAGGGATATGAATACAACCGAGCTTGTTATGGATTTTGGATTGTAGTGATTACTGGCGTAGTCTTGTCTACTTTTCGTAAGGATACTGTTGAGTTGGTTGGGTAAGTTAAAAACGGATTGAATTGACAAGGTTTTTGTATTTTACTCTTTTGTGTATGGTAAGATGGTAAAATGTTGAGACGTAATACTATTTCCGTTCACTCGATTACAACAAAAAATAACCTGATAGTTTGTTCAAGGTTTCGACAAATAGATTGAAATATTCCGATTTAACTCATCGCGTCACAAGTCGATCGCGGTATGCACAAGTGGTTGTCAAGTTAGAAATATTTACAACAGGTGCTATTTCATTGATTGATTCTATTGTGTGTAGTAACACATTAAAATATCGCGATAGTATTTACTGAAACTCTATTTGACAAATGGAAAACTCAGTCGTGAATACAGTTGTAAGTTTCAAGGATTGTTTCACAGTATCTTGAAAGGTGACTGGATCAAAGTTGGTAGTCATGTTTGTCAAAGTCCAAATATTTCATTTTGGATTATCTGGATTTACCTTTAGTACATCCCGCGAATGGATTCCGATGCGGTACTTAACATTTTTGATAATAACGACTCAAGGATTTTCAATCAACAATACTGGAATTTTTTGGTAATGCTAGAGTTGCCAAATGATTAGTTGCGTGTTTTGTTAAGTGTTTGATTTCAAGTTAATAAAGACAATAACTGTATAATGCACATACTTATGATTCTTGATTCTTGTAGAGTTATAGTTGGTATTGATTCTATAGGCGTGAAACAGCGACTCGGAATGTGCGAATAATTCGATGCGGCTGAAAGTCGGCGTCAGTAATATTCGGGTTACGTTCGATTCAACAAAAACGCGTTAAGGGATTTGTCAAAGGATTTGAGTTGTGTCGATTTAAAACATTCAGATACGAATCAACTTGAACTGTGTAGTGAGTTTCATTTCGAGTTGACAAATTGACGCATTGATTGAATATTCTCATGATTTGTATCACGCAACTAAAGTCAACCACTCTTCTGAAGTGTCAAAACATATAGCGATCGCGGGCGAGTGACAAATTGTCGGTTTTCCAATCACCGCCTGCGACGGTTCTGTGACAAACTAATTACCGAAATATTACCTTGTAGGCGGGTATGCGGAATTGCTATGTCTGAAGTATTATCCGGTGAGTGGTCGTTGGATTTTAAAATTATATCACACCCTTTTGAATAAGCGTTCACTTCACAAAGGATTAGAGTTAGAGCGGAAATAAGTGACAATTTGTCGCTATTCAAGTTACCGCGGTCTGTTATTCGTTACTTATTAAATCTTACGAGTGAAATCAAGTTCTGCGACAAACTGATTACTAAAATTTCACCGCGTGAGCGAGCCAACACGAGTTTCCAATACGACATGCGAGAGATACCTATACTTGAAAGTACGACGTGCGAGCGCACCCATAAGAACACACGGCGAATCACCACCACAGCCTATACCTGTAACGTTATCATGTCGTCGCGTCCATAAGAATAACGATATATCATTGTCGTCCAAAATATTACTTATGCGTAATTCCTACCTTTGTAACACCAAACCACGAGAGATGACTATTCTGATGTGTTATCTTGTGAGTGGTCGTAGGATTTTTACAAATATTTCACACCTTTTTAGAGTGTTAGTATGCGAACGCGGTTATTGTCGATATTCGAATCGCCGTCTACGCCGGCTCTGCAGTAAACCAATTACCAAAATATTACCTTGGAAGTGATTCCTAGATTTAGCAAACTATTTCGCACTGACTGACCTAGTGTAATAATCGATAGTAGCACACAGCTGGACGGGAAATAATTCAGCGCGCAGGTCATTCGGAATATAGGTCGCACTGCTTAATCCTCACAACAAGCCACGTTTCCGTTTGTGCGGTTATTGTTGGTGACTATTCAACACCACGCGAGAGATGGTTGAAAGTACGAATCACCGCCACACCCATAAGAACACACGGCGAATCACCAACACAACCTATACGCGAAAGCACGACATGCGAAAGTACGACGTGCGAGAGATGCCTACACCCGAAAGTACGAATCACCACTACGACACCGGTTGAGCGATCCCTATACCGAAAATGGTCACCGGTTCAAGACGAGTTTCGAGGCACCGGTTGAGTGATCCCTATACCGAAAAGGGTTACCGGTTCAAGACGAGTTTCGAGGCACCGGTCGAGTGATCCCTATACCGAAAAGGGTTACCGGTCGAGAGATGCCTATACCAACCCAGGCACCGGTCGGGTGGAAGGGGGGTCTGAAAGGGTCACCGGTTCAGGACGAGTTTTCGCGGCACCGGTCGGGTGCACCCATAAGAACCCCATTGCGTCATGCGAGCGATCGTATATACTACTGTCGTAACGAAGCGTCTAAGCGTCTAAGCTTGAAATGATACTAGCCTACGCATGTTCCTTCTGGAGTTTCACATATCGCCTGATCTTAGAAAAAAACGAAGCTAGCTTGGTGGCAAGCCCAGCAATCCATATGTCAGGCATTGTTAAAATTGGCAGCAACGTTACAGACGCATCTTTCAAAATTGCTTAGATATCACTAAACCCTAGAAATCTGCTAGAGAGGGTGCGATTTCAATAAGACTTCAACATACTGTGCGAATATTCGCTGTTTCCAGCAGCGACGCCAACATGACCTGACAAATTTCGAAACAGTTGTCTGATTCAACCGTGACAAGAAGAGTAACAGCAATGCCAGTCGATCTTTTATCGCATTTTCTGAACCATGTTGCCGCGTAGACTACTTTGGCCAAGCATTGGACGAATCCAGCATCCATCTGTTTAGAGTCAAGTGTACCTGTTTGATGCTGGTGTGATCAGACTAGATGACCCTCACGGTCTTATCGATCATTCCTATCTAATACCGAATACTGTGCATGCATATTTTCTGTACCACCACCACTGCCGTGTGTTATGTATTTTGGTTTGATGAAAAATAAAGACTCTCTCTCTCTCTCTCCACCGACTCCACAGACATAGCATAGTTAATTATCTGGGTGCATTTTATCAGAGTAGACATATTTGCAGAGGAAATCCAGAAAACAACAAATTTACAAAGCTGGCTCATCATCATCATTATTGGTGCAGGGCTGCATCAGCCATGGAAGGAATGGAGAAGGGTTGAATGGTTTGCTCAGAAATGACGCCGAACAACAGACTTCTTCTCATATCACTGAGAGCTGAAATTCATGATAATGGCCTCTGTAACGAAGGAGTGACCTTTATTTCATACTTGCTCAATGCTCACTCACGCATTGAAACAGGGAGTTCAGTTCTCTGTTGGAAGGGTTTGGGGTGCATATACTTACTTGGAAACGAATGCAATGCAAGCTCCATATGGGGATTTACTTGCGCCGCTGGAAGATACGTATTCTCACCAAAAAAAAAACAGCCAATGTAAACTAACGAACGCTGTCCATTAATGCTTTAGAATGCATGAAAATGTACTAAATGCCCGTATACGACTGGTAAATAGGCTATAGTGGCCTAAATTTAATAGTAGCCCACAAATACATGATAATAATATTCTGCGGCCCGCAGCGTCTTTATTTGTAAAAATGAGGCCCGTTGCACAAGGGAAGTTGAGAACCCCTGGTCTAGCCCAATGACCTTATAAACACACGGCCCTGAGAATATTTTGTGCGGCCCTCGTCGAAAGCTTAAGTGCAAAAGCGAAAGCAAAGTCATCCAAATATTTGAAAATGTGATTTTTTTTCGTGGCAGGCGTGAATTGTTACTTTGTAAATCACATTTTAGCGATGGGTGTGGATTGTGGAATGTCATTCTACAAGTTCCCGCCAAATAAAGATTACTTGCCTAGTCTTGGAAAGACATTGAATCCCTATTATTGACGGTGCAGCGTCACCAAAAACCATGGTTGTAATGACTCGAGTCATGACTCGACTCGAGTCCGTCTCGAGTCCGACTCGAGTCACGATTTTCTAATGAATCGACTTGAGTCGAGTCATTTTCGCAAAATTCGGAAATGACTCGACTCGACTCGAGTCAATCTGTGTATCTACTCAGCTTGGACTCGAGTCATTGCGCATGACTCGGACCAAGTCATATGACTCCATACTCAAACGGCCAAGACCGACATTTCATTGTAATTTCGAAGAATAGTAAAGTTACCACATTATTGGGATTTCGTCTATCATTGGTACTGGTAGAATACTTGAAAATGCGACGACAAAATGCTAAAAGTGAGGAAAATTAGTGCGGACCATTCGATATCACCAAGCAGAGTGATAAAAAGTGATGGGTTAACAAGACTTCAACTGAAAATTGAGCAGTTAACACAATGACTTGGACTCGGACTCGAGTCATAATACCATGACTCGGACTCGACCCTCTCATCGCTGACTTGGACTCGGACTCGGACTGGACTCGGTGGTGAATTGAAAATGACTCGACTTGACTCGAGTCAAAACTATAAAAGTGAGATTGACTTGTGACTCGGAGCCTTGTGACTTGGTTACCCCCTGCCAAAAACTAGGAAATTGGCTCGCCTGCAAATTTGAGGTTGAGACTCCTGCTGGCCTAGTTCCAGGTGGATCTCTCATTTCGAAGACTACTCCAAGTCGTTTCTATAGCGGTACCATATGTCCTATTATATGAGGATTTGTCCTTTTTTTCGCAATCCGTCATATTTTAATAGAGCTTTGAGAGTTATGCGACTGTACTAAAACAACTGCAATTTAGACTCTTGTGCATTTAAAAAACAATGTTTTCATTCCCTTATCTCTAACTACGGCTAAATTGTACTTGCATTGTATTTCGAATTGGTCCATGATACTGTGTCTTATTTTTCTTTTCGTTCGTTAGTTAATTTTTTGTTTTGTTTATTAGTTATCAACTGCGAAAATTGCTCCCGTCCTGGGTGGCTCGGCTCTGAAGACTTTGTCATATCGAGCCTCCCGTCTACCTTGCATGTCGCATTTCACTGTTACATTTTTGTTGTGTAATGTTGATATGTAATGTATACCAATAAAGATTCTCTCTCTCTCTCTCTCTCTCTCTGAAACGTCATATTAGACTACCTCAAAACAGATGTTAAGCCAAAGGCGCTATGGTTTTGATTTTGACGGTATTCTATACGTATTTGGGAGACAAGATTTCGTACGGTAGATCTTGACTATATCAGCCAACGATGTTTATAGTTTCAAGGCTATGACTAAATGATTAAGGTGGTAATGGCCTTGTCGAAGTAGACTATGCAATGTGTACGGCTGTGCGCTAGACTGAAACTATAGAAATTAAACATGGAACGGCAACGACCGATTTTGCAGCTTCGTTCCGCTTCGCCGACGCTGGAGTAGAGAATTGTTTTGCGTAAGCGACTGTAGGATTTCTGGCAATCCAAAAGCTATCGTCCCAAGCGCAGAAATTATTGAATCTGGACTTGATCGAAAGCTACTGTTGCACCGATTCCGAAAATATAAATTAAAATAATGATCAGGTACTGATCCACCTAGAATCCGTCCTCCAAGTCTGAAATATCGGCATTGTTCGAACAATCGGAGAGTCGCAACGGGTCATTGTTATGGCCATTGTGTTGAGTTACCCGATTGTTCTCAACAATGCCGATATTTCAGACTTGGAGGACAGATTCTAGGTGGATCAGTGCCTGAACAATATTTTAATTTATATTTTCGGAATCGGTGCAACAGTAGCTTTCGATCAAGACCAGATTCAGTAATTTCTGCGCTCGGGAAGATAGCTTTTGGATTGCCAGAAATCCTACAGTCGCTTACGCAAAACAATTCTCCACTCCAGCCTCAGCGAAGCGGAACGAAGCTGCAAAATCGGTCGTTGCCGTTCCATGTTTAATTTCTATACTGAAACTATGCTCTGCATAACAATACGTAATAGTCGGTCTATTTTGACGGTGTTCTATGGAGAGTTGTGAAACAAGATTTCGAATGGCATATCTTGATTATATTGATTATTTATTGGTAGTGAGTGATCCCAACACACTGAACACAGCACCACAGCGTCCCTTTTTTTTTTTTTTTTTTGGCTGTCCGCCAACATATTTATTGCTTTAATAATTTCAATACATATAATTTCAATTTATATTTTATCGCGCGCACTCTCATTCACACGCATGAAATATGCAAACACAAAGCACACACTCTCACATAGACATTCATATTTCGCCGCGTTCTTTTCCGTTTCGTCCATCATCCTTCGTCCGTTGGTATTCCCCATCATCCTTACTTTCGTCTTTCGTCTTTCCTTCTTTCGTCATCGTCCTTATTGTCGTTTCCTTCCCCATCGTTTTTTCTTTCTTCGGTTAAGAATGTTTGAATTTTTTTCGTCCAATTTTTTATGCTCTCATTAATGAGACTTTCTTTTTGCAGTTTGATTCTCTGCAAAATTTTCATCAGGATGACTTCCGCCGTGTTCTTCCTCCATGCTTTTTCGTCTGACAGGTATGCATTCGATATGTCTAGGTGTTGTTTATATCGCAGCACCGTACGCTTGAATATCGATATCAGCGTCAATTTTACACTGTCTTCATTCAGCTTATTGTGAAGTATCATTTCTCTGTTCGTATGCCCCAATTGGAGGGCCTTTTCTATATTCTTCAGTACTCCTCTTGTTACTCTGCAGTCCCTGTAGTATACTCTCGTCACTAGCATCAGTCAGTTACTAATGTCTCGCGCTTTATACGCCCATGATAGAGTGATCCTATGACGTCAGATTGCGAAAGAAAACATCACACGGATATTCTATTCTCGACGAATTATGAGCTTATTTTCTTTCCTTATTCGTATATACTTTGTGTAATAAGAGTTGAATACTGTTGTCGCTTCTTGTAACAAGCACTTCCAAATTTATGTTCTGGAGGATTACAGATACCTGTAATGGCAGGAAACGGTACCGATCTTGAATAATCTATGGTCTGGTTCAGGAAGACTTTCGATCGTGATTCGTGATAGTGTTACATCGCACTTGAAGAGTCCTTATGTTCATGTCAACTGCAGTTACTTAGGGTTACCATGCGTTCCCTTTTAAAAGGATTTGTTCTCCTGACCTCTTTTCTGAGAATTTGCCCCCTTTTTTAAAATTATTTGTTAAATGTACGTGGAAACCAGACTGGAAACAGTGGTTGTTTTCGGCAATAAGTTGCGCGTGACAGAAGGGTTTCTTTTATAGAATAATTAAGGAATTAAATGGAAAGTTGTGCGTGACGTCGCCACCAATTCCTCTCTGGCGTGGAAATAGGACTGAGATATAGGAAATCAGCGCGCAAGTAACGGTCCCGCGGGCTTTTCGGGACTTGATCCAGAAAAACGACGAGTTTTTTTAGTCAACCAATCACGAAATGGGGAATAATTTAGTAATAATTTTTTCCGGATTTTACTCCAGTGTTGAAAGTATGAAAATTATCAAAAAGTGTCATCTTGAGATTCCCAATGTATATGATAACCCTATGGTTATACTTGATTAACTAGCCTAAATAAGTTGAAGATAAGTAAAATTCTGGGCAAGTCTGAATAACATGTACAATGTATATCAATGTACATTTATGAGTTCGAATATTTCTTATAATTTATTGATGGGATATCCTTGTCTAAATATTTTTAATGTTTTAATTCTGAATTTCTGCATCTGCGACGGGGAGGTGTCATGAACGATGTTAAGTTTTTGTTCCTAAAATTAGTTGCTCTATCCTTAGCAACATAAAAGTTTATATTCTCTTTTTCAAGAAATTTATATTTTTCTGATTAAGGCAGCAGAATAACTCCAGAAATCAACGCGGAAATATGCCTAGTAATTCCGGCAGCTTCACACCGTCCAGTCCACCTCAAGACGAAACGGATTCGGCAAGGACAAGGAAACCAGACAACACCGCCTTCAAGCAGCAGCGGCTTCCGGCATGGCAGCCGATCCTGACCGCCAAGTCTGTGCTACCCGGATTTTTTGTGATTTCGGTTATCTTCATCCCATTGGGAATAGTCCTGCTTTTAGCTTCAAATGATATCGTCGAAGTGTCGCAGGAATACACAACCTGCACGTCTACCGGCAATGTGTCCTGCGACCAACTCCGTTCAAATCGGTCGTCGGAGGCAATGCAAGAGTCTTGCACCTGTTCCTTTAACATCACAGTGCCAGCTATGACGGGCGAAGTTTTTGTCTACTACGGCCTGACGAATTTCTTCCAAAATCATCGGAGATACGTGAAATCTCGTGATGACGTGCAGCTTAATGGACAGTCTGTTTCAGCAGCCACGATCAGCACTGACTGTGAACCGTATGATAAAGTCAACGACACCTTCTACTATGCACCAGCCGGTGCTATAGCCAACAGTCTATTCAACGATACATTTGCTATACAAAATGCGGATGGCAATAATCTCACTATTAGCCGAACAGGTATCGCTTGGCCCACTGATAAGAACCAAAAATTCAACAATCCAAATTCATTTGCAAACACCGTGAAACCACTTTACTGGCAAAAGCCTGTCACGGAGCTTGATACTGACGCGGCAAATGATGGTTATGAGAATGAAGGCTTGATCGTCTGGATGAGAACAGCTGCATTCCCGACATTTCGAAAACCGTACGGCCGTATAACAGGTGGGTTGCAAAGCGGAATCTACACTGTCACTGTTGATTACAACTTCCCAGTGACCTCGTATGATGGTACAAAGCGCATCATTCTGACCACTACAAGCTGGATCGGGGGGAAAAACATATTCCTCGGCGTCGGATACATCGTCGTTGGGGCGTTATGTTTTGCGACTGCTGTTGCACTGTGCGTCGTGCACAATATTACAAAAAAGAAAAGTGCAACCACAGTCCCGCGTTAAGCAAGATGCAAAGTTCCTGTATCTAATTTATGATTGCTGTTGCGTGGACATTAAATTGGCACCGGTCCTCTCCTTTCTTACTTCACCAATCGTCACTGTATAAGTTCCGACTCCGGGCAATTTGTGCAGCTATTTTGTCCCGAAGCAAATAGGAGTGATATATATTTTTTCCGTATAAAAGTATTTATCGATGTTTCGCAAATTAATTTGTTACTCCTGTTTCATGTTCGTCTTGGGTAGGCATTCGTTGGATCACATCGCAATTCCTTTGCGATGTGACAATATGCTCCAAATCAGTAAGTTAACTTGACTGTGGACTGTGCTCAATTTGTTCTACTTTTAAGCAGTACGTACATGGGTAACCCCATGTTGGATTGCATATCAATTCCTTGGCAATGTGGCAAATCTTCATGTTAACGTGACTGTTGACTCCTTAATTTGTTCTACTTTTTAGCAGTTCGTACTTAGGCTGTATCTAAAAGTTGTAACAGCTCTTTGAGTTTTTACCACACTGCTATTCTGTACCGGATTGATTGCAGCTTTAAGACTGTTTGATGTTGTGTATACAGGATGAAAACAGGCGTAAGCTGTTTCCTGTTAGCAAAGCTCTCAACTTGCTTTAGTAGACATTTATAGTAGGATTTGCAACGAGTGAATTCGTCAACATGTTGGATATTAATCTATTCACACCTGGATCTGTGCATCAGAGATCGGGCGAAAGCCTATGCTGACATTCTTCGCCATCTTCGTACGGCAAGGATGAGGACTTTACGGTACTGTGGGGCTATCGATGCGCAATTTCGTGATTTTATAATAGTCGGTCGTTGGTTATGTGTAAGGCTTGCGAGGAGTTTTTTCTACCAATACATAATTTGTGTACATCGACTGTTTTTTCATAGCATATAGACGCTGAGGCTTGATGACCCAGTACAGTGACCGAGTAGCCTATGACATGTGACTCGAAATGTAGAGAAACTAGACTTAGAGGTCATGGAAATTTGGCTTTCAATAGAACTGATGTAGCTTTATTGACTGTCTGTCTTTAATAGTGTAAAAGTAAGCTATTCGAACTGCTAATTCAAGTGTTCACGTTTTAGAGATGGAACTAGCCACTTTACATAAATACTTGTAGGAAATAGCTTTTATATTGTTGCAACGGTTCCCTCATTACAACGTTCAATTTGTACCACCACTCATTCGGCAACACTCCTGTACGTGCTATAGATTAAGATTTCTATTTTATCTGACACTGTCACCGACAATGAAGTAGTTGCCCATTTCTGTCTCATACAAATTTCTCTTCATATCACCAATCGAATCCCGCTTTTCACCGCTTCATCCTCTATTTCTGCATCACTATTTGAAATTGGCGGCAACACTTACTTGGACCAGCTCCGAACACTTCGCCTGTTACAATGGCTCTCACAACCAAAGTCAGGCATACGTTGCCATCCCAATGTTTAATTTAATGCACGCCATCGCAGACAATTTATCAATTCACTTCTTTCATGATAATACTGCATTCAAGCAGAGCACGTGAACACAATAATTGAAGAGATATGAACATGAATCATGGAATCATGGAAACACAAAACTGCAAATGACTGTCAAATAACACCACGTAAAGCATGTACCGGTTCATATTCAGGAGAAATTTTGAAACTGCTTCAAAATACATACTGGAACTTACGATGCAGGTTAGGCCTAACCAAAACATCACCACACATTCCCTTTTATAGCAAGCTGGGCCTACATCGTAGCCACCAAGGCCATAACAGCACTTTACTGCCAGGCCCCCTAAATGATTGTCTTGGCTTCACATAGGGTGATCAACTGAGCTTCACAACCCATATCCCCATTTTTTCAACAACTCATTTCATCACAATTATTCGGGAGGAGGGTATACCTATACTTGAATCAAATAAATCCAGCGACACTAAATCCCGCGAAGCGCCAATAGAAATCTGCTCGAAAACAGTTGATGTTGACATCAAATAAGTTGGGTCACCCTTCCAGTTTGCTACTTTCACAATTGGGGGTGGCAGTTACAGCCCTGGAGGCCACCGCCAGGATGATTGTTCTAGCGATTCGATAGCAATTTATGGAACTAATGGATATAACAAACTTGATAAATTTACCTAATAGGGAAAACATTTATACCAGATATATTCATACTAAAGGTTGGATATTTCGCCATGCAACAGCCTATTCTCTTGCAAAATTTCGATAAAGTCTATTGAGCTGTTCCAAAAATATGAAAGTTAAGACTGTATGCGGTCCGAGTCGGAAATAGTAGGGCGTGAATCCTTTCCATAAACTCAACACCCCTTCTTGTCGAATTGTTTTGGAGAGAACATTCTGAAATAGAGTGAATCGGAAAACACAGTTAACACATACAGATGTGGAAAATTTCAATGAAATCTCACCAAAGCTCCTGTATATTCGGGTTTGCCATCGATCACTTTCATACTTTGAATCCTATTTAATAGATCGGATATTACTTCAAGAACGGTACAAAATGCCAATGCAAGCTACACACCTAGTTTTGGCGATATCGACTGGCATTGAAGCGACTGTTGTGACAAATCCACTGATCATGCTTGCGACGAAATGGCAAAATACATTGTCATTAAAATAACCTGGATAACGAAATGTTGATTGTAATAGGATCATACTATTGAGTTATTGCAAATAAAGTATTGCTGGAATGTGGCAAAATTTGTCATAATTGACATAGACGTGCACACTGCACAGTGCACATGCACATTGATTTGACTACAATTTGAGACAAGTAGATTGTTTGCGATGCATATTGAATTTGCTTCAATTATGCAGCTAAACACTGTGTGCACTGTGCACAGGGTTATGGAAATAACATTTCATAAATGAAAGACCGGCATGTAGCATTGTCACAGGGCGATAGGTCACCAAATGCAAGAACTAGTTTGATAAGGTATTAGTGCTATCATTCTCTTTCCACAAAATTACTAAATTGGAATTGTTTGGTGTTTTTTGCAAATGTATGGAACATGGATGATAGCCAAGCCAAGGGTTAATTTCCACGTAGCATCGCTGTGGCATTTGGTTTTGTCAACCTCTAGCCCAGGGGTTCTCAACTTCCTTGACATAACGGGCCGCATTTTAACAGCAGAAGACGCTGCGGGCCGCAGAAAATTTTTTATGTATTTGTGTGCTACTAATAAATTAAGACAACTGTAGCTTATTTACCAGTTGTATACACGCATTTGGTACATCTTTATCCATTCTGTAGCATTAATGGACAGCGTTCGTAAGTTCGCAGTTGCTGTTTTTTATAAGATCAGGCGATATGTAGAACTCCAGAAGAAATTGTCGGGGTATCATTTTAAGCTTCTACGCTTCGTTACAACAACTGTTCTTCGACAAATATGGCACATCGGTTTTACATAACAATACCGTGCCAGTATAATAGTTGCGTTCATAATGAAAGACGTCGCGGGCCGCAAAACAATCGCCTGCGGGCCGCGGGTTGAGAACCCCTGCTCTAGTCATTCAATCAAATATAAATATTGTCACCAGCAGCAATTAATGTTTAGCACAAATGAAATGTCAATAGTAGGCCAACTGCATTACGGATTAGAGAACAGAAATAGAGCACCGATGGAAGAGAAAAGTGCACAAAACTGACTAAAAATCGATCAAGACTACAAGCAAACAACAATTACAGGAAGTCGATGTCATTTATCGGGCCTGATAAAATGAGATGACATATTATATTAGTTACTTAACTGACAAGATGAATCGATACGTGAACGGAATTTGGGCTGCTGTAGTAATGTCTTGGATTTTTTAAATCAAAAGTGCAGTCAGATGCCGAAATACTATGATTTCTCAGATTATTAAGATCGTCGGCTTCCAAATTGAACCCTGTTAGATGTATTATATCTAGGGCAAGTTTTTGCAACTTTTTTTTACAGCTTCCGGCAGCTTCCTAAATACTCGTAAGATATGAAGAATGCTGTTTTAAGCTGTTTGAAGGAATCTTATAGTGAAACTTTTTACAACTTTTGTCCATTTTTTTCATGCAACTTTTTGCAACATTTTGCAACTTTTTAAATTTTTCATGAAAGTATTTTCGATTTTGTTGAAATACACGGCTAAAGTCGACTGAAACACCGTAAATCAGCACCGAAGTAACGCTTTTACGGGTATTTCAGGAGCTGACCGGAAAATTGACATTTTTTTTTAGTCAACCGAGCAAAATGATTTATTTTGCTGTTCGTAGCGTAGTTAAGAAATGATAACTGACAAGTGGACTAAAATTCATGAATTTCATTCAAAATTTACTTGTGTTTGAACACACAATTTGAAGAATTGCTGAATTAATGAAGTGCTACTGAAGGGTACGGACGAAGTAAAGTATCAATGTATGTATCCCTTTAACACTTCACAATTGCATCAACCAAAATACATTTGACACATCTTCAGCGAGTACTATACCGCACACGCCAAAGTAACCTACCTGTACCAAGCAGAGACTGCTTCGCTTGTGAATACGATGCTAATTGTGCCGCATTAACGACAACTGCCCTTGAAACTGTAGGCCCGCATCCCTGAATGAAAAACATGTGATCAATTAGAAAGTAACAGGCGTGAATAATCATGCGATGTTGAGACACATAGCAGGTGGCATTCTACTCGAGTTTCGCAAGTACCGTACGACTTCCTGTAAAATTCAGCCATATGCAATATATCCTATAGCACATCCACAGTATTCTACCATCCAACGAGTGAGTGCGAATTATCTTTCATAGCTTGAAAAACGTAGTAGAAACACGCATACCCGCCAAAGAGTGAAGAGGCCTTCCTCCCTTACAATACGGGAGAGGGCGTTGAAAACACTGGTGTATCCTCTCCTCTGCTCCGGAGGAAGTCGTCCGTCCGATGTCATTCTAATCAGGGAAATTTCCGCAGGAGTACCAACAAACGCGCCAACCGCCCCAGCGGCCATACCTGAGAAAGTACAGGTTTGTGTACCGCGATGAAACGAAAATAAGATTGAAATCAAAAATAACTGTGGTGCAGCGGTGACAATGTGCCAAGTACGTATATTTCTGCGCCGCTGTGGATATGGAAGTGTATTGTACAGATTAGAGCTTGGCTCTAGTCTGTGGTTGATGAACTCCGGTCTGACATGTCTATTTCGCCTACAGATGTTTGTTACTTTATTTATATTATCTTGTCAAGCTTAATTCGCTCAGCATGCATCTTATATGGTACAAGGTTTTACAATCTATGACCATGACGATGTTACTACCGTTTCGAGTTCAACATACATAAATGAATTCCAGAAAGCAAAACCTTTTCAGCATGGTCAGTGTCACCACAAAGTCAACTACTATATTACTACTGATATATCAACCAATAGCACCACAAATTTAAGATAATTTAGAATAGTGGCAGTAGCGATTACACTACTGACACGCCGATATATATCGACAGGAATTAGCCGACATTGATATTGCCACGGAGACAGATGTCAATCGGGCTGAAGTGTACCACCAAGCACGATGAAGAACTCGGAGTCTCTTTCATGTCAATTCAAATATATAAGTTACATATGCAGCTGGATGATCAATCCCAATTTGAGTCACACATACCAAAGTTTATGAAGCCTTGACAACCGCAACAAGATTTGCTTACAACAGGAATGGTTTCTTAAAAGTGCAGGCCGAAACAGTGCCACACACAAAAGACCAAGAATAACGAATGTAATACCTAATACAGCTTTGGTAGCGAAGTTCGGAGGTGTACCGTCTTTTGATGCCATGTCCAATAACGTGTTGAAGACCCCCAAACGCGTTGTAGTGTAGGATGCTTGTCTCAACAAGCCAGCGGACAACCTTGAAGTGGTAAGAGCAACAGGTAAGTATTGGCAAAAAACGAATTGAAATTGGAAAATTCCCCACAATAATACGTGGGTGCCAGTAATGGAAATAGAACATTTCAGCAATGAAATGATTGAACCGGGTCGTTTTAACAGTATATGCTCAATAGGGTTGTTCAGATTTGAAAAATTGTCAGGAAAATTCGATGCTTGTGACCCAAATGAAGGTTTAGTACATAAAAACACTTTTATGAACAATTTTGGTCATCTTCGTCGTGATCTTCTATCTCCGAAAACCCCCCAAAGATCCACGGGGCAATTCTCCTTACTACTGGATATGTAATGTTGACCACGTCACCGGTTTATAGCTTTTGTGACGTTGTCAATTGAAAACGGCCGTGTAGAGATGATATATTGCAATAAAATAGCCATGATTTCAAAATCGTACTTAAATGCAGTCTCATAAAGGCCACATGCATAACGATTTCACTCTGCACAACCTGTCTATCATGCTCATGGGAATCATGTATTGGTTGCACCATTGACATCTGCTTGTTTTGGATCGTACATTGAAGAAGCGCCGTTGGGTTGCAATTCGTGAACAAATACTGATATTCCCAGCTAGTTTCCAGCCATAAGGTATTATTCAAAGGTATATAATATCAGTAATACTTTTCTCAACTTCAAATCATCTGTAAAGTACCAAGTTATCTTATTTTATGGTAGACTGCAATTTAGTTGCAGAAGAATGTGTGAAACAAAGCGGATATGGGGTTTGCGGACCAACCATGAACAAGATTCAGGTCTGCCCACTATTTGGTCTGATATTCTGGTCACTATTCGGAAGGATATTTATCTGAGTGTATTAGTCACTCCAAGTTACCGACTCTAGATGAGGTTCTACTACATCCGCCATATCTGAAAGAATATTGCCCCGAAACTACCACAACGCAAGACTGTGTCCTTCTAACTGTTGAAGACGTTGACAACGTATAGAATATGACAAGAATATCTATAAGGAAAGCGCTGAACATTGTGTTGATGCATTGTTTCAGGCATTCTTCTTCAACTAAATTGCAGTCCACCATAAAATAAGATATCTGTGTGATTATCTGCGACTGTTCTTCTGTATTTCAGTTTGATCATTTATTACGGTATTTAACCTATGAATAAATGCAAAGTTGCACAATATCTCGGTATTTTACAGATGATTTGAAGTTGAGAAAAGTATTACGGACATTACATACCTTTGAATAATATCTTATGGCTGAAAACTAGCTGGGAATATCAGCATTTGTTCACGAATTGCAACCCAACGGCGCTTCTTCAATGTACGATCCAAAACAAGCGGATGTCAATGGTGCAACCAATACATGATTCCCATGAGCATGATAGACAGGTTGTGCAGAGTGAAATCGTTATACATGTGGCCTTTATGGGACTGCATTCAAGTACGATTTTGAAATCATGGCTATTTTATTGCAATATATCATCTCTACACGGCCGTATTCAACTGATAACGTCATAAAAGCCATAAACCGGTGACGTGGTCAACATTACATATCCAGTAGTAAGGAGAATTGCCCTGTGGATCTTTGGGGGGTTTTCGGGGATAGAAGATCACGACGAAGATGACCAAAATTGCTCATAAAAGTGTTTTTATGTACTAAACCTTCATTTGGGTCACAAGCATAGAATTTTCCTGACAATTTTTCAAATCTGAACAACCCTAATGCTCAAGACCTTGATAGCTTCCACACCCTATTTAACGTCCACTTGTATGAATATAACTTTATTAGTTACACGAGCTTTCGGAGCTCTGCTCCTTCATCAGGTGTTAAAGCGAAAGTGGAGTTAAATAGGGTGTGAAAGCTATCAAGGTCTTTCGTTTATATATATATATATCGTCTGCTATCGGCGCAACAAAGTAGCCTACTCAGTATAAGCTTGTAAGACAAGAATGTTATCGGCCTTGTATAGGCTACTAAATGTCCCATTGGAAAATCAAATCGTAAGTAGTCACACTAACAAATTTAATGCTGATTGATTTCACCGTAATCGAGTCAATTGTATAATTTTATCAACTGGATTAGATAATTCAGAAGGCAATGATCGGCCAATGGCTAATGTAAATATCGAATGATGAATAGCGTAAAAGTTATCAAGCCTGCATCCCAAAGTCATTACATCAGGAGAATATAATACCCAGTATAAATGCCGATGACACCTTCATTTCGTAAGATAGTGGTGATGGCGTGAAAGCTGTTCCTGTACATCTTCTTTCCACCTCCCTCTCCGCTCAGCTGCATTCTGTTTTTCACCAGATCAAGAGGTTGGACAAACAGGGTGGCTGCCATTCTAAAAGATAATTTGCATTACTTATTATTATTATTATTATTGCATTAAAACATAATTTGATATACAATGATGAATGCGACGCAATTACGATTAAACATAATCTAAAATAAGTGATTGCTTTCAAGTTACACATCTTTTTTAGGGATGTCCAAAAGGTAGTAGATTCAAAGTGGCGTCCATTTGAATAGCACGTTTAGATCTCGCGTGAATAAATCTCATGTCACAAACATCACATACAAGTGGTTTGTTACAGAAGTGTCACATGCTCAAAATTACATTGATACGGTATCAGTTACGACAGTTAATTGATTTTAGAGAACAAGCAGTCCTTGACTTAGATTTTCACTAAGCCTCACATTCGAGTCTCAGTGCATCACATTGTGTGGTTTGCGTGGTTCAAAACTTGAAATGAAGAGCTTTAATCATCGCTATTTGGCTCTGCTGGATATGCCTCAGAATAATGCAGGTCTCAGGTGGTACCATTATGCTGTCCTATATATATTCACATTATACTCGTAACTCGTATATAGATTCGCTTCCACTTCAGTCATTCCATATAAGTGCTACTCTGGAATTGTCACTAAAAATCACAACATAGCAAATCGAGAATTTTTGAAGCTTTTTGACAATTTATTCAAACTCAATTAGTCTATATGCTACTGAGTTACTGTGACAGCATATGCCGGTATAAAACAATGATTCACTTACCCAGCACTTCCACCAAAAAGAAACTTGAAGCCATTAGGAATCTGTTGCTGCCTCTGAACCCCCATATTACATGTAGTGTACAAGCTCGGATACCGTATTGATAGTTACGCTGTTACGCTATAGTTTTATGACTCCAATGCTCTCTTTTTCGTGCAAAGTTGCAGTTGCAAATGACGATTGCAGAGAGTCAAATTGAGGTCATGCTTGAGGTGACGGACCACTGAGAATTCTGCAAACAGATTCCGGTTATCAGAGATGAGCGGATTTGAAATTTCTATGTCCTAATCCAATCCAAATCCGAACCTTCAAATCCTAATCCAAATCCTAATCCATAACTTCTTCATATTCAAGTCCATGTCCAATCCTAATCCGATTCCAACTGGAAATTCAGAAAATATACTAATTTATGCAATGGAGGGATTCGAAAATTTTCTTTCACAACCAATGATTCACTTGATTCAAGATAACTTAGTAACCATAAGTAGATTAATAACTGATCTGAATAAAGTTTGTCGCCATTCGCCACACGACATTTTAATCTCCCAGAAAATAGGTAAATCCAATCCAAATCCTAATCCGTTCCGAAAAAAATGTCTAATCCAAATCCAATCCAAATCCGAAAAAATTTCACAAATCCTGTTTTTTCAAAACCTAATCCTAATCCATGCTCATCTCTGCCGGTTATATGAGATTCAGAGTCAGCTGAACCGTATAATTTTTAGCTAGTAGCCTGCATTGCACCAAGGAATGTAGTGTAGAAGTCCTTCTACATTTTTGGCCTACTCAACACCAACCGTCCAACCGTTGAGTTATTTACATGTGTTTGATCATCATAACTTTCCTGTAATAAATTAGACGTGACCGATTCGGTAGCGGCTGCAGTTATGAAGGTGCAAGCACACTTTACTCAGACTGCTCTTATTAATATAACGCGTCGTTTAACTCGGTACACTGGCATCCCAATACCACGTCTTATCCAATTCTTCACGTATTAACGATACCCGTGATAAATCAAATTGACATCATCGTAAGGAGTAAAGTTGGCATACCGTCGAGGTCAAGCATGTTTTTCGACTACTCGGGAGCTATCACCTGGAATGCATTACCACCACATATCCGTGAATTGCCCTATAATAGATTCAAAAAAGCCCTACTTGATCACCTCTTATCGTTACACTAACACCTTTGCCCTACCTCGCCCAGACATTGCTTCATTGATCATTTGCTACCATCGTTTAATTTTTATTTTTTTTAACTACTGTAACATTTTTTACAGCCAGACTGTTTAGAGTCAAGTGTACCTGTTTGATGCTGGTGTGATCAGACTAGATGACCTTCACGGTCTTATCGATCATTCCTATCTAATACCGAATACTGTGCAAGTGTGCATGCATATTTTCTGTACCACCACCACTGCCGTGTGTTATGTATTTTGGTTTGATGAAAATAAAGACTCTCTCTCTCTTCGCATGAAACATGAATTAACTAGCCATAAAGACCATATATACACCATCATCTCCTCTATAAATACGTTGCCTCGTACTCACAATGCTAATAGAACAATAGTTCTGCATACAGTGCGACATCACAAGCTGATAGCTGACTACATGATCCAGGGTTGTAACCAAGTCACAAGTCAATCTCACTTTTATATTTTTGACTCGAGTCATTTTCAATTCCTACCGAGTCATGGTATTATGACTCGAGTCCGAGTCCAAGTCATTGTGTTGACTGCTCAGTTTCCAGTTAAAGTCTTCCTAAACCCACTTTTTTACCTCTGATTGGTGATATTGAATGGTTCGAATTTATAATATATCAATTTTCCTCACTTTTAGCAGTTTCTGGTCGCATTTTCAAGCACCAGTACCAACAAACGAAACCCCAATAGTGTGTTGGCATCGAAATTTCAATGAAATGTCGGTCTTGGCCGTCTGAATCTCGAGTCAATGACTTGCTTCGAGTCGAGTCATTTCCGTATTTTGAGAAAATGACTCGAGTCATCACAACCCTGACATGATCCGGATAATCTGTCGAATTTCTGTAATATTCTCCCTCGCCTCCTTACCAGGATTGAAACACCTACATCCCAGCACACCAGAGTCTCAATAAAGCACCGTAACGTTCACATCCCTGCGTCCGACCGGAATTTTATTTGGCAGCAGTAGTACTTTATTCAAATGCGTAGTAGTAACGAATCAATGTAGCGCTAGAAAGGTGTATACAAAAGTAAAAAGAAACCCCCATCGCCTAGCCATCACAATCCCCAGAATTTCAAGTTTCTTATAAGACCAGATGGTAGTCTGATCCTACACGATGCGCATTTGGAAAACACGAAAAGGAACTGCACGCTTCAGGACCGGACACTGCGGACAGGAAGGCTGTTCATAATATAAGAAGCGGGTGAAAGCCGGCCGGCACGCTATCGCGTGAAGGGGTCAGCGTCGCTTCTTTTTGTGCGAATCCCGGTGCCTGTGCTTTTTACCGGGGCTGTGCGGCGACCTGTCGTCGCCGTTAACGCGATATGATTTAGCGCCGGGCGAATCCGGCGAAAGTTTACGCTTATGTTTTTTGGAAGTGTCGCGCCCGTAACTGCGATAGTCTCGGCCCTTGTCGGAATTCCTGTCCTCCCGTCGGCGGTGCCGCTTGGTCGTGTGTCTCTGCTTTCTGTCCTTCCTGCCCTGACGCCGTTTATCGCCTTGGTCCAGGTTGCTGTTGTGTTGCGAGTAAGATTTCGGCAGCTCATTACGAGACCTTTTACCGATTGGCGAACTGAAACCGAATGAGGGACGCGTTAAAGCACTCATCGTTGGAGCCCGAGTAGAAATAACGTCATAAATTTCCACTCACGTACAAGTATACAGAGTATTCAAGTTTTGCCTAAAAACTTGAAAAAAAATAACTAAGTAAAGCCATTAATTGAAACTCAACAGTATAAGTGGTGGCAATTTCCAAATATGTATTCTTCTACGCCTGGCTTTGCCTACAACTGAAAACTGTTAGGTGAAGTGGAAGCAGTGTAACATCACAGCTACTTGAGTAAGTAGTGCAAGTACGCAAAATCTACTTCAGCATTTCGAAAAAGTACAAGTAACTGATTACTGAATATGCCCGTTGCTTGTGTCTCGCGATCAGAGGCGGTCGATTCAGCCGCCGCCGGTGCTCAAAAAGTAGATGTAGTGATTTCGAAACAAGTAAAAACGTAAGATATCCCAACCTAGTTTTCCCTAAGAAACCGAAAACTGTTGAACAGCAGTAGTAGTTTAGAAACAAAACCACTCGAATAGACTAACTAGTCCTTGAAAGTAGAAGCACCTTGATTCACCAGAACATATTTGCTAAGAAACAAAGCGAGACACGACGCAAACCAACAAACCTTCCGCCAGAGGAAGACGAGGAGGACCGCCGCTTGTGCTTTCCGCCTCGATGTCCCGACCGCGACCGACTCCGAGAGAACCTGTAACCGGACCCCTGGCTTCTGCGCAACCTGAATTATCATCCACGCGTTATAATGACCTCAACCTCGCTACGGCCGTAAACTAGCATTACCCTTCGTTTTTCTCGTTAGTACCGTTCGTGACGCGCCCGCCGTCTGAGTTTACCGGAACTGTTGACGAACGCTGGACGCTTCCGTTTCTCTCCCTGCTCGGAGAACCTGCGATAACGGGGATCAATATCCGGACACATCCATTCCGTCACTAACAGAGTACTTCTACTTATCTGGAGTACTCAGGTAGGTTTTTCCTACGTGCATTACTTACTTATGCGGCTAGAATACCTGCATTTTTACTTACTTCGGAATCCCCACTACACGTCCACTATTTCAAATTACATACCAGAGCACTTTTCAAAACATCATTTTGCTTGTACTCGGGTGGAAATTTGCTACGTTACTTCCAATTTTACTTCAGTTTTCAGGCAAAACTAGGCCTAAAATTACTACTTTCTACTTCGAGGTGCCCACTACGTCTACCGACTCAAGTACTTCTGAAATCTTCATTTTCTACTTCCACTTGAAATAATTACATATCTTACTTGTACTTGCACTTGAGCTGAAATATACGTTGCTTGTACTGTTGTGCTAATTTGATCTGTTTTGTCGGCGACTTACCTGATGTCGGACTAGCTTGTTTCGACGCCGGCGAATTGGCAGCAGATTGCGAGGCCTCTTCGATCTGCGATATCTTGGCTTTCAACTTTTCCTGTTGCAATTTTTCTCGGCAGGAGTTCACTTTCTTCTCCAACTCGTCGTAAGGAGTCTGAAAGCGAAACGCCGGTGTCATGTCTTTCAGAGAGAAGAGCATATTTCGGGAGCCGACCTTCACAGTCTGGTAAACGCATAGTAATGTCACGCAAATCTTCTGCAAATCCTCTTCCGTGGAATTAAAGAGGTAAAACCAGCTCGGACGACTTGGCAATGGAATCTGAACGGAACGTAAAATGTATAAGACACGACATAAAAAATCGTCACGAATTGAAGCCACCTGTAGTACACGTGCCGCGAGGTAGATGCAAGCACAGGCTATCGTTTCTGGCGGGTATTGCACGAAAACCGTCGTTTGCAATGAGTCGTTCATGTAATTCCTGGAAAAACAAATTTAAAACTATTGCGGCCTAATGTCATTTACCCCGCGATTGCTATAGTTAAGCCGGTCCATTGCACAGGATTCAAGTCTTATTGTCATGCCCATAATGATTCAACGTTCTCCGTTTCATGTTCGGCACCTCATGGCCAATAAATATGTCCCATAAAATTGTCTTTGGCGGCCCATAGCACAGCCAGAGATCATCGAAGCGTTTTCCACGTATATCCAAACAGTTGTCGCAGAACCAACATCCGGTTTCGTAATCGTTGAAACGTATCAGTCCTTGCGAATAATAACGTCATCAGCAATCCTGATGTAGAACCAACAGTCATGTTTTTCGACCGCAATGTGATTTCGAAATCGTCCATCGATCGAATAAATCGCACAATGTTCGCAGGCACAGAAAACTAATGCCGGAAATCTCACCGGCTATGCACAAGCAGTATACAAACAGAGCGTGAATGGTACTGTCTACAAACACATGAAACAGGCAGCATACAAGAATATACAAATGGCCACCGATAGCAAAGACGTCCCCTCTCTCCACGTTGGTGCTTTCGGCTTTCTCAGCTGTGTCGAGTTCACTCCCAGAAGGATGAGGCTAGTCACCATCTGCCGTTTCTCACACACTGATCATGTTTGCCGAATACTTCACCAGGCGAGAGGAGAAAAGCAGAATCGGGAAATAATAAATACACAAGTTAGTAAAAGTAAATGATTTTGGAAAAAATATTTTAACAACGCGTGCAGTCCGGGCATGACAATATGACTCTCCACCTATGCAAGGGATTCAGTACCATCAATTAATAACAAGTGTGCCTCCTGCATTCAGGAGACGCGAATAGCAATAATAGTAAATTCTTGTGCAAGCTCAACAACTCTGTAATACATGTCACCACAAAACGGGCGTTCTATCCCAAACTCAGCAGGGGCTGTCATCTGTCAACCTATCAGATTGGGAGGCACTGTTATAGTGGATGACTTAAATTAGTCAACAATGGGCTTTGATCTGGTTTTCATAAAGTGTAATATGACTTCATACCGATCTGAGCAAATCCATTAGACGCTAGACACCATTCAACAGAGCCGGCTCCCCAATTACAAATACAAAATGAAAGTTACACATTATGTAAACAGAATAATTATCTTTTAGTTTCAATGCAGAATTCTATCATACAATGTTGCTTAGTTCTGTTACTTGAAGACAACTTTAAATAGTACACTACAGCTATAGCCTATTGTGTGAGGTTTTATCATTTTTTTTCATATTTAGACCTGTCATCGAATGCAGTGCTTGTAAGTCAACTGCCTTAGTCAAGAAGAATCAACAATGATCAAGACCGAATACGATGTAAAGAACCGAAATCAAACTGACCGATGTTTCAACCAAATCATAATTGTCGCAAAGAACATTTTGTTCCTTTGCCCGTCATGACTTTCTCTATCTTCAAATCTCTCACAAGGACAAAATAAACAACAGAAAGACGCAGAAAAGCAACTTACCATGCGGTTTGGACTAGCTCCCGATTTTTCTCCAGTTCCAAAACTTGCAGATAAACAACAATTATCTGCAAGACACAACAGCCAGTTGAGGAAAACATATCAAAGTTCAGATACATAGTCAGACCTAACACCTGCACAGTGCACATGCAGACGCATGAGCTAAATAAGTTACATGTTACAAAATTAAAACCATTGAATTAGTACAATTCATCCCATTGTCTATAGTAAATTCCTTTTGAGTGGACAAAAGCTTGGTGTCAATCGAGAAGTAGGAAATTTTGACGAAGCATACAAAAGGATGGGCAGATTCTTGCGATGAAGAATTGTCAAATATACATCAACATAGGCAAAAAATTATAAAAATCACAAACCTTATGGGGGTGCTTCACATGAACACAAAAACCGAGTTCCTTCAAAACTCTCCTCTCCGCTTTAATAACATTGTTTTTCAAGGTAACATATTCTTGGTCTAAAACCATTGGCGCAATTGGAATTTTATTTCTGCAAAAAGAAGAATATGTTAAAATATGATAGCTTTAATTCTAGACCATTCAAATTACCTTTGTAATCTCAAATAGTGGAAAACATTAATTACATCACGGAGTCGTCTGGGACATTCCTCAACTTTTGACGCCAGCCATATACAGGCCATTGCAATCTCCTCCATTTTATGTTTTACGAATGATTTAGCAAAGAAAAATCTTTGAAACAAAACCTGCGCTGACGCCATTGCAACCTTAAAAGAAATTGGCTTTTAGAAGTACACAACTTCAATACTGCTCATAATTGCCAAATTTATTTCACTAGCTTTTCAACACTGACTCTCAACAGGAGCGAACGTCAGTAAATGTGGATAACCGAATTCGTAATATGTATATAGGAAGTCTTTTGTCGTGACGTAATAATGACAAGTACGCCATACAGAGTCGCGAACTGCAGAACGCACAGTTACGGTACAACAGACACAAATTGGGCTAAAAAATAATCGAAAGACAACACAATAGTGATTGATGGAATATTGTCGACAAGATTTTACACAACATTCACCAATCATGTAATGTACAGTATTTTAATCATTGGACCTTGGGAGGAATAAAATTCAACAGTACAAACTAGCACATATAGATTTATGATCTACATGAAAAATGACACAAAAAGACAAGCTTCTAATTCACAGGCAGATTTATGCGTGAAATATACCTAACACATGTGGGAACTGGCCATGATGATTGGAATCTCGCTTCATTTTGCACAATACAGAATGGCAGGATCAAATTACACATGTGGCAACTTTTATAGGGAAGTCATATTAGGCCTAAAGTTCCAAGTTGTCCTTAGAAACCAGGTCAATTTGTGTATTCCATAGTGATAGTACATGATTACTACATCTAATACTAGCCCAATAAGTATGAACCCACCTGGGTGTATTACATGTAAACGGATTACGCTATCATTATGCTACAACTTTCGTACCGTCAGCATCAGGCACTATAGTATACATAGTTGACAAGAAAATGAATTAGGCCAGCCATATGTGTACAACATACCTGAGGCACTTTGAGCATTATTCCGGCAATCTGAATAAACTCACATCCTATCCTTCTAAGATCATCTTCCGCGCTTTTCTCAAGACCATCCTTTTGTGATGGTGTCTCATCGAGAATTTCTTGAGGGAAGAGGCAATTTTCTAATGAAATTTTCACGCCCGCATATTCCTTTTCTACGGGAGTATTATTTGTAGGTGGTGTTGGTGTGGCTCCTTGAGATCGCTCCATGTATTTCAGTATAGATTCAATCTTGATTCTCGGAGTACCGCAATTACCAACTTCTCAATCCGGAATCAAATGTATATAGCAATATATAAGTATATTGACTTGACTAGAAATATTTCGATCTGCATAATGGATAAATATAACCGTATTTACGAACATAAAATCAAGGTAATTGAGAACTCGAGACGGTATGTATACACCCATCACCTACCTTGTGGCAATTTCAGGCAGATTACAAGTAAATAACATTCTAAAATAATCCATATCCTTGGCGCTTTACCCAAAAACCGCGACCATATAATCAAACCAGTTCATGGCGAACAAAAAACGCAACCAGAACGCATTTCACCATCGCTACTTTTCAAATGACGTCATTTGAACAATGTATTCATCCGCTGGATGTTCAGTGTTCACTCGCTTTCACCTTCAGCGAAAGCAGTTGATAAATCATGCAAAACACGCGTATGTCACGTCGTTCGGTTTGCTATGATTTATTGAATTATGCTCCACAGCTAAAAGGAGTTCAACATCGCATGAAATCACTTGTTTTTTAATCACCATGTACCTCACCAGCGAGGTCAACTCATGATGAAAAGAATGGTTGCCCGACATATGAGCATGCGACACAATGGAAAACGACAGTTCAGCATGGAACACATCAGCATGCGTCACTTCAGTATGTGACTGTATAACCCAAAAATTTACCCTAACCCGAAACATAGCCTCACCTAACCTAACCTAGCCTAACCTAACCTAAACCCTAACCCTAACCCAACCATAAACCTAACCTAACCTACCCCTAACCCGTAATTTAACCCACATGCTCATGTGTCGCATGCCAAATTGTCGCATGCTGTAATGTCGCATGCTCATATGTCCACGGACCGAAAAGAATAGTACTGTACCCTGACCAAGAAAGTTTCAGCTGCGATGCGGTCGCTGAATGCGAGAATGATATTTTTAAGATCTTCCATAATTTTTCTGCCGAAATTGCTGAGTGGCTTCTACGTCAAGCCATTATAACCACCATCTAGCAAGAATGATGCGGTGCTAATAATCGCATCAAAAAGTTCCTTATTCACGAAGATTTGAGTCACCAATAGTAGATTTGTGTCCCCTACCATATCCCATCCAGACATTTAAATGTTGACGGGAATAATCCGACTCGCGGGTCGCATATGTGTGATAGGGTTTGGATCACTTTAAATAAGCTTTACGCACCTGTTCATAACAGTACGCAGGAAACCCATAGGTAAATTTTATATTCCAGCAACACGTTGTTTAGAAGACTCAGTTTTCAACTGAAATATATCGACAGAGCGCTCACACAGCAGCCCAATAGATGAGTAACACTCAGTGGCGGCTCGTGACAATATCGGGTGGTGGGGCAAGGGCTGCAAGCGACTTTTTATCAAGATGACGTCACAATGGCGTTTTCCACGTAAACAAGTAACTTAATGATGGTACGGTAACATGAATTTCCCGGCAACGGTGATTTTAACGTATGTGCCACGAGAGGTCCGCTGGTGAGCTGTGACTTGAAGTGTGGTAACTGCGTAAACGGCGTACGGAACAAAGATTCAACACACGGTTCATGTTCGCATTAGACCTGACTAATTATCTGCAGAAATGGAAATGACTATAACTCGAGAGATAGCGTAAGCCTAATTGGAAAGGTCAACTAATTCGGACAGATACGCAATTGTTATCTCATAGATTGGGCCTGTCCTATTGAATCCAAAACATCATTGTAAAGGACTAAGAATAGCAGCCTCGGAAATTTGGTCTCGGTACAGCATAAGAGATTTTGGCCTTGAAACTGGAGACTGTAACACGACACATACGTTTTTATTACTGTCTTATAGGTCTGCTGCGAAATCGCCTTTGAAAAATATATTACCGAATAAATACGTCGATGAAAGCCCTCAACTTGGTACACTGTTACATGACATTATCGAGAAGTGGCCTCATGGCCCTTTTCGGTATGGTACACTGTCAAAATTAATGCGAACAGACCAACACCGAATTTTGCGTAAAATTTACTGAGGAATAGGCTGATCAAGTGACGGGGGGGGGGGGGGGGTTGTACGCAAATGGCTTGAAGGCCACAATTTCACGGTGAAATTGACATTGGAGAATATACGATCAAAGTAAATATTTGAATGCAAACTGAGAATGATATCATCATCTCACTTAACGTTACCGCAGATACACCGGCTTTTGCGTGAAATCCGCAATGTGTTGTAGGCTAAAGTGTCAGATCGGAGCACATCTTTACCATACTCGACCTTGATAACGAAATTACTGCCCTATTAATCATTGAGTGTCAACCTTGAGACTTGGCACAGCGTTCGATACTAAAATCAAGACATACCGTGCAAAAGCTTATGACGGATCTAGGTAAGGAGCATCGTTAAAATCAATAGAGACCAATACCGGCTTTGCGTATAATCTGTTAGCGATAAATGACGAGTCAGCTCTCACTCGAATTAGGAAACGAAATTACCACTAACACAGTTCAGTGACAAACTTAAAACTTGGTACAGCGTTCGATACTAACATTAAGACTTACCGTGCCAAATGTCATAACCGATCTCAGTATTGAACACCGTCAAAACCAATGGATACCAATACCGGCTTTTGAGTAAAATCTGTTTGCGATACATCACGGATCAGCACACACTCAACTTCGGAAACGGAATTACTACCCTAAACTTTAAGTAGAAACCCTGAAACTTGGGGCAGTGTTAAATACCACCATCACGACATGACATAACAAGTTTCAAGAGTTTTCATAGTGTGAAACCCCATTAAAATCGACCTATATCAGCAAAGGTCGACTAAACGCATATGACGGTAACAGAGTTCAGCTATAGATACGATTGTTACATCACACCTTAAGGGCACAGAGCTATCGTGCCCCGGTTGCTCGGTAATTTTATGAATAGGAGAGAGTAAATCACCGTTTCTTTATTGTGCGCGGTTTTGAGAGAATAGACAGTGAGAGCTTGTTATGAGCGCTACCGGGGCAAGCCCCGGCTAGGCATCCGCAAAGCGAAAACACAGAAGAAAATTCGATTTTCGCATAGACTTCGCTATATATGGGCATTTACAAGCGAAAGGACAAGAAGTATACGATTTTCGCTGTGATTTCGGTTTATATAGATAGGTGTGCGTCTATAAATGGTAAAGAATTGTTATTGAACAGAATTTTAGGTGGGGCAATGCCCCAGTTGCCCTATAGGACGAGCCGCCACTGGTAACACTACTGAACAGTATCCATAACATTCAACAGTATTCCAAGAAACGTCACGCGAACGAAGCCAGTTTGTCTTTTGCTTATATAGCCTGCTACTAACACACAAACTGCCTCTACGGACCTGGTTCAACTGAATCAATTTGGAGATTGATGTCCTTCTCATGTAGCCGCGCGCTTTCCGTTAGTTCGTCAACTGCTTTTCCGAGATGCTTGTCTACAGCTCTACACTATGATAGAAATATAATATGCCATGATAAGATAAGTTTATTCGCTGCTGTGGACTGCGCCATTCTATCTCAATTTATCTTCTTAATTCAGCAATTGGATTGAATTATCTTCTTCGCAGACATCAATATCCAGGTGCGAAGAGCCATCACAGCGCATATTGTGTCGTTATTATCAGTCGCTTAATTATGGTGTGATAGTCGGAATCGTATTTGTAGACCGGGGGTTTTCAATTACGCTAAGGTGTTATCCAACAAAAGCGACCCGAGCAATTATGTAGAATGAATTTTCGAGGAAAATTCTTCATGCATCAAATACGACTTCATGAGAGTGAGCGTTTTGTCTTTAAATGACATGTGTTTTTGAACTAATCAACTTATTAATGAATTGAACCAAGAAATCAGAAACATAAAATGTAGGAGTAAAGGCATCTATTCTAATTTATGAGAAGAATACGTGACCGTAGTGATTCTCGACCTTTATAGCTCGCGGATCAGTAAAATTTCAAAACAAATTTTGCCGACCGGCGAACTTTCAAATATCAAAATATATCCAGAACGCAATTACGCAGCGCCAGGGCTAAAATTCACTGATATACCCCTACAACCTTAATACATATTACCTAAACTCCTTTATATGCCGGGAGAACAGTTTCCAACCGTTATTTCGTAATTCACTAATGCTGTTGCCTGGACGATACGCGGAAGCTACTACGCATCGTATCGAAATAGATGGCAGTGTATTTTGATTGCAATACTTGTTCAATAAAACTGTCTGCCTGTGCACTAAAATTACCTTTGTCGTATATCTTCGAGCAATTACTACGTACTGTATACCAGTGTTGGGATGACTCGAGTCATGACTTGACTCGAGTCAGACTCGAGTCAACTTTTTCGTATGACTTGACTTGACTCGAGTCACTTCGGGAAAATGACTTGACTTGACTTGACTCGGAGCTTTAAAAATGGGCATTGACTTGTGACTCGGAGCAAAATCTACGAGTCAATTTCAAGTCATCAAGTAAACGGTGTCGAATAAATCACTGTATGTGTGTATGTTCGGATTGTTCGAGATACGCCGGTGTCGCAAACTAAACGATCACGGCTTACGTTGTCGAAGTTGTAGTAGATGATTAATCTAAACAGCAATGTGTCTCAGTTTCTTAGACGACTCAATGCTTACGTTGCACAGTGCTCACATTTACCAACCCTCTTGTATGATTTAAATCGAACAAATATAGTTTTTGCGTTTATATTCTCACGGATGTGTAGAGGGGTAGTGTATTAGGATGTTGTACCATATCAATTTGTTCCAACTTCTCGAAGCTTCGTATTAGGTCCTATATTTTGGCTGATAATAACTGACCGTAGCACGTAGGTGTACAGTTACTCACGTATTTTATTAGCACTTCCACGTGTGCGTTGACGAATACAACGTCTTTTTGCATGTATATTTAACTAAATATACGTTATTTGATACAAGATAACTGGTCAATTATTCTGTCTTTCACACAGCTAGCAAAATGTAATGACTTTGAATCATCACTCATACTTCGAAAATTCAATTTGACTTGAATTGTGACTTGACTCGTGACTTGACTTGACTTGACTCGAGTCACTTCCAAAAAACGAGTGACTTGACTTGACTCGAGTCAACTTTGAAAATCGATTGACTTGACTTGACTCGAGTCAAAATCTGCAGTGACTCGAGATGACTCGTGACTCGAAGGTAGTGACTTGATCCCAACACTGCTGTATACACGATAAATAGTCATTCGCTATTTCGTACGTACGTACTAGTTTCTGTGGTCGCGATATTCCAGATGCACGATACAGCTATAATGGGTTGAATTAGCTGATACAAGACATAATAACAACGAAAACAAGCACAACCAGTTAATCACTTTTCATTTTCAATAATTCAGTCGTTTTCAAGATCATGTTTTATTTTGATCGCTAGACATAATTGAGGGCTTTATTGTCCATAGATTTATGACAAAGATGTGCGTGCGGATGTTGCGGTCTTGACTAGAAAGCAGCAGCATAGGCTTAGCAAGGTTGAAATTCAAGAGGGGAAGATGAAACATTTGGGGTTATAACTTTTCTAGCAATAATGTGACACATAAATGACTTACCAATGTCGAACTCAAATATTAAGAGTGCGGGAGCAGCAAATGCCATGCTAGTCACTCGCACTATTCGGTTGGTCAGTTATGAACAGAAGGGCATAGGGTCTTTTGAGTCTTTCGGAGGATTAATGCCTGTCACATCCCCCATCACACCTGAATCCATACGATTGCAGGAGTAGAACTTTCAGAATAGCAAATTTAGTACCATATCATCGCATTGAAAATGCTGAAGATCACAATGGTATCAACAGTTTCAACCACCCTTCACCAGCATGTACTTTCTTCCTGCATATGGCTGTTTAGCAGAATCGAAAAACTCTGAATAGCATTTCTACCAGACAATGCAAGCTTTTAGTGCCGCAGCGTCCAATTGCATCTTCAGAAGCTTTCCTCAGTCTGGTTCCTTTACTCTGAACTTTTTCTCTCAAATAATGCAACAAAAAAACCGTTTGTTGCGTTGGTTTCTGGATCACATCTGCAAATCACAAATATGTTGCTAGAGCAGCATTGGTCTGACAGTAAGACATGTACAAAAGTTATAAAGTCACATCTAGAAACACAGGTAAGCACATCGACAGCAGGTGATTTCGACATATTTTGGTGCGACTGAAACGGAGGCATATGTGTATGAAGAGAAATGATTCCGCATGAGCAGCACTGATTTTTTGACGGAGTGACAAATTTTCTCCATGAATCCAACAACGTTTGGTGAGCCATTATTATATTTGTGGATCTTTAACGTCCAAATTTCTATGAAGGAGAACAGATAAAACCGTGTAGGCATATACACAGATGATATGTTCTATAGAGCGGGTGAGTATGGTATTGAGGGTTTCACCAGCAGTCACTGATATCGTCATAATGACTCGTACAACTATCCCAGTTCACATCTATGCAACTTGGTGCTGAGCACGCGCAATGAAGTCATAGCGATTATCATGGTCTTGGGGGCTCATAATTGTCCTTGTGATGTCCACCAGCATTACTGAACATTGTGAGCTAGTTCGGAGTCCTGGTAAAATTCTACCCTATCACATTGAGAAGTAGCGATTTTCAAGAAATGCTAACAGTACTTCAAGTAGATGCAGAAAACGAATGGTCTGCAGCAGTCTCGAGTAATTTGAAGGAGAAAATTAGGACGGGCCTGCCCACTCGCAAGTCAATCGCCGGTGACTGGTTTTGAAATATGTTAAACGCCTCTTCGTGACCGTCACTGGTAATGAGTAGGTGGGATATTGTAATGTACAAGTACATGGGGCCATTTGAGCAGTAGACCCTATACGTCACAGCCAAACCAACTCACCTAATGCACTTGCTTCCATCGGGAAACTCTGCAGACGCTATTCCTCGATTTCCCCATCCAGGCATAGCACTGGAGAGTTGGAAATTCTGATTTTCATCCAACGCCCGTTTGACAACCCCTTCATTCTCTTCTTCATGAACGGAACAAGTCGAATATACCAGCTTGGAAACCTGTGAAATATATGGAAGAGTGATCTAGTGCTGGAATGTCAAACTTCATTATGGGTGGTGGGTCGGATTCTGACATTTCGATCACTTGCGGGCAGGGCTGGTCGAATGACGCCAAAATCTTCGTTTTTCAGTGGAATGCTTCATTATAAAGTCTATACAGTATACAACTATACATACTATATAATGTTACAGATTTTTGGAGCTCTATTCCAGAAACACCTTCATTGGAAAACACTGGAATTGGTCACAGTACACTTATTTACTGATTAAAACCGGTTATACCTTATAAACCAGGGGCGGGCAACATACTGCCCGCGGACAGTTTCCCGTCTTACATGGTCATTTGGCCCGCAGCCACAGTCCGCCGAGATTCTTGCTACTTGCGTAAACATCAAATTTTAGTGACTGTATGTTATTATATAAGTTATTATATCACAAACAAAACCCTAACAAATTGATATCTTGGTAAATATGGGGTACCAGGTTTATAGAACGCCTCGAAATCTTATTTAGTGATTGCACCGTGGGTTAATTGATCAGAGAGAAGCAGACATGGCGGAGCCTGTTTAACAATGCTGTTCTCAAATCCACAGTGTCTTGTTATTATCGGCGAGATATGGCTTTGCAGTGACATTGCTGTCGTTAAAATACATTCATTAAATACGATTTATTCCTTGTATATGTGGATAAATGGGCGAATAATGTATCGATTCAGCAATCCGGCCGCCAAGTACTTAATTTTCCTTTATCCGGCCCGCCGACCACAGAAGTTGCCCACCCCTGTTATAAACTTTTCATGGCAGTTTTGAAGAGATAGTTTGAAGCACATAATTTCATTCTATATTACCGTTATTAATAAGATCACAATGAAATATATCGAAGCATCGAAATAACTGATACTTTTCAAGCTGACATTGCGAGAGGAATCATTTACTTGGATGTACTTCTTTTTAAAATTCTCGACTTATTATACAAATGTGCTGGACGATACTCGCATTTTTTTATTTACTCAGCATCGAATGATTGGATGGTCGTACGTTTGAAACTGCTGTCTCAGTAGCGAGCATAGTTGGAGCAAAAGGTGGACGGTGGAGTACCTCGCGCCAAGCCATGGTCGCAAATTACGATCAAATATGGTTGAAGATCTGATGCCAGAAATTTGCGTGTAAAATCGCTGTAGAAAATTCTCGTTGTATGCTACCTTTGGAAATTGCAAAGCATGATTCAGCACTTTCAATTGGAAGTTGGACAAAGATTCAATCCTCTTCTCAGAGTTGGAATTGTCATCATCGGTGAGTTTATTCAACCTGGTAAACACAATCAACATTGAGTTCTCAGAAAGGAACCGATCATGCAATGAAATTGTTCCAAGTGAGGGTGCTGGATAAACGGCGTAAAAATCAACATCAAGTAGATGTGTCACAGTCAAATGTGCATATCAAAGTAAAACAGGATTGATAAACTATGTGTAAAAATTACATAAATATTAATAGTTACCTGAGTTGAAGTATACACTATCACTGACTGTTACATTTAAAAAGGTGACTGGTACTGTATTACTAACATAGCACATAGGAGCAGGCAAATTCAATGACTCAATTGACCGTAATCACGTAGGTATCGCTTGGGACTGATGATATATATGATAATCCACTGATCGCTTCTATTATAAAGCAGTTATTCTTAAAATGAGATTGCTCTAGAAACTGCATCATGACTCATTACATGCGAGTCAGTTACCTGCCAGCTATTCCCGACCCCGAACAGGATGGATCCAGCAAGATATGGGTAGCTTTTGAATACCGAGGATCGTCATGATTCACTTTCAAGAAGTCTCGTGCTTGCGATTCGCAACACAGAACACCGGCTTTCAACAGCATTGAATCCATGACACTCAACCTTTGAACATTGATATCGAACGCGAATATCTTGCTGCGAAAATAGCACGACACAATGAGGAAAGGACATGTCGTGGTTATTGAATCAGAATACCCGTTATTCGACATCAACGAAGCGAGGTGACTCGTTTTATTTCCAGGTGCCGCACACGCGTCGATCACAAACGACCCTGGCTTGGGCGACAGCACGTACGCCGGCATGCAGCTCGCCTTGTCTTGGAAGATTATCTCGCCCATCTTGTACAGTCTGTTGGCAAGCAAAATGATCAAGAAAATGCTTGCAATCGAAGATCTGATAGTTGAGTTTGAGAAGCATCGGGCCTTCGTATTCATGCGTCATAGAACAAAAATCAGGGGTGGTCAAAGTAGCCATCTACTCAATAGAAGCAGTAGTAATGTCATAAATTTCTACTCAAATACAAGTAGAAGTAGCAATTTCCAAGACAAATCAAAACTACCTCAAGTGGAAGTTGAGAATTACCGGTCTCAAAACTACTCAAGTAGTTTAAAAAAGTAGGTTTGCTGAAGAGGCTGCATAATTTCAGCTGTTAATCGGCGGTAGCTACTTCCAAGATTTCCAGATGTATATTTGCCTCTAACGCTAAATGACCAATGACAGTACAAACAGCAGAGCTGTAACCAAGTTCCAAGATTCCGAGTCACAAGTTAATCTCATATTTATAGTTTTGACTCGAGTCAAGTCGAGTCATTTTCAATTCACCACCGAGTCAAGTCCGAGTCCAAGTCACCGAGTAGAGTGTCGAATCCGAGTCATAGTGTTTTGACTCGAGTCCGAGTCAGTGTGATGACTGTTCAGTTCTGAATTAATGTCATGTGAAACCTCTTTTTAGAACTCTGCTTGGTGATACCGAATGCTTCACATTCATAACATATAAATTTTCCTCACTTTCAACAGTTTCTGGTAGCATTTTTAAGTACCCCTAATAATTGACGAAATAACAATAGTGTGATAATGATAACTTTACTATTCTTCGAAATTATAATGAAATGCCTGTCTTGTTAGAGCAGGGGTGGGCAAACTACGCCCGCGACCCGTAACTAGGGCTGGGCACAATGATTCGAGTACTCGAATCTGAATCGAGTAGTAATTTTAATGATTCGAGTCGAGTAGTAAAATACGATTTTTTCGAGTACTGAAATTATACGGTCCTCGCAAGTGAAAGCTAATTTACTGACGAGAATTATAGTTTTGATACTATTTTCCACTGAGGAAGCCTTGAAACCTTGATAGGCCGTGTCTCAGCATACCAGGCACAGTACAAAGCTACGAACGTTACTGGAAATAACACATTTCCGAAGTCATGATCATCCCACAACATTGTTAAGTTGTGAAATGAAATCGATATGGTCGAGAAAATACCAAAGTATCTTTAATGTGACGGATAACAAGCATTAAGTTCTTTGTGGTGGCATAAAAGGTACATATTTGGACTTTGACATAGCACATTCTGTTGTGACGTCATAATGAGTGATACTCGATTACTCGACTCGACTCGAAGCATATTACGTGATTCAGAATCGAATCACTCAGGTACTCGATTTTGCCCAGCCCTACCCGTAACACCTTTCTGTGCGGCCCGCGAGGGTCTAAAGCAGGGCTGGCCAACCTTTTCAGCCAAAGGGCCACATTCGATTGACGAGCTTCAGCGCGGGCCACTATCCGCGCGAAGCGCGAAAATTTTTTGAAGTTCATAGGTCAATAATATTGTCACTTGACTATATTGCGGGCCTGCTGTATATCGCTAGGCTAAGTTTGCGAGGACTGGGCTATTCGGCGCATGGACATATCGATATCGAAAGCTGCTACCAACATGCGTCAATCATTTCGTGCCTATAGGTTTCATAGTCGACGGTCTTACTGCGAGCGCAAATGCAAGGTCGCATATGTTGAACGACACTTTGTCTCATGATAGCTAATATAGTTCGACTCAATCTGATACATTGGGTGTTCTTCAATTTACACAAAAGGGCAACAATATTAAGAACAAGAAATCGAGTGACGACATTGCGCTAAGCTTGGAGAAAATTTTTACCTTTGATAAATCTATCGCAAATTATTCTGCTTTATTGTAGTGTACGAAGATATACCAATATATGAATGGTTGATGGATCTGTCAATGAGTCGAAACTGATATTTTAGTCATCACATCTCAAGTGTTGCGGCCAGACTAATCAAATATTTGGTCGGCCTTGCAAGTTCACAATCTGTGCAATCCGTTTTTTATGATATTAGAAATTTCGGAAATTACCTCGCGGGCCACTCAAAACCTTCTCGCGGGCCACATGTGGCCCGCGGGCCACGGGTTGGCCGGCCCTGGTCTAAAGAAACTTACTAAAAACAGTGATAAAATGCGTAATAAAAATCGAATTATTGCAGGGACTTGATTAAAATTTTTCTTAGTATATTTCACCATGATAATTCGAAGGCGGTGCTTCTCAAATTAGGGTGGGCGCACCCCCCTTGGCGGTGTGAAAGCATCTGAAAGTTGGCGAGAAGCTGAGATGAGATGAAAAATTTTTTAGCTCTCCGTGAGAATTACAACCAATTCCTAATTATTGCTCTGTATTTAGTCTCAATTTCATATTTGAAAATATCTCATCCATATTCGTGACCTTCCGTGCGTAGAATTCGAGTATTTATATTTTATCTACAAATAGTAGAAGCATGTTTGAAGCTAACATGGTTATGATTCTGTCAGCTTTGTGTGTCTTGGAACTGAACCAAAAGCGGAATTAGTAAATACATGAACAGATCGCCGCTCACATATTTAAATTTCAATCCTGCTCTAAGAATCGGGACAAGCGACTTTCATCTCTATAGTTTTGACAAATTGGTTATTGAGGTCGACCAGCCTATGAAATCTCGCCACTGTTTCTGACGCGTGTACGATATCATCAAAGCAATATTTGTTTTAAATAAGCATATATATATTATCTCCGTGTCATCACTATATAATGAAATACTAATATTGGGTTTTGGTTTATAATCCCCATTTTATATAGTGCGACCCGCGAGCTCAAAAGTTTGTCCACCCCTGTGTTAGACCCAGTCTCGAGTCAATACACAAATTGACTCGAATCGAGTCATTCTTCATTTTTAAGAAAATGACTCGAGTCAAGTCGAGTCACCAAAAAATCGCGACTCTAGTCATTACAGTCCTGACAAATAGATGCAACCTTGAAAAATTAATTCAGTTACCGTGATATGAGAAAAACTCTTGCCCTATTTAATCAAACAAATTTCATTCAAAATAGTTAGGGTTGTCCGATTGTGATGATCTATTCTAACAATATTCATCTTTGAAATGTATTTTCTACAATTAATAGACATATACCTGTCGTTATGTAAATCCGTCGAATGGTGGAATATCAGAAGATTCGGGATGTCACCGTCAATCATATATTCTTTCTTTTGGATTTCGGATGCGACACTGTCAAAAGATGGCATGAAGTTAATAGTATTAGCAATTTCGCCAGGTGCACAAATATTACCCAGGCGACACAAACGTGTAACCTTTTTTCCTGAAGTATTCCAACACATCCTCTTTGTTGGTTAAAAGAGTGTTGATACGGAGGTATTTTGGCAGTTGAAATGTCGCTTTACAATTTTCCGCAATCAGCTCTCGATTCGATTTCACTTTTCGCTTCACTTTTATCAACGTCAGCGCAGAATTGAGCTGAGACTTTCGGGAATGGATGATTTTTTTGTACCTGCCCCCGCATTGTACTCCTCGGCCGAATAAATAGTCGTACGCCAGAACCTGCATTAAACCTTGGAAAATTGCGATAGTTACGAAAAACAAGACATACAATTACCAGAGCTTCATGTTTGGAAATGTGTGTTCCCTGTAATAATTTTGTGGTCACTATAATTTCTTCCAGAACACTTTTATATTTCAACGTTTCCACCACCAGAGCATAAAGTTGCTTGATATTCTGAATAATAAAAACTTATTGGTCATTCAGGAAAATTGCTACCAGTTATTCTGCTCAAAATACGTAAATCATAATAATATTGGGTGTTTGTTAATAGCATAAGCTCACATATTACGTATACAAGTCAGAGCTTTTTACAAACATTTGGGTCGAATTCTGTAATACAAGAGTGGGCAATCATTTTATCAAGGGGCCTCTATTGTCGTAGTTTTACCGGTTAATAATTTGTTTTATAACAGTCCTCTGACTGCAAGAATGCCGGCAGAATTCACGCTAATTAAATCCTCCTTGGTCCGCGGAGAGTATACCGTTCCAATAAAACAAGGGTCGCCAACCTACGGCGCGGGCTGGATCATACTGCCGCGACATCATAATAAGATATCACAAGAATACAGCCTGCCGTTTGTTGTCGACTTACAACTTCAGTATTAGCACTGTGTACAAAAATTGTTTGGATCACATCTATTCAAATTGAATTGTTTATCTTCCTGTCGACATTGCAGATATAGGCTATATCTATGTCAATGCGAGTTTCACGGAAGATATATATATATAATGGTGATTGTACTAGTCTATTGTTACGGCATAAAACTGGTGAGTAGCCGGTATAGTAGGCCTAGTAGTAGGCCTATGTTCCACAAACTCAATCACCGACACTATGGCGATGTCCTGTATTTCTGCGATGGTCGCTGGCTACGACAAGGAACTATGCTTGCATGAGTGTGTGAATTGAGAAATGGGACCAACTTTCCTTGAAAAGAAAAACAATAACGCCACAGAATTCCGTGACCGTAATAAGTATCCAAGGTTGATTTCTTAGTATATTCATTGTCACATCACCACAAATTGCATTTGCAACTTTCGGGTCAGAAACAACTGATAAATGAGATGTGGAGGCACATACTCGCATCTGAAACAAAACAGCGACTCTGGGAAGTAAATTGGACAAAGAAAATTGTGCTCACTTTCCTGGAAGAGGGCAAACCTAGTTGCAACACTGTAGGCCCTATTTGTCACTGTGATCTAAATTTGAGTTACTGAATTTTCCTCACGCTTTTCCGACTATTGTTCTCTAGAAAATAAATTCAGGCTATTCAGTACTCCGTTTGATGTGGACGTCAATACCATCCCACAAAATTTCAAATTGATTCTATTGAACTGCAAGGCAAATTGTGGCAAGTGACAAATTGAAGGGAATTTTTCATACAAATAGCATATCGCTGCTTGACTTTTACAAAAGTACCTCCTTGAAAATGGTCTTCATCCCAGCTTGACAAACTATGCAAAAGAAATAACATCGATGTTTGGTAGCACGTACACATGCGAACAATTATTCTCAACAATGAAATTCACGAAGAGCAAACTATAAGATTGCGCGTATTCGACGCCCATTTAGAAAATGTTCTGATTCTTGTTTGATCTGACTGACTCGGTGTGACAGATGTTAAAAAACTTTCAAAAGGAAAGTGTCACATTGTGGCAAGTGACAAATTGAAGGGAATTTTTCATACAAATAGCATATCGCTGCTTGACTTTTACAAAAGTACCTCCTTGAAAATGGTCTTCATCCCAGCTTGACAAACTATGCAAAAGAAATAACATCGATGTTTGGTAGCACGTACACATGCGAACAATTATTCTCAACAATGAAATTCACGAAGAGCAAACTATAAGATTGCGCGTATTCGACGCCCATTTAGAAAATGTTCTGATTCTTGTTTGATCTGACTGACTCGGTGTGACAGATGTTAAAAAACTTTCAAAAGGAAAGTGTCACATTGATGCTGTGTCGTTAAGTGTGAATACATTAGCTCTTTTTGTGATTGGTATGATTGAGATCGAAGCGAAGAGATGTAGCTTAATATCTGAAGTGAGTGTGAATTATAGAATGAAAAGTCCAGCCCGCGAACGAGTTGTACATGTACACTCGAGATTTGGCCCGTGGCCGTGACTATAGCAAAAGGTTGCCGACTCCTGCAATAGAGGATATAAAATATGATAAAATGAGTTGATGACACACTACACACGATGGTGTGATGCACAGGGGTGCCGGTATGCAACAACACATGATTGCGTGTCACCGTGTCGGACAAGTAACCGTCAGAATTTTCCAGGGTTGTAACCAGTAAGTCACAACTTACAAGTCGATCTCACTTTATAGTTTTGGCTCGAGTCATTTTCAATTCACCACTGTCCATACCAGCCCTACTAGAATCTCGGTACATTTTGCCTAATATAACATGTGAGCAGCGATGATTTTCCAATTTAAAGTAATTTAATAAAAAATAGAACATAGTGTGCGCACAGGACACCGATTCTATACAGGCATACCGGCACCACCTTTGGCGCGTCTTTCTTACCTTGTATTTTGACTCGATAGACAATGTCTTTATGGATCCTTTTTTCTCATCAACTTTTTGAAGGATTTCTGCGGCGACTTTATACAGCACCATATTTGTTAAAGTAGTACCAATTCTTCAATTTAAATGTAGGATAAGCTTCACCCTCGTGCGAGTCGTGCGTCGTTGCAAAACCGGACTTTCGTGTTCGTTCGTACCATTATTGGGAGAGTACCCGAATTCATCCGGTCGGGTACCAAATTTGTGTATTCGCTATTTGGTAAACAGTGAATCCGACCCTTGCGTTTAGCTATTTGGTAACCACCAGTGAATCCGACACGGCCCCGTGGATATACTCAGCTATCGTAGCTATCACTTGTGGATATACTCAGCTATCGCAGCTATCACCAAATATCGCAGACATACAGGTCATTTAAAGGTCACGTATCGTCTACTCTAGGGCGCAGCTCATCATCATCATCATTGGTTTATTAGCAATTTTATCAGTTCAATACACCACAAAAAATGCGATACAATGAATAGACAGGAAGATGTCGAAGCGACTTGGATTTGTCAATGGAATCGGACACCCACCTTGGCCTAGGCGTAGTAAAGAGGAGGCATGCACACTGAATGAAAGTAAAGAATACAGTATAGAAAAAGAAAGCGACAAGAAATAGGGCGGCATGTCATTGGAAGCGAGATCGATAGGTCAGTCGTGGTCCGGTAATCTTGAGGATGGACTGTATTTATTTAGTAGTAATTGCTTGTATTTCGACTTGAATGTGGACATGCTCGTCGACTGTCGGATGGCCGGCGGGATACTGTTCCACACATCAGGTCCGGCATATTTGATGGAGCGATGATCTTTTCGGTCGATCATATGATATTTGGACGACGTGGAAGCGCGTGTGTTGTACTTGTGCGCTTTTGATTCAGAGGTAAAGAAGTCATTGAAATATTCGGGGCAACGACCGCAGTGAAACTGATACATAAACTTGGCGATTTCTAGTTTCCGCATATCTTCTATGTTTAGGACGCCGAATCTCTTCAGCAGCGACTTATTGGATGGGCAGCCAGGCCCCTTTGGGGCCCTAGCTATGATTCGGAGCACTTTATGCTGTAGTTTCTGCAGTGGCTTGAGTGCAGTTTTACTGGCAGCCCCCCAACAGAGGATGCCATAATGTAACTTCGATTGGATTAAGGATTTAAAGAGTATCAGGAGAACCCATGCTGGCATGAAGCGCCCAAGGCTGTAGAACAGGCCGCACTTCGGTGATAATTTATAGTTTCTAGGGATTGAATATGACTCTTCCAGGACATGTTCGAGTCCAGTAAAACTCCGAGATATTTGGCATTATCTGTGTTGGAAACGGGCTGACCAGCGATATTAACGGTTAGGTTATTTTTTGAATTGACTGTCAGCAATTGCGATTTCGAGGCGTTTATGCAAAGGTTGTTCTGGGCCGTCCACTCATGGACTTTGGGCATTTGGTCACCAGTCAGGGCATCCAGCTCTGCCGTCGAAGATGCGGAAGAGAGGAGGTGAGTATCATCAGCGAACAGTGTGGTGTTCAATGAGGAGGTTTCAAAAATGTCGTTGACATATAAGGTGAAAAGGACCGGTCCAAGTACTGAGCCCTGGGGCACACCACAGGTCACCGGGTGAGGAGAGGACAAGGTGTCTGAGATCGCAACCATTTGTTGGCGTCCAGTGAGGTAACTTTTCATGAGCTATCAGCGCTGGAGCTTGTCTGGGTTGAAATAGTGCGCAGCTATCAGATCCGGAGCACGTCTGAGTTGAAATAGTGCGCAGCTATCAGATCCGGAGCAAGTCTGAGTGGAAATAGTGCGCAGCTATCAGATCCGGAGCAAGTCTGAGTGGAAATAGTGCGCAGCTATGAGCTCCGGAGTACGTCCGGGTTGAAATAGTGCGCAGCTATAACTATCACTGCTGTGGATATACTCAGCTATCACAGCTATCACATCCATCACCAAAAATCGCAGACATACAGGTTATTTAAAGGTCACGTATCGTTTAGGGCGCAGCTATCAGCGCTGGAGCTTGTCTGGGTTGAAATAGTGCGCAGCTATCAGCTCCGGAGCACGTCCGGGTTGAAATAGTGCGCGGGTATCAGATTCGGAGCATGTCCGGGTTGAAATAGTGCGCAGCTATCAGATCCGGAGCAAGTCTGAGTGGAAATAGTGCGCAGCTATCAGATTCGGAGCACTTCCTGGTTGAAATAGTGCGCAGCTATCAGATCCGGAGCACGTCCAGGTTGAAATAGTGCGCAGCTATCACATCCGGAGCAAGTCTGAGTGGAAATAGTGCGCAGCTATCACATCCGGAGCAAGTCTGAGTGGAAATAGTGCGCAGCTATCAGCTCCGGAGTACGTCCGGGTTGAAATAGTGCGCAGCTATCACTATCACTGCTGTGGATATACTCAGCTATCACAGCTATCACATCCATCACCAAAAATCGCAGACATACAGGTTATTTAAAGGTCACGTATCGTTTAGGGCGCAGCTATCAGCGCTGGAGCTTGTCTGGGTTGAAATAGCGCGCAGCTATCAGCTCCGGAGCACGTCCGGGTTGCAATAGTGCGCGGGTATCAGATTCGGAGCATGTCCCGGTTGAAATAGTGCGCAGCTATCAGATCCGGAGCAAGTCTGAGTGGAAATAGTGCGCAGCTATCAGATTCAGAGCACTTCCTGGTTGAAATAGTGCGCAGCTATCAGATCCGGAGCACGTCCAGGTTGAAATAGTGCGCAGCTATCACATCCGGAGCAAGTCTGAGTGGAAATAGTGCGCAGCTATCACATCCGGAGCAAGTCTGAGTGGAAATAGTGCGCAGCTATCAGCTCCGGAGTACGTTCGGGTTGAAATAGTGCGCAGCTATCACTATCACTGCTGTGGATATACTCAGCTATCACAGCTATCACATCCATCACCAAAAATCGCAGACATACAGGTTATTTAAAGGTCACGTATCGTTTAGGGCGCAGCTATCAGCGCTGGAGCTTGTCTGGGTTGAAATAGTGCGCAGCTATCAGCTCCGGAGCACGTCCGGGTTGAAATAGTGCGCGGGTATCAGATTCGGAGCATGTCCGGGTTGAAATAGTGCGCAGCTATCAGTTCCGGAGCACGTCTGGGTTCAAATAGTGCGCAGCTAGCAGCTCCGGAGAACATGTGGACTCGAATTATGCGCAGCTATCAGCACCGGAGCACTTCCGGATTCAAATTCATTCATTACATGTCATGCAAGGACTATCTTCGTGATTTTCAGTGTACAGGCGGGCAACTTTTCCAGCCGGCGGGCCGGATATAGGAAAATTAGGTACTTGGCGGGCCGGATTGCTGAATCGATACATTATTCGCCCATTTATCCACATATACAAGGAATAAACCGTATTTAACGAATGTATTTTAACGACAGCAGCGTCACTTCAGAGCCATTTCTCGCCGATAATGACGAATGCAATGTGGATTTGAGAATAGCATTGTCACACAGGCGCCGCGATGTCTGGTTCTATCTGATCAATCAACACACGGTGCAATCCCTAATTAGATTTCAAGCCGTTCGATAACCCCGGTACTGCTAATTTACAAAGATATCAATTCATTAGGGTTGAGTAAGTGACGAGATATCGTCGTTGTTCAACTTTGTGTGGCCTGATTAATCTCGATACCCAGCAAACACTCGACGTCCAGTTGACTTCCGGTGGAATAGCAGGCCGGACATCCGGTTACTTCCTGCCGTTACCTCCCTGGATTGGATTTGTCGACAACTAGAGACGTCCTGTCTGCCCTCTGAGTACGTCCACAATGACGTGCTGTGGACATGAAGCGACTCCTCACGGACGCGTGTGGCCTAGCCTGGACGTCACGTGGTTCCCTATGGACGCGCCTGACGTACTGTGGACATGGCGTCACTCCCTATGGACGCGCCTGACGTACTGTGTACATGACGCCACTCCCTAATGGACGCGCCTGACGTACTGCGTACGTGGTGCCACTCCCTATGGAAGTGTCATTCGCCCTCTTTCTCATCTCGACTCCATACCTGGTTCAACGGCTAACGGCTAACAACATGGGATACAACATCATATCAGCTCACACACTGCGTATATTGGCTGAGCGAGCAACGAAACTGGCAAAATACAAATACGATATTGGTTATTATCAACGAAGCTATACTACTATTAACGAACACACAAATGTAAAAGGCGAGAACTACTACCACTTAACACAGTCAAGGATGAAGTGAAAAATCATATTGCAACAAGTAATCACAGAAAATGTGTCACAGGGGTTCAATAAACAGCAGCTGCTAAAACCACTCAATGCTTTTTTACTTAGACTGTTTGTCATTAGCTTAAGTACATAAAAAGGTGTCGCAGGAATATAAGACACAGTAACTGCTAGGACAACTCGAAGCTAATGGAACAGTCTATGTGAAAAAAAACATTGATTGAATGAATATCAAATAGAGTTAAATAGAATGGTATCACAAGACTAAAGAAACAGCAACAATTTGAAACGAGCATGACAAAACGGGTTCAGTAAAAAGTCACAATGCAAGAATTAAATCAAAGCACCGTTTGCTGATGTTGAGTGCCTATTCTTTTTCTTCGGCAATCAGAAGTTGTTGCGCCAAAACGCTTCTTCTCGGCGCTTGTGCCTGAAATAGATACAGCAATGTCAGTGAATTCTTTACGTCGACTGCTTCCCCTCGAAGTAGTTGAACATCGCCTTGGAAAGCGCTACTTATACTTCACTACAGATTCACGTTACTTAGATGTCTACTCGAGAACTAACTACTCCTTTTCGACGAATACTACTTTTTCAAACTACTCGAGTACTTATCAACTTATATTTCTACTTCCACTTGAAATAATTGACATATCTTGAAAATCCCTACTTCTACTTCAATAGAAATTTATGATGTTACTTCTTACTTCAGCTTAACTACCAAAAACGACCACTTCTACTTCGGCTACACATGTTCGAACCATTACATGGTAAAAGAATGAAACATTACAACCACATTCACTATTTTCAAACCACTCGAGTACCTTTCAACTTCAATTTATACTGGAGTATGCTGTGATTTACGAAGTATGTTAAAACTACTCCAAGTTACTTCTACTTCCACTATAGTCCCAATGTTGAATACTTCAATTTGTTAATCGCCACTAACAGTTATATGCTAAAATCAACCGGCACCTCGACCAAGTTTACGACATCACACTAACTGCTTCCTCGAGGTAGGTTTAACACTACATATACTTCAATAGAAATGATGTATTACTTGAGAGTACTGACTACTTCAACTTCAACTAACCAACCCATGTTCGGAAGAAGCCACATTCCATTACATCAGGGGTGTCAAAGATACAAACCGCCCAGCAATTCTGTGTAGATTGAACAATGCGTGTATTATGCAGCACTTTTCTAATGTTTGAAATTTTCATAAGAAATAATTCCATTAAATAATCCCTCAACACTGCAAATGTCGAGTACGGAGAAAATTGCTTATTGTGTTGCATCACAAAAGACTCAAATGGTATCCGGCCTCGAGGGAAACCTAAATCGCCTTCTAAGGCCATGAAGAAAATTCCAACGTCCGTATTTACAATTAAATACTTTGTTTACCTCAACACATACCCAGGTTTGCCGCCATGTTCGAGTAAAACATCGGTAGCATAGAAAAATACCGGCTTGCCGACATCATATTAGAAGAGCTACTGTTTCATTGATTTTCAACTGTATTCTGCCGCTTAATCACCATATTATTGACAATTTCGTTGTTTGCTAATATAGGTGCAACTAGAATAGAACCCATATGATCCGAAATATAATTCATCTATTACACTACTGTGTTGAAAGGCCTGATAATCAAGTTTCAAATGAAAAACTATTGCACGGATTTTCAGGTAATAGTTTGGAATCACTCCATTGGTGGGGCCCGAGCGATCTGAAGCTTTTAAGTCCGGCATGCGACATCAGACGAGTTTGTCGCCACTGTGTTTCATATTTAATGAATGCGATAATACGCCCAAATCAACTTCCATCCAACTACAGAGTACTTGTTAACTTCCACTGGAAATAGGTATGACATAACCGGTAAATCGCTACTCATACTTTCAGTACAGTTTTGATATACAGTCGACTCTACTTTATTCAGTGTGGTTCCGCCCATTTTGGCCGAATTAACCACAGAATTGGTGTTGTCCGCATTAACCGGCCGGAGTATTTTAAATGCAATTTTACTTCTTTCCTGTACAAGCATTTTTGGCCGAATAAAGCGGTTACACGGTCTCTGAATTTAGCGGACACGACTTTACCTTGTAAATTGCTACTTATGCTTGGGAGGGAATCTGTGACATTACTTCTACTTGGGTACGGACACCGACTACTTTGACCCCTCCCCGGTTTCATATGAGCTCAACTGATTGATACCTTCAATTTCGGCTTTTTGACTTTTTCCGGGGCATGACGTAACAAAGAATTCACTGCTTCCTCGTAGTCCACTTGTGTTGCAGATGAATGGACTTTGCAGCAGGCAGCGGAGAAGTGATTACCTTTTCATTGATTTGCGGATTAGTTTGGTATATGGCGTACATGGATTACAAGAAATAATACATCATAGCATCGTAATGCCAGAATACACAGCATCCTGGTTGGGAACAATTATATATGCTCAAAGAAAGCGACACCAAGACCAGATCTACTTCTTTGAACGACTTACTCGACTAATTTTCAAGTTCATTCTCTATTTCCACTTGAAGTAGTCTTATCATGTCTTGTAAATCGATAGATATTTATGATGTCAGGTGTCACCTCTACTTCTACTTGGGTAACAATACTACTTTGATAGCCTATTTGAAAACAGTCATTTACAATTACATGCTATGATAATGCAACACCTAGATCAGGGGTGGCCGAACTTTTCGGCCAAAGGGCCACATGAGATTTACGAACAACTGCATGGGCCACTTTAATGTTGATGTCCTTTTTTTAATCGTCCGATAGGAGCGAACAGGATTAGGTAATGGTATAAACAGGACATATATTAATATTACTATGCATCAAATTCGATAACGAACATGTCATGAAAACACTATGTGCAAGTCCTAGCCGGGCCAAGAGCGAAATTTTATCAATGTTAATGAATGAATTCGGGCAATAATAATGTTGCATATATTGTGGGTCGCCTCTGTATACAGCTGGGCTCAATTGACCAGGACATGAATAATCAGGGCTTGTATATATATCAATAACAAAGATTTCAGTGAACATATGTCTATCATTTTGCGCAAAGGTTTCATCAACGACTATCTTTCTGCGAGTACAGGCGCGAAGTCGCATGTAGGATAATACGTTCTCACATAATTGCGAATATAGTTAGGCTCAATTTTGTAGAATGGGCGCATATTTAATTTTCATGAGAGGGAAACAATACTAAAGAAGCTAGAAATCGAGTGACAATGAATCGCGCGAAGTGTCAAGAAAAATATCAAGTCAAATAAATCTGCGACGAAATATTCTACTTCATGTTCATATACGAAAATGTGGATGGCCCTTGCCTCCGCCAATGAGTCGGAACGTATATTATCGTCATCAACATCATAAAGTTCGCGGTCAGGCTTATCATATTTTCGGTTGATCTTGCAAGCTCGCAATAAGTTACCTGCCTATTTTATTTATTGATATTACAACCAAATTCGAAAATTAACTCGCGGGACACTGAAAACCTTCTCGCGAGCGACGGGTTGGCCACTTCTGACGTAGACCAAATCTACTCTATCAAACAAAGTACTTGAGTTCTTTCAACTCCATTTCTGCTTGCACTAAAAGCAGTTTTTACATGCCTTATAGATCTCTACGTACACGTGATTAGAAATTTGATGCTTTACTTGGGTTCCAATTTTATTTCCGCTTGTAGTCTTAACACATCTTGTAAACTGCTGCTTACGCTGGAGCAGAAATTTAGGATGTTGCTTCTAGTGCTACTGGAGTACCAATACTGATATACTTTCACCTTGACTATACCTATATTCGGAAATGGTTATTGGTCACTTACGATTACACTCTAAAGAATTCGACAATTCGAGCTAATCCACTTCTTGATACTCGTGCAATTTTCAGAACTTGATTCTCTACTTCTACTTGAACACTCGGTCACTACTGCTACTTGAACTTGAGCAGGAATGTATGACGCTATGACTGATTGAGTACCAACCAAAAATTCTTCAACCACCTTCGGTTTTTGCAAATTGTATCCTAGTATTTATGTTACCTTCGTTTGCTCTCCAACTTTGATACCGGGGTATGACGCAACACTTGACATTGTTGATGAATGGATTTTGCATCCGGTGCCTGAGAATAGATTCTGATTTTGAACATTGATTTTCGGATATGATAGGTAGGATCACCATGTAACTCACAGAAAATGATATTATACAGGCACCACTTGTTCCGTGCTCTTTTCTATCGAGTTGAAGCCGATGCTGTAGTTTAGTACTTCATTATGTTGACGTTACACTGCGCACTCTATAATGCATTCTTCGTACAGTCGGCTTGACTTGGTCATCACAAATGGCAGATATTGCTGATATCTAAGAAATTGAAATAATCAGAATGGTTGTATTGAAGTCATCTGACAGTGCGCGAAACAAAAACAAACCGATGTGGGTGGAAGCATGCTGCCAATAGTACATTTACACACTAATCATTTATAAGGTTATTGTTGGCGAGAATATTGGCTACTGTGAAACACCCGGAATATGATTACATCATCAATGGTAATTCGATAATTCATTCTGATAGCCGCGATTTGCTGGGCAATATAGGCCAAACCGCGGCTCTGAGTTGAGGGTTTGATTGCGGCACATGCATTTCCTTACCTTGCAGAGGGGTTCAACCCAATTTTAAAACAATGCCTTCTATCACGTTCAAACAATATGCTTGTATATCACATCAGTTACCTTGCCGTTGACGTTACTGGACAATTTACACCGGTGCGGCTATATATACAGGGTGAATTTGGCCACGGCAAGAGCGTTTCATGTACAAAAAAGGTGCATAGTCATCAATAATGAACTTGATAATAATCAATCATGGTATCCTATCAAAGTATATAACTTGCACTTGTTCATACTCAATTACTCATAGAGGTTGTATAAGAGACAATACTATTCAGTAAATGTAATAATTTTATAAGGTTTTCAAAGGAAAAGTCAGCAGAATACTTTCAAGTTCAACAAGAGTTGTAAATTGGGAACAATCCACAATGGCGGCAACCAGTCATAAGCGCTATCAAACTAGTATAAATCATAGGGTTAGCCATGTGATCAAGCAATATATAATTGCCTCATTACATAAATTACTATATGACCACGCAAATACACAAGATATTTTTATCAATATCTTGAGGAACATTCAGTCTACCGACCAGCAAAGCATTGCTATTGGAATGAATCAGCAAATCGGTGTTTATCGCGTTTCAATCATATTCGTATTCACATTCACAGTATGGCGTATCTGCATTCGAAGAAATAATGAGGCGCAGCAAACAATTTAATGTTCTACCATACATCGATATTGAACACAAACTATCAACGAAAAAGGAGAAGCTAAATTACGCTCACAAGAAATGTATACGGTATAGTTAGGTCTATTTACGCATCATTCTAAAGATTAGAACTCTTACCATTTCAAACTGTTTCTCTGTTGGAGCGGTTCAGGTAGAGTTTCTGAATCAACAACACTAACCACAGACATCAACTCTTCTGTTTTTGCTTCGTACAGATTCTCAATCTAATCAATGACTGTTTTGTCTGCGTCCATTATCTCTAAGAACCTCGTCGCATCAGTCACACAGACATCAACTCAGATTCAAATGTCAGATGCACGCGCCGTCGCGCTAGACTGCGCAGGTAACACGTGACGGAGAAGGAAGAAGGCTGTCTGGTTTGAAGATGTCTGTCTGGTTTTCACGATAGGGCCGCGATTGTAGAATGTAGAGACGTGCTATGTGCTACAAATAGTCATGGCGTATCATCCTTAGTAAATCGCGTTGTGATACCGCCACTTGCATCACAATTTCACATTGATGCGCACATTTGTTCCAGTATTTCGCTATATCGGGATATATATTCAGAACACGTGTTTCGCCATGATGTGCACACTGCACAATTGTGCAGTTGTGCACGCTTATGGGTCCAGCTATATGCCTCTTTATAATTCAGCAATTTATTCAAATCAATACAACGCAGGATTGCGATATATTTTCATAAAACCAGTACACTGATAAATGGCTATAAGCCTATATGTCTTACGATTTCGTCCGCGATGTGCATGGGGAAGAATAACAAGCCAGCTGGACCCCATGAAAGCGATATCCAAGTAGGGGCATCCTGATGAACTCCTATGTACGTGGCATCCAGGTGACATACTACTATGACATCCTCTGGAATATTCATTGGTGATGCGAATAGGAATATTCTAAAAATTTCTTCCACTGGAAGTCATCTGGAGTTACATAACTGGACGTCCAGTTTGTGACAAACTGAGCAAGTCCTCAGTAACTAACCGTGGGAGGTGGGATGGGTTGGAACAATTGTGGACATACCAGTAAATCCATGGGATATCGGGTGTTTGCTGGGTATTGAATTCATGGGGTCCGCGTCCTCTACGAAATTTGAAAAGCGGCCCGCAACCCGTTTTGAGTTGGCGATCACTGGTATAAGCGGTGTCTTACTGGGGTTACCGTTACCATACGTCCTCTTTTAAGATATTTGTCCTCTTTTTTGACTTTTTTGGAAGTGTCGTCGGAGGACCATCATATGTCCTCTTTTTTGAGATTTTCCTCTTTTTTGAGAATTTTTGTTAAATATATGGCGAAATCGACTGAGAGACAGTAAATTAGCACTGAAGTAACGCTCCAGCGGCTATTTCGGGATATGAGCCGGAAAGTTGACCTTCTTTTAGTCAACCAATTGATAATGTAAAAGGAAAAACTGTATTTTGGGCGCTGAGAGAGAAAGTTGACCTTTCTTTGATTTAGCCAACCGACCACGAAGTGGGAAAAATTGACCATTCTTCGATATTTTCCTCTGGTTTTGCAAGTCTGAAATTTTGAAAAAGTGTCATCTTTTCAGATTTCCAAAACATGGTAACCCTACGTCTTGCAAAAGCCTAGAAGTGTGTCGTGCTACAATTCGGCGGTTACGGAATGAAAAATAAGAAATATCAGCCTGGTGTAAATGACCATTGTATAGTCGACAAACACCATGATTACCACAAACGACATTAGAGTTGAGTACATTGTAAATGACGATAACGCAAGTCTTCTCGCTTCGACGTAAGCTCCACTCTCGCACGTTGCGCATGCGCGCACACGTATATCATAACACTGTGCTCTTCAACCGGGGTTGTCGTACACCCTAGGGTGTACCAGAATTTGCAAAGGGTGTACCACTCGGATGGGGTGTACAGGGGTGTACCAGATCCGAATTACAATGAGCCGATGGCTAGCTATCACAAAGGCAGGTTTATGGGTCAGTCAGTATACCTATACATACTGTATAGTATACAGGTTAGGGATGGTGTGAACGTGAGGTTCACGTTCGCGTTCTGTGTGTGAACCTCGGAAATTTTGAGGTTCGCGTTCACAACAGAACCTTGGTAGGTTCTGCACTGTGAACATTTTTCTTACATTACAATTTTAACTTCATTATAACATCTTTGGTTCACATTTATTGCATTTCAACTGCGAACCACTCTATGCATGGCACTGGCAGCAAAAACAATCAACACTAAACGAGCAATTCGAGCATGCACCTTGACAATCTCAAAAATTTTACTTGCCTTGTTACAAAATTTTGCTCGAAATATCCAGCTTTCCGTTTGTGAATACACTACATGTAGTCAGCGAATGACGCTCATTCAACCAATCAGTGAGATTGATATCGTTTTATGATGTAAAAATATAGAAGGCGTACGGCTCAATCTTGACTTCATATGTTTACTGCATCATAATAAGCAAATCCGTGCAATTAGGGTGTTGGCTATTGCTGTATAACTTCTTAATGGGGTAATATCGGTAGCAAGTATAGAAACCTGTTTTGCACTCTGCTCAATATCCGTGTATATTGTCCGGTCTGGCCAAGACCGTTTAGGCGTAAGCTTGTATTCCCTGGCAAGTCCTCATCGAAATTGTTGGCAAAGCGACAGAAGTTATTGAATTTATGGCATTATAATATCATTTGATTGCCTCAGTTGATATATTTAGCGACGTTTAAAACGTCAATACATACTTCGGCATTGTGGCATTATGTGACACGAGTCGTCGCTAGGTATTGTGTACATTACTACAGGCTATCACTTCATTGAAATATAGGGTTGAAATTAGCAATATGGCGTCACATCAGTGTTGGGATCAAGTCACTACCTTCGAGTCACGAGTCATTTCGAGTCATTGCACATTTTGACTCGAGTCAAGTCAAGTCAATCGATTTTCGAAGGTGACTCGAGTCAAGTCAAGTCACTCGATTTTTGGAGGTGACTCGAGTCAAGTCGAGTCACTCGATTTTTGGAGTTGACTCGAGTCAAGTCGAGTCAAGTCAAGTCAAGTCACGAGTCAAGTCACAATTCAAGTCAAGTTGCCTTTTCGAAGTATGAGGTATGATTACGTCATTGCATTTTGCTAGCTGTCTGAAATACTGATTGCGTCGTCATTGATTTTGAACAGATGAACGAATATAGGGTTGAATAAACACGCGAGAAGGCATTGTACCGCTCACATATACGTAAAACTGCTAATTGCATAGCCTCAGTTTATAATTACCAGCCGAAATAGAGAATAGAGAAACGAATTGATAAGATGCAATACATTACCCATTTACAAACTGATATGATACAATTCGAGCCTGCGCCAATGGCTGAGGACTATATAAACTATATTCGAAGTCAATTATTAAAACAAGAGGCTTGGTTAAGGTAAGAAAAGAGAACAGAAATAGACATTTTGCTATTAAATTACTTTACTATACTAGTTTACGACAACGTAAGCTGTAAGCTTCGATAACTTCGTTTGCGGTCAATTTATTTGTGAGATAACAATGGAGGCTCAGTAAAACGCACGATCATTGAATGATTGGTCGCTCTCACGGGTTACACCAGCGTTTCACGAACAATCCGAAGATAAGCAAGATACAGTGATTTTTATCAACACCTATTACTTGATGACTTGAAATTGACTCGTGAATTTTGCTCCGAGTCACGAGTCAATCCACTTTTCTGATACGACGAGTCAAGTCAAGTCAAGTCAATTTAGCAAAGTGACTCGAGTCAAGTCAAGTCATACGAAAAAGGTGACTCGAGTCTGACTCGAGTCAAGTCATGACTCGAGTCATCCCAACACTGCGTCACATGACGTCACGAGGTTCACGTTCGCGTTCACACAGAACCTTTCAAAAAGGTTCGCGTTCACACGAACCTGAACCTTTCAGAGGTTCACACCATCCCTATTACAGGTTGACGCACAGGTTAATGAGCAATATGGTACGATGTTACCTCAAGTGTAATAATGTACAGCGCTTGATTGTGATGTCATAAACAAATATTTCTCCTATTCATTTAGCCGTCGGCAACAGACCAATGGTTCCGTTTGGTTTTGGAAAGTATGCAGTTAACAAACATGTGTCCAGCAAGTCATTTGTCTTTTAATGATTTTTGAGGAAACCGCCGTGATAGCTCAGACTTCTTGAATCGGTACTTCCTACCCGACGTTAATAAATACCGCAATGCACAAAAATGAAGTGACGTTTGCCAGCCAGGGTCGAAACAACTTCCATGTTGAAATCGAAACCCTTTCGTTTTAAAATGCCGATTTTATGTCCAATATTTCGCCAGACATTTGCAATTTAGTATTTTGTTATTTGTGATGCAAATTAGCGACAATAGACTGTGTATAGCGGCATACGGTCTGAGGTTACTGACGTCTCTTGCAGCTAATGTGCTACTATCGACTGTGTGTGGCGTGGGGCAGGCCTGATACGCAGTAGGCTGGTGCGCCTGCTATCATCGCTGATCTGAATTACCGCTTCTGCAGCAGTAGCTTTACCTACTCTCTCCCCAATACTGTTACATTTAGGTTGATTATCTTTCGTAATGTCATGCTGTTTTTGGGCTGACACGAAATAAATTCCAATTTGCGTGGCGGGCGGCCTAACTAGCTGCGAATAGACTCTATGACCAAATACTATTTTATTCAAATCCAAATTTTTGACGGCAATAACTCCGCTTCTACTAGTTGGAATTGAACCAAATTTGAATAACATCGTTTTTATAGACAACCTAATACTTTCATGGGGTGAACAGAATAATTTGAAATTTTTCGTTATTTATTTTTCTATAATAAATAGAAACTTTCTTCTCCCGTAGCAATGTGGCTACTGGTTGGAATTGAACCAAATTTGGTGTGTAGGCTTAAGTTAGGTAACCTAGGTAACCTAACAATTTTATCAAGTAGCCAGTACGATTTGAGAAAAAAGTCATTTTTGAAGACCCCTAATGAACATGGGTGTACGAGTTTTGAGCAAACGTTAAAAGGGTGTACCACGTCGAAAAAGGTTGAAGAGCACTGTCATAACATACAGTCACTAAAATTTGACGTAGTAAGCAAGTATAGTTGGAAATCTCGGCAGACTGGGTCCGCGGGCCACATTATCATGTAAGACGGAAAATTCTCCGCGGGCCGGACAAAATCCCTTCGCGGGCCGGATCTGGCTCGCGGGCCGTATGTTGGCCGCCTCTGAGCTACACCTATGACTCGACTTGACTCAAGTCATTTTCTCAAAATACGGAAATGACTCGACTCGAGCCTATATGTGTAATGACTCGACTTGGACTCGAGTCATTGCACATGACTCGAACCAAGTCATATGACTCGACACTCAGACGGCCAAGACTGACATTTCATTGCAATTTCGAAGAATAGTAAATTAGTCATCCTATTGTTACTGATACTTGAAAATGCACTATTTCAACCCGGACGTACTCCGGAGCTGATAGCTGCGCACTATTTCCACTCAGACTTGCTCCGGATCTGATAGCTGCGCGCTATTTCAACCTGGACGCGCTCCGATGCTGATAGCTGCGCACTATTTCAACCTGGACGTGCTCCGGATCTGATAGCTGCGCGCTATTTCAACCTGGACGCGCTCCGATGCTGATAGCTGCGCACTATTTCAACCTGGACGTGCTCCGGATCTGATAGCTGCGCACTATTTCAACCTGGACATGCTCCGGATCTGATAGCTGCGCACTATTTCAACTCAGACTTGCTCCGGATCTGATAGCTGCGCACTATTTCAACCCGGGCGTGCTCCGGAGCTGATAGCTGCGCACTATTTCAACCTGGACATGCTCCGGATCTGATAGCTGCGCACTATTTCAACTCAGACTTGCTCCGGATCTGATAGCTGCGCACTATTTCAACTCAGACGTGCTCCGGATCTGATAGCTGCGCACTATTTCAACCCAGACAAGCTCCAGCGCTGATAGCTGCGCCCTAGACGATACGTGACCTTTAAATGACCTGTATGTCTGCGATTTTTGGTGATAGCTGAGTATATCCACAGTAGTGATAGTGATAGCTACGCACTATTTCAACCCGGACGTACTCCGGAGCTGATAGCTGCGCACTATTTCCACTCAGACTTGCTCCGGATGTGATAGCTGCGCACTATTTCAACCTGGACGTGCTCCGGATCTGATAGCTGCGCACTATTTCAACCAGGAAGTGCTCCGAATCTGATAGCTGCGCACTATTTTCACTCAGACTTGCTCCGGATCTGATAGCTGCGCACTATTTCAACTCAGACGTGCTGCGGATCTGATAGCTGCGCACTATTTCAACCAACACAAGCTCCAGCGCTGACAGCTGCGCCCTAGACGATACGTGACCTTTAAATGACCTGTATGTCTGCGATTTTTGGTGATAGCTGCGATAGCTGTGATAGCTGAGTATATCCACAAGTGATAGCTGCGATAGCTGCGGGAGCTGCGATAGCTGAGTATATCCACGGGGCCTCCGACACTGCGTTTCGCGCAGAATGGTCATTTGTGATTTTGGTAGTCAGCTTTCGATTGATACCCGTTTTACCAAATTTAATGCTCGGCAAGCTGGTCAAAAATGACCGTCAAATTGCCTGTAGCCAAATGGAAATTGTGACGTGATACAATTTCACTGAGCCGTGAGATTTGCTGGTGTCGACACCATATAGGACCATAGTGTTCTAAGGTGGTGTAGACACTAGCGATCGTTCCGCTTCGGCAGTTTGGGAGGCTGTCGCCAAGATGCATTCTCTGCCGCTTGAGCATAGGGAAAAGTTGCGTTCTAATCAGATGTAGGAAGTTAATTGGTTAGCGCGGTATGTTTTCTGTGCGTCATTCGTGATGATGAGATATCAATTTATAAATTAAGATGTCGAATTTTGCTGCCGGTAAGGTTTTTCAGGCAGTGTAAGCGGCATGTTATCGTGTTACCTTGCAACTGGAGTAACCTGTCCTAGCTTCCTTGTTAATGTTATCATTATCATGCTTATGTACGCCAACATGTCTTTTGTATCATATCAGGCAAGTGATATATCCGACGATTCTATAATTTGTCAAAATGTGACCTGTGGCTGGTACCAAGAATACTGTCCGTACAGTGAGAGCTGAGAGACAAAAGAATCGCAAAAGTTGGAGGAATTTGTTGAAGAGCTACTGCGGTGAAAGATGTGTGTCAGTTAAAAGAATTCAGCCTTATATCTTCTATGACATTAATCACTTACATGAGGAAGTGGAATAATTCGCGCAACAGAATCATCAGAAACTTCGTCTTTTTGTGCGAGAGACTTATTCGGGAGATGGATTTTGTGAGCTGAGGCCATGCACATTTTCTCACGGTATGTTGGAAGCTTTTTTGGAACCTGTGGCCCTAATGAGAAATTTTATGCGGCCGTCGACCAGTAACTCAATTAGTACTATGCGCTGGAGGCTGTAAACATGTGTATTTGGCGTCCATTACTGAGATGCCTTGGGATGCGGCCGTAGGCTACATAAGTAATCGAAATAAGGCCGTGAATAGCAAAACGGTTGCTCCCCCTGCTTTTAATAGATAATGTTGGGAAAATTTGTCGCAAAATTCTGACATCCTAGAAGTGGAATTCAAAGAGAGATGAATAGAGCTAATGCAAAATACAGTTACCGCAGCACTTAAAGTACTGTATGCAGAGGTGGACAAAGCAGTCAGCCCTGCTACTCAAGTAGAAATAGAGATGACGGTGTAAATATCTACTCGACTGCAGACGATTACCCCTGACGAGAGTGCCCGCTGAAAATATTTGAGTTCATTTCAATACCGGCATGATGTAACAGGTACCGGGTAGATTCCTCGAAAATCTACTCAGTTACCTTGATACGGCTATATCGCGTGGTTCTGAAGAAAATTTGTAAATGTGATGCAAACTTTTCCCAAATCAAATTTATACTTTTCGAAATCCATATTGTGAAAAGGACTTTTGACTGAAAACTGTTCCATGTAGAACTGGAAGTCTTCCAAGACATAGCCACCTGAATAAATAATAGTGCAGATAGGCAAAACGTTTACTTATGTAGCCTACTGTGAAAATGTAGAAATACTTCCTGACCAACACCAACTAAATGTGATGACTAGGGCGATTTATTTACCTTAAAAACATAAGATTTTGACATAAAAAATCATAATTTTCACATTTTTTGACCCTAAAAATCTTGATTTTGACCAAGTTTGACCTAGCGTATGCAAATTGTAACACTCCTCTTCATTTCTGGTCGGAACTCTCGGTCCTTACAAAGTAGTTTGGCCTGAAACATAACTTTTTTGCCTCAAAAACTGACAAATTTTTACATGAAAAAACTTCATTTTAACGAAAACTGGCCTATGAAAAATTCCAACAGTTACATTACGCATTATGGTACAAATAATTCATTACGCATTATGTTAGAAATATTTAAAAAAAATTGTAGTTCAACGGAAGATACTTTCCTACATTCACGGGTAGAAAGAGTCTGTCTGTCCCCTTGCCAAATAGCTTGCCAAGAGTGGAGTAAACGTTCAACAGCAGTAGTTTTTGGCTGACAGCACTGAAGTTGTGCGTACACTGCTGGTAACAAACCGTGTTGCTTCATTCTGGCAATGGTGTCTACATCACAATTTTCATCATGCGCTTCTTGATATTAGAACCATGCAATTCCCACGCAGTCTTGCCTCAGTTGAGATATTGCGGTACGTTGAGCATAACACCATGTTTCATTTGAATGTTTATAATTCACAGTGAGCAGACAATCGGCCATCTACAACAGTAAGCCCATGCTACAAGTTGCCAAATGTCAAATGATAAGTTCACAGACAGTGCAAAATCTAAGGTACAAACGAAATGCAGGTTTCAAAAAACTTTTAACTTTCTTGACACTGTTTGACCTAACGCTACAACTTTTTTTAAATGTCAAAAAATTCGACCTAGTTATGAGCTTTTACCGAAGCGCCAAAAATATGATGGTTAGCCAGCAGAGACCAAAGGTAGTTTTGGTATGGTTGCTCGCTTACATCTCATTCATTTTAGAAATTCCTCAATCTTCTGCCGGTGTCAACTGATATCTGCATATGAGAGAGAGAGAGAGAGAGTCTTTATTTTCATCCAACCAAAATACATAACACACGGCAGTGATGGTGGTACAGAAAATATGCTTGCACAGTATTCGGTATTAGATAGGAATGATCGATAAGACCGTGAAGGTCATCTAGTCTGATCACACCAGCATCAAACAGGTACACTTGACTCTAAGCAGTCTGGCTGTAAAAAAGGTTACAGTAGTTAAAAAAATAAAATAGAAGACAAATTAAACGATGGTAGCAAATGATCAATGAAGCAATGTCTGGGCGAGGTAGGGCAACAGTGTTAGTGTAACGACAAGAGGTGATCAAGTAGGGCTTTTTTGAATCTATTATAAGGCGTATCTTTGTCATCCAACAGTCGGTTCTTGTGAAATATATGTGTCGAAGATAACTTGCATAGTAATCAGATAGAGATGTTTGAGTTACAATTTATACTTCCTGCTTGAGTACACTATAGCACTTGTACTTGAATAATTGTTTCTGCATAAATGGCATAGGCTACGTAACTACATTCACGCATTTATATAGCATAAATCTTTTGTCCAAAACCGTGCAGAACAGAGCATTAATTTTTGTGAGATTAGTTCAAAAAAGTATTGCACTGCACTTTGATCATTATGATTGTATCATACAATTTATATATATGCTTATTGAAATTTCCTCATACAACTTGGAACTCTGAGTATGCCTCTGGTCTCAACTATTTTGTCTACTGGTCTCAACTATTTTGTCTACTCGTTGCAATATCTCTTGAATATGTTTAATAAAGCCAATATGAACCCTGACTGGTGTTTGAGCCAACGCCACCACAATATAGTGCAGGTAACTATAAGTGGTTCTAGTTGGAAGCTTATAACTTGGCAGTCTTGTTCATATGACTATGAAAAATGTCAAAAAGATCTACCGCTGCGATTAGAGATCCCCTCAAGTGAAGCGAATGAAGGCATTTACTACATATATGCTGAAATATATTTTTGCAAATCCATTTACCATGAGGAATTACCAAGGTAACAACATGCAATATAATCTCTGCATTCAAGCCATGATAGTAGCCTTTCAAATTGCATCTGAGCTCACTGGTGAAGATAGTGATATCTATCTTGCAGTTCCCTTCTTGAAATCCTCACTCACTATCCAATAAAGTTTATTCAAAACCTGATTGGTGATTCCATAAAAGTGATTTGAGCTTTCACGTTTTAGTTGACAGTTCAAACTAGCCATGAATGAGCTGTTTTCAGATGCGGATACGGATACTGTGCAAATCCCTTGAGTGCAAATGTAGAAGATTGCCACATCCATTCGTCTGTATTTCCGTGAGTCTTTCATTAATTCCAATGGGCATTGATAATTGGAATTGCTTTAGAGATTAGAAGTAGAGAATGATGAGGATCATCATTATATTCATCAGTATCTTTAAAATATTACGAATGCTTCAAGGTATAGCTTGCTTTGCTCTTGCTGAGTAAAAAGCCACAGTTTTGTGCCAGACCATAGTCATGCATCCACATTTTGACATTTTGTAGTCCAAACGATTTCCATACAATGTGTTAAGAAACCCTGACTTCAAAACAAATTTGTCGTCATTTACTTCCGGCATAGATATTTCTCCACGATTAATGCATCTGCAAAATGTCTTCATCAAGCATCAGTAATTCAGGGGTAATGGGCCGTTCTGTTGGTCGAATCCATTCATTTCCTCCCATAAGCGATTAATGGCATGGAATTCTTGTAACCGATACGCATCTTGCAACACAGCTTCTAGCTCTTCAATAAATTCCTTGAACTTTGCAATTCTCTGAGGTGTCTGACTCTACGAATAGGATTCTTGGTGCCAGTCACAGCTCGCATTTTGAAAATTTATAGAATCGTCGGATATATCACTTGCCTGATATAATACAAAAGACATGTTGGCGTACATATAGCATGATAACGATAACATTAACAAGGAAGCTAGGACAGGTTACTCCAGTTGCAATGTAACACGATAACATGCCGCTTGCACTGCCTGAAAAACCTTACCGGCAGCAAAATTTGACATCCTAATTTATAAATTGATATCTCATCATCAAGAATAGCGCACAGAAAACTTACCGTGCTAACCAATTAACTTCCTACATCTGATTAGGACGCAACTTTTCCCTATGCTCAAGTGACAGAGAATGCATCTTGGCGACAGCTTCCCAAACTGACGAAGCGGAACGATCGCTAGTGTCTACACCACCTTAGAACACTATGATAGGACTATAGATAACTAACCTACGGATAGATGGGCAACACGTGATTCACGGTCGAGAGCCCAGATGCCGTCAGATTTGTTGTCGCTTCATAGCATGAAGCGGCAGGTTATTGGCCAGATTGATGTTTGGTGCAGATAGGATATAGGGCAATCACAACAGGTTATTTAGTGATACAGTACACAGGCACTGGCGCGGCTATCATTGCATTAATATCAGGAGGATATTTCATGAGCAAAATAAGTCATGATATTCACTCCATTATTAATTGGTTTCAATATTGACTTCGGCTGAGATTTCCTTGAACTATTTTGGTTTGTATAATCATTAGAGCGGCCATTTTTTGACATGTCAAAATTTGTCAAAATCGTAGTGGTAAAAAGTTGCCTATTTCTGAGCCAAAAACGTTTTTCGATGCTAAACTACTTCGTTAGGACAGCTATAGTTCCTACCAGAAATGAAGATAAGAAGTTGGCTACAATTTTAACATTATGTGGTCAAAAAAACGCCCTAATAATCAGAGATAGGTTTTAGTATGTATTGCTAAATAAAGAGAATATGTTTTCATAATCCAGGCATAATTATTATGGAATAATTATATTTCGAATACTGACTGAGGATATCATGTGTGCGTAGGGCTTGGCACAATGATTCTCGAATCTGAACATAATATGATTGCGGTGGAGGATGCATCAACGAGTCACAACTGGAGCTATTTCACTTCGAAGTCAGCTGTCATAAAATAATCCAGTTTTTGGGCAACATAGTCTTCTTGCTTTGCATGTTGATACTGCCTAGCCATGCAAAGATTCCTCCTATGTAAAAAAGAGGTAAACCAACACTATGGCTGAAACCTTGACGTTGGTGTGTTGGCTTTTGTCCAATATCAGCTGGCAGTCCACTTCGCAATGGTGACATATCAAACTGACACATATATCCTCAGTATTTATTATTTTCAATATTTAATATTATCTTATATATATTATTCAATCGACTTTCGCTTGGGTATTGGGGATGCATCGTAGGGCTTTGCCGATCTTTTCATTGCCTTTGATTGGGTGACATGATGGATGTCGTACGCTAGCTGTGGAATATCCGGATTTGTCCGTCTTCTCCCCATTTGTCTCTGCAATCACAATCCCAGTCAATAATCTAACGCCTTATTACGTTTAAGTATCTTACTAAATTTCCAAAAAATGCCTCTAGCACATCTTGCGTGAACGTTCCAAGGGCCAACTTGGGCATTTCTTCGATGAGACGATCGCATAGACCCACCATATTCCGTGACGTGAAAATTAGGCCCAGGTTATTGCTGGGACAAAGAAGATTCCATTAGATGGACTCTTTACTGATCCAAATCCGTAGGCTCCTGAAAGGCCAATTTTTCTATGCTCCGATCCTCACCATCTCCTCAAGGTAGCTTTACCTGATAATTTTAGATCATATTATATTGTAGTACGGTGAGCACTACCAGAGGTGGTCAAAGTAGTCAAGAAAGCTACTCAAGTAGAAGTACAAGTAGCGATGAAAAAATCTACTCAAGTATGAGTAGAAGTACTTCTTCCATAAGCAACCTAAAACTACTTGGAGTAGAATTAGAATTGACTGACTTTAAAGCTACTCAAGTAAGTAGTTTTGAAAACTATCGTAATTCGTTCACATGGACTGCCAAAAGCTATGAGGAAGGAGTAAAGAGCTTGATTCATATTGATGCATCCCAGGCGGGGTCAATTTTTGACAGAATAGGCAGTCGTCCATATCATGGGATGTAAATGATAGTATTGATATGGAATGTGCTACTAATTCTTTGTTTACTTGAACACCCCGTTTTAGAGAATATCATGGCATGGTGCCCTCCCCCATATTATAAGGCGCCTAGTTTAGTCAATGAGCATTGGTGACAAGTTGTGTCGGATACGGCTTCAACACTTTGCGCGATTAGTAAACGGTAATTAAAAATATGGCAGTTCATTTTCAATTCCCACCGTGCCAGGTAGCCCGAGTTTCAAGTCAGTGAGTAGCGGGTTGATGACTCGAGTCCGACTTGATTTCAATTCGGTTCAACCTACTTTTTCCAACTCTGCTAAAGTGATATAAAATGGCTCGGATTCATAATATTGTAATTTTCCTCAGTCCTAACATTTTCTGGCCCTATTTTCCAAGTATCAAGACTGATAGACGAAATACCAATAATGTGGTGAATTTACGATTCTTCAAAGTTACAATGAATTGTCTTTCTTGGCCGTCCTAGTCTCGAGTCATGAATAATGACTCGAATACAAGTCGAGTCAATACACAAATTGACTTGAGTCAGGTCATTTTAAACGTTTAAAAAATGACTCGAGTCAAGTTGAGTGACTATAGTTATTACAACCCTGTACAGCACTTCCGTTGTTACACGAATTCTTAGCTTATCACTTGCAGGTACGCTGATATTTTTTGTTAATTTGAATAGATCATAAGATTTCAGTTGCAGTTTTGTAGCTTTGTGATGATAACATGTGGTTTGTAGTTGATGCTTGTCTCTGTTGATCAAGCTTATAATATATAAAGTATTGCTGCAAATGTAATCCTGACATTCTTCTTTACTACATTATTAGTCAGAATGCCTACACACCAAAAGGATTAAAATATGTAATGATATAGTTCTCATTGAAAAGTTCACATAAGTAATCCATCCTTATGCCGGGTCAGAGTCTTCAAATCCCTTGTTTTTAAATCACAGATGTGATATTGAGCTTTCAAGTTTGCAAGATAAATCTTTGCCACTTACAAAGAATAACTCCTATGGAACCAAATCATATGTGCCTGGTGTAGTTATCCAAATTATATTTTTCAACCATGCACAGCTGCTATACCGCCAGACTGTTTGAAGATTTCATTTATAGAAATGATGGTATGTAGCTAAATAATCTATGCACGACTCACTTTATATTCCTGCTTTTTATATTTCATATTTTAGTAAGCCCTGCCCCAAGCTATTTAATATGCTTAATGAAGCATTAATCAATCATACATGTCAAGAATGTGTATAAAATATATAACCAAAAATACCTTTGGACACATGGAAAATACCTGAATATAGTTTTCTTGCTATAAGGCAGCTTAGATCCTTGAAATCACTAGTGGCATTGCTTTTATTGGACAGTGCTCATTCTTAGCTTTCATATGACACCTTACTCAATAAATTTGAAGTATACCCTTTTTCACAATTCAGCCTGGAAAAATTCATCACGCATGACTGATTTTACTTCTGCCCCACATTTAGCCCCCCTTTTAACCCCAAGCGGATAGGTTATTATCATATTAAAAATATTCAAAATGAGTGTTAGGCTATGTACTTTCTGAAAATGTACTCCATTCAAAGCCACAGAAAAAGACTAATTTACATTAAAATTCTAAAGTTCATGTTCCAAAAATCATACCTTTTCACGGTTGACTGGGCACAAAAAGTGGTCTTTTTCAAATCCCCATAAATTCTAAACCGCTGAATCGATTTCCGCAAAATAACTTTTGTTCAGTTTGAAATATGTCTACGTTGCTGGGGAATTGCATTTGATGTTTATTTTGAAACACGTGGTTATCTGCATCAGTTGATTTGGGCTGGAATTACCCAATTATCAAGGTGAAATACACTAAGAAAAAGTTGATCAAGTCCCTGCATTAATTCGATTTTTAGTACGCATTGTATCAATATTTTTAAAAAGTTTATTTAGACTCTCGCGGGCCGCACAGAACGGTGTTGTGGGCAGCATGCGGCCCGCGGGCCGTAGTTTGCCCACCCCTGCGTTAGATTATTGACTGGGATTGTAATTGCAGAGACAAATGGGGAGAAGACGGACAAATCCGGATATTTCACAGCTAGCGTACGACATCCATCATGTCACCCAATCAAAGGCAATGAAAAGATCGGCAAAGCCCTACGATGCATCCCCAATACCCAAGCGAAAGTCGATTGAATAATATACATAATATAATATTAAATATTGAAAATAATAAATACTGAGGATATATGTGTCAGTTTGATATGTCACCATTGCGAAGTGGACTGCCAGCTGATATTGGACAAAAGCCAACACACCAACGTCAAGGTTTCAGCCGTAGTGTTGGTTTACCTCTTTTTTACATAGGAGGAATCTTTGCATGGCTAGGCAGTATCAACATGCAAAGCAAGAAGACTATGTTGCCCAAAAATTGGATTATTTTATGACAGCTGACTTTAAAGTGAAATAGCTCCAGTCGTGACTCGTTGATGTATCCTCCACCGCAATCATATTATGTTCAGATTCGAGAATCATTGTGCCAAGCCCTACGCACACATGATATCCTCAGTCAGTAATTCGAAATATAATTATTCCATATCAATTATGACTGGATTATGAAAACATATTGTCTTTATTTAGCAATACATACTAAAACCTATCTCTGATTATTAGGGCGTTTTTTTGACCACATAATCTTAAAATTGTAGCCAACTTCTTAGATCTTCATTTCTGGTAGGAACTATAGCTGTCCTAACGAAGTAGTTAAGCATCAAAAAACGTTTTTGGCTCAGAAATAGGCAACTTTTGTACTACTACGATTTTGACATATCAAAGCATGGCCGCTCTAATGATTATACAAACCAAAATAGTTCAAGGAAATCTCAGCCGAAATCAATATTGAAACCAATTAATAATAGAGTGATATCATGACTTATTTTGCTCATGAAATATCCTCCTGATATTAATGCAATGATAGCCGCGCCAGTGCCTGTGTGCTGTATCACTAAATAACCTGTTGTGATTGCCCTATATCCTATCTGTACCAAACATCAATCTGGCCAATAACCTGCCGCTTCATGCTATGAAGCGACAGCAAATCTGACGGCATCTGGGCTCTCGACCGTGAATCACGTGTTGCCCATCTATCCGTAGGTTAGTTATCTATAATAGGACACTATGATTCCACACTTCAGGTCCGTCAGGTGACGTTTGGGGTTCACATTATTGTTCGTCGTGGAGAAAGATCCAAGATAAATTATTGCTCAATTACAAATCTTTCTCTTCACGCGTGTTTGTGCTGTATTATTACCCGATTTACGCCTAGGGCAAGCTCCAAAGCAAAATGGAGCATCAGAGAATAATCAAATTTTAGAAAAGTTCGATATTCCATGGCAATGTACAGATTGTACATCGGGCCACGCAATGGACAGGCTCAGTAGTCGCCATCATCACCAAGCGTTCTTCATTTTACAAAGAGAAATTACGAAGTGAAAGCTTGTTGGTGCACACTAAGGTGCGATATCGTTTCAAGGGAATCCGTCTTGCGCGATACCTTAGACATGACTTTCTGGTTACGAGAAACGATATCGCTTACTTGATGGGCATATTCTCCAAATTTATTGAATCGAAACTATCCATTTTTGTTGATGAGGAAAATCTGATCACGGTGGAAATGGCATTCACCGGATTCCGTAGCCATTCATTCATGTTTATTATTGGGTATTGGGCCCTTACCGCGCCACGACCCACCAAGACATATAATCAAGTTTTAGGCCATATAACATGCGACTCCATGAAGTGCGCCAGAACGATCGGCAGTGAGAAAACCTTGGCCGAAAAGGTCTATGCCCTTATGCTGACCGAAGACTTCGTTATATATACAAAATACATATAGGTTTAATTGTCCATAGGCGCATAAATGACTGGCGCCGAATGTTCCTGTCTTTTGCAATCTGAACCTCACAAGACAAATACCATCCCGCTGGGAAAAATTTTATGCCAGTGAAGAAATACCAATTTGAAATTGTGTGCGTCTCTTAGTTTAGAGGCCTACGTTAGGGCGATTCTTTATTTTTTGATATAGCAGACTGGAAGTCACGAAATAACATCATGTAACGAAAGTAGTAGTATAGATCGCTCGTGACGCGCCATAGGGTTCTTATGGGCGGGGTGGTGACTCGTATTGAAAACCCGGGGTGGTGACTCGTACTTTCAGACCCCCCTTGTGGTGGTGACTCGTAATGGGTTCTTATGGGTGCGGCCGTGATTCGTACTTTTGGGTATAGGCTGCGGCGGTGACTCGTATTGAAAACTCGGGGTCGTGACTCGTACTTTCGGGTATAGGCTGCGGCGGTGACTCGTATTGAAAAATCGTGGTCGTGATTCGCACTTTCAGGCATCTCTCGCACGGCGTTGAATATGTATCAAGTAAATAGTCATGTGAATGAACCTTTGTTAATGTGTATATCGTAAATTATTATATATGATGTAGTTTAGTCGTGACAAATGACCGATCGTGTTCTAAGTCTTTCCTCGCTATTGATTGCTAGCTGAATAATACTTTCAGATCGAATTATTCGCACCTTGTATGCCGCTGTTTCGCACCTACAGAATAGTCTGCTGTTCACAGTCGTGACTTCACCGCGATAGCGCGATTTTCGAATCAGTCGCATGGTAATGTTTTGCTATTTAGTTTACCACAGAGCGGTGTAGACGACGATTCGAATACCAACAATAGCCGCGTTCACATACTAACACTCCAAAAAGGTGTGAAATATTTCCTACGACCACTCACAAGATAGCACATCAGAATAGTCATCTCTCGTGGTTTGTTGTTACAAAGATAGGAATCACGCACAAGTAATATTTTGGTAATAAGTTTGTCACATAACCGGCGTAGACGGTGATACCAACAATAGCCGCGTTCACAAACTAACACTTCAAAAAGGTGTGAATTAGGTTGCAAACCCCGCGATCGCTGACAAGATATTGTCTCGGACATAACCATCTTTCGCGACTTGCTGTTACATACATCCCAATCACTCACAAGATACTATTTTGGTACTTAGTTTGTCACAGAACCGGATTTCACTGGTAAAATTTAATAAGTAACGAATAACAGAGCCGGCGTAGACGGTGACTCGAATACCGACAAATTTTCACTTATTTCTGCCCCAACCTCTGTGAAGTTGACGCTTATTCAAAAAAGGTGTGAAATAATTGTAAAATCCTACGTCGGTGACGCGATAATGCATCAGACACAGCGATCTAGTTATAGTACGGTGTCGGAATCCATTCGCGAGATGTTCTATAGGTAAATTGAGATAATCCGAAACGAAATATTTTGACTTTGGCGTAGTGTGAATTGAAATAGGATTGACAAACATGACTATCAACTTTCCCACAGTCCCATATTGATATTATACGCACATTGATTTGAAACAAGTAATGGAACATTACAACTCTATTCGCGATCCGACTTTTCGTTTGTCAAAGCGACATTTTAACATCTTACCATACTCAAAAGAATTATTTACAACATTAACAAGTGTTCAAAATCCAGTTTTCACTTACTTGATTATATCACTGCAACTCACAAATTTGAATTAATTCATCCTGGTTGTATTCGTATGATCGGTCTTTTTTATTCAATTGTAAAGGTCGTTACTATTCTGAAGACAAAGTAAGCTATTTACGAATCGATACATAAATGACTTGACATAAACATATTATATTTTGAGTATACGAGATTTAAATGTCTGAACAATAACTGAGAAATAATTTATCACAATAAAATACGTATATTACAGCGTAAAAGATGTTTGAATGTCAGCAACTCTGTACGGTCATAGCTACTACCACTAATTTACCCGACCAACTCGTCATGATCATTCCTGAAATCAACACAAATATGACCACTGACTTGAGTTAACCACAAAACAGCATCAAGTTTTAAATTCACTCGTAGCTTACGGATTATTTGAATGCTGGTTATGTTTTGTTGTAATTGAGCTAACGAAATAGTATTACGTCTCGACATCTTACCATATTCAAAGAATCAACCACGAAAACATTGTCAAGTAAATCCGTTAACCGACCAACTCAAACAGTATCAATACGAAAAACAACCAAACACACGAATCCATACAACCACTAAAACCTAAAATCCATAACAAACTCGGTTGTATTCATATCCCAACGCATCTTTTTTATTCAACTTGAAAAGTTGTCACTATTCTGTAAGATAGAGGAATTACTACGCGATATATTCTGCAAGACAAACTAATTATTACTCGGTATATTTTGTAAGACAAAGTAAATACTACTCGGTGTGCGGTTTGGGATTAACATAATATGTTTGAGTAAACGAGATTTGTCAGTCTAACCGTCGTAGTTGAGAATTCATTTCTTACAATCGAACGCCGGTGCTACATTGAAAGTTATCATGTTGTAAACATCCTTATTGACACATTGATTTGACATATGTAATAGTTGATCATGACTTGATTATTAAATTATTTGCGTTAATTAGATCTGCATTGTGGTAAATGTTATGACAGCAACAAACTTTTCAGAAACATTGTTATTAACATATTGATTTGTAAAACTATGCGTGTCTGAAATGTTTTTGATTTGAAAGATATTCCGTGTTTGTACAAATCACTTTACGTATTACGGATATCAGAAAATATTTTTACAAATGTAGTTGTTTCCAGTAACCAACACTAAAGATGGCACAACAATTTCGTTATCCAAACATTGAACACCCGATGCAAAATGCTTTATTGGTCAAATTCGTGACGGCTAATTGAAACGACTACGTATAGAGTCAGTATATTACAATTTCATGTCGTTACTATTAAATCCAGCAATTGATACAATTTGTTGTCGGAGTTGTGACAGCGCATTGAAACATACACAACTTACAGAGTGTGAAAATATCACTTTGGGTATCGAGTACCGTTTGAAGCGTGCGATCAATACATAATTCCGTTCGCACTCTCTAAGACGTTGTGAAGTCTACAGATTTACACTTCAAGACTTTGATCAACACATATGCAATTTGGAATATCTTTACTGGATGCATCCTATTCGACTAGATTTGAGTAATACACAAAACTCATAGCATTAACAAAATCGCAATAGGCGCTACACTGAAATCTACGAAATGTTTTTCTATTGTTGTTAGTGATCATAAATTATCATTTGAATAAGTAATTGTAATCATAAAACCAAACTTGCGAAAGTCATTACCATAACAAAAGAATATTGTAGGTTGCTTGCTAAATGTATGCCGGAAATATTTGTAGAACGCTCACGACCAAAGAAATTGGAAATTTTCCCATTGTCATCCGTCAAAGTAAATGTCGTCACAATAATCAGTCACTAAAATACCTTACTTGTATGTGATTGAATCGCCGACAATTAACTCGGTAAATGAAACCCCTGAGAAATTTCACTCAGTCATTGGATAGGAAACAGCGGCACTTAATCGGTGTGAGTCGTTTTTTCTAAATACTAATCATATCTGTCCACCCAAGAACAATTTTCACTCACTTGGGTAACGAAACCAGTGTCCAATATCAATACAAGATATTTTCGTCACACAAAAATAATCACCTTCACTCGATATTCCCGTACTACGAAACTGTACAATGGTTTCATATTTTTTGTGTGACATGGAATTAATACCGATCGAAGTAACCGTATTGGAAATAACTTTTAAACAAACACACTCTACGTGGTTAACATTCTCGTCGATTCTATTGTGATTAATGTATACTTCATGTGATCTGGATTCATTTCGATATGGCTAAACATTCAACCTCGACGGATACGAATTGTCACACACTCAAGTAATATCATACCAAATAGTTATTTACAAGACACAGAAAATTTGTTTTGGTCGTTTCGATTTTATTACTGGAGATACTCATAACTTCGCTTAATACAATCTAGATTTAAACTCCGTCGAACCTTTGGTGTCTATCGTTTGCTGGATACGAATTATGTTAGTCTAAGAGTACACAATTTTCACTATCTTGGGTTATGAACTCAGTGTGTTAGCGATCATTCAATATTTTGTAGTATCAACTAGCTACCTCGTAGGATACGAATGATCATCCTCACAACTCTTACAAAAGTACGAAGGATATTTACATCACACAAAGTAATCGACTTTACTCGATATCCTCACACTACGAAACTGAATGATTGGTTTGACTCTACAAACTGTTCTGATGTCACAAGAACTTTTTCATACGAATGGTTACGTATCTAAATATTCAAATAATCCAACACACGACTATAGTACTTACAGAAATATCATAGTTCTTGTAACAAAGTTGTATAAGTATAATGTTTATCGTAAGTCCTACATAGCCATGATATCCGTCCGAGTTTGACTTTTAGAAAACATTATACCGACTTCGCGACATCTTTCAAAATTAAAACCACGGTGACTGCTTCAGAGACCTACCAATGATATTGCAGTAATACAGTTACTTCCACAAAAGAGTATGTATTCGACTTACTTACCACAAATCTAACGCACAAAACAATTTACTTTACTAGCGAGAAGCGCCGAGCCTCACATCCAAACAACTAGAAAGTTGAACTATATTAAAAAACGTCGCTAACCTTTGTGCACCAGCTGTAAATCACACAAGCAACATGTTTCAAGATTCTGGTTATTGAAAAACGTTAAAGTGTTTCTCCTGCACCAAGTCGTTATGTTGACGAAAGCGTATATTGTAATACCATGATCGATTTTCATTCGTTGGTCACAAACTGTCACTACTCTAAATAATTATTTTTCACTCAAACACGAAAGCATACTTGTCACCAATCGTTTTCATCAAGCACGAGTTCAAGAAGCTTACTTACTACGACATGAATTGTTATTTTTATGTTGTGTAAATAGGTAATAATTTATTTTAGTAACACTACATCAACATCATCGAGTTGTGCGAATAGATTTACATGTGGTTTTAATCGAAGTACACAGCACGAACTAACTGTAGACTCCTCTCTGTTGTACAGCTACTCGGTAATCGAAATGCATTAACATGTAAACAACGATCTTGTTTCGTCACACCAAAAATATGTTCACTGTCGCGATACTCCGCACAAGACGTGCATAGCCTTTTCACACTCGTAATAGTATACCAACGTCAAGCGATAACGTTTAACAAAACCAACGACACTGAACCCACGCCGTTTACCTATGTAAAATTACCACTTTCACTTGCCAGTCCGTCGTTTACGTGACTAAACATATTATTTTCCTTTGGAGATCTGACGTTTACCCAGAGTAAGAAACCATTTTCACTTGTAAATATTTTTTTCCTCGGCTAACAAACTTTTTTTTTCACTTGGAAATATATTTTTTCTCTGGTTAACAAACCTTTTTTCACTTGGAAATATATTTTTTCTCTGGTTAACAAACCTTTTTCCCTGAGCAACACGCCATTTTGACTTGGTGGTCGTCGTTTACCCGAGTAAAAATATCATTTTCTTTTGGAGATCCGGCGTTTACCCAGTGTAACAATACATTTTCACTTGGAAAAACACTTTTACCTAGAGTAACTAATCATTTCTCCTGGGTAACAAACCCTTTTCGTCTGGAAAACTATCATTTGCCTGAGTACCAATACAGTTTTCACTTGGAAATCTATCTTTCACCTGGGTAACAATACCATTTTGAAAACTGACAACCACACCGGTCAATTTGATATTTTTGTATATTGTTACAACGGACAGTGACAAAAATACACCAACAACGACTCCAATACATTTGTGTAATCGCATATTCACTTGTTCTGGTGCATCCCGTCAAAACCCTCAGTTACCCACATGTAATGCGCTATACATCGATGTGAATGTTTTGGAAAATTGGACAATAGGCTTCGATAGCTCTGTGATGTCCGGGTTCGTGCTTTGGATTTTCCAGAGTCAAAATGTCTGAATAAAACACCTCCTTGACGATGGTTGGTATGTGGATAACGGTGTTCGGAAAACGGTTGGATTTATGTCACCCATCGCGATAACAACTCCAGGTCGAATTTTCCTCCCGCATGTTTACTATATTGTGTCTTTATTGGTCAATGTATGTCTCGACATTCAGTTTGAAATCGGAAACCCTGATAAAGTATGTAACCGGATCCGGATATCAACTGTGAATCGATAAACCAATGGACAATATTCAAAGTAAACATGTTACACCCTGTGTTTCCACGAAAAAAATACCATCCAGACATACGTCGCGCTTGTTTGCCCACACCAGTATACGCGCAAATGGAGGTGTGTGACATTGCATGCAATGTGTTGGTATACAAACATCGATCCACAGACATTATCATAGCCGGTAGTTTTGATGTAGATCGAATGTCACCCGATAACAATACCAATAAGCCACATTGCAATGACTCTGAGTCAATCTGAAGCATGACATACGGACACACAAACATAGAAACCGTAACATGAGTATTCGCACGACGGTGAAAGTGAACTATACAGCATATACCAATAGAGTGTTCACAGTCAAATATGCGAACCGTGCACAATCATATACCCAGGTTTTTGCTGGATATGTACGAAACCAATAAATCGATACATTTCTTTTCTCTGGACATCAATAATACAATCGCCATTCAAATGCATCGCTCGAATGTGAGGTTCGTCGGGTGTAAAATCCATGTCAAATAACACCAAAGTGTGCCTTCCGTGTTTTATTATTTCCACCGACGCTTCTTGCCTGTGTCGTAACACTATGGTGCAGGGACTCGAAAAACGATGGATTGCGAAACGGATTGACATGCCCAAATGAATCGACGTCAATAGCCTTGTGACGATGGCGTTTCAAAATGATACCGATCTCTTGTGGTGATGACCGTTTCGAAACTGGACAAACCCTTACGATGATGTGTTTTATGATTGCGTGTGAAATCACAAGGTAGTGTTCTATTTGTGGTGTACGATTGTAGTCTTCACAGAAACACACCTTATTGGATCACAGTATCAGTCCGAGATTTTCAGAATCACTGTTCACGATATTTATCTGGAGTCGTTATGTGGGAGTAGCGACATCCCGTGATTTAGTGAAAGACTGATCGCAATCATTTCGAGCACCGTACTTCGATAGTTCGCATTGGTCAAACTTCGGTGTCGACAACACGCTGGATATTGACCGATCTGGGTGGTCTGTCTGGAGATAGGGTCATGACTATCCTGTAATGTTACAACGCGATAAAACCATCGAATAAATCAGTGAACGGTGTCGAAATATCGATGTAATAGCGCGGACTCAGAGTCATTGCATAGTGAACGGTATCGAAATATCGATGTAATAGCGCGGACTCAGAGTCATTGCATAGTGAACGGTGTCGAAATATCGATGTAATAGCGCGGACTCAGAGTCATTGCAATGTGGCTTATTGGTATTGTTATCGGGTGACATTCGATCTACATCAAAACTACCGGCTATGATAATGTCTGTGGATCGATGTTTGTATACCAACACATTGCATGCAATGTCACACACCTCCATTTGCGCGTATACTGGTGTGGGCAAACAAGCGCGACGTATGTCTGGATGGTATTTTTTTCGTGGAAACACAGGGTGTAACATGTTTACTTTGAATATTGTCCATTGGTTTATCGATTCACAGTTGATATCCGGATCCGGTTACATACTTTATCAGGGTTTCCGATTTCAAACTGAATGTCGAGACATACATTGACCAATAAAGACACAATATAGTAAACATGCGGGAGGAAAATTCGACCTGGAGTTGTTATCGCGATGGGTGACATAAATCCAACCGTTTTCCGAACACCGTTATCCACATACCAACCATCGTCAAGGAGGTGTTTTATTCAGACATTTTGACTCTGGAAAATCCAAAGCACGAACCCGGACATCACAGAGCTATCGAAGCCTATTGTCCAATTTTCCAAAACATTCACATCGATGTATAGCGCATTACATGTGGGTAACTGAGGGTTTTGACGGGATGCACCAGAACAAGTGAATATGCGATTACACAAATGTATTGGAGTCGTTGTTGGTGTATTTTTGTCACTGTCCGTTGTAACAATATACAAAAATATCAAATTGACCGGTGTGGTTGTCAGTTTTCAAAATGGTATTGTTACCCAGGTGAAAGATAGATTTCCAAGTGAAAACTGTATTGGTACTCAGGCAAATGATAGTTTTCCAGACGAAAAGGGTTTGTTACCCAGGAGAAATGATTAGTTACTCTAGGTAAAAGTGTTTTTCCAAGTGAAAATGTATTGTTACACTGGGTAAACGCCGGATCTCCAAAAGAAAATGATATTTTTACTCGGGTAAACGACGACCACCAAGTCAAAATGGCGTGTTGCTCAGGGAAAAAGGTTTGTTAACCAGAGAAAAAATATATTTCCAAGTGAAAAAAGGTTTGTTAACCAGAGAAAAAATATATTTCCAAGTGAAAAAAAAAAGTTTGTTAGCCGAGGAAAAAAATATTTACAAGTGAAAATGGTTTCTTACTCTGGGTAAACGTCAGATCTCCAAAGGAAAATAATATGTTTAGTCACGTAAACGACGGACTGGCAAGTGAAAGTGGTAATTTTACATAGGTAAACGGCGTGGGTTCAGTGTCGTTGGTTTTGTTAAACGTTATCGCTTGACGTTGGTATACTATTACGAGTGTGAAAAGGCTATGCACGTCTTGTGCGGAGTATCGCGACAGTGAACATATTTTTGGTGTGACGAAACAAGATCGTTGTTTACATGTTAATGCATTTCGATTACCGAGTAGCTGTACAACAGAGAGGAGTCTACAGTTAGTTCGTGCTGTGTACTTCGATTAAAACCACATGTAAATCTATTCGCACAACTCGATGATGTTGATGTAGTGTTACTAAAATAAATTATTACCTATTTACACAACATAAAAATAACAATTCATGTCGTAGTAAGTAAGCTTCTTGAACTCGTGCTTGATGAAAACGATTGGTGACAAGTATGCTTTCGTGTTTGAGTGAAAAATAATTATTTAGAGTAGTGACAGTTTGTGACCAACGAATGAAAATCGATCATGGTATTACAATATACGCTTTCGTCAACATAACGACTTGGTGCAGGAGAAACACTTTAACGTTTTTCAATAACCAGAATCTTGAAACATGTTGCTTGTGTGATTTACAGCTGGTGCACAAAGGTTAGCGACGTTTTTTAATATAGTTCAACTTTCTAGTTGTTTGGATGTGAGGCTCGGCGCTTCTCGCTAGTAAAGTAAATTGTTTTGTGCGTTAGATTTGTGGTAAGTAAGTCGAATACATACTCTTTTGTGGAAGTAACTGTATTACTGCAATATCATTGGTAGGTCTCTGAAGCAGTCACCGTGGTTTTAATTTTGAAAGATGTCGCGAAGTCGGTATAATGTTTTCTAAAAGTCAAACTCGGACGGATATCATGGCTATGTAGGACTTACGATAAACATTATACTTATACAACTTTGTTACAAGAACTATGATATTTCTGTAAGTACTATAGTCGTGTGTTGGATTATTTGAATATTTACACTGTAAATCCGCAAGGTCGTATTGAACACTTCATAACACTTTTTTCTGCGTACAGACACACTTTTTGGGCATATAAACGCATTGGGCCATTATCGTCGCAACGCTTCTGCGTATTTCTCCGTTTACTTGTAACACTTCGTCACTGCGGCTTATTTTCAAGAAAATTTATACTTGGTAATTTATCATCAATTTTGCATTCATAAACCATCGCTACGTTTGGAGATCACATTAAATCACGGTATATGTAAAATAATATTACTCACTTGACCCAACACTAAGTTTAAGGGTAATATTTCAATGAAATATACATATTTCCCTGTGACGCAGAGGGGTCACAACCTTCGTCGCGGTAGAGCGCGCTCGATTTCAGTTTGGATTTGAATTGGTGGTTCGTCAGGCTTCAGGCAGAGAGTAAGGTACACGAAAAAACTTGGCGAAATGGATATATTGAAGCAGTTTCTGCTACCTGATGGCGTAAAGGATCATAAATTCCATGTACTGTAAGGTATGGAGATGCGGTAAATGTTATTGAATGTATGTAATGTGAGAATAGTCATAAAATTAACTCGTTTTGACATTGCAGTAACGTCGTTTGTTTTAGATGATTTAGCAGGCTACTCATATCCCTTATTCATAAGAATGTTCTTTAGATGTTTTGTAGTATATGATTCGCCTGATATTATTGCTGGATGATCGAGCTTCGAATCTGATAATATACCAGGCTGCGACCAGGTCCAGTACTACGGTACTGATGGGAAGCTGCTATAAAATTAACTTTTTTGACATATGGATAAAGGGATGTTCTCTCTATCCATACTGAAATATCACTATGTAGGCGATATTGTGGTCCATTGTGGACAAGTACTGCAATGTCAGCAATTGAATGCCGGTATGACAGTCATGCAACGGTTTTGATTGTTTTTCAACTGCAACACGTTTTACACTGTAGGCCTACTGTTTATTCCAAGTGGTAAGGTGTTAACTAAAGCGATTTTTAAAATGTCAAAATAGGTCAGAATTTTGTCAAAATTGTACCGTTAGGTCAAAAATTGCCAAAATTCTTTACAAAATCAAAATTTTGTTGGCAACTTGCATTTCGTTTGTATCATAGATGATTGCACTGTCGGTGAACTTATCATTTTACAATTTACATCTTGTAGCCTACTTTATAGTCCTACCGTTGTAGACGGACCATCGTCTGCTCATTGTGAATCATAAACTGTCAAATGAAACAAATACTCAACGTAGCCTATTGCACTATCCTAACTGAAGCAAGACTGGGTGGGCATTGGTTCTTCGATTAAAAACCGTATGATGAATACTTGCAATGTAGACAACTTTGTCATAATGAGAGAGAGAGTGCAGTGTACGCACAACTTCAGTGTTGCCGGCCAACAACTGCAGCTGGTGAACGTTCTTTCTTCATTCTTGCCAAGCTACTTAGTTAGGACAGACACTTTCTACCCGAAAATGTAGGAAAGTATCTTTCGTTGTACTACAACAAATTTTTAATTATTTCTACCATAATACGAGATGTAACTAATACTAGAATTATTCATGGGTCCAGATTTCGATAAAATAAATTCTTTTTCATGTAAAAATTTGTCAATTTTCATGCTAAAAGATTTTTTCAGATCAAATTACTTCGGAAGAACAGAGAGCTCCAGCCAGAAATAAAGATAAGTTCTGGTAATACAATTCTAACACTATGTGAGAAAAACCTAATTTAAGTACATGGGGTCAAAATTAAGTTTTTCATCATCAAAATATGTGTGAATTTGAATTTTTTAGTCAAAATCTTACCTTTTTAGGTCCAAAAAATCGCCCCAATAATAGCACAGCCAAACAAACAATCTTTTCAACAAACCATGGATCACAAGGGGTAGTATTTGTTTTGCCCAATCCCCAAATTTGACTTTTCTGAGTTTATTGTGATACGGTAACTGAACTAAACTCTATTTTGCAAGTAGTATGTATTGAACTTGGCACCTTTTTGAAATGCATTTGCTGTATGGAATACTGGTAAGCATCACGTTGTTTTGTAAGTGAACTGGTATATCCTTAGAGAATGAATTTGATTCTGTTGCAATCGGTTATCTTTGTGATAAAGATTTTTATGAAAGTTTACTGGTAAAATTTCACAAAAATTGTTAACAATCCAGGAAGTATACTAACTGTGCCAGAGTAAAATTGGTGGTAACGTCATGTGCAACTTTCCATTCCATTACTCAATTATTCTATGAAATACACCCTTCTGTCACGCACAACTTATTGCAGAAAAAAAAAACTGTATCCAGTATGATATCTGCGTGATTACTGAGCAGTTCAATTGAATTGCGAAATTTTGCAACAAATATTTTCTTTTCAATAGTCTTGGATTGATCCTCAAATTCGTTCAACTGATGTCCACTCTTTAAAAAGAGCCCCCTGGGTCTACCGTGCCTGCGCTATCAGACAATGTTGACAGTGACGTGAGGAGTCGTTCGTAACGGGTTTTGTGCCGGCACAGTCATCTTATGTGATACAGACCTTTGTCTCAAGAGCCCATGGATACATGTGATTATGTAAGCCTATTTTTCCATTTTATATATCACCATTGATTATGTAATTTGCTGGTTTTTGCAGTCCTACTTTTCTCACGAACTATCTCGCAGAGTAGCTTACGGGCTATTCGATATGAGCTGAAAAAGGCTTCATCTGTGTACACTGCACAGTAAAGTGTATCCTGAACTGTTTACACTGAACAGAGATGTAGTTAAACGTAATGAGCTCGTGTAACTTGTACTTTAACTATTGCTTACTGAACTATAATGGGCTAGGTCAGTGGTTCTCAACCTGGGGGGCTGAGCACCTCTCCTGCGCTTCTGTAACCTATCTGTGTGAAATATTTATATTCACTTCTGCATCAAATTTACAATTTTCCTTTGTAATGTTTCGTATTTTCTAGGAGCAGCATTTGGATTTGACCAGTAAAAAAAAGATCCGCCATGGCACGCCACGAATCAGGGACTCATCAAGCCTGGGTTGCGGCTGATGGAAAGAATATGAAAAATACACTAATGTGCAGGTAGTATGTATTGCAATTGGCACCTTCTTGAAATGCATTTGTTGTTTTAAATACTGGTAAGCATCGCGGTATTTCGTAAGTAAACTGGTATATCCTTAGATAATGAATTTGATTCTGCTGCATTTGGTTATTTTTATGAATGTTTGCTGGTAAAATTCCACTAAAATGATTAACAATCCAGGAAAGTATGCTACTCGTGCTGTAGAAAAATTGGTGGTACGGTCACATGCAACTTTCCATTACAATAATTATTTGTTCTATGAAAGACACCCTTTTGTCACATACAAATGTATCCAGTGTGATATCTGCGTAATACTGAATGCCGGTGACGTGATATTTTGTGATACGATTGTTGATGTACAACGTTCTTTCGAGTTCTCTACTAGTTACTGACGATTACCCCTGGCGAGTCTAAGCCGAAAATATTCGGGCTCATTTCAATATGCATATACTATTCAATTTTATATTGAAGTTTTGCACCTCGGAGAAGCTGTTCGAATATTGAATGGTTCCCTTGTATTGCAAATTTTTGAAACAAGTATTTTCTTTTCAACAGTCTTGGATTGATCTTCAAATTCATCCAACTGGTGTCGACTCTTCGAAGAGACCCCCTGGTTCTACCGTGCGTGTGCTAACAGACAATGTTGATAGTGACGTGAGGAGTCATCTGAACGGATTTTGTGCCGGTGCAGTCATCTTTTGCGATAATACTTTTGCCTCAAGAACCCATGGAAACATGTGATCATGTAAGTCTATTTACTCATTTCATATATCACCATTGATCATGTAATGTGCTGGTTTTTGCAGTCCTAATTTTCCTAATAACTATCTATATATGCGATATGAGCTGAAGAGAGGCTTGATCTGTGTACATTGAACAGAGGCAGGGCTGTGGAGTCGGTGGAGTCGGAGTCGGGGTAATTTTCGCTTGATAGAGTCGGAGTCGTGAAAACTATAATAGCTGGAGTCGGAGTCGGTGGGAAAATACTGACTGGAGTCGAAGTCGGAGTTTGTGAGAATGACTATGACTTCGACTCCGACTCCAACTTCTCTATCATGAAAACATTTGCTTTCAAAGAATTTTCAATAGAATTTTTATGTACCACTAACCACTGTTATTATTAACCATACATGCAGATCAGGTGCGGCCAGCCCGTGGCACGAAGGCCAAATTTGGCACACGAGAAAGTTAGGTGTGGCCTGCGAGGTAATTCTCGAAATTATTTATGACATCAGGTACAATCGCAAGGCCAACCAAAATTTGATTAGCATGACCGCGAAATTTGATGATGACTAAAACAACAGTTCTGACGCATTGACGTATCCAGGGGCCAGCTACATTTATCCCAGATCTTCGTATATGACCATGAAGTAGAATATTTCATAGCAGATTTATTGGACTTGAAATTTTTCTCGGTACTTCGCATGATTCTTTGTCACTAGATTTCTTGCATTCAGTATTTGAGCCCACTTCTGAAAATTTTAAATACGTATTATTCACAGAATTGAGTCTAAGTGTATTCGCAATTAGGAGATACGGCTTCGCTTGTGCACTCGCAGCGAGATCGTCGACAAAACATTTGCACAAAATGATAGAGGCATGTTCACTGATACCATCGATTTTGCTATGTCTAAACGTCGAATAATCCTGTCCTTGCCAAATGAGCCCAGTGATATACAGATGCGACCCCCAATGTATGATAGCGACATATTTCTTGATATAGCTATAGCCTAATTCAGTCGTTATCTTGCAAAAAATTTTCGCGCGAGTGCTCCCCACTTGACAAAATTGAAAATATTTGTAGTGTAGCTTAGCTGTTTGGGTCGAACAAATGATTAAGAAAGACTGCAAGTCCCAATCCTTGAATACTTGATTAAGTACATGCAGACTAGACATAGGCTATGGTCTTTGACTACTTAACTAAATTCCATTTCTGACCAATGTCTATTGTTAGCAGTAAGACTGTATGTGCTTGTAATCAGGATAGTGTGCAATGACAAAATTAGTAAGTTCAATTTCTTTATTAGTTGCTGAGTCATACGTAAGAGCTACACTTGGATTTTTTATCTACATTTTTACTAAACAGGATTGGATATCTGCCATATTTGAATGATTCATACATTTCAGGATATTAGAGAGTCCATGTTATAAAAACTTGAATAAGGAAGGATATTTAGCAAATCTTTATTTCATGTTAATTGCAAGTGGATAATTCGAGTTGTGCCACAATGAAACAATTTAGCATGCCACAGTTAATCATATGTTTGCATATGTTTAATGGTTGTATGATAGTCATTCAACCGACAATGTGGCATATGATTTTCGAAGTAAATTGGTAATAATGCTGGAGTCGGAGTCGGTACGTTTAAAGACCCAGGAGTCGGAGTCGGTACGTTTAAGAACTCAGGAGTCGGAGTCGGTATATTGAAAATGTGTGGAGTCGGAGCCGGAGCCGGTGGTAAAATTTACCGACTCCACAGCCCTGAACAGAGGTGTTGTTGAATGTAAAGAGCTGGGGTAACTTGTATTTAAACTACTGCTTACTGATCTATACTTGGAACATCAAATTGAGATCATTTCCCATTTCGTGCTAATTCCAAATAATTTCGTTAATTAAATTTAATCTGGAAGGAAGTATTTTGAAAGATTGAGAACAATTACAATTACTGCAATGAAGGAAAAGTATTCAACACCTTCGATAAGATGTCACAAAGTTTTTTGTACTAAAGACAATCAATGTGTCCTTTGTCTGGTCAATTATTGTAATGGAAATCCAAACCCATAGGAATAACGATTCTACTATATTTATTTTCGGATCTTGTTTGCAATCAATTACATTTTCAGCAAAACGAGGTTGATGAAGTCAACTGTCTTCTTCTCCAAGCCAAATTGAGAGACAAGCAAATACAATCCAAGACCCAAGCGCATGTCTTATTGAAACAGGTATCGTAATCTTTCTGTTTTGTGGACCATGCAAATATACATAGACCGTTCATAGACGTACATAGACGTTGTGCTATAAATTTCATCCTGAGTTACAGTTCTGCATTCTCACTGTGGCCTGTGCGTCTGAATGTCAATGTAAATGTCAAAATGGCCGAATTGAAAAAAGCCCGAACCTAATTCAAGATATTTTTATTAGTCGTTATGCGAATTTTAGTCCTTCTCAGTGATAGGATTTCACATGTACCCGAGCGCCTTTCCTGCGCTTGTGTAACCTGCATGTGTGAAATATTTATATTTATTTCTGCAAAAAATTTAGAATTTTCATTGACATATTCAAAACTTTGGAATTTAATCACATTTTCAAGGAGCACAACTTGGAGTCGACCAGTAGAAAAGAAGCAAACACCATGCTAATTCCAAATAATTTCGTTAATTAAATTTAATCAGGAAGGAAGTATTTTGAAAGATTGAGAACAATTACAATTACTGCAATGAAGGAAAAGTATTCAACACCTTCGATAAGATGTCACAAAGGCTTTACTAAAGACAATCAATGTGTCCTTTGTCTGGTCAATTATTGTAATGGAAATCCAAACCCATAGGAATAACGATTCTACTATATTTATTTTCGGATCTTGTTTGCAATCAATTACATTTTCAGCAAAACGAGGCTGATGAAGTCAACTGTTTTCTTCTCCAAGCCAAATTGAGAGACAAGCAAATACAATCCAAGACCCAAGCGCATGTCTTATTGAAACAGGTATCGTAATCTTTCTGTTTTGTGGACCATACAAATATACATAGACCGTTCGTAGACGTACATAGACGTTCTGCTATAAATTTCATCCTGAGTTACAGTTCTGCATTCTCACTGTGGCCTGTGCGTCTGAATGTCAATGTAAATGTCAAAATGGCCGAATTGAAAAAAGCGCGGACCTAATTCAAGATATTTTTATTAGTCGTTATGCGAATTTTAGTTCTTCTCAGTGATAGCATTTCACATGTACCCGAGCGCCTTTCCTGCGCTTGTGTAACCTGCATGTGTGAAATATTTATATTTATTTCTGCATAAAATTTAGAATTTTCATTGACATATTCAAAACTTTGGAATTTAATCACATTTTCAGGGAGCACAACTTGGAGTCGACCAGTAGAAAAGAAGCAAACATCATGGCACGCCACGAATCAGAGATTGACCGATCCTGGATTGTAGCTGATGCCAAGAATATAAAACTGCTTCAGTGAAAATGAAGTATTCAGAAACATTGTTGACGTTTTGAGCTACTATGCATTGGATTGTCATACCCTGAAGGAGTGGTTCTCAAACAGGAGAAAGCATTTGAAGGGGCGTGAACCCGCTGTCAACTAAAATCTTTTTCGCACATGGCAGCTTCTACTTATTTCTCTGTGTATGGTCAGAATTTAATATTTGAATATTCTCTCATCAACAACTATTACCGTCACTGCCATCCAACTATCAGTTGGGATTTTTAGCGTTCTGGTTGCTTTTTTTAATTTCATGATACGACGATAAGGGGTGTGTGAATTTTTTTTGCTATCATAACGGGGCGTGTCCAAATATGTTCATGAACCAGTGCCCTAATGACTTCCAGATTTCATATTTTGCAGCAGACTGGCAAATAACAACAAAATCTTTTCTGTAAATCTGCAAAATTTGTATGGACTGAAAGAAACGATTTCTTTGTTATTTAAACAAAAGTGATTGGCATTAACCTGATATAAATCCTTGTAATGCAAGCCCAAGAATATTTTTGATGCATGGTTAGCAGGCCCAATTTCATTAAGAGTAAAAAAATACTTTGTTACTTGTTTATCGTGGTAGTGGTAGTGAAACTGATATATTCATTGTTTGTTTTTTTACAATAAAATTAGAAATTTACAAGCCATAATTTGATCAATTATAAATATGTTTTAATGATTTGTGTTGATCATGTTTTCCGTTAACGGACGTAACCAATGAATTTGATTCCATGCCATTGTCACGAAAGTTGAAGATACTAAATGATATTTTGTTATCACTATCCCTAATTCCCTATGCATTCATTTTCATGATTGAACGAGTTGCATGATATTTGTAGTGAGTTTGCTCTTGATCATTTGTGATGTTCGTGATTTCATGGACTATTCCGGAAACGGTTTCAACTGCTGATCTGAATTTATGAAACCCTGTCACAGCAGCTATTGGAAATTTCAATGTTTGCACGTATTTAATCACCCAGGTTGGGTATTATAAGCGTCATCTATTCATGAATCAATAAAATCTGATTTTATTTTGAGCCCTGCGTTCCGGTGACTAGTCAACCAGCCACTTTGAGGCTGAACACTTTTTAGGTAAACACTTTTAATTTAAACACTTCGCAACACTTCTAGGCGTTCAATTTTTGGATCACGTTTCGTGTTCAATTTTCCGTGTTGAGCAACACTTCAGAATTTACAGTGTAGATACGTAACCATTCGTATGAAAAAGTTCTTGTGACATCAGAACAGTTTGTAGAGTCAAACCAATCATTCAGTTTCGTAGTGTGAGGATATCGAGTAAAGTCGATTACTTTGTGTGATGTAAATATCCTTCGTACTTTTGTAAGAGTTGTGAGGATGATCATTCGTATCCTACGAGGTAGCTAGTTGATACTACAAAATATTGAATGATCGCTAACACACTGAGTTCATAACCCAAGATAGTGAAAATTGTGTACTCTTAGACTAACATAATTCGTATCCAGCAAACGATAGACACCAAAGGTTCGACGGAGTTTAAATCTAGATTGTATTAGGCGAAGTTATGAGTATCTCCAGTAATAAAATCGAAACGACCAAAACAAATTTTCTGTGTCTTGTAAATAACTATTTGGTATGATATTACTTGAGTGTGTGACAATTCGTATCCGTCGAGGTTGAATGTTTAGCCATATCGAAATGAATCCAGATCACATGAAGTATACATTAATCACAATAGAATCGACGAGAATGTTAACCACGTAGAGTGTGTTTGTTTAAAAGTTATTTCCAATACGGTTACTTCGATCGGTATTAATTCCATGTCACACAAAAAATATGAAACCATTGTACAGTTTCGTAGTACGGGAATATCGAGTGAAGGTGATTATTTTTGTGTGACGAAAATATCTTGTATTGATATTGGACACTGGTTTCGTTACCCAAGTGAGTGAAAATTGTTCTTGGGTGGACAGATATGATTAGTATTTAGAAAAAACGACTCACACCGATTAAGTGCCGCTGTTTCCTATCCAATGACTGAGTGAAATTTCTCAGGGGTTTCATTTACCGAGTTAATTGTCGGCGATTCAATCACATACAAGTAAGGTATTTTAGTGACTGATTATTGTGACGACATTTACTTTGACGGATGACAATGGGAAAATTTCCAATTTCTTTGGTCGTGAGCGTTCTACAAATATTTCCGGCATACATTTAGCAAGCAACCTACAATATTCTTTTGTTATGGTAATGACTTTCGCAAGTTTGGTTTTATGATTACAATTACTTATTCAAATGATAATTTATGATCACTAACAACAATAGAAAAACATTTCGTAGATTTCAGTGTAGCGCCTATTGCGATTTTGTTAATGCTATGAGTTTTGTGTATTACTCAAATCTAGTCGAATAGGATGCATCCAGTAAAGATATTCCAAATTGCATATGTGTTGATCAAAGTCTTGAAGTGTAAATCTGTAGACTTCACAACGTCTTAGAGAGTGCGAACGGAATTATGTATTGATCGCACGCTTCAAACGGTACTCGATACCCAAAGTGATATTTTCACACTCTGTAAGTTGTGTATGTTTCAATGCGCTGTCACAACTCCGACAACAAATTGTATCAATTGCTGGATTTAATAGTAACGACATGAAATTGTAATATACTGACTCTATACGTAGTCGTTTCAATTAGCCGTCACGAATTTGACCAATAAAGCATTTTGCATCGGGTGTTCAATGTTTGGATAACGAAATTGTTGTGCCATCTTTAGTGTTGGTTACTGGAAACAACTACATTTGTAAAAATATTTTCTGATATCCGTAATACGTAAAGTGATTTGTACAAACACGGAATATCTTTCAAATCAAAAACATTTCAGACACGCATAGTTTTACAAATCAATATGTTAATAACAATGTTTCTGAAAAGTTTGTTGCTGTCATAACATTTACCACAATGCAGATCTAATTAACGCAAATAATTTAATAATCAAGTCATGATCAACTATTACATATGTCAAATCAATGTGTCAATAAGGATGTTTACAACATGATAACTTTCAATGTAGCACCGGCGTTCGATTGTAAGAAATGAATTCTCAACTACGACGGTTAGACTGACAAATCTCGTTTACTCAAACATATTATGTTAATCCCAAACCGCACACCGAGTAGTATTTACTTTGTCTTACAAAATATACCGAGTAATAATTAGTTTGTCTTGCAGAATATATCGCGTAGTAATTCCTCTATCTTACAGAATAGTGACAACTTTTCAAGTTGAATAAAAAAGATGCGTTGGGATATGAATACAACCGAGTTTGTTATGGATTTTAGGTTTTAGTGGTTGTATGGATTCGTGTGTTTGGTTGTTTTTCGTATTGATACTGTTTGAGTTGGTCGGTTAACGGATTTACTTGACAATGTTTTCGTGGTTGATTCTTTGAATATGGTAAGATGTCGAGACGTAATACTATTTCGTTAGCTCAATTACAACAAAACATAACCAGCATTCAAATAATCCGTAAGCTACGAGTGAATTTAAAACTTGATGCTGTTTTGTGGTTAACTCAAGTCAGTGGTCATATTTGTGTTGATTTCAGGAATGATCATGACGAGTTGGTCGGGTAAATTAGTGGTAGTAGCTATGACCGTACAGAGTTGCTGACATTCAAACATCTTTTACGCTGTAATATACGTATTTTATTGTGATAAATTATTTCTCAGTTATTGTTCAGACATTCAAATCTCGTATACTCAAAATATAATATGTTTATGTCAAGTCATTTATGTATCGATTAGTAAATAGCTTACTTTGTCTTCAGAATAGTAACGACCTTTACAATTGAATAAAAAAGACCGATCATACGAATACAACCAGGATGAATTAATTCAAATTTGTGAGTTGCAGTGATATAATCAAGTAAGTGAAAACTGGATTTTGAACACTTGTTAATGTTGTAAATAATTCTTTTGAGTATGGTAAGATGTTAAAATGTCGCTTTGACAAACGAAAAGTCGGATCGCGAATAGAGTTGTAATGTTCCATTACTTGTTTCAAATCAATGTGCGTATAATATCAATATGGGACTGTGGGAAAGTTGATAGTCATGTTTGTCAATCCTATTTCAATTCACACTACGCCAAAGTCAAAATATTTCGTTTCGGATTATCTCAATTTACCTATAGAACATCTCGCGAATGGATTCCGACACCGTACTATAACTAGATCGCTGTGTCTGATGCATTATCGCGTCACCGACGTAGGATTTTACAATTATTTCACACCTTTTTTGAATAAGCGTCAACTTCACAGAGGTTGGGGCAGAAATAAGTGAAAATTTGTCGGTATTCGAGTCACCGTCTACGCCGGCTCTGTTATTCGTTACTTATTAAATTTTACCAGTGAAATTCGGTTCTGTGACAAACTAAGTACCAAAATAGTATCTTGTGAGTGATTGGGATGTATGTAACAGCAAGTCGCGAAAGATGGTTATGTCCGAGACAATATCTTGTCAGCGATCGCGGGGTTTGCAACCTAATTCACACCTTTTTGAAGTGTTAGTTTGTGAACGCGGCTATTGTTGGTATCACCGTCTACGCCGGTTATGTGACAAACTTATTACCAAAATATTACTTGTGCGTGATTCCTATCTTTGTAACATCAAACCACGAGAGATGACTATTCTGATGTGCTATCTTGTGAGTGGTCGTAGGAAATATTTCACACCTTTTTGGAGTGTTAGTATGTGAACGCGGCTATTGTTGGTATTCGAATCGTCGTCTACACCGCTCTGTGGTAAACTAAATAGCAAAACATTACCATGCGACTGATTCGAAAATCGCGCTATCGCGGTGAAGTCACGACTGTGAACAGCAGACTATTCTGTAGGTGCGAAACAGCGGCATACAAGGTGCGAATAATTCGATCTGAAAGTATTATTCAGCTAGCAATCAATAGCGAGGAAAGACTTAGAACACGATCGGTCATTTGTCACGACTAAACTACATCATATATAATAATTTACGATATACACATTAACAAAGGTTCATTCACATGACTATTTACTTGATACATATTCAACGCCGTGCGAGAGATGCCTGAAAGTGCGAATCACGACCACGAGTTTTCAATACGAGTCACCGCCGCAGCCTATACCCGAAAGTACGAGTCACGACCCCGAGTTTTCAATACGAGTCACCGCCGCAGCCTATACCCGAAAGTACGAATCACGGCCGCACCCATAAGCACCCATTACGAGTCACCACCACAAGGGGGGTCTGAAAGTACGAGTCACCACCCCGGGTTTTCAATACGAGTCACCACCCCGCCCATAAGAACCCTATGGCGCGTCACGAGCGATCTATACTACTACTAACGAAGTCATATGTACGGGTCCGCCCGCCCGAAGATGTTTATTATTATTTATGGGCCCTCCCATTTTCAAGACACTTCACTCAGCTCTACCGGTAAATCTAATTACGTGAGTAGAGAGGACAATAAATTGATAGCATAATATACATGCAATCGCCGATCTGATTGACCGATTTTATCATAAATTATCGAAAATTTTCGCGCCTAGCGCTGGCTCACAATACAGTACAGATGATTTCGTGACAAACGCGAACAACGTGATGGAGGGGTCGTTTCATCACCCTATGGGAGCGCAAGACCCACGTTTTTGGGGGCCTGACGAGGTGCTGTTTCGTTCCTGCCAACGGGTATACGCCCGAAGATGTTTAATTATTATTGAGTTGTCCTACCTTTTCAAACACACCTCACTCAGCTCTACCGGCAAATCTGATTACGTGAGCAGAGAGAAGATAAAAATTGATAACAATATATATGCAATTCCCGATCATACTGCCCGATTCAGTCATGAATTCTAGAATTTTCCCACGCTTCGCGCGCTTAGGCGACAAAAGCTGATTCACTAAACAAACTCCCAACGAATATGATAAATAGCGGTAAACAGGGTATCCCGGAGGGGGTCTGGGGGGTGAAGTCCCCCAGAAGTTCGGTCAATAACCCTATGGGGGGCCCAAGACCAAAGTTTTTTTGAGGGGGCCTGACGAAGTGCTGTTACGGCCCTGCTCAACAGAAACCTAGTTGACAGATATGCGCGACATGGTGATTGCGGATATTGTTCTTATGAAACGGAATATCACGAGGATGATGACAATATATACCCTACACGAGACCAGCCCCATTCGTCCCATTGGTGCTTATAACAACCCTAATGCATAATATCTTTCGTTTTATCATTTAGACGCGAAAAGGTTTGGGTACGTATGATGATACTTTATTCGTTAGGGATCCGGGTGTGGGAAACACTGTATAGGCGTGGGTTATCTATCTTACAGCGAACATTTTCAAAATAACATCCAGCTCCTTCATGATATCGAGCGGTATTGTATAGGCTAGTCGAAAATTCGGAGATAAAAGAAGTGATATATTGAACATATGCCTTACAGTACCGACAGTACAAATATCGGTGTATTAGGGAAAATACCATGAAGTAACAATAGCTTCATATAATGAAAGTGTAAGTAGACAAAGGCTTGACTTTTGACACGGGACGATTGAATGCGTGACCTGAAGAACGTCAGGCTAAATACACAGCCGTTATCATATTCTTAGCAGTGACAAAACCCTGTTCTCTAACATGCGCGATAGGCATTCTTTCGACCATACCTATTCCATTGCACTTTTCGACTTAGCAGAGAAGTGCGCTCTTGCGCAGCTTTGTCTCTCCGCGGCGCGATGCTATCGTCACAATTCCAACTTTCATATTCATTTTAGGGAGTTTCCGAGACATGAATGGAATATAAACCTCTGTCGGGAATATAATAGTGCTAAATGACTGAATAATTGTACTTACAAAGTGTACGAACACTTTACAAACTCACAGAAGTTTCATGTCTCTATGTCTGCAGTGTTACCGTTTTTAAGCTACTTTCAGGTGAGGATCGTACAGAGCTATATATACAGGGAGAGTAATGTAGCATTGGTTTGATGATACACGCTTCATTGTCAACGATTATATTGTTGAAGGCAATTTTGATCGCACATATACTATTGTGCCTTGTGTATCGCATTGTACATTGTGTGTCTTGAGCGGATAATAGAACCGCTGATCACATCTAACATGCGATCAAAACGATAAGGATAAATAAGTGCGATGATGCGACGATTTGCTGACCACTCGAAATATCGGCACAGGCCGCAGAACTCTTGGATAATTTACAAATGCTTTTGAATTGCGGCAATTTTCTCAGAACTTAGTTAAGAATTTAGAGTAAACAGCCCATCGGTGTCTATTGTCCATATGTCCAACCTACGCCATACGAGGCCGTTCATGAATATCACGTAATTCAATAAGCATGTGTTGGCGGCCATAAACATTGGAATTTACGAACTGGACTTCAAACCGACATATAGAAATAGTCAACATAATCAGTTAATCACAGATGGAGTTCTTCATTCTGTGAAAAATCTTGATCGTGCTTCGGGCGAGATTCTGTCAAGTATTTACCAGTGCTGGGATCACATCAAGTCACTACCTTCGAGTCACGAGTCATCTCGAGTCATTGCATATTTTGACTCGAGTCAAGTAAAGTCAATCGATTCTTGAAGGAGACTCGAGTCAAGTCAAGTCACTCGATTTTTGGAGGTGACTCGAGTCAAGTCAAGTCACGAGTTAAGTCCGCGGCATAATTTCGTCATTGCATTTCGATAGCTGTTTGAAAGTCGCAATTTATTTTAAATCGTGGGACGAATATAGAGTTAAATAAACATGCAAAACGACTTCGTATCGCTTACGGACACGTAGAACTGCTAAACTATGTATAAGTAACTGTATAATGCAGAGGTCTCAAACTCATATGTGCTCGCGGGCCAGTTTTCCAGTTTTGACGACGTCGCGGGCCGCAGCATTTATAGAAGTATTCTATGTCCTATGTTTTTCTTGTCCAATTGAAAGTGAGCCGATCCAGCAGACTGACAGTAAACACACATCGTCAAAATGTGATTTACTCTTGTATCAATTTAAGCCTGGCACGAAAAGAATCATCACATTTATAACTATTTGAATCGAATTGTTGTTGTTCTTGATAGATATTAATTATTAGATATAGACACCATATGGGCGGACAAATGTAAGATGCCATCATAAGAGCTATCGGATTATAATTTTGCAGCTTGAATTTAACAGATTGATAATCGAGACTGATCTGATATCAAAACATTTTTAAGTTGAGCATTGTAATTCCAGTCCTGGATTCGGGTATACTTCTGATAAGTAGGCTATTAATCTCATGGCCAAATAGGCCTCTTCAAATATAGGAGCTGAAAAAAATACAAATAGCCAATAATATAAATATATTAATGAATGTGTCCTAGTGATTGAAATGTCGGAACGCCTAACGGCCCATTGTTGTTACATCGTTGGAGCGTACCAATACGACACTCGATACCTTTAAGTGGCCTTAATAGCATGATTTAGTGACCAAAGATGTAACTAACAGATTGCCAATGGTTGCCATAACTACTTGCTTAGTTAGCGAAATACCAAGCTGCGACCTTCTGATCTCTTACTATTCTCCTAATGCGCGAGTAGTTTGATAAATGGGCGGAATGTGCCAAAACACGATTTAACTTAAACAAACAAGAATTATGAATATGAAAGATAGTGAAAGAATTAGCTCATTCTCAATTCTGCAGCAATACTCGAGGGGATTTCCCTTCTGACTGTGCGGCAATTAAAAAAGGGGAATAATTAGAGAGAAAACGAACAAAGAATCTGGATTGACCTTTGTACTCAGACATGAGACTTGAGTACTTCTACTTGTACTTTTCCACTCCTGATTCTACCTCGCCTGACCTCTGGTACACGAGACTTGTGTATTTAGTAATTTTTTTTTATATTTTCCCTCGAATAACAATGGATTGACATTTAATTTCAATGGTATGCACGCCGACGAATCGGTATAGTTCTCCTGGCTTGACTTGTCGTTCCGCGGTGGATTGATTAATCCAGCTACGTGTAAACACGATGGGATTTGGGAATATTTGTCCGTCAAACATGACGTCAGTATAGTATTTGTTCCTTCGGATCCGTATGTGAGATCCCGGTTCGTGTTTTAGGTGGATTGTCAACGCGTTCGGCCAGACGAAACGATGCAAGGTAACGATTCTGGTCTGCGTCATACTGTTGACCTCTTTTTGCTCCCTGGATAGTAGCGAGTATGATCTTTATGATGCCAACGACTCCCGAACGCTCGTAAAAAGACTATAACGTATGCTGTACAAGGTTTATTGAACATACACAATCTGAAAATACAAGTCACGAGCGTTCATAAAGTAGATTTTTCTTTGTTTACAAAATCAAAAACGAGGCGATCATTCACACGTTTATCAGAACCAAAAGCATCTAAATAATCGAGGGTACCTACACCTTGACCCCTTCTAATTAGGAAAGCGGTACAATGTTCGCCGCACACAAACGAACGTAAAGACTGTAATTGCACACTAGTGAAGGTATAATCGTCCGCGCCCAATAACCTATAGATCTCCTTCTTCAGAGGCGGAATCCCGAAAGAGTCGTGAAAGTGCGTGCCATCTTGATCGGCGAAGATACAGATCCAATGCGAGCCGCCCTTCGCGTTAGGGTCGTAATTGATAACGACTGCGTACGGCTTAGGTAGCTTTGCTGGCAATAAATCGATCGCAAAAGTACCGGCAAATAAATCTCGCGTGTCGCGGTGATTGAATAAAATATGATTAATTTGATCGGTATTCATACGGACACTACTTCGCGCTTCTCTGAGATCTCCAAAAGTTGTTGGTATTCTTTGAGACACAGTAGAGTCGCACCTTCAGGCAACCCCGCGGTCAGGGTCATGTGAAGCTTCACGGACCCGGTCTTCTCTAGTTGAAAGCAGCCTTGATGCGTACGGTCTGGGGTCAAATCGAAGGCAAACAGAGTGTATCCCGCCTTATAATTCTCAGAGTCGATAAAAAGATCTTCCTGAGCATCCCACTTCCCGGTGGATTGGTAGACGCTGAAAAACCCCTCGAGGTTTGTGTTTTTATCAAAGTCGAATCTGAAATTACGCCCGTACAAAAGCTTCCCGTTCACGTTGATAGCCAGATTTCCGACGTGATAGTGACAGAAATTAAAGGGGTTTCGAGTCTTACTACCGTTATAGGCAGCGGTCGGGACCAGACCAATCACGATTCGTCGAGGCATGACCCCGGAAATCAGCGTTTTCTCAATGGAGGTATCACCCGCTCCAAAAGAGTGATTACTCATTTCGAGCTTTATAATAGGGTATTTCGCCGTGTGCGTACGAAGCATCGTTTTGTGTGCCAAACTGACAGAGTCTGAAACTTGAATTTGCTTGACGTGCAATTCCACTTTTTTCAGTATGATTTTAGAGTCGGCAGACCCGAGGAGACAGAAATCGTCATCGTTACGGATTAATCGCAACGACAGATCCACGTTATCCAGTAAATATCTGTCCTGGTCGAATAAACCGAGCGGTATCTTGCCGATGACCTCGAGCGTTGCACTGTCAGCGGTCAGGGCTTTTCGTGCCGTGAAGCCGACGTTGTCTGCCGTGAAAGCATCCTGCTGTTTCATCGTATCCGGGATCCAGCCGATACATTTCAGATAGGTTTCGCCGGCCGCGCGAGAGCTATTTAGTAGATGGAAAATGAAGCTTTTGTAGGCGTGATTGTTGTCCGATGTGGTGATCAGCTTCGAGCCCAGATACAGATCGATCTGCTTGAATAAGGCGTCAAATATATCCGATACGACAGCGACGTTGTCTCCCCCGATCGTGGTGCAATCTTTTTTGGTGACTTGCAGTTGTATTTTCATAAACGAGCTGGACAAATCCAAGTAATGATCGCTACCTTTCACGTTAATCTCAATGACATCGCCCAATTTATCCGGTGTAGCGATCAACGTGCTGGTGTCGGCGACCGCCGTTTGCGTCGGTGGTACCGTGAAAATATCTAATCCGCTGTTGAGGCACTCGGCCGAATTTTCGTGCATCAATTTAGCCATCGAATATATCTCTACGTCTACGTTTCTTGTTTGACGTAGTACCTCCCCGCGCGCCCTTTTTAAGCTTTTTCGTGGCTTTTCGTTTACGACCCCCGATCGCGGTATCGAGAAGCTGTAGACCTCCTTCTTTACTCCGTGATATAGCGGATTGCTTGAACGAGCGCCCGGCCACCAAATCTTTTGCGATATTTGACCCGGTACGGAGGATTTGTTTCCCCAGTATCTTGGAGCCTTTTGACACTAGAGGTAAGACCGCCCGGCCTATGGTTCGAAAAATCGACGCGAGTCCGCTACCGCTTTGCCTGGACCCCCGGTAAAACCCGTAATTCCCAGCTCCGGTCTGATAGTGGTGCAACACGGCTTCTCGGTCACAACAATAGTGCACTTTCATAACGACACCCTGAGATGTATCGTGAGGTCCAAACCCGAGATGTCCAATAATTCACCATACTCGTCCCTTATATAGATGTAGAAATACTCGAAACGGTCGAGTCTGACTTTGGCGTAGTATCGATTTTGAAATATATGGTTTTGTCGCTCCCCCTCGTGTAGCGCAACGACTCTTAGCAACGGGACCAAAGCGTCACCCACCGGCGTCGACTCGATGTCATTGCAGTAGATAAAAGCGTAGAGGCTTTCACGCGACTCACGAACAAAGTTTATCTCCATAAGAGCAATCTCAAGACCTTTACAATCCATTCCGTGGGGTAGGGTAAATACGGGCCCGTCACCGGTCAGTGTTTGGAACGTCATCTCGTAAGTGAAGGGTCAATTCAATGTCACCACATTTAAGTTCTTTTCCAAGAGAATCTCTTATGCTGATGCGTACGCTACGAAAGCTGTTGGCATCGGCGGGTAGGTAAAACGGTTTCCTGAATGATACGTGCTGTCGTTTCATTTCCGGTACCGTAACGGGGATGATTCGCAGCAGTCTGGACATATAATCACCGACCGGGAGATGGCGCACGCAATCGCAATATATAAATAAATACTGAGATTTTACTATCGACGAGGTATACCACGCATCGAATTCAATGTGCTCAACCTCGCGTAATGAGATCGGAACCTCTCCTTCCTCCGCGATGATGTCGTCAATATCGTATCTCTGATGCTCGTGTATGATACGGTAGTTACCGAAATTCGCGTAAGGCCCGAGCGTAGATGTGAGCAGAGAAGAATTCGGTGGGAATCCCTCGCATACCAATCGATTCTGGCTGGGCGTAAAGTACCAGTGATAGCCGTTCACGAGTTCCTCGCTAATTCTTTGCATTAATTGATCGACATTATCGAAATCTCCGGTGGGTAACTCATAGACTTCGGTGACGTCTTTGACAATCGTATTCCAGAAGCTCAAGGTCGTGGTGGGTTCTGTGATCACAATTCTTTCTTGAAAATCATGGCTGAAGCTAATTTCTTGAAGAGCGATCTGTTTACCCTCCGATTCGATTTCAATCGGTAATTCAACCGTGAAATCGGGTCCGCTCCCGAATATCGTGATATAGCTCATAACGCTTTGACGGCTCCTCGACGGATCAGTAGGGTCACTGTAACCGGAGCTGTTTTAAACGCGATAGGGTTATTGTTCTTGTCACGAAGATATACTCGTATATTTCGAATATTACTCTTGGCCAGGGGAAAGAAGTAAGGCTTATCATACACGCAGTGCTGTATTTTTCCTTCTTGCGCGGTCACCGGAACGCTTCGAAGGAGAGGTACTAGCTCGCTGCCGAATACACGAGGTCTGATCAGATCGGTGTATATATAAATGGTGTCTACATCTTTCACGATGGTTTTCGGTCTGATTAAGAACTCTATTGGTTTTTGTTTCTTCAAAACATGATGTTCCACTGTAAAATAACGCGGAAACGTGTCCTCGATGCTGGTGAGACGCGGACCCGCACCACTGATTTTTTTGACCCGTATCAAGGGCTCGTCGGCCTGTGGAAATCGACTCTTGAGATACCTAAAGCTCAAGCCGAACACGCCACCGGTATATTGCTTGATTGTAATTTCTTTCTCGTATCGCAAGCGAAACTGTTCCAACAGATCCGGGACACTGCGATACTTGCCGGGCGGTATGTAATACACGTGACGATGCCCGCTGTCAGAAAATTCGATACCCGCACGCTTGTGGTCTACCGTGAACGTGGGCTGGAAGCTTACTGGGAACATGATCTCAGCAAGCGATGCCTCATATCTTTCTGTATCATATTTTAACTCGGAGAATAGTTGGGTTACAAAATCGTTCGCGGTGTTAGCCTTAAAAACGCTCATTGAAGAATTACTCGGTAAAACCAGAAGAGTCATCCTCGTCGGCGGTTTGGAGAGACAGTACCCTAGTTAACGAAGATATATCCGTCTGGGTTTCGGTGAATAAGTTATACACAGTTACCCCCACGATAAAAAGCAGTATCGCGAGCTGTAGAACCACCAAAGGTATCCGTAACGTACCCCGCTGCGATAAATCCATGATTACCACGGTCGAGTCACCGTCTCTGTTTTATACAAAACTGTCAACGTAAGAGTCCATCGATTTTGGATAACCCTCCCAGCGCACTAGATATCTCCGCTTGCGCCCTCTACCGATCACTCTCTGTATCGATTCTACGCGATAGACATCGTCTTTTTTATCGATGGCTTGTAATTCACTTTCGTAGAACGTTCCACTAATCACGTCCCCGTTATAATCTCGGATGGTGTACGTAGCGGGGCTCCCCCATTTCCGTGTGTGTACGTAAAATATCTCGCGAGTCCAAGATCCCGCAGTCCCTTTCGCAAACGTGGCACGTCGGGTGGTAATTCTCACTGGTTGATCGACGGGTAGCTTGGGTGACACCGGAGGTCCGGTTCCGTTGTATAGTCTATCGAACACCAGAGACGCGTTGCTATTGGTAACCTCCGACGGTCGCATTAAAATCGCGGTGTGATACGTTTGGTTATAGCTCTCTGCGATATCACACAACACGTCGATGTAGCGATGTGTGCGGTTCTTGACAAAGTAGCGATTCAATATATTGCGGGTCGTACGAATTACCCGCTCTACGACGCTAGCCTTAGTATCACTGTTGGTAAAAAAGTGCTTGACGTGGTTGTCTCTAAAAAACCTCTGTATAACCGACCCCGTGAATTCTTTCCCGGCATCAGTCTGAACGACGTGTGGTCTCTTATGAGCGAATACCTGGTTGAAGCCCTCGATCATATCTATAGGACGCTTTCGTTTCGTGGCGTATAAAAACATATATTTCGAAAAACAACAAATTGACACCAACACATAACGATAGCCATCATTGCTACTAGAAATATTAGACAAGTCCATGAGGTCACTCTGGATCTGAATAAATGGCCCGCCGACGATCGTCTTTTGTCGTTGAAATTTGCCTGTATACGGATAGAATAGGGTGTAGCTATCCTCTTGTTTCAAATCCTTCTTGTCGGGGTGCAAGTATTTACCGCGATAGCTCGCCGGGGCTTTGATATCAAAATATTTATCCTTACTCGTCATCGTCGTAGGCCGTCCACGACCCGTAGAGCTGGGGCGGCTTCCTGTTAGCTCGACGGCTACGTTTGATGATCTCTTGCAGTGGCGGTGATCTTTTGGCTATCTTGCTTGTGGTGGGGGTACTTGGAGACGACGGGGCTTTCGGTGTTACTTTCGAGGTGACCCGACCCGGCTTCACTTCGTGCAGTAATTCACGGAGAGTGGCTATCTGATCGTTCGTGAACCCGTTGGAGGTGTCGGTCATCTGAAGAGGCTTGTCGATCTGACCCCGTTGACTTTTATACTTTGAGATGGCAGAGTTATACAAGGACAATTTCTTGTCGGCCGAAACGTCCATAGTCAAAATCGCGCTGATCGATCGGTCCAACTCGGAGTTCAAATCAGTCGCGTTAGAGGGAGCTAGAGGGTTAGGCGATATGATCACTTTTTTGAAATTCATTTTTTGCCAAAAACAGATTTCAACAACGATGCCGCCAAGGGGAGGATTGACAAGATACCGCTAATAAAACCTCCTCGTTGGGTGTTGGCGTGTAATACACGTCTCTTGGTCTTCAAGCTCAACTTTTTACTTGTCAGCTTTCGAATTTTGTCTTTATGCGGGTGTAAATTTTGTATATGGCGTTTTGACAGTCGCAGATTGCCGTTCAAAACATTCACACAGACTTCACAAAATGCCTTCACCAAACCGGGCGAGCTCCCCAATAATATATCCTTCCTTACCGCGGGCGACGCCTTGGACAGAAATTTCAAAGTCTCGCCGTGCTTCTTAATATAACAGTGACGTTTCGGCAGCGATTTGGTCCGAGCCATTATGAATATAGTGTCAAAGTGCCGGCACTTTCGCTATTTATAGTGGCGTGTACAACACGAGTTCATCCCCAGGAAACACCCCTGTTTTAACACGACTAGAATCGGGTGTGGCTTGCGTCAAATCTATAAAAAGGTACCCGTGAGCGTTCTTTGTCGCATCGGCATACGCATCAACTAGAAACTTGGAGTTACCAGGGTACATTTGCTTGCCAAGCACTCGAATCTGAGATCGATCTCTAGGATTACGCATGATAATCAAATACTGGGTGCTGAGACTGAGGTCCCTCGATCTTTTGGACTGGAAATATAAATTTTGGACCGCGAATATTGTGGTCACCGATTTATGATTCGCGTAGACTGTAAAAAAGGGGGTCACCCTGTCCGAAAATTCCATTTTATCGTCAATAATTAATAGAGTAGGACAGGGGCGGCTTGTCGCCAACTCATCCAAAATGGAGAGATCCGAGTAAAACTCAACACCTTGCAGCTCGTCAAAGGAGTCTTGGTAAGCCGTATAGCAATAGATAATTCTTTTAATTCGCCCCTTTGAAAGCTGATCGATATTTTTTATGACTTTAAATATAAAAGTACTCTTCCCCGAAAACGACGGTCCTGCCAAAAGACACGCCCTCCCTGTCGAGAAATCCATCACCAAGGCTGTTTTGACACGACGAGACATGTATTCACAAACACACTTCTATATATAACAAGGACAGGTACACGAAAAAATATGGCGATTCAGAGCGTCACGCAAACCGTCCACACAGCGAATCTTACAATGTCCACGAGGCCGTCTTTTTACACCAGAAGCGAGGTGTCATAATCGACACGAGAAGACGAGGCATCATCAGGGCTCAGCGGTGTCCTGGCCAAGGCTCGAGGTCTACGAGGGGGAGGGTAAGGTGATACCCGGCCGGGTGACTTTTTTGTTATGATTTTAGTCAGATTCGGTCTTGGTAGCACTGGCGACTGATGTATGTCTCTGGCACGCTGTGGTGTCGCCACGACAAACGGGGCAGTCAGATTCGGTCTTGGTATCACTGGCGACTGATGTATGATGTCTCTGGCACGCTGTGGCATCGCAACGACAAACGGGGCGTCAACCACGGTAGGTGATGTGTCGACGGATTTAGGGGCGCGACGATCTTCTCCCGCTCGGAGATAACCCTGGTTCATGAAGCGGTATCGGTTAATGTCGTTTCCTTCATGAGTCAAGCGCTGATCGCGGCTCTGTACGCTGCAGGCGGCACGATCGGTTGGGTCTGTGAAGCCAACTTGACGACGATTCAAGATACGGGCATCAGTCAGCAGTCGGCTCGTCACACCATCGCCTTCATACGTGAACACAGGTAGAAACTGCAGCTCCGTCACACACCGCAACAGGTCGTTTCGAAAGCTCATCCATTCTAGAAGACAAAAGATAGTTACACATGTGCCGGGTAATGACTATTACCGCTTGTTACCTGGTCTCAAGGTGGTGGCAATGTGTAGACGATCCTGCAACTCTTTCTTGAAGTGAGTAGTTTGCTGATCGGTCAGATTGTCTTCCAGCAGAATATCTTTCAGCACAGAGACACGATGCCAGTTGGCTTGGGTGTCGCGGTGAAGTCTATTGAGTGAAAGCTGGCCACAAACATGACTAATGAAATCGCTAGCTGAGTTGTGAGTCATCTGGGAAAAAACAAAAATAACACACATATTACAAACTGAAACGCCGCCTTCGAAAACTAGTCGCAAGCGACAGGCGTTGATGATAGAAAAAGCGTTCAATATGGAACAAAATTTCACAGTGAGCACCAAAAGATAAACAATGTATCCCAACAAAATAGTGTCTTCGTTTTAACATGTCTTTGACGTGCCGCCGAAACACTATAAAATAAAATAATAGTAAGACTCCATACTTGTGTCACAATATACAACCCCACCTGTTTTTAGGAATTCCATGCGACTCGACAGGTCTTGTAGCTGAGACGGGCGAGGAGGACGCCAGCAGATTCTTGTGTCTATGAATAAACGTGCCTTAGCAACGACAGAGAGCTAAGAGCATATTTACACACCCCCAATCTCCTCCAAGATGTTTCTGAGTCTTCTCACGTCCATGTTCAAAGCCTCTATCTTCAAGACCTCAGCCAAAAGTTCCACCCGGTCTGCCCCACATTCGTGTCGTATGATCAGGCCAAACAGAACGCCAATCTCAAACTTGTCTTTCTGCTCGCACGGAGGTAAATGATCGTACCCAGACATGTACTCCCGCAGCGGGAAGAATTCTGCATGATCAATGTATTGATCCATCTGAGAATTGCGACAATTATGATTTCAATTTATGATGAATCATAACAGTTTCAACTCACCACGATTCCTTCTATACGCTGATAAAATCTGAAAAGAAAAAACTCATTGTATTATACAATCATGAAACACAATACGCTTTTCCCCACCTGCTGTAAACTATTGCGATGTTAATGCTATCGTCTGTAAACAACACGAGAAAACGAGCACTATTGTGAAAGGTTCAAGATGCATAGAATAATTCGAGTCAACATGAGAGCATAATGTGAAAACAGATATAAAAAAGCAGAGAACATGAACAGTGCACATTTGAAAAAATCATAGTTCCAAGGGTCTCGTATGAATACCATCTGATTCGACTATTCGCTTACAGTAGAAGTGAGACAAGGCCGATCGAAATTGCTCATAGGTAAAAATGGAAGCATTTTTTCGCACAAATCCAGAATTAATATCCCCATGTGGTTTTTTCTCAAACAACACTTTCCGGTAGATGTCAGCAGTCAGTTTGTTTACTTTCGAGAGCCCTTTGCATGAGTACTTATCCTCATTACAATAATAAGTCTTTGCGGACAGACCAACAAAAATATTCGATTGTGCCTCAATTTTGAAAAGACCACTGGTCCGTTGATCATATCGATTACGAGCTTTACAACAGGCACGTTTATCATTGAACGAGAGAGGATTGGCCAAAAATTCATCACGGTGCTCGTCACAGGCGATTGCTGGAAAATATTTGTGAAAATTTTCAAAAAATTCTGCTTGTTTTTCGGGTCGTACAACTTTTAGCAGGCTGTCAGAGGAGATTGCGCCGTACCAGGAATCAGTGTCCGAATATGCTAGTGCGATGGACCGTGGCAGGAGGTAGGTGGACAGATACGAATGGAACCGTAATAAGGCCAATTTCGCATACCCATACACAAAGTACCCAATGTGGTTAGGTTGGTTCCAAACATGTTTTCTCAATTTCATGGACACCTCAAAAATATCTGGTGACAACTCAATCATTGATTTAAATCTGGAGTCATTTACCAAGACCATAGCTTTTTGGCGGTTAACAATCTTGACATCAGAATATTTTGTACAATTCGAGATAGTTTTACCTATACAGGAATTTGCAATGTCTTTATAGAACTGCCCCAGTGGCTTCTGGGACGGGTCATCGTCAGCCCGTCTTCTAGCCTCGGTTATCGTATCTACAAGAGAATTGAAACATTCAATGGGTTCAAACTCGATAGCTTGAAATACCTTAGTAACGATTAACCCGTTCTCGAGATACCACTTCAATAGTGGTGTTATTAACAATGTTTTTGTGGCCTGCAGAGTAGCGATCAAGAATTTCCGTGGCCGTTTCAAAAAACCATGTTGTTCAGCAAATGCTTTCATGTACGGGCCTATATCATCACGACTTACGTAAGCATGTTTGAACAGGGGACAGAACTCACTAAAATGCTCCTTGAGGTGACTAGGCACATGAATATCGACCTCAACGGCCCCAAAAAATTGATCTTTTGACACCAACTCTAAGAGTTTCGAACTTGAAAGGACCCGACATTTCACCATTTTACTGGATTCGAGAGTTTGAATAAAGGCAGCTATATCACTTCGTTGGCGCATAATGACCCATTGACATTCTGTGATGTACTCCAATTTATACCCCACTTTTTGAATATACTGGATTTTACGCTGCGTCGCGGCCCAGCGGGCTTGACGATCCGGGCTGGCTCCCAACTCGCAGCCGTGACCGTGGTGAAAACATCCAAACAGCTCAAGTGCAACAGGCCCTTGTGGGGTCCTATAATACCCATCAATACAAATCTGGAGCAGGCCGATACGATGCTCAGGACCATTGAATTGATGTTGGATTTTGACCCCCCGACAGTGCGCAATGTAGCTTAGCCATTGGTGAGCCATTTTTCCATAGAGCGGTGCCGTTTTTGTCCTGGAGAATAGAGTAAAATCTTCATTAGGTGACCACAGACAAGGATAGCCCCCCGGTAATCGTGAACGAAGAGTATCCAAATAGAGACAGTTGGCGTCGACCCCTAGCACCTGTTCTACAGGTAGAGCGTTATCACCATAGATTTGGGGTTTGATTTTTGTGACTTTAGCCTCTGCATATCGCAATGAAACAACAGAAAGCCCGCCACGTAGATTTTCCCGTATCAAGGTGTGTATATGGCTATACTTTTGATTCAACAAGGTAAATACAGGTGGTATGCTATTAAACATAAACCGTGATGCCAGAGACGGCAATGATATACCGTCTTTACTCATGTCAATTGAGTAACGAGCAAAGAGTTGCTTGTGCTTTGTGAGGGCCTCCAGTAACGGCCCGACATCTAAACTGACATAGAAAGATAGATAGTCACGAAAAGTAGTCATTTTATGTTCTGCCCACTTTGATTGACACCAAAGATATTGCTCATCTGTTATATTAGACCGTTTCAGTTTGTTATAGAAATGTATGTGGTCTGGGAGAGATTTTTCATCCAATACCGATAAATCAGTGAAATAGTTATACGGAAAAAAGGCCTTCGTTGAAGCACAGTTATGACAACGTGTGTACGCATCATAACTTGTACCGGCGCCAAGATACAAGGTCACATCCAAAAATCGAAATCGATTAGTCGACAAGGACATATACGACGTACCCCTCTTAACAATACTGATAGGGTCTGATAAGTACTCCACCAGATATGGGATAATCAAAGGTATATCATAGCGAGACCCATTGAAAGAGAATACAGGTAATTGACTCAAATAATTCAAAAAACGATGTTTCAATAAGGTTGCCGGGCTCATACGCTTGACATCCGGCTCAGCGGTATGCATTTCTTGAGCAATACAATCTAATCGCTCCAACACGTCATGAAATTGTTGACATAATGACTCAAAACAATCACTTTGGATCAATTCAAAACGTGACATCATTCTAGCAACCAGCGCCCCAGGGTCGCCATCACTAATCAGTACTTCTGGGGTCTCGTACCCTGGGTAATTACATGCGAAGGCCACCGCGGCCGGGATATGATGATCTACATAGTGCACATTAGCAGTGTCGTTTGGGGTCGAGCCTTTTTGTAATATACTCTCATAGTCAAAAACCAAGTTATACGGGTAGAAACGAGATGGTTTGGGCACGATTATACCCAACTCGTCCAACGCTTCAAATATAGTAGGCTCAGGCTTGAACATACCCCCACGGTAGTGGTTAGGAATGCCTTTAAAACAATTATGACGTTTGAGATAATATTTTGAACTGAACAGGCGATGACAGGTCTCACAGCTATAATTCTTACAATATAAGTTCAAATTTTTAATATAACATGAATGTCTTCCTCCCTCTAAATGAACGTGAATTTTCAACCCCTCCCGAGCACCGTGCCGTAGTATATAACCGACCCCATCTTTCAATGTATATACACAGATGGATACTTTAAGACATGACTCGACTTTATCTAGGTCGTTCATACACACACCAGAATCAGGGTCCCCATATAAAGCGGAATATTGTGCCACCAGAGAGAGTGTTTTAGATTGTAAGTCATCACCACGATAATTACCACCACAAAGCATAACAGCGACACAGCGAAATATACAATAATGATCGTCATAGGGTACACCATGTCGATTTTTCATTAAATCCAAAACACTATGTGAATTCACAATAGACTTTGGGATTTCGATTGTACTACACCCAATTAATCTGAAGTCAGATTTGTACACGTAAAAGGTCACGTTTGTGACCGCCAAGACCGCAAATTTAGTATCGTCTCTTTGAAAGCGAGCACTCTCGAAGCCCGCGTCCAGGTCTATATCGCTTACAAATTGGTCAAAGTCACTACGATTGGCAATCATTTTAGGTGTATCCAACATAACACCAGCGTTCTCGGACGCATGATAGTATCTCAATTCGCTTGTCTCAACATTATCAAGTATGTGGGCAAAGGCGTAATTGATTCTAAAACCATACTGCTGTGAGACGAAGATGTCCTGTAGATCGTTGATGACGTCACTGGGGTTGCGGCCGAGTATACGGAAATTGTGTAGGCTGCGTATACTGTGCGGTGCGAGTGTTGAGCTGCGAATGGAGTGCCAGTTTTCTTCCACGATCTCGATCAGATTTTCAGGTATACCCAAGCTGCTTGGTTGTGCGAAATCAGACACAATTCTAACAAGGTGTCGTCGCCTAGACATTCTGGAAACAAAAAACACAGAATCAATAACAGCTAGCACAAAACACACATTAATACATATGATATTACAGCATAAGCATGCAATAAAAACATGATAGCACACCAAAACAGTTACACATTCGTATAAAATTTCATGGTGGCTCTGGCAGCTGACATCTCTTTGAGAAAGGCAACTTTCGCACGCATGATGCGTTCCAAGGGTAATTGCATACGCAAATCCTGCCCGTTCGACTGAGATAGTATTTGCGAAATTTCTTGCTCTATCCGGTTATAATCTTGAGTGAATGTTTCATGAGAAGGAAAACTAGATCTCGAAAGTATATCATCCACTTCCCCCAAAATAGTGAACATCGCTTCCGATGGGGCGATTGAGATAGCCTCAACAATGGTCGCCTTGAGGTGCTCCATCATTCGTCTACTGTATTTACCAAACCTCTCACCCCCAGGTCTACGTCTGGATGGGAATACAGGAGGTTGGGCTGGATTTTCTACATTTTCTGGAATATCATTTGCAGGGCTAATCGCATCGAGCAGGTCTACCGGATAACCACCTTCCATCAATTCTGGTATCCCGTTATCAGCCATAGTCATGAGCAAAGATTTGTGATTGTAAGCTCAATTTACACTTACTTATAGACACTGTAGCCACATGACAAGCAGAAGAAGGGACTCAACACAGTTTAACAGTGCCAGCAAAACGCGGGAAGGAATTTTATGACCCTCCACTCGCCTTTTCCCCCAACCATTTGAATATACATACAAGCCTCTTTTTTCTCTCGTGTCATACTCGCATACCCAATTTACACTTACTTATCGACACTGTGAGCCACATGACAATTGGAAGAAAGTACTTAAAACAGGTAAACAGAGCCGGCAAAATTCGGCAAGAAATTTTATGACACTCTACTTGGCTACCACCCTTTTTTCTCCAAAGCATTTGAATATAAATACAAGACTCTTTTTCTCTAGTGACATACTTACAGGCATAATTACATCATGGCATGTAAATACAACCCGTACGAAAATACTGCAACGAAGCGCAAGCTAGATATTGACTTGAAACGGGCTGCCCCATCTCATATTCCAAATTTCGACAATGCCACCAGTTTCTATGGCACGCAAGTCAGCTTCGACGGGCGTGTGCAATTGGCGTCGACCAGACGACATGGACCCAAGATGACTTATATGAAAGTCTTGATCACAGATGGTAAAAAATCTCTACCAGGGGTGATATTCAATGACAAATTACTGGACTGCATCGAAACTGCATACAGACAAGGTCATACTATGACATTCTGTAACATCAAGATCACTGCTGACGCAAGAACTGATGCCCCGTCATTAATCATTGGTCACAATTCTACTGCTACGAAGAGCAAAGCACGCTTACCCTGTCCAGAGATGGTTGAATTCCGGTACGTGTCCGCAGAAGATATCCAAAAAGGCTTGTACGATGACAAGATTGTTAATTACAGAGGTCTCTGTATTGCCACGGATTCTGAATCCATTGGCACAAACTCGGAGAGACAGCTACATTCATATGCACTAGTGAATGGTGACATTTCTGTTGATCTGAAAAATTGGGGTATTATACCGTTATTCACTGCTGACAAATACTATGATGTCACCCATCTACGTGTACAAGTCCGATCTGGCAAACGTGAGCTGTTCTTACAAGACTATTCGCGTATTTGTAAAGAGTGAACTGTTTCATGTATGAAATAAAAGAAACATGTGATTATTTTGTTTACACTATCAGAGATTAGGGTTGGTAAACTTTCTAACCTGCCAGAATACATCATCTTTCAATATCATACTACTAGCTATCGTCTCGACTCGGCAATCTCACACGAGCGGTATGGAAAAGAGGTTATCAGATTGTAAAACCGCGTGTTTGTGAGAGCACTATACGGAGTGATAATTAAAACAGAGCGGGACAGTACCACAGTACATTAACAGGGGGGAAAATCGGCGTGATACTTAATCAATACTCAACTCTCGCTTCCAGTATAGTGACCAAGCGACGGCCGAGACCAATGTCCAACGTTTTCGAACAAAGAGAATAATTCCTCGACCCAGCGGGGTGTATTGCAGGACAAAGGCGCTGTGCATGTCTACGAGGCGACATGACTGATTTCGAAAGCGAGATTGTCGCTCCTCGGCACAGCAGGGTGGATCACAAAACAAAAGGCGCTATGCAGTCTACGCGGCCGCATGTCTATTTTCGAAAGCGAGATTGATCATCGTTAAATGGGTCTTGGACAAAAGCAACGATAGCAGCGCGTCGTATAATACCCGAGCTGAGTAGTTATAGTATACTATAAACCTGATCCTCACACCACCGACGAGCCGTAACCACAATTCTAATACCGCGACAATCCATACACAATTATACACCATACCGAGAGCTTTCAAGGTATCTGTCGACGGGCTTCGATCGATTGTCGACACGTGATCCGTGCTCTGTGACCCGTAACAATAGCGGGGTTTATTTACATGGATATTCTTTCCTGTCCTCGAGAACTCGAGTTGACACGTATATTTATAGACATAACAGATCATTTCTCCCGTTACATCTTCGATCAATAACAAAGTAGAGTACGATTCCAGTATGACACAGCCCGTAGGCGTCACTCTGCACAGACAAACGTAAGTAATCGATACTCCACTTTGGCGTATCATCTGGCCGGACGCGCGTTGACAATCCACCTAAAACACGAGCCGGGATCTCACACTCGGACCCGAAGGAACAAATACTATACTGTTGTTGTTCACGGGGAGATATAAAAATTATTAGTAAGTGTATACCAATGAAATTAAAAGACAATCCATTGATGTTCGTGGGAAAATGTAATAAATACTATCAAATACATAATACACAAGTCTCGTGTCCAGAAGTCAGGCGAGGTAGAATCAGGAGTGGAAAAGTACAAGTAGAAGTACTCAAGTCTCATGTCTGAGTACAAAGGTCAATCCAGATTCTTTGTTCGTTTTCTCTCTAATTATTCCCCTTTTTTAATTGCCGCACAGTCAGAAGGGAAATCCCCTCGAGTATTGCTGCAGAATTGAGAATGAGCTAATTCTTTCACTATCTTTCATATTCATAATTCTTGTTTGTTTAAGTTAAATCGTGTTTTGGCACATTCCGCCCATTTATCAAACTACTTGCGCGATCAGTTTGTTCCGGCCATGGTTCAAACAAATTCACGGCATTCCGAGTCCACTCGAGTCATCTTCATTTTGCCATCGAGTTAGCCCGAGTCTGAATAGTTTTAAGAAAGGTCGCGTCCAATCCCCACTCACAAATTTCAGTCACGAATCGTCTAAGGGTCAAGTTTTGTCATCATGAATTGGAAATGTGGCGAAATAGTGAATCTTCCACTGCATGGTAGCGTTTGCAATTGATGTGATGGTGAGGTTTGATGAATAGTTTCAGGCTTTCGGCACAATTTTCACTTTATAACCTGAAAAGATATATATGTGACACTTATATATTGTCAAACTAATAAAAATATAAAATGTCGTTGCGGGCCGCACAAAATGCTCTGGCGGGCCGCATGCGGCCCGCGTGTTTGAGACCTCTGGTATAATGTATAGCCTCAGTCTATATTTATCAGTCAAAATAGAGAATGGAATACGAAACCTCAAAAACGAATTGATATGAGCCCACCTCTATACATCCGTGAGATACAATTTAAGCCTACGCCGAGGGTTGGCGAATAATACAACCTTATAAACTATATAAAGTTCCATTAATATCTTACAAGAGGTTTGATTAAAGTGAGTAACGACCGCAATGAGCAGTCTATAGAACAGAGAGAGATACTTTTCCATCAAATCACTTTACTACTGGAGTTTACGACAGCGTATAAGCTATAAGCTGCGATCACTTCGTTTTGGCGGTCAATTTATTTGTGATAGAACAATGGAGGCTTAGTAAAACGCATAATCAATGAGTGATTGCTCACGCGCACGTGTTATTCCAGCGTTTCGCGCACAATCCGAATGTATGCAAGATCGGCCATTCTTTCGACTCCGCGACTTGATGACTTGAAATCGACTCGTAAATATTGCTTCAAATCACGAGTCAATCCACATTTGTTAAACGTCGACTCAAGTTAAGTCACGTCATTTTTGCAAATTGACTCGAGTCAAGTCAAGTCATACGAAAAAGGTGGCTCGAGTCAAGTCATGACTCGAGTCACCCCAACACTAGTATTTACCAACTTCCCAATCGCCAGATCACCACGCTCAAGCCTATACCTATCACTCGGATTGACTGCACTGGTCTGGGTCACCAACATCGTCATCGGTATTGAACTAGAAGCTATACTGAGCTCAGTCATTTATGGTTCTTAGGGTGTTGTCGCAGGGGATGCTTCTGTGCTCTTGAACTGTGCCGCCCTGTTTGTGACATGAGACCTTATGCTTCTGCAATTACAAAGTTGTAGTGATGGCGCAGCAACCACAAGGGCTGCTCGAGATGCGTAGTCCCACAGTAGTTAATTTATAGAGTGTATTTGGTCCGCAAGTGGTCCTACGGCTGTGTGATGGAATGGGACCATATAGCCTAGAAGTAATCGAAATGCGGTCGTGAAGGGCATCAAGGTTGGACCCCTGAGATAGACCCTATCGCGTAATCGTACGTTGAATTACACGTTCTCACAGCTGGGAATTATATTGGATTTGTGAATATTTTCAAATATGCATAATTGCATATGTGTGGACTGTGGATTCATCATATATATTCAATTTGGCAAATACGGCATAGGCCTATGTTTACGGAGGAATGGTGGATAATTTTGGAACATTCTTTCTCATCTCATAAGTGTCAAAATTCCCAATAAATCAATTTTTGGCGGAGTAAGAGCACCCGGCCTTGGGTGCGCCGGTGCATATTAGGTGGATCCGATATGTTTCGATATAAATTAACTGAGCCATGTTCCGGATAAAACTTTCAAATAAAATTCCAGAAATAAGTAAATGCATATGTATTTGTAAATTCAAATGGAATATAAGTATATCGATGGTTATTAAGACAGCAACACGATCTTGATGTGACGGCAGACGCGTGGAACTGTTCGTCACGACTTCTCATTCTTTTGTTGGAATGTTTCGTCATAACTTTATGACTCATACGCGTTTAAATCACGTGAATTCACGTCGCTAATTTCTTGCGGTCGCTCGTCCCAGGCCATGCCGGACGTTGGCGTAATGCGGGTCTACACTGCCATGCAGTGCTTTATACAATGTGCACTCTATGCAGATAAACTAACAAGTGTATCAAAAAGCTGTAGTCGTAGGCTGTCCTTTTTACATCCTCCTATATACGTTACATTGTACTGTACAGTCTCACGCGGATGAAAACAATGAAACGGTTCATTGTTATGATTATGATATGCTGTACTTTAGAACACAAATTCCTGCTCGGGTTCGTGAAATACCAGAGTCACGAGCGTGTCCGATTGCAAAGAATGTTGCGTAACTTTCTAGCTGTTATGCTCAGAAGTTGAACAGTACGTGTAATACGTCATCGTGATTTCCTTAACCATCTAGCGCTATTTGTTGATATCATTTGATGTGGGAAGTGGAAATCTATTGACACATGAATAGCTTTCAACGTTCAGTTTAATTTATCTAACTCAAAACCGATGTCGTCATCAATGATAGGCCTACATACCATTGTGAAATTGTTGTTCTTGGTCGTGCGATCACGATGCGCTTCTAAACAACGGATTACGTGACGTCGGCCTGAAACGATCGGTTTTCAAAAAAATTAGATAGCAGAAATATATGCAATAGAATACAATAGAAACCGTAGTGTACTCATCATGTACAATATGTTAACATATAGTTAAAGGCATCGAGATAGCAACAGACACGGGACTTAGTCAGATTCGGAAGCAAGGCACTAGTTGATCGTAAGAATACTATCCCCGTTTTGAAAATATTCATAGCCCCTGTGACTTAGACTGCCGATTTGTAAAATATCTTCAAAATTACTGAATTCACTTTGCTGCCTAACTTTACTCGAGTGTAACCAGAAAGCTTAGTTGTACCGTAACGAGCCTATAGTTACTTGAATGTTATTAGACTATCATCAGACGACGTGGGAAGATCATCATCGACTGTATGAGCTTTATATATGATAAGGGGACGAACGCAGATCACAAGTATTCGAATAGGTCCGTATAAGAAATTTCGTATGTCATTTGTTGGTGCTGAATACCTAACTCTGTGAGTGCTTGTTTCCTTGTAAGATTTGTAGGCTATCGCGATAATCGTCAAGTGCAAGTAAGTTATACTGTTTGCCTTGACGATATTTCTACAGATTTCACCATGGTTGGCAGCCGCAACGAGCTGCTATTTACTATATATATCGCCGTGCATTGCTTCAACCGAAAAATGTTCCGATGCTGACATGCGGTTCAATTTCCGCAAGCTCAATCAGTCTGTGCGTAAAGTAGTAAACCATCGAGTCGCTCATGACAAACAGTTAGCCCTACGTTTACCGTTCACCAATTACCTAAACGAAATACCTCTCAGCGTATCAGTTGAAGTAAAATAGAAATAGGTCGTTGCGTCGCGATGGCACAAACATTGTTTCTTTTCAGAATTTAACGTTGCTGAGAATACAGCCGAGTTGGCAATTTATATGGAGTCAGCCTAACGCTTGATACGAGCTACGAGCGATCTTGTTGGCCTAAGTTTAAGCTTTGTTCAGCTAACTGCGTGCATTCGTGTTTGTCAACAACAAACGATGAATTCCTGTGTTGCATTGCTTCGACTTTTCGGTGTCTTCATCGCCGCTTTAGTTGTTATATGCGCGATAAGAACTTTTGCTGTGATATCATCGAGCGACCGTAAATTGAGCCCTTGCTCTAAAGTTGAAGGTGATGAATTCATAGAGCTTACAGAAAGACGATGGAATGCGTTCAAAAAGACTTTGACATTCAAGACAATTTCGCGGGAATCTGCGCAGTTCGATATAGAGGAATTCCAAGGTCTTCTGAAGCACATTATTGGAGGTAAACCACTCGGTATTGCGTAAGTATTTAGACTGTAGAGCAGGGGTGTCAAACTCCAAATCCACTATTTTGTTTCCAATGGAATATTTCATTATCAATATTGTACCTAAAATATAATGGCAATGCTCTATTGGGAGAGCATTATTCGCAAACAATGAGTTGGGAAATATACTATGATTGACCGATTGAATACAGTCAAGACAGTTCGTCAGCCCCCCCCCCCCCCAACGTTGGTCTTGGAAACACCCATTGTGCGATCAACCAAACTTCTGGTGGGGAACTTATATTCGAGCGAGCCGCTAATAAAAATAAAAATCCATGACTGCATTTTGTGAATAGTATTGGTAATACTCCATATTTAATGTTAATTTACCCTGTATTGCGTTGTGAGGAATATAAGAGGTTTAACTTTTCGGTTCATGTTTTCTGAGCGTGAATTATTTTACCTTCTCGGCATTTGGTGTCGATGTCGACGGGCTGTATGTTTGACGCCCCGGATGTGTAGTGTACTCGTGTAGAGCAGTGGTCCCCAAACTTTTTAAGCTTGTGGCACACTAGCAAATTTATGAAACGTCCGCGTCACACTTACGAGAGCAGTAACGTTGCCAAAATTATTCTCACGTGTCACTGCGATGGGTGTTCTCGTTTGTACGAACGAACACGGCTGAAGTGAGGTTGCATTGTTACATTTCCAACCAGTCTCTCTAGTTAACGCTTTTTATGTCAGCCAAAACAGCAAAGCGATGTTAAGATAGCCATGGAAATGCAAATGGCAATATATTTTGATTGCTTTGGCACCGATCATGGAAGCAGACAGCCAAAACTCCTACAACGTCTTCACGGAAACGGCGTTTTAAAAACTGGTCGTTTCGTAAATCAATGCAATGCCCTATGTTATATATTCATACAGTTCCCTAAAATTTCAAAAATTTTCGTGGAACACCTGAGAATCTGTGACGGCACGCAGTTAGGGATACACTGGTGTGTAGTGTATAGGGCCTACATATAGGTTACATATATATGACCGAGCTGTAAAGGACCTTTGTGCGCGAACGCTGTACCTTTTCACAGAACATCCAACCGTGTTCTCATCAAAAATTGTAACGTACCAGTTTGTGGCCAACTACAGTCTTCTAATCCATGTCCAAGGCAAGAACAGAGACCTACTGCCCTACATGGTTGCTGCCCATCTCGATGTAGTTCCTGTCGTTGAGAGTCAGTGGTCTGTCGATCCATTTAACGCTACTGAAGACGCGGAAGGAACTCTCGTTTATGGAAGAGGAGCCCTCGACGACAAAGGCAGCTTGATGGTACGGTACACTTACAATCTTACAAATACATTGTCACACATTTACTGTAGGTCTACGATACAGGCCCAAAATCGACCCGTTAATATTGTACAATGCATATATTCAGGAGTTTTCCGCTCAAGTTACCACACAAATCTCAAAAGTCACGCTAGTATTTTGCCAGTAGAAACAACTTGTATTTAGACTTGAAGGAGGTGTTCATACTCGAGCTATTGCAATACATGGCACGAAGAGCAATTATATACTATTATTGTTGCATTGTAGTTCACGAAGTATGGCCTTGCAATAATACCAATTCAGAATTGGATGTATTGCATTAAATGCCCTTTAGGTCATTATTGCACGTGTAAGTCTGTGGACGTTGCCCATACTGTATTTCATGGTTCGACGAATAAAAGAATTCTCTCTCTCTCTCTCTCTCTTAATCTCGATAAAGAGCAATAAATCAATCAATCAATCAGGTTTATTAATATTTTCATCGTTTCAAAACACCACAAGACTGCGATACAATGAAAAGATATGAAGGTGTCGAAACAACTTGGAGTAGCCATAAGATCGGACACCCACCTTAGCCTAGGCGAAGTAAATAAGAGGCATGCACACTGAATGAAAAGTAATGCAGAGAATATAAAACGCAAGCGACAAAATGAGGTGGCATGTGGCGGAGGGCGAGGTCGTTGTTAGGTCGTGGTCCGGTAATCCTGAAGACTGGCTAGTATTGATTTAGAAGAAATTGCTTGTATTTCGACTTGAATGCGGACATGCTCGACGACTGTCGGATAGCCGGCGAGATGCTGTTCCACAATTGGGGTCCGCCATACTTGATAGAGCAATGCGTTTTCTTGTATTCAGTCCTGATCATATGGTAGTTGTTCTTCGTTGACGCGCGTGTGCTGTACTTGTGCGCTTTTGTCTCCGAGGTGAAGTAGTCGTTGAAATTTGAGAGACATTGACCGCAATGGAACTGATACATAAACTTGGCAATTTCTAGCTTCCTCATATCTTCTAAGTTTAGAACACCAAATCTTTTGAGAAGCGATTTATCAGTTGCACATCCAGGCCCCCAAGGGGCTTTGGCAATGATACGGATGATCCGATGTTGAAGTTTTTGCAGTGGGTCAATTGTATCCTTTCAGGCAGCACTCCAACAAAGAATTCCGTATTGTAACTTTGATAGGAATAGAGTCTTGAAGAGTATCAACAGCACGCTGACTGGCAGAGTGTAGCTAAGGCCGCCAAATAGACCACATACCTTCGATAGATACTTCGATACTAGAAAATCTCACAGAATCGTCGATCTCAATCAGGAAACTGCTCGAAGTGTCGGTTGTAGGATATCAACTGATGCGCACAAGCACACACACACACACTCACACACTCACACACTCACACACTCACACACTCACACACTCACACACTCACACACAATGTATACGTACAATTGTACATAGTTCAGATATACATATAAGCTCGTATCGTGGCTACATGAACTCGGAGGCTGATGACGCTCTGTCGTCCCTGCTGTTGCGACCTTGCGAGTCCAACATGCTGTGTCGGATCTTGTGGGTTTGACGGTCAGCGTTTCGGATCACCCCTTTGCCCGTAATCGACTATTGCAATCGAAGTGTACTCGAGGCAGAATCGGCTTCTCAGGAATGGTCAATTCGACAGACAACACTTTCCATCTTATTTGTTTCTGAAACTCGTGCTACGCCACGTTCCGATCAATATAAACTTACTATTATAGGGTCGGAATGAAATTGTTATTTCTTATCGCCATGAGATGCATTACTGAAGGAAATTTTACAGAAATAATCTATTTGCATCCAACACCTTCTCCACACAGGCTCAGTTATCTGCTTTGGAGAGTTTTCTCAAAAGGGGTCGGATTCCAGAACGAAGCTTCTACCTCGCCTACGGACACGACGAAGAGGTAATTAATCAATCAATCCAGCATACAGGCCTCCCTTTGAGAATTTTACCAAAATTTAAAAGCGCCTGTCCTGCTGCTAGCATATAAATCATGAGCTTGTATAAATGTATGGCTACATATAGTCACAGTGGGAAAATGTTGTAACAACCTCTGGTTTACGAGAGCGGGGGTGTCACTGAGCTAAGATGCTTGCAAATATTTCGAGCTTCCGTATAACTTATAGCGAAATAAACATTCAATGATTTCATTCCCAACTTGATGTCCAGGTTATGGGAAAAGTTGGTGCTGTTAACATCGCACGCACTTTGAAACGACAAAGTGTCGACAAATTGCATTTTGTGATCGACGAAGGCATGTTGGTGCTCAAGGACATGCTACCGGGAATTAAACAAAATATAATTTCGTAAGTAGATCTTGCTTTAGCTATACATCTGTGAAATGATTGTGTGCGTTTACAACATCCCGATAATGCAATGTTGCATGATTGCAATGCACTTTTCGCATTAGCAAAGCTATGTGCAAATGCACCGATGTCTGTGATCTTTGTCCGGACATGAAAGTAGAGTTCCTTACTCGCAACCTTCTAGTGCTGCCGGAGTTTATAATGCCACTCGCCGAGTTCACCTATAATATTAAATGTAACGTTCGCAAATTTAGATGACAAAACACTTTGCAGAATCGGCGTGTCGGAAAAAGGGTTTTTGAACTTGAACATATCTGTTGAATACACGGGAGGTCATTCATCAATGCCAAACAAAGAGTCTGCTGTAAGCATCATGGCGAGGGCTGTGCACAGGTAAGGTAATCATCAGATCTAATATTTGAGATCAGAGCGAATGTGTTAGAAACTAAACCATGCAGGAAAGTAACCTATTGATATAACGGCAATCTGGTCCAAACTGAAATTTGCAATGTGCTTCAGCTTCGGCCCACTGGTGAACCAAATCTTATCTTAATTGGTTTGAAGTCCTCAGCAAGCTGTTACATTTACATTGATACGATAATTTTATGACTAAAACTGCAAGGAAGAGGGAGAGCACCCACCGGGTACGAAGATAATATTTCGAAAAGATAAATGACATTGTGACTCAGAAGAGATGCCACAGTGGCGCCTCAATGTCGTCGACACAAACCATACTTGACTAGACGTTGAGCGTTTCACAGATGTTTTCTTGCAGATTGCATACCCAGCAAATGCCGGCGCTAGTTGACCAACTGATGGAGGAGACGCTTCTGAAATTGGCGCCCGTTGCCGGATTTCCAGTTAATGCTGTGCTCAGCAACCTGTGGCTGTTCCGGGTAAACAGTGTTCATAAATTGATAGATATATCAGATACGTATGAATCCAATATCTTCACTCATTGTTATTGCTAACATAGTGTATACGGCCCTTTACCAGCGATTCTCATCGGCATCTCTCAGCATGATAAAACGGTCAGCGGGTATTTCCGTAGAATTGTTCCTGTTTCTATATATTCCGTTTTCATTTCATAACACAATGCGACAGTAACTATTATACTGCGTTTAATCACTACGGAGCTAATTTCGCGCAATATTGCTACAGCCTCTTATCACTTGGGGATTGTCCAACCACAAGACTTTACAGGGAATGGCAAGGACAACAACTGCGCCGACCATTTTTCATGCAGGTACCAAATCCAATGTGATACCCTCCTCCGCGTGGGCTGTGATAAACCATCGCATACACCCAAGGGATTCCAAAGAGGAGGTTTGTTATTGGTAATCTCTTCTTGGACAGGGACGTTTAGGTTCATGGATATGACATCCCACATTTTTTATATTAGTATTTCTAGATTATGGCCAGAATAAATCTGCAACTACTAACCAGACCTCCGGTTTCGTAGGTGTTGACACACGTCAGAAATACCATCAACGACATGCGAGTGACAATTACCGAACTGGCTGGATCTTATTTCCCATCACACCCGATATCAGCATTCGACCGAAAGACTTCGTTGCAGTACCAAGTAATTGCGGACACAGCTGAGCAACTGTTCGAAGGCGGCATCACAGTACCATGTGAGTGAGTCGGAATTATGGGCTCTTTTCTCGCGTACAAATGTCGGCAGTCATATATGGTGTTCAACTACAGCAATTTTTAGTATTCAAATATTGCCCGTTACCCGCAATGTTTGGCTAACATCATCTGATGAGTGGTACCGGTATTCATTGCCATGAAAATGGTAACTATCAATAGCAATCACTCATCACTAACGCAGTGACAATGCTAATAAGCGTACAAAGAGTACGGAAGGGTTAGATAATATATTATTTGTGGGTGTATTGTATTTATAATTCTTATTTCATCAAACTCACATCCAACATCGCACGGGTTGCCGCCGTTGCAATGTAGTGTAATTCGACTGAGCTGCATATATGACTGCAAAATATTTAACAAAACCATTTTTCAGCTCTGATGGTTGCCGCAACTGATACCAAGCATTACCTGGACCTAAGCGATAACATATATCGGTTCAACCCAGTACTGGTAGGACCCAAGGATCTTGCATCGTAAGTAAATAGGAGACATTGCTGTAGCTTACTCACTCTATACTCAGACCACATGAGAGGTATATTGATAAGCACTCACACTGGCCAGATGCTATTCTTGATGAAATGAACGTATGCCTAGTCCGAATTGAGGAGTCATTTGAACATTTCAACATCATAATATTGACCACGCTTACTGCAGAGAAATGCGTCCGCGCGACCCTGTTTGTGTGACAAAGCACCAATACTTATGGAGATTATAACTACTGTGTTCGGTTTATATATTCCAGTATGGGTGATTACAAGAAAAGATGACCAATTCCACCCCTTGGATATATACGAATATATAAGAGTTCATGTATTTGACTCGTTTTCACTCATTGCAATGGATGTGAAAGCAATATTTTGTACCGCAGAAAGTGCGATTACTTATTTGCACTCTATTCTATAAGGTGGGAATGGGATAAATACTGCTTTTACTTTAAAGTGTACTTGGTCATGCGATTTTAATGAAAATCCATATAAGGACCATTTCCGTCGCTATTTCAGGATCCACGCCGAGGACGAGCTCCTAAGCAAGGATAATTATCAGAGAATGATCAATTTTTATTACCATCTATTTATTAATGCTGACAGAACAACGGTGCGCGAGCTACGACACGAGAATCACGAGCTGTGACGACGTTTCCTGCCTCTTTATCAATATATTGTTTAGATTAATTTTTGATTGTATCGACGGATCCTGCATGTTTTTTTTTAATAACACCTGTTTATCACCGTACGGCAATTGTATGTGTCAGAAATTACGAAATGACCTGGAATGTTGATTATTGCGGTCTGTAAATGCGCTTAACAAAATTCGAAATATAGAAAAACGTTGTCACGGTGATGCGGTACGCAAAGTCACGAACGGCATATGACAACACACAGTTACATAACAGAGACAAATCTGTTACTTTATAACCGATTTTATCGCTATGGTCAATAAGATATTGGAACTGACCGAACGTGTCAGACAAAACAAAAAGAAAAACTTGTGTCCGTGAGACGCACGCAATTCTAATCTTTCATTTCTTGACGGGGCGCATCATTTTCCTCTACTGCATGGTGCATTTGTACTGTGGGGCTCAGATTGCAAGGACAGGACTATTCGGCACAGGCCATTTAGGTGCCTATGGACATTACGGCGGGGCAAATTGATAAATTCCCTGTCCGATGCTGTTTCTTCAAAATGGAATCCGGATCCAGGCTCGTCCGCTAAATTGCGAATCTGGCTTCGACCAAAAGTGAAAAAAAAAATCCGGCGACATCCGGTCCATGGACTCTCCACGCCCGCTTTAATCGAGGTATACCTATATATCGTAGGTTTAGTTAGGCCAACATATTGCGGTCATATTAGGCCAAGGTTTTCTCGGCATGTTGGCTGAAACTTCATATGTTTAGTGTGGCGCATATAGGTTGCATAGGCCTACCCTTAAACTAAAGCGTATATCAAGGGCATCTAGGATCTAGCGATGTTAGAAATATACCGTTTCCTCGCAAGTGTGACGGAGGTAGTCAAAGCAGCCAAGAAAGCTACTTAAGTAGAAGTAAAAGTAGCACAGCATAAATCTACTAAGTACGAGTAGAAGTAGTCCTTTTAAAATAATCCTGAAACTACTTGAAGTAGAAGTAGCGACGCAAAAATCTACTCATGTAAGTTGTGAGAAGCAGTCGTAAATACGCTCTCATGGGCTGACAAAGGCCGGAAACTGAACCATGTGGAAGTTACAGAGAGCTGGGATCGTGCTGCTCAGTACAAAGTTTATACACATAATAATTAGACCGCATCGTGGGATCCAAATGATAGTGTTGCTTTGGAGAAGCGCCAGGTAACTTTTGCTTACCCCACAGCTCCATTTCAGATAATGTCATGGAATTGTGCCCTCCGCCGTAAGGCCCGTAGGCGAGGCGAAAAGCAATACACGGCATTACCGATTTGCGCGATGATTTTTACGTGAAACAACAATATGGTAGCTCGTAATAGGCCATTTAAATGTTCGATAAATCTTACGAAAACACTCTACTTACGTGGAATTGCGAACTAATTTAGGGACCCCTTCAATCTTGGGGACCAAATTGGGGGTTTGGGTTTCGGCAATTATTGTCTCTGTTTATCTACTTCCACTGCCACGGATTTATTAGTAAATTGCTGTGGCGTTTTTGCTAGTGCATAGATAGTTTCATATCCCATTTCATGTGTTCAAGTTACCGTTATATATGACTAAAATTAAATTGCGGTCGATAAAATTCTGCATGATGAATATTATTCATCGTGAACCAAATGTTGCTGTGGGAGAACATTATGCGTAACGCTGCAACAGAATCAATTAAACGCCTGTAATAACAAGGATGGCCCAACTGTGACGAGATAAATGACAGTCAACCGACATCGAGCGTCGCTATCTGCATCATATGACGAAAACATAGTTTGTAGGTCAGTAGAAATATGAAAATCTTCCACATACGCATCAGCATTCAGCATTCAGCAACACTCAAGCATTGTATTGAACGAGTAGCTAAACTACAACAACAGTGAGCTGTTGGAAGTGTGTCACGGCGTTGACGTCGGCTCAGACCGATCACGTAGCGTTCCAGGTATATAACTTGACTGTCAGAGGTGGTTTTCAACGTCGCGCGTGTATGCATCACTGAGCTATATAAACAGTATGGATATTGGATATCCACAACAACACTCGCGCCGCGTGCAAGTACAGCGCATACGTTGACATCCGATGCAAAACAGTTTTAGAAAATGCGGGTATTGCACCGAAGTCGACTCTGCTTGACCAGATCATTGACCACTCACAGTAATGGGGTGCATTCTCTTTCACCTCGTTTTAACACACGCCTACCACTGAACGTCCATCGTCCAAGACTGTAATGTCAACATCAGAGCATTACACACATTTGATTATGAAACCACGAGTCAACAAACAAGAGTTTCTGATCAACTAACATATTTCGATGTAGGCTATATCAGCTAACGACACGTCTACTTAGTGACATTTGGAGACATCGGTGTGCCACTGGAAAGTACACTGTGTTGGTGTGCATATCATTATATGTAGCGCTATACTGTGCCCACTCACACCTATTGTGGAATATCAAGTATGCATTCTGATTCGACGCTTTAATGATTGATAATAATCATTATTTGATTGAAGCTATACGACATTACTATGACTCCCAATTTTGAACGGTAATACACACATCGAAAACCGCGAAAAAATTGTGGCCCTATAGGTGTAGAGCAGGTGTCATAAACTCAGAACGGGTCGCGGGCCACTTTACAAATTTCGTAGAGGTAGTGGGCCGCAAGAATGCGATATCGAGACTAAATATGCCACACAGTTGAGCAACCACGTATTTAAAACGTTACGTCAGCACAACGCTGTGCGATGGGCATGTGGTTACCACAAAAGAAGTAATATTTTATTAAACATGGAGAAATACAACAAGAAATATCATGATGATCAACTTCATTTTATTTGGATTTAATATGAGCTGCGCACGATACCTGACACTTTTCAGCGACTAGGGAATCGATATTGGGGCTAGCGGGACACGGTTCTGTCGCCGAAAGACAATCTCCTCCTCCAGCATGACGTCAAATTTTGTGATGCACAATTGTTGATATACGATGTTATTCCCGATTATTTACTAGTTGCTGACGATTACCCCTGACGGGTGTCAGACGAAAATATTCGGGTTCATTTCAATATGAACGTACTATCCAGGTGGGTGTCTGATCTCAAAGACTCAGGCTGTGTTATTTTTGCATATGCCAAAAATAGCTTGTTTTTGGCATTTTTCAGATTTTTTTTTTGGCAGTTTTGGCATCGCCAGGAACTCATATTTGTATACTCGAACTAACGATGTAAAAAGCTCTATAGTTTAATCTTTCATATCAAACGAAAGTCACAAAACGTCCATTATACACTTTGTTCCATCAAACAGCGAGATTAAAAACCGAATTGACATCGGTGTTGGAGAGTCAATTCACCCAATACAAAACTGACCGACTGCTTCTGCAATATCTAATCCAAACAGGCGATTCGATATACGGGCATAATTAATTTCCTGCATTCACACAAATCACAATACCACTTATGATAACAATTCAAAATCGTTGCTGACACGTTTGCATCACAGCCCTTCACTCGCTAACCAATGGTTAAAAATCACGAGTGGCTTTAATATTCAATATAATCTGAAAAGATATCCAACGGGCAAACAAACAAAAAACAGTGAAGGACTGAATGTTTGCAGGCCTATGGTACGCATTGATGGGGGTTACTTCCTGGCGACTGAGGCATTTTGGACTGTGTAAGTGTTTATGTTCTGTTCAATCGTTCATTGATGAAACTATATCCCTCCCTATTATTCAACGGGACACAGTCTATCAGTGATTGCACCATATGCTGACATTTTAAATAACAAGTTGAAAGTAAATAAAATTATACATACGCATTGACCTAAACGCCAAGGTGGGTGTCCGGTTAAAAGACTACTCCAAGCCGTTTCGGCACCCTCCTATCTTTTCATTATATCGCAATGTTGTGGTGTATTGATTTGATAAATCCTTTAATAGAATGATGATGAGCATGGGTCGCGCGTGTAGGCAACATGAGGTAACAAAATGCACGAGCAGCGACAACAGGAAAATGCCGATGCCGGTCCTTTTTACTTTATATGTCAACGATATCTTTGAAACCTCATCATTGGATACCACACTGTTCGCTGACAACACTGACCTCCTATACTCACGCAGCTACTACCGCAAGCTTGAATGACGTCACCCGTGATCAAACGGTCAAAGTGCATGAGTGGACGTCCCATAATAGCCTTCGGGCTAACGCTGCGAAATCCCAATTATTAGTCGTGAACTCCTGCGGTAACCTAACCGTTGACATCGCTGGCCAACCAATTTCCTACACTAAAAATGCCAAATACCTTGGTGTTTTACTGGATTCGGACATGTCCTGGAAGAGTCACAATGTCACATACAGAGTCACATACTCAAACCACAACTATCGAAGGTATGTGGTCTGTTTCGCCGCCTTAGTTACACTCTGCCAGTCAGGGTGCTGTTGATACTCTTCAACACTCTATTCCTACCAAAGTTACAATAAGGAATTCTTTGTTGGGGTGCTGCCTGCAAGAATACGATTGATCCACTGCAAAAACTTCAACATCGGATCATCCGTATCATCGCCAAAGCCCCACGGGGGCCAGGATGTGCAACTGACAAATCGCTTATCAAAAGATTTGGTGTTCTAAACATAGAAGATATGAGGAAGCTAGAAATTTCCAACTTTATGTATCAGTTCCATTGCGGTCAATGTCCCTCAAATTTCAACGACTACTTCACCTCGGAGTCAAAAGCGCACAAGTACAGCACACGCTCGTCAAGGAAGAACAGCTACCATATGATCAGGACGAAATACAAGAAAACGCATTGTTCTATCAAGTATGTCGGACCCCAATTGTGGAACAGCATCTCGCCGGCTATCCGACAGTGGTCGAGCATATCCGCATTTAAGTCGAAATACAAGCAATTTCTTCTAAATCAGTGGTTCTCAACCTGGGGGCGTGAAAGCATCTGAAGGGGGGCGCGAAGAAGCGGTCAACTGAATTTTATTTTCGCGCTTTGCGCGATTTACCTCCAATTCACGCGTGTTTCTTTCTATATAGACTAGGGTTGCCATACGTCCGGAATTTCCCGGACATGTCCGGAATTTCACTGAAAAATCTGCGTCCAGGAGGAATTTCTGAAATATGCGTAAATGTCCGGAATTTTGATGGCTGGAAGCAGGCTCAGAAGTTTTTCGTGAATCAACGTAAACAATATCATTTTCAAGCAGATTTATGCTATTCAAAATTGTTCTTGGCGCCGCGGAACATTTTCATGTGGGAAATGAGATTTGGAAAGTTTGGAAATCACCGGATGTGCAACCTGCTGGTTCATTTTATAGTAGCCTAATATATCGAAGAATCAATCTTACTGACAGAATTCTTACATAAAATTTAACAGCCAAATGCATATAGTAAGTGCCCAACAAGTTACATCGACTATCCTATGGTGGGCCCAAGATCAGTGCTTTTAAGGGCGGAAGGGGAAAAAAATACTGTTTCGGATCTGATTAAAACACATAAACAGATAGCCGCACCGACCTAACTGTATAGCAGGGCTGTCAAACACAATACTGACAGGCCAGACACGGCCCGCCAGATGATTTCTTCCGGTCCGTGGAGGAATCTATTGCAAACCCTAGCAAGTAGCAATCACCAGAGCTCACATTACAGATGGCCAAATTCATGACCTATGTCCCACTTCATTTCTGTATAGTGTATACAGTCGATGGCCAATGCTTTGCTAGTGTGACGTCATATTGGCGGTCAATGTGTTACACCTCATTTTAAAATCCGCTAGTGGGCGCTAAAGAGGGTCCGGAATTTGCTTCACAAAAATATGGTAACCCTAATATAGACCGAAATTCATATGTTTAATTCTCTCATCAACAGTCATAACCTTCCATGCCATCAAACATTCTGTTGGGGTTGCTAGCATCCCGGTTGGATTTTGTGATATGACGATAAGGGGGACGCGAAATTTTTCACTATCATGAAGGGGGCGTGTTGAGAACCACTGTTCTAAATGAATACTAGCCAGCCTGCAGGATTACCGGACCACGACCTAACATCGACCTCGCCCTCCGCCACATGCCACCTCATTTTGTCGCTTGCGTCTTATATTCTCTGCATTACTTTTCTTTCAGTGTGCATGCATCTAATTTACTGCGCCTAAGCTAAGGTGGGTGTCTGATCTGAAAGGCTACTCCAAGTTGTTTCGACACCTTCCTATCTTTTAATTGTATCGCAGTCTTTTGAGGTTTTGAAATGATGAAAATATTATTAAAAAACTGATTGATTGATTGATTAATTAACTACCCGGGTTTGATCAATCCACAGTATCCGTAAATCCAGATTTCAGTACTTGACTTTTAGGCCTCGACCCTAAGATTTTAATTCGCATTACATATATCCCTTGGACCAGGGGCGGGCAACTTCTCTAGTCGGCGGGCCGGATATAGGAAAATTAAGTACTTGGCGGGCCGGATTGCTGAATCGATACATTATTCGCCCATTTATCCACATGTACAATGAATAAATCGCATTTAATGAATGTATTTCAACGACCGCAATGTCACTTCAAATCCATTTCTCGCCAATGTAGATTTGAGAACAGCATTGTCGTACAGGCGACATCATGTCTGCTTCTCTCTGATCAATCAACACACGGTGCAAGGTGCAATCATAGTGTCCTATATGGTGTGGACACAAGCAAATCTCACGGCTCTGTGAAATCGGTCTACGTCACACTTTCCATTTGGCCAAATACAATTTGACGGTGATTTTTGACCGGCTTGCCCAGCATTAAATTTGATAAAATTAATATCAACCGAAAGCTGTAGTACTGATTGCGAAAATATAAATTTTATTCTGCTTGTGGTCCTGGAACCCACCAAAACCAGCCTCGAATGTTCCATTGTAACAGAGTTTGGTATTGTGATGCAACCATGCCGTTTGGGAGCAGGTGAGAAGCAGCGTAAACCGCAAGCTTATTGGCCATTGTTGCGCACCGATTGAGCATTCACACTCTCACTCTCGAGCGCACTTTCTCCTGAGCTGCTTAGACAGCATATGGTTGCGTCACAATACGCAACCGTTACAATGCCACATTCGAGGCTGATTTTGAGGGGTCTAGGACCACGAGCAGAATAAAATTTAAATTTTCGAAATCAGTACCACGGTAGCCTTCGATTGATACTCATTTTATCAAATTTAATTCTCGGTAAGCCGGTCAGAAATTACCGTCAAATTGCCTTTGACCAAATGAAAAGTGAGACGTAGACCAATTCCACTGAGCCGTGAGATCTGCTTGTGTTCACGCCATATAGGACACTATGGTTCAATCCTTAACTGAGATTTTGAGGCGTTCGATAAGCCAGTACCCCAAATTTACCAAGATATCAATTTATTAGGGCTGTGTAGGTGGCGAGATAACTTAGTGGCATATTCCACAGCTACAACACCAATGGGTTATGGGTTCGAGTCCGACTCCAGAATTCCTACCCAAGAGTAGGGGGTTTATCTAGGCTCCTCCTCGCCACCTTATTCGCATAAGCGGTGTCTTACAGAAGCCTAGAAGTGTGTCGTGGTACAAGTCGGCGGTTACGGAATCAAAAATATGAAATATCGGTCTGATGTAAATGACCATTGTAGTCGTCAAACCCCATGATTACCACAAACAACATTAGGGTTGAGTAGCCTACATCGTAAATGCCTATAATGCAAGTCTTCTGGCTTCGACGAACCTACGCGTAATCTCCACTCTCGTGGCCTGCGCACACACGTATATAATAACATACAGTCACTAAAATTTTACGTAGTTAGCAAATAGTGGGGGATCTCGACAGACTGGGGCCGCTATGGCCACATTATCATGTACGACGGAAAACTGTCCGCGGGCCAGACAAAATCCCGTCGCGGGCCGTATGTTGCCCACCCCTGCCTTGGACGGTAGATCGCGGCAGTTCGCCGCAGTTCGCGGAGTTCTCGGACCTCAATTTAGGAATTTAGCGTTGCACACTTGTTTTGTCGCTTCATGCAAACTCATTTTAATGCTTGTTGATGTTTCTATCTGAAACTTTTATAATAATCTATATTTTCAAAAAGCCTTATTTTTGGCATTTGAAATTTTTTATTTATGCAGTTTTGGCATTTGGTTCCCGAAATGCCAAAAATAACACGGCCTGCAAGACTACTCCAAGTCGCTTCGGCACCTTCCTATTTTTCATTGTATCGCAGTCTTGTGATGATTTGATACGAAGTTTTATGAATAAAGTTGACCTATAATTATATATTGAAGTTCTGTACCTCCAAGAATCTCCTCCATATATATACTTTTACGAAATTTCACTATGGGGCACATCAACAAAGCAAGCGGGTGTCAGGCTCACAAGTCACTACTACTGTTGCAAGTCACTGCTAGTGCGTGAGTTTGAGCCATATGTTAGGACTTCGGCACCTTGCAGAGCATTCTTTTTAACCTTCGTATGGCACGCGAGCAGTTACATATGACGTCAGAGTGTTAATTTTAAATATTATATAGACGGGGATCTACTGGCTGTAAACGTATACCGCCAAGGCATCAACCGCAGAACCGCAGAGGAAAATGTTGCGCCCTCAATTTACAATCGTGTGTGTCTCACTAATGAGCGATTTTCTGGTACACTTGCGCAATTTCAATCTATATTTTTACCTTACCCGCAATTTTGATCGGAGGTCAATAATAACTACCTGGAACAGAATGATAAATAACGATCCAAAGATGAATTATCATTAATTTTGGCGCCCGTAAATCTGATCCTGTGAGCCGAGGAAGCATAAATATGTGATAGTAATATCGGAAACTGCCAATATTATTGACGAAATTCATTCAAATTTTCGGGCTCCGCGCGACCATATATAGACCAGGGGTCTGCAACCTTTCGCATGCAGCGTGCCAAAATGTCAACAAATGTCAAAATATTACGAACTGGCGTGCCAAACATTTTTAATTTAGTCATATTTAGCGTCTCTGTACGTAATATTTGCATCATTTATATTTAATCGCGCAATGGTCGATATACTGTATAGTTGCTTTGGTCGTTTCCAAGTCCACTGTGTTCAGTACCATAGCCAATAAGTGACAGGCCCATCAATGCTGTTACGGTGATATGGCCTGATGATAAAAAATGTGCCCACTCCTGTATCGTACTAGTCGGTTTGATGTCACATTTGAGTTGGTCTGGCGCTAGATTTGTCGCTGCAGACATCCAAAGGTCGCGGTAAAGGTCGTAGCTCTAAATATATTTGCAACGCTTACACGTACCAGACGAAGCTAAAAAATATATCTCGTTTCGTGAGACGAACACGATTCCAAGTTCGCATTTCGACACGCGGCTCATTATTTTCCTCGGATGGTCTCATTTGATACGTGGGGCTCAAGCTGGGGCGCTGGACTATTCGGCTCTGATCATTTCAGCGCCTGAACAGTGAACATATCAATGTCGAACGTTTTCGCCAACATGCGGCGGTTATTGTATTAGAGGTGTTATCGCCGCCAGTCATTTTGGCATAGTATCGTAACTGAATCCCGTCAACGCATCATTACATCGTGTTTCGCATGATGTGCGTGTACGCTCGGAAACAAGCAACAGGGCTCCAAAGTGATTCATACTCCAGTGACCGATAGACCTGCAAGACAGGTTAATCGTGTTCTATTAGTATGACTCATTTTCAGCATTATTCATGGTACCGTACCGTGATTTAACCTCAAATCATACTTTCGTACTTGATTGCAAAGAGTTTATCACCGACGGGGATGACTAATTTATTGTGCAAATATGAATCGTTATAGTGCGCATGGGTCTTGTCAGGTGACATTTTGCGGGAAGCTATAGCGTATGAAGATGAGATAATATATGTCAGTTCTGTTCGCGTTATAAAAGACTCAACTACACAATAAGGGTGCTGTGCTGATTGCTGCAACGATGCTGCTACTCTTTCTTCCAGCGGGTGTCTGGATGAGCGTTGATGGTACCTTATGGTCCAAATTCGATAATACATGGAACTGTTGTACATTGTTGGTGACCATGGCCGTGACAGCACTTCGTCAGGCCCTCCGGAACGTTGGTCTTGCCCCCCCCCCCATACAGTGATAAACCGAACCCCCTCAACACGTACGGTGTTTACCACTACTTATCGTCTACATTGCCTGTCCGCTTAGTGAGTCAGCTTTTCTGGCCTAATCGCGGTAAGCGCGAGAAATTTTTATAATTCATGACTAAATCGGTCAATATGATCGGGAATTGCATATAGATTGCTATCAATTTTTTTCCTCTCTCTGCTCACGTAATCAGATTTACCGGTAGAGCTGAGTGAGGTGTGTTTGAAAAGGTAGGACCCCTCAATATTAATTAAACATATCCGGATGTATAACCGTTGGCACTATCGAAACAGCACTTCGTCAGGCCCCCCAAAAAACTTGAGTCTTGGGCTCCCATCGGATGATAAACCATCCCCATCACGCTGTTCGCTTTTGCCACGATATTATAGTAGTAGCCTACTGTTTAGTGAGCCAGCGCGAAGCGCGAAAATTTTCGATGATTCATGATAAAATCGGTCAATAAGATCGGGAAATGCTTATATATTGTTATCAATTTCTCGTCCTCTCTACTCACGTAATCAGATTTATTACCGGTAGAGCTGAGTGAGGTAGCCTATCTTTGAAACTGTAGAGCCCGTAAATAATAATTAAACATCTTCGGGCGGGCGGACCCGTTGGTTCGACTTCGTTATATTATGTTATTTCGTGACCTCATGTCTGTTATATCAAAAAATATAGAATCGCCCAAACGTACTAAACTAAAAGATCACACGATTTCAAATTGGTATTTCTTCACTGGCATATAATTTTTCCCTGCGGGATGGTATTTGTCTTGAGAGGTTCAGATTGACAAGACAGGAACATTCGGCGCCAGTCATTTAGTCGCATATGGACAATTAAACCTATATGTATTTTGTATATATAACGAAGTTTTCGGTCAGCGTAAGGGCAGTCTTTTTCGGCAAAGGTTTTCTCGCTGCCGATCGTTCTGGCACACTTCTTGGAGTCGCATGTTACATGGCCTAAAACATGGTGCATCGTGGCGCGGTAATGGAAAACGCCGATATACTCATTTCTATAAATCTTGCGTACTTTTTCTTGGGGGAAGGGTACCGAATAATCAAAATATTTGCCAACTTGAAATCGCGCGTAGCGCGAAATTTTTATTAAAAAGTTGCATGAATTTTCAAAAATAACTCAATAATTTATGCTAATTCACGAAATAATTTTGGGCCCCCTTCGAGCTCGTCCCCCAATTGAGGGGTTTGGGGGGCGGCAGTCACGGCCCTGTTGGTGACTATATGTAGGCTTAATCGCGACCTAACACTCTTCTTGATACCCCAAAGTCATATCGATTGGAGACGACGATACTGATTCATTAGGTGACGTCATAGAAGAATGAGCCATTCCGGTTACAGAAGTTCAGAATTACACGTAACAACAACTTCTTATAGTTAATTTATTCACTGTAAGCTTTTCGACTGACTGTCGTCAGCAGCGAACACGTCCGACGTCCGTGATACGGTGAATCAAATTCGAAATGTAGGAAATATTTTGTATGTGTGACGTAATAGTAACGAGAACAAACAACCACATAGGAGTGTAGTCAGTGCGGTGTGGCGGTAACACAACAAACGCTGACAACTACATTATCGGTAATGAATAAACGAAAACAACAACACCAAACATTAATGAAATCGTCCAACAGTGTATTGCTGGGTTATTGTTTCATAGCAGAATGGATTGCCCTGCATACTGCAGTTTATATTCTTACGAATTTATTAATTTCACTTATTGGTTATCATCCCAAAATATTTGCTGCGTGGAAACGGAGTGAATGAGAATTAGAAGCGCGTTTTCTCTTGCCATTGACACTACACTATGAAATGATCCCTATAAGCTACGGGGCAACAGAAACAGAAGAACTGCTTCATTTCTCAGTTGACTTTGAGTTTATTGCACATACTGAATCGAGAAAAATTACCACGACAGAAATATTCCATGTACACAAACCAAAGAAATATTTAAAAACAGCTTCTTATTTATAGTCCCAGCACGCAATATTCCTTTTCGTTGTGATACATGACATGTCGGGGTTGCAACGAATATAATTAATAATTATGATGTGGTCTATGTAATTGTGTGGTCATGAGCGTACCCTTCTTTCAATTCTATGTGATAGGATGTGCTGTTTCTTTTAGAAACTTCGGATAACATTATCTATTGGATGACGTGAGAAGTTTTTCTATATTAATCCATACTAGAGCGTAAATCTTAGATGAATACGGTTGAGTGTAACAATGAACCGATGATCCGATAATTTTTTGCTCTGTAATATAAAGTTTATATGTTCGAACATACAATTTGTCGACTCTATGCGCGGCAGCCCAGAGTAGTTTGAGAGAGCAAACAGTTGACGCGCATCCCCGAGAGTTTAATAAAACAAGAGAAGTTTAGATTAGATATTTCATTCGACTTCGTACAACTTCTCTTTGCAGTGACAAATTTTAGTAGTTGATTGATGACGCTAAGGTTGTGATAAGGATGGCTATGCATTGCTTCAAGGATATAAGGCTTTTTGTGGTTTCAATTGGAGCTCTTTTCTTTTTTGACGTAAGTATCCAGAAACATTGTACTTATGATAGAGCGATGACAAAGCACTTTGTAACATGTTAGTTCTTCGATGAGTCCGTTTTACAGCCCGTCATCTGTATTTGGACTAGCGCAAACTGTGTTTGCGGAGACATGATACAGTCAGGTGTAAGAATTGAGATGCGATAACCAACATCAATTAGCTATTTCGTGTTACATTGTATATCTCCAAGCGAATCCATGCCAGGTCAATTTCGCAGCAATCACAAATAACTCCCAACCAATCTTCGCTTGTCACAGGTACTTGCCGGAGTGTATTTTCGCAGCTCGTTCACGACGATTGAAAGAAGGTTTGAACTCTCCACGACCAAGTTATCCTTCCTCTCGGCTGCTTATCAGATAGGAAATCTTGCCGTTGTACTTTTTGTGAGTTATTATGGCAGCAGATCTCACAGGTTTGTGATTATATTTCATTATTACTTTTCGGAATAGCATATGTAATAAAACGCATAATCTCTGTACAGACCGAGGGTTATTGCGTTTGGATCGGGATTGGTCTCTCTGGGATTTTTCATAGCATGCCTTCCTCAATTCCTTGGTGGAAGATATGAATATGTCGACGCGACGCAAAGCAACAGCTCACTGCTTCTCCAAAAACCGATGTGTAACGTGTAAGTTGAGTAGTTGACAGTGGCCAGTGAATACAGCAAACTGCATTCGTACTTTTGATATAGCAGTTAAGTGTTGTTATTTGGCGCTGGGTGTAGGCCTATACGTTCAATGTCGATATTGGACGACTCAAGACTTCGCAAGTTGTAACCATTCCGGTTTGCCTTCAATTCTGGAAATTCTCCAAGCATATTTGCAGTTCGCTTCGCCTATATCTGTTCTGAATCAAATTATATTTTTCAATGTTATATATATTTGCAAATCATGCATCAATGTGCAAGACTGAGCGGTAATGATGAATTAAGTCAATATTATGTATAATCTTAGATCAAGCTCAACTATTTTCTTCCCATCTTGCACACTAACGTACAGTGTACCTGTACCACCATATTCACGTGCGCGCGTCTGACCAACGAAATTCCTCATATGATGTCTTTATTGCAGAGAAGTTATCAATGCATCTAAGGCACCATGCGAAGATAGTCAAAACACATCTGACGGAAACAATCTATATGCTTTCATCCTGGTTGGAACTTTACTAAGTGGTATGGGAGCAGCTCCCCTGCAACCTCTTGGAATTTCATACATCGACGACTTTTCGGCCACGAAAAAAGCTCCAGTGTACATAGGTCTGTGCCACATTGTGTGCACCACTCTATAGATATTCCTACGACATACTTATGCTCACACGCTAATTATTGACTCGCAGGCATTTAACACGTATAGGCATGTATAAAGCAGATGCTTACATATCATACTATCCTATATCAAGTATAATATACAGCAACAGTTTATAAAAGTGATAGGTGACAATGTGACAACGTCATTTACTCTATTAAAATTATGAAATTAAGCTGTAATACATATCTAATCTATGCAATCGCATAAAACTGAACTATATACCAACTAAAAAGTAATCAGATGGCTTTTACACCAAGTGCATCCTAATTCACTTATGAGTAGTAGTATAGATCGCTCGCGAACTAACATGGGGTTCTTATGGGCGGGGTGGTGAGGTGCCTGAAAACCGGGGGTGGTGAGGTGACCCTTATCTCTTATGGGCGGGGTGGTGAGGTGACCCTTATCTCTTATGGGCGGGGTGGTGAGGTGCCTGAAAACCGGGGGTGGCGAGCGGCTCTTATTTCTTATGGCGGGGGTGGCGAGCGGCTCTTTTGTCTTATGGCGGGGGGTGGCAAGCGGCTATTGTATCTTGTGGTCGCACGGTAACCCTTTTCAGCATAGGGATCGGTCGCACGCGGCTTCGTTGTTGGCATGTCGTACTTTCGGGTATAGACTGCAGGCGGCATGTCGTACTTTTAGCAAAAAAGGGTGTGAAATAGTTTGCTAAATCTAAGAATCCACCGCATGGTAATTAGTTTACCAGAGAACCGGCGTAGACGGTGATTCCAATACCAACAATAACCGCGTTCACAAACTAACACTCCAAATAGGTGTGAAAAAGTTTGCAAACCCGGCGATCGCTGACAAGATAATGTCTCAGGCATACGCGACTTGATGTTACAGGCATATCGATCGCTCACGCGGTGAAATTTTCGTAAGCAGTTTGTCACAGAACTTGATTTCACTCGTAAGATTTAATAAGTAACGAATAACAGACCGCTAGTGTCGGTAACTTGAATAGTGACAAATTGTCACTTATTTCTACTCTAACCCTAATCCTTTGTGAAGTGTACGCTTATTCAAAAAGGTGCGAAATAATTTTAAAATCCTACGACACTCACAGGGTAATACTTCAGACAAAGCGATCCCTCATGTCCGCTCACAAGGTAATATTTCCGTAATTAGTTTGTCACAGAGTCGTCGCAGACGGTGATTCGTAAACCACCAATTTGACACTTTCTGGTGGTCGCTATACGTTTTTGACACTTCGGAACAGTCATTGACTTTGCGTGATAAGAATCATGCGAATATTCAAGCAATGCATCAATTTGACAACTTGAAATGAAACTTGCTACACAGCTCAAGTTGATTCGTATCTGAATGTGTTAAATCGGTACAATTCTAATTAATTTGAGAAATCTTTTTAACGTGATCTTTTGATTCGACCGTAACCTGAATATTACTGACGCCGACTTTCAGTCACATTGAATTATTCACACATTCGCGCCGCTGTTTTCACACCTATAGAATCAATACCAACTATAACTCTACAAGAATCAAGAATCACAAGTATGTGCATTATACAGTTATTGTCTTTGTCAACTTGAAATCAAACTCTTAATACAAACACGCATCTTGTCACTTGTCAACTCTATCATGAAAATCCTCGAACCTGTATTATTAAGAATGTTATAGTACGACGTCGGAATCCACTCGCGAGATGTACTAAAGGTAAATTCAGATAATCCAAAATGAAATATTTGGACTTTGACATATTCTGAATTGAAATAGATTGACAAACATGACTAACAACTTTCAACCCAGTCATATTTAGAGATTATACGCGCATTGATTGGAAACAAGTAATGAAACATTACAACTCTATTCGCGACCTGTCTTTACGTTTGTCAAAGAGAGTTTCAAAAATATTACCACTATGACATCTCAACATTTAACATCTTACCATCAATAAAAGAGTAAAATACAAAAACCTTGTCAAGTCAATCCGTTTGTAACTCGCCGAACCAAAGCAAAAAGTGTCCATACGAAAAGTAGACAAGACTACGCGAGTAATCACTACAACCCACAAACATATCATGTTCGGTTTTAGGCATATACCACCAACTCGTCTTTTTTGTTCAACTGTAAAAGTCGTTACTATGCCGCAAGACAAAGAAATTACTATGCGGTATATTTTGTAAGACAAAAGTAATTACTTCTCGGTGTCGGCGACTTGGGGTTAACATAATATATTTGAGTATACGACATTTGAAAGTATGACCATCGTAGTTTCTTACAATCGAACGCAGGTGTTATATCGAAAATTATCGTGATGTAAACATAAGGATTGTCACATTGATTTGACATATGAGATTTTGTAATAGTTGATCATTACTTTATTATTAAATTATTTGTGTTAATTAGACCCGGCATTGTGGTAAATGTTACGACAACAACAAACTTTCCAGTACCAATGTTATTAACATATTAAGCTGTAAAACTATGTGTGTCTGAAATGTTCTTGATAGGAAAATTACTCCACCTTGGTAAAAATCACTCTGCGTATCGCGGATATCAGAAAATATTACCAGTAACCAAGACTAAAGATGAAACGACAATATCGGTATTATTACATTCAACAATCAGTACAATTATTAAAATCTATCGTTTGCGATAAACAACACTAAAGATGTAATAATTCCAGTATTCATTCATTGAACATCCGATACAAAATGCTTTATTATCCCGATTCCCAACGGGTAATTGAAACGACTAAGTGTAGAATCAGTATATCACAATATCGTTACTATTGAATCCAACGATTTATTGTCGGAATTTGCGACAGAGAATTGAAACATATACACTTTACAGAGTATGAAAATATCACTTTGAGTATCGAGTACCGTTCGAAGCTAGCGATCAATTCTTAATCATTTCTGTAACTCCCCATTGTGCGTGCTAAATGTAAAATATCGCGAGGTTATACACTCTAAGACTTTGATTATTGTAAAAGTAAATTGTGATATGTTTGTTAGATGCATCCAATTCAACTAGAAGTGTCTAGTGCCCAACACTCGTAATATCAAAAAGTACTTGCTACACTGTTATTTGCTAAACGTGTTTTGCATTGTTGTTCATTTCTAGTATTGATTGTTTTTGAACCCTCAAATAATAATTCCCGACATGGAACTAAGCCGCCGAAAGTCGTTACCATCACAAAGAAACAATTTGCACGATGTTTACTAAATGTGTCCTATAGTTAGGTGTACTGGAATTATTTGTAAAACACACACACACACACACACACACACACGATCAGAGAAATTGGAAATTTTTCCGTTGTCATTCGCTAAAGTAAATGTCATCACAATACTCTGTCACTAAAAGACGTTACTTGGACGTGCTTGAATTCTAGACATAGTTCTGATTTACCCAACACAAGACCCAAGGACAACCCTAGTTTCAGCCGAACACAGATACAAAATAATACTTGTTGTGTTGTTGCGGCATCATCACTCAACAATATCACCCTCAATACAAATGATGTTTATGTGTAACATGCTATTGATTTGAACCACACCCACCTGACGGAAGAGGATTTACTCAATCTTTACAAAATGGATATTGATCAACATCACATCACTGGATTGTATCTGTTTCGCTGGATACGAGTTATATTAGTTTAACAGTAAACAAATTTCACCCTCTTGGATTATGAACTCAATGCGTTAGCAGTCATTCAATATTTTGTTTGTGTCAACTAGTTACTTGGTATGTTACGCCACAACTCTTACAAAAGTACGAAAGATATTTACATCACACAAAGTAATCAACTTTACTCGATATTTTCACATTACGAAACTAAAGAATGGTTGGTTTGACTCTACAAACTGTTTCGTTACCTCAAGACCTTTATTGTCTGAATGGTTGTTCATGTGTCTTAAGAACCAAATAGTTCAACACAGCACTAGTACCAACAGAAACATCTGAGTTGTTTACACAAAAGTTTGTATGCGTGCAGTATGCGAATACCATGTGTAAGTCCAGCACAATTGTGGTATCCATCCGGGTTTAGTTAACACAATTTACGACACCGAGGTCACCTCATCTTTCGTAAGACAACAAACCAACCAAGGTTTCAGGATATTCCCATGTCATAGCAATAAATCAGCTACTCCAACAACAGAGTACATATGTTTTCTAGTTACGGTGCTTACATCTTACACACAAATCAATCTACTTTGCTAACAAAAAGTGCTGGGTCATCAAGTGATTGTCCTAACAACAAAACAGCTAAACGTACTATCATACAAAATGGCCGTTATAGTCACCGACGGTACATGGTACAAGTAACAAGTCTCGAGAATCCAGTTATTGAAAAAACATGAAAGTGTTTCTCCTGCGCCAAGTCGTTATGTTGACGAAAGCGTATATTGTAATATCATGATCGATTTGCATTCGTTGGTCACAAAATGTCACTACTCTAAATAATTATTTTTCACTCAAACACAAACGCATACTTGTCACCAATCGTTTTCATCAAGCACGAGTTCAAGAAACCTGCTACGACATGAATTCCGATTTAGTTTTACAAATATTTTATAATTGTTTTTATTAACACTATATCAATGTCATCAAGTTGAGTATTTACGATATTAGTGTGTAGGTGTGTGTGTCATACTTGGAGGATCCGTATTACAATTGACTCGAATTGACTAAATGTAAGAAGGGTTGAAATGTTTCGAATCGATTCATAAGTGGTCTTCGTTGTGGTTTTCGTCGGACATACAGCACGAACTACCTGTAGACTCCTCTCTGTTGTGCAGCTACTCGGTAATCGAAATGCATTAACATGTAAACAACGATCTTGTTTCGTCACAACAAAAATATGTTCACTATCGCGATACTCTGCACAAGACGTGCATAGCCTTTTCACACTCGTAATAGTATACCAACGTCAAGCGATAACGTTTAACAAGACCAACGACACTGAACCCACGACGTTTACCTATGTAAAATTACCACTTTCACTTGTCAGTCCATCGTTTACCTGACTAAACATATTATTTTCCTTTGGAGATCTGACGTTTACCCAGAGTAAGAAACCATTTTCACTTGTAAATATATTTTTTCCTTGGCTAACAAACCTTTTTTCACTTGGAAATCTATTTTTTCCTTGGCTAACAAACCTTTTTTCACTTGTAAATATGTTTTTTCCTTGGCTAACAAACCTTTTTTCACTTGGAAATCTATTTTTTCTCTGGTCAACAAACCTTTTTCCCCGGGTAACAAACCTTTTTCCCTGAGCAACAAGCCATTTTCACTTGGTGGTCCGTCGTTTACCTGAGTAAAAATATCATTTTCCTTTGGGGATCTGGCGTTTACCCGGTGTAACAATACATTTTCGCTTGGAAAAATACTTTTACCTAGAGTAACTAATCATTTTCTCCTGGGTAACAATCCCTTTTCGTCTGGAAACTATCATCTAACTGAGTACCAATACCGTTTTCACTTGGAAATACATTTTTTTCCCTGGGTAACAATACCATTTTCGTTTTGAAAACTGACAACCACACCGGTCAATTTGATATTTTTGTATATTGTTACAACGAACAGTGACGGAAATATACACAGACTACCGGTTTCAGAGTACACCCCATCGGTCGTATCACGTCAATATCATCGGTTAACCACATACAATATACTCTTGTACACCGAAATGCACGCTTTGGAAAATTGGACAATAGGCTGCGATAGTTCTGTGATGTCCGGGTTCGTGCTTTAGATTTTCCAGAGTCAAAATGTCTGAATAAAACACCTCCTCGACGACGGTTGGTATGTGGATAACGGTGTTCGGAAAACGGTTGGATTTTTGTCGCCCATCGCGATAACAATTCCTGGTCGAGTTTTCCTCCGGCATGTTTGCTATATTGTGTCTTTATTGGTCAATGTATGTCTCGACATTCAGTTTGAAATCGGAAATGATAAAGTATGTAACCGGATCCGGATATCAACTCTGAATCGATAAACCAATGAACAATATTCAAAGTAAACATGTTACACCCTGTGTTTCCACGAAAAAATACCATCCAGACATACGTCGCGCTTGTTTGCCCACATCAGTATACGCGTAAATGGAGGTGTGTGACATTGCATGCAATGTGTTGGTAAACAAACATCGATCCACAGACATTATCATAGCCGGTAGTTTTGATGTAGATCGAATGTCACCTGATAACAATGTCATACCAATAAGCCGTCTACGCCGGTTCTCTGGTAAACTAATTACCATGCGGTGGATTCTTAGATTTAGCAAACTATTTCACACCCTTTTTTGCTAAAAGTACGACATGCCGCCTGCAGTCTATACCCGAAAGTACGACATGCCAACAACGAAGCCGCGTGCGACCGATCCCTATGCTGAAAAGGGTTACCGTGCGACCACAAGATACAATAGCCGCTTGCCACCCCCCGCCATAAGACAAAAGAGCCGCTCGCCACCCCCGCCATAAGAAATAAGAGCCGCTCGCCACCCCCGGTTTTCAGGCACCTCACCACCCCGCCCATAAGAGATAAGGGTCACCTCACCACCCCCGCCATAAGAGATAAGGGTCACCTCACCACCCCCGGTTTTCAGGCACCTCACCACCCCGCCCATAAGAACCCCATGTTAGTTCGCGAGCGATCTATACTACTACTCTTATGTCAATACAGGTTTCGTAATGACCATAGCACTGATCGGGCCAGCATTTGGGTTCCTTCTTGGATCTGCTCTCTTACGAATATGGGTGGACGTGGGTTGGGTCGATACCTGTAAGTCGATATATCCTATACCCGTAAGGTCATCCCATCCAGAATTTAGACATATATATGTTTTTCCAAAGCTGAGGTAACCATAACGCCAAGAGATCATAACTGGGTTGGCGCGTGGTGGCTCGGAACGTTACTCTGCGCGACATTAATAGCAGTTGCGACAATACCGGTTTTCTTTTTCCCTCGGAAGATGAGAAAAGACAGTAAAGTGAGTCAAGAAGATTCATCCATGTTTCAACATATTCGTGTGGAATGTCACATAGGCCTGTAGTACCGATGTCATGTCATACCCGGTTTATCGCAAGATTAACCGAATCAAGTGGATGCTCGGTTATGAATTGTGGAACAATTTATCTGCAGACCAGTCCCGACGACGAACTCCCTCACAGCGGGAACAGCACTGCTGAAACGAATAACTCCGAGCAAAAAGTGACTTCTCCACCGAGAGGGTTAGGCTCATATTGTCGAATTTTTGTCAAGATTCACCACTCTACAGCAATCTTCCACTTTAGCATTCTGCACTCAATGAAGTCGCTGCTCAGTGACAGTGTTTACTGGATGATATTACTTATGTGGATTACTGGGGGACTGAGTGTATCTGGAATGGTGACCTTCTTCCCGAAATATCTGGAAGCCCAGTTCGGCGTATCGGCATCCGTCGCGAACATGTATTATGGTATGTATTATCTGAAGCGATTCGTAACCCATTTGGAATGGAATTTGGATCATCGATTTGAACTGAGCAGTGACCTAAGAAACTGGAAATGAAACGACCAAACATCAGTCCATAAGTGTATGCCAAACTGTTAAATCGTCAAGCAACTTAACTGTTGACCAACGATCGCCAATTCTCCCGAGACAATGCGTTGAAATATTTGGCACTATATGTAAATAGATCGCTTGATTAACTCAACATTAGTAGTAATTCAATATATTTGAGGTCCGTTACTATTTCACGGACGCCTAGCCGAGACCGCCGAAAATAACTTTTTCACTGGGTCACCTTTTCACGCTATTTATTTTGAGTCACCAACACTGAGTTTGCTGCGATGCCTTGGATCAAGTTTGCGGGCCTGTGGAGTTTGGGGTGTGGTATTTGACTTGTAGGGTAGGGGAAGGGTGGATTATCGCGTTGCTGATTGGGTTTTCGCGGAAAATTATTTCCGCATTGCGTTATAGGCTTGCTGCGTATACAGGCAAAGATGTACTTTTCGGCGGTCTCGCCAGGCCGTCCGCGAAATAGGAAAGTACCAAATATGACAGCTCTGCAGGAAATGACGGCGAAATGGTAGGTTTCAAACCTAAATAACATAATAATATATGAATGATCGATCGAATAGCGAAGAAAGAAAACGTAACTATCCGACACCCTGTCAATCTTAAACTGTTGGGTTATGCAACAGAACCATTCGAGTACCCTTACAATTAAAAAAAAAGTATGTATCATCTTCAACAGGTGCGATCGGAATTCCATGCTTAGCGGTCGGTACGTTGCTGGGAAGTTTTATCATGAAGCGGCTGAATCCCGACAAAGCTGGTATGGCAAAAATAATCATCACCGCCAGAATTATAGCAACGGTCGTTGGCTTTTCATTCATATTTATCGGGTGTCCAACAATGGATATCGTGGGAATAACTTACCCATACACCGACAGGTATACACCCGCCGTGCTTGCAAGATCCACAAGCTTGCGCAAATAACATATCCATATACATTGGTATAGTTTTGGGGAAGTTGATGTGTCCGCGACAAGCACGTGCAATAGTGAATGCAATTGCCTTGACGGGTCATATGCTCCTGTGTGCGGAGCAGACGGAATGTCGTATCTTTCTGCTTGTCACGCCGGATGTGTAGGCACCTACTCTACGGTTCCCGGTATCATTCAGGTTAGTGCTCACTGTCCAGGGTCCTCCACACATATAGCTGTTGTGTTTATATATCACGCAAGGTTCACTCGACAATTACGATTCTGAAGGCACGTTCTATTTTATGGTGTGCGTTCAAACTATATTATACCGCAGTTCCTCTGCAGATGATTGAAGATGAAGAAAATATATCTCTTTATATTATTACTGTATTTATTTTGATTTAAATTAGTGCGGTCACAACTCTGCGAAGATCATCTTATAAGTTCCTATCTGGAATTTATGCAGCTGCCGATGTCCATTGCTCGCCTTACATCTTGTTCGCCTTGTAATCTATGAAGTAAACCTGGAATGCGCGTTACAACACTTGAGCAGTCTTGAGTAGTCAACCCATTAGCTTTCTGACTATGTAAAAAGCAGTTGCAGTATTCTGAAAAGAAAAATATAATTACCAAAGTGCAAGTCGAATCGAGGGTAATATAGAGGGATCTAGACATCCCTATTTAGGGTTGCATTTAAAACAAAAATCGATTTAAAACATGTTTTTATTGTTAGAAATAGCGTCACGAATTTTTTACTGTGACGTCACAGTGGATTTCCATTGGCAATCGAACATATTGGGTAAATATGGCTTCTCGGCGAAAAGGGCTTCCGATCCATGTCTCAGACCAGTGGTTCCCAACCGGTGAGGAATTCAATGGTTTCTAGCGGGAATAGACACATTCGTTAAACAGTATATACAGGATAGTCTACATATTTACGGAGACACGCGCGATTACCGTTATCAGTTAACTGCTCTGGAATGTATGTATCGAAAATTATATTGCGTGTTGTTCACAAAAACTCATTTTTAACTATAGATAACCAATCATGGCGACACAAACGCATCCATCAGGACCAGTATGATATGATATAACGCTTTCGCTAAATTTTGAGGGTTCCGGTATTCGTTCACAATACGTTTTATGTTGCAGTTATAGGCGATTGTCTTGCTTACTGATGTGGTTGTGTGTCTTGTGTACTCAAACAAGCAAATAGCTGCCCTGTAATGACAAAAGTTAAAATGAAACACCGCGATAGCTTTGGGGAGTGGGGAATGAAGACTCGGAATAAATTGTGGGGACAAAAAGGTTGGGAACCACTGTCTTAGACAGACAGGATATTTACGATCGCCGGTCATCATCATCAAACATCGCAACCAATGATCTATATGTACGTGCTATAATTGTTGAAACGACGAAAATTTCGAGGGTTCCAACCATTCCATATCGAATACGTCGACTATATCGGGTGCAAATCGTCCGTAGGCTAATAATACATTTTCTTACGAAAGTATTTACAAAATGCTCTAAAGCAGCATTTGTTTTAAATGCAACCCTATCCATATTGGTATACCAATGATATGTTATATCAGACAATTTTTTTGCTTGCCTTCGCTGATCTGTGACAGGCTCTGCACATTGCGATTGAAGGTCAGGCGTTGCAACTGAATATATAACTATTGTACTCCTATCGACAGAACTACACCGACTGTAGTTGCGTTAATCCTTACGACAGTCACGCAGAAAAGACCTGGTCCCATCCAGGACTTTGTGAATCCTCAAATTGCAGCCATTACGTAATGCTGGTTCTCGGTCTTGTCGCATTGGTGAGTTTCGTGGGTGGAATCGCAGCCACGCCCTCTTATGTGATTCTCCTGAGGTAAGATTTGTACACAGCATGTCCGATTGGCTAGCCATCACCATTTTCGCGCCTACATCTTTAAGATCTGTTCCCGAGAAAGACAAATCGTTAGCGATCGGGATTAGCTTCATGGCTACCAGATTGCTGGGCTGGCTACCGGGTCCGGTTATATTCGGGAAAGTCATCGATTCGACGTGCAAGTACTGGTCGCGGCATTGCGGTGAAAAAGGCTATTGCCGCGTGAGTACAGGGCATTTTGCGTGCTGAATTGGTAGAGTTTTAAAATCACGTCGTACTGATATGAAGTGTTTCTTGGTACAGGTTTACGACAACGAATCTTTCCGAATCCGATATTTCGGCTTACAAAGTGTGGCGGAAATAAACGCGTGCTGCTTTGGAATCGTTATGCTGTTCCTAGTGTTGAAGCGACAGAGGTCTTCGCCCGAGCATGAAGATTCATCAGTGAAGAAATCGGAAAAAGACATCTTTTTGGACGAGCAGAACAACTCAAAAATGGCAGCGGCGCGTCTCGCGTCGAGTTCGAGTTCAAACGAAAGTCTGCAATTAAGTCGCTTGAAAGACACTTTGACATAGATTAACACCGACGACCTCGCCGTGAGCTTGGTAATCCAAAATTGTAGTGTGGGCACCAAAGAATGTGAAATTATCTAAATACTTATTGCATGGTAATGCGTGCATTTTTGCAAAGCCAACTGTTCTGTTTTTGATAAGGATTCCACCCGTTCTAAGCGCGGAGAAGGTATAGGAAGAGTTTTGCACTGCATAAATTGAGATTGCGATGACACAACAATGCGTGAATTCACTCCGCGGCTGCAAATTATGTCCATTATTAAGTCCATTCTGATCAAATTTTACCGACAAAATGTATGACAAGAACAAATTTCTCATAATTACAACATACTATTTTTTCATGGTTAATGAATCTATACAGTAGGTGTGTGCAACCTGCCGCTTGAGAGCAAATTTGTCTGGCCCGCATAGATGTGTCAAATTTGAATGGTGTGCACTGTGCAGTACGGGAAATAGGTATATAATTCTATCAATTTGACCTGGTACGTTTGATCTAAATCCATGTCGGGAAGGGAAGGACGGAAAAAACACCAATTGCATCACCTCAAAATGCATAGGCTGACTTTGCGCATGAAGAGTTTGACAAAATCTATTCGATCCCCTGCATTTTTTCGTGCTACGTCGATTTTCCTTCAGGCATTCACGATTGCTATGCATAGACTGATGTCTAATTTTGTTGATAAGTCTCTAAACCACCCTCATCATTTCGTAATGGGGAGGTAGTCCTTTCAACATGAAACGCTGATGTGCGGCCATCGGTTTAACAGCGCTATTTATTTCTTGCCCTCACGTAAATAAGGTTGCACAACACTCGCCTGCTATATAGTACTGAAATGCAATTGCAAATTTTACTCCAACAACGCAACTTACGTCATTTAGACTTAAAATTATTTCGAAGCTATATAATTTATGTTCAATTGTTTGAAGCACTTATTCATTTATTTAATTCAGGTATCACGTCGAGCATTTATGTTTGCAGATAAGTTGCTTCTATCTATATTTTATCTTTATAATTGTACAGAGTAACTTTATACCTAAATCCAAGTTTGCCTATTGAGAAAAATTCATAAAAATTGTTTCAATTGTACAAATATACCATATCCGCATCGCCCTTGAATATAAATGTTATAAATCAACGGAAGTCTCTTGGCTACCATGGTTTGCTCTTGACAATTATTGTGTATGAGATGAAAGCTGTACTTCGGGGTGTGGTCATTCTTGAACGAATATTCACTCCACCGTTTTGAGGAAATCGTTTTTGCATACTTGGTGTTCAGTTACACTATAGGGAACTATAGGGAACTATTTTACATTGTAAACTCAGTTTTACCTCGTGAAACGCAGCAGCGGGGAATCAATGATAGGGTTTATATGAGGTTATAATTTAGGTGCAAGCCTGTGACCCTATCTACGTCAGTTGAACTCTGATATATAGTTATTATATTCTAATAAAGTACTGTAGAAAAGTGATGCAACTGCGGCAGGTTTGGCTGATAAAATAAATGAGCCAATCAGTCTTAATTACTGTGTAGGTGGTATTAGCTGTAAACAAAGGCACTACAATAAAGTATATACCGCCGACAGTAGCACCAATTAAATATTTATATATTCCTGTGAATGATACCAAAATGGATTAAGCGCAGAATATTGATACAAGCCATCTTTGAATATTATTCATGAGGACCACTGATCTGTAATCATTGATTCAGATTCTTCTTAATCTTGCGCGTGGCGAGATAGCGTAGTGGTATAATCCACAGCTGCAACACCAATCGATTATGGGTTCGAGTGCGGACGAGGTCGAATCCAGAATTCCTACCGAAGTGTTGGAGGCTTATCTAGGCTCCTCCTCGCCACCTGATCCGATCTTTAAAAAGTCCAGAAGTGGACCGTGCTACAAGTCGGCATAGCTACTGAATCAAAAATAAGAAATATCGGCCTATGACCAGTGTATTCGGCTAATGACCAGTGTAGTCAACAATCACCATGAATACCACAAGCAGGGTTGCATTTAAAACAAACGGTGTTTTAAAACACTTTGTTTTAAACATGTTTTAAAGAGTGTTTTAAACAAAGGCCTTCAAAAATGTTTTTTTTTAGTTGTAAAATTATGCCATAATTGTGTAAATACTTCTAAACAACATGTTTTATGAGCCCACGGACAATTACCACCCGAAATAGCAGACGTACATCAATATGGGATGGTTGGAACTCTCAAGATAGTCGGTTTAACACCAATAGTACAGATATTTCACCATAGGAGCTATATTTACCCTATATTTCAAATTGTCAATATCAATCCACTATGATGTCACAATTGAATATTCGTGAAGTCATGGCTTAAAAAACAAACAAACAAAAAACAATAAAAATATGTTTTAAGCATGTTTGTTTTGAATTGATTTTTGTCTTAAATGCAACCCTAACCACAAGCAACAACAACAACAACAACAAGACGCTTTTTGCAAAGACCGAATAATGATTGCAAATACATGCTGTTAAAAACACTAATTTAGGCCTACTTTGATAGGCTATATATTATATTACGGTTTAAAAGTCATCGAAAAATTAACTGCATTCTGCCTGACAGCAAGCATCGCGCAATGAGTTTACCAGCAATCAAAGAGCCCATCCAAGGCGTTATGCCATAACTCCAATACCCACAAGTCCAGTATTACATTATCTCGATTCAAATGGAAAAGCAGAGTCTTCCAGCGAAATTGAAACTTTATATGTCACAAATCTCACCTCAATTATCGAATTTCAATTCATAATGTACCGCTAGTACAAATTCACAAATACATTTTTCATATCACAAACGATGAGAAATGAAGTAATGTGGGAGGCACCAGTGGTGGTCCATATAGCGCAGGGGCGGGCAACATACGGCCCGCGGGCCGGATCTGGCCCGCGACGGGATTTTGTCCGGCCCGCGTACAGTTCCCGTCTTATATGATAATGTGGCCCGCGGCCCCGGTTTGCCAAGATTCCCCACTTCTTCCTTGAGCGTCAGCTTTTAGTAACTGTATGCAAGACCGTAACTGACGCACCCCAAACCCCCGAATCAGGGGGAGCCGAGCTCGAAGGGGGCCAAAATTATTTCGCGACTTTAAATGAATTACGAAGTATTTATTCAACTTTTTTTATCACAAATTCCCGCTGCTCAAGATTTATAGTTGACAATTACTACCCTCATTATTGGGTACCCTTCCCCCAACAAAAATACGCATGATTTATAGAAATGGAGACTGGCGCTGGCCATTACCGCGCCACGACGCACCAAAACATATGAAGTTGTAGGCCATGCTGCAACATCCGACTCCAAGCAGTGTGTCAGGCCGATCAGCAGCAAGAAGACCTAGGCCCTTGCCCTTGTGCTGACCGAAAACTTCGATATATATATATACAACTATAATATATATGTTTAAATGTCCATTGGCGCCTAAATGGCTGGCACCGAATGTTTCTGTCCTGCCGTTCTGAACCCAACAAGACAAATGCCATACAGAGAAAAATTATATTAGCCAGTAAATAAATATCAATTTAAAATCGTGTGCGTCATTTAGTTTAGTAAGTTTGGGCGATTTCAATATCTTTTGACATAGCATTTAACGAAGTCATTATACAAACAGGTCCGCCCGAAGATGTTTAATTATTATTATTTAGGGGCCCTAAATTTTCCAAGACACTTCACCCAACTCTTATATTACCGGTAAATATGATTAGGTGAACAGAGAGAGGATAAAAAATGATGTCAATATATTTGCAATTCCGATCAAATTGACCGATTCAACAATGAATTATGGAAATTTTTGGACGCTCCGCTCGTTTATCGTTTAGGGGGCCCAATATCAACGTTTTGGGGAGAGGGGCTGACGGAGTGCTGTTAGGTTCCTGACTGTATGTTATTATATACGTCTGTGCGCAGCGTACGAGAGTGGCGCTCACGCGCAAGTTCGTCGAAGCGAGAATACTTGCATTATCGGCATTTGCGCTGTGCTCAACCGTATATTAAATTGATATCTTGGTAAATTTGGGGTACCGGGCTTATCGAACGCATTGGAATCTTAATCAAGGATTGCACCAACTGTTAATTGATCAAAGAGAAGCAGGCATGGAAGCGCCTGTATGACGATGCTGTTCTCAAATCCACATTGCCTTCATCATTATCGGCGAGAAATGGCTTTGAAGTGACATTGCCGTCGTTTAAATACATTCATTAAATACGATTTATTCCTTGTATATGTGGATAATGTATCGATTCAGCAATCCGGCCCGCCAAGTACCTAATTTTTCTATATCCGGCCCGCCGACTGGAGAAGTTGCCCGCCCCTGATATAGCGTGTACTTCCCAAATTCCACAAGTTTCGTGGCGACTAATAACTGTCTAATAGTGTGACGCTGCAACTACTCAATTCTTAGTGAGACGCGGATTCCGGATGAAACAGGTCTACTGATTCATGTCGCTGATTTCTGCTAAAGAGCATGGATCTGGGGCCGCAGCGGTGATTGCAAGGATTCTAAAGATTTTAGCTGGACCCGGATCGAAGGGAGAGGAGGATTTTTGATTGGTATGAATGTGGCAAGGCAGACGCTTTGCAAGTTGTCGCATATATGGTCGATGAGTTACTATCATGCTGCTGCCGGAATTGAGCTTAATTTTGTTGCAACGATAAAATATAAGTCATATTCCTTGGGTCGAACTTATTTCTGCGCAGTGTTCGGGTACGCGTGACATATCGCACTTCTATCGATCGGAGTCATGCTCAATTCTAGGATCCGGAATTGGAACCTGTTGTACGAAGCAGCATCGGAGTCGGAGCAGGATATTTGCCCTCTTCGTTTTTCACTGTTGACTTCCAGCGGACTGACTTTTCACCCATTTTCTTCGTTTACATTTTATAGTACCGAAAAACAATCGTCACACGCACATATGTTAATAAGCTGCACGCGCTGTGTATGTTCAGCATGGGTTATACTGCATTTGTCACCAACCTCATCATGATAGTGCGATTGTAGGGTTACGTATGCGAAGACACATCATGCGTGACGTATCGTATTCTGCATATCAGCTAACAAAACAATGTTTACCGTTATTAGGCGAAAACAAGTAACTGACGCTGATTTATGTTGACCTAATATCTGTTAACAGCCAGCGTATTGTGTTGCTAAAACCATCACACTGTCCTATATATCACAATTTGATAACATGACTCTTGGCAGCCTTAGCCAAATAATGCCGACTCCACCAAAATTGTGCAACATCATTAGGCAAATAGCTCGAATATATACTTCAATAACAAACAGTCCCCAACGGTGTTCAAACGGGTATAGTCGTCTTGCAAAGTCTGGTAAAATCAAGGGCTAGCATCAGAAAACAAGGCAATGGGATGCTTCAACGATATCCGACTTTTTGTCGCGTGTTTTGGAATGCTCTTACTAACAGACGTAAGTTCCATTATCTTCTTCGTATCCCGAATCCGAATTACAAATCTTAGACGTTAATCCGAAACTGCAGATCATGGCGGGCGTCATGAAAAAGAGTTCACTCACTACCATTGAAAGAAGGTTCAATCTTCCGAGCACTACCACCGCTCTGCTGGCATCCAGTTTTCAAATAGGAAGCTTAACGACTGTGCTGTTTGCGAGTTACTTCGGTTCTCGTTGGCATAGGTAAGGTCAGCATTGTTGTGTCTTTATATAGCAGTTTTGCCCTAGATTTCTTGAACATTTGAAGCCGTAACACAAATGTATATATATATCTTACGCATATAGTTCACAAATATGTTGGCTTCGATTGCTCAGGAAGCTCGAGCGTTTTAACTTGTAACATTTATACATGATCAATTAATGCTATACTTACTGGCCCAGGGTTATTGTTCTGCTCTGGGGGCGTATCTTCATGGCAGAAGATGCTATGCCAAACACTGATATCATCGCAGGGACTTGGCAACAAAAATTAATAAAACCTTACGTCACAATACTGTAGTGTATATACTGTATTGTATATACTGTATAAACTCGGAACGCAGGGTACAGATGATTGCCCCGTACGGTAATTTTCCGGGGCTATTTGAATGCAAAGGCGTATCATCAGCGTGTAACCCCAGTTGTCAAAGCGGCAAATTGCCACCATCTGGGCTTCACATTCAGTAATTCGGTAGTATAGTCTTCGAATATTGCCAAGGTTATTTCTCCAGTCCTGAGACTCCTCTTAAAATCTTTCCGTCCTACCTGCCCTTACAGCTACAAATCTTACATTCATCATAAATCAGTGCTTTGTATTGCCGCATTTCTTCTGACCATTCAGAATATATTGATATGTTCAAAATGAGGACATACACAATGATTATCGTTTATATAAATATTTCCGATTGCGATACAAGTTATTATAGGAGAAATTATTAAGGGAAATGATGACTGATTGCTAATTGAGTAGTGCACTGTCGTATATAGACCCATACACCGACTTTATCTGGGAACTCATACATCGCCACAACAACACTTTTTAACTCACTCTAAATAATTTTTCAAACTTGAATGCTTACTATCAACATTTAAATTCAAAATATTTTAAATAGTAGTATGGATTTAGGTCAGAGGTCTCAAACACGCGGCCCGCGAGTCCATTTTGTGCGGCCCGCGTCGGCATTTTGGATTTTCAAGTATTCGACATTATTTAACATCCACATATATTTTGTTGGATTTGAGAGCTTGAAATTCACTCCAAAAGTGCCCAAAAACCCTAAGCTGCTCGTCAAACTTCAATATTGCAACACTTTCAAAGGCTGCCGTGCAGTGGCACACCACCTATTATGTTACATCACCTGTTCATGACGATAAAACATGACCCGTTGATGATTTGTGACTAAAAATTGTGATTTCAACTTATCCGCGATCTTCCGTAGGATTACTTGTACTCGGACTGACTAAGGGGTATCGAGAATAAGATGAAAATTACTTGAGTTGAGTCGGTTACAACGTTAAAATTATAGAGAAAGACTTGTGACTTGGAACGCCGTGGGTTGGTGAAGCCATGGACGCAACGAATTATCAAACTGTCATGATGAATACTAATATATAAGAAGGTCGCAACCGGCGTTGCGTAGCGTAACGGATTTGATTATCTATAAGCAAGTCGGTATGTCAACCATTGGCATTATGTTGCCTCTATCCATGTTATTGTCGTCAATTAAATGTGAGGATTGACAAAGTAGTATGTTCGACAGCTGTAACATCAATGGATTGTTAGCCGTTAGGCGATAGGACAATTCTTTACTATGACACAATACTTTATGTTGTTATTTATCTGCTATCCGCTAGATTCAGAATTGTAACGCGACAGCTTCCACGATGTCATGATGCATTTGTCCCTTTGTATTGTATCTGTATCTCAAGTTATGCCAAGTACAACAACAACTTTATTCAAATATTCAAAAATGTTTTTTTTTTCGGGTCAGGCGTGAATATTACGATAGTGCTGTAGACTGTGGAATGCCAGCAGTCTACAAGGTCCCGTTAGATAAGGCATACTTGGAAATACATTGAATACCCCTATTGATGCTGCGGCCCGCGGCATCATAAAAACTAGGAAATTGGTCCGCGAGCACATTTGAGTTTGAGACCTCTGATTTAGGTCCTTACTATTATAGCGGGATTGTATCCATCTATGTATATCTCCGATAGATATGACTCCTGTATATATATCGGATGAATAGGAAACAGTCTCAATCCAACGAATAATGGTGTCCTTGACTTTCAAAGATGCGTATATTTATTTACTATATCTTTCAAATCTATCATTTTTCACATACACCGTTTCATGGTTTCAAGCATCTAGGACTGTTCCTACTATATGTTTTCATTATATACTTGCACAGTATCTGTACATCTCATTCCTAATAGTATAACTATGGCATAGACTTGACAATGTTAAGGAAAAGTCGATCTTATATTCAGACCGAGGACAATATTCATTGGATCGATATTCCTCGTCTTAGGAAACGTGATAGTTACGCTGCCTCAGTTCTTCGGAGGGATATACGAATTCCAAGATATCGCATCCAACGCCTCATCATCCACAAGGGCGAGAATCACGGAATGTGGCTCTCATAAGTAAATATCCATGAATGAATGAATCACATTCTCGAGCAGTAATTAATCAAGAAGCAGAATTCAAAGTTCCAACAGTCAACGTCCATGAGCTGATTCGATGCAACATTTAGTACTACTGAAAAATTGCTTGTTCGTTTATCATTACATAAAGATATACATCTATAGGCCAGGTTAAAAGAGTTATACTTTATTTTGGCAACCTATAATATCTGATGGAAACCTCTGTAATGCTGGGCACAATGATTCATGTGCTTGGATACGAATCTGGTTAATTGTACTGATTGGGGTCGAATAGTTAGAGACGATTTTTTTAGTACAAAAATTATACCATCCCTCCTATTTTATCAACAAAAATTATGGTTTCAATACCATTTCCCCACCTTTGAAGCCATGAAATCTCAATTAGTCGTTTCACAGCATTCAAAACATGCATAGAACCAATAGGGTTGTATTTAACACAAACTGTGTTTTAAAATACTTTGTTTAAAACATGTTTTAAACAAACGTTTCAAACGTTTTATAATATACCATAATTGTGTAAATACTCTCGCAAACATGTATTGTATAGTATGAGCCTGCGGACGATTTGCACCCATAGTATAGTCGACGTCTACGATATGGAGTGGCTGGAACCCTCGCAATCGTCGTTTGTTCGACAGTTATAGAAAGTATAGATATAGATAATTGGTTCGGAATGGGTGCTCTGATGATGATTACCACCGACCGTAAAAATTCTGCATAACGATGCAATCCTGGTTAAAGATATTTTTGGTTTGTTTATGAAAGTGGTCCGAAGCCCTTTTCGTCAATGGAGCCATATTTACCCTATGTTTTCAATTGTGAATATCAATCCACTGTGACGTCACCATTAAAGATTCGTGACGTCATGGCTAGAAAACAAACAAACAAACAATATAAACATGTTTTAAACAGGGGTCATGTTTTAAACATGTTTGTTTTAAATGGATTTTTCTTTTAAATGCAACCCGACGTACAAAGCTACGCACGTTACTGGAAATGACAATTCTGTGCAGTCGGGATCAACCCACAGCATTATCACTATGTGGCCTAAAAGTGCCATATTATCATAACTGGCATTATTATCTTCATGGTCGCATAAAAAGGAACAGATTTAAACTTTCCATGTCAGTCATACTCTTATCACATCATGATGAGCGGTACTAAGCCCTATAGTGCTTTTTTCGTCGGGTCTTTTTCTAGGCTTTTTATCGCCGTAAGAACGGCGACGGCGGGGGAAGAGGAGCCCAGATGAACCTCCGACGGGAATCCAACCGGGCCGCCCGATGCGTAGGCGTTTATCGTTACCACTACGCTATCTCCCCCGTTAAGTGGCAACCTGTTGTGACTCAGACATGTCTGGTGTACGCTATAAGGATATCCGGCTGGAAACTCATTCTGAACACATCCCAGAATATGAACACACCCGATACATTATGTCTGAGTATAGCAATACGGTCCAAACTTACCCCATAGACATGATGTGCAACGTGCTAGCACCTTCCGAGCAAAACCCAGACGTGCCGCAAATACGATGCTCGAGTGGCAAGCAGTCCGAACAAACCCCAAATATACCCAGGAGGCCAAGACATAATGTCTGTCAGTCTTAAAAGGTGCCACACTAAACTGGATGCTGTAGTGTCTTGGCATTGTGGGTAGGAGTCACATGACCGCGGTGCGCGCGTATGCATGAGACTGGTAGTGAAGCGGGGGATAGAGTGAGAGCGGAGTGAATAAAGGATCGGAATAAGACTGCATATACGTGTGATATCGGACACCGGGTAGGATACTACATTTGGCGACGAGGATAACGTGTTCTGAGACAATGGCGGATGAGAATAATCATGAGGATGTTGCAGGAAACTTGGCCGGGGCAGCTAGCACTGTCGAATATAGCGCTAGTCCCATGCCAAAATTTGAGATGACTGGAGATCCCACTGAGATTGCCACCAACTGGAAAAGGTGGAAAAGGGGATTTGGCCTGTACACATCAGTGAAACGCATCACAGCCGATGAAAGGAAAGTCTCGGAATTGCTGCACACAGGTGGCTTCGATTTGCAGGATCTATATTATTCACTAGTCCCAGAGACTGAGGTTAAAACCTATGCCGAGGTGATTGAAAAACTTGACGAGTATTTATTACCGAAAGGCAATGCTGCTTTCGAAAGATACCTCTTCAGGCAAGTGGAACAAAATCCACAAGAAACTATCCATCAGTATGTTTGTAGACTGAAGCAAAAAGCTAAGTCTTGCAATTTTAAAGATGAAGACGAAGCAATATGTGATCAGGTATTGGAAAAGTGTACGGATAGTTCGCTGAAAAGGAAACTGCTTGAGGAAATTACTGCATTAAAACTACCCGATTTATTGCAAATATCTGTAGCGCATGAAGCAGTTACTAGGCACCTTATGACCATGAGTCAGCAAGAAGAGTGTGCTGCCGTAAGTGATGACCGTCACAGTCACACAGGCTCCGGTAGAGGGCGAAAAATTACTCGGTCAAGGCGTAGCAGTGACAGAAAGAGAGTTGATACTTCCGTGCGTTGTTATCGCTGTGACGAAACTGGTCATATCTCGACTGACTGACGGTCGCTGTGGAAAAAAGGGTCATTTTGAAAAGCGCTGCAGATCCAGACGACCGGCATACCGAGTTGAAGAAACGTTCTCTTCAGATGGATCTCGTAACTCGTCAGATGATCAGGAGGACACAATCTGCAATGTGCACAAGGTTCAGAGGAGTAATTCAAAAACTGCCTACTCCACTGAGGTTGGGGGTAAGGATACTAGCAATGGATTTATCGACTTGACATTGGGGGGAGTTAAATTACAAAGACTCATGATTGACAGTGGCTCAGGTGTCAACACAGTGGATAAACCCACATGGAAATACTTGATATCCAAAGGCTTCAGACACAAAGTGGTTAAGAAAGATGGCAATTTGTTTGCTTATGGACAGGATATACCATTGAATGTATGGCGTGTATTCCATGTCCGTGTCAAGTGTAAAGAAACGACGAGATCATGCAAATGTAAGTTTTACGTGATTAATAAACGTGCAAAGCCGCTGTTAGGGAAAAGAGCTGCGGAAGCATTAAATCTGCTGCGAGTTGGACCTCCAACAGATGAGCTAGCTGGAGAAGTTGTACTACAGCAAAAGGACATTCGTGAGAAAATGTTGAAACAATTTCCGGCTGTGTTCAATGGTATTGGCAAGCTGAAGAATTATCAGCTGCACCTGCACATAGATGGTGATGTCAGACCAGTAGCCCAATCTTGCAGGCCTATTCCATATGGCTATCGAGACTTGGTTGCAAGAAAATTGGAGGAGTTGCAGGAACACGGGATAATTGAACCCGTACCGAATAGTCCGACGACTTGGGTATCTCCTTTGCATGTTGTCCCAAAAGCAAATGGGGATGTTCGCCTTTGTGTGGACATGAGGATGGCCAACAAGGCAATTGTGCGAGTGCGTCACCCAATTCCAACTGTGGAAGACGTACTCAATGAACTGTCTGGGGCAAAATTCTTTTCTAAGATTGATCTCAAATGGGGATTTCACCAGATAGAACTTGATGAGGAGTCGAGAGAGATCACAACATTTGTGACCCACGAAGGACTTTTTCGCTATAAAAGGCTCATGTTTGGTATAAGCAGTGCACCCGAGAAGTACAACAAGATTGTAACTGATATGTTGAGAGACTGTTTTGGGGTAAAAAGCATAGCTGATGATTTAATTGTTTTTGGGGCTAGCAAAGAGCAACATGACAAGAACCTGATAGGAGTCCTGAAGAGACTTGAGGATGTGGGGCTGACTGTCAATGCTGATAAATGCACGTTCGGTTTTCGAAAACTCACATTTTTTGGACACGACCTTAGTGCAGATGGAGTTTCTCCCAGTGCAGAGAAAGTGGAGGCGATTAGGAGTGCTAAACATCCTCGGACGGCAGCTGAGGTACGCTCGTTTTTGGGATTGGTTCAGTACTCTTCCAAGTTTTTACCCGATTTCTCACAACTGCTGAGCCTCTGAGGATGCTTACAAGAAAAGGTGCTACCTTCGTGTGGGGGAAGACTCAGAAAAAATCATTCGAGTTACTGAAAGAAATGATTACAAAACCAATGACACTAGGATATTTTCGCAATGACTGCCAAACCAGAATAATAACAGATGCTGGTCCGGCTGGGTTAGGTGGCGTTTTGACACAGCTCCAAGATGGACACTGGAGAGTCATTTCATATGCGTCACGTTGTTTGAGCGAAGTGGAACGCAGATATTCCCAGACAGAAAAGGAGGCTCTGGCAATTGTTTGGGGATGCGAAAGATTCAACCTATATGTGTATGGAAGGAAATTCGAGATTGAAACAGACCATAAGCCTCTCGAGTTCATTTATGGGGCGAAGTCGAAGCCTTCCGCTCGAATTGAAAGATGGGTGCTCCGATTGCAGGGGTATGACTACAAAGTTGTATATCGACCGGGAAAAGGAAATATTGCTGATGCATTGTCACGATTGAATCCGACTAAGCAGAGTGACGATAGTGGATCAAGACAGGATTGGGTACGCGCAGTCGTCAAGGCATCCATGACAGGCACCTTGTCAATAAAGGAGATTGAGGATGAATCTGGAAAAGATGAGGAACTACTTACGTTAAAAGAGTTCATCAAGTCTGGAAATTGGAAAACTTACAAGATTCCAGGATATCTTGGGGTTTTTGAGGAATTATGCGTTTCTGGAAACTTAATATTACGAGGAAATCGCATAATCATACCGAGAAGTCTGCGGCCGCAGATACTGAAAATCGCTCATGAGGGGCACCAAGGTATTGTTAAAACAAAGAATCTCTTGCGCACAAAAGTTTGGTGGCCAAAACTTGACAAAGATGCGGAGAGAATGTGCAGAGCCTGTTATGGCTGTCAAGCAGTTTGTGGATATGCGAAACCTGAACCTATGGAAAGAACTGCTCTACCAACTGGACCATGGCAGGATCTCGCCGCAGATATCCTTGGCCCTATGCCGACTGGAGAGTCTCTTTTTGTAGTAGTCGATTACTACAGCCGGTTCTTTGAAGTCGTCATCTTGAAGACAACTACTTCTTCGAAAATCATCAATGCATTAAATGAGATCTTCGCAAGATTCGGCCTTCCAGTGTCTTTGAAGACTGATAATGGTAGCCAATTTACATCGGAGGAGTTTGAAGACTTCCTTCGTGAATATGGTATACAACATAGAACGTCTCCACCACTCTGGCCACAAGCAAATGGGGAGGTAGAAATACAGAATAAATCCCTTGGCAAGGCGATGAAAGTGGCGCATGCCGAAGGTAAGCGGTGGCAGGAGGAACTGTTTAAATTCTTGCTGGCATATCGAGCTACCCCGCAATCGACGACAGGAGTGAGTCCTGCTCAGCTCATGTTTGGAAGGCAAATTCGCAACAAGCTTCCACAGCTTTTGGGAGAAGCCAAACAAACGGATGAGGAAATCCGTGACAGAGATTGGCAACGTAAAATGAAAGGGAAAATGGAAGCTGATGCAAAACGTGGAGCTGTGAAGTGCAACATATTGCCTGGAGACAAAGTTCTACTAAAGAATGACAAGCAAGGAAAGCTGGAACCGAGATTTCGAATTTCACCTTACACTGTGAAAACACGGTGCGGTCAAGAGCTGACTTTGGAATCTAGCGATGGAGTTCGATGTCAAAGAAATAGTTCATTTGTAAAGCCTCTTGTGCAGTTGGAAGAAGATGTAGAGAACGGTCCAGCGAATGATTCTGGAATGAACGACTCTGTGGACGAAGGAACTCCTAGTAATAACATGCCTGCAACAGAACAGCCTCCGGTGCCGGTACAGCCATCTCGGGCGATGCCAAAGAGACATCCGAGAAGGCCTATCAAGTACAAAGACTACGTTTGCGGCAGTGTTTGGTATAGGAGGGGACACAAGTATGGGTAGCTGATTTGTATCCGCCATTTATGCACGTCATTGTAGGGAACTGAGGTGAGCCTAGCGCCCTCGGGTAAAGACCGTGAAGGTCTGTAGATCTTTCATATTGTTTTGAGGTTGTATTGTATGTTTCCTTGATATTGCTTTCCTCGAAGAAGGAAAGAGAATGTAGTGTCTTGGCATTGTGGGTAGGAGTCACATGACCGCGGTGCGCGCGTATGCATGAGACTGGTAGTGAAGCGGGGGATAGAGTGAGAGCGGAGTGAATAAAGGATCGGAATAAGACTGCATATACGTGTGATATCGGACACCGGGTAGGATACTACAGATGCCATGCCAGGGCGTGTAAAACGGTCCACATAAGCCAGACAACGAGATTGCGGTATACATTGTGTACATCTTTCCGACAACTTTCATTATGATCCTTATGTTCATTAGTTTCATTATCTGAAATAAGGCACCCGATAAGGATGGTATGGAATATATAGCGTCTATACTTGGTCCTTTCGACATCCTTCTAACTGTATGTCCTCCTTTTCAAGAAATCTAAAACGTCCTACGAGGACACTCAAATGTCATCCTTTATAGCTTTAAGTCTAAGTCATATGATCGTAGACAACTATGCCATAATAGCCGTGAAATTTAGATTTAGACGGCAAGGTTGACTAAAAAAGAAATTAAAAGATCATCTGCAACTGATTAGTGATTATACGTGAGGAAGGGTCTTTCGGGAGTCGAGTCGGAAAATAACCTTTTTTCAGTCAACCTATCAATATTAGCAGTGAAATGTTCAAGATTACCGTATGCTACTTCACCTTTTCTGACTTGTAAAAAGTGTTCCCTTTTTGGGATCTCAGAATATGGTAATTCTAATTAGATTGCATTGTGTCTTGTGTATCGCATTGTACATTGTGTGCCTTGTGCGCAGAGTTTATTGTATTGTATTTTAGCAGCAGGCCGTCCAGATCTCAAAAATCAGCATTTCCTTTTTCTAGCGACAGCAGCGACATGGCTGAAATACACTGCAATGAAGAAAATAACCCAACGAACAACCTATACATTCTCTTGGTAGTTGGTATGATGATAAACGGAGTGGGGGGATCGGCTCTGCAGCCGCTTGGGATGTCGTACATTGATGATTTTGCACACAAACGAAATTCTCCAATTTACCTCGGTATGAAACTAGTCAACGTGACACGAGTTGTTCAACATCGCGATTACTACATAACGTGAACTCATTATGACATATATTCCAACGTCATTAGGTATTCCATATCCAGTTTTAGTGAGAATGGGAAATAACTTGTTTATCGATTTATACTTGAACAATTTTCTGGTGTTTTTGCTTTACGAAATATTTGCATTTCACTGCAATTAATATTCGTATTACTTTTGATGTTAACGATCATAATAATGATTTCTTAGCACAATATGCTCAGTTCCCCTTCTATCCCGGTTAACAGGCTTGACGAAAGCGATCGCTTTAGTGGGACCGATGATGGGGTACGTTGTTAGCTCGTTCGTTCTGAAGTTATGGGTGGACATCGGGTGGGTGGAGATTTGTAAGTATCCCATATCTTTCGCGTATTGATAATAGCGATGGCAACTTTAAATAATTTTAGCCACAATAAATATCACCCCAACCCATCCGAGTTGGGTTGGTGCCTGGTGGCTTGGTTTACTGATTTGCACTTCCGGTATCGCAATTACCATGATTCCATTTCCATATTTTCCAAAGAAGATGCAGAAGCAAAAGTACAAAGTAAGGTATTAAATTTTTACAAATACGAGGTTTATGTTATTATAAAATCAAGGGGAAAAGTACCGACGAACACACTGACGAACTGGATGAAAAGCCATCGAAAAGGGACAAAGATGATAACGAATCAGCACAAACAGGTTCGGCCCTTAGTCGAGAAAAGAAGTAAGTGAAAAGATGATTTTCCAATGCGTTGATATCAGGATTCCACGCAATTATAATGCTTATTTGTCATATGTGCCATGTCTCAATTCAATGGATGGGGATTTGTATTTATAGAAAATTCATCGCAACCATGACGTCACTTCTGAAGAATCATTTCTTTCATTTGATCTTGCTGAAAATGTACTTGGGCAATTTGGCTTTTGTTGGAATCGCTAACTTTTTCCCGAAATACCTCGAAGTGGCCTTCGGTGTGTCGGCATCCAAAGCAAGTCTCTTGACAGGTAAATCAACCTTGCAATGAGACGGAATAATAACGACACACGGGTATAGCGTATTCTACTGTGCTACCGTAAATGAGTTAAAGCAGTCTAGCCATAAAGTGGCTCTCAAACGCCGGTCCATGGCAAGTTTCCTGCCGGTTCGTTAAATATATTAGAATTTTATATCTCAATGTATGCTTGTCAATTAATTATATAAATAAAACATCAAATTTTAAATTGATTCAGAGATTTGGAGCATATTTCTGGGCATTGATCTCGTAATTGACCAGTTCATGGTCTACTTTCGGCGTATAGCCTACACAGAGGTGGTCAGTAACTAAGTACTTCTACTTTTTCGAAGTACTCAAGTAGTTTTCTTCTACTTCTGGTACTTACTCAAGTAGATCTGATTTTCGCTACTTCTACTTCTACTTGGTAATATTTTGTGATCTACTTACTTACTTTTCGCTATTTTCAGTTTGTCAAGTAGAAGTAGTTCAATCTTCCAATTAGGAAGATAGCCTGAGATATTTCGGGGCTGTTTTCACGGAGTGTCAACATTGAATTTTCATAAAAGTTGAGTAAAGCTCAGAATTTTCGTCGCGCTTCGCGCGCAGTGGATACGTAGTTACCATCAGTTTCAAGCGTTATGATGAGCCATATATACTGTGATTAATTATTTCATATGGGCGAAGGGTGACAATGTGGTGTGAACGCGGGAATATTTAGATATATAGTTCTAGATATCCCTGTGTGAACGGAACCACGCCGACCCACTATTTAAATTTTATTCATCGATACTAATATGATTTCACGAAAGTATCGATGAATATAATTTAGGTATAGCGGGTTGGCGTGGTATCTAAATATTCACGCGTTCACACCACATTGTCGCCCTTCGCCCATATGAAATAATTCATCACAGATATATATGGCTCATCATAACGTTTGAAACTGATGTTTCGCAATCTAGCATTTACTTGTCATATCGTAATCTAGCATGTCCATGGCGCGTACTAACCTGGAAAAGTGGACTCTGACTTTTTTCAGCTTTAAACCTGTTTTAGCATACCACCTTTTAAAATGTCTGGACAAAAGGCATGAAAAACGTGTTCCGCTTTTAGAAGTAGTATTTATGTTTCACTTTCAATTCCCAGTATCATATACTTTGAGTTATAATTAGTATCAGTTCTTTTGTCTGGATAACATACATGTTGAAGTATAAAAGCAAGTGTAGTAATGCCTTTAATTTCCGGAAATAAAGCTACACAATATGGCATTTTCACGGTCCACCATATTTTTTATTAACGTTTACTAATCGCGCAAAGTGTTTACACCGTATCCTATACAACTTCTCCGTATTGCTCTTCGACTAAACTACGGGCCTTATAATATGGGTGATGGCGCCATACCATGCTATTTTCTAAAATGTGCTGTTCGAGAAAACAGCGGATAAGTATCACATTTCCATATCAATCCTCATCCCATGATCCCATGAGGTGGAAGAATGCTTATGCTATCGAAAATTGGATACCTGCTGGTATACATCAATATGAATCAAGCTCGTCACCTTTCGCAGCTTTATTTTCACCTTTTTGCAATCCATTTGAACGAATTAGGATCGTTTTCACAACTATACTTACTTACTTGAGTACTTTTAAAGTCAGTCAATTCTACTTCTACTTCAAGTAGTTTTAGGGTGCTTATGGAAGAAGTACTTCTACTCGTACTTGAGTAGATTTTTTCGTCGCTACTTCTACTTCTACTTGAGTAGCTTTCTTGACTACTTTGACCACCTCTGAGCCTACATCGCAATAATGCAAATGTTGTGAAAATTTTTTAAAAGTAGCCTAAAATTCGTTTCGGATAAGTTACAGGTGAAACTTCGGTCTTGATTAAATTCGGAAAAAGCAATTAAGCGACTCACGGTAGTATAATGGAGGCTCTAGTTCTAGCAAACAGCAAAGTCGCATTTCTTTCAAAGGAAATCGTACAATCACCGGCACGAGTAGTCTTTACTTCGAGAGCTTCGCCTTGCAGAAAATTCAATAGAATCGCGAATATATATCTAATATCAAAAATTCAGCAATGAGGAATGTTTCCAGTGTAAATTTGAGTTGTACACATTTATGCGCTTAAATTTAGGATTCATTTATTTCTATTCTGGATGGTTCACCAGGCCGCAGCATTTAATTGAAGTTTTACCGGTCCGCGACGTCAAAAAGGTTGGGAACCGCTAATTACTTTGTGAAGCTGTGCCTATGCTATGTAATTGGTTGGATTTAAGATAATATCGACGAACACACAGTAAATATAATGCATATATTGTTAGGGGTTATAAATATACCCGCCGTCATCGTCGGAACACTGATAGGAGCTTTCACGATGAAACGATGCAACGTTGGCACCGTGGGTGCCACGCGAATGATTGCAGTCGCCACTTTTCTTGCCTCGGCTTGCATAGCCCCTCTGCTATTCATCGGCTGCGACACGATTGACATCAGCGGTATCACAACGCCGTACGAAAATGGGTAGGTCCGACCTAATTGTGCAATTTGCATAAGTCGACAGACCTGGAGTTACAGCGTCTTTCAATATATTTATGTTAAGGACATACGACAATCTTCCTGCAGTCGAAAGCGCATGTAATGCAAACTGCGGATGTGACAGCGGTACCTACGCTCCGGTATGCGGATCAGACGGTGTGTCGTATATATCTCCATGCCATGCTGGCTGTGTAGGAGCGGAGTATGATGCGTCTGGATTGACACAGGTGTGTTGTATCATCATCATCATTTATTACCATTTTTATCAAATCGTTACACCACACGATTGCAATATAATGAAAAGATAGGAGCGTGCCTAAACGACTTGTAGTAGTCTTTTAATCAGACATCAACCTTGGCCTACTGCGTGTAAATAAGAGGCATGCACACTGGATAAAAGAAAGGCTAACATAAAAGTAAGTGTGTAAATTCCAGGGCAGGGACGTCGTCACCATAGGCTGGTTGATCATCAATAGAATATTTCGTTATGAACTGCCACACACTGCATAGACAAGGATGACATAATTATACTGATCCTAGGGTCACCATATTTTGGAATTCGGGAAGGAGGACACTTTTACAAATCATAAAAGTGCGACTACCAATTTGTACTGGGAAATCTTGTTGTGTTGACTAAAAAAGGTCATAACTCCTGAATAACCCGCTCGAACGTCCGCGCTACAGATTTCGGGACATCAGGTAACCCGAGCTTATCCCGGTACCAGAATTGTCTATCTTTTTATTTCCACGAGATCATGGATCGATTAATCCGACGCCATGTTGCAAGTAGCGGGTGTAGCCGTTCAGTCGTAGTCTTCGCTATCTAACTGCTGAATGCGGCTAAGTTACTTCAGGTTCGACTGGATCCAGAGACACATTGCAGATTCGACGGATATATTACAACGAAGGCAGGCACAATAAACACATCAATACTTCCAATCCAATCCAAGACTTAACACAGTAACAACTCCACACAAAGATACTCCAAGACAAACTCCATACCAAGACCAACTCCAATCCAACTACATACCAAAGACTCAACTTCAATCACTTCCTCTTTCCCAATACCGCATGCTACCTTACGCATGACTGGTCTTGCAACCAGATAGTCCGGAGTCACTATGGCTCCGGAACCAAGCGGTTACACATCCCCGTTCCCAAGTTGAGTGATCTAGTAGCAAAGATCACTCACAAGCGACAAGAAGGAGCAGAAATAAAACAAACAAAAAATGACTATAAAAATGCAAAGAGTATAAAAATTGGCAAGAATATGTACAAAGAAATAGAATCAAGCAAGGCCTGTTACAACGTCCTACAACCACCAATAATACAATACATTCGTGAGATCTACCAAGAACACAAAGGCCACCATAATACCTCCAAAAGTTCACTCAACTGTCAACAATACATAACAACTGACACAATCCACCAACAATGTAAAAGCAACCATTTGCCACAACATAACACCATGTGCTAAAACCAAGCCAATTACAGAAACATAACAAGAGGTATCAATACCCGTAAACGATAGCCGTTCATTATCAAATCAAGGTCACAGTTCCAACATCTCAACATCAGGGACGAAGTCCAAGTCCGCTGTCAAATCCCAATGTACCACCATCTCATTCGAACATCTCTCAAAGTAAAAGTTTTACGGTGCGAGGGCTCCTTTATATTCACATCGACACGTTCAATGGCCATCTCACAGTCCATCAACGACTCGAAAGTTCCAAGTATATCCGATACGTTTACTTCTCTACCAACCAAGCCCTTGTTTCGAATTGACGAAGCCACTGTAGCACTTTCACCTCCACAATCCTCAGCCAATTGTTCCTCTATCAAACAGTCATCCATCACACTTCTTTCTTCCCCATGAACATCATCATTCATCTTGTCACCCGACTTCAATGGTGCCATGACTACCATCTCGGATACAACATCATCAACAACAGGCGCAGTAACAGTTTCTTCAGACACTGAATCCATTTTGCTCTCACATGCCAACACATCATCAACGATTTCCTCTACATGCGGTTTTTCAAAATCCTCTTCCAAGGTCACATCAACAACAGAGTTTTCAACAGATGAGCATACCGAAACATGTTCTAAGCCACCACGTGCCACATTATCCATTTTCCCAACAGCACGAGTGTCCAATAACTTCACAATTTGTCGTGCTTCCTTCCCAAGCATTCCTTTTGCTAACTTCTTAAAAAACCGTGCAAGTGCAACTTCTTCTTTCCTCTTCAATAAATGTCTTGTTCCAAGTCCACCGCATCCGTCTCCTACTGCAAGCGGCATCTCTCTACCGGATCCAGCATCAGGGTGCGTGCTCGCCATTTGTAGCCGTTCAGTCGTAGTCTTCGCTATCTAACTGCTGAATGCGGCTAAGTTACTTCAGGTTCGACTGGATCCAGAGACACATTGCAGATTCGACGGATATATTACAACGAAGGCAGGCACAATAAACACATCAATACTTCCAATCCAATCCAAGACTTAACACAGTAACAACTCCACACAAAGATACTCCAAGACAAACTCCAAACCAAGACCAACTCCAATCCAACTACATACCAAAGACTCAACTTCAATCACTTCCTCTTTCCCAATACCGCATGCTACCTTACGCATGACTGGTCTTGCAACCAGATAGTCCGGAGTCACTATGGCTCCGGAACCAAGCGGTTACACGGGTGCTACATATTATGCTGACCGACGTAGTTGTATCAAATCGGATAAGAACCAATGCTGTTGTGATATTCTTGACCCACAGCAATGATTTACGAGTGTAAAAACACGTCTGTCATTGGATTGCGTGAACTTTGTTCAGCATTATGATGATGATTATGTAACGCTCGAATGGATTCGATCAGGTATTGGAAAATCCGAGACCGAAGAATCCACGTGTGTTAATCTCGGTAAAAAATACCTGTTAATTCTGAAATTGGGCCAGGCCTATAGCTACACCAAAAACGATCAAATACTGGTCACAGGTCATACCCATGTGCCTGAACCGGAGTGCGATCATGTCGATCGAGTCTGTTACGTAACACGTGCTGTTTGCGGATGCGGCATCGCAAACATCGCAAACATCGAAAGCATATATGCACAGTACACACACTGCACAGGTAAACCGGAATAAGTTGATCGTCTTGTACCAATACACTTGACTTATTTATCGTCAAAACTATGGTTCAATGAACTGATTGTCAGATGTTATCTATTAAATATTATTGATTCCGTTCATCTATCGCAGGGGTGGGCAAACTACGGCCCGCGGGCTGCATGCGGCCCGCAACACCGTTCTGTGCGGCCCGCGAGAGTCCAAAGAAACTTAATAAAGATATTTATAAAATGCGTACTAAAAATCGAATTATTGCATGACTTGAATAAACTTTTTCTTAGTATATTTCACCATGATAATTGTAAGGCAGTGGGTCTCAACCTGGGGGACGCGTGGCCCTTGAGGTCATCAAAGCATCTGAAGGGGATCGCGAAGCTGAGCTCAAATGAAAAGTTTTTCGCGTTTCGCGCGATTTACTTCCAATTCATAATTATTGCTCTGTATTTATTATGAATTTCATATTTCAAAATCTCTCATCAATAGTAGTAACCTCCCATGCCACCAAACTATCCCTTAGGTTTGCTACAGCATCCTAGTTGCGTTTTGTGATATGACGATAAGGTGGCGCGAAATCTACACATATAGTAGAAGCGTGTTTGAAGCTAACATGGTTATGATGCTGTCAGCATTGTGTGTCCTGGAACTGAACCTTAAGCGGAATTAGTAAATCTATGAACAGATCACTGCTCACAGATTTAAATTTCAATCCTGTTTTAAGAATCGGGACAACAGACTTTCATCTCTATAGTTTTGATAAATTGGTTATTGAGGTCGACCAGCCTATGAAAAATCTCGCTATTGTTTCTGGCGCGTGTACGATATCATCATAGCAATGTTTGTTTTGTTTCAAATTAGCATATATATTATCTCCATGTCCTCACTATATAATCAAATACCAGCAACATTGCGTTTTGGTTTAAGATCTCAATTTTATATAGTGCGGCCCGCGAATGGATTCAGATGTTGAATGCGGCCCTCGAGCTCAAAAGTTTGCCCACCCCTGATCTATCGGGTGTTTGTTAATCAGGGTGACAAGTCTAAAACTTTTGGGAAACACAATAACTGATTGACGGCGGTCTTATCCTAAAAGTGACTCACATAAAATATACATTTGATAGTGTTTCAATTGACGAAAGCCTGTTGGAATTTTATTAAGATATGGAGGTGAAAATCTTTCCAAATTTACACATTGCAAGTCCCTCCCTGTACCGATTCCTGACGTCTAAAACATGTCGTCAACCTATACGTCATATTACTGAATAAACCCCAGATTCTAAAGGCGCCGAATAAGAAAAATAAGGCCCCCATTCTCGCTTCCTTAGTCTTCAGCTTCCCATCAAGTGCTACTCAGAATTAGAATGTCCTGAATTTTAGATTTCAACGGCGCCCGACCATGTTTACCCTATTTTCTCGTGGGCCCTGAGCTTTGCGATTGTCCCCACCCCCAAGCCCGGTTGAGAAACGCTACTGCATTGTAAGGATAGCGAGAGTACGTAAATGCTCGCACCAACCTTCGATTTAATCGACGATATCTTAAGGTTGCAATTTCAAAATCAACTGTTTTCAATTTCGGTAGACTAACTTTTATGATTTGTCAAAAGTGTCTTCCTTTCCGGATTCCAGAATATGGTAACCCTATGATATCTTTATATTCCCTTAAATTATCTTAAGAACTTCACGGAATGCAGCTGCATTGCTGCTACCAGGGAGTCTGTATCCTGGGCTAAACCAGAAAGGTGCCAACTGTCCAATTGTGGAGATCTCGTGTTTGTTGCGCTAGCATTCAAGTCTGCCGCTAGTCTCTTCGCCGGAATCGCGGCCACGCCGATGTACATTGTCATGCTCAGGTAGTACACCAAAGAGTTGTGCATGTCCAACATTACATGGATTGGTTCGCAAAACCACTGTTATTGCAGATCTGTTCAGGTGGATCAGAAGTCCCTGGCGATTGGCTTGTACCTCGTTATCATCAGGGTGTTGTGTTGGATCCCAGGCCCGATAATTTACGGTGCATTCATCGACTCGGCGTGCTTATATTGGGGAATGAAGCCGTGCTCAGACAGAGCGTATTGCAAGGTATTATGGAACCAGGGGATGTATTTGTTGTAGTCTAAATTCGTCGCGCATTTTCCGCACAGTAGAGTTTGGTATATTTACACGCACGTAATATATTGGACGGACATTGGAATATGGTCAGATTACCCAACGACTGTTTTTGGCAGAGTGCGATCGACATTTTTGATACAAATGTCGCAAAAGGTCACTCACCACTGTCGCTCCACCATAATTATTCCACAATTTCACACCTGCGTCTAATTACCAACGCATCCGCATTTTAGGTATATGACAACAAGGCTTACCGGCACAGATTCTACGGTATGATCGTCCTGTTCAATATATTATCCTGTATGGTGGCGATCGCATTATATTACGTGGCAAAACGAGTGCAGAAAAAGGAGAAGAGGGATAGCACCGATGTCCCGCTGAAGGATGAGAACCTAAACGGAGTGGAAACGAAAGATGACCCAGATGTCGAAGAAAAATTGATGTAAACAGGAAATCGCAATTGACTTGTAGTTGCCGTCGGGTGACGCCCGCGTGCTGGCTTCGAAGTGAACTTGCAGGAAATCTTGCATCTGACACATTCTGACGGCTTTCAGCGCTGACAATTTTCACCTAGCACGTAGCGGAATTCACGTTAATCCCCCGGTTTATGATGTCTAATATCTTTTTACCAAATTATGGGAAATGCGCAGTCATTTTTCTGTCTTGCAGACATATGAACGAAGTTTCAAGTTTATGTAGCATTTCTGTCTCTCTGGCATCGTGAAATGTATATCAGAAACCAATTTTTCATGGTAGACTTGACCCGGGTAATAGGTATCACGGAATGAATTTTGATGCACTAAAATAAACGCCCCTCATTTTTGCTTACGTGTATGATATAGGTATCAGGTTGAGGCCAGGTCGTCAACGACAGCCGAAAATATTAGTTCATAGAATGCGATAATTGTTCTACTGGCAGATAGTTACGATTACGATTACTGGTACCGTTACGATCGCAGTGTTATAAATTGGACGATACAACATCTGCCAAATGATGATATACGCGGATGGGCTTAGCCCAGAGATAAGCAACTTACGGCCCGCGACTGCTTTTTGTACGGCCCGCGAACTATGTCTCAGGCAATATGGGTTTAATAATGATGATAAAATTGCTTGAAAAATCTAATAACTGCAAAGTCCTAATTGACCTTTTTTAATCTGTCTAATGTACCTAAGATGAGGTATATTCCTGTTGCAGTCGGCCTTATGTCGGGTTAGATTCTAGGTACAACAGCCCGACAGCGGCGACCGCGTATAAACTACAGTCGTTAATCCTTCCGTTGCTACACATTACAATACGTGACTTTTACTTTACGTCTACCTATGTATAGGGTTGCATTTAAAACGAACCGTGTTTTAAAACACTTTGTTTAAAACATCTTTTGAACAGTGTTTTAAAATAAGGCCTTTGAAAAAAAATATATATTGTTTTTTTTAAGCTGTAAAATTATGCCATAATTGTGTCAATACTTTACAAAAACATGTTGTATAAGCCTGCGGACAATTACCACCCAATGTAGCCGACGTATATCGATATGGGATGGTTGGAACCCTCAAAATAGTCGGTTCAACAGCAATAGTACATATATTTCGTCAATGTCAATCCACTATGACGTCATAATTGAATATTCGTGACGTTATGGTTTTAAAAAACAATCATAATAAACAATAAAAAGCATGTTCTATATTAGGGACTTGTTTGTAAACACGTTTGTGTTAAATTGATTTTGGTTTTAAATGCAACCCTGCCTATATGTATTATATTATAGTAACTAACGGCAGCCGTTCCGTTTAGCAAGTCAATGCAAGTTATTAGTGTCAGTGATGGATGAAATGGATCGTTGCGTGTACCGCTCGTATTAGTTCAGTATATTTGTTGTTGGTTGAAATTCGTACATTCAAAATAACCTTATAAGCGATAAGTTACATGTGAGTGCTTTGCATCCAATCATAAATACCAAGAGAACTATTTGCCAAGGTAAAGCAATATGTATGACTTTTCATCGATGCTTTCCTGCATTATAAGACCATGTTAAAACCAAGGATCCTAATTAAGTCTGATAATATAGGCAATATTTATTTTCTAGAATCCGCGTTCAAGTCATAAATTCGATGAGTCTAAAGACTGTGACTACTATTTGTAAAAACTAAAAACTCCTTTAATTTTTTTTTCTGTTGGAGCAGAGTTTTAACAGCGCGTCGTTTCATTTTTTTCGAAAGTTGTATAATTAGGCTATGCGATATTTGTGTAAATGGACGATATGGAATGGTCGGACCCTCAAAATCATCGTCGGATCAACAGTTATGTAGCACGAAAACATATATCATCGGTACGAAATGGATGATATGATGATGATGACCACCGACCGTAGAAATGCTGCATATATATATATACATATATATATAGGTCTAGCTCTGTCTGCGTCAAGACTATGAGCACCATTACCGAGGTGACGGAAGTATCCCATCGAAAAAAGAGAGCATCAAAGATTTCAACTATAAATTAAATTTCCCGTGAAACCGCAGGTGAAGCTGATTTTAATAATGCTATAGTCTTGCGTTCACAGACAGGCCTCAATATTCCGGCTGGTTTATGAGTTGCGGGATGCCAGACTTGATTTCGTAGGGATAAAAGTATTTGCGTGTGCGGGTGTGTGTGTTTGTGAATCGTATGCCTTAAGGTTAGTGACGAAATAAGAGAAAATGACAATATGGGGTGGTAGAGCCCCAGAATTTGGTTCATAACCCTATGAGAGCCAAGATCAGCCTTTCGGGGAAGGGGGCTGACAAAGTGCTGTTTCGTTCCCGGTCATCGTTTTTTTTTTGGGTGTACCAAATCTCCACTTGACCTCATAAACGGATTGTCAGATTGGACAACCGCATATAGGGAATATATTATGCTTATTTCAAGCAAAGTTATGCGCAACACTGTCGACGTAACGAAGGTATTGTCAACTCAATTTGCAAATAACGCTACAAAATCACCGATGCCTTATTGAAGGTTTGTCGATACTACAGACCCACAAATCCTTGATAACAGTCGCAAACCATTGGGCTGGTGCATGGACGTCGAGCAATCACGTTGCGTAAGGACTGAGTCGAAACGACTTCGTGAAGAATTTGTCAGCTGGTTGATACAACGGTGTTTTGGCGAATGCGATTGTCAAAGATCATTATGCTCGACCTCGGATCCTACGATAAGTTATCGTAAGCCCCTACATGGTGCTTTCCAATTCGCCGATCCCACCAATCAACATGACCATTGACCATGTCCGCGACAATAAATGATAGACTATAATCGGTAACATGGTGTTTTTTGGTGTATGTTTTGACTTACATAACGTGTCTGAGCGGTTCTTTAGGGTGCCATCACGAGTCAGCGCATGTTCTTCATTGTCCAATGCCCAATGCTCACACACCACACCTTACGTAAAGGAGAAAAATAGAACGATGCGGGAAACGTTACTAGCTGAAACTTGTTTTCGTGATTCGAATAACTAACCAACTGCCTAGCACTACATTATAATGCTTGTCAGTAAAACGCTTGGTCAATCACCGACGGGATCACACCATCCACCACCCAATATTTTATATAACAGGCTTGTACAAATGATCTCAGCCTACCCAAACAGAGTCCAGTGCAAACAACATCGAACAACATCGATAAGTAAATATGCCTTTTCTATTAATTAGAAAAAAATCTATCGCTTTGTTCATTTAAATGACTGCCTATATGTTCTGTGTGACGTTTTCTGATTGTGGGTATTACATAGCGGTTCGGATATGGCTAGTAGCAAAGGATGTTTCAACGACATTCGCCTGTTTGCGGCTTGTTACGGGATGCTTTTATTGACGGACGTGAGTAAATGTTACACAAATATATCGTTAATACTACGGTAATTTATTCTATGATCTTATTTCATAGATCATGGCTGGTGTCATGAAATCGAGCTCCCTTACGTCCATTGAAAGAAGGTTCAGCCTCCCCAGCACCACCACCGCACTTCTGGCGTCTAGTTTTCAAATAGGAAGTCTTACGACGGTGTTATTTGCGAGTTATTTTGGATCACGTTGGCATAGGTAGCACATCCCTTTCAACGTCCTACTACTTCAAAGAACTATCATGAGTATCATCATACATTTTCGAACATTAAATCGCAAATGAGCAATGAGCATGTATGTGAGTGGTTACTCTGCTTGCGATGACCAATTCACCTAATGTTGCACTTTACTTCTTCTACTTCGTGTTGTAGATTAAAGCATTAGTCGAAATAATTTTACTTTGTGGAAGTTATGCCACGCAGTATTCCATGGATAGATCTACCGTATAACCATAAGTGACATAATAGTCAGAAAGGTTGGCGATGGATCATATGTAGGACGATGACGGACGGTAGCTTCAAATTCTCACATCACGCATAGCTTTCAAATCGGTTTTCTAAATCATTCACCTCTAAGACGCTTTGAGTAATATATATAGCAGTGGTCGGGAACTAGTGACTCTTTTGGGTATAAAATTGGCCTCTTTGCCAAATATTAATTTTTGTACTGAATTGATCAATATTGCAGCGACTTGTTGGTGAAGTTTCATCACGGCCGGAATAATTATTTTCGTGACAGTATAAACATGTCTTTGAGAGGTAAAGACAATGACGTCTTCACGTTTAGGGGCTCGGCCCCCCTATTTTCAAAATCATAAAATTTAAGTTACTGTCACTCCAGCGGCCAATACCACTCGCGAATTCTATGTACTCGACTCGAAATCTTGAATTGTGCGACACGATGATTAATCAAATAGCATAGCGAACATGGTGACATGGTGACATGGTGGTCTCAGGGATATCTTAGATATCCCTGCTTTGTCTTCCTGATCTAAGGCACGAAATGAACTGCCATGGACGTGACATTCACAATTACAAACTCGAATTACAAACAACGCCATAAAATCCACGTTCTTGATTGGTAAGTAGCTCTGTAGTACCGGCGATAAAATGTATGCGTGCAGCGCAACGTTATGTTACAGCCGAATACCTAGACAATTTAGAAGTCGATAAGTATTTAAATTTTTTATTCAGTGTGACAGTTACATTCGATTAATATAAGTTGTAATAAATTCAAAGCTACTTACGATGAATTGCGTTATCAATGATGAGGCTTGGCCCGTCTGTGCCTTACCTCTCGTTTCAAGCTTTATTTTCGAACAATACATACCAGTTTTTACAGAGAAAATATGGCGGACACGAGGAATCCCATGTAGTGAGTTCGAATTACTGCTACCATGACGTGATGAATTTTCAATTGTGACGTAACATTTGATTGGCATGTATGGCACTTTGGGAGTTGATATGGAAAAAATAGGGCAAATATGGCAAATATGGTTCCCGACCACTGATATTATATAGTACAGGCGTATGCGTATAGGGCGAAAGCGGCTTTGGGAAATGAACTGACGAGTTGCGCACTCGTTGTATTTCTGTAGGATTTGTAGGCTTATATTCACGAGAAAGAGTTGTGTTGTGTATATGGTTTAATTTAAGAATAAAGACACATTAATTGCTGTTCACGTCTTCCATGTTTTTCAGACCACGTGCGATTTTTGTCGGATCGGCAGTCATGTTCTTGAGTAACTTGATAGTCACACTTCCACAGTTTGTCGGTGGCCGATACGAATACGAAGACGTTGCGGCAAATGCGACATCTAAAACTACACAAATATCGGAGTGCGAGGCAGACGTGTGGGTCAGGTTTGATACGCGATTCGCCAATATAACTACCACTCAAATAGACCAGGGCTGGGCAATTATTTTTCTCCGCGGGCCAAATGAGAAGCAGCAAATATGTTGGCGGGCCGAATCAGAAATTTCAGCTGCATTCTCTGGCGTATTAATTTTATTTCCAAATTGAAAGCAGTGAATTACACTACCGGGGTTCTTAAACTTTTTGGGTCGCGACGCAAATGTGAGTTTTATTAGTATCTCACGACCTAAGCCCCACACATCGAAATGAATGCATTTCCAATGCTAGTATGCTACGTTTTACGGGTATGTATGAAATAGAGTAGGCCTAGGTGCAATTGTGCGCAACGCAGCTTAATGAAACATGGCTCATTACACACAGTCATTGGTTCAGTGTTGTTTATGTCCTATGAAGTTTGCCTCTCGTTGCATTTCTTCATGGGGGGAGACATCTACCTCTGTGGGTCGCATTTATATCGCGGGGGCCAGGTTCATGTCTTCGTGTGCCGCAGAGTGGAAATCGTTGAGCCCGAAATACCCAAGTCGAATAGTCCTTCACGTTGCACACCCCTAACTAACGTTCTGTCACGGTGTTGAGCGATGCTAGGAATATATTTTACTTACTATAATAATCATTTCAAAATAGCAAATATACAGTTATGTACATATCTGTAAATTATGCGACACTCACGGATCCGCTCTTTCCGTCCTCGACCCTGCCCGAGTAGGCTATTGCCCGCTCAAGTTATAGCTCTCCAAAGAAACCAATGTTAGATAAATCTTATCATGCAATCATATAGCAATCAGTGTGTAATACAAAGGTCGAAATGATAAAAGTTCACACAATTTATACATATAGTAGAATGCTGTTTTCATGAAAAGTCATTTTGTCCGTGTTTATCACTCGCCTATACAGTTAATATTTGAACAAGGTAGATGACTGTTGCACGATAATTGAGATAAATTTGCACTAAAACTTGAGGGCGTCCGCGGGAGTCCGTGACGGTCCAAAAGGGATCCGCAAAGACATAAAGGTTGAGAATCACTGCTCTGTACTGAACATTGAACACTATACCTCGAACTCGACCCATTTCTCCCCGACATGACTTGACTCGGTAGTGAATTGAAAATGACTCCACTTGAATCGAGTCAAAACTATTAAAGTCAAATTGACTTTTGACTAGGAACCCCGTGTCTTGCTTTCAAACCTGCACGGACCCCTGATTAAGAACCACTGCTCTAGTCAGCCCCAGAATTATCTGACTCTACTCAAACACGAGAAATGAGAAATATAAAATGACTTGTGATAAAATGTCGAATTTGATTCACCCTGTTACCTTTATTACTCTATCATCCTATCAGCCTATTACTGACATTCGCTTTTGATGAGAGTCAGTAGAAAAGCTTATCGAATAAACTAACAAGATGAAGGTATTGTTTCGCAGTATTCTGAAGTTCTGTACCCAAATGCCTTGCTAGAATTGGAATCTCCACTGAAGTCCTCGTGGATTTTGAAGATAGCAGTGCATATACAGCCCAAAACGCACAAATATATATAACATTGAGTTCAATTATATTGATAATGGTTTGACTTTGTGGCCAATTTGATAATAAGCGAGCAACGATGGCTTTTCAATGGCGAAACATCGATGCTTTGGTAAGGTAGGCCTACTACTTTAATAAATGCCATCCTGATAATTTACAATGAGTCTACGATTCCTTCCTGACTTTTAATCCCCGTTTCGATTGTTTTAATGCTCGTAAAAGCCTTTTCAATGCTTAATTTTGAGACCAAGTGTGAGATTTGCATTCGCCAACTAACCTGTTCTAGACATATAACAAAGTAGGCCTAAATTTTACACATTTGTCGCATATATACTCAGTTAGCGTATAATGTTACACCACATCACATGCCGCACCCGCTGCTTTAGTACTTCACACCCCAAGTGGTACATGAACCCCTTCATTATATAGATTTACATTTATATTTAGAGAAAGCAGTACGATCGAAGATGCACAGTTCAACCAAGACTTTTGTGAAGAAGAGGGTAAACCATCAAATAAACTATATCTGCTAATGGTGATTGGTATGATGCTCAATGGAGTAGGAGGCTCTGTATTGCAGCCGCTTGGAATGTCATACATTGATGATTTTTCTCATAAGCGAAATTCTCCGCTTTATCTTGGTGAGCTGCTATTACATTATTAATTTCGGGCTGGGCAAAATCGAGTACCTGAGTGATTCGATTCTGAATCACGTATATTATGCTTCGAGTCGAGTCGAGTATCCGAGTATCACTAATTATGACGTCATAACAGAATGTAATATGACAAAGTTCAAATATGTACCTTTTATGCCACAACAAAGAATATAATGCCTGTTATCCATCACATTAAAGATGCTTTGCTATTTTTTCGACCATATACCAATTTCATTGCACTTCAGTACAAGGTTATGAGATGAATATGACTTCGGAAATGTGTTATTTCACGTAACGTTGGTAGCTTTGTACTATGTTTCGTATGCTTCAATGCGGCCAATCATGAATTTAAGGCTTCCACATTGGAAAATAGTATCAAAACTATAACTCTCGTTGATTAATGAACTTTCAGTGGCAAGGAGCGTGTAAATTCAGTACTCGAAAAAATCGTCTTTTACCACTCGACTCGAATCATCAAAATTAATACCCGATTCAGATTCGAGTACTCGAATCATTGTACCCAGCCCTAATTATTATTTAACTATCTTTGGAGTGAAAAGTACTCCTGTATGTATCAATGGCGCAGGGCACAAATCATGACAGCAGTCTCTTCAGGATGTTAGCTCCAATTACTTTTATGGCTACATCATAGTGTCCTATATGGTGTGGACACAAGCAAATCTTACGGCTCAGTGAAATTGCTCTACGTCACACTTTCCATTTGGCTAAAGGCAATTTGACGATACTTTTTGACCGGCTTGCGCGGAGCGCGAAATTCGATAAAACGCGAATCAATCGAAAGTTACCGCGGTACTGATTGCGAAAATATAAATTTTATTCTGCTCGTGGAACCCCCTTAAATCAGCCTCGAATGTTGCATTTTAACGGAGTTTATAGTATTGTGACACATCCATGCCGTCTGGGAGCAGGTGAGGAACAGCGCAGACCACAAGCGTATTGGCCATTGTTCCGCAACTGATTGAGCATTCACAATCTCACTCTCGTGCGCACTTGCTCCTGAGCTGCTCAGACGACATGGCTGCGTCACAATACCAAACTCCACTACAATGCAACATTCGAGGTTGATTGTTGGGGGTTCCAGGGCCACGAGAAAAATAACATTTATATTTTCGTAATCGGTACCGCGGAAGCTTTCGATTGATACCCGTTTTATCGAATTTTGCGCTCGGCAAGCTGGTTGTAGGCTATTATGAATTCGGTGCGACTAATTGGTTGACTCGATTTTTGCTCATAGGCATCACTCACGCTGTTGCTTTAGTCGGCCCAATGGCAGGATATGTCGTTAGCGCAGTTGTTCTGCGGCTCTGGGTTGACATCGGCTGGACTGACCTTTGTAAGTATCAAAGTATGATGTAGAAATATATATTTAGGCATATCATGTACTCACAGTTGCGACCAATTTTCCTTTAAAGCTACAATCACCATCACACCTACTCATCCAAGTTGGGTCGGTGCGTGGTGGCTCGGGTTACTTATCTGTAATTCCGGTATCGCCGTAACAATGATGCCTTTTCCATATTTTCCAAAGAAAATGAAGCCGCAAATCTATAAAGTAGGCTATATACACCTCATATCCTAAGTCAGAAATGTTGTGTCGAGGAACTTAAACTTGCCTTAAGAGCAAAACAGCGGAGTCTCACAAGGATGATGAGATCGATAACGAGGAGATAGACGAGATAGCCGAAACGAAAAGCGACGATAGCTATTCATCAAAGGATAACAAGATGGGGGAGAAAAAGTACGTGGCGCATCTGGTCTTCTATACAAATGGTGTACAGCTGCAGCAAATGCCGTAATCCCAGCGCTCGCAGTCCAATTGCGACATTTCTTTTTTAATTTAGTTCAGTGTGCAAGACAAAAACTGATAGCGGATTTATCGGAGTATTCAGACAAATTTTGCCTATTTACACGACTCGCGTAAATCGCTGTTTTTTTAAATTATCTTCACTTTTACCTAACAGTTTTTTCGGCAGAATTATACTTGATTTTCAGTGGAGAGTAGTTTTGCGCTAAGTTTGCGTAACCCTTATGATTGAAATTTACTACATTACTCCTACATTAGGGTTACCATATTTTTGTGAAGCATATTACGGACACTCGTTAGCGCCCACTAGTGGATTCAAAAGTGAGGTGAAACACATTGTCTGTTGATATGACGCCACTCTAGCAAAGCACTGCCCATCGACTGTATAGAGAAATGTGGTGTAACAGGTCATTAATTGGGTCATCGGTAATGTGAGCTCTGGTGATTGCTACTTGCTAGGGTCAGCAATCTTAGATTTCTTCACGGTCCGGATGACATCGTCTGGCGGGCCGTGTCTGGCCTGTCGGGATTGTGTTTGACAGCCCTGCTATACTGTTAGGTCGGTGCGACTATCTGGTTGTTTATTTTAATCAGGTCCGAAACAGCATTTTTCTCTCCCCTTCGGCCCGAAAAAAGCACTGACGTTTGGCCCACCATAGGGTATTAATCGATTTACCTTCTTGGGAACTTACTATATGCATTTGGCTGTTAAAATTTATGAATGAATTCTGTCAATAATGTTGATTTTTCCATATATTAGCCTACTATAAAATGCTCCAGCAGCAATGTTCCCTCTAATTTTTGATAAGTCTGCGCACCCTCACCAGCTCACCGCGCATACCCGTGGACAACTAACGACTAAAAAAATGTTCATCACGTCGGATTTTTTGTGCGCATCTCAGATTTTCTGTGCGCAGAGACCGTGTCAGCACTGCGCATTTGCGCACGTCCGCAGCTTAGAGGGAACATTGACCAGCAGGTTACACATCCTGTGATTTCCAACTTTTCATGGTGGCGACCTCCTTTCCAACTTGAAAATGTTCCGTGGCCCAGCTTACTTAACTCAGGGCCTAGGAAGCTAATTACATCCAACATCATCGCGATCCCCAGATAAAGGCAAACGACCCCAAGATTTGGAACCACTGTCTGTGGCTGAAGCATCCAATCGGCCTTAATCAACTCTATGAATATTACGTCCCCGACACGGTTGACCACACACTCTTGCATTTCCAAAACTATGACTTTCACCGAACATTTCTTGCCGATGCATCTACCAAGCTCAATGTACCGCTTACGTTAACCAATTTACTTACTATGCCGCAATTATTTACGCCGGTCGCCGAGTTCATTATTTCATGTCACTCGTATATATAGTTTGAAAGTTATTATAAGCCTATGTCCCAGAGCTCGAAAATGCAATCCTTGATAACATATTTTGTCCGTGGTGCATAAGGCCGGAAACGGTGACAAGCGCCACAATCGTTACAATCAGACTTATTTCAGTAAATGATCGGTATTTATATTTATTTTGATTGCATTTTTGGTTAAGGTGATGCCTGGTGGCCTTACTAATATCAATATACGTTGCATTACTCGCGCGCGGCAAGAAGAAGAATTTTGAATAGCATAAATGTGCTTGAAAATAATATTGTTTATGTTGATTTACGAAAAGCTTTTGAGCCTACTTCAAGCCTTCGAAATTCCGGACATTTAGGCATATTTTAGAAATTCCTCCCGGACGCAGATTTTTCAGTGAAATTCCGGACATGTCCGGGAAATTCCGGACGTATGGCAACCCTATCCTACATGGACTTGCACCTATGACCAAAACCATGAAATCCATACTGCATTGAGATCAGTACTATATGGTTCCATACTATTACCGAGAATGCTATTATCGAGATGGACATTACCGAGAATGATATCACCGAGAATGGACATTACCGAGAACGGACATTACCGAGAATGGACATTACCGAGAATGGCCAATGCCAAGAATACAGCTTAATGTAACTGACGTTGTCGAGAAATTTATACCTGAGAATCGATACCGAATGTAGCAACGCCGTGATGCACACACACGATCTGTTCACATGCATAACATGCCTGCATTGCATATATTGCATTTTCGGTAATGTCCATTCTCGGTGTTGTCCATTCTCGGTAATGTCCATTCTCGGTATTGTCCATCTCGTTAATAGCATTCTCGGTAATAGCATTCTCGGTATTGATTGGACACCGTACTATATAACAGTGTTGGGATCAATTCACTACCTTGGAGTCACGAGTCATTTCGAGTCCTTGCACATTTTGACTCGAGTCAAGTCAAGTCAATCTATTTTCAAAGGTGACTCGAGTCAAGTCAAGTCACTCGATTTTTGGAAGTGACTCGAGTCAAGTCGAGTCAAGTCAAGTCAAGTCACGAGTCAAGTCACATTTCAAGTCAAGTTGTCTTTTCGAAGTATGAGACATGATTACGTCATTGCAATTTGCTAGCTGTCTGAACTACAGATTGAGTGGTAATTGATTTCGAACCGATGAACGAATATAGAGTTAAATATAAACGCAAGAAAGCGCTGCATCGCTCACATATACGTAGAAATGTTGAACTGCGTAATTGCATAGCCTCAGTTTATATAGTTACCAGCCAAAATAGAGAATAGAGAAACAAATTGATAAGTTGCAATACATTACCCATTTACAAAAAGATATGATACAATTCGAGCCTGCGCCAATGGTTGAGCTTGAGAATTATATAACCTATATTCGAATTCAATTTCAAAAAAACATTAGGTTTGGGGTAAGAACAGAGAACAGAAATAAACATTTGGCTATGTTATTATTTTACTACTAGAGTTACGACAACGTAAGCTTCGTTCACTTCGTTTGCGGTCAATTTATTTGTGAGAGAACAATCGAGGTTCAGTGAAACACATGATCATTGAGTGATTGGTCGCTCTCACGGGTTACACCAGCGTTTCGCGAACAATCCAAACTTATGCAAGATACAGTAATTTTTATCGACATCGATTACTTGATGACTTGAAATTGACTCATGAATTTTGCTCCGAGTCACGAGTCAATCCACATTTTTGATACGCCGAGTCAAGTCAAGTCAAGTCATTTTAGCGAAGTGACTCGAGTCAAGTCAAATCATGCGAAAAATGTGACTCGAGTCTGACTCGAGTCAAGTCATGACTCGAGTCATCCCAACACTGCTATATAACGTCATCAAGTGCAATAGTATCCTAAAAATGCGGTTCACATTGATTTTAGGAACCTACTTTGGGAGCCAGCGGCGTGCACCATCCTCCATCGATATTGATTTCAATAATAATCGATCGAAATGCAGAGCCTGTGTGTGCCCATCGGCATATTTATATATGTCTATAACCTATTTTTGGTATGCAGGAGAATCGTTCAAACACTCAAATCAATGGCATCAAATCACCTTTTTCACCTCATCGTACTTAAGATGTACTTGAGCAACGCCGCTTTAGTTGGCGTAGTGAACTTCTTCCCTAAATATCTCGAGGTGGGGTTTGGTGTTTCGGCGTCCAAGGCAAGTCTTCTCACCGGTGAGTTATGTATACCAATGTACTGTCACTATTCTGTATCCACATATGATTGCTGATTGACAATTGTATTAGAAAGGTGATGTTCAGCCCGTATTCTTTCCCAATAACTGTCCCTTGCAGTTATATCAACGATGCACGCTTGTTCATCCATATTGAACCACGATGTTACGTTATTTGGGAAGCAAACGGAAGTTAAAACCCAGGGTATCTATCGACCAGTGGTTCTCAACCTTGTCTCCAGCCCCACCCCACCCCCCCCCACCCCAGGGGGCGATTTTGATTATGGAGGGGGCGGAAACGCTCCGAGGGTGAAATGGGGGGCTGGGCTCAGGGGGGCGGTATGGGGGCGCTAAAGACAAATGGCCTCGCAGTAGATGGTGTACTAAGGACACACGATTATATTGTAGAACAATAGTTCTATATATCACTGAGTTCTCATTGCAGACATTCGACAAAATCTGACAAATCACAACGTTTTTCGTTGCTCTAATCGCGAAATATCCACCGACCATGTTTCCATGAATGCAGTGGCATATATTAATTCATGTAAAATGAATTTGGCGTACTTTTGGATTGCCAATTCCCCGTTATAACACTCCCCGCACGCTAGCTACTCCAAGTCGTTTCGGCACCTTCCTATCTTTTCATTGTATCGCAGTTTTGAAATGATGAAAATATTATTAAACTGATACTTCTACCGATAGCTCCGGTTTTAGGAATTTTATCCTGCATCGCATTGCGTGTCGAAATCGAAAAGGCCCTGTAGGCTGATGTACAACTTCTGAGAGTAATGTCTTTTGTACATCAAAGATGTTTTAACGCTTTTTTGCCAAAATAATTAACTAAATATGCTTGTATTTGAGGGATACAAAATTAAATTGTCAGAGTATTTCGTCATCGTATCATAAAGGATTATAATGCTTAGTGTTGTTACTCCCATTCATGTTAAAGTTAAGAGCTTGGTGCAGGACTAAATGTAATGTTAGTAAATCTCTACCACATTCTCGGTTGATTTAGTAGTCACACAAAGCAATAAAACAAAACCCAATACAATTAACTTCCGATCATTGCCAATCGCAGAGGAGAATTCGGGATGTGTACATTGATCTCGAACTAAATGCCTTACCCGATGGTTGTTATAACAACCTGGATTTGATCCCTAAAATGGCACATACAATCTTACCGGTAATTAGTCGAGTGGTCTAATAGTGAAGTCCCAACCCGAAAGCGGACTTCGACCAATTGTTTTACTACAATAAGGGGGCGCCAGATTGAGGCAATTTTTGAAGGGGTGTGCTGGAGAAAAAAGGTTAAGAACCACTGCTATAGACACTATAATAGATATCCCTGTTTATCCCCTCGATATTTTTGACCATATCCTCCGACACAATTGACGTCTTCCAAAGATTTTCCTCAAGCCAATACAAAAGTGCGTGCAGTAGGCCTAGGCCTATATTTCGGATACACGCTAGGGAACATTTAGTAGTTACTGATCTTTCGTAAGTATAGGTGCATAACCTCAATGTTTATACTTGTACCTGTCGCCATACTTCTATATCTGCTGAAATTGAATATATGTTTAGAAATCCAATTGTTAATGATTTGTGGTATAGGTTTCCCAAATACCCAATCTTGGTTCGGTTCGGTTTATTAGCAATTTTTATCAGCTCAATACACCACAAAAATTGAGCTACATGAAAAGATAGGAAGGTGTCGAAACGACTTGGAGTGGTCTTTGGAATCAGACACCCACCTGGCCTAGCTAGGCGATGTGAAGAGGAGGCATGCACACTGAATAAAAAGTAAAAGAAGATGGTATAGAAAAAAGCAAGCGACAAAAATGAGGTGGCATGTCACGGAAGGCGAGATCGATAGGTCAGGTCGTGGTCCGGTAATGTTGAGGATGGACTAGTATTTATTTAGTAGAAATTGCTTGTATTTCGACTTGAATCTGGACATGCTCGTTGACTGTCGGATGGCCGGCGGGATACTGTTCCAGTTCCTTCAGAATTCGGTTCGGCTCGATTCGATGATGTTAATACTTTAAATATGGAAACATGATATATCGAGGTATTCGTCACCTTGCTGAATCCTTCTGCTTTAGACCAAATCAACCAACCAACGATAGGAACTTGATGGATGATGATATTATCCTCCGTACTATGCCAGTATGTAATCTCTAATTTCCTTGAAGGCGTTATAAACATTCCGTGTCTCGTGGTTGGGACTTTGGTGGGAGCGATCACCATGAAAAAGTTCAATGTCAGTTCGCTGGGTATGACGAAAATGATAGCGGCTGGAACGTTTTCCGCAACACTATGCATGTCAGCGATGCTCTTCATAGGGTGCGAGACCATCGATATTGCTGGAATCACTACGCCATATGCTGATGGGTAGGCTGACGTAAAACATTTGATAAATATGAGTAGAATATTAATACGAATGCTGGAATACCTGATCCAAACCGTTGAGAATGACCAATGACCATCTCATGAGAGACCCTTAGTTTCTAATATTTCAGAAATGAAGATGTTCTTCCATCAGTTGAAAGTACATGCAATACGAATTGTGGATGCTCAAGCGGTACATACGCTCCTATATGTGGGTCAGACGGAGTATCCTACGTATCGCCATGCCATGCAGGATGCACAGAGGTAGAGTACGGCGAAGGCGGAATGAAACAGGTATGTTGCACAGTGTCTAAGCACGTTACGGATGTGTGTATTTAAAATTGGCATACCGTAAATAACTTGGTAGGCCTATACATAAATTCGAAGAATTATAAAGACGATGCAGTGCTATTGGTTTGTTATATCAAGACATAACATTGTCTAGCGACGAAGAAAGATCGTGCCCTTGGTAGCTATCATCTTTTCTAAACATTTTATAAATAACCGCCGTTATAAGTCATGGTTTATTTAGATTTTAAAATATATAGTACACAGTCTAAATTAGGGCAAAGCTATGTTCAATGTTGACTTCAGATGTTAAAACCTTCTTCATAAGTTGTAATCAGTAAGACCGTGGAAGGCGGCCTGGTATGGCAATCCGCGGATAATGAAAATTGCTCCAAAACCAGCGCCATAGAATCGATGACCGACCGTCAGCCTGTTCGGTGCAGCCTTGTTCATGCGATGGCTGTATTTTCAGCGATTTTGCGTGCCATTTTCCGAGGCCTTCTGGACTAAACAATATCGTGAAACTATGCCACTGGCGACCACAGTATAGTTTGAGAATATGAAGCCTTTTTCAATTTGTATTGTAGAACTTCACTGATTGCCGCTGCATTGTCTCTGACGACATTTCCATTTCTTGGGCTAAGCCTGAAAGGTGTGAGCTTTCTAAATGCGGCGACCTCGTGAATGTTGCATTGGCATTAAAGTCGCTTGGAAGCTTGTTTGGTGGAATAGCATCAACTCCTATGTACATTTTCATGCTCAGGTAAATGAGGCGGTCTCTATAGGGTGCCTATAGTGCCTCGGGGGTATTGATGATATTTTTAAATACAGTTTTGGACATCTTCAGGGAACGTAATAATCTACAAACGACCAATAAAAAAATCATATATACTGTTATTTCACAGGTCAGTAGAACCAGAGCAAAAGCCACTCGCCATCGGATTGTATTTGGTCATAGTGCGTGTGCTAGCATGGGTACCGGGACCGATTTTATATGGAGTCGCCATCGATTCGGCATGTTTGTACTGGGGAAAGAAGCCTTGCTCGGATAAGGCATACTGCAAGGTTGTTAGGCAGAGTGACTAATTTGTATTAGGTTCTTTATTCAATCAATCAATCAATCAATCAATCAATCAATCAATCAATCAATCAATCAATCAATCAATCAACCAATCAATCAATCAATCAATCCATTATATTAACGATTACGCTGTTGAAATAACATCAGAATTCTAAAATTATTGGTAATATATGAATGATGTTCAGCTATGGTAGGCTTACCATACGTCCTCTTTTAAGAGGATTTGTCCTCTTTTTTGACTTTTTTGAAAGTGTCCTCGGAGGACGCCCTTTTGTCCTCTTTTTTGAGATTTTGTCCTCTTTTTTGAAAATTTAGGTCAGATATAGAGGAAATTGCGAGTGATATGCCGGAAATTGGCGCAGAAGTGAAGCTCCGGCGGGTATTTCGGAGGAAAAAGCGGTGATTTCAGCTCTGAGCGAAGTGAAGACCTTTTTTTTTTTTTTTTAGTCAACCGATCATGAAGCGGGTGAAATTTACCTGTTTTTGAGAATTCATCTCCAGTTTTGCATGTCTGAAATTTCTGAAAAAGTGTCCTCTTTTTTCATTTCCGAAATATGGTAAGCCTAAGCTATGGGCTATACATTTATAACAAATTGTGTTTTAAAACAATGCCTTGAAATTTTATTTTTTCAAAAGTTGTATTATTATTCCATGTGGTATGAGCTGACAGACGATTTGCACCAATATAGTCGACATATACAATACGGCATGGGTCGAACCCTCGAAATCGTCGTCGGTTCAACAGTTATAGCATGTAGGCTGGAGATCATTGGTACGGAATGGATGTTCTGAAGATGATGACCCTCGAACGTAAAAATGCTGCATAACGATGTAGTCCTGATTAAATATATATTTGGACGATTATGCCAGGAATGCCTAATTCGTCATAGGAGCCATATTTACCCTACATCTTCAATTGCAAATGTAAATCCTTTGCCACGTGACAATTAAATGTTCGTGACGTCATGGTTAAAAAAAACACAAAATAAAAACATGTTTTAAACAAGGGCCATGTTTTGTACATGTTTGTTTTGAACTGATCTTTGTATGATATGCAACCCTATGTTTGTGCAAAAGTTCCATCAATTCTTTGATAGTAGCCTACCGGTGCGAGTGTTTTTAATGTCGCTTTCAGGTTTACGACAATACGATATATCGTCAACGTTTCTACGGCATGATAGTTATCTGCAATATATTTTCCTGCATCGTTGCCATTGCCCTCTACATCACTGTCAAGCGAAATCCGACTCCCGAAAATACAGAAGAACTCGCACCGATGAATGCAACTGCGGAGGGAAGTGAAGAAGAAACTGATAAAGATGCCGAAGAAAAGCTAATTTCTAATAAAGACCATATATATAAAGATGAAGCAGTGTGATAACAGATAACGTCATGGAGGGTGTGTCGTCAATTGCTAAGCCGAAGTTCTATGCAATAAATCTTCTATGCAAAGCGCGAAGTGTCGTATTCTATCCTGTATCTGTCCACAAAATCCAACGAATTCAAGGACGCTTATATATTAACAGACTTATTGGACAACTAGAAAATTTACAGGTTTTCCAAATTAGATTAGAATTAGAATTAGGGCTACACAGTTTTTTTCTTCAAATTAGATTAAAATTAGAGCTACATAATTTCTTCAAAATTAAATTAGAATTATTAGCCTATACCTCTTTTGGGGTAACCATGTCCATTGTCCATCGCCCATAGTGAGCACGGCGTTGTACTAACGTAAAGCTTTAAAAATGCGGTTGCTGAACTGTGTGACCTATTTTGCCTCGATCTTGCCCGCGGCATCTACAAAATATTGATAAGTGGCCCGCGACGCGTTTCGAGATGGCGATCCCTGCACTATACAATTCTTCTGCATGGCTGAAAACTCTTTGCGGTGGAGCTAATGTTGCATTCATGCCTACGAGTTCTCGAGCAGCAGCCCTGAGACAAGGAAGATGATTTTCTCTTTTCCAGTATAGGCTAACTCAAAACATCACAGTCTATGCTCTCACGCTCTCCAGCGAAATATCTTTTCACTTCATAGTGTAATATATCTTCTTCGGTTATATCCAGGCCGTGTCATTTTTGGCATTTCAGGAGCCAGATGCCAAGACTGCCAAAAATAAAAATTTGAAAATGCCAAAAATAACCAATTTTTGGCATATGCCAAAAACAACACGGCTTGCCAAATAGTGTATTTCGTTCATGGTGTTGTGTTAACAGGACCGAATTACAAGCGAGAAGAGCGTGTGTGAAGGGCAGGTATCTTACTATATGGGTCCAGCCCACCCATTAGGGAGAAAGCATGGTGTCCTAAATGGTGTGGGCACAGCGAGATTGAACGGCTGACTGCACTTGGTTTACGTCATACTTTCCATTCGTCCAAAGGCAATTTTACGGCCATTTTTGACCAGCTTGCCGAGCGCTAAATTTGATAAAACGGGTATCAATGGAAAGCTTCCGCTGTACTGATTACTAGAATATAAATTGTATTCTGCTCATGGATCTGTAACCCCCAAATTTCGTTGGGTGAAAAATTAATTCAGGAGAAACTTTGCTGACCTGAGTTTGGAAGCACTGTTAGAGTGCAAACAATTTGAGTCTATTCAGAAGCGGTAACAATCAGGTGTTTATCGTGTATGTTAGGCTTCTCATTCTTTTTGCTTATTGGCACCGATTCCGAATGGATACTGCACATTTTGTGGTTTCGTTTGATATTATGAACCTATGTAATCACTAGGTTTTTCCTTCTTATTATTGTTTGATGGTACTGATTATTAGTGGATGCTGCACATTTTTTGGTCTCTTTTGATAAACTGACCCAAATAAAGCGTTTTCATGACTAATTCGAGTCTGAAAATATCTATTTAGAGGTCGATGCCAAAACTGCCAAAAATAAAAATTGAAAAATGCCAAAAATAAGCTATTTTTATCAGTTTTGGCATATGCCAAAAATAACACGGCCTGGTTATATCTGAAGCGTTCATCCAATTTTTGCTTGATGTAGACGTTGTAGATCAGTAGATGTAGCACGAGGTGAATAAGCCTGTGTTAAGGGTTAACTAAGGGATGGTGTGAACCTCTGAAAGGTTCAGGTTCGTGTGAACGCGAACCTATTTACCAGCTTCTGTGTGAACGCGAACGTGAACCTCATGACGTCACGTGACGTCATATTGCTAATTCCAACTTAAATTTCAGTGAAGTGATATATTAATGTAGCCTACATTGTACAATGTACGTACATCCTAGCGACGACTCAGGTCCATTATATCACAATGCTGAACAGCTGAAGTAGCCTACATGCTAACTTGCACGGAAACTTGCACGCCTCTGCGGTCTAGGCCAGACGGACAATGTATTAGGCGTTTGACTGTTGCTACATTGATATTGAGCAGAGTGTAAAACGGATTTTTATATTTTCTTACTTTCTATCCTCGATTACCCCATTAACAAGTTATACAGAAGCCCACACCACAATCGATGTTGTGTTATTGCGTGTCAAGCTCACAGAAGAGAGTCACTAAATATTCACAAACGGAAAGCTGGATATTTCGAGCAAACTTTTGTAACAAAGCAAGTAAAATTTTTGAGATTGGTAAAGGTGCATACTCGTTGTGTTGATTCGTTTTGCTGCCAGCGCCATGCATAGAATGGCCCGAAGTTAAAATTTAAAGAATGTTACAATGACGTGACGAATTGTAATATATCAAAAAGGTTCACAGTGCATAACCTACCATAAGGTTCGTCTGTGAACGTGTATCTTTAGATTTCCGAGGTTCACACACAGAACGCGAAGGACCCGATCATGAACCTCACGTTCACACAATACCTATTAACTACATTTTTTCTTTGCTACTGTTCTCTTTGCGATCGAAACTAGAAGGTTGTACGATCACTACAAGCTATATGCCAGCATGGCTATTATGCGATGGCGGCTTGGCACTAGAAGTTCCTGCTCGAGAGGGAAATTTTGCTAACTCGCGGCAAAATGCCGCGGAGAAACAGGCATTTTCCGGAAAAAAAATCGAATTAAATTATAACCAAAATTACAGTATAGAAACACTTAACAAATTAGATTAGAATTAGATTAGATTACTGCTGGCATTTGCTCTAATTTAGTGGAATTAGACCTAGCATTATTATCTAATTGTAGTTGCCCAAGTCTGCTTACATAGTTGAATTGCGCTATGATAAAATAACATTAAAGTAAAGAGGTATAAGTAGGGTTACAATATTTTAGAAATCTGTAAAGAGGACACTTTTTTAAAAATTTTAAACTTACCAAATTGGAGTAAAATCCGGAAAAACTGGTACATTTTTGCCGATTTTGTGGTTGGTTGATTAAAAAAAAGCATTTTCCTGCTCAACTCCCGAAATACTCGCCGGAACGTCACCTAAGTAGCCTACTGATTTCCAATATCTCGGTTGAATTTTGACCTATAACCATTTTTTTAAAGAGGACATTTGGGTGTGCTCCACGGACACTTTCAAAAAAGAGGACGTATGGTAGCCCTAGGTATAAGCAATGTGTAGCAGTGTTAGCATGATTCTATAGTCACGCATTTTGAATGACCTGACGAATGAGCAGTAGCCTCTGAACAATTCCTGACGCGGTTGTCAAATTTCCGAGTCAATTTTCAAGATATTGGATATTTTACTTCAAAAAGCATCTGAACCTCTCAGCTGCACTGGGAGTGACCACATTATCAATACCCATTCATCTTCTAGCTAGAGCCTACTGGATTCTGTTTTCTTTCATGCTTTTAGCAGCGACATCGCTCTCATAACATCTCAGCTACGGTATGCTTAACCCGTCGATACATTGGCCTTGACTGCCAATAGCCTGCCCTATAATGTCAGTGGAATGCCGCATATATTTATTCAGTACGCATAGTTTAAGTGAAACTATGACCGAGGTTCGAAACCTATTGGTGATGCTGGATCCAGTTGTGGATTGTGTTGTGTAGCTGTAGAGCGTACCACGAGATATCGCCACTCGGGTAGGCCTATAGCCTCCAACGATATTGGGATAGTAGGTATAGCATAGGATTACGCCAGTGGTTCTCAACCTTTTTGTCTTCGCGGACCCCTTTCGGACCGTCACGGACCCCGCGGACAACCTCAAGTTTTCGTTTAAAATTAGCTCAATTATCGTGCGACCGTCATCTGTCTTGTGCAAATATATTAATTGCAGGGTAGTGATAAACACCAACAGCACACTCTTATTATTTCGAAAGGAATTTTACAGCTGTATTTATTGTCTTGAAAATCCGCGTCTTCGATTTGATATGAACGAGTGCCGAAAGTCCATTTCCACAGAGATATATTGGTGGCGAATGTAATATTAACGTGCATCGCTTCCGACGACAGCTTTTGGTGTGGATTTTTAATGAACATATCACGCCCAGTCTAGTCATTTCTATCTAGTGGAGTTATTTATTGGTTATATCACAGAAGAAAATGGATTTCGTGGCGAGGTTTTAAATCCTTCATTGTGACAGATTAGGAAAAAATTCAGGAATTTCTATTTCAAACGATTGTTTACTAATTTGCCGAGACTGACAACTCCAAATCCAAAAAATTTGCCAGCATTTCGAAGTCACCCTGTTTGATTTCGCTATCTCCAACATTTCATTTTTCCACAAACCCCAACAAAATATCTCTAAACAGCAATATGTCTCCACCAAACGGCTATTGGCAATAATTAAAATGAGTTTGGACAGTCGGATATTTCATCTCAGATGACCATTTCAATGATGTGAGTGCTTAAGTTTTAGCAATTAGGATGCGAAACCGGACCATGCGTTTCCTAATTAAAAAATAAATAAAAATTAGGTCAATCATTTTACAAATTTAGAGGCGTCGAGGACCCCATGAAAATGCTTCACGGACCCCCCGGTTGAGAACCACTGGATTACATCCATTAACTCTACGGCGTGTACGCTGGTCTAAAACTTTCGACGAGTAAAAAATTCGGTAGTATCAAACGAGCGTAATTCGTATGTTCGTGACACTGTTCAAACAACCTACCTGTCCTAATTCACGATTGCAGTGCTTCATTAGATGCAACAAGGAACCCGGCATAATTAACACACCAATTGGTTTTTCTGTTTTCCAACATTAATCCTCATTGCAGTGTACCTTCAATGGACGTAACATGACTCTTGCATAATTGTAAACGGATTAAACTATCGCCTGTTCAGCACTTACTAATCTATCAAGGGTTTTGCCCGACTAATCTGCTAATGGGCGTCTCTTTCCTCTGCCACTATTCCTGAGCTTGGCGTAAACAATCATTCCAGTATTATCAAAGAAAAAAAAGCTGCGTTTTATTATATGGATTTACATAATTCTCCGTTGAGCAGAAAGAAGTCATTTTTCGTCAAACATCCCCATGTCCGATGTCCAAGTCGTGACGTAACACCGGACCATAATCGTTATCGGAAATAACTTGCCTCACCAGTTCTTCATTTCTTTCTCACGTCGTGTCATCCTTACGCAATCTGCGCCGGGCGAGTGGCAGGTTTATTCGCTACACCAGGAGTATGTGATAGCGTCTCGAATCGCTAGAATCGCGCAGTCACAAGCCACGGTAAACAGTCCGAGCAATGAGCATAGACGCCTGCCTTCAGTCGTCTGATTTCTGCAATAAATTGAGTCACGGATATAAACCAAAAGCAGACCAACGGCCGAGGTCAGTTCGTTATGCCATGAACTCAGCCAGACTAAGCGAGGTTAGTATTGCACGTACCTCTATACTTTTTACGAGTTTTGCCTACTTGCGATACTTACTCAAGACTTCTTCCATTTCTACTCAAAGTTGTTTTAGGCACAACGCAGAACTATTTACTTTATACAATTTGCATTGCAGAAAGTGGGTTCGGGAGATGTTTGTGTCGCTTTTATGAGCGGAAGAGCCCCGTAGCACTAGGACACATTTTATTTTCGAAAGGTGCATCTACTTGCAGTGCCATGGCTCATAAAGCGTTCGCCGTGAAGATACACTAAACAATTTAAAGTGGCCAACCCCGATTACCCGCCACCAAATCTACTTTTCGGAACTATCCACTTGAGTTCTTTTCATATCTTCATTTTTCTACGTTTCTACATGATGTAGTCTCGATATGTCTTTGGAATTGCTACTTCTACTTAAGTACAAGTACAAATTGACTGCTGTGACCTCGACATACCTTACGAAGCAACTCTTTCTTTTCACTGCTCATTTTCTCTTCCGGTTCGATATGCAATCCGTACATGCAGTATCTTATCATGCTCACTTTTTGCTGAACGGGGTTAGAAGACGGGTTAATATCGCTTTGCGGTTGAGGTAGCACGCGACACCGCGTACCTCTTGCGTTTCTGCGCCCAAATCAGCCAGAAGTCTCGCGATCTGTTGGTTTTTCTCTGCCTCCACCAAGAAGTTTATGGTTTGCAATTGCGGTAGATGAATGTTATGGTACAGGAATAGCTTGTTGGAAAAAGTTGTGTAGACTAAACTGACCACGTTCTCGCCATCTTCGATTGCATACTGCCCCGCCGAAAATGCCTGAAATGACATTAAAGTTGCCGTAAGCAGCCAGTGAATGAATCGCAACACTAGAACGCAACACATCTAATTCACAAGCAGAGCCTATATTGACGCATGTATGCAAGAAAACGAACCATATCATTTAAAATGAGTATGCCTAATTGTTGTTTCAGCCGATAATCGATTGTATTTGCTTCGTAACTCAAACAAGTGATTATGATGGCTCCGTAACACATATTTATTTGCGATCAATTACACCATGTCTGACCAGCGTATTAAACGAAACAACCTCTGGTGAAGGTATTAATAGAATATCGTCTGGTCATGGCATTTAACACAATAACAAGCTGATTGTATCCAAATGGCATTATGCGATTTTGGAACTAACTTCCTCCCGAATGACGCCCATAGGCGTGAAAATTCAACTCAGGGGCCGTGTCGTATTACTAATCACTGCAGAGGTGGTCAAGGTAGCCAGAATGCTTCTCCAAACCGGCATTCAACTCACTCGAAAGCCTCACTCTCCGCCGTAGACGGAAGCATTTTCAAGGATATTTTCATTTCGAGATGCCAGCACGATCCAAGCCTCGATGGGACGACGAAGAGGTGCTACTCCTAGCACGAGAGGAGCTTTCTCTAATACGATCGGGAAAGGAGAAGAATATTAACATGCAGTTGGAGGAAATTCAAGCGGGTAGACGTACACTGGACTCGATTAAGGGACTCAGGAAGCAAAAACGCTATAAGGAAGTCCTTGCTGCGCTAAAGGAAGAAGAGGCACAAGCTGCTGACACCGGATTACAGCATAATACTATGGACTGCAGTCACAGTGAAGAGACGGAACGGACCAGTCAACCCTCGCCAGAACTGGAGAGATTAGTCGCCACGGATTACCCGACAATCGTAGCAGCTGTCCGAAGCGGTAACGAGTCTAAGGTCAAAGCTCTCATCGACAGAGAGTACGAACGATTAGCCCACGACATCGCCCTACCATCACATCAAAACAATATCGGATATGTGGGAAGTTTTCCGATACGCCAATCCTTGCGACGGGCTAGTCGTGAACGATCCGTTCGAATTCAGGAACTTTTCAAAAAGAACAGGAGGCGATGTGCCAATCATATTCTGGAGGGAAAGTGGAAGGCGACATCTGAACCAGTGCCCAGAGACAGCGTGTCGAGATATTGGAAGAATATCTTCCAGAGAGAACCGCCGGAAGACCAAAGATCTTTCGCCGCGAAGCCTACCCTACACGATCTGGCACGGCCCATTACCGCTGAAGAGTTTGACAGCGCAATCAAGTACACCGAATGTAGCGCGCCTGACATCGATGGACTGCATTTCAGTGACTTGAAGAGACTCAACCGAGAGAAAGTTGTGAGTGCGTACAACCTATGGATGTTCACCGGTTGCCTTCCAAAGGCGCTCAGCCATGGAGTAACTACACTTATTCCGGAGGATCCGTATAATATAAAAGAATCGACACTTCGGCCGATTACGATGGACAGGGTACTCGTGCGAGGCTTACATACGATCCTTGCGCGGAGATTCGACGAAAGCTTCCCGCCCTGCCGTCAGAATGTCTTTCGCGCCGGTGATGGACTAGCTGATTACATCTACATCCTACGCTCCACCTTGCGTGTGTGCAAAAGAGTCCTTCAGCCTTTATGTATATGTCTAATCGATGTGAGTAAAGCTGTCGACTCGCTAGGACACTCGACGCTCGTCAAAGCATGCACGCGCATGGGGGTACCAGAACTACTTATCCGGTACATCAAGAACTACTATGCCGGGAGCAAAACGAGATTTAAGGTCGGCCACGAGACTGAAGACATCAAGGTCACTTGCGGTGTTAAGCGAGGAGACCCTCTTTCAGTCCACTTATTTACCGCCACCATGGACTGGGCCCTTTCTGCGCTCGACGACAAACTTGGAATCAAGATCGGGACAACGATAAATCACTTCGCGTTCGAAGGCGATGTGGCTTTAATCGCGAGAACTCCGTTCGGGCTACAAAACCACCTCAACGCGCTGCAGTATCAGTTAGCCTGCTCGGGAATGGACCTAGACATCGCGAACTGTTGTTCCTTCCGACTGGCGGTCGATGGAAAGAACAAGAAATGGATCACGGACGACAGGCCTTTTCTTAAGTTATCCGGCGAGGAAGTGAAAGCTGTGGGACACCGCGAAAAATCAAAATATCTTGGTATCGGAGCAACAGTTGGACAAGGTCGTGCCGAGGTCACTGAGGACCTGCATAGGAAGATAAGCGAGATCGACGCAGCGCCCTTGAAGCCTCAGCAGCAGTTGTACATAATGGCAAACCACCTCATATCAAGGATGCATCACCAATTGCTACTCTGCCACACCTCCGGCGAGTACCTAAAGACGATCGACAAACACATTCGAGCTACAATCAGAGGCTGGCTGCATCTACCCCACGACACCCCCTACGGATTCTTTCACGCGCCGGTGTCTGGGGGAGGACTTGGATTGGCGCCATTGCAACACCTCGTCCCTCTGCTGAAAACTCGCCGCATGAAACGGCTGAAGGCGAGCAACGACAAGGTGATAAAGACAATCGCAAACTTGGAGGAGGTCCATGGAAAACAACGCAGGACTGTGAAACTGCGACGAGAGGACGGAAGACGTATCACAAAAAAGAAGGACTTCAGACTCGCACTCCTCGAGCGATTACACAAGTCTGTCGATGGAAAGGGGCTAAAGGTTGGAACCCATTTTGGAGATTGGGCCAACGCCAGCCTAATGTCGGGCGAAACTTACATCGGCGCGATCAAGGTGAGAGGCAACCTCATGCCGACAAAGGTGAGAAGATCGCGAGGAAGAATCGGGGCTCCAATCCAATGTGACGTATGTGGTCGGCCTTCAACATTGGGTCACGCACTACAAGTATGCCCGCGAACTCGCTTCAAAAGGATTCAACGGCACAACATGATAGCGAGAGCAGTGACTCGGGATGCAAAAAAGGCTGGACTCGAGGTCCTGTGGGCGCCGAGGATCAGGACATCGCAACAACTGTACAAACCAGACCTTGTCCTGGTCGACAGAACCAAGAATGTGTCGTTTATAACGGATATCACTGTCGTCGCAGATAACGCAGACCTGGACCATGAGCACGAACGCAAGTGTGTCAAGTATAACCACCCTGCGATACACAGATGGGTGAGAGCCCGCACGAAGACGGAGAGGGTGACCAACAGCGCTCTTGCATTGAGTTGGCGAGGAGCCATCTCTGGTAAGAGTGTTGAAGATCTGGTACGAGTCATCGGCGCGAATAAAAGGGGACTCAGCATGTACTCCGCGGCATGCTTGGAGGGTGGCTACTCCTGCTGGGTAGGATACAACCAGTCGGCCTACCGAGCACGAATGAGGTGATTTGAGCTCCGCGGTGCCTGACGAGCTGGAAGAGGGTGCTAGACTCGGGTTAATCTTGCCGCTTAGTTATATTCTGCATAACAGGGAACCGTTTACGCCTAGATTTGTACATATTGTGTCCAAATAAAGTGAATGAATTTCGTTGGGGTTGGGTCTTTGTACTCGCTCATCCCCTCTTTTTAAAAATATAATTATTGCAAATCTGCCGATCTGTCAATTTCCACATAAGTGCTAGCAGGATTAGCGATTTCCAAGATATATGAAAAGCAATTTTGAGTAGATGCAGAAAACAAGGTCTCAGAACACTCAAGTGATTTTAGAAGTTATATTCGGATTAGACATCACAGATGACAAAGTTCGAATTTGCGAAACCCTCCTTCTTGAACAACAGCCAAGTGCAATTTCAAACCCTCAAAACAGGGACTGTGTCGGAGTGCTGTTGTGACAATTTCCTGATAAAAATGCAGACGTATCCACTAACGAGGTACTTACTTTTTTACTTACTTGCAGATCGCTACTTCTACTTTTACTTGAGTACCACTGATGAATTCCTTGACCGCCAGTGTAAAAATGATATGCATCCCTCCCTAAACGACTTTATGTGTGACAAAATTGAATAGAAGACCGTTGCTATCGAAACAGGAAATAAACAATCCCGAGTAGTGCTAGTTGACAAAACTTACTCGAATAGTGCAAATACGTTGCAATACTTCCATACAGACCACCTCTACGACAGATAGCAATCTCCGCAGTTCGTACCTGAACGGATTCATCAAAATGGAATCTGACAACATTCCGATCGTGGTCAACGATGTACGTTGTACCATTCCATGCGCAGACTATCACCTCCTCCTTTCCATTGGCTAAGACATCCAATTTGTTGATAGCAAAAAGTTGGTGAGCAACCTAGCGAAGGAACAAAATCAACAGGTTGGTTTTAAAACATTCAGAAATGAAAAAAAAAAGTTGGTGCAATATCATGAACTTTTGTAAAAACATAGTCCGGGGATATGCAGAACTACGGGATCGGGAGAGAGTGTCGATAAGAGATGCCAGAAAAGTCTATGAGTTGTGATCAATATACCCTCCTTTTACAATAAAAATGAGACGAATGCGTGTTACGGTGCTATTAACATACTTCACAGATCAGCATTTGCATCAATCGTTACTAACAAGTAATACAAGGACATCTTGGGGGTTCGTGAGAGTATATCAGGACGTCTCCGAGTTCATTGGAAGAGGTTGGTATACCCGATAAGATAGGCATAGACACATGGGAATTTCCTTTTATAAAATGCGTCACAGAGCAAGAAACTGTTAGCAACTCGAAATAAACCATTGCAACCGTACGCATACATTGTAAAATGAATAAAAAGCGATGATATTAAGAATGTCGACGTGTGTGACTTAAATAAACTGTTTTAGAGATCATAAACTGGAAAACTGCATCCCCAACAGATCAGCTAAGGAATGCAAAAAGCGACGTGCTAATGCAGTGACTTACTTGAAACGACCAAAGCACTTTGTCATCTTCCATTAGCTTAATTGTTCCATCCAACGTGCAGAGCGCAAAATATCCTTTGGCACATTCAGGTCCCTTGCAAATGTCACCGACAATCTGGCATGGCACCGCCGGATTTTGCGACCGTGACTGACTATAGTGTAATTGAAACATGAACGAAGAAAACTAGCCTGTAAGCACATATAAAATTTCACGTACCTTGACATCGGATGGTACGTTATCTCTTCAGAGTCTTCATGCTCGGAGTCGTCTTTGTTGTTACTCTGCGGGGAACAGTGTCAATATGATTTTGGTAACGTATCGATGGAAACAAGGCGCCCACCCATAACGAGTTCAGTACAGCACATGAGCCACCGGGTTGGGTAGCAATGATATTTCGTTTTCCTTCGCATCGACCGTGCAGAGTCACCGCCCCCACGAATTGCGGCAGCTTCCACCGTTGCAGGACGTCAAAGGTCTCCGTGGATTTGTTCCATCTGTGCAAAAACATATTAATACATTCATTTACTTTGTCACACCATGTTTTGAGATACGATTGTTGATATACAATGTTCTTTCATCTCTACTAGTTGCTGACGATTACCCCTGACGAGTGTCAGCCGAATATCTTTGGGTTCATTTGAATATGAATATACAATGTACGGTACTATCTATTTGTCACAATAGTGCAAAATCTGTTGCTGGCAAGGATATGGGCTTGGCTTGTGAGAGGATTAGTCCTCTTTTCTTATTTAATTGAAAGTGTCCTTGTAAGACTCCTAAAGGTCCTCTTTTTTGGGAATTTGTCCTCTTAACTGAAAGGAATTTGTGTTTCAACAACTTCCCTTAAATCCTTCCAATTTGCTATGCCTATACCCTCTTACCCTCTATCGCGTGAATGTTAGAAAAACCATGTTCCAATAATGAAACAAGTGCTTGTGATTTAACAGCACAGATTCATAAATTGAAATACATCACCTGCAAGCAGTGACTACACGATCTGTGTGGCACAAAATCAGCTCGTTGATTCCATCACCGTCAACGTCTCCTACGACTATCATTTTAACATTAGTTTGAAACAAGTTCCGATAGATTCGTTTTCCTCGATGCGCAGTTTCTTCCGGCGACACGTTTGACATTTGCAAAATGTCCGGGTCATTAGAATTACTGATGAAATTTGAAAACAATGAACACCGATAGCATTTTTAAGTGACTGTAAAGCCTACGTACCCCTTGGAAAAATCATACAAGCAGCAGTATCCTTCCGTGTTCAACACCAGCACATGATGGGACCCGCCACCTATAACATCTCCAACGATGACACACGTTATCTCTCCAAGGCCGGAGATTTTACACCAAGGCTCAGGATTATGGCCGCGAAACACAGAAAGAAAACCGTCTGTAAACAGCGAATAATGATTGCAAGATTGTTACTGAGGCCGACTACGAGCGTGCCTTGCAATGAAATTAAATCATCCATTACTACCGGTGGCATATAACGACCGAACAATTGGGCCACATAACGCACAGAACACATTATTGTGGTGTGGCGGGCTTGGACGATTTAATGTTGTGACTAGTGATTCCTGCCAAAGAGTGGCAAGTCAATAGAAAAAGTACATGAACAGTTTCACATTTAGTTCGCTGTGAGTTTTGAATGCTGGTAAACTAATTCCGCGCTGGTACAATAAGCCTAAAATAAGTGGCTTTGCGAACCTAGCTTATTGAGCAAAAAATCTACATGTCAGCAGATTGGTCATGAACTGAATCAATAATTCAGACGTACATGAATTCCATTTAATAGAGTACACAAAATTTGCATTTGTCCCAAGACTATTGTCATTATTTGCCTTCAATCATCCTGGGTACGCCCATGGATGGCAGCAAGTTCAAGAGGTTGATTGAGACACCGATTAGCCTCGTATATTTGTCACAATTATCGTTTGTTCAGTCGATTTTGGTGGTGAATATCAAAACAGTACCATCACAAATGTAGAAGTAGCAAGCTGAAATATTGCTTGCAACAGCTACTACTGCAAAATCAAGCGTCATTATCAAGTATTCCGAATGGTAACTCATTATAATTTTATACCAACCCACCTGTTGTTCCTATTACCAGTTCATTTCCACCATCCCGATCAACGTCGCCAAACGTCAGTGCTCCCGGCAAGACTTTTCCACTGTCTATTGCCAATTCTAAGTGATGAACAAACGATACGGTGCGGTTCGAAGTCACCATCACTGACAATAACCCGGCCAAACTCGGTCTCCTTTTATATCTTGCTCTTTCTTGGCAGTATCTATAGCAAGTTGAGCATCCTTGAACGACGGCTCAATTTGCAAAGCTTTTTCAAAGTCTTCAATGGCACGAGAATATTGCCCTACCAAGTGCAAAAAGAACATGAGAGCAGGCAACAAGACATTAAAATCACAGATATAGAATATCCAAATAAGCTCGTGCTCTTACCGAGACGGTAGTGTATGATGCCCCGGTTATAAATAGCTACATAAAACTTGGGATCAGCTTTGATTGCAAGGTCGTAACTGGAAATGGCGTCAAAGAAGTTGACCAATCGGTAATGTGCCTGTCCTCGATTGTTGTAAGCTTTTGCGAGGATTTCACTGTAAATTAAATTGCCTTATTGTTAATATAAATGTAATTGCTACACATTGTGTTGCCCAGCCTATCATGACATATATTAGGTTTTTAGAGATTTTGCCATTTTTGGATGAAACAGGCAAGAGTCATAATAGAATCACAGAGGCCAAGATCAGCTATCTCTTAAATGAATGAAGTTTGCCAGGCTCTATTCGGGGAACCTTATTCTGTGGACTATCAGAGTCGTGGAATATGTCCACCATGCAGACAAAATTCAAGCATATGATTTTCTCAGTATAGTTAATTAGTTACCATTACCATTTTCATCAATCGAAGATGCCACAAGAGTTGCAAAACAATGCAGGAGGCGGTCTTCATCTCAATTGCAGAAATGTATTTAGCTTTAGCATGTCCTATTTCCAAATTTCTCATTCAGTGTACTTGCCTTTCTCTGACATAGTCATATTTGAATAGTATATTCATATTGAAATGAACCCGAACAAAAGGAGTTTGTGTACCTCCTCAAAATCGTACATTGAACGCTCTCTCTTTAGAAATTTCATGCCGGTGATGTCATATCTTGTGATACCGATTGTTGATATACGATGTTCTAACCAATTCTCTACTAGTTGCTGACGATTACCCCTGACGAGTGTCAGCCAAAAATATTCGGGTTCATTTCAATATGAATATACTATTCAATTGTATATTGAAGTTCCGTACCTCCAAGAAGCTCTTGAAGTAGTCATATTTATTCAACACTATTTGGCATGAGCAGGCACACGTGGATATGTGATTGCCTGATTGACAAGCTTTATTAAATCATTTTCAGTGCTCACCAAAATTGAATTGTATCGCGGTTTGGTTGTATTTTGAACTGATAAGATATTGATAGAATATGGTAATAATCACTTGAGCTGTTTAACTTTAGAACAATGCTGAAGTTCTGGGGTGGTTTATATACAGCAGTGGTTCTTAACCTTGCCTCCAGCGCCCCCCAAGGGGCGCTGGCGATTTTGAAGGGGGCGGAAACGCTCAGGGGGCGATATGGGGGGCGCTGGGCTCAGGGGGGCGATATGGGGGGCGCTGGAGAAAAATGGCTTCGCAGTAGATGATGTGGTAGTAGGACATATCCTTAATGAGTATTCAGAGCGAATTAACACTGAAAACTTCGTTATATATAGCCTACAAAAGGCATATAGGTTTAATTGTCCATGGGCGCCTATAAATGACTGGCACCGAATGTTTCTGTCTTGGCAATCTGAACCTCAGAAGACGAATTCCATCTGGCTGGGAAAAATTATATGCCAGTGAAGAAATACCAATTTGAAATCGTGTGCGTCTTTTAGTTTAGTACGATTGGGCGACAGGGATATATAGAACTAGATATCCCTGTTGGGCGATATCCCTGTTGGGTGATTCTATATTTTTTGATATAGCAGACAGGAGGTCACGAAATAACATTATGCAACGAAGTCATACCAACGGGTCCGCTCGCCCGAATATGTTTAATTATTAGTTACGGCCCCTACAGTTTCCAAGATACCTCACAATGTTCCCTTTACGTTTTGACGAGTCTGCGCACACCCACTAACTCACTGCGCAGACCCTTGAACAACAGTGCGTAACGACTAAAAAAAGGTCATAACTTCGGATTTGTTGGGCGTAACGTAGATTTTCTGTGCGCAGAGACCGTGTCAGCACTGCGCACGTGCGCAGCTTAGAGGGAACATTGCACCTCACTCAGCTCTACCGGTAAATCTGGTAACGTGAGCAGAGAGGACAAGAAATTGATAGCAATAAATGCAATTCCCTATCTTACTGACCGATTTTATCATGAATTATCGAAAGTTTTCGCGCTTCGCACTGGCTCGCTAAACAGTACAGCTGATTTCGTGGCAAAAGCGAACAACGTGATGGGTCGGTTTATCACCGTATGGGAGCCGAAGACCCAAGTTTTTTTCGGGGGCCCTGGCGAAGTGCCGTTTCGTTCCTGCCAACGGGTATACGCCCGAAGATGTATAATTATTATTGAGGGGTCCTACCTTTTCAATCACACATCACTCAGCTCTACCGGTAAATCTGATTACGTGGGCTGAGAGGATAAAAAGTTTATAGCGACATATATATGTAATTACCAACTATTCATTCATGCATTATAGAAAATTTTGGTACCTAGGGCGACCAGGCCACACAAACTTTGCTGACCATCGAAATCACGCTACGGGGTTCTTGGGAGCGAAGCCATCAGAAGTTTGGTTTCTCATGCTATAGGTGCGCAAGGCAATCGTTTTTAGGGGGGTTGACGAAGTGCTGTTACGGCCCTCCCTCTTACTCATTGTCTTTATTACATTCCTTACAATATGAGGTTGGGGGGCGCTGGAGCAGGATAATTTTTGAAAGGGGGCGCTGGAGGAAAAAAGGTTAAGAACCACTGATATACAGACTGGTTCACCTTACCTTTGATTGGTATTAACCTGGGATTCCTGTGTGCAACTAGTCCAGCTTTCAATACATTTGTTGTATTCTGCAATTGCAAGGTCAAACTTCTTTTCATCGGCTAATCTGTCCCCCAAGCACAAATTCTCCATGCAAAGCTACGTGGGATACTATATAATATATTCCGATGACGTACTCGCGATTACGTATGTTCTGTAATATTAATAGCAGGTGCCAATCAAAATCGTAATACATCCCTATTTAATTAGGGTAATTCAGGTTCTGCCCACTTCTAAAAAACAACATCAGCGACGTTGCCGCTGGATGCTGCAATGCTGCAAAGGATTCTATTACAAACGTGCACCCAATGTGCAACGGCGATATCGGACACAGCGAGAACAAAGTGGCCGGCGCATGCAACGATACGAGACGTGGAAACTAGCTACTAAGAAAATGAAGTGAACATGTTATTTTTGTCGTGTAAATACTATGGTCCTGTATGTTTCAGTCATTAGTTTCGAATTCAGTCAATTTATTTGGAGCACAGATCATTATTACGAGTGAGGACCGAACATACTTCGGCGCGAGGGTACTGGAAACGCTTTTATCCAAGTAAGGACATAATTTGTCTCGGTTACACTGGATCATTATTGATTTGAAAAAGCGTTGTCCGGTACTTCACTCAAGACAAGAGCTTTACTTATATCATAGGAAATACGCTTCATCATCAACCGTCGAACAGCTGCGTTCGAGAAAGCGTGTCGACTTGCTACAGCGACCGCTTTGTTGTGTTGGCGGCTTTCGCGATTTCGCCTAAATGACCCGGATCTACAATAAATAAGCGGCCTTTTAGCCAAATTGCTTTTCGGTCAAGAACTTGTCTGATTTAGATTATTAAATAGTGTTATAAAGATCTACTTATTTAAACCTCAAGACATGGAGACGAAGACTGTTAGCTCGTTTGCGAAGATTGATATGTCATTGGGTGAGTTTAGCTGAATTAATATATCAAAATATCAATCGTTACTCCTTCCTTCATAGTTTCAGTATCGAATGTAAACATTCGATAGTTTCAGTCACTGGCTGACTTGGTGATTTCCTTATGCCCGCGTCACCGCCTATCGGTCACCTTACCCACAACCCACAACTTGCCAAACCCAAACCGATTGAACACAATTCTGATTTCTGATTACTGCGTCGTTAGCCAGTACGGTATATTTATTATATTTAGTTTTTATCATGGGACATTACCCATGTTCCATTTTATGCTTACTATGTAGGCCTACTTAGCTTATATCATAATAAAGTCATTCAATTTTCGGCACTTCTTCGTTATTCCCCACACATCGAAAAAATGATCCTCATGACATCAATAAATGTTTCCCCATGAACATAAACAGAAAAATTTATAAACGTCAAAATGAATTGTTTGTCACGTTGGGGTGGGATAGACGGATATTAGGGATGGGGGAGGGAAATATTTGGATGGGTTAGGGTTAGGATATCCTAAGATTAGGGTCGGGAGATATTAGGGATGGGGAGGGAGATATTAGGGATGGGGATTTTAGGGTGGGTTAGGGTTAGGTTAGGATGTCCTAAGATTAGGTTTGGGGAGATTAGAGTCGGGAGATATTAGGGTGGGTTAGGATATCCTAAAATTAGGGTTGGGGATATGGGGGAGGGGAATATTAGGGTGGGTTAGGGTCAAGGTTGGGGTTAGGATATCCTAAGATTAGGGTTGGGGATATTAGGGATGGGTATATTAGGGTCAAAGATGGGGTTAGTATATCCTAGGATTAGGGTTGGGGGTGAAGATTACAATATTCCAAACCCTAATCTTGGGATACCCTGACCCCAAATTTAACCCTAATTTCGGGATATCCTACCTCAACCTTGACCCTAACCTACCCTAGCACCCGCAACCCTAATAATCTTAGGATATCCCAACCTTGACCCTAACCCACCCTAATACCGCCTTCCCCAACCCTAATATCTCCGACCCCAATATTCCCTTCGGACCCTTCCCACAACCCTAATATCTCCCACCCGACCCTAATATTGCCTTTCCGACCCTAATATTCCCCTAGCGCTAATCCTAGCGCGAAAAACAATTTATTTTGCCGTTTATAAATTTTCACATGTTCATGGGAATCATTTATTGGTTTCATGGTGATAACTTCTGGATGTGTGGGGAATAACGAAGAAGTGCCCAATTTTCAAAGCGTCATACGTGGACAATTATTAAGAACACAATTTTAATATACACAGTGCATGCTATTTCAAAATGAAAGAATTCATTTAGAGCATTGGTTCTTAACCTTTTTTCCTCCAGCGCCCCCTTTAAAAAATTATCGTGCTCCAGTGCCCCCCACCTGGGTCAGAGGGAGGGCCGTAACAGCACTTCGTCAGCCCCTCTAAACAAATGATTATCTTGGTCACCCATAGTGTGATAAACCAAACTCGTGTTGGCTTCGCACCCAAGAACCCCGTCGTGTGATTTTGATGGTCAGCAAAGTTTATGTGGCCTGGTCGCCTAGGAGGCCTAGGAGCCAAAATTTTCTATAATCCATGAACGAAATAGGATGTAATTGCATAATGCATACATATGTCACTATAAACTTTTTATCCTCTCAGCCCACGTAATCAGATTTACCAGTAGCGCTGAGTGAGCTGTTGTATTGGAAAATGAAGGCCACGTAATTAATAATTGAACATATTCGGGCGTGCCCGTTGGTACAATTAAATCGTTACATGTCATTTTGTTACCTCTTGTCCGCTATATAGTCGTATTAAACAAAAGTTAGCACACGATTCAAAATTGTTATTTCGTCACTGAAAAATAATTTTTTGTGATGGATGTTATTTGTCCTGTGGGGTGCAGATTGCGACGACATGATAATTCGGCACGAGCTATTTAATCACATATGAATAATTAGACTTATATATATCGAAGTTTACGCTCAACATAAGGGCAATCCTCTTCGGCTAAGGTTTTCTAGGAACTTCTCGGAGTCCCATCTTCACCGGAACTTCATATGTCTTCGTGCATCGTGGCGTGGTAATGGCCGACGGGGAAATGCTTATTTCTATTTTCTATAATTATGCGTATTCTTCCGTGGGGAAGTCGTCATAACATAATGTTTAAGTTATGTTCATTCACCGAAAAAATTTAGGGCACCCTTCGAGCTAACGGATCGGGGGTTTGGGTTGCATGAGTTTCGATCTTGGTAAGAGGCCAAAGTTCAGTCGGTCTTTTTGGGACTTTGGTATTGGAAATATTTCGCGCTTCAATCGCGCTCGAGGACCATTCGACTATAATAAACCATATAATAATATGTAATAATTGGTATATTCAGGGTCTAATCAAGGTTGTTAAAACAACAATCGGGTACGGTTTCATATGCCCTGTGGTTCGGATTTTGTCTTAGTGCTTTGTGTAACTATAAGTAAGTCAACTGAGAATGGGATGCATTTATCTGCTCACATTGAATTTAGTACTGTACCCAGTTATTAATTTTAACATGAATGTATTCCAAACAAAGCAACTCATATTATAGAACGTTCGTGTGAGGTTGTGACCGCAACACGAGATAATATCATCCTTTATGATACGATGAAGAAATATTCTGACAATTTAATTCTGTAGCTCTCAAATACAAGTGTATTTAGTTATTAATTTCGTGCACAAAGTTTCAAAACTTATGCTATGTACAAGGGGCTCTCACTCTCAATCAAAACTGATAAACAGTGCCTCCTTCGATTTTCACACGCTGTGCGATGTGGAATATAATACCTAATTGGAAACATTTTGTTGAAAATAACCCTAGCAAGCGTGACGGCAGTGTTTTAAATAACGGGAAATTGGCGATCTAAAAGTACACGCAATTTGTTTTATATGAATTATAATAACCCAGTACATTTATGAAAACATATGTAGCAAACATGGTCGTATTTGACATGTTTTCTGTGATGTTAATTTGTTCTGAATACTCCTTAAGGATATGTCCTACTACCACATCACCTACTGCGAAGCCAATTTTCTTCAGCACCTCCTTATCGCCCCCCTGAGCCCAGCGCCCCCATACCCACTGAGCATTTTCGCCCCCTTCAAAATCGGCAGCGCCCCTTTGGGGGGCGCTGGTGGCAAGGTTAAGAACCACTGATTTAGAGTACTCAACAAGTGACAACAGCTGCATTTTCTGCATGTTCGAAATATGTCATGTTCTACTGTGTAGAAGACATGTTGCAAGCTAAGTCTTACCTGATTGTGGTTCGAGCAGGCGTTTGATTGCCTATGTATAGTTGTACAGAGTAGAGGAACCAAGCAACGTCACACCATTTTAATCTAACTCGTTCTCTTGTAGATGAGATAATAAAGCTGGACCGCAAGGCAAAAAGAGCAAATGCAGCGAAAAAGAATAAGGAACAAGGCAAGAGTCTAACACCTGCACAGAGGCGAGCGAATACGCTGAAAGTAAAAGCCAAAAAGACACAATTGAAAACAAGTAAATTACTTGAATTATCACATAATGACAAGCAGGCCCTTTACTTGTGACTTCCAGGTCAGACATCGAAGCCCGGACAAAGACCTCGAACCAAAACGTAAGTAGCAAATTTGAATTGTCAACTGGAATTTACAATGTCCGTAATCAGCTTTCTGGCTGTCGAGCAGCAACGCGGCCGTGAAAGCAGCCATCACCAAGAAGACAAAGATTGGCGTCACGAAGTCAGGAATTGTTTCGAGAGGAAAGCCAATTCAAGGAAACAAGGTATGGCATACTCAAATGACTGACTTTCCATCATTAGATAACAAGGCAAGTAGCGATTTCTAAAACATGGAAAAACTACTTCAAGTGGGAGTGGAAAATGAAGTTGTGAAAAGTAGCCTACTGAAGTAACTTGTTTAGAAAAGTAGATTTGATTGAGGGGTCGCATTTTAGAATGATTATATAATGATGGATACTTCTAAAATTGCAGGGTCCAGCCACTCCACATGACTAATGGCAATTCAAATGGGTGCAATTTGTAGAAAATTTATTCAGTTACCGTGATACGAGCTATTTCGTCCGATGTGTCGTAAATAAGGTATTAAGTCCGGTTATATCAATTTCGTAGTGATGCAAACATATCTCAAAACTTTTTTCTACTTTAAAAAATCCTACGTATAGAAAGTAGCTAGTTTTGCCTGAAAAACGGTAGATTTGGAAGTAGTATGTATCAGAGTTGGATCAATTACATTATTTCAGTTCAATTACAATTACAATTACTTTCATGCATGTTTCAATTACATTACAATTACTCTATGCTAAAAATATCAAATTACAATTACAATTACTCCTTGCACGCTTCAATTACATTACAAGCTGCTGTTGAACATGTAATTGAATAATCATAAATTCAACCGTGCTCCTTGACAACCGTAGCGTCGTAATTAACAACAATTCAAGTAGGCCTATTCATGTTTCATTCATGATACGCAAATACCCGTTAATTAATAAAAAGAAAAAACGTTTTCGAACTATTCCAGTATGCAGTATGTCGTTGAAACGAGTATTAAAATATATGCACGTGTTGGATTTGCGTATATAGTATATAATTAAAGAAATAATATTATTTTTATCGAGGGACGTAGGAATTAGGATGAGGAGTAAAAACAAAACCGTGCTTTGTCAGATAAGACATTATATAATATCCAGTGACCAGTGGTCTGGTTAGTTAGCCAGACGAAGTAACGATGCAGCATCGTGATCTGAAATCGTATTGTAGATTGCCAACCCACGGATAGATGCGCAAAACGTGAGTCACGGATGAATGCACCGACAAACGTACTGCAAAGCCGGCTAAAAGCAGCAAACTTTGTAGTCCTAGAGCTGGCGATCCAAGCGTCCAAATTTGATGCATCTGGTCTTTATCGTAAGCTATTGATGCACTGATTCCGAAAATACAAATTAAAATCTCGTCAAGGCAATGTAACTGCTCCAAAATAGCCGTTTAAGGCCGACTGTTCTAAAAAGTGAGAGCGCCGCAGCAGCATGACCACAACAATGACCAATTACGCCCAGCGATTGTTCAGAACAATGCCGATTCCCAGAGTTTCACGACTATTTGGGGATGGTACCATTGCCTGGAAATATACTTTTATTGCGGAATCAGTGCGACACTAGCTTTCGATTAGGACCATACATATCAAATTTCGACGCTTGGATCGCCAGCTATGGGACTGTCAATTCAGCTGCTTTTAGCCGGCTCTGCCGTTCGCTTCTCGGCGAATTCAATCGTGAATCACGTGTTGCGAATCCATCCGTTGGTTAGTAATCTAATAATTGTATACAATGACAGCCGAGGCCAGCATAGCGGTAAAAATAAAAAACTTCGCCCGCAAGGGCGCAGTCAAGGGCTTCCGCGAATGGATCCACAAAATTCCTTGTCGACATTTAAAGAGAATGCATTATAAGTCAATTATTTTATGTTGTGCTTGTCAGGTCTCAATAGCAATTTAATGTAATTGAAATTGTAATTAGCAAAATTTTTGTCAAATTACAATTACACAAAATAAAAATGCTTCAATTACAATTACATTACAATTACATTGAAAAATGTAATTAATTACATTCAGCTCAATTACAAATTACAATTGATCCAACTCTGGTATGTATACACGAGGAAATCAGTCAGCACCAGTTTTTTACTACGCAATTCCGGTAGCTGACCGGCTAGCATTTTCAGTACCGGCACCCGTAAAATGTAGAAGTACTTGGTTACTGACCACCTCTGGTAGTAGCATACCCAAAACGTTGAATTTCCACCTCTTGTCTTGTCTATCGTGGGGGTGGACACATACCAGTGTTTCTCAAACTTGGTGATAGTGAAAAATTTCGCGCCCCCCTTTTCGTCGCATCACTTGATGCAACCAGAATGCTAGCAATCCCAACTGATAATTTGATGGCATGGAAGTTATGACTTGATGAGAGAATTCTAAAATATGAAATTGGGACTAAGCACACAGCAATAACTATGAATTGTAAGTAAATCGTACGCAAGGCGAAAATTTTTTAAGTTGACCGCAGCTTCGCGCCACCCTTCATATGCTTTGACGCCCCCCAATGGGGTGCACCCCAATTCGATACAGTCCTGTATGTATGACTGTATGTAACCAACTTGGATAATTGGCACCACTAATCTGGATTCCATTTTGCAATTTTTAATCTGTGACCTGGAGTTTTTGTAGGCATTGGCATCATATGCATAGCATACGGATATGCACACCCCATGACAGACAAACAGTGAAATTGAACAGACTCATACTTGATGGCTCTAATTTACCAATTGGTAACTATAGATCCAATGTGCTTTTCCCAAATTTATATCGTTTTTTTTATAGACACAGACTCTACAAAGGTCACGAGGTGGTGCAACAAGGCAAGCCGCAGGTAGAAGAGGTGGAGCTGCAAAAACGCAAGGCACGCTAGGTGTGAGGATACGGAATACGCAGCAGAACCAAAGAAACAAGAGGCAACAGCTGGTCAATCAGAGAAGGCCAGGTCTTCAATCATCACGTGTAAGTGTGAACCGAGTCTGTGAAAGCTACTGCAATATTAAGCAATTAGGTGTCGATCCTACTTGAATAGCTGATATCGTGTAATAGTAGGATTTTGAAATTCATGCACCATTCTATTTGTCAAGTTCTTATATAGGCCTACATGAGACATCTAAAACAGGCTCGTAACCAAGTCGCAAGGTTCCGAGTCACAAGTCAATTCAACTTTCATAGTTCCATCATTAATAAAACGACGTGAGTCCACAAAAAATTGTGACCGTAGTCATGACTCGAGTCATTACAACCCTGATCCGAAATATCTATTGTGACTGTAGTCATGACAACCCTGATCTGAAATGTCTCCAACAAAACCGGACGGGCCCTCGTGGCCCTTTATTTGAAAACCCCTGATTTAGACAACACTCTTGAATAACCGATGATATTTTGTATTCGACTCTATTATTGTGTGATTACAGGTTGCTGGACGTAAGCGCTTACAATCGAACATGACAAAGTCGAACAACGCAAGACCAATCAACGTACAGACTGCCCAAACCAGAAGATATAATCAGCAACCAAGGCGGCAAAATGGGTAAGCATAATGAGTTGTATGCAGTTGATAAGAGTATAGCGGCCACTCGGTTGTGATAACGGTACAAATTCGCGTATAATATCTTACTTCTACAGGCAGCAAGGCCGTGGTAGAGGCAGGCAGCAGCGCGGGCGTCGCGGAGCTGGGAGGGGTTCTACAACGGGCAGGACTGTTACCATGTATTGATCATGCCGTTAAGTATTGTTTGGATAGATCATCTCTATTGTTTTCGTTGCTAGATTGTAGTTACACAAAGTTCTTAATAAATCCATCAAAACTACTGATAGACTGTTGTTACGAAGTGAAAGGATGGGTTCAGAGATTATCGTTGGGAAGTTTCTACTCATACCGTAGGCAGGGATAGAAGTAATGTGATTCGATTCCGAGTTGCGTATATGAGAACTAATGACTTGTAAGGTTTAGATATTTACCCTTTTCTCAACCACAAGGACAATCATGCCAGTACACGCCTGGAACACGACCATTTCGTAGCACTTTGTCGCCAATAAGAGGGTCAATAAGTACAGAAATAGGGGCCGAGGGTAATCTATTTTTCGAGTAGAACCATTGCTATCCGGGGATTCGAGGCTGTGACAGTGGATACTGAAGTATTGAAACTGTAATTTTTGTTGAAAAAATATTGCTCTTGATGTTGAAGCGAATATTTATGTTACTTGACAAAAATCTACTCTCGAACAGGAGTACTTTTGTACTCATTGGGCACGTCCCTATTTATCGTACTGTACTGTACATACTGAAATCTACGGTCGAAAATGGTAGCGACAACAGTTTCGTTTCTAAATTAGAGTTCATAGAGTTCGTCGTACTGGGAGCCGAGAAGACCTTGATCTGTCGAATATGAGTGTCTCGTCCGTTTTGATGGTTCTGTGAAGGTAAGTAGGTTCCACGCTACATGTGAAGTAATCTTCGGTTTATGAATCATTCTACTCACCACAAGCACTACAATTTGCAAGAAAAACGCTCGGACAGGTTTCCCTTCAAACTTGTCCCGAAGCTTCATCACGACCCACCCCGACGGCTCTTGCATAAATATGTTCTGATTACAAGTAAAACGACATGGTTGAATAGGCTACTTGAAATCTTTGAAAATTTCCGTGATGAAATATGGGAAAATTTACGAGAAATGATTTGTATTTCTCTGGTTTACTGTTGTCCGTACGAGATCACAGAGATTTGGCAAGATTATGGCAATTAGAAATGACCGGAGCAGTGACTCGGAAATGAATTATATTTCAAATTTAGCCTACATGACATCACGGGCACATCTAACTATGCATAAGTAGGCATTGTCGTAACTGGTCAAAGCTCTCAGTAATGATAAATAAGTAGTAAATTCATGCTCGAGTGCAAAGAGAAGTACTGACTTTCAAGTCATGTACCAAGTTATACTGCGTAGCAGAAGACCAAAATTTTAAAAGTACGCCAATTTAAGAAATTCATTTTTAAAAAGTAGATTGCAAGAAGTCATGCTGATGCATTGCTGCAAAATGAATTTTGGTTCCGCCGATATTTGAAATTTTGCAGATGCAATTGCTGATTGTAAAACCTGGGTGTATCCATTTCATCAATGTTCACATCGACGACTCTTCCAGGAAATATTTCATTGTTCAACTAGAGTAGCGTCATCGATTACATTCATCATCTATACACACTACAACGGTATCCTTGACTGGATGGATGGACAGTTCCTTACAACTGCTGCTGACATTATTATGTTAAATTGAATGATATTTCCGATGCTGCGGGCAGCTGTATTCACAACTATGAGAGACCAAAACCTGATTTCAGTTGAGTGAGAGTGTTGGAATGCTTTAACCAAGGGATGTACAGTACAACCTCTGTGAGACTATTAGGCATCAACATTTTGTCGCCAAGGCACATCAAGACATGAAACGTTTTGGCCAATATGACCGCCTCATGTTTGTTGGCACCTACGAGAGGCCGGTATATTCCTAATATCACTTGAGGTAATTGGAATGCAATAGTCTAGTGATATACAGCCTGTGGGTCATGGGTGCAAGAATATTGCCAACATTGACAAAATAGATCCATCCGTAAAACCATGGCTAAATCATTCCATTTAGTCATGAGAACGATGTGGCTCTATCAAAGTTTCAACACGTTAATATAGTATACACTTCAACTTCAAAATTGGAATTGGAAGTACAGGGTACAAAACCAAACAAGCTACTTCAAGAAGTAAAATTGCCTCATAACTGACACATTACTGAGTATTCCTCATAAATCTGAGTTATTCCTATTTTTAATCGCCAGATTTTGTCAAGTGATTGCTACCATATTATGGAAAAATATCAATATGGATACAAGAGGTATTGGTTGAAACCACTATGACAGTCAACGACTATCAGATAACATAATGGCTGTAACCAATAATTTCTAAACTCTATATATCAGGAGGAATGACTGACCTCAAGTTCTTTCAAATCATGGAAGTGATTCCCAACGCGAAATGACAATTTGCTCGGTGTATAGCTTTCATCAGCTTTATAGTCCGTGTAAATAGCGACACAGTCTATATCAGTTTTTTGTCTGTAAAGTAAGAAATAATTGAATCTTTTTATGCAGTTTGTCAATTAGGTCTTCTCGTTCTCGTCAGAACAGATGACATGCACATGGTATATGGCCGGCTAGGCTACCTGAATTGTATATTGACCATATGTGGTTGAGTACCGTCTGACTGCCAGTAAGTATCCAGGCTATCGTCTCGTAACAATCCAACACCATAGCCTGTTGAAAAGTATTAATTATTTACATTGTGTAACCACTTCTTTCCTTATTCTATTCCCATACCTTGCTTGCAGGAAGACACAGACCAAACTGCTTGAGAGCCTATTTCTCGGCTATTTACATCAATGCAGGCGTCCAAACTATCTACCAGTTTGTAGAGACACGGTCCGAGATCGAATGTCGCGTTTTGCGCAAGATCATCATCAGATGACATATTCTAGCAGTACCGATTCCAGTGGATCTGTAACAGTGTAAAAGTTAAGTGGTCAGAGAAAAGTCAGTAGCCAGTACGGAGAAGCCTACAGTATGTATAAAGAACTATAAGTCGGAACCCGAATCAGGAATGACATCATAACAGCACAATCATCCACTGCTATTGCAAATCCGGGATTGCGCGTCAAACAAAATTGAATAGTGAATTTGGCTCACCTGCTTGACTCGACTGTTCTATTTGTATACAGTTTATTCAACGTCGTCTAGCCTAGCCTATAAATACGAACTAAGCTAAAACGCTGAAGGACAGCTTGAAAATTTCGCGCAGCCCACTGGAATGGGTTTTCCCCAGTTCAGGTACCAATTTTTCAATGAGCCGTGAAGTTTGTGTTTTGCACATTGGCAAAATTTGAAGAGCTTCTTGGAGGTACAGAACTTCAATATACAATTAAATAGTATATTCATATTGAAATGAACCCGAATATTTTCGGCTGACACTCGTCAGGGGTAATCGTCAGCAACTAGTAGAGAATTGGAAAGAACATTGTATATCAACAATCGTATCACAAAATATGACGTCACCAGCATGAAATTTCGAATGAGAGAGCGTTCAATGTACTATTTTTAGGTGATACACGAACTCCTTTTGTTGACAGAGTTTTGGTTGATGTATTTTGATAAAAGTGCAACTTTGCATTTATTCATAGGTTAAATACCGTAATAAATGATCAAACTGAAATACAAAAGAACAGTTGCATTTACTAGCCTAATCCCTATTGCTCCAACAACTCACAAGACGTGGGTGCTAATACATACATGCACGCACGTCGCACAATCACAACAACAAGAATACGAGATCGCTCATGCGTTTAGGGAAACTACTAGAGAGAGAGATAGTAGTAAGAGATAATCACACATCCCCCCCAACTCCTAACGAAATCAACGAGCATTGAGTGAGGAGTTCAAAATACAGCGTGTAGGGAACGTCCAACCAAATACTCTAATGGCGATTGAAGCGGGAATCAACATAAAATTTGTGCCCCAATAACGTAGTCCTTGTGCCATACTGGCGGGGTAACATTTCTGCCTGAGCGCTGGCGTCTATTGTTAGACGGTGCGGGTACACTAGTGTCGTCGATCGGTACTTCAGCTGGTAGATGATCTTCTGCACTCGATTCGGTGGGTCTCAGCAAGCCAGGGTCTACCTCATTCGACTGTCCACTTAGAGCGGGTGGCGAAACGACTTGAGGTGACGTAGCTGTGCCGGGAGACGAGACCGTTGGCTGAAAATACGTGTGCTTTTGGTTCGGGAAGTACGGCTCAATCTTGCGTAGAAATTTCCTGTTACGTAGCGTCAATCTGCCGGAATCAACTTTTATCAAAATACATCAACCAAAACTCTGTCAACAAAAGGAGTTCGTGTATCACCTAAAAATAGTACATTGAACGCTCTCTCATTCGAAATTTCATGCTGGTGACGTCATATTTTGTGATACGATTGTTGATATACAATGTTCTTTCCAATTCTCTACTAGTTGCTGACGATTACCCCTGACGAGTGTCAGCCGAAAATATTCGGGTTCATTTCAATATGAATATACTATTTAATTGGCAAAATTGTAAAATATAAATTATTACCAAACCATAGGGTAATCTCAGGGTTAATAACCTATTGTCACAACCTATAATGGCTATGGTAAAGTCATGTAAATTTTCATAGTGATTCGATTCAAGTCGAATTATCTAAAATATTCTCAATGGTGGCGTGACTTCGAATCCTACCTCTGTTTTCAGTCGTAACTTTGCTATCGTTCGAACAATGGGAGAGTCGCAATGGGTCATTGTTATGGCCATCGTGTTGCGGTTACCCGATTGTTCTGAACAATGCCGATATTTCAGACTTGGAGGACAGATTCTAGGTGGATCAGGGCCTGATTATTATTTTAATATATATTTTGGGAATCGGTGCAACAGTAGCTTTCGATCAAGACCATGCAGATTCAATAATTTCTGCGCTCGGGAAGATAGCTTTTGGAGTGCCAGAAATCCTGCAGTCGCTTACGCATAACAATTCTCCACTCCAGCCTCGGCGAAGCGGAACGAAGCTGCAAAATCGGTCGTTGCCGTTCCATGTTTAATTTCTATAGTATTAAATAGTATATTCATATTGAAATGAACCCGAATATTTTCGGCTGACACTCGTCAGGGGTAATCGTCAGCAACTAGTAGAGAATTGGAAAGAACATTGTATATCAACAATCGTATCACAAAATATGACGTCACCAGCATGAAATTTCGAATGAGAGAGCGTTCAATGTACCATTTTTAGGTGATACACGAACTCCTTTTGTTGACAGAGTTTTGGTTGGTGTATTTTGATAAAAGTTGATTCCAAGGCACACAAATGGAATTGTGAACGGCCTCGTCCTACGATTCGAAATCGGTCGTCTCGATAATTATTCGCACAAATCGGATTATCCAACAGATGTTTGCCGATGGCAGAATTAATGGCCTTTGATCGATCAGCATCAATCTTAAGTGGATGAGTTAAGGGTGAGCTTTTCACATCGCGTGACGCACGTGTTCTGATAAATCTGGGGACATGTTGGTTTATGCGGTCCTGCAGACGTCTTGACGTTCTTCCCACGTAGCCACAATCACAGTGGCCCCTATATTCGTACACTACATTACTTTGTTGGAGTGCAGGAAGCACGTCTTTGCGTGTTGAAGGGAGCAGTTGCGTTGTTGTAAAAATCACATTGGTTTTGACTGTGTCGTAACATTTACCGACAGCAGAAATCAATTGTTTTTCAAAGCGGGTGGAAATGGGGTAGCCTTTACGTATGATACTCACCTCCTCTCTTCCGCATCTTTGACGGCAGAACTGGATGCCTTGACTAGTGACTAAATGCTCAAAGTGCATGAGTGGACGGCTGGCAGTAAACTAAATAAAAACAGTATTAACATCGCTGACCAGCCCGTTTCCAACATGGAAAATGCTAAATACCTAGGGGCTTTACTGGACTCGGATATGTACTAGAAGAGTCATATTCAGTCCCTATATAGACACTACATTTTCACCGAAGTGTGGCCTGTTCTACAGCCTAGACGTTTCATGCCAGTCTGGGTTCTTCTGCTTAAAATCCCTAATCCAATCGAAGTTACAATATGGCATCCTCTGTTTCGGGGAGGAGGCTGTCAGTGAAACTGAATTCGAGTCACTGCTAAAACTACAACATATAACGTACTCCGTGTCAGAGCTAGAACCTCAAAGGGGCCTGGTTGCCCATCCAACAATAAGTCGCTGCTGAAGAGATTCGGTGTCCTAAACATCATTGGTTTATTTGCAATTAGTATATGCGAAAACTAGAAATCTCCAAGTTCATGTATCAGTTCCACTGCGGTCATTACCCCGAATATTCCAATGATTTTTTTACTTCGGAATCAAAAGCGCCCAAGTAGCCTACAACACACGCGCGTCCGCGTCGTCCAAATATCATATGATTGGCCGAAAAGATCATCGCTCTGTCAAATATCATTATTGGTTTATTAGCAATTTTTATCAGTTCAATACACCACAAAAATGCGATACAATGAAAAGATTGGAAGGTGTCGAAGCGACTTAGGAGTAGTCTATGGAATCATGACCATCCGACAGTCGACCGAGCATGACCACTTGTCGAGTGTCCCCATTCAAGTCAAATTATACAAGACATCTAGGCCTACTAAATAAATACTAGTCCGCCCTCAAGATTATGGACCATCTGACCTATCGATCTCGCCTTCCGTGCCATGTCATCCCATTTTTGTCGCTATTGCTTTTCTATACTATCTTCTTTTACTTTTCATTTAGTGTGCATGCCTCCTCTTCACATCGCCTAGCTAGGCCAAGGTGGGCGGGTGTCTGATACCAAAGACTCCTCCAAGTCGTTTCGACACCTTCCTATCTTTTCATTGTATCGCAATTTTTGCGTGGTGTATTGAACTGATAATAATTGCTAATAAACCGAACTGAACGTGTTGAAAATTATAGGCTATGTCGGCTATATAGCAGTATGGTCCCCAACCTTTTTGTCTTCATTCCCCACTTCAGATTTATTCCGAGCCTTCATTCCCTACCAGGACCGTAACAGCACTTCGTCAGCCTCCCCCCAAAAAACGTTGGGCTTGGGCTCCCCACAGGGATCTAAATCGAATTTCGCCCCCCAGAACCCCCTCAGCCCCCCTGAGCCTGTACGCTTTTTCCCCACTACTTATCATGCTACATTGGGTCAACTCTTCAGTGCGTTGCGCCGTATTTCGACTAAACGCGAGAAGCGGAAAAGATATATATAATTCATGTTTGAATTGATCAATATGATCGGGAATTGCATATATTTTGCTGTCAATATTTTATACCCTATCTGCTCACGTAATCAGATTTACCGGTACAGCTGAGTGAGGTGTGTTGGAAAAAGTAGGACTCCTAAATAAGAATTAAACCTCTTCGAGCGGACCCGTTGGCAGGGGAGATAGTTAGGTTACGATAAGCGCCCAGCACACAGGCGAACCGCGTTCGATTCCCGCCGGAGGTTTATCTGGGCTCCTCTTCCCCTGCCGTTGCCGTTCTTACGGCGACAAAAAAGCCCAGAAAAAGACCCGACGAAAGAAAGCACTCACAATGAATGGAAAAGAACTAGTAGAAAGGGCCGGGGCTTCAAAGAGATCAACATCGAAAAAGAACTGTGACATCGGGCACTCTAGGCCGAGGTGGATGTTAGAGTAAAGGATCGCTACTGATGCGTGTCGTTCTACATCCTCCTATCTGTTCATGACATCGCATTGTGTCTTATCGCATTGTACATTGTGTGTGACTTGTTCAGATAAAAATATAACCCAACCATGTTATGTTATGTTATTGACTTCGTTACATTATGTTATTTCGTGACCTCTTATATCTGCTATGTCAAAAGATATGGATATCGCCAAAACTAAAAGGCACACACGATTTCAAATTGGTATTGCTTTACTGGGAAATATTTACGGCAAACTTCCAATACGAACCCAATATTCGAGCATGTCCGTTGTCAACATTCATTTAAATGACATTCAAATACAGGGTTGTAATGACTAGAGTCATGATTTTTTGGTGACTCGACTTGACTCGAGTCATTTTTTTTTAATGAAAAAATGACTCGACCCGACTCGAATCAATTAGTGTATTGACTCGACTTGTTTGCCTACTCGAGTCATTGCGCATGACTCGGATCAAGTCATGTGACTCGAGACTGGGTCTACAAGATCACGCATTTCATTGCAATTTCGAAGACTAATGTAGTTAGCACACTTATATTATTTCGTCTATCAGTACTGGTACTTGAAAATGCTACTAAGAACTATTAAAAGTGAGGAAATTAGTATATTATGAATGCGAAGCATTCGATCGATATCACCGAGCAGAGTTGTAAGAAGTTGGATTCACATGTCATTAACTCGGAACTGAACAGTGTTCAGTGAACACTCAACACAATGACTTGGACTCGAGTCAAAACACCATGACTCGGACTCGAAACTTTACTCCGTGACTTGGACTCGGACTTGACTCGAGTCAAAACTGTAAAAGTGAGATTGAATTGTGACTCGAAACCTCGTGACTTGGTTACAACCCTGTTCAAATACCAGAGGTGGTCAAAGTAGTCAAGAAAGCTACTCAAGTAGAAGTAGAAGTAGCGACGAAAAAATCTACTCAAGTACGAGTAGAAGTACTTCTTCCATAAACAACCTAAAACTACTTGAAGTAGAAGTAGAATTTATTGACTTTAAAAGTACTCAAGTAAGTAAGTAGTTCTGAAAACGATCCTAATTCGTTCACATGGATTGTAAAAAGGTGCAAATTGAACTGTGCGAAAGGTGACGAGCTTGATTCAGATTAATGCATACCAGCAGGTATCCAATTTTCGATAGCATAAGCATTCATCCACATCATAGGATGAAAATCATAGGATTATTATGGAAATGCGATACTTATCCTCTGTTTTCTCGAACAGCACGTTTTAGAAAATAGCATGGTATGGCGCCATCCCCCATATTATAAGGTCCGTAGTTTAGTCGAAGAGCAATACGGAGAAGTTGTATAGGATACGGTGTAAACACTTTGCGCGATTAGTAAACGTTAATAAAAATATGGGGGACCGTAAAAATGTCATATTGTCTAGCTTTATTTCAGGAAATTAAAGGCACTACTACACTTGCTTTTATACTTCAACATGTATTTTATCCAGACAAAAGAACTGATATTAATTATAACTCAAAGTATATGATACTGGGAATTGAAAATAAAACATAAATACTACTTCTGAAAGGGGAACATGTTTTTCATGCCTTCAGTTCAGAAAGTTTCAAAGGCGTTATGCTAAAACAGCACTAAAACTAACAAAAAAGTCAGAGTCCACTTTACCAGGTTAGGACGTGCCATGGATATGCTAGATTACGATATGACAGGTAAATGATGGATTGCGAAACATCAGTTTCAAACGATATGATGAGCCATATATACTGTGATGAATTATTTCATATGGGCGAAGGGCGACAATGTGGTGTGAACGCAGGGATATCTAATTCTAGATATCCCTGTGTGAACGGAATCACGCCAACCCGCTACGTAAATTATATTCATCGATACTTTCGTGAAATCATACTGGCAACTCCGTATCCACTGCGCGCGAAGCGCGAAGAAAATTCTGGGCTTTACTCAACTTTTATGAAAATTAAATGTTGATGCTCCGTGAAAACAGCCCCGAAATTCCTCAGGCTATCTTCCTGATTGGAAGATTGAACTACTTCTACTTGACAAACTGAAAATAGCGAAAAGTAAGTAAGTAGATCACAAAATATTACGAAGTAGAAGTAGCGAAAATCAGATCTACTTGAGTAAGTACCAGAAGTAGAGGAAAACTACTTGAGTACTTCGAAAAAGTAGAAGTACTTCGTTACTGACCACCTCTGTCAAATACCACTTCGGAGATAGAATCGGCGCTTCAAATGAGCGGGTGATTTTGAAATGGGAGCTGGTTCGACTGCCTAGCTACGTCACTTCAAATATGTGTAGGCTACTACGTTATTAATAGGTGCATGGCAGGAAGTCCCAATGCAAAGTGTATGATCTATCGAGGCGGTTTCCTAGAGAATCGATATCGCAAGCTGAACACACTCCATCCTGTTCTACGAAAGGAACCAATAAGTCCATTACCTAGATTTACCATATTTTGAGATCCGGATGTTATAAAATCGGACGAAAATATGGTTCATTTGAGGATTTTTGTCTGGAATACCGCTCTGTTGACTGCGATTACCGTCATTTTCCCAATATCCACTGCCAAGAAACCCGCTCCAAGTTCGTCCTCGCAGTCAAATCCACATTTCGCGTCGTTCATGACCTTTTGAGTTCTGCCTGTACATAATGCACAATCACCTGACTGTCGATGCGAAAGAGGACTAATCGCCAAAAAGGAGGACATTTTCGATTTCTTGAAAAAGGAGAAAAAATCCTCTTAAAGGCGGGCATTTGGTAACCCTACTTAACCAATGGTCGAATGGCGAGGTTAAACATGAGAGAGAGAGAGAGAGAGAGATGATATTCTTTTTCGCCTGCACCATCGAGATGCTTTGACGACGGAGTTGCGATACGGCTCCATGAGGTCATCTAGTCTGCGCCCCCGTTTTTTTCTCCTCCATGCTATCCGTTATTGCTGAGCGCCTAGCAGGATAGCTGCGGATACCAATTTTCGAGTCTTTGGTATGACCCGGCCGGGGATCGAACTCACGACCTACCGCTCGAGAAGCCGGACGCATAACCATTACACTATCCCGCTACCACTATCTCACTACCACGCCTATCAGCTCATCATGGATGACGGATGCTCATGGCATTCTGTATCCCAGTATCGCACTGTAGATGGTGCATCCTGAGCGGATAAAAACGAAGACATACGAATATCACGATCTTAGGATAGTGTTCCGAGACATTAAAAATAACTTGTCTGCTGACAGCCAAGCATTGCCAAGTACAATAAAACGTTCACAAGCCAACGTCCCAAGACCAATTTGATACACTCTCCATGAGAATGCTGGTCAACAAGACGCATGCTACGGTCGCCTACTCACATCATCTGATCTTGCGGCACTGCATATGCTAATATTAAGCCCTGATATCACCGCAACGGGAGGAAAGTCCAGCCAACTTCACAGAGTGTTGAGGATTAGCAAAATCCCCCTATGAAACATCAAGCAACCCATACTCAAGGTAAGAGCTGACACACCACGGCAGCGAAGTATTTATCCAATGAAATAGCCACAATATACCGTTTTGTGCAAATATAATGTGCCCATTATATGCCAACATTCGTGGCTTATTTCAATAAGCAATATTTCTCAACATTTCCAATACAATACTGACAGAGTAACATATCACAATTTGTGACACTCAGCCTACAGTCAAGGCCTAAATAACTAAAATGAAGTATAAAACTGCCAGCGATTGGTCAAATATATGCCATTGTCGAAAACTAGCCCAGAAAGTGTCAATAATTTCAGCATTGCCAGATGGTCACAAAATTGATAGTATCCGGCTCAGATTAGTAGCATGAAGTCAATATACCGACTGTAGATGGTGAGGTAAGACGTTTATCGCCGGTGATAATGAAGATTGGAAGCAGGTACCAAACCTCTACCAATGTACGAATAAGAGAAACCGTGCCTACACGATGTTGATTACCCCTGGATCAGACAGCAATTGAGCATATTCGAGGGACTATTCGAACTAATGGGTGGCAAAGGGACTGTCCTTGAAAATGTGACTACATTGTGGGATTCAGTCCTCTGGATAATGCATAGTCTTGATAGGAAATGGATATCTTTTCACTGCGATACCGCCTAGTTTTGATGGCAGATCTGAATTCAGCAGTGACCTCGCCCCGGTAACCACCTTTTCTCACGAGATGCTCAATCGTTTGAGTGTGATTCCATCCTAAAAGTGGATGATAGATGTGATCACGCGAATTGTCATGTATGCCAAACCTTATGGAAATTGTGTGGTACATTACATATTATAGGCTTACCTTGCTCTTTGCTGACTTCAGGAAGGTAAGTAGCACTCTTGCGGTGGCCTCTCTCGTTGGCAAACTCTATTCTGATTCCGTGAGTCCCAATCTAAAATAGATAACACATTTACTGAAGGCCTAGGAGCACAAATTTTCTTTGAAACAGTACACTGATGGCATTATTACGCATGTACCGAATTTGCATATTGTTGTTTGTCGTTCGCAACAATGATATGTATTCAAATTAGCGACATTGTATGCTTATTAGCATTGAAATATCGCAATCCTATTTATCACAGATTATCAAGGTAATAAAATTCAGGTCGAAGGCTTTAAAAATAGATCCAACTTAAAACTCGCAAATGTGAGACTTCAATCTAAATGCGTCACTCATAAACTCATGAATACCCATCATCCGTGTAGCAGAGATGAGCATGGATTAGGATTTGAAAAAACAGGATTTGAGAAATTTTGTCGGATTTGGATTGGATTAGATATTTTTTTCTGAATGGATTAGGATTTGGATTGGATTTACCTATTTTTTGGGAGATTGATACGTCGTGTGGCGAATGGCGACAAACTTTATTCAGATCAGTTATTAATGTTCTTATGGTTATCAAGTTATCTTGAATCAAGGGAATCGTTGGTTGTGAAAGAAATTTTCCAATTCCTCCCTTGCATAAATTAGCATTCCAGTTAGAATCGGATTAGGATTGGACATGGACTTGATTATGAAAAAATTATGGATTAGGATTTGGATTTGAAGGTTCGGATTTGGATTGGATTAGGACATAGAAATTCCAAATCCGCTCATCTCTGCAGTGTAGGCCTACCTGCCAGTCGAAACAGTCCCTGCAGTCTTCAAAGTTTGTAAGTAACGATACCGAACAGTGTAGACGGGAAAGTTCATCAGTCCCAATAGGCTGAAATCTGGTGTCTTTCAGTGCGCTGAATAAAGAGAAAATTTTGTTTCTGTAACTGTACTAACGTAACATACACTAACAGATCGTCCATAAAATGAAATGAGGCATTATGCGTTGCTCGAAACATCAGTCACCCCTTCATCTTTTTAACCCGATTTGCTAAAATTTATTCACTTTCGCTGAGATTTTTTATTGAATTGTTACCGGGATCGATGCGAGATTTCTGGAGAAACCGCCGAATTCATCCAACAAAATTCAACTAAAACGGATGAAACGAAAATTTGACCAAATATTAATCAATAATCTGGTTAACTGTTCCAAACACAGCCTAAAAACCTTTCATAACCACAACTGCTCCCTTATAACATAAATTATCATTTAATCACTTTTGTAGCATACCTGGTAATTGCATATTCTCTCAAGCCATCATGCAACGACAAAGGGCTAAAAGTTCCAATACATCCGCGAAGTTGTTTATCAGTTCCAGTTGTCCATGTGACAAATAATGGACTGAGAAGAGATTAAATGAAACTGTAAATACGAGGAGGAACTCAAAAGTCAGCTCTATACAATTGCCACAAGGTACAGTGTATGGATAGCCCAGGAAGCCATATACTTTCAATTCAAGCAGCCTGAAAATAATCCGAAATACTTACTAAGCATCATTGGTAAATACTGGCTTTGGTGGTAGTTTGTAGTTGAAGAGATAACTGCGTAGAACGTCGAAGCAATATAAACACATTTCCCGAGTTATCACCGTATCCTTCACAGGACCTGCGCTATTTTCTGCAATTCTGTTCACTTTATCATCACATGAATTCTTGCCTTCTGACCCATCGTTCATTTTCGTCTCCTTTTCTCCGCAACATCCAGCTGACATGTTGAAGTATTCAAGGCGTTTTAATCAGAGCACTGAGCGACTAAAATGTACGAGGTACATCGAGTTTCGATGTTGATATATTCATGGGCAGCATAACTGTTGGTTATGGGAAACACTGATTTTGCGTCCAGCGAAAAGTGAGAAAAAGGCCCCTTTTTGCACCAGTATTGATACTCCATCTGATATCGGATCGAAGTACTGTAATACATTTATAGAATATCTTGTCAGAGTTTCGAGTGTATTCGTTTCTTTTAAATACGACAACAACTCTATGTATTTCATAGTCGTTTATAGCTGTAAACGACTATGGTATTATTCCGCTTTGAGGACATTTCAATATTTATCGTCGGTCGACGGCGTTGAATTATATGCAAATCACGATTGTGCAATTATCGAATGTGACATTGATATGATATCTTCGATTGGAAATCCCAAAAACTTCCTTTTTGACCTTCTGTCAAAGCTCTGTGTAAAAGGTTGGTTTTCACCGCAATCACCTGACCACACAGGGCGCGTCACGATCAATTGTTCAGTTTAAGACAGCTCACATTGGGTTGATATTTTACGACAAAAGACGTCACAACCGCAGCAAATATCTTGCCCTACGGCATGTTCGATCATGGCGGGTTTACCAGGGTTTGTGTACGTTTCATACCCCCCTGTTGTAAAGTTTCACGGACGTTTGTACTCGTAGCGGCATTTCTGATGATATATAGGTCGTCGTCTCATGCAAATTAATTCTCCCAAACGCCGCACCACGGTTAACACGTGCTTGCCTCATATCCAGGATTCCGCCTCTCGTGGAACACTGGCATCGAATTTACGGAGTGCCCAGGCTGTTGTTTGTAGTATTCATGGTTTATGTCGACCATAATGGTCTAAAACAGTGGTTCCCAACTCGTGGTACCACTAGTGGTACGCGAAGGTCTTCAAGATGGTACGTGAGTTGGTGAGTAGATTATGTTTCTTTTTCTACCGAAGGAAGTTATTAGTTTAGGTGGGGTGGATTTTGAGTTTTTTTGAAACCGTCGTCGTGGTGGTGGTAAGGTCTTCATTGTGGGTATAGGGGAAATCCCACCAATGGCGGTCTACATGGAAGAGATCTTGCAAAGCATTGGGATTCTTACCTAACCAAATTACATTTTACTATATTCGACCACAAAAATTTCAAATGGATCCACTACAGAAATCATCGGCGGCAGAGCTGGATGCCCTGACTGGTGACCAAATGCCCAAAGTCCATGAGTGGACGGCCCAGAACAACCTTTGCATAAACGCCTCGAAATCGCAATTGCTGACAGTCAATTCAAAAAATAACCTAACCGTTAATATCGCTGGTCAGCCCGTTTCCAACACAGATAATGCCAAATATCTCGGAGTTTTACTTGACTCGAACATGTCCTGGAAGAGTCATATTCAGTCCCTAGAAACTAAATTATCACCGAAGTGCGGCCTGTTCTACAGCCTTGGGCGCTTCATGCCAGCATGGGTTCTCCTGATACTCTTTAAATCCTTAATCCAATCGAAGTTACATTATGGCATCCTCTGTTGGGGGGCTGCCAGTAAAACTGCACTCAAGCCACTGCAGAAACTACAGCATAAAGTGCTCCGAATCATAGCTAGGGCCCCAAAGGGGCCTGGCTGCCCATCCAATAAGTCGCTGCTGAAGAGATTCGGCGTCCTAAACATAGAAGATATGCGGAAACTAGAAATCGCCAAGTTTATGTATCAGTTTCACTGCGGTCGCTGCCCCGAATATTTCAATGACTTCTTTACCTCTGAATCAAAAGCGCACAAGTACAACACACGCGCGTCCACGTCGTCCAAATATCATATGATCGACCGAAAAGATCATCGCTCCATCAAATATGCCGGACCTGATGTGTGGAACAGTATCCCGCCGGCCATCCGACAGTCGACGAGCATGTCCACATTCAAGTCGAAATACAAGCAATTACTACTAAATAAATACAGTCCATCCTCAAGATTACCGGACCACGACTGACCTATCGATCTCGCTTCCCATGACATGCCGCCCTATTTCTTGTCGCTTTCTTTTTCTATACTGTATTCTTTACTTTCATTCAGTGTGCATGCCTCCTCTTTACTACGCCTAGGCCAAGGTGGGTGTCCGATTCCATTGACAAATCCAAGTCGCTTCGACATCTTCCTGTCTATTCAGTGTATCGCATTTTTTGTGGTGTATTGAAGTGATAAAATTGCTAATAAACCAATGATGATGATGATATGCTGCGCCTTAAAACGGGCAGTTCTGCCTTCGGCAGCTCAACACGGTGAAAACATTTTTGACCGCCTCCGGCGCGCGTAACTTCTGTAGGTGGTACGCGAGCACTGCATAAAACCTCGAAATGGTACGTGGGTGGGAACCACTGGTCTAAAAGGAAGGCAACTGCGTGTCAGTCGATATCCTCCTATCTGTTCATTACATCGCATGGTACTTTGTGTGTGATTTGTTCAGATGAAAAATATAACAGAACGATTTAGAACACGCCGATTTTCTTTATTGTGATTCCGTTTCTGCCGATTTGTAGCTCGGCTAACTTCTAGGTTCTTGGAACAATTTACTGGCCGTTCAACACCCACCGAATCCCATGCATAATGCATACGCCTGCGCAACACACCCACCACCGACCAGCTTGCCTCCGGAGATGGTCTAAGTAACGTCACAAATTTCTACGGCGGTACAAATTTTACAAGTCTAGTTTTGCCTAAAGAATTGAAAACTGTCCAGTGGTAGCCTAAAATCTTGAGTAAGCAAAGTCGCGCAAGCAAAACAACCCGTCAGGGGTATTCCAACAAAGTAAAGTACTTGATAGCTGACCAGTGACCACTATTTCCCGTCTGGAGCGTACATCGCAACCTATCCCACACCGAAAAACAACCACCACAACAACAATAGATTTGAGCGATATCGACGAGACTATATTCTTGAAAAAAACAATAATTTCACAATTTACACGCTGGTATAAAAGTCGCCAACACTATTCGTAAGTCTTCCTAGAAGAATCGATCAGCATAACGAAAGCCAGCAACCGCGGCGAGGAGCAGCGCGCACAGTGACTTTCGGGAAACCCACGCCCGCAATTAACGCTAATCGCCATTCCATCGGCTGCACCCTCGGGAACTATTATTATCAGGTCAGCATTCTCACGCCGCACAGATAACGCAAAAATAAACAACGGCCACACGCGCAGCCAAAGTCGGACTCAAATTATATATCTCGCTCAAAGAAGACAGGGTAGATAACATCGTACGTAAAGTGATTACACGCCGGAAAGATCGGTGCTTTTACAATAGCGGGGTGGCTTTACAGAGACGGGAGAGTTCGTCCGGATGGGAAGTGCGTCCTCGCTGCGTTTTCAGAGTATTACGTCACAATCTTCTCGTCCGCTTTCTTTTCATCTTTAATAACCGCGTCGTCCTGTGATACATTTCAATGTGTGAACAGATTCAGATTGCGCTTAGCACAGATGGTCAAAGGGAAGCAGTCGCTACCGCCAGCCACGCAGAAGTGACCCCGTCAATTTCTACCCAAGTACAAGGAGAAACTACATAAAGTGAAGTAGAAAACGAGAGGCCTGAAAACAACTCAAGCAAGTGGTTTCGAAATATACATTTTGTGGATGGGTCGCATGCCTTTTGCAGTTACTTGTAGGTGGCTACTTGAAATAAAGAAAACGCTAAAAGACTGACTGACGACAGTGCAATAGGTCTCCGTGGCACAGTGTCTTTATGAGAATTTCACTAACGCCAAAACTACTCCTGCAAGAAGGCAAAACCGATTCCAGTAGCCTACTACGAAAAAGTAGAGGTAATTCATTACTGAAAATTGACCAACTTCTCAATGATACTGGTAATTACATGTATTACTATTCATTTTTGAACCTCTTTCAACCCATGTCATAAGATTTACTGATGCAGTAGTTATTGATCAGTTCATTGTATGTTGCGATTTCGTGACCCTCCACTCTGCTGTATAGCCAAAAGATGGTGGAATGCGGCTGTTACGTCCCCGATCACAACGCATTTTTAGCAGAGCTCTCAACGGGCGGTCGGAAACAAACCGAAAATCAATAGCGAATTCTATTCAGATTTTAGTGTGTGGCGGGGTCACCGCTCACCATATCTTGACATCCTAAAAAGAGGGCACTTTTCATAAATTCTGAAAGCTTCAGCACAGGACAGGAAAACTGGTGACCGGTCGACCGGTGCCGACTAAAAAAAAAGGTCATCACTTTGACTCGACGCACGATATGCCCCATTTATTACGGATCTCTTACGCTCACTGCGTTGGAGACGCATTTTCCATTGCATTATAATCCTTTTCAGAGAAAGAGAGGTCATTTAGGCGTTCTCCGAAGAAACTTTCAATATATTGAAAAAAAAAGAAGACAAATCCTCTTTAGAGAGGACGTATTGTAACCTTAGTGTGTAGTCGCAATCAGAAGCTTTGAGCTGAGAGGCAAACGAAGTCTTTGCCACCCCAAATTTTGGACTCTCGCATTGCAACACGATCTCCATTCGCTACGTCACAACAGAGCGGTGATGGCGTGACGTAGGCGAGAAATTGCGACAAACCTGCAGATTTTCTGACGTTCGCGAATCGTCGGTATTGCACGAGTTAGCCGTACTGGAGCCGACCACGGCCTGGTCCGACGCGCCGGAATCGTTCTTGCTATTAGGAACAGCAGAGTCGTCGGACTGAAATATAAGAAAGAATATTACACCACACACTTTGATAATCGCAAAGGTGCGGTCAGTAACAATGTAGCCTACGTCTACTTTTTTAGTGAACTCGAACAGGTCAGGTTTTTGAGTCATTGCGTCTGCTTGAGCACCAACGTCGATTACTCTGATCAACTCTCGGTAATCGATCGTTTTCACTTTCGCACCATCATAGTTTAATTCTTCAGAGACATGAACGACAAATCGCAAAACTTTCGAAATACTCGGCATAGCAACGCAGTGTCTTATCTGAGCCACACCTGCTCGTCAGGGGCGTTCACGAATCTCGCTGCAACTGCCGGGTCTGCGATCGGGTCCGGGTCAGCTTCTTCCGCATTGTCTGTCTCCTCAGGTTCCTGGCAAAAAAAATAAAATGAATAACAAAGACTTGTAACGTTCAGATATTTATCTCCCGGGTGTCACAAGTACAACAATGCTGGTTACGTGTCACCGAAAATAAATTTGAGTTTCTCGGTGACCGATATCGCATCAATGCCGCGGGCCGCTCACTACTCGACAGAGATGCTCATTCCAGGAAAAATCGGTTGCCTCGCGGTTTGAAGGCTGTCACGTGGTGTCAGTATGTTCCGAAAATAAATTTCTTGTCTACAAAAATAACTATTTTGATGGGCGTATAACAAGGTTGTAATGACTCGATTCACGATTTTTTGATGACTCGACTTGACTCGAGTCATTTTTTTAAATTTTTGTGTTGACTCGACTTGTACTCGAGTCAATGTGCATGACTCGAACCAAGTCATATGACTCGTGACTAGGATGGCCGAGACCGACATTTCATTGCAACTTCGAAGAATAGTAAAGTCACCACATTAATGGTATTTTGTCTATCAGTCCTGATACTTGAAAATAGGGCCAGTCACTGTTAAGACTGAGGAAAATTACTATATTATGAATGCGAGCCATTCTATATCACTCGAGCCGAGTGGAAAAGAGTGGATTGAACTGAAAATTGAACAGTGAACATAACGACTTGGACTCGAGTCAAAACACTATGACTCGGACTCACTTTCTACTAGCTGGCTTAACTCGACTTGACCCGAGTCAAAACTGTGAAAGTGAGATTTACTTGTGACTAGGAACCTTGTCACTCTGAAAAGTCAACTCTTGCTACACAATCAGAATCAATACAAGTGACGGTTGGAGTTGCTTACAATTTAAAAATATTTCATTACAGCAATATACTCTACTATTAATGCTATACATGTGTTCTACGTCTCTCCCTATATTGTATCATTAAATAAAAACAATAAAAAAAATCATTACGAAAAAAAAAAACGAAACTCACGTCATCGGGGAGCAGGTCACAAGCCCTCCTCAGCGTCAACCTCGCGCTGGGCGACCTCTCCAGAAAATACCCGTTTGACGTCTCGTTAGACTGCGCCGGCGGCGACCAGTTGTTGTAGCTCGAATACTGCATCCCCCCAGCGCCATACGTGCGCCGGTCCATCTCCTCGCCCAGCCACTCCACCGACCAGGTCCACTTCTTCTTGAAGTCGCCGTTGCTCAACAACAGCTGGTAGGCCACGTCGCAGTTTCCGAAAAGCACGGTCATGCATTTGACGCACTGGTACGCGCGTTTCGCGTAGGTGGACTTGGAGCGTTGGACGATGGTGAAGAGACCCTCACGTTCGTCGGAAATGCCTTTCAGGGCATTGATTATTCTGCAGAGGAGTAATAAAAGGTCAGAAGGAATTTCGAATTGATAAGCCATGTTCTTGCCGGTTTTCAACTTCTAATAAAGAACCTCTTGGAGTAACAAAACTTTAATATGCAATTGGACAACATATTCATATTGAAATAATCCCGAATAATTCCAGCTGAGCGTAACGGTCATCTGTTCACCCATTATTCGAATACTCGTGCACGTGATGCCATATTAGGTGAGACAGCTGTTGATAAACAAAGTCCTTCCATTCTCTACTTAATTTTAATACTGAGGATAACACACGACGAGGGTAAGCCGAAAATATTCATTATGAATATTATATTGAATTATATATTGAAGTTCTGTACCTCTTTCAGGATCTAATTAGTAGCAGTAATTTGGGATAACGTATCCCGTACAACTAACAGGTTTGCCACACCTTCCGTATTTCTATGATATGTCCTTGTTTCGAATGTCTTATAAAACTAGGTTGTCCGGGCTGTGATTAGAACAAGTCATGATATTTTTTAGTCATGCGTAATTGAACTACTAGAGTTCTTAATATGTCATCAAATAATCTCTCTAGTCATCGCCATTGCAAATTTTGCGGTACGGCTACTCAGAATTCCTGGCTGTTGTCAGCAGTAACCCCGCAAATACACGTTGCTTATTTACAATCAAACTCCAGACGAGTACGAATCCAGTGCTTCCAGTTCAACAGGAGCGCACTCGCAGTCGGATACACCAAGAGACGAACCTCAACGACTGCCAGCTGTCCTCCAGCGTCAGGACTTGCAGCAAGAGGTCCAGATACGGTCTCAGCTCGTGGGTGTATGAGTACGAAATGTGCCACAGCAGCTGACTGAGGACAGTGCCGGAAAAGTGCGGGTTCTCCCATGAACAGAACCTGAAAAGAGACAAGAAATGTCAACGAATCGCGCATCAGAATGACATACTCTTGAGCCAGCCGCAGCAAGTAGACCTATCAGGCGTCCGCAGGTTTGAAAACTTCACAGGGACACTTACCGTATCAGCTTGACCGTGTCCTCGGCGGCGGTGTTGTCTTCGATGATTTTCTTCACATAGTCCTTGCGTTGCAGCAGCATCTCGGCGACATTTGTCGGGAGCGCCATGAGATGCTGCTTGACGGCCCGGTCCACTTGCGGTATTTGAGACGGTCTCGTACCTGTAGGCAGGGAGTGGCATGGAAATGGAAAGGGGCATGGTACAAAATTTCGGAAAGGAATATGGAAAGGTGCGAGGATGCTACAGGGGAACTGTATGGTGTACTAACATTTGTCATTCTAGTGCTTATGACAACGAACTCTGTCTAGCTATAATTCTAGTCTAATTTGGAGGAAACTGTACGGCCATGATTCTAACTCGAATATAATTTGGAAAAAAATGTGTAGATATAATTCAAATTCTAATCTAAATTGAAAAAAAAACGTTTAGCTTTACCAGTAATTTTAATTATAATCTAATTTGGAAAAACTGTGTAGCTACAATTGTAATTCTAATTCGACTTGCAATAGTTGATTTTCTAGGTGTTCAAGTCTGGCGATTATCGCATGGAAACAAAATTTTCATGCCCACGCCACTACTTTTGTCAGCGCCAAGTGGAATGCGCTACTAAAACTTACAGCACATTTTAAAGGTGCAGTGTGCTCTAAATATGATGTGGTCCCACATTGAAGTCGAGAAAGGGTGAAAAAAACATTGTGCCAGCACACCTGTTCCCCATGAAGGCACCGTGTTCGAACTGCAGCTAAAAGATTTTCAGAGAAACCGCACTTTCTGTGCACACGGAAATCTTGTGATCGATTGATACAATATTGAAAAGAACATTAAATTTGCAACGAACCTGGCTTGCCACTCTGAAAGTACATGGAAACGTCGCAGCACCGGACCAGAAGCGAGACGACGGCGTACAACTTCCCGAGCTCGGCGTACTGGTACTTGATAGCCGGACCGGGGCCTTCGTCCAGCGCCACGCGCATCATCAAACACGGCACGTCCATTTTCAAGAGCTGGGCGCATGAAAAATTATTAAAGCGCGATAATCGGGGCAGGCACCACGGAAGCCAAACAGTGACCCATTTAGAGGCTGTCAAACATACATACACTTTTTCAGAGCAATCTAGAAACTACTCTATACAGTTTTCAGTATTATTAGGGCAAACGGGGCCGAGGACACAAGATTCTTAGTTTACGACATAATACGACCGTCTTTCAAGTCTAACCCACCTGTATCTTGTTCTTCACGCCCAGATTGGCGAACATGAGGAAAAACGAAAAATACTGCGTCAGATGCCGGCCGTTCTCCGACACCTCCCTGTTTAAAAGTGCAAGTATCGCGTGCAGGATGTAATCGCACAGCGTGTTCTGCGGCGCCGTCTCGGGAGCTGCGACAAGACACAGAAAAGATTATTCGACGTAAAAGATTATTAATAGACCTCTGGGCATAATAAATAGGTACAGCAATCGCGAGATCGTGCAACAGCGAAGAGATCTGGTAATAATCGAATCTACTGCAGCTGTTAGGAGTAATTGGATCTATATTGTGCACATTGAACTTGTGCCAGTGAATAGTGAATACAGGCACACTATGGTGAGTGTTACAAAGGACGAGTCGGAATAGGAGAAATATAGACGATTATACCTATATCAAAACACAAAAATTGTTGAAGCTACATAATCAGTAACCAGTGGTAAATATGTCATGAATCACAAGTCAGGCCCGGGTCACTCACCGATGAGGCGGAAAATCTTCGGCGGCTGGGCGGCGCCATCGTTGATGGTGAAGTGAGCGAGGAACACGAGCAGTTTCGTGAACATGCTCCTTATCTCGGACGACACGCTCTCGAGCAGGTACTCCGAGATTCTGAACGGCAGCGCGGAGTTGATCGTCAAAGCGATTTTGTATAAAAGAACCGGATGCGGTCAACAACGGGCACCTTCTACTTTTTCAAAATTCTCGATTAGTTTTGCACCGGATACCGGTCAATTCAGCATTCGGCGGCCTCTAATCCTGACCTAACCCAAAGCTATAACCTGAATATGTTAATACATATATACCAAGTGCCGTATATCACAATTCACAATCGTATATAGCAAAATATTCACTATGGAATTTATTAACACAATATTGATGCATCACTAAATTCAGTGAGTGTCGAATTCATTGGTAACCCTTTGGACTACTTACTAAAAGTGGTTGTGATACTATTCTAACAGTTTTTCGGCAAAACTGCTCGCTTTTTATGTGGATTAACAAATGTAGTTGTGCTTTTGGGATAAGTTCTCATCACTTTCACAAGCGAAATCGTCATATCTCGTTAACTGCGTTTACCGACTCTGCCAACTTCCTATCGAATGACGCGCCGTACTAGCCACTCCGCAAGCTTCCTTTACCTGGAGGGTTTGCCGAAGATGACGTTGTTCACAAACCAGCTCCTGGTGTGTTTGGAGCATTGCAGCAGGCTGTAGAGCGTGTCGTACCAGTCGGACGCCGGCCCGCGGACAGTCTTCTTCGTGTGCAGCCCTGCGAAACAAGAGACCGGGTTATTGCCGCCGCCGTTGAGACTTTACGAAGCGTAGCGCTGTCGAAAATCCAGACGTGCTCAAATAGTCTTAAGAAGTAGAAGCCACGTAGCTTTCAACTCTCAATTAAAAATAGAAGCAGCAATTTCAAAGACATAGTCGCTGCTATTGGAAGCAGAAAATTAAGTTCTAACTCAAGTAACGTAACAAATATTTACTCCACTACAAGTACAAGTACCAAGTTTTAAATCATTAGAAGTAATCAAGTAGTTTTTTCGGTCGAGACTTCAAGCTGTCTTGGCAGTCGATCAAAATCGGTCACCTTTGCAATTGAAAAATACGTTTTTGCGACTAATGCAAAACGACAAACGGTCACTATACAGACGTCACACGCAGGACTGTTTCACCCGAAAATGCGAGATGAACGCGTCTCAAAACAGCTTTCTACTTATCAAGTATAAATTACGAGCAAAAATGAGGCTTCCATCTCCAGACGATGATAATAATTCACACATCGATAAACAGGCGGGCACAAAGACACAAAACGCTCACCGTTTGTGAAAAGAAATTTGGCGGCAAGCTGCGTGCTCAACATGGCTAGCATTTCCGCGTCCTCCTGCAGAGCGTGCGACTTATCGGGAACATAAAAATCGTTGTTTGCTCTTAAAAGACGCTGCATGAACCTGAAACATAAACAAACGACCGTCGTACGCGACACAATGAAAAACGACGGTTGAGCATGTGACTTTATAACCTAAAAACCCTTACCAAATTGCTATCCCAACGCCAACCCTAACCGATCCCTAAATGTAAAACAACCCCTAACTTTAACCCCCATGCTCAAGTGTCGTCAGACATTATAACATACGGTTATATGCCCACAGACCAGTTGTAACTGGGTCGGGGCAAAATGATTTTTTCGAGTACTATAATGCCGTTCAATTATTAAAGGGTCTTATAGGACGCTATTTTTTACTGTGGAAGTGTTGAAACCTCCATTAGTTGTAATGCAGATTATGATCATGCAGTAAACAGCAACATACGTTAGCAGAACTCGTGATCAACCACACATTATAGTCTTTCTGGTAGTAAATAAGGTACATTTTTGAACCAAAACCCAAGCGGCAGACTCACTGAAAATACTCGGGGCTGAACTGCATCTTGTTGTGCATGAAGTCGATGTTCTCGTCCTGCACCAGCCTGTCGACGTGCGGCGGTATCTTGGGCCCGCCGAACGACGTAGTGAGAGAGAGGTCGTGCAGGCTTTTGCTCAGTTCGTAGGACCTGGTCACGTCTACGCGCTCGTAGAACAGCAAGTACGCGTTCCACCAACGTTTCTGCCGGCGGTAAGACATTCTAAAAAAAGAAATTCGTAGAGACTCTTGAACATACAATTGAATAAGATGCTCATATTGATATCAACTCGGATATTTCTGGCTGACACTCGTCAGGGGTAATCGTCGCCAACTAGCAGAGAATTTGAAGAGCTTCTTTGAGGTAAAGAACTTCAATATATAATGGTATATTCATATTGAAATGAACCCGAATATTTTCGGCTGACACTCGTCAGCGGTAATCGTCATTCGTCAGAAATGGAAAGAACATTGTACATCAACAATCTTATCACAGAAAATGATGTCACCGGCATGAAATTTCGAATAAGAGAATACTATAGATTGAGTAATATGTTCATATTGAAATAAACCAAACTATTTTGACTGACCAGGGCTACTTGTCAGCAACTGGTGCAGAATTGTAAAGAGCTTAGTGTATCAAAAGTCATATCACCAAATATTGCGTCACAGGCATAAATTTTTAAATAATCGAGGTGAACAGATGGCTTAAGCAAACTAGATTGGCATATTTTGATGAATGTAGACTACAAGGCCTATAAATGAAAGAACGAACGTTAATTGAAGGTAACCGCATTCAACCAGCTCCATTTATCAAATGCTTCGCGGAAAATAGTGCACTTAGAAGCAGAGTTGAGGACGGCCACCCACCTTTTCATCATGTGATCGAAAACTTCTCCGACGTATTCGCCGCCGAAGCATTGATTCTTCATTTCGTCATCGTCGAAATTACATTCGTGAACGTCGCCGTCGTCGAACTTATACCATTTGTTCCTGGCTTCGCAACCCTGAAAATGGGAGGTAAGGTAGCGTTAAGTGTATGCTCGTAATCAGAGGAAGTCCGTAACAAATAACTACTACTTTTTCAAAGTACTGAAGTAGGTTTGCCTATCTGTATGAATTACTCTTGAAAGCGAGTATGTTTTAGCATACTCTTGCTTATACATGATTGTTTTTTAGGCATATACATTGCGTTTTGGAGTGTAATTGTCATAACGAGCAATCGAAATAGCCCCCGTGTCAACATATTTAGCCTAGCACATAGCCTATTTAGTCATTAGCCCTTTCAATTCCAAAAGTATTCACCTTTCATTTAATGCTATAAGTTTGAATAGCGGGCTATATTCATATTGAGATGTACCCGACTATTTTCGGCTAACACTCGTCAGTGGAAATCTTCAGCAACTAGTAGAGAATTGAAAAGAACATCCCATATCCACAATCGTATATCAATGTTGCTGACAATTACCCCCGACAAGTGTCAGCCGCAAATTTTCGGGTCCATTTCAATATGAATATACTATTCAATTGTATATTGAAATTCTTTGCCTCCAAGAAGCACTTTGCTATAAGTTTGACATTCCTCGACCGAATAAAATTTTCTACAAATACTGTATTTTCTACTCAAGTTAGTTTAGAGATATCTTCAAAATCGCTTCTTCTAATTGTAATCGTGTAAAAATTTTGACCACTTCCGGTACGGACTGGAGTTTAAAGCTCAAATCCAGAACAGTATTTGTAAAATTCAAACACAGCACAAGATAACTCCAGAAACAGCCAGCACCAGCAAAGAGCCTTCGGTCGATAACTTAAAATCGGATTACCTTTGACCTCTGAAGAATATATGAATAGTAATGACCGCCGCTGGCTTGCCCGCTGTGCACCACGACGCCGACAAGTCGATATTTGGTCGGCACGTCCACGTCAACGTCGTCCATATTGGTGTCGATCACCTTAGAAAAAGAACAACAGTCGAACGTCGATTATGACAAAACAAACACGCTTTCGGGCTACCTCTCCCTCGATTTTCGAGAGGCCAGAAACGGTGTACGGCTCCATGTCGATCTCCCGCGGGAATTCGAAATAATCGTTGTATTTGGTCGGGCACTTCCTGTCAAAGTCGTACTTGAAGCGCATCAGCTGAATCGTGAGGACGGGCGGCAGCTTTTTGAAGCACATACGCTTGACGGTGTCCACCTGAATCGAGTTTGACGGCTAGTCAATAAAGTCGATACGGCGGCATGAATATTTCAAGGGACTGTACTATTTTCAGATGTCAAACGCGATTTACGGCCGATAATACTCGTCTCGACCACGATGCAAGTTCGGTACAAATCTCACGACTCGATTTTAATACATTTTACGTCAGCTCAGACAAAGCCTAATTGTAAATAGGTCGGGCTAACTGACAGAGCGGGTCCAATTCCCATATCATTTGCCCAAGTTATCTGATGATATGCTTCCATTTTACATTTACAACATAAAAAAACCTATCAACTCGTCTTTGTAACAATTGATCTTTACTGATCATCCGTTAGCAAGATAGAATCAAATTGTATTTTCTTTCCGGTGATTTGTATAAGCTCCAACAAGACGTAACGGCCGTGGAATATTAAATTGGATGGGCGAGTGAGCAGTGACGTCATTCTTAACTAAAAATCTGCTGCTAATACAACAACACAACAGTAGTTATTGTGATCAAACGTAATATCTTTGCATTGTAATCTTCAGTATAAGATAAGCTTTATGCGCCAAATCGGATATACATCGTCGCAGTGGTATCAAAGTAGCTTATGTCCAGTTTTCAAATTTTGAAGCTCCATTTTCAAAACTTGAAAAAATCAACTTTTTGAAAAATTTAAATTTCTTTCGGTCATATCTTGGCCATGGTCGTGTCTGTCCCAGTGTATCAAGGTTAATCGGGGTCAATACATGGCTGAAAGAAGATGAAAACTTCACGTAGAGGTGATTTTCTCAAAATGTGTAAAAAGGACAAGGCATCAATAGCCGCAAGTACTGTCGATAGAATCAAAACAAACGCAAATAAAATACTAGGTCAAGGTGAACAGTGCGAACAACTGCTTTGGCGTATTTCAGGATGCATACCGTAAAGCAGGGTACTAGCATCATATATTAATCTCACGAATCACTCGCATACCTTTTTATTGCATTTCTCACAAGTGTAAGCGTTGTCGCCTTCCAGCAAATCGCCCTTGACATAATTGTCGAGCGAATCGATCAGATTTTGATGAAGCAAGATATCAATATTCAAAGGCATGAAGTCGGTTTCGTTGCAGTACCTGGCAGAATGGAATAAGACTTGTGATACAGTTGGCCAACACCAGCCTAATATATGAGAGCCGCGTTTCAATTCAACTGTCAACTACAGTCCATAGCTATGTGGGTTATGAATACAAAAATCAAATATCAAAATAAGACGTGGTAAAGGAAAAATCTCCTACATGGGAATAAAACCGTAGTAGTAATTTACGTATTGATTTTAAAGTCGAACAATCACATGACAAGATAAATACAAGTGACAACTTCAATATGATGCGGGATTAGACAAAATCTCTCACCTATGAGGACAGTCCTTGCAAATTTTCTGATCCGAGAATATCCCTCCGAAGACCTGCTTGAACAGAGTGGGCTGCTTCAGGTGTTTGAAGGCCTCGTCCAGATCCTCGGTGATGGTGCTGAAGAATTCTTGAGCGTCGTGCTGCTCACGGAGGTTCACCGGCTCAGAAGTGTTGGCGAGTCTGCGAGAAAGCGGAGCAGCGTGTTATCTTAGGCTGGTAACACTATAGTGCCTCAAAACTAAAAATCTATAAAATAAGGCAAAAGACCCTGTTTCTAAACTGCTGTTTTCACAAAAAAGATAGTAATTGGAAAAATAACCGATGCAAGAAAAGAGGAATGTAGATTCGTAGGAAACGTATTCATGCCAACAACCTGCTACCAATGCAGAACGATTCATGGTGCAACAAGATGAATCCGAAAAGCATTTATACTGTCCTTGTAATTGCAGCCGAGCGGTTGTGACAATTGCAGGCAGTGAAAAGATTCGGATCTAAGTCTAACCATGAACTACGTTAGATTTTAAAATGGTTAACACAATCGGAAGTCGTCAGTAACAACATACCTCTTACAAAAGCAGTGGCCCTAGAGGCAACCAACTCAAAAAAAGTTGAATATAGCTCAGATACCATCGCTTCTGCGACACAATGATCGTCTCGTTTAGAGGTATATCTGGGTATGGTAATTAATAAAAGGACAAATATGAACAGGAGAGACAGCCTGCTTTGCATAGAAATGCAACATCAATGGCACTTTTATTCAATTACAGAAAAAATATTGTCTATAATGCCTGTCGGACAGAACCCAGTTCCGAGGTCACCAGGTAATGTACCGTGAAGCATATTTCCAGGAAGCACGAATCGGATTAAGACGGAAAAAGAATCGCTACAAGTGCACCGCCGAGACTACAATAGACGCACCGACGTCACAATTCCGAACATCAATAGAGTTGCATTAAACATTCATGAATACATCACTACCGAACTTGATAAAGCAGATCAAGAGATTCATCGCACTAACTGTCTCACTATGGCGGATGAGAACAAGGCAAATAGGCAGCGAGCAGCACAGAATCAGCGCTAATTAAAAGTTCAATTAACAATTGATAGCATAAGCTTATGGATTCGACGCATTAGGTGTTTTATCCCCACGGGAGCCGTAGGTGGTAATAGCGTTTGCAAGTAATTCGGAAGTAAAACAAATATCCACCATTCCGAAAGAAGACAAGATCGTCGATGCCAACGCGAGAAACGACGATGAAAGCTGGCAGGTTATCCATCATTTACTTGATGTGGGTGGGAAGGAGTATTCTGGCAGAAGGTGAGTGAATAGCGCGTCAAATTCATGGGATTTAGAGAATACGATAGCTACTGAAATATATGAAAGAAAAACTGAGAGAATATTGTGCGGCTTGGTTTATTCTAATTGCTGTGATCTTGTGTAGCTCTGAGCCACTTATTTTGAAGACTTATCAAGGTTTCAAGGCTCTCAACGGAGCAAATATAATATACAATGATAAAATAACTCATAGCTTTAAAAGTAGGATTTTGTTACTTGAAAACAAGGACCCCCACTACTCAACACAGAATAGAGTAGGCCTACTGGAATCATTTCGCTCAGACCGACTTATTGCATTAAGAGGTTGCATTACAAGCATGAACTGGATATGTGGCAATACAGGGAAGTAGAAAAGTCATCCGGGGTTTCTATCCTTGATGAATGAGTCTCTAGCTCTCAGTACTTCGAGCAATAATGTAGTAACGCAATACATTTGAATGAAGTTGGCTTGTGCTCTGCGTCAACTGCATCGAAATATATTGATTTTATCAAATATTCCTCGCAGGTGAATGGGGTGCTTGGAAGACGAGCTCAAAGTGCCCCAACTGCTTGGCGATCAGATACAAACACAACTGCACGAGGACAGACCCGAGACCGGGTAAATCGTGGAACCCCGAAGGAATATGCGACACGGGCACATATTTTGAGAGAATCAACCCCGCCGTGAATGGCAGATGCTTCGTCAAAGACGCAGTGACGACGGAGGATTATTCACGATTTTCCGAAACGAATTCGTCCAAAGTCACACGATTAGAGAGAGAATTGAAGGTGGGGATAGCTGACATGAGTACCACGATATATACCCATGCTCTAGAATGGAAGTTTATAGAGGCCGTTCGTAACAAAGTAATTCTACTTTTTGATATTTAAACTCACAAAGCACTAGTGGTTTTCAAACTTCTCAAGAACATTCACAAAACGGTCTCTTGGCAATTTTTCAAACAACTCACGGTCCCCTTCAAAATCAACACAAAATAACACGTGTGATTTTATGGTGTCAATGTGTCAAGTGTAACCGATTTATTGCGACGAGCCGGACTATGTTTGGTTGCGTTTTTGTGAACGCAACTCTAATATCGTGAATCACACTCAATCGGTTCAAATTCACATTTAACCCCCGAAAACGGTGGTCATGGCCCTCGTAGGGCGATGAACCTAAACTTGGGGGACGAATCCTTCAGACGTTACTAACCCCTGCGGGTAATTACATTGCTACCCTTTATACATCCTATTCACAAACGGCATTACGCGATTCACGAACGAAAAGATATTCTAAAAATTCGTTTTTCTCTGGATCGTAAGAATTTTTCGGAATGTGCTTCGTGGTCCTAGAAAATTGTCTCGCGGACCCCAGATTACCGAAAGCTATGCAGTTTTGTGATTTTTAGGCAATCCAGGACTAGAATACTTATTTTTACTTTTGAAATCCCTACTTCTACTTGTACTCGAGGAGGTTACTTCTACTGGAGTATCAACGATGACTACTCTGAACCCCTCTTGAGTATTGAATATTGTTGTTCAATCTTTTTCACAAAACAATACAATACCGCATTGTTGACATGTACCAAAATAAGCACCTATCTTGTTGTCTCTATCATTTCACATCAAGAACGACAAGATGTGGAAAACAGGGCAATCTACCTGGACAAGATGCAGTAGACAAGCGGGCCGTCCGAAAGCCAGCGTTTACAACCGCCGAGGTCGAAAAGCCCGCGCATACTATTGCCCGATCGACAACTACACGGTTTGGAAAGAGGAATGGGCATATTGCTGCGCTGGAGCCTGGTCCCGGTGGCAGACAATATCGGAATGTCCTCCATGCGGTGGCGGCGTAAGAAGACGCGTCAGGATATGCGGGATACCCGGCGTTCCCTTCGATGTGGTAAGCCTACGCTTGGCACAGTATTGAAAATTAATTGGGTTATTCAATTGGGACCTGGTTTTGAGTAGTCCGTGAAATCCCAATGTTGAAACTACAGCTACAAACTATGAAACTGCACGGTATCTCTTCAACTAGTATAGCCCCACTTAACTGGCTGACCCTTGCGGTGTTGAATCCGGACCTTATCTGCCTCATTATTTACTTATATTAAAAAAAAAGCAAATGCGCCTTGGTTAGGGTCATGTCTCCGGGACGTCCGGCTGTCAAGATCAGTCACATGTACATTGAAGTGTGAGAGTTAGACCTAGGCGTATTTTATACTTTTGTAACTGAACCGTTCCTAGAAATAGTCAAGTAACCCTGACCTAGTCCATATGTGAAGGAGGCACCATTGGTGAATAGGATGACTTATGCTTTTTAGTGACCAAATTTTTACTGTCGAATTTTTTGTGCGAGTACAATAAATTTTAGGAAGTCCAAGTATCGACTCGAAAATATTTAGAGATTCTCAGGTCAGCGCTATATTAAATTCAAAAACTGTGTGCGTTACATTCAATTTCAAATCGCAGGAGACCTTGTCGCAAGACGGCGAGTTTCTGAGACAGTGGACGAAAGACACTTGCGAAATGACGCATTGCAAGTTGGTGGACAACAAAGTGATAAGCTGCCGAGACGCATGCGGTACTGGCGAATGGGACCGGGACACCGAATGTATGATAGGCGACAACGTCACAAAAGCGTCACTATGCTGCAAGAGGGGATATCGCGGTAAGATGACCACTGAAGAGCCGGGAGTCATAGATTTCCGTAGAGTTAGGACCCCGAGTCTCAAAACAATGGAGCGTAGGACTTTCATTCCCCATAACAGTACTTTGTTCCAACACCGAGTTTGTTAAATTTGACAAAACCCTTCGGAAACGGAGTCAGAGTTTATTGAAATGCTCCGACCGACGACTGCTTGAAAATCACACAAAACGTACTCAAATGTTACAAAAAAGTGGTGTTCCAGTTACAGAAATGATTGTTGTTCTCTGCATTCAATGTATCCGCTCACTTCAACCCTTAAATCTTTCTTCATGCCCCGTATTGTAGAATTTTGACCTGTTCTTTTACGTTAAAGGCGTACCGTGTAATTTTGTCTGCCTAGCCAAGCCACAAGAGTGTCGTCTTGTTCTTTAGGCTACACGTCAATATCGATCCGGCAAAAATAATAGCATATAGGCCTATTTCACCGAGACAGGAAAATCGCAAAAGTAACACCACAGCAACAACAGAACATCAACAACCATCCTTTCATTGCCGACATCATTCAGGTCTGCCATCAAGCTGCGTTTCGCAAGGTTTTAAGTCGCCGAAGAACCAACGTGCCGTACTAGCGGTCGCCATCATACTAGGCATCGAAGCATTACTGATCATAGCCATGGCGGTCATCGTAACATTGCTCAACATCGGAAAGGCACCGTTCGCAATCACAAGAGCGGTCGGCACTTGGTCCTGTTTAAATGCCGCAGGACCGGCCGAAAAAGCGAAACCCACTCCTACGACCGCTAAGCAACCAGAGGCCAAAAAACGAGGCAAGTACGTCAAAGGCAAGCGCCTCGCCAAGTTGAGAAGTCGAGAAGAGATTGATGAATATTTGAACAACCTGAATTTATCAAGGTCTTCGACCGTATGCGACGAAACATCTCTTCGATGACAGAACGAAATCATTGGAAACTTTTGCATTCTTTACAACACAACTTTATCATTTTGCCAAGATAAATATGCGATATAATATTAAATTGAAATATATAAAAATACATTTTATTGCATTGATTTTTTGGTCCCGAGAGTACCGCACACAGCTGATCATTGTACAAGCAGCCATGGACAATATCTTTCTTTACGCATACATAATCCGGCTTAAATACGATGTCAACACTACCCAAGAGGCCAATTCGAGATGGAATGAATTGTGCGGATGTGTAGTAGATATGGATTTTTGCCAAACTAACATTTTTGTTAGACATTGGAATGGAGCCGCGCGTTATAAAATCCGAGTTTTTGTGCAAGAACACTTGCAAGCTGACTTTGGGGACATGAAATTGACGAAATCATTATGCAGCCAGTTACTATACAACAGGCATAATTGCGAGGCACATGAGACAACGTAAGTCGAGCGAAAACGAGCGAGTTTGAATACCGCTCGAACGAACAGTTTGATGAGCAGTCTGGAAAAACGTCACCCAGAACTTCACAGCAGCAGCTGGCAGCAAACTGCTTACGTGGTAGTGACGCAAAATCGAATCTCTTGCTATAAACAAGTAATCAAGGGCGATATCTCAAGTTCATAATAGTGATACAGGGATACAGGGATTGGAGCAGGCAATATCCCAGTTGGAAATGGGTCTGGCTACTCTGACACAAGAATTAGAAAGATGGTTGAAGTAGAATCAGGAAGCATCAGACTTTGAAGGCATATGTGCCCGTACAGAAAAGGTTAGGAGTAGCCTACAAGTACAGAAGATGGGAGTGGAGATAAACGTAAGTAGAGTAAAGAGTAGGTAAAAGAAAACTAGGTAGGTAAAAGAAAACGCCAAGTAAAGAAAAAGAATCCTCAGAAAAAAGAAGACAGCCTTAGTCCCTGACTACCTCACACCTTTCACCGGGCACAAACCTGACCTGGCTCAAAATTAACTTTACGAGTTCACATAAAACTCACCTGAAATGCTTCCAAAACTCTTTCGGCACATGATACTGCAGCTTGCTCTTGGCCAGGTGCCCGAAGATCACCTGAAAGTGGTGCAGCTGCGTGCACACGTACTCTATCCGTTCCTGTTTCCGTCGCGCCGCGGTATCCGTGGAATCCACCAAGTCGGGCAGCCGCTGTTGCTCTTCGTCCTCGCGACCTTCGACCACGCGATCGTCGCGCTCCGATTGTTTTTCGACGGCTTTCAATCCGTATTCAGAGTTGTCCACGTTCAGCACGCCGTCCTTTATCATGGGTATCAGGAAAAGCTGCTGTATCACGGCGTTCATGTAGCAAGTGGCCCCGGCGTTTTTCAGCCCGACGAAACCGTTAGTCGGGCATTGACCGATGGGCGGCAGGTACTCCCATTCTGTGACGGGCTGATCGTGCTCTGAATAAGGGCAGCAGGTTTTAGCGAGGTGTCAGCTTTATTATGAATTTTCTAGCACTTATCTATTGATTACATTCAAGAAGCACCCCCCGCTGCTATACATTCAAAGTTGGTCAAGTACATTGCATACTACTCTACACAATGCTCTAGTAAAAGCGACTCTCAGAGATACAGAACTTCAATACACAACCGAATAACAGCCTGTATGTTATGTAATGTTTTCGGCTGACACTCGTCAGGGGCAATAGTCGGCAACTGGTATAGATTTCAAAAGTGTTTCGAGCCAAACCTATCTGTTTGCCTCGATTATTTGGAGTTCTATACCTGTGACATCATGTTTGCTGATACCAATGTTGATACGTCAAGTTTATTTTGAAATCTCTATACCTATTGTTAATTGACATATTATTCAGTCGAGTAGAAGTTGAAGTTGAAGTTTCCAATACATGCTAAAAAGTGAGAGGTGAAAATGAATGGACTGAAAAGTGGTAGAGTTTTCATGTAGTTTTTAAAAGTAGGCTAGACTTGGTAGTAAATAGCAGGCGGGCTTCTTACAAAATTGCAACACACACAATCGTCACTACAAAAAGAGTAATATTCAGAAACATACAATGTTAGTAAATACTGTTGACGCAAGTACTTCCCCACCTTCATTATCTGCTTCCACTTGCCTTAGAAATTTACGGCATTAGTACTACTTTTACTCTGGCTACTGTGACCACCTCTGATTGCCTGGACGGTCAAGTGCACTCGCCAGAAGTCCCACCCACTACCAACATTTCACACGTACCTGAATAGAACATTTCCAACAACATTTGCGAGACCAGCCGTAAATTCGGAACGCATCCGTAACAAATAGCGGCGAGGCAGTCAAACGCGGCGGACACGGTGGTGGGCGACGTGCAAACCGGCTGGACAGTGACGGGCGTCATAGGGGCGGCGCCTATTCGGTGTCGCATGAGCTTGCAGGACGCGGGAAACAGAAAGTCCTCCATCAGTTCCTGAGAAAGCGGCAAAATAGTTCAACGCGATGGTGCATTGACAGGGCTGTACGAATTTCTGGATTTTCAAAATGTGCAACTGAATTGTTTTCAACAGCTTCAAAGCTGAGACTCAAAACACAAATAGTTAGTTGACAGAAAACACTGCACAGCAAGTGAGAGTCAATTCCCATCGGTAGAAGGGCAGCCATGGCAATAAGAAGTTTTAAATTTTCGTCAGAATAGTAGTTTTCATGGTGTCAAATCCTGCTATTGCGGGAGAATAAAAAATTCCGCCCAGGCAATGTCCAACCAATGTATTTTGACCATTATGCGCAGATGTATTCAGTAAAAAAGTATTGACATGGCGGGTGGGGGTTCAATATGGGCTTCAACAACGTTGGTGTCCATATAATATCACATCCAGCTTTATAATCTTGCAGAGGTGCTCAGTAACGAAGCACTTCTACTGTTTCGAAGCACTCAGACAGATCTTGCCCGACAAGAAGGCCATCCAAATAATCGGACACGTTTTCACATTTGCAGGCAATGCGCACAGGAGCCCACCTTTATCAAGCAAGGCCCGCCCTTCTCAGAACCGATGTACTTCTTGCGATTCGGGGGCAAGAAAGAAAGAAGCTCCTTTGAAATGCACAAGTGTCCGGCGAGCAAGGTGTCGTCCAGATTGTGGTCGTCGCCGGCCTTGACATCGTCCTGTAAAAGGTCACACGCTTCATCTTACACAAATGAACATCGCCAGTTAACAACATATAATAGAATTTTGGATTTCCAGACAGTGACTATTTCGTAGACCCCTGTGAGAATCGTGAGGCTCAATTGCTACTTGACGGAAATGACGTTCCATGAACATGAACATTCGTAGTCTTGTGCAATGAGTTTTTCGGTGCTGAGACACAGCTACAGGCTTGGAGACAGCAGCGGCGGTAATGAAGTATTGAAACTGCATTTTTAGTTAATACTAATAACAAGGTTTCATATCTTTCATATCGTGATCTAACGATTATGCTCATGGATATTCATATCATATGTCTGAATCAGAGTCCACACCTAGTAAATTCAACAAAAGCGGCTTACGTGACTCAAGATATATCGCGGTTCAACATTTGATCTGCGAAGTAATTCACTTACCCTTGCGTTCTTCAACCATTCGATCTCGTTGTTGAGCAGGGTCGGAGCGTTTTGCAAGTTGACGTTCGAGCAGTACGCGGCGTTTATGAGTCGGCAGAGGAGCATGAAGAATTCGTTCGACTGGTTCGCGTACTCCCCAACCGTGGTCTGAACGCAATCGAGTCGAAATGAACACCGCAGAACGCGTTGACAATGCGAAACCTCATACCGATAACAGCGTGAACAGCAACGTTATGAAGAAAACCAGAGACTTGGTTGCGCCCGTGCACTTGGTGGACATGAGCAGGAACTGTTCCATCGCGGCCAAACGTACCTCCCTGGTTAAACCAAAGAGGTTCCATTCAATATGCGAAGAGGGAGGTTCAAACTAGCCCCCATCGGTAGGCATACTGCAGTAGTACTAAATTTTAACCCAAGTACACAAGTTGAAGTAGTGAATTCCGTGGAAGCGAAAAATTAGAAAATGCAAATTGTAGTAATAAAGTGGTTTTGTCTCAAAAACTGTTCTGGCAGGAATGGAAGCAGTCTCATTCCACAACCAATTGAGCAAGTGGTGATAGTAAGCTAAAAAAAAACCACCTGCTCGGGCATAGCAGCAGCAAGTCCACGACGAAAGTCTGCCACGACTTGACCTTGTTCAGACTCTCGAGCAGGTGTGGCGATATCGCCACCACCACGGTCAGAAGCTCGAGCGCCTCGCGGCACAGCGAGGCGTGCTCGAGCGCGAGTTCCGCGTTACCCGCGTTCTTCTCGTAGAGGGCGTGCAGTTCCTCGACAGGCGCGTGCAGCAGGTCCAAGGCGCCGCAACCGGCGCACCAGGCCAGGCGGTTGATTGCCGTGACGACCGTCATTTCCGGAGCTTTGGATTGGATCTGAAAATTTGAATCGAAATACAGGTCGTGAAAAAAAAGGGCCAAAAATAATTTCACTGTGTCATTTTTTTCATTTCCTTGGAGGCAAACCCAGGGTCGTAACTAAGTCTCGAGGTTCCGAGTCACAAGCCAATCTTACTCTTGTAGTTTCGAATCGATTCGGGGTGCATCGGTCGAGGTGCATAGGGTCGAGTCCGAGTCCAACTCAGTGTTAATTGTTCAGTTTTGAGGTCAAATCATGTTCAACCGCTGTTTTAAAACTCTATTTGTGATATATCGAGTGGCTCAAATATATAATTAACTAATTGTCAGTTTCTAGCCACGTTTTTAAGTAGGCCTACCAGTACCGACAGATGGAATACCAAATGGTAACTCTACTATTTTCCGAAGTTACAATGATATGGCAGTCTAAGCAGCCCTAGTCTCGAGTCATGACTCGTGACAATGGCTCGAGCATCAGTCGAGTCATCGCACGTATTGACCCAAGTCGAGTCGAGTCATTTTCCGTATTCAAGAAAATGACTCGAATCAATTAGAGCCACCAAAAATCGTGACTCGAGTCGCGTCGTTACGACCCTCGACGAACCTGATAAAATTGACATGACGAAATTTAATATTTTCAAGAATGGATAATAGGGACCAGAAGTTTTCAATATATCGCCTCCGGAAACTTTAAACACTACGATTCCTGATATTTTGTGCGCAGAACTCCGACATATACGTGAATCTACTCAGAAAATCCTGCGTTTCTTACATTGCAATTGATCAATAGTACCATGTGAACACACCTATTATTCTTCTATTTATTAGACTAATATAGATGTGTCATACAGCCTTCCGACGCGCGAAACACACACAGAATCATGGTAAAACATAAAAATCACCTCATTGTGGTACCCCTGTCCGAGCCGTACAGCGACTGACTTGAGAACGATGTGTGTGGTGGGATTGGGGACGTGGCCCATGGCGGTTTGCAGTATCGCGGCCTGGCTGCGCGTGGTCTGCGTTACCGACGCGTTGGAGTTATGCAACGCTTGAACCACGGAAGCGACACGGGCTGTAACAGGGAAAAAATAGGTTACACATGAACGGGCCGAGGACGGGGAATGCGGATTGTCCCGACTCTAACTACCACAGATGCACTTGGCATTACATTAGAAAAACGCACGGTCATTGAATGATTGGTCGTTCTCACGGGTTACACCAGCGTTTCGCGAACAATCCGAACATATGCAAGACACAGCGATTTTCATCGACATCAATTACTTGATGACTTGAAATTTACTCGTGAATTTTGCTCAGAGTCACGAGTCAATCCACATTTCTGAAGCGCCAAGCCAAGTCAAGTCATTTTAGCAAACACTGATTTCTATAGGAAACTTGTGTCCGGTCTTGAATAAGATTCAGATTGGAAAAGAAACTCTAGCGGTTTTCAGACATGGCCTTGGACGCGATATGGAATGCGTCTTGATTAGAAACTTTTGTTACGACAAAAGTCATACACGCCACCAGATTCTTTATCGACTCACCGTACGCGACCGACGTGAACATCAACTTGGCCAGGCCCAGAACGATGGTTTGAGCAGCGCTGTAAAACGAAGGAGCCACGGTCAAGCGCTGGATGCATATACAAAACATGTAGAACAAAGTTGCACATGAAGGAGGCGTGTGAAGTTGTGGTCAACCCACAGCATTCTCAACCAGCGCAAGGAATTAGGTATGGCGTGGATATCACGTTATCTTTTATGTGATGTAAAACCGACATTACTTTCTTCTGTTGGTATGGTATAACATCCAATGACGTCACAATGAGTGTTACTCGGCCTGAAGCCTAATACATGATTCAAAATCAAAATGCGATTCTCCATTTTGCCTGACCCTTGTAAAAAGTAATCGGTGGGGCAAGTGTTTGCAACTTTTTTACAGCTTCCGGCAGCTTCCTAAATACTCAGAAGGTATATAGTATGGTGTAAGCTATTTGGAGGCATCTTATGTTGCAACTTTTCTCATTTTTTCCTACAACTCTTTGCAACTTTTTCCGTTTTTTCCATACAACTAACTTTGTACTGGAAGAATTTGGCACTACATGTAAACAGATCGGTCGATTATTTCACTATCGTTTAAATTTGAGGTCCTTTCTGATTTGACGTACATTCAGGCTAGGCTATTGATTTTGTTGAAGTTGCCAACACTGAGTTTTGCTACAATGCCTTGGTTACGGATCGATTCGATTATCTCATAGACTAATAATATCAAAGAACTTGTCAATAAATGCAACTTTTTAGTGCAACTATTGTGAAAATTGATTGCAACCTTTTATTGCTACTTGGTGTGAAAAATAAGTGCAACTTTCGATGGATTTGACTGCAACAAAAACTTGCCCTAGTAATAAGCAATGTTGAGTGACAATAGACATCAAAAACTTGTGCAGGCACGCACCATTTTGTGTGTTGGTCCGCCTTGGCTAGAAAATCGTCCTTGACCAGCAAGTCGACGGCCGCTTGAATTCCGCCACCGAGAAGGAAGTTGCTCTGGACCTCGATGGTTTGCTCGCGGCTGTCTGCTTTTTCCGCCGGCATCAGAAGGGCGTTGAGTACCTGAAAGGCGGTGACAGCTTAGCGTCTGTTTCAATACCTGATCTGAGACTGGCAGAGACGGCCAGCAACGAAGTACTTGTACTTTTTTAGAGTGCTTGAGTATTTCACTGAAGTAAGCTCATTTGAGCTGCGCAAGTGGTTATAATTTTAGACTGCTTCTACTTCTATTTTTTCAATTTTCAGTTAGTTTAGGCAAAACTAGGCATAACATAACAAGTTTTTTACTTACTTGGAAATCCTTACTTCTACTCAAGCTTGATGCTGAGCAATCAAAGGCCATAAATTCTGCCCTGTTTGCGCGAAAAATGATCGAGACGGCAGATTTCGCGTCGTAGGTGGGGGGGGGGTGCATTCTCACTTTAATTTGTGTGCCTTGGAGTCGACTTTTACCAGAATACACCGGCCAAGGCCGTGTCAACAAAATGAGTTCGTGTAACATCTAAAAATAGTACATTGAACTCTCTCTTATTCGAAATTCATGCTGGTGACGTCATGTTTTGTGATACGGACGTTGATATACAATGTTCTTTCCAATTCTCTACTAGTTGCTGACGATTACCCCTGACCCGAAAATATTCGGGTTCATTTCAATACGAATATACTATTTAATTGTATATCAAAGTTCTGTACCTTCAAGAAGCTCTTCAAATTTCACTTCTACTCGACAGAGTTCAGTTTTTTAGGCTAAAACTAGGCCGAGAATACTTCACATACTTTAAAATTGCTGCTTCAGCTTATACTTGAGCGGAAATGCCAACGATGAATACTTTAACCACTTGTGGTGATCAGTTAAAAACCGAGAGCGCTACAGGATTTCTAACCAGGACGAAGTTCTGAATTCCATTGTTGTCTCACACCACAGCCAACCAAGCCTTACCTGCAGATTATATAAGACTTCCGAGGGCAAGGGCAAGAAAAACAACGATTCTATTGCCGCCGTCGGAGCTTTGGCTGGCTTCGCCATTTTAGCCTTTGCGACCTCTTCCGTTAACTGAAACAGGCCAGACGTGTCACGCATTGTAAGTAATGATCAGAAAACAAGCCGTACCTGATAGATATTCCGCACCGTGCCTTCGTTACACGGCATTAGCTGCAGAATGTCGCGAGCGCCGTCGCGAAGCTCGGCGACCTCGAGTTCGCAGCCCAGATCGGCGACACGGAAAAGAAATTCGGCATACTTTGGTTTCTTTGACATGAGCTAAAAGCATTAGAAGACGATATCGATCAGATGTGGTCGACAACAAAGTATTATTTCGCAAAACTAGGCCTAAATAGCTAGTTTGTGGTATTTAACTTGAAGATTGCTTTCAGACCCCATCCATTTCCAATGGTACAGTCATTATTAACTCGAAGGCTTTTCACAAGCCTCTTTTCAAGAGTTATCCCTACACCGAAGAGATTTAGATACAAAGTAAAACCAATATCGCACAGTATGACATAACAAGCAAAATTACAGACCATGAAATTCTTATCTTAACGATGGCAATTAGTATGCCTTGTAATAGTCGCAAAGCAAAATGTAAAAAACCGGCAACGACTTACACAAAAGTAGGCAAAATCAACAGGAGATTTGTAAGTTATATACAAAACCTCTAAATCAGGGGTTCTCAACCTGGGGGGCGTGAAACATCTGAAGGGGGGCGCGAAGAAGCGGTCACCTGAAAAAAAATTTCGCGCTCCTCGCGATTTGCCTCCAATACACGCGTGTTTCTCTCTATATATACCCAATTTCATATTTTTTATTCTCTCATCAACATTCATAACCGACCATACCACCAAACAATCTGTTGGGGTTGCTAGCATCCCAGTTGGATTTTGTGATATGACGATGAGGGGGGCGCGAAATTTTTCATTATCAAAAAGGGGGGGCGTGTCTAAAAAAAGGTTGAGAACCGCTGCTCTAAATTGACTTGTTCAACTGAATGATTTTGTTTTTTAGTGTAAATCTAGCTCAATTATCCTGCAGCCTGTTTTGTGAAAAAATCAACTGTATGCTAGTAGCAAATATTCCACTTTTAATGACATACCATGGAAATTTGTAAACCATGCAGTTGTTTCAAAGCATATCTACTTAATGAAATTTTTGCTGCTGCATGGCAGAAGCCTTCAAATACTGTACATGACTGCATCTGCATCTGCATCATGTGAGCGCGGAACGTCCAACAGATTTGGTAAAAAAACTGCTACATATCATACACGGTACCCTAGCTCGGAAAATCGTACGTCAGATTTGTCAATCATGTCACAAATTCAGTAGTTTCGCAGACCACTGTTCTAGAGAGATTCTGCGTGTCGAATACTAACAACGCCAGGCAACAGCGCTTCGGCTTCCGGATTGGGCTCCAGAAAATTCGAAGCGAAAGTGGGAGACGGACAGGAACTCTCGGAACTTGAGTCTGGAGACGACGTGGGCTCCTTGTTCTTTCCCTTGGTGGACGTCAACTTCACGGAGATGTGCTGAAATGGATAGGCGTTTGAACGGAAATGCCTGCCTGGCAATCGAACGAGTGCGATGCACGCATACGCCTATGAGCTGGCTGCGACGTGAGATCGAGAAGGATGAAAAATACATCAATAGTAACAAGTATAACTACAGCAGTTATAGAACAGTAAGCCACCGGGAAAGTGTACCATGGCGTTATAACAGAATAAATTATATCCATTAGTATGCTATCCATTGACTTCCATCACTACGAGAAGTCAAGATATCTTCTAAATTCCATAACGATGACATTGCAATATGCGAACTCACGCATCTGTCTTTCAGCGGCAGATTACAAATCAGCTTGCGGTCGTTCTCGGGCAGTATGAGCTCTCCGTTCAGATACATTTCGATGCATGTGTTGTTGGCCGCGATATTTTTGAAGTGTCCCATGATCTGCTTTCTGAACGTACACAAGGTAATGGTCAACGAGAGAAATTCCCAGCTTTACGTGTCACGATAAAGGGCTTCGAATTGCGAGCACTATAAATTGCCAATGAAGGAAACTCTGTGTCCAGGTTAGATTTTTTTTGCACTCTCCCGATAGCCTACTTCATATCTCAGATATTCTAGTATGAAAAATTCTAGTATGAAGCATTCATTCATTCATCCATTCGTTCATATGCAATTAATATTTCAAAAGCGTGGCATAAGAAAAAAAAAGCTATTTCCTCTGAAACAGAGAAAGCAATTGTACTTTTGCAATGAGATTACTAACTCAACCCGTTCAAACTTGCACATTCGATTTCGGGATGTCCAAACTATTCCGAACACACAAACGCACGTCACAAGCCCACCTGACAGAGCCTAGCATCGCGTTGGAATGGGTCCACACTTCAAAGTCCTCGTTCTGCCGCGCCTGGACCGTCACGCGAATGTTGAACGCCATGCTGGTGCCGCGGCACGCCCTGTGCACGGGCAGCATGGTGCGTTCGCCCAGAAACTCCTGGTCGCATTCCTGGATGTATTCTCGCAGCACGGTCAGCACGCGGATCATGCGTTGCGTTTCAAAGTCGATTTTCGGCCGGTTCTCAGACTGAGACCTGGTTTTGTCCTTGGCCAAAACTGCGAGCGAATAACAAACGCTGACATGGCGATCGGTAGAAGCGTGGGACTAATTAATAAACGCAGACCGTAGCCAGGGGGGCTCGGAGAGAGACAAAGTGTATGCTGATTAGAGATTGGGATTAAAGAGTGACATCGTGAGACTGAATGAAATCGAATCCCCGCAAACATGTGTGTGCGTTAGGGTTGTTCAAAAAAAACTTTTTTTTCCAAATCTCACTCGCCTAGTGACTAAATCGTCATGTTGTCCAAGAAAACGATGCACACCAAATTAGACTCAATTCCAACCAGTCAAGGCCGTGCAATCTTGAATTGAAATTTTTAATTTATTATTAAAAATTAAAAAAAAAAATTCTCAAATTTTTCCGTCAACCCCATGAAATTGTTGAGCTGTCTTCAAAGACGATGCAAAACAAATTTGAGTCAATTCCGACTAGTAGAAGTGGAACTATTTGAGTTTTTCGTTGATAATCCCCGGATCAAGGATAATCCGACAATTATCAACGAAAAACGCGAATAACTCCGCTTCTACAAGTCGGAATTGACTCAAATTTGTTCTGCATCGTCTTTGAAGACAGCTCAACAATTTCATGGGGTTGACAGAAAAATTTGAGAATTTTTTTTTTTAATTTTTATTAATAAATTAAAAATTTCAATTCAAGATTGCACGGCCTTGACTGGTTGGAATTGAGTCAAATTTGGTGTGCATCGTTTTCTTGGACAACCTGACGATTTAGTCATTAGGCGAGTGAGATTTGGAAAAAAAAGTTTTTTTTGAACAACCCTAGTGTGCGTACATGCGTAATTGATTTCCGCCAATACTTAAAATATAAACCACCAGAAGATATGTGTCAAGGCTTTAGTTATAAAAGATGAGGAAGGTCTGAAACACCTGGAATCGGTGCCATTATAGAACAGATTCCACAACAACTCTGACATTGTGACTTGCACAAATCGCCGTTGAGGCTACGTATCAGGGACTCGCTGATTCACAGCACTTACGGACTTGCTGGCAAGCGTATCATGTATGTACTTAACCAAATCTATTGAATTGATGCAATTTTACAGAATTTGAAATAAAAAAACCTTATTTTTCAGCCGGCTCCGCGCCTGAATAGACAGGTACTTTCTTTACAACGATACCAAGATAATTTTCGCAGAAACCTTTGTCACATCGATATAAGATTTTTGGATAAGAAAATGAATGGCTCGGTTCTGATGTATATCACCAGCCTTTGATTTTAAATGCTTCCAGGTGGAAATTGTCATGTTTTATTTGACGAGTACAAATTTTCAAATCTGCGAGGTAGTGGTGCCTGGAGTGTATTGATGGCCAGTAGGGCTGTTCAAAAATAGCTTTTTTTCCTGAATCTTGCTGGTTACGTGATTAAATCGTTAGGTTGCCTTAAAAAACGACGCATACCAAATTTTAATTCATTCCAATCAATAATCGCGGATTTCGTACAGTTTGAAAATTTTGAATTTACCCAAAGATGCAAAAAAAAATTTTTTTTCAAATTTTTTTGTCAACCCCATGAAATTGTTGCGCTGTCTTCAAAGACGATGCAAAACAAATTTGACTCAATTCCAACCCGTAGAAGCGGAATTATTTGAGTTTTTCGATGATAATTCTTGGATTATCCACCGATCAAGGATAATCCCCGAATTATCGAAGAAAAACTCAAATAGCTCCGCTTCTACGGGTTGGAATTGAGTCAAATTTGTTTTGCATCGTCTTTGAAGACAGCGCAACAATTTCATGGGGTTGACAGAAAAATTTGAAAAAAAATTTTTTTTTGCATCTTTGGGTAAATTCAAAATTTTCAAACTGTACGAAATCCGCGATTATTGATTGGAATGAATTAAAATTTGGCGTGCGTCGTTTTTTAAGGCCACCTAACGATTTAATCACGTAACCAGCAAGATTCAGGAAAAAAGTTTTTTTGAACAGCCCTAATGGCCAGGCATTGGCCATGGGGGAGGGGTGGTTCATTCGATCATACCGCTACAACAAGAAAATATTTACGACATTTCGATAATTCGTTACGCAATTACGGGCAAGGATCATTGCTTGAGTACTCCAAAAAAGTGAAAGTACTTCATTACCGACCGCCAACAGTTACAACCCTACGTTTTATTCCGTATTAAAGAAGCCACAAACTTTGTATAGTGTCCAGCGACGCCTTGAGCCGGTCCATGCAAGACTGGATGAAGTCCTCGTGGATCTCGGCCTGGTTGACACGCAGATGCGGCCCCAGACTCGTGTAGGTTTCTTGCAGCAGTTCGATGGCTTTGCCTGCGATTGTACCCTTCCCGTTCATCAAAACCTAGAAGAGAAACCGTTGATTGGTACCTAAGTCTGGGCTATGCAAGATCGGGTGCATGGCGTTTCAAATCCGAATACTAAGCTTCGAGTTGAGTTGAGCTATTGAGTACGCCGGCAATATGGACGTTTATGCGATCACAGGTAAGTAAATAACTTCAGTAACGCCCCCCAAAAGACTGGCTTGCCGAGCGCAAAATCCGATAAAACGGGTATCGATGGAAAGCTGTTGATGTACTCATCACGAAAATATAAATTTAATCCTGTTCATGGCCCTGGAACCCCTAAAATCAGCCTAGAAATTTTCATTGTTATTGAGTTTTGTCTTTGAGTTTAATAAATTTACTGCTACAATGGATGTTGTATTGAAAGTTTTGTCATTGTGATAAAACAGGACTGTCTGACTCTTTCTTCTCAGCTTCACTCTCGTTTTGCCGGACAGAATTGTTGCGTCACAATGCCGAAACTCGATCACAATGCAAATTACTAGGCTGATTTTGGGGGGTTCCAGGACCATGAACAGAATAAAATTTATATTTTCAGTACAGCAGCAGCTTTCCATTGATACCCGTATGATGTTGGCGCTCAAAAACATGAATTACCATGACTGGAATCGGATTGGAATTGTTATGCCTAGCAGTAGTAAAATGCACGAGTCTAATACTATAGCTTAGCCTGTCGATGTGACAGCAACTTCACAAAACCTCATCAATTATTTAACAGATTGAAAAATCTGTTTCAATTTGCTAGATTATACCAGAAGGGAGCCAGACTCGCTTGAACTGTCAAGAAAATTTCAATGACGAGAGAGCAACACAGAATAGAAATGCCTACAGAGATTATAAAATTAAACATATGTATTATTTCCAGATGCTACCCAGTGCCCACCTCCAGATAATGGGATTTGTGTAATTTAATACCGATTACAATGCTGAGAAAGTCCAAATCTGTCAGTGAATCTCCTCAAAATGACGGAAAAATGCAATGCATTAAATCCCAAGGGTTCACTAATCCTCTGTTTGGCGGAAGCGATTGGTTACGATCGAATTCGGTTGTGTTTCAATTGAAAATTAAGCTAGTCTGAAGGTTCTACGTCCGTCCACATTGGTCTAGTAGACAAGTTAGAGTGAAATGATAGTATCGGGCAGGAGGTGGTATAATAGGCATCACAAACAACTTGGAAATAACTGATAAATACATACGGGAGAACAAACAATACTGCCACAAAGTAATCAGTTGATCGAAGTTCTGTATATAACAACTCGTTATTCTTCTAGAACCGAGCCGCTCACCCGCCAGAGATACTCGAGACCGATCAGCTCCAGGCTCTCGACATGAAAACTGGACGAGCCCGGCCTTTTCTGCACCAGCTTCTGTTCGCGACAATTAACCGACTTGAAAAAGCGCTCGAAGCAGGTCATCCCGGCCGCGGTCAGCCAGCACGGGTCCAGCTGCAGGATGTTGCTCTCGAAAAAATTCTGCGACAAGTAAGACAACGCGAATAAAATATTAGTATTTTTGAGCAGATACCGCTATTTCGAGTCCGAGCCCAAGTCATTTTGTTCTCAGTTCAGTTTTCAGTTCAATCCGGCGTAACCCACTTTTTTCAACACTGCTCTAGTGATATAGAAGGGCTCGTATTCATAATACAGTAACTTTCCTCATTTTTAACAGTTTCTGGCCCTATTTTTCAGTATCAGGACTTACAGACGAAATACCAATAATACGGTAACTTTACTATACCTCGAAGTGACAATGAAATGTCTGTCTTGGCCGTCCTAGTCTCGAGTCACATGACTTGGTTCGAGTCGTGCACAATGACTCGAGTACAAAATGACACTCTCTTTTATTGGAAACAGGGTTGTAATGACTTGAGTCAGGATTTTTTGGTAACTCGAGTGACACGAGTCGAGTCATTTTACGCATTTGAAAAAATGACTCGAGTCACCAAAGAATTGCGACTCGAGTCATTACAACCCTGTTTTAAAGATTTAAACTCTGTTTAAATGTAATAAAAGAGTGTCAACAAGCTTTTAGCGAAAATTGCACATAAAGTGTCACCTGCACTAGCAGCAGCGTCAAGGTTCCCAAAAATATATTTGGCTTCTTATATTCAGTCTCTAAAAGCGGCCTGTATACATTTGAAGTTCTCTCGATTATTCTTAATCAATTATTACCAAAGAATGGGATGCAAAGTTTGCAAGAGAGGCCAATAGGGGTCGGCCTTAAAAATTCAGGGGTCACCGAGCTTGATATCAATCAGAAGGGGCCAGAGACTAAACAAAGGTCTACGTACCGATGGCTAGCTCGTACACAAAAGTCGCAGTGAGACAAACCTTCATAATGTCAGGATCCAAATCTGGCTCGTCGCCCATTAACTCGGAAAACCATTGAAAGCACGACTCCCGATCGGACAGGTAGGCCGCGTTTTCCGCCAGGCAATTCCAAATCTGACCGGCCTGCGGCTCGCATAGCCACAGCTGACCGTCTGAACGCAAGAATTATTCGTCGCGAAACAGCATTATAACAAAGTTACAGCGTTCGTAGTTCAATGAAAAGGCACACGACACAATTTGGCAAAATTGCTATACAGGATTTTCCTACTTGCACTACTGGAGCGATTATGTTTCAGACTAGTTCCACTTTTATTTCAACAATTTTTTATGAAACATCAGACACTTCATACACTTTGGAATTTGAAAAGCTGAAATTTGGTTCCATGATGAGTTTGTATCACTTTTACAAGTTAAATTGGCATAAGAACCGCCTGAAATAGTCCCAGTATCACGGAAATCAAATGCAATTTTTAAGATTGTAACTATTTGTATTGTCATTAGACGCCTTGCGTTAGTCACAAAGATACATCTTGCAATTGGAAATAGCTACTTTCGCTTGTTCTAATAGAGTAGAAATTTACGGCGTTACATTCTACTTCTAGCCGAGTAGCAACACTGACTGCTTTGACAGCCTTTGCCAATTAGACAAGATTAATAATTACTTGCCACCTTGCAAATTGCGCTGGTTGATATTTGCCGATTTGGGCAAATTTTCACGTTTCCTGAACACCATTATAGATGTACATCTAATGCAGAACACTAATACAGTCCTACCTTTTAGTAGGAAACGCAGAAAATTCAATCTCTCGTCGACCTCTTGAAGATGCGTGTAACGGCTGCCCGGTCTGATCATGGGTGGCTCATACTCTGGATTGTCTGGAAGGTGATAAGATATCATAATAAGACTACCTTTGCATTCCACGAATATCACGCAAAGGCATATTTGAGATGATGACAATGTCAAGACACACAGTGTCCACTTGTCCAGACCATAATTTATCAACTCAAAAGACTTTTTGCGTGTCCCTTGTCAAGAGTTAACGACACAATATCGAGCATATTAGCAGAGGTTCAAATGAAAACTTATTTGGCGTAACGATTGATATTCAAAGATAACACTAGACCAGGGGTTCTTAAACTTTTTTTTTATTGTGTGGTAGTTATTACAAAGAAAACAGATGTGGATCAAATCGTTATTGTGCTATTGACAAGGGCACACAAAACGTTTTCGAGTTGATAAATTACGATGGAAGCAGTATTTAAATTTAGTACTGTCAGCCATATCAAAAAACATAGTGTTACTAAAACATTTTCGTAGCACTCTACCTTCATTATCAGTTGTTGTTTAAAGAGACTCTCGAGTAGAGGGTCACAAAAATATTCCATCAACCAACACACTAACACAAAATTTCATGTTCAAGCCCAAAATGTACATTTTTTCTTTAAAACACTCCGCACTCAAGGCTAAAATAGGGGTGAGGGGGTTGGGTTAGCCGTTCGAACAACCCCTTTCACGCATTTTCAGGTTCAAATCGGAAAAATAAACACGAGAAAAAAGCGCGGCACAAACCTATCGCGTACTGCCGAGATTTATTGAGATACTCCGCCAGATTGGTGGACACCACCGTCACCATCGAGTAGTTATCCTGCAGCTTATTGATGATGTCGTGCCGGTAATGGACCTGCTGCGTCCTGTGCACGTGCTGGTAATTCTGCGGCGCCTGCGATAGAACGTTTCACGGGAGTTGGGAAAAGCAAGCCAAGCGTCAAGAACACAAGGGCGAGGGGAATACCTCGGTGAAAAGGAGGCAAATTTCCTGAATCTGTCGCAGGGCCGGAATCACCCAGTCTTCGTTGCCGATCTCCTCCACAGCTTTTTCGATCCAACGTCGCTTCTGACTGTCCCGATCGTGAGTGCAGCTGTAATCCAATATCTGCATGGCGAACGAAAAATTGCATTCAAATCACGGAGACAGGCAATCGAGCTTGGATTCGGATTTGAAAAGTTATAAGTAGAAGTAACGTAAAATCATAAACAGCAGTCAAAACCGACTCAACTAATAATTGGAAAAAGTACAAGTTCACATCTGCACCACAGAGATATATCTTGGTCGGTAGAACGACAAGGCACATGTCAGTAGAAGATGTAAGACAGCGGGCGAACAAGCAAAAGCACAATAATATTATTATCAACATCTGAGTTTCTTATTACGTACACTGTCCATTAGGGTTCTTCATTTTTTTTCAGATTTTCGTAGCTAATGCGGTAGCCGAAATTGTTAGGTTGACTAAAATAACGTTGTACCCCAAATTTGACTCAATTCCGACCGGTACAAGTGAAGCTATCGGAGCTGGAAAACGTCGAATTTACAATAAAAAAGTTTGAAAAAAATGGAATTGCCAAGTAGATCAATAAAACGATACACATCAAATTTGGCTAAATTTCAACTGGTATAAGCGAAGTTATTGGAGTTGAAAATTGTGGATTTGAAACAATAGTTTTTACTGTGGATTGTCCCAGAATGAATAATAAAAAAACTCGAATAACTTCACTTCTGCGAGCTGGAATTGAGAAAAATTTGTTTTGCATCGTTTTTGTGAACAACTTAACAATTTAATGGGTTAGCCCTTAGCCAGTAACATTTTAAATATTTTTTTATTTTTCAATAATAAATTCACAATTTTCAGACTCTTATAGCTTCACCTCTACTCGTTGGGATTGAGCCAAATTTTGTGTGCAACGTTTTTTTAATCCGATCCAACAATTTTAGCTGCTGTAATAGCCGTAAAAATCTGAAAATTATTTTAGAAGAACCCCACTGTCCATCACACACTTATTGCCCCACACTGCTGGCAGGGTTCACCTCGGTGCATGTCCACACACGTTGTCGGTGATATTGTATTAAATTTTAATGACACAACGCCTGACTTCACAAAGAAATCGCTAGTCCTCGCCAATGATTTATTCATTTTCGTGCGACTGAACAAACCAACCTTTTTATGAGCGGACAGTGCCTGCTCCATTATCTCCGTGGATGCATCGGGCGAATGGGCCAGGTTCCACAGCAGGGTGAGCACCTTCTGCGCCATAACACCGTCCTTGTCGTCTTCAGCCAGTCTCCTGATCAGGTCCAGCAAGGTCTCCCTTTGCTTCTTCTTGGCGCCCTCCCAACTATTCTGTTTTAGGAGAAGAAAATAAACCAAGGTCAAAACCGCTAAATCGCTGATTGTGGTGCAAAAGTTGAGGATTGCCTTCACCACAACATCCATTTCTTATAACCCAAAGTCTTTTCTCTAGCAGCTCTTATCAAAAGTTATCAAACACTACAAAGATTAAGACAGATTCAAAAGCGAAAAAAATTATGGCATAGTATGATGTATCAATCCAGAATTACAGACCACGAAATTCGCATTATAACAATGTCAACAACAAACTTCGAATTATAATGATAGCAGCACTAAGCTAGTGGTAGATTAGTAAGTTATACGGACAATCTTTTTGTTTACATAAACTGGGATTGGTCAACTGTATAATTGGACCTTGTTGGATGAAACAACAATATACCCCGTGCAATGGACTCATCAGTAGGACGATTTTTTTTTGACATGTCAAAATTTTGTCAAAATTGTAAGTTAGGTCAAAATTTGACAAAATTGTTTACAAGGTCAACATTTTTTGACCCCTGCATTTCGTTTGTATCGTAGATTTTGCACTGTCGATGAACTTATCATTTGATATTTTACATCTTGTAGCCTAATTTATAAGCCTACCGCTGTAAACGGCCCATCGTCTGCTCATTGCAAATCATAAACGGTCAAATGAAACAAATAGGTTGACATGGTTTTATGGTCAACGTACCGCAATATCCTAACTGAAGCAAGACTTGGCCATTGCATGGTTCATACATTAAGAAGAGCATGATGAAAAATTGTGATGTAGACAACATTGTCAGAATGAAGCGACACGGTGTGTCACCAGCAGTGTACGCACAACTTCAGTGTTGTCAGCCAACAACTGCTGCTGTTGAACGTTCTTTCTCCATTCTTGGCAAGCTACTTAGTAAGGACAGACACTTCCTACCCGAGAAAGTAGGAAAGTATCTTTTGTTGTACTACCACAAATTTTAAATTAGTTCCACCATAATACGTGATGTAACTACTGGAATTCTTCACAGGGCCAGATTTTGTTAAAATACTAGTTATTTCATGTAAAAATGTGTCAGTTTTTGAGCCAAAAACGTTTTTTTTTTTCAGGCCAAACTACTTCGTAAGGACAGACAGTTCCAACCAGAAATGAAGATAAGTAGTACAATTTTAACATTATGAGCGAAAACACCTAATTTGCATACGCGAGGTCAAAATTTCGTCAAAATTCAGTTTTTTCAAGTAAAAAAAGTCAAAATTTAGACTTTTTAGGTCAAAATCTTCCGTTTTTTTGGCAAAAAAAAACGCCCCACTCATCATCAATATGGTACAGCACATAAGATTTTCACTCGAATGCAGACCAATCAACGAAGCGTATGTTGTGAAATCGTCATGTGAACCTGTCTTTGCAACACGTTTCTGCTGACATGCAAGTGTGCCAATAACTGTTGACAAAAGGCCCCCAAAAAATTACAGAGTTATAATGAATGTAGTCTTGCAATAGATGTCGTGATGAAAGCAAATGCTGAATTCTCGTCTTAGCATTAAGAAAGACCAACAGAAAAGATTGCAGATTGCTTTCAAATGTGTCGGAAAAATTGTGGAGCCTCGATTACCTAGGACCACATACAAACCTTGAAAAGCTCAAACAGATGGTCCAGCTGCTCGGGCGAGAAATCCCACGCCAATTTCGTCAAGAGCTCGTGAACGTTTTGCACGATCGTCGAATGCTTGCCGGCCTGTGAACAATAACGTCACATTTACAGGACGCCAGAGATGAGCATAGATTTAGATTTGAAAAAACAACGATTTGAGAATTTTCCGCAGGATTTGGATCAGATATGGGCGTATGGCGCGATTGAACTGGTGACACGCACCTGAGCGGCCCATATGTTGTCCAGATCTTCGAGCGAAAGCGCTTTTTCTTTGATCACAAATCTTAAAATAGTTTCTAATTTTTGGACGTATTGAGTCTGATGGAGGCTGTCGCGCAGTACAATGCTCAGGACCTTGTTTTCTTTCAGCCATTCCTGAAATAAGAAATATATGTCGGAACAGAATCGATATCATCGATACCAAAAATTCTGCGAGCTGAGGGCTCGGCACTCTTGTCACCGAACGAATACCAACGCTACTCGCAGATGAAATTGTAGCTTAACCAACCGATACGATACTTTTCAGAAGACATAACCTGACCTATTCAAATTAGAATCCCTGATTCTTTGTTAGCCGGAACTAGCGTCGGATGTAGAATGAGACAATGATTTTGTTAAAAGCCTAGTTGCAAAATGACAAGACACAATGTCGGGAGTGAAATCACAGGAAACAGGACAAAATCACAGTGGGCAGAATTATGAGGTTTAAATTACAAATAGCCATTTCAAGATTTCTTACTAACTCAATACGACCACTAGATTTTATGATCATACCACAAACTCACAATAAAGTAGAATCCACTCAAATTAACTCACAGCCATACATGAATTGTTATTAACAGTGACTGCATCAACACAAAAAATATTGTTGACCAATTCAAACGTCCAAGCTCGCTTCAGGAAGTTTACATCTGTGGATCCCGGCATGTCACAAGGACACAGGTATACAATTTCCTGCTAGCAGCAGCACAAGTCACGCGTGCGACTTGGTAGACAATGCCACTCCAGTAGTGTTGTGCGATGACATCATGTCAAGACGGATTACAAGGTGCAATGTCTGAAGTTGACTGGTCGCAACATGTAACACGTTTGCCGCATATCGCCATAGCTACGGTGATAGTTTCAAGTCAAAACACCAACGTAAGGTACACGGCATGCAAGATCACAATAGCATCGACCGATTACTACGGCGACTATTTCTTGACATTGCGAAAAACGTCAAAATTTCGTCAAAATGGTAGCGTTGGGTCAAACTGTCAAAATTTTTTTGCAAGCTGCATCTCGCTGCTGTCGTAGAGGTCGCAGTGTCGGTGAACTTATCATTCGGCATTTCACGCCTTGTAGCCTACTTTACAGGCTTACTGTTGCAGCTGGCCCATTGTCTAGTCCTTGTGAATCGTAATGCATCGAGTGAAACAAATACGTTCACATGACGTGATGATTAACTCAACTAAAACCGAGTTAAATTTTCAATAGGTTCGAAGTTTCTCCAAGCTCGCCACACCGATATCTCAAAATCTGAATCCGAAACTCGACCGTGTGGGTGGGTCGCGAGATTCTTCTGTTGAAGGTTTTCTATATTCTTGCCAAGCTACTTCGTAACGACGGACAGTTCCAACCAGAAATGTTAAAAAGCACTGTACTACAATTCCAACATTATGTGCAGCAATGCCTAATTTAAATACAAGAGTGCAAAATATGGTCAAAATAACGTCTTTTAATGTCAAAAATCGTCAAAGTTTTAATTTGTCATTGAAAAAACTCCCGTTTTTAGGTAAAAAATGATCGCCCTACTGATTGCTCATGCTAAAACATTGGCCATTGGTACTCAAGTAGTACTAAAAATAACGTTATAAATTTCTACAAAAGTAGGGATTTTCAGGACACGTCAAAGCCACATCAGGTGGAAGCAGATAATGAAAGTCTGAAACGCAGTAGGTAGATTCTACAAGTAGATTTGGCCGAGGGTGGTATACTTCTAACAGTCAATCGGAGATGACGACTTCAGAAATTGCAAAGTGCATCCTCGCGAATAACGTAGCGCTTCAAATTTGGTGCAATTTTCGAAAATATATTCGGTGCCATACACGGGTTATTCTGCCCAGTCATTACGAAAATTTCATTTGTAAGCATGATGAAAACATGTCCCAAAACTGATTCGTACTTACATCCAAAGTCTAAAAAGTATGCAGTTAGTAATGTCAAAATCAAATAAAAAAATCATAACCAGTTGAGCAGGTATTGAAAGTAGGCAAAACCTACTTGAGTACTCCATAAAAGTAGAAGTACTTTGTTTCTGACCAGTGACCAACTAACTCCGGCAGAACACATTATTTGACCTCAAAAGCTTCCTTGTTTTTTTTCAACACAATTCCGTGTCAAGTCGTTAAGGTTTTAAGAGTTTTCCAAAAATACATCATAGACAGTCAGGAGGCATAGACAGTTTTTTTTTTATATTCAACTCTTGAAGACTACTCCAGCCTTCGTTTCACAATGTCTCCTGCACGGAAACTTACAGCCATTCTCTCCACCGTAATCCACTCCTCTTCGTCATCTCTGTGACTGTGAGTGTAGTACGAGACATTGTTGATCATCTTGTTAACTTCGTTCAACGCGTTCATCTTGCTGCTGAACGAAGGAATCTGGAGGAGCCTGAAATTGAAACAGACGTGATATACGACTAACCATGGCAGGAATTCAAGTCAAAGAACAGTATTCATTGAATAGGCTCTTCTGGTGTGTAGACAGTATCCCTTTTTGAAATCTTGGTGCCACCCACACACCTCCCTACTACTGGTAATTGTACCGAAGTAGAAATTATCTCGGTACTCGAACAGAAATGTTTGGCAGATGGCAATCTTGCCAGATCCAATCTTTCAGTGACTCAAACCGATGTTTGGGATACCCTTTCAGATGTAGAATGTTACTGTATCCAACTTATTTGGAGATATTCTTCATGGCAGCAAGCTTGCCAAGTATTCATAGAAATAAGAAGACAACGTTGTATATTTTTGTCCTTGATGTTTTCGAGGCATATAAACCGACTCGAGTCGCTTCAAGTTGCAGTGTAAGAAAAAATGAATAGCAATTTCCTGATCAGGGAGGTCGCATCATGTCAATCGACTACAGAAAACCCCGTCAGATCGCAAAGCTATATACAGTGAACATTTTCAACTGGGCACTATTTGCATGGCAAGCGTAACAAAAAGGACACCGCATCCACAAGCCAAGCCAGATACGGAGAAGCCCTTAGAGAAGTAGTGTTTTTGTTCCAGGAGAAAGTATCAGGGGATTTCCAAAATCGGTTTCATATTGACACAGGAGAGCCATAAATCCCACAGGCGCCAAACCAACAGTGACAGAGGAATTATTGTTCAAATCAACCTGAAGCAGTATTAAAAAAGTGTCTCTCTCGCGACATCAGCAACTATTACACGCAATGACTAATACACACGAGTCAAGGTAACTCGCCTGAAGGCGTCAATCTCGTTACATCAGCAACTTGAATTTGAATGAGGAGGTTTCCGCCATGAATTTAAATTAAAATTCTCACGCCCGCCACGGAATTAGCACAGTTCTGTTACTGGACATAACATAGGCCTAGCAAATTAGCGTGACACCAAATTCCTGTCACTGTCACAGGTTTGCCAAAACAATACATTGTCCTATCCTATTAATAGATGTGTCAACCTATCAGAATAGTGAGACGACGATTCCCGCCATTGGACAAAGCGAGAACAATAAACAGGAAAACAGCTGATAGGAACTCAACAATAATCATCAAAATTGCAGAAATTACCACTTTTGTAAATGTAGCACATCAATCAAAAAATTTATAAATCCGGTTAGCAGCAAAGCACATAGCACAGGTCGAGTGCTTTCCCAAGACAAACAGCCAAAGCTATCAATCATTGCACGCATAGCACGGCCTTAAGACATCTCAAATCAGTGCACCGTACTTTTAGACCGCAAGAAAAACAAAAAGTATCTTTGATGATCTTCTGAACGACTTTGAAATCCATTCAAAAGTCATGTATTAATTAAGGAGCTGCTAAAAGTTATTTCGGACCATTGTCAGCAAAAAAAGTTATTACCGCCAAATTATCTGGCAATTTAATACAACAGATTATACACCGAACAGCACCAAGAAACTATGCAACCATCAATGCGAACGCAGTTGCGTCTCTGCAATGTGTACGCACCAGTGTTGGGATCAAGTCACTACCTTCGAGTCAAGAGTCATCTCGAGTCATTGCACATTTTGACTCGAGTCAAGTCAAGTCAATCGATTTTCGAAAGTGACTCGAGTCAAGTCAAGTCACTCGATTTTTGGAGGTGACTCGAGTCAAGTCGAGTCAAGTTAAGTCAAGTCACGAGTCAAGTCACAATTCAAGTCAAGTTGCCTTTTTGAAGTATGAGGCATGATTACGTCATTGCATTTTGCTAGCTGTCTAAAATACAGATTGACCTGGTCATTGATTCTGAACCAATGAGCGAATATAAGTTAAATATAAGCGCAATAAGGCGCTGTATCGCTCACATATAGGCCTACGTAGAACTGCTAAACTACGTAAGTGATTGAACAGCCTCAGTTTATAGTTACCAGCCAAAATAGAGAATAGAGAAACGAATTGACAAGATGCAGTACATTATCCATTTATAAATTGATATGATACAATTCAAGCCTACGCTAATGGTTGAGGACTATATAGCCTATACTCTGTATTTGAATTCAATTTCAGTAAAACAAGAGCTTTAGTTCAGGAAGGAACAGAGAACAGAAATAGACATTTTGCTATTAAATTACTTTACTGTATTAGTTTACGACAACGTAATCTGTAAGTTTCGATCACTCCGTTTGCGGCCAATTTATGTGTGCGAGAACAATGGAGGTTCAGTAAAGCGCACAATCACTGAAAGATTGGTCACTCTCACGGGTTACACCAGCATTTAGCGAACAGTCCGATCATATGCAAGATACAGGGATTTTTATCGACACCGATTACTTGATGACTTGAAATTGACTCGTGAATTTTGCTCCGAGTCACGAGTCAATCCACATTTTTGATACGCCGAGTCAAGTCAAGTCAAGTCATTTTAGCAAAGTGACTCGAGTCAAGTCAAGTCATACGAAAAAGGTGACTCGAGTCTGACTCGAGTCAAGTCATGACTCGAGTCATCCCAACACTGGTACGCACCAATGCACATTCAGCTTTCCATCATATTTATAGCTCGAGAAATAGTACTACTTCGAGAGGCTACGGGCAACGTATTTCTTATAGCTTACAGGTGTGCAGAAGCAGCCTTCCTAGTTGATTACATGTCCAAGAATACAAATAGCCGTAAAGCTGTTCAAATAAATGTTCTGAAGTTTGGAAAATGTGCCGTAAGCCACATTCCATACCTTTTGGGTGGTCGGTGAAGGCGCTAGTTATCAGTTTTATCGGTACGGTATAGGATCGAAAATTCAATAACAGTCAGACTCTACTTATGATGCTCAAATCGGCGTCCCACCTTAATATGGTCTTCAGCCTGAACATCTCTAACGCCCGCATCTCGCTCTCCCCCTCCTCGGCAGGCAGTCGGGCCATCAACTTCCGCAGAAACTTGATCACAGACGACAGGGTGTCGGCGCGCTGTTCGCTACCGCCGGACTCCTTCTTGAGTTCGTCGTCCGTGAGACGCTCGAGGGCCTCGACAATAATTTTCCGCACCGGCACAAAGTAGACCCGGACCACGTGCGGCGTCAGTAGCTCGGCCGCGAAGCCAAAGGGTCTGAGAAACCGACAGATCGACAAATAAGTTCAGGATCGAAATCTCGATTTGTTACTAATTGAAAGATTAATTTTGGTTTAAGACAGGGCCGGGGGGGGGGCAGCTCACAGAGGCAGTCTGCAACAAAGTCCGTACTACGAATACTTCCATTTCTTGCACATGCAAAAAATCTTCCACTTATACGTAACGTTTTCGACACAAACTACTTGCTTTTGTGCACATTGAATTTTGTAAGGCAGAATGTAGTTTTTGGATAGGTTTGCATCATTTTCAGAAGAGAAATTGCCCCGACAACCACACGAAATAGCTTTTAGAAAACCTCCACCTCTACTTGAAAGTTTTTAAAGCAAGACTACTTACTGTTGTGCGCTTTGAATCTCGTGAAGTAGAATGTATTATTCAATTACGGCTGCATCAAATTTACAAGCAAAATTGTCGAGGCAACCAAGCGAAATAGCTCCTGTATCTAATTGCGAACTTCGATTGCAATTATCTGTCATTCCGGATTTGATACATCGAATTGGAGAATGCCTTTTGATGTGGGATAGGGCCAGGGTCCGGAAGACAGGGGTGGTAAGTACCGGTGTATTTCGCCAACTTGAACTACTCACTCGTGCGGGTACGATTTTAGAAGATTTTCATGTCTAATTACCATACAATTGATTAATATATTAATATTGTTACATTATCCAATTGCATATTGAAATTATGTTGGAGAGCAGTGGGATATATTTTCTTGATAGGTCACTTTTACAAATGAATTTCCAACGAAAACTGAACGAAATAGCCATTGTATCATTGAGCAGTACCTATTCCTATTGCCATTAGTCGTAACGTGTCAATTTAGGATGCATCCAAAAGCAACAACAAACATTTATGAACCAGGAGCCCTGAAATTCCATAAACAAATTAAAGCAGAATTTCCAATTCGATTTACCGACCTTATAAGCGCGAATATGATAGAGAGGTTAAGTGCTTCCCGCGTTTGAAAACGTTCCAACAGCATCTGAAATCCGTTCAGCAGCCCGAATTTGTTCACCAGATCGACCAGCCAGCCCTATGAAAAATGTATGACATAATCCGATCAAACAACAACCTCCAGATTATGAGCGGAGAGTTCACACTAATAAACAACTCGGTATGAATACAAATCGATGGCAGGCGCCATATTAAGGCTGGCCTCGGAACTATTGCTCTAGTTCAATATCAAAGACTACCATGTACATTAGGGTGGTTCAAAAATAACCTTTTTTCCTGAATCTTGCAGGTTACTTGATTAAATCATTAGGTTGCCTTAAAAAACGACGCACACCGAATTTGAATTCATTCCAACCAATATTCGCGGATTTCGTAGAGTTTGAAAATTTTGAATTTGCCTGAAAATGCAAAAAAAAAATTTTTCAAATTTTCCTTCCAACCCACGAAATTGTTGCGCTGTCTTCAAAAACGATGGAAAACAAATTTGACTCAATTCCAAGCTGCAGAAGCGGAGTTATTCAAGTTTTTTGATGATAATTCTGAGATGATCCACCAATCAAGGATAATCCCAGAATTATCAAAGAAAAACTGAAATAACTCCACTTCTACGGCTTCGAATTGAGTCAAATTTGTCTTGCATCGTTTTCGAAGACAGCGCAACAATTTCATGGGGTTGGCAGAAAAATTTGAAAAAAAATTTGTTTTGCATTTTTAGGCAAATTCAAAATTTTCAAACTCTACGAAATCCGCGAATATTGGTTGGAATGAATTCAAATTTGGTGTGCGTCGTTTTTTAAGGCAACCTAACGATTTAATCAAGTAACCTGCAAGATTCAGGAAAAAAGGTTATTTTTGAACCACCCTAATGTACATTGTACAAACATAGCAGATTTAGGATCTTCTTCTTAAGGACAATACGTCTTCACTGTAGACACAATAAAACTATTGTGGTACCTACACTAGGGTTATGCATTATGGTATATGCAACCTTTGTGACAAGCCCACTGGATACAAATAACGCAGTGAAACCAGGACTGCACGCAACAATCATGAACAGCTGGTATTTTGAACCTTTCTCGTTGAGCTTAACTCAAACGTGCCAGATCAAGCTCTATAAGAAACCTATTTGGCAGGCCACACAGATTTTCTCAGTTTCTGTTATTTGGCTGACAGGTTGCACACCCTTGACTTACACCGGCGATAAGCCATCAGCACGTTTATTATTTCATTATGTAGCAACATATACCGCATTGTGTAACGGCATCCCCATTACCTTTGGCCTTTGTTCCGAACACCTGGCAAAAAGCTCATGTGGCTCTAATGGCGGTCCGTCTGCCGGTGCCGTTTCGGAAGCTCTATTCCCATTATAAATGTGGAATTTGCAGAGGGGATTGAAGACCATCGCGAGCAGTTCCAGCAAAGGCATCCAGTCGCTTTTAAGCTTGACGACGCAGAGCTCCACCAAAAGTTCCGCGTTGCTGAAGATGCATTTCTGCGAAAAAGGTAACACGGCAGCGTTACTCCCATGCGCCAAAAATAGCAAGCGGAAAGACTAGGATAAGATTCAACTAAAAAACTTTCTCTACACACCTGTTTTTTTTTATCACTGACCGATAGTAATTACACGTAAATATTGGGATGTTGGTGACTAAAAAGGGGTCTTCACTTGGAGCTACCTGATGACCAAAAAAGGACTATGTAGTTTTAGTTAATAGTTGTAGTTTCAACTTCAACATTGGCTTCTCGCGGACCCCTCCAAACTAGTTCGAGGACCCCAGTTTAAAAATGCCTGCTCTACATACACCCTCTAAACAAGTTTTCGGATTCAAATTTCAATTTTCGATGTCCACATGCAGATTTCCCACGTGTCGCTTCGATGTAACTCACATGAATATTCAATTTCCAACCGCTGACTGCTTCGTCCGTCAGAATCTTACTGAACGAAACAGTGAGGCCGTCTCTGAAAAATCTCTGGCACGGTTCGCTTTGCGTGTCGAGTCCTGTGGAAAAGTACCGTGTTGCATTGAAATAGGAATATATTAAAATATTATATCTCAATTGAAAAATGCAATAAGTTGGACTCTTGTCCATTATTTACAGAAATGAAACATCAAATTTTAAATTGATTTGGAACATATTTTTTTCATTGTGTTGTCATATAAAGTTCAGTCTACTTTGATCTTGGCAACTGTCACAATGCTGCAAGTGTTGTATCAAACTGTTTAGAAGTAGCCAAAAACTCGTTTAGTACCAGTTCCATGTCAAAACAATTCCGACTGTACAATTTAGCGACATTTTGCATTATAATAGATATCTACACAGCCCACTGGTTCATCTGCATACGAATACACCACCAACCGCTACAACAATACTCCTTGGTTTCCCAGGAATGTAAATAAATTCATTGTGATTCACTGAATAAATAATGGCCAGTTATGTAGAGAATTTGATCAGCATACAATTGCATTTATTGTCAAGCAATGAGGTCACAGTTTTGAGCAAGTTATCATACATTTAGCGTGGTGGGTAGGCCTATACAATTAACAAAAATGTGTGAATGGTCAACTGGTTATCAACACAAATCCAAACATGAACACGAATTTCCAGGCCTCTGATTGAATCTGCTACCTCTCCTATAGTCAAGAAAGGATTTGACGAGATTTAAGTAAAAGATGAAAATTTCCACATGATAAATGACAGGTATCACATGCATTACCAGTGTTTGAATATTTTAGAATACTGTGTATCAGCTTCGAATAGGGCTAACAGCAATGCACATTCATTAGGCTACTTTCATTGAAATCAGATCCGACCTAGGTAAAAAAAGCAGTTTTGGTGCGGCAAATGAATACGAAAGCTGAAAGACTTCATCTTTTCTTGGACATCAATGTTACATGTTGATAGGGAATTCAAATCGAAGAGCGAAGCAAATTCTTAAACCGAGTCTTTCTGCCTATGGGTCCATAGACCTTAAATTGTGGGTAAAAAACTAACAAAATGATCATGATGCAATAATATATTGTAGCCATTACGCCTACCAATACTAACAAAGACTAACACAAGAGTGTTCTTCGAATGTAATAACGCCAATAACTACCACAATACAGAGGAAATGATTGGGAATAACCAAACAAGAAATATATATACAAATATTTACATCTCTTCAGACAGCCAAGACAAAATTTCATCTAGTGACCAGCTGATAAACAGATTGAGAATTTAAAAACCATGAGAATCAGTCGACCATGCAATATATCGAGCAGATGGGGTCACACAACACAAAGGACTATATATATAATCACAACCATAGAACCAAATTAAGGAACCAAATACAATTTGTGATCACAACAATGGAATTATATCACCTTATATTGCTTTGTACAATAGGGCGGCTTTACTTTCTCAAAAGATATTCGATAGCGCTACATATAGGAGAGAACACAGTGCGGGAGGTAAAATCCCTCGAACAGACAACAGTGGCCTTGATACAGACTCTACAACAGATTGAATCAAAATTATCCTGGTTTACACATCAAACATTGTTATGGGTAATTCCAGAGACGGGCTGTAATTACTTCCGAATAAGACATCCAACACAGACAACAGACATCGATTAGGATATTATGAAAGCATAAAAACTGAAAATCATCAACCTATAAAACGCAAAGTGAACTTGAAGCATAGTATGAAAAAACATGTCCCAGAATCAAGAAAAAACAGCAAAACAATCGGTCCATTTCACACTATTACATAGTGAGGGACCTCTATTTCAGCCACCATTACAGGCACTTCCATGACGAAATCTGCTTCACATAATGTGGAGTATGGACTACCAGTATTTGATACCTTATCTCCACAAGAAGAAAGTGTGTCGCAAACCATAACCATCAGGATTTTAATAAATGCAGCCTGACTGACTATAACAGCCTTGCGTTGTGAGCTTGGTCATCAGAAATGAAACAAATTGGGACTCTGGTAGAAATGATATCACGCAAAACTTATAATTACACAAGATGAATCTGGTTCAAGCCGTTAAATAGGCGTTACTTTAACCTTCGTAAAAATTTACAACTTCGCAACTCGGAGACTTTATACTAACTGTATAAGGTCAAATACCATCTTGTCTACTCCGATGAAGTTGGATGAAAACAATCACCAGATAATATCGAAGTCTTCTTTGCAAGATTCACCTTACTTCGCAGTAAAACCACAATTATTAGTAGACTACTCACAAAATTTTGCGACATCACAGCATTATATTGCAATGTTCTAGATATATTGGACTAGCTGTATATTCAACATGGAGGTGTTGTCGCGTTGTTATTCGGTTATTTTTACCGTCAAATTAATCTCAGTATGACATAGCTGTGTGCTGTCATATGCAGAGGTGATCAAAGTAGTCAATGCTGCTACTGATGTACAAGAGGATATGGTAGATGATTACTTTTAGCAGCTAATCGGAGGTGGCCACTTCGAAATTGCAGGGAGCATGTTCCCACCAAAGGCGCAACGATCAATGAAACTACAGATGGATGCTATTTTCAAATATATATGTCAGTTGCAGTGATAAAGGGGCTCTTTCACCAGCTGTCATAACATTTTCACAAATAAAAGTGATAGCATCTCCCAAAATTACTTTCTACCTTACAAAATCAAAAGTGTGGTTTTGCCGAAAACACTGTTAAGTAGACGGCGAAGTAGTATGAAAACATACCCAATTCCAAAAGTAGCTCACATGAGAAGAACCTACTTCAGCACTCGAAAAAGTAGATGTAACTCGTTGCCGACCCCCCCCCCTCCCAGGTCATATGTCACCATATTTACTGAGTTGGTTGAAAAGCTTAAGGGAGGAATAAATTTGGAAATATGCACATTGTTTGTTGCAACATATTATAGCCTATGAAAATTACTATTACTTCGAACTTGATCTGAAGCTGGTGAGGATCAATTACGCGCAGATTTTGACATTAAAACCGAGAGGCTTACCTGCTTTGGAAAGACGTATTGCCGCCTTCTGCAAAATCTCCAGTTGTCCGTCTGGCAGCACTGGGACCACCCACCTTGGTTGGTTGATCATGTCGTCCAGCTCGTTTAGCAATGTTTCGGAAAACTCATCTGCCGGAGCAGATTCGGGCTGCTCAATAGACGAAGTGGCATCCCCGCCTGGACCAACCTGATATCGAGCGTTAATATCAGATTAACGATGGCGTGGTTTGTAACAATGTAGCCAATGTCTACTTTTCTGGAGTACTCAAGTAGGTTTTGCCTATTTAGCTTACTTACTAAAGTAGTTATTATATTAGGCGACTTCATCTTCTACTAGATAACTTTAAGTTTCTTGGCAAACTACGCCCAAGAATACTTACTTGGACACTGCTACTGGTACTTTAGTAGAAATTGAAAACACTACTTCTCCTTGAGGACCAACTGTTACCGTAAACCGGGGTAACATTGGACTTAAAAGGGGCACTGCGCTCTAAAAATGATATGGTCTCAAATTGAAGGGCAAAACGAAAGAAAAATTTTGGCCGCAGCCGTTTTCTTCAGAATGACACCGTACTGGAGCTGTAATGTATTGAAATTTCCAGAGTTGCAGCACGCTCCAGCAGTCACGCAGTGATCGAACTTTATATAGTTGTCAGCCGATGTTATGAAGGAAATATGTCGTACACGCCAAGGTGGTTTAGATACCGCGTTCAACGAAAGATGTCCAGTCAGGAGATTTATGTAAAAATCAGGCCTAGTGTATTCTATTTCCTTCATAACATCGGCTGACAACTATATAAAGTTCGATCTCTGCGTGACTGCTGGAGCGTGCTGCAACTCTGGAAATTTCAATACATTACAGCTCCATTACGGTGGCGTTCTGAAGAAAACGGCTGCGGCCAAAATTTTTCATTCATTTTGCCCTTCAATTTCAGACCACATCATTTTTAGAGCGCAGTGCCCCTTTAAGGGTAACTTTTGACACTAAGCAGTAAAAGATTTAAATGGTTATCGATGGAAAGGGGTTGCCGCTGGATGTCCAATTCTTATTCATGAGGCAACAGTAGCCTACCACAAGTAGTCTCAATAAAATGTGGATTCATTTCACTACCAGATAAACTTGACCCAACATTGATAAATTAATGGCGGGGGTCGATTTCATCAAAATTGATGGCCAATAAACTTCTTACAACCAAACATAGATAGCATGTGATTTATAGATTCAAAACTTGGCAGCAGATACCTCTAAGTAATCTTAGTCCATGGCAAAAATCTCAGTGGGCTCACCCTTAGATCAATACAAGAAAATGTGATGTCCAAAGTTACCCCGTCAAATTTTATCAAAACGGGGTAACTTTGGACAGTGAAAAATGTGATATTTAGAGCTCTGGAAAGTGGCTGCTTCATTTGTGTCAAAGTGTATCGTCAACTATATTCCTTATGACCGGCCTGATGGCTTCTTAAAATGGAATGAGAAGGCTAATAAATTAAGAGTTTGCCAAAATATGAAAAAATGGGTAGGCAATGAGCTGAGAGATTGTAATCGGTGGTAAGCTACTTCAAAAACTTATCACATACTCCTAAAGATGCGCCTGCTGAATATGGGATATCGTAAATTACCACAAATATATCCATCAGAGGACATAGGAAAGGGAAAGTGTATCTTTTAAAGAAAAGTAATATACTTGAAATCGGCAATAAATCACGGTAACATGCTTAATGTTTGCTATCGACTGCTGACACTGCCAGTGGGATACCCCTCATCACCATATGTTATTTATAAGTCCCAATTGGTGAAGGCATGTGGGAAAATTGAGATAAGGGATGAATAAGGGGGCATTAGCCTTCATAAACTACCTAATTTTTTTTTTTGGGGGGGGGGGATTAGGTAAAAATCATGCAATAGGCCAGACATATACTATTTTGTTTAAGTTTTAGCCACTGCTCTCCTCAACTCCTGCCAAATAAGCCTCATTTACGAGGTTTCATAAACAATAGAGTGTTAAGGCATACAAAAAACTACATTGTCCGAAGTTACCCCACATGCAGGTGTAACTTTGGACACGGATAATTTACAAAAATGAGGTAGCCTACTTATTGATGACCATGAACATTTTGGATTAGGTAATTCTAATCTTTGCTCCATGACCCCTGAAAAACACAAAACTTGCCTCCCCTACACCCTAGTATTTCCAAGATACAAAGCGGAATTGTTGAAAATTGTCTAAAGTTACCCCGGTTTACGGTACTGTTTTGACCGCCTCCAGTCAAAAAGCAATTTTTAGTGGAATTTGGATTTGAAAGACACCCTATCAGCAAAGGATAATAAAATAATTCCTCATCAAAAAACAAGTTCTCGACCGGGTATGATTCTGCAGGTTTGCTTTTCAACTTGCTGAATGCAAGGCATACACCGGTAAGTATTCATAGGATAATGGGATATCCTAATAGCCTAGTCCTCTAACCCCAGACTAAAGATGGGGCCATCTTTTTTCGGTATCGTTCTGAAGGTCCAAGCCTAACTTAGCAATAGCAGGTCTCAAATACCTATACCAAATGCCCATTGCTTAAATCGTCAACCATATTAAGGTGAGAGTACTTTCTGGTTAGTTATAGACCAACAGCCCCCTCGACTGGAAGTTAAATTAGAACCTTTGTTTCTGTACACGAACATATTACTCATAGCGCTAATGTATACCATACCTCAATGCCACATGCATCTGCAGTAACATCGTCATGTTGAACCGGCTGTCTGCTCACCCCATGCAGATTTGAGGACTTGACTGGTTCTACAAACAATAAAAAGGAGTATGCAGAAATATTCAATATCGCACACAAAATCTATGGCAAAGAAGGAAGGAAGTATTACGTCCACTAAGCAATCTCGAGAGCACTTGGCAAAACAAGGAAGAAGTAATGTTTGAGCAAAAATTGCTCGTGATCATCCAGAGAAAAGCAGAAGTGATACCCACCACTTTCCGAAGATCTGTCTAGCTCCGTAACAGCTTTGTAGGGTGGAGGCGGCTGATCATTCACCGGTGAATTATTAGTCTTCCTATTAACACTTTTGCCCAACTCCGGAGGGAGAGAGTCCTCCTAAAGTATGAAAACAAAAACAGAGCTTCATGTGATCAGTTACGTAATCAATACAGCGTTTCATGGGTAGTATCATTGGCTACGACATGAGGGTGGGACATACGAGCTTATTATTATTTGGAACTCTTACTATTTCTGGTACGGTAGGACAAATCTGCTTGCTTCAATCTTAAATCAACCGTACCAGTTCAAGAATTTTAATAGGATACAATTGGAAATGAAGTTTCATCAAGGTGACACATTGTGGAATATTACAGTTATTGACATGGTAATGGTGGAGTTTAGACGAATTACATTACTTTTAACATACCTCCATGCAATGCAATACATTGGATTGGGGTATTACTTATTAATTGCTTATAACTGCAACCAATCACGCATTCAGCATATCCTATATAAACCGATAACAATTATCTGATAATTTTCATAAAATTTTTGAAAACTACACCTTACATTTGAAATAAAGTACAAATCTAAACAGATATATAGGCCGAATAAAGAGAACACAAGAATAATTTCAGTGTACAGATTTCTGAAATTGCTGGCAAGCACAAAACAGCAATGAACTCACAATAATATCAGAAGTATCCATTTTGTCACTCATTCTGTATTTCAAGCCGCACGAGATTGATCAGGGTACCGTATCTGTCTGAAAGAAATACAATATGCAATCAATGATACAGAAAATATCCATCTGTTGAAACCGAACAGGACACTAGCCTCCCCAAATATATAAAATCTGCATACCAGCTAACTTGAGGAAACCAAAGAAAATTTCCTCATATTACAACAAGACACTTACTGACTGTAACACCATGAAATCAAAATTACTCACGAAATTGTTTACACGTGTCGCATCCTGCAGGAGATATTTCAAATGTAATCCTTGGAACCTTGGTTCAAAACTATGTGAAGTTTAAGAGTATGGATGCAGCCTGCAGACTTGAAGAAAATCAGTCATCCATAAATTAAACTGCAAGGACATCTATTTCATTGTCCATCACCATGGGACAGACTACACAATTCTCCTGATACTGTCATATTCATCATACACTAGATATGATAAGTATGGTAAATGTATAACAGATGCACCTACCATAATATCATATTTGCAAGTAAAACACCGTCAAATTACTGAAAATATCATTACATAGAAAATTGATTCGAAGACCAAAGGAAGACTTATACTGGTATATGGGATTGCTGAAGTCGGCAAACTCCATTCCATCAGCTGTTTTATTTCATCCCACTACACAATGTTTTGTGCTGCTTGCCAGAATTATATTTGTTTGCTTTGCTGCTCATGTTGTCATCACAACAGTGTTTTTGGAAACATCGCGATATCATGTTTGATCTTCACATCAAAATGTATCCATTACATCGCATGGTACAATGATTTACACTTCCAGATTTGAGCTACTCCGCCGGAGATGTATTGGACAATATTGAGGTTTCTCTACATTCCCAATGTCGCACTCTCGTCACAAAGTTAGACGACCTATTCGGATCATTCATCTCTCGGTTGATAGTGGAAGCAAGTCCCTGGTGAGACAAATCATTAACTATCAATCTATAGGCATGGGTTTTATTTTATATCAACATTTCAATCTTGTTGGACTGTAAATCAGATGGTCATATGATTTTGGTGGTCTTGTTGGCATGATGCATCATGAATTTTGGCATTCATTTGCGATTATGTTGAAGTGCGACTAACATCTCCTTCCCTTTCTCACCCATTTAAATACGGTAACAAGAAAGTATAAAAAATGACAGTTCAGTTTGCCAGTACGCGTAGTCTGCACAGCAGTGCTTCACCAATATTCAAACTCCAGGTCCTATAGGCCTACTACCTAACGCCAAATTTTTTTGCAGCAGGCATGCCTATCTGTGAACAATCACAATACAACGATGTATATATATTTCCATAATTTTAAGGGGAAGTCTGGATTCAAAGGACATTACGGTAAGTAATGATAGTTAACACCAATAAATACAAAGCTTGCAAGAAAGGGTATAATCCAAGGAGTGTAAAAACGACAACTATACAACCAATTCTTCTGTTCACATCAAAATTTATATTTTATTCTGACAATCATTATGGAAACATTTGCTCCATAGGTATAAGGCTAAGTGATGTCTTACTGAGAAGAACTTATTTCATGTTATCAGTTGACATTTTTGTCATTACCAGCTACTAGTAGGCTATTGCACTAGATAATGATAGATGCACAACAGATAATCAGTTGATAAAAATTAAGTTTTTGGGGACAGACTATACTCTTTTAGATAATGTATTGCACAAAGTTTTCTTTAGACCAGGGGTGGGCAACATACAGCCCTGGCGGAGTTTTGAGCGGCCTGCGGACAGCTGCCAGTCTTACATGATAATGTCACTAACGTGGTCCACGGCCCGAATCTACATTGATTTGCGTGCAAATGTTTCCGACCATGAACATTTACAAGGCAAAACTGCATTCCAATCTAACTTATATGTTCACATGCGTCTTTAATAAGGGTTTGTATGTCCAACATGCAGCCAGAGTTCAAAGAACTTGACAGCTTTTATAGAACACAGATGTCTCATTGACTTCAACAGTTAATAAAGTACATTTTTTCATGTCTCTATGCTTCACGCTTAAAATTAACATTAAATACGATTCATTTCTTTTGTAGGTGGATAAATACGCAATTAATGTATCGATTCAGGAATCTGGCCCGACAAGTATTTCATTTTCCCATATCCGGCCCGCCGACCGGAGAAGTTGCCCACCCCTGCTTTAGACCTAGTTTTCAATTTGTTGTTAACCTGGAAAACACACCAACACCATAGAAAGTCAAATTCAATTGTACAATTGTACGCTGTCCAAGATTGCTGAGCACCTCGCGGGAAAGCCGCGGATTAAACCCACGACCCACTGATCGAGAAGCAGGACGCTCTACCATTACACTATCTCATCAGAAAATGTCACAAATTTGTTCAAATTAAGAGGAAGGTTGGTTCGATTGGTTTGAAATAAGGACAGATTTGTTTGAAATGAGGGGAGTCTCATGTTTGAAATGAGGATAGTCATGTCAGAAATAAGGATAGTCATGTTTGAAATGAGGATAGTCGCTATATTCACTATAAAGTCAGTTACAGTACCAGGCACGACTTCCCAGTGGTAACCCAGTCCGAACACATCCCAGACATGATGTACGAACACGCCCCAGACACGATGTCCGATTGGCAGCACAGGCCGAACACACCCCAGACATGATGTTCAAACACGCGCCAGACACGATGTACCAGTGTCAATACAGGCCCAACACGCCCAAGACACCATGTATGAAGGGCAACACAGACCGAACACGCCCCAGACACCATGTCCGAGTGTCAACTCAGATCCGAAAACAACCCAGACACCATGCTTGAATGGCCGAACATGCCCCAGACACGATGTCCGAGTATCAACACAGGCCAAACACGCCCTAGACACCATGTCCGAATGACAATACAGACCGAACACGCCCCAGACACGATATCCGAGTGTCAACTCAGTCCGAACACAACCCGGACACCATGTTTGAATGGCCGAACACGCCCCAGACACGATGTCCGATTGGCAGCACAGGCCGAACACACCCCAGACATGATGTCCAAACACGCCCCAGACACGATGTCCGATTGGAAGCACAGGCCGAACACACCCCTGACATAATGTCCAAACACGCGCAAGCCACGATGTCCGAGTGTCAATTCTGGCCTAACACGCCCAAGACACCATATGTGAATGGCAACACAGACCGAGCACGCCCCAGACACAATGTCCGAGTGTCAACTCTGTCCGAACACAACCCAGATACCATGTTTGAATGGCCGAACACGGCCCAGACACGATGTGCGATTGGCAACACAGTCCCAACACCCCCCAGACACGATGTTAATAAGGTTAGTCATGTTTGAAATAAGGTCAGTCTCGTGTTTGAAATAAGGATAGTCATGTTAGAAATAAGGATAGTCATGTTTGATATAAGGATAGTCATGTTTGAAATAAGGTTAGTCTCATGTTTGAAATGAGGATAGTCATGTTAGAAATGAGGATAGTCATGTTTGAAATAAGGATAGTTGCTATATATTCACTATGAGGTTATAGTTGTAGTACCAGGCACGATTTCCCAGTCCGAACACATCCCAAATCCAGTCCGAACACATCCCAGACATGATGTCCAAACTCGCCGCAGACACAATGTCCGATGGTCAACTCAGTGCGAACACAACCCAGACACCATGTTTGAATGGCCGATCTCGACCCAGACATGATATCCGAACACGCGCCAGACACGACGACTGAGTATCAACACAGGCCGAACACGCCTAAGACAGCATGTCCGAATGACAACACAGACCGAACACGCCCCAGACACGATGTCTGATTGGCAAAACAGGCCGAACACACCCCGGACATGATGTCCGCACACGCTCCAGACACGATGTCCGAGTGTCAACACAGGCCGAACACGCCCAAGACACCATGTCCGATAGGCAGCACAGGCCGAACACACCCTAGACATGATGTCCAAACACGCCTCAGACACGATGTCCGAGTATCAACACAGGTTGAACACGCCCAAGACACCATGTCCGAATGAATAATTGACCAGGATAATGGGAATTTTATCTGGGGTGTGTTCGGCCTGTGCTGCCAATCGGACATCGTGTCTGGGGCGTGTTCGGACATCATGTCTGGGATGTGTTCGGACTGGTTACCACTGGGAAGTCGTGCCTGGTACTGCAACTGACTTTATCGTGAATATAGCGACTATCCTTATTTCAAACATGACTATCCTTATTTCTTACATGACTATCCTCATCTCAAACATGAGACTAACCTTATTTCAAACATGACTATCCTTATATCAAACATGACTATCCTCATTTCTAACATGACTATCCTTATTTCAAACACGAGACTGACCGTATTTCAAACATGACCAACCTTATTAACATCGTGTCTGGGGTGGGGGTGGGGGTGGGACTGTGTTGCCAATCGCACAACGTGTCTGGGACGTGTTCGGCATGTGCTGCCATTCAGACATTATGTCTGGGGTATGTTAGGACTGTGTTGACGCTAGGAGATCGTGTCTGGGGCGTGTTCGGACATCATGTCTGGGATGTATTCGGACTGGGTTACCACTGGGAAGTCGTGCCTGGCACTGCAACTGACTTTATAGTGAATATAGCGACTATCTTTATTTCAAACATGACTATCCTTATTTCTGACATGACTATCCTCATTTCAAACATGAGACTCTCCTCATTTCAAACAAATCTGTCCTTATTTCAAACCAATCGAACCAACCCTGTAGCAAATTAATACTCGATTGGGAGTCAAGTCATGATTACTGGACTAACTAACCACAATGTGAATGCACACCCAAATTCTTTAACTATTCATACACATAGATCAAAAGATAGATAAATATTTGACTCACCAGGCACAGGCAAGCAGTATGGGATGGGATTAATGAACACAAAATGTGCCCGCTATAGTATTGAAAATTAATTTGTAGACAAAACAGGTCACTGCATATTGCCTATCAATCATAATCTCACACGAAAACCGCACCAGCAGAAACAGTTTTATCACTATATTCACGGACTGTTGCGGATTCAATCGTGATTCTCCAGTATCCTTTTTGCAGGTATTGCAAATGCCAAAATGTACCTTGGCAGAGCAGTTGATTCCGGAGCAGTAATGAAGCGATTTATTAGGAATGTATAAAAGTGTTTCTACCATACTTTCAAAATGTTCACTTTATCACAATAAGATCACTATTTGTTAAATTACACATTATCTTACTGTTACTATGGTCAGGATTGCTTCCAATGCTGTAACTCTAATACACCAATAAACAACCACAGCAGTTGTAATTCATATCCAAATTTGTACATAAAATCCAATGTACCAGACTACCGTTATTCGATGAACTTATCCACAATAAACAATCATTAACGGCAGGCAGCAATTATGTTCATTCTATTGCTAAATATAAATTGTGGGTAAATCAGTGTTATTAATTTCTACAATACACCTCACACCAAGGTTAGAATGTTGGTACATTCTTTACAATATAGTTATTCAATATATATATTGAGGCAATACTAGGGCTGCCCAATCGCATGCGCCTTCCTTTAGGAAGAGTTGTCCTGTTGTTTCAGGAAATTTAATATGTCTTCCGAGGACGATTATATATCCTTTATTTCGCAATTCGACCTCTTTAGCAGGTTTGAGAGTCAGGTGATCGCACAGAGATAACTAATAAATGCCATGATGGACGTGAAATCGGGATTTTGACGATACGTTTGAATATAAAAAAAGGTCAACTCTAATCGATTCACTGATTATACGTTTGGGGGCGGGTCTTTCGGTAGTCGAGTTGGAAAAATGACTTTTTTTTCGAGTCAACCCATCAATATTAGCATCAAAATAAATGTCCCGCATTAATGAATGCCACTCATCTTTTGTCACTGGTAAAAGTGCATGTCCTCTTTTTCGGATCACAGAATATGATAACCTTAGGCAATACGTGTCCCAGTGTCACGCCATAGAAGCAGTGAGTAGAGTCTTTGGTGTGCACGAGACACTGATACCATAGTCTCTAAAATTGAGATGTCATTTACTGAAATTATACCATTATACTGCTAACAAGATTTTTTTGCTAACAGAAACCAGGCCTATATTATTTCACTGCACTAATTGCTATCTGGTAATGTATAGCCATGATAGCTTACTGCCATATGCAGGCTCATTGAAGAAGCGGAAAATCTGACGATATTACGTCGATGACACATCATCCCATGCAGTTTTCATAAACAATCAAACATTATTAGTAAACTGTGATTGATCATATACCGACAGCTGCAGGTTCAATGTTACTGGTAATTCAAGTGCAACGAATGAGACTGCCTGCTATAGGTGGCTATATAAACGCCACACCATATTTTAATTTGTAAGATACTAGAACAAGCATTCTATACATTCATAACAATTTCACTCCTGCTTTCAAGGTTGCAACAGGCGAGGATCAGATTATTCGGTATTATAACAGGTGGCATCAACGTTAAATATAAATACAACCGACATTTGTCTATTTGCATGACATTAACAATAACTAGTCATCCTGCAACGGTAATGGATATGCATCGATGCAATCGACTGTCGATACTGAACTGTGTATAACACTGTCAACTCATTTCAATGGACCAGTGAACCTATACGATCCCGGTACTACTGTGTACAAAATGATTGTGTCATTATCTTGTCGGCGACAAATAACATACAGAGTGAGAACAAGCCTAACACATGCATTGTATACAGTAACAGGGCATAATGAGACAACCCAACCCCCTATTTCCCAATTTCACTGCAAAAACTAATTCTTGTACTACAGTTCTAGTCGGTAAAATTAGCCCTTCCAAATACTTCGGATAGGCCCTTCGGATACACCCCGTCAGGTGTGAACAGAGGTTTTTCAATCTAAAAATATGCGTATGTTCATGCAATTATTTCAGATGAGGCTAGGTTTATGAGAGAACGTACGAATGAATTAAATGAAAGAAGCGACGTAGAAGCAACTAAATTTTACAATCGCCCAATAACAACTGCTAATATTCCGGGTGCTGTAGATGGTCGAATTCCCAATATTCGGAATTCAAATCCATCCGGCTCCGGCTGTCAATTCAAAATTCATAGTATGAAATAATCCTACTAAAATCCTGTCAATTTTTCATATTTCAGTGGAAAAATCCTGCTAAAATCGGACTTTCAGAATCCGCATCTAGTCCGATGAAATCCTGACCCTGAACGTGGCCAGTTCTAGTGCTGTACCGGCGTAATAGGATGAGCAATATGAACATTGAACCATAGTCTTTTAAAGGCTATGATTGAACGATTGAGTTATGAACATGTATTACCATCGCCTTTATAAAGGCTAGAATATTACTATATATTTTAGATTGCTGTTTATACAACTCAAGGATTAAATCATAGTTATCATGTGTGTGATGGTCCAACATATCCGGATGGTCCAAATTTCCTTAGGAACATCAACTCTTGTTGTTTTCCAACTCTTGGGACCCGAATGGAAAAATATGAAGAATTTAGTACTAACATTATTCCGGCCTAGTGGCCTACGTTCGATGGCCCTGAATATTCTGGAAGGTGCGTGCAACCAGCGTTCACTCGGCTACTCGCCATTACACGATGATGCTGATAAATTGATAAAAACTAAACTAATAAATTTTCGCGCATTCACCTCATGCAGCAACACATTATTCTCAGTGTAGAAGAAAATGGGATTTGGGACCTGTTGGGGTAGTAGTTTTACACGAAAACAGAATCCGGATACCATTTTAATGCCTGAAAGTGCCGTTTACACCTTACGCTGGATCAGTGGTTCTCAACCTGGGGGGGCTCTCAGGGGGGGGGCGAGAAATTGACAAAGTCTGTGGAATATGAATTCTGACTAAACATGTGTTTCACTGCCATTCTGAGAAGACGATTGTTGAAGATGAAACTTATTTCGTATTCAAGAAAGCTCGCCAAATTTAAACTCCAGCAGTAGCGCTCAAAGGAGTATATATAGGCTGACTTCAAATTCATTTGAGCAAATTTTTGAAATTCTATGAAGATTTAGAGCAGTGGTTCCCAACCTTTTTCGACTCATCGCCCCCTTTTCAAGCTCAACACCGATCATCGCCCCCCTAATTTTGTGAGCCGAAAAATGGGCATACAAACTGTAATCACCGGCGGGTTGACTAAGAAAAAAAAGGTCAACTTTTCGGCTCGATGTCGAATTTTACACTTTTGCAACTAAATTTTCGTGGGTTGACTTAAAAAAAAAGGTGATTTCTCCGATTTGACTCCAATATGGCCGTTTTACCGCGTCATCGCCCCCCTATCGCCCCCTTCGCTATTTCCGGCCCCTGTCGCCCCATTTGTCAATTTTCGCCCCCCTATCGCCCCCCTTCGTCATTTTCACCCCCCTAGACCGCCAAATCGTCCCCTGGGGGGCGATATCGTCCACGTTGGGAACCACTGATTTAGAGAAATTCCCACGTGTAAGTCATTCATTACTTCAAAGCTTTGGTAGAAGCCTAAAGCTCGGTGCGCTGGGTAGCTGTTGTAGCTGGCGAACTGCTCTGCGTAAGACAGACTTAGATGCAATATAGGTTGCCCGCGGTTTCGCTCTCAATTAGGCTCCCCTATATCAACACAATTTAATTATATTCCAAACCTGATCAAATTTAGCATGCCAGTACAGAACGATGCCGCGCTCGCTGTATAGTCATTACCAGCATCAGGATTAGTCTCAGTGCAACCTACCTTGAAATAAATAGATGTCCTGTTCAATGTTTTTTGCTATTTTCAAACAAGTTTGGGAAAATTTGTCAGAAATGGTAAATAGGCTACTCAACAACTGGAATGCGAATTCAAACTTGGCGTAAGACTTACCATATGTATACTATTAGATCAGGGATAGGCAACCTGCGGCCGTAGAAGGGAATTTGTGCGGCCGTCGACACCTAATTCAATTAGCATGTGTTGGCGTCCGTCGACATGCAAATTGGAATTACCAATTCGCTCCCAAAATTTTGAGGGATTTTAATTAATCTTGAAATTTACTTCGCGCTCCGTGCAATTCAACATAGCTTCATTTTTCGATTTTAATATAGAGTAGCGCCCTTCCCAATCTGAGCCGGAATAAGAATCGTGTGCTCCTCACGAAAGAAATTTGTTTATGGTACATTTGGGCGATTTCAATATATTTACACTATTTCCACTACCGATACAATTGACAATCCTGATGGGGGTGAAGAAATAACAGCAACAGCATGCAAAGTGACTAATAACAAGTGGCCCACCCGAAGATGCATTACCATTTATAACTTGCCCTAAATGTCTGAAAGCAAAAGCACTCCCTCCATGAGCCCTACCGGTGAATCTGATCACATCGGTTCATCATCATTGGTTTATTAGCAATTTTATCAGTTCAATACACCACAAAAAATGCGATACAATGAAAAGACAGGAAGATGTCGAAGCGACAAGGAGTAGTCTATGGAATCTGACACCCACCTTGGCCTAGGCGATGTAAAGAGGAGGCATGCACACTGAATGAAAGTAAAGAAGATAGTATATAGAAAAAGAATGCGACAAGAAATAGGGCGGCATGTCATGGGAAGCGAGATCGATAGGTCAGTCGTGGTCCGGTAATCTTGAGGATGGACTGTATTTATTTAGTAGTAATTGTTTGTATTTCGACTTGAATGTGGACATGCTCGTCGACTGTCTGATAGCCGGCGGGATACTGTTCCACACATCAGGTCCGGCATATTTGATGGAGCGATGATCTTTTCGGTCGATCATATGATATTTGGACGACGTGGACGCGCGTGTGTTATTGTACTTGTGCGCTTTTGATTCAGAGGTAAAGAAGTCATTGAAATATTCGGGGCAACGACCGCAGTGAAACTGATACATAAACTTGGCGATTTCTAGTTTCCGCATATCTTCTATGTTTAGGACGCCAAATCTCTTCAGCAGCGACTTATTGGATGGGCAGCCAGGCCCCTTTGGAGCCCTAGCTATGATTCGGAGTACTTTATGCTGCGGTTGAGAAAGGATAAATATTTGAAAGTAATATGTGATACTGCTACTATTAATTACGGAATACATTCGTGAATCTGAGAAATTTTTGCGCTCCACGCGACAATATTCCATCCCAGCAGCTATTCATAACATTGACACTCGCGATTTCGGTGCGTACAATAGGCCGCTGTGAAAAGTAGAATGGTCCGGAGTTCATCGGGAATGGACATGGGCTGGACAAATTAATATATGTATTTTGCGTCGAGTTAGTTCGCGATCATTACAGTTATGCCCTGGAATGCGGCCTCAGGCTACATAAGTAATCGATATACGGCCGTGATTATCAAAAAGGTTGCCTACCTCTGTATCATATAATGTGATCTTTTTGTCTTTTTGACATGAAGATAAGTGCCGGGGGAGCTCAGGGGGCGCAATTTTTTTTGACCATCGCCAAGGGGGGCGCATGTCCAAAAAGGTTGAGAACCGCTGCGCTAGTTTTGATTACAGTATAGCCTATGAGACGTTTCATGTATCACTGCACAAGTACAGTGTTACGTACACCTCTGCGCGCATGATCAAAACGATGCGCAATATTATTTACCGCTTTGTTTCGGATTTTGAAGTCATTATACCGTTACATTCGTGACTCCTCAAATGCTAGACGGAATTATTATATCTCAGATCCATACACCCCTCATGCTTATATTCCATTTCAATATACCCCGATGCACTTCAAATATAAACAGAACAGGCCGGGATGACACATTTACCGAAAAAAATTGATAGCAGCAATTTTAGGGTTCTATGACGACGTCCCAATTAAGATGGTCATAAAGTGAATAAATATAGCAATTCCCCTCGACGACACCTAGTTACATATTCGCCCGTCCAGCATTAGAGTCCCAGAAACCTAAGCAATCACTCGTCTTAAAGATATAATGCATTTGCATATATCCCTATAATGAACGTGCCGTGTAAGACATGCACATAACGTGCTCGCTAAGCTTATATCGACGTTATCTGCACTTCGGGAAAGCAAGCGACATTCGGTCATTCAGAGGATTTAATGAACGAACATATAGGAGGAAAACTTGTATGAGAAATACAACATACACAAGAGAAAAACGTGAAATACAGGTTCGAAGATGTTGCACATAGGTATAAAAATCGCGCGACTGAAGGAAATGAAATGTAGAAAAGTTCACTAGCGGGAAAGACAGGTACGCATGGAATATATAATAATCGAAACGATTGGCTCGCAACTACAACACAACGCAACCCAGTATTATAATTCCGTTTCAATCACATACATCCTAGTTCCTTTCCGATAATTATTCTCCCGAGTCTTTTGATTGAGGACTTCTTTGGCGTGGGATGACGGAAACCAGCCCCTGGTCCGGTCAACCAGCCGTTCGCCGTAGTACCAGCCGTCGCTCGTCGACTGCATGACGAAAAGCGTGTCGGCTGGCTGCAACGTGATCAGGTCCGGTTCGTTTGATCGAAACGGACGAACGATGCGAACTTGTACGCAGCTTGGGCAGATCGGTTCTTCTTTCTGTATGGCAGATCGCAACGAGGTGACCCATCTGGCGCAAGAGCTCGGCGTGTCCGTCTGAAATCGTAGCATGACGCGCTCGCCGTCCTGTGAGAACAAGACACGGATATTTAGAAATTCAAATTTGAGGGGTGTTGCGAGTGTGCGATTTATTTTCACGCTCGGTATGAGAACCACGAACAATTAATAAGTTCGCAAACGGACCTGGGTTGGTGCAAAAAATAACATGTTAAGAAACCTGATTTTTCTCCATGATTAATTGAAATGAATTTTCTTCCTCTGGTCCGAATACCTTCATTTTGTGGCGATAACAGAATTCGGATACAGTGTACTTGTCTTCGCTAGAATTGAAATCACAGGTATTGTCACGTTACACAAAAGAGAATTCGTGAATATTACCTCTTCTTTTTCGTCAATATAATAACATCGTTGAAAAGGAATGCGTGGTATTCTTGCTTTGTTAGTTTTTTGAACCCCAACATCGTATCGTCTATTAGTCGAGTTAGCGGGCCTTTTTTCAGCAGATACCGCGATTGCGACACAAGCGCGAATGACTGCACGTAATATGAGCTGTGAGATCAACAATATAAGCGTGAATGGCAAACTTACTCTGGTTTTGAAGTCTAGTTGGCCCTGTAACATGATCATATCCTCCATTCGTTGTAGTGACTTGGCTCGATCGTTGCAATCCTGAATGAAAATTCGGTTATCGTCATTCCAAAGCGCTGGGACGAGACTGTAATGTATATGCTATGCACATGCAGTGCAGTGAGTCGCCAACATCTGACATCTGGGATAATGTGACATGCATATTTATTCTGAAGATTTAATTGACAGATCGCGAAATCTACGGTATATAAACGAACGCGGTGATAACGATTTGATTGCCAATTTTTCCCGGTGCCCAAATTCAGCACGAAACGAGCATGCAACTTGCCAATTTCAAAAATTATTTGCCCGAAAGTTTGCTCGGAATATACAGCTTACCGTTTATGAATCTTTAGCGACTCTCTGCCGTGAGCTTTGCCCGTAATCTCACAATAGCAATAATGAAACACACCACATGTAGGAAGTCAGCGAATTGAGTTTAGTCAACCAATCAATTATTTACATCAACGAAATTGATATAAAGAATGGATCTATGTCTAATGTAAAAAATCTCAGGCGTAGGGCCTACGGGATCTATCATGATTTGATATCCTTATTGGATACCCGATTCGGGTGTTGGCCGAGATAATATCCGGAGCAAGTATAGAAACCGGCGCTTCACTCCTAAGAATACATCTGTCAGGTCTAGCCGAGTCCTCGTTCAAATTGTTGGCAAAGCTATGGAAGATATTGATTTTGTGGAATTAATATAGCATTTCATTATTCCAATTAGTACATTAGGTGATGTGAAAAAGTCAGCATGTATACTTCAGCATTGTGGCATAATGTGGGCAAGTCGTCGCTAGTTCATTATCATGTACATTAATATATTACTTTACGGAAATGTAGGGTTGGAAATGAAAATATGACGTCACGTGGCGTCATAGGTCCACGTTCTCGTTCACACAGAACCTTTGAGGGTTCGCACCATCCCTAATAACGACATAGTGGCGTCGTGATGTCATTGTAGCGCCATAAATATGCGCCAGTCGCACCATTAAGAATTCAATATCTTCAGAACCAAAGTCCCATTTAACAATCGCTCACGCGTTGTTCTGTTCAATCAAACAATTTGGCACGAGACCGGCGCGAAGACTCTACACCTCGCAGTCTCTACACTTAGCGCCATTCCTGTTTAAAATGATAAATATTAAAGAAGCGCAGGATAAGTATTAGAACCGAAGACCTTGGCAATTGATATCTGTCAATTGGAACAGGCGCAAAACCGTCTCGAGGGCAGAATACCATAATCGTCAAGTAGCTGAAGGAGCAACCAAGGTAATTGTTTTTTCAGAACAAGGCATAACAAACGGCTACTAGGAAACTAGAGTGTTTTACAATGCAATGCCAGGGGATTTGTAAGTTGCATCCAATATCAGCAATATACCTACTATATAGAGCTGCGTCGCTAAGCCATTTCAAGTTCCAAATGAAAAATATCGGTACCCTAATTCTGACCAAGAAAGCACGTAGGAACGAAGACAAATTAGTCAAATTCTACCCAATCGCAATTACCTTCACTAGCCTTTTCGTGTTTTTCAAGGCCAAGAGAGCAGAGGAATGAGCGTCGGTACCCGGTTCGCACTTCTGACATATCATCTACAAAATAACACGCAATTACTTCTCGTTAATAATATAAAATATTTTATATTTGCTAACATGCAACACACGGAGGTTGCGATCGATATAGCAATAATTACAAATTGAGTCGGGTCTAGTCGAGAAGTCAACAGTATAGTTTACGATGGAACATTAATCAACGATTACATCACTGGTATACATTTTAACTACAATACACAGCTTGAAAATGCTGCAATACAGAAAGGCTGGGTTTAAGTTTGAGAATTGTAGATAACACACTTACATCAACCAACAGTGGAAATCTCGTCACGCGTTGCATAGGGAGTAAGAGAAACGAATGTAGGGGCAACCCCATAATGCTAGGTGTGGTTTCGACATTTTTCAAGGCCGCAGCAAACTGAGAATTCTCGGTTGAAAGTCGCTGCAAATAAAAGAAATCACGTTGACACATTTTCTTCGCGAAACATGATCATTCCGCAACTCGTCTTTTCTAGATTGTTTCACGTTGACAGCTCAAAAACCATTGAACGTGTTATACTATCACCCAAATCCATGATATATTGAAGGACTGGCGCGGTTTGTATTCGTGTCATGTAATGGGGATAAATTTAAAGGTGAGTAATGAATATTGAACTTGCAAATTTGTAGGTGGTGGACGTATTGGAAATCAAGTCGCACATTAGACATTATGCATAGTTCAGGCCTTCTCTGCCCAACTTCACAACGGATATAAAATTGGATTTGTGAGAATATTGAACTTGCATGTCGCGATAATTATTAAAATGTTTCACCAGGTTCACTGGAATTGCAATATTATTGACATGGTAAATTTCGGGGATGCTCATTGCTCAATGCTTAATGAAGCTGAACCAAAGGTAGGGTATATACCTAGCTGCCAATTGACATTACCGTGCAGTATCGTGTCTGCAACGACGATCAACAATAATGATTGCAAACGCAATCACTAAATCATTGAAATGTGACGGAATAGATAGCGCACGCGAAAGCCGTTGGGTCTATTCTGAGAAATTCACACGCGGATCGAATTGTCTCATTTCTTTGTCACTGCCACAATCACTAGCGAACCCATTCGAGGACATTCACCTTCGCGCAAAAATATATTACAAAGATGTTTTTTTCTATTCGATTTTTGTTTCTTTTATACAGTGTATGATACAATATGGTATGACAAGAAACGGAAAATCGAAACTAGCATTAGTAGATTTTCTTTTATATAGTGACGCAAATCACAAATAATTAGGTGTATTTATATGATTACTGGACTACCCCACTACTATAATAACACAAAGGGATAGATATGCTTCACTGACATATCGGCCTACCCTTCCGACTCAGTAAGGATGAAATTGTCAAGTCAATTGACGTTGTCATGAAATAATGGGATGTGTACAAATGAAACATTACAATTCCAACTCTAACCTGGAACGCTCTTTGTTGGAACACTTCGTTGGCGCAATATGTAATATATGGATTGAAATTTCCTTTGCTTATGTGACCGTGCACAATGTCGCATACGTCTTTGACTGCGTCCGCACAACTGCGATATCTGTTCTGCAAAAAATCAAATATCATCTCACAATGCTATACAATCATTGTCAATAGTGTATGGAAGCATGCAAGCTAAATTAAATACATATCGCTTAATAAGATGCGTTTATGTTCTGTTTCACAACTTTTAGAGATAGTTCGTTATAATACGATGCATATCGCAAGTTTTGAACAGTTATGACACGACCATGTACTTTTATTTGTCAAGCATCACAAAATCTTTGCAACCTTCAGACCAGCAGCGCATACTATAGTCGCAGCTGTTGAGTCATACCCCTCAAATGCGGAAAATATTATCGCAATCGCAACTTTGTACGTGCCCTACGTAAAATCCAGTGAAGCACTATCTTGAAATCTCGACGACTTTGTTATGGCGAATCCGGAAGTCTCTTTTCATAGACATGCTATCAGATGGAATTAAATGTTAACTGCTCCGTTTCTAATTATAATTAGACATCTGAATAGGATATAACGGCACACCAGCGGACGGTGTTTCAACCAACGTAAAAATCGACAAAGTCTTTCTCGATGCATACCTCCAGATCTCTCAAAAACTCTTCACTGCAAACTTTGATTTCGTTCAAATTGCTAAAGAGATGATGACGGTCAGTGGTGGACGTTGTATTTTTGAGTTCCTCCGACGAATAGAAGACGTCAACGAGTACATTTAGGCTTCGGAGGTACGACTGCTCAGAAGTGAAAAGCTCATACATGGCCTAAAACATAATTCGTGAGATTAATATCTACAGTACTTGAATTATAGTGGAAGAAGTAAATGAGACTGAACAAGTAATTATCGATGACCACAAAGAAAAAGTGAATATTATAAATCACAATAACTGCGATTGATAGTTGTTGATAAGATGATCAACCTCGTCGAGCATTTGAATAATAAATTGATGTTGCCATATCTGTGCCGCCCACCCCTCACACATACACAAAATATGATAGAGCAGTAAGGATGCAGACGATAACGTGGGGTCACTGATCCAAATGAGATGTAATAATCCCACATGACGAAACAATCCATAGTCGAGTAGGACTGTGGACGAATATATACTTCAAATCACAACTTCAATCGCATCACATCTTACGCAACACAAAATGATTAGGTGGCAATTCATCCTCCATGAATGTCAGCTGAGGAGGGATATGGGTCGTATATGCAGGTTTGAATATGAAGATTAGTGTTCTGTAAGCCAAGAATTTTCGAAAGGTTTGGGAACATAACAAATAATCAAGGTACAACCACAACCGTACTCTCCAGTCTCTATCCACTATCACTCCATCGTAATTTACCTCTTGTCTTTTCTTTTCTCCGGGCAATATGGTAGCCAATACACCACTATTCCGTACTCCCGGTAAGTTACTCCAGAGTGACAATCCATCATAGTTATCAGCTTCTTCTCCGCTGGACTTGCCGTCTGTTTTCAATAGATTTACGATCACTATATAACTATATATATTGCCGCTGTCACGTCGTAATTTCGAGGCAACTAACTTGTATTGCTTTCATCCTCTTCTTCCATTCCGTCACCAAGAGCCTTTTCGGTGAGGTGTTGATACAGCAAGGCTCGTTTGCGAGTGGATGGGTCGTCTTGTCTCTAGTGACAATTACATTTGCTAGCGCCACAAGCTACTAAATGCTCAATGCGACATGAAAACGTACCTTTCGCACGGCTAATCGTCTTCTGCTGTTTCCCGCAGTGTCTGGATTACTGACGGCTCTGTAGTAGGACTGATTTCTAATTCTCCTCGGTGACAGCGTGTTCTCATTTCTCACTTCACTACAAAAGAATTGATGGGGATATTAACACTTCGAAAGTATTCCGAGATCAAAAACGAACTCCTCATAGGTGATAACATACACTGCTTCTACCCTCGCCGTACTAAACGCATATTGGCGATATGAATATACAGAGATAGATACCGACTAATAACAGATATCAAACAAAGAATTCATATGGATCAACATGAGCAGACGGCTTTCTAAATCAGCGCTATTTGTTCGTCTCTGAAAACCTAAAAGCATCGATCCTTCCACGCTTCCTTTGTAAGTTCTGGGCTTGGACCAAGAAACGTATAAACAACAATATCGCATTGAAATTAAAGCTTGCCTCAACGCTTTACAAAAGTTTACGTCTTGAGCCATCCGTTACGAGTAGGCCTACTCAATTACTGATGTAACGTGGAAGAGCGTCTCTGATATTGCCTAGCCTCGGGAAATCATTTGTTTTGATAACGCGAGTAAATTCAGAAATTATAACGCCGTCATATCGGAAATGGTTCTGCGCTCTATTAACCTTAATTTGTTACGAAGAAATATCATGCTTCAAAATATAGATTATGCTGATCCCCATACTTAGGCCAGGTTGAACGGAACAGACACGTTTCGTAGGGTAGCATATAATCATAGCGGCATCATGTCAAGGATTCTTTCGTGAAAATATCCCAGTGATCAAACAAATTAAAAATTTGATGGCGGTATAGCTAGAGTAGATATTTTGGTGTAGTCCCGTTTCCCGTTTCACGTATTGTGAAGTCTCGAAGGAGCTCGTGATCTACCAAAAAAGCATTGCGAACTCTCGGTGATGGCTACGGAACCGACGTAATGATCAGCCCACCTTCTATAGCAGGGGTCACCAACACGCGGCCCGCGGGATGGTGATGGGATGTCAAGAAATAACAGCATGCAACAAAGGGAACTAAAATTAGGGATGGTGTGAACGCGAGGTTCACGTTCGCGTTCTGTGTGTGAACCTCGCAAATTTAGAGGTTCACGTTCACAAACGAACCTTGGTAGGTTCTGCACTGTGAACATTTTCCATATATTACAATTTTAACTTCATTATTACATCTTAGGTTGAAATTTATTGCATTTCAACTGTGGGTCACTATATGCACGGCGCTGCCAGCATAAAAAATCAACACTAAACGAGCATGTGCCATGACAATCTTAAAAATATTACTTGCTTTGTTAGAAAAGTTTGCTCGAATATTTAGTGACTCTCTGCTGTGATCTAGACCCGCAATCACACCATATAGGTATTCAGCGAATGATGCTTATTCAGCCCACTGTTAGGTATAATAGGTAATAGGTATAGGTATTCAGCGAATGATGCTTATTCTGCCCACCGTTAAAATTGATATCGCTATAGTTTGTATGATGTAAAAAATCAAGCAGCCGCACACGGGGACAATCTTCATTGCATATGCTTTTTATACCATAAAAACCAAATCCGTGAGATTAGGGTGTTGGCTACTGCTGTATAACTTGTTAATGGGGTATCATCGGTAGCAAGTATAGAAACCCGTTTACAGTCTGCTCAATATCAGGAAGTGGCAAAACTCAGACGCCGAATATACATTGTCCGGTCTGGCCTAGACCCGTTAAGGTGTAAACTTATATTCCCTTGCAATTCCCGTTGAAATTGTTGGCAAAGCGACGGAATATATTGCTTTTATGTGATTATGATATCATTTGATTGCCCCAGTTGATACATTTGGCGACGTTTGAAACGTCAATATATACTTCAGCGAAGTGGCATTATATGGCCCGAGTCGTCGCTAGGTATCGTGTATGTTAATATACGCTCTCACTTCACTGAAATGTAGGGTTGGAATTAGCAATATGACGTCACGTGACGTCATGAGGTTCACGTTCGCGTTCACACAGAACCTTTCAAAAAGGTTCGCGTTCACACGAACCTGAACCTTTCAGAGGTTCACACCGTCCCTAGAACTAATAACAATTGGTTCAACCAAAGATGCAGCACAGCATTCATAATAACTTCCCTAAATTTTCGAAGACACCCCATGCATCAACTCTACCGCTGAATTGGATCACATGGGCTGACAGAGGATAAATATTTGATAGTAATATGTGAAACTTGTATTAACGACGAAATTCACTCAAGAATATGAAAAAAAATTCGCGCCTTGCGCGACTAGCCAACGAATACCTGCTTGTTCATAACATGATTACTCAGAATTTTGGTGCGCAAAGTAAGTCGATATCAGTGAATTGATTAGTCCGGAGTTCACCGGCAATGGAAAATAGACATTGACAGTTTAACGTGGGTATTTGGCCCACAGTTAGTTCATTACGACTATGCACTAGAATGCGGCCGTAGCGAACATAAGTAATCGAAATACGGCCGTCAATAGAATAAAAAGTTGGCCACACCTGCTTTAGTTGCTGAAAATTGTTGTCAGGTATTGTGCGCAGCTCACAGTTCACAATAGAATGAAAGTGATGATCGTGATTTTTGTTGTAGGCTATTTGTATTCTTCAATAAAATAATATTTCTTTTGCGGTTACTATGCCCGTCGCACATGTTAGAGAGAACAGCGTTGTACTGACGTAGAGTTATCAAAACGTGGTTGTTAAACTATGTGTTTCCTATTTCATCTCGATATTGAAGTCATGCGGCCCGCGGCCTCTACAAATTTTGAAAAGTGGCCCGCGACCCGTTTTGCGTTGGCGCACCCTGTTCTATAGGCTTTTCAACAGCGTGTGCAATGTGCATTATGTGTAGCCGTTTTAGAAAGGGAACCAGATATAATAACGCGGCGAGACAATGGGTTGCACAAGGCTTTCCTGAACTTGCAAGGCCTACGTTGATGGCAAGTCTTACCAAGATAAATCTATATCTGACATACCAATTATAGGGTTGCATTTTATACAAAAATCAATTTATAACAAACATGTGTAAAACATGACCCTTGTTTAAAGTATCTTTTTATTTTTAGTTCTTTTAGCCATTATGTCGTGAATCTTTAATTGTGACGTCACAATCGACTAGTATTGACAATTGAAAATATAGTGTAAATATGGCTCAGTCGACGAAAAGGGCTTCTGACATAAACAAACCAAAATATCAATAACCAGAGCTACTGTGTTGTGCAGAATTTTTACGGTCGGCGGTCTTCATCATCAGAACACCCATTCGTACCAATGATCTGTTGATCCGACGACGATTTCGAGGGTTCCAGCCACCCCGCAGCGTATACGTTGACTATATTATGGTGTGCAAATCGCCCGTAGGCTTATGCCATACATGTTTTTTCGAAAGTGTTTCGACAATTATGGCATAATTATACAACTTTTGAAAAAAAAGTTTTTTATCAACGGCATTTCTTTAAAACACTGTATAAGACATATATTAAACAAAGTGTTTTAAACACCGTTTGTTGTAAATGCAACCCTAATACCAACCGTGAATAGCAGGGTTGAAGAATCGATTTTGTCAACAACAAAAAAAAAACAGCCATGTGCGGTGCACACAGGACCGTAACGGCACTTCGTCAGGCCCCCAAAAAACGTTGGTCTTGAGCCCCCCTCAGGGTGATATACCTCTCTCTGCTCACGTAATTAGATTTACCGGTAGAGCTGATCGAGTGAGGTGTGTTGGAAAATGTAGAACACCTAAATAATAGCTAAACATCTTCGAGTGTACCCGTCGGTATAATGACTTCGTTACAAGATGCTATTTCGTGACCTTCTATCTGCTATTTCAAAAGATATTGAAATCCCCCAAACGTACTAAACTAAAAGACGTCCACGATTTCAAATTTGTATTTCTTTATTGGCAAATAATGTTCCCTCGAGATGGCATTTGTCTTGTGGGGCTCAGATCGCGAGGACAGCGACATTCAGCGCCATCCATTTGGGCGCCTATGGACAATTAAACATATCTATATATAATATATATCGAAGTTTTCTGTTAGCACTAGGGTAGTCCTTTTTGGCCAAGGTATTCTCGCTGCAGATCGTTCTGGCATACTTCTCGGAGTCGCATTATGCTACATGGCCTGTAACTTCATATGTATTGGTACCTCGCGGCGCGGTAATGACCGGCGCCGAAGTGGCCATTTCTATAAATCATACGTATATTTTTGTTGGGAGAAGGGTACCCAATAATCAAGATACTTGACAATATTAAATCGCGCGCAGCGCGAACATTTATTTGAAAAAGTTGCATAAATTTCCAAAAGAATATTCTATGATTTACGAAATAATTTTGGGCTTCCTTCGAGCTCGGCCTCCCAATTGGAGGGTTTGGGGTGCGGCAGTTACGGTCCTGACTGCACTTTGCACATGCAGTCAGCAGATGCATATTTTTGTATACATAGAACTACTTGTAGCCTACAAGAGCTTAGTTCAAACGTGCCCGGCTAAGCAAAATTAGAACCTAATTTCGCGGGTCCTTCACGATTCAAAGTTAGCATCTCTTCGCGACCTGCAAATTTTTTCTGTGGGCGCCAGGACTTCTCGCTCAAATGTTATATTAACGACCAAATCATAATTATTATCACCAATTGACACAACCATATCCATATCCATATCCGTATCCAAATCATACAAAATAGGCTAATGTCTGATATTGCGCATTGACGCATATCACAAGAGGACGCCAGGAGTGAGCTAAATCCGAATGCAAAACCATTCAGTAATATCCCTGACTTTGAATACTATCATTGAAATTGTAGGCGATCACCTACTTTGAATACAATTATTAAAATTGTTGGAGGTGTGCTTTGTTTTAAACGACCCTGCCAAGCTCGTATATTGGCGTCAAGTGCAACAGACCGTAGAGAATGTCAAACTTCGGGTGATTTATGATTTTTATAAATTACTGTAGTTAACAGGAGTGACTGATCGAGAAAATGAGAGACTGTCATATCGATCAAATGCCATGGCACGTCATCCTGATCAAAGTGCCTACTCTTGCATGTGCAAATGTGTAACCATGAAGCTTATTGCGTGACTGTTAGCTGGTAGATTTTTTGGCATTGTATGCTTCAGTTCTATTTGTGTCTATGTGTAGGCAGACAACTCAGACGACAGGTTCGATATGAGACTGTACAGAGAGAATATTTTATCAAAACAGTGCCGCCATTTCAGCAAACAGTCAACAGCGCTGCTCCGTAATATATGTGTACCCGTACTCGCACAGTATGGAGGAATTTCGTCTACTTCTGTATTGTTGTCCAATATGCTTTGGCGGTCACCGTCGTTTGCCGCAAAAACAAATCACGATGCGTTGTGCAGCGGACCACCCACTGCTATTTTGTAGCGTTCCCATTTGGATTATGAAGTACTGACGACCGTATTCGCCGCAAGTTGACGAAGAATGTCGTTTGGTTTCTAGTCGCAGAAGTCCTAGCCTACTCGTAAGTTACGTAACTGCTATCGTAGAATCTCCTATGAAACACAAGTCGCGGAAACTTGATCATAAGTCGATTTGCATCGCCGCAAAGTTTAAATGAATACGTGCCAAGCGTCACAATTCGTAATTCGATGATAATTGTGGTAACTTCCACGCAGATTAACACAGAAGTACTTCAAGTGCTGGCGTTAGAAGGAGAAATTGGTATTGCAACGTGAAGACAAATCGGATTTGAATGAAGAAAGTTGAATTCGAGAAAATCAGTGTCCTGTCACTTAAGAGTACCAATTTCTCCTTAGCCAATACCAAATCCCCGATAAAGAGAATGCTTTGTTTCTATAAAGAACTCCGAGGTATCTAAAATAGCGTTTACCGATGACAACTTATATTTGGGTCGGGAGTTCGAAGTATTTTACCGAAAAAACAAAATTTCTTCCTCGTCAAAGGCTCATTGGTGGATGACGGAATCCAGGCAAATTATAGTGGATTACCCGGGGCCTACGATACTTACCCGTTACCAGTTGGGGAGTTTGGGGTGACGTAACATCATGCATATGTGGCTAATGGCTGGCGATGTTATCCGTAGAATATCCGTTTGCAAATCGATGCATTGGAAAATTACGACCGTAAACATATCCGATTATAATTATCCAACCAAGTATGCACTCAATCGCAACATGATTGTTCCTTTTCGAAATTATGTTCAGAATTAGGCGAATGATACATGCCTAGGCGAAGCGCACGCTAGAGTCCGCCACCCTAGATTACTCTCATGACGGATATTCAAGCGCGAATAGTATATTATCTAGCACAGTGGTTCCCAAAGGGGACGATGTGGTTACCAAAGGGGACGATATCGTCCCCGGTGAATGTTTTGACAGGCAGGGAGCGAAGCTAACGAATGGATCGGTTGTGGGGCGAAAATGTTAGAATCTTCAATTAATTTTATTGATAGACTCAATGCTTGACTCGTTCTAGCTTCGGAAAGGCGAAAACGAAGTTTGGGAACCACTGATCTAGCACAGTTCGTAGAACATAATATAATGGTCAAATAGTGAAACGCCTATATTCTTGTTGTAAGTCATCGGAGTCGAATAGCACACCACAGACAAATTCTAAAACCTAGGTCAATTTACAAAAGCCAGGAAGTCTGCAAAATATTGGTAGTCCTAATTGAATACGTCGTCGCCCAAAGTTCTATATTGTAAGGAAGCTGGGGTAATAGTTGTATGTAACTACTTATCGTACCTATTGTTGTTATAGGCCCTACCCTATTTATATTATGTTTACTATCGACAACATACCTTTCCGGAACCCGCATCCCCCCTCTAAATACGTTGTCATCACGGTGATTATTCGTTCCATTGTTATGATCGGCAAAATTAATATCCCCCATTTCCACTTGGCCTCAGTCGCGAGTACAATATTTCATTAACAAATATATTCAAGTTATTCTGAAATTGCAAATTCGGTCATCCCTGATTACGAACCGCGACAAGTACCTCTTTTCCTGTCAAGACAAACATAACAATTTCGAATACACTCGACATAACGCCCTGAACACTTGAATACGCACGAGACCAGGCTAAATATTTACCGACTATGGAGGGATTGTTTTCAATACGCCTGACGGAAAGTTTCTCCCCGCGCCTTTTCTGTCCATGAACGTGATGGATAGTGAGGCAGCGAAGCATACGTAAGCTACACACACCCGGCTGGATTTTCCACAAAAGCCAAAGGCCACTCGCGTGTATACAGATGTGGGCTTGAAGGCATATCTGACTGAACTTAAGCGTGGAGTGTCGCTTTAGCTAATATTTAACCAGTATTGCTAAACGTAAGATCTGCCTCCAATAGCATGGCCGCCAAAAACGCTAGCTTTGCTTTCTTATGAAATTGCAGCTTGCAATATCATTAAATCACTATTTTGATTCCTGTCCAGCTTGTGGGTCGCATCAAAAACGCTGCGAAACAAATGAATTACGCATCGCTTCCTCAATCCCTTTCACCTCATTTCCTCATACGAGGCGAGCGTGATGCATCGCGGCGACGGTAACACAAGGTACTGCTCGAATGACCGATTGTGTTGATTCTAATCCTGGAAACTATTTACGACAGACATCGTCTCACCAATCTCGGAGTGCAGAGCTGCTCAAATCGTACTTCCAGATAGTAGTGGAAATCTACCGGATGTTATTTTCGTTCTGAATTGGGTTGACTTGTGCGCGTAAGGATGGAATGCATATGCCGACTAAATCGAACAACATTTGAAAGACAGCGCTGTGTGGAATATAACGACATCTTCTACCAGTTTATGCGACGTTTTCATGAACTTCCCGCATTTGTATGTGAGATATGCCGTAATCTGGTGCATGGCCTGGCCATGTCTGGTGTTAGATTGGGTCAAATGTAACTATCAAAGTATGATCGCATGAAGACATAGCCGCCTGTGAAAATGCGATTTGTCGCGCATTCTTTCATGCGTCTTGTATATTGGAATACAACGTCTTATCACTATTCTATGTAGCAGCAGGATTATCAGTTATCGCCATTATAATAAGTCACGCGTGATCGGTGCAGCAAGATCTTTACCACGATCTCACGGCTCTCAATTTCAAACTGAATATTGAAGAACCATGATTTCAAATTTAAAAAAACGCGCGTATTATCAAATAAAGCGATTCGGGCAATAACGCCGTAATCAAAGCTGGACGGAATTTTAAGTTTGCTATATTCTACTCGGCCTCTTTTCTCACATTATCGCACGGTTTCCATCAGTACGACAGAAAGGTAATACCAGATGGTGGTATAGAATAGGAACGTCAACAAGTTTCGTTCATTGACCTGTACGATATTCGTGCATCCATGATGGTTTTGATTCGCGTCGGACAGAAACGAGTGCCAATTGCCGGTCATTCTTTACACATGCGTTTTGCTTTCTTTTTTATGCTATGATCTGTCTGCATGAACTCAGATTTGTCTGCTCTCGGGAACGTAACAGGGACTGTTTCGGTCAATCAGGTTTATTAATATTTTCATCGTTTCAAAACATCACAAGACTGCGATACAATGAAAAGATAGGAAGGTGTCGAAACAACTTGGAGTAGCCTTTAAGATCAGACACTCACCTTAGCCTAGGCGAAGTAAATAAGAGGCATACAGACTGAACGAAAAGTAATGCAGATAATATAATACGCAAGCGACAAAATGAGGTGGCATGTGGCGCAGGAATTGAAAATACCTAATTTGCATGAATGGTTTTGTCAACACGGCACAAATCGCACATATGAGTCTGAGGATGAACATGAACAGGGAGCACCAACGAACCGTCGATGAGAATGGTGTGTTAGGCCAGGGATATCTAAAAAACTAGTTCTGTTAAGAAAAGTGTGCGTTCCAATCCAAGTCGCGCGAAGCGAGAAATTTTTTATAGGTAACGAATGAATTCGGTCAATTATAGTGTTAGTTGCATATATTGTGGGTCGTCGCCTCCGTATACCGCTGGGCTCATTTGACCAGGACATGATTAACTGGCGCTTGGACATATCAATATCAAATATTTCAGTGAACATGCGTCTAGGACTTAGTGCAAAGGTTTCATCGCCGACGAGCTTTCTGCGAGTGCAGACGCGAAGTCGCATGTTGGACGACACGTTCTCTTATAATTGCGAACATAGATCGACTCAATCCTGTAAATTAGGCGTATTTTTAATTTTCAGGAAGAAGCACCAATGCTAAATGCAAGAAATCGGTGACAATTAATCGCGCGAAGTGCTAAGAAAAATATAAAGTCAAAATAAATCTGCCACGAAAGATTCTATTTTATTATCATATACGAAGATCTACGAAAAATTTGGATGGCCCCTGGCTACGCCAATACGTCGGAACTGATATTTTAATCATCAAGATCCCAAAGTTCGCGGTGATGGCTAATCAAATTTTCGGTTGGCCTTGCAAGTTTGCAATAAATTACCTGGCTAATTAATTTTTTTAATATTATAACTAATTTCGAGAATTGCCTCGCGGGCCTCTCGAAACCTTCTCGCGGGCCACGGGTTGGCCTACCCTACTTTATTGTGACACGTAAAATAGGGTTACCATATTTTGAGACCCGGAAAAGAGGACACCTTTTACAAGTTAAAAGATATATATTACCGGACGAGTAAACGTGTAATTTACGATTTCTTACGGGAATTATTATCGGTTTGATTAAAATAAAGGTCATTTTTCGAACTCGACTCCCGAAAAACCCACTCCCGCGTGAAATCGGCTGGTGTTGACCTTTTTTTAAATCAATCTTGCCGTCACTGCCGTCGAAATCTATGTTTACCGCATTATTTATTTGTCAGTGTACAATCGCCTCAAAAGGAGGACGAATTGCCAAAAAGGAGGACTTTTTCGATTTCTTGTAAAAGGAGGACATATGGTAACCCAACCCTACGTAAAATCCCTCGACGTATCGTTGCAAAGGTTCACTACTGCGAGGGCTCTACGTCAAACATTTTGATTTGTTTACATTTCGTTCATACAGAAAATGTCCTATCCATACCACTACCACATGCTTGTAGCGTATGTATTTCGGTGATCTTGTACGCGACAGGTCACTTTCCCGTTCAGTGGCAGTCGGGGTATTTCAAGTATGCGTGCCGGTGACCATTTGAATACTAAGTACGATTTCATAGATGAAACGAATTGGAAACTGGTGTTCCGCTACAATGATTATCGTTACGTCACAAGATTTTCCGCTGCCTATGGTATATATTATATACTATATAATATTCCTTACGGACATGACAACGCGATAGAATGATTACCTGGACCGTTAAAATGCACGAAGCTCATCACAGGATTAGCTAATCTTCATTATACATCATACGTAATCAGCAGTCCTTTTGAAAGTTACCATGACGTCTCGTGTCACATAGTGACGCAATACCCCTCACATCTCATTTTAAAGTGAAACTGCGCCCTAACTATGATGTGGTATCAAATTTAAGTTGCAAGTGTGAATAAAGCATTGTATGCAGCAGCCATTTTCGAACTGCGAATACCAGATTTTAACAAGTTGTACCATTCCACCCCATCTCGATGGTATCGAGGTCACTGTTACGTTGTTTTTGTTTTGATTGATACGTTTCGCCATCGTCATTACCAATTTCTAATGAGGTTGCAGTTGTTTTGTATTCATGCTGTTTCGACTACTATGCTCATGCTCATTGCCACCAGGTCGCCATTAGTCCTGGTTATTATTTCTGCCGACTATTATACCACGGCCCACTCGCATACGCCTAAACCCTTGTCAAACTTTCCGGCACCCATTTCTTCACTGTCGCACTTTCCCAACACGATCAATCAGCCAGGTTTAGATGGAATTTTAGATAGTTGTCAGCGATCTATATTATACATCTCACAGCACACGGGTGTCGTCATATCGCAATTGTAAAAAAAGTAAATATCATTCTCATATACACTGTACAACTTCGCGCGAACTTTTATCGGATCGTCTGCACGTCCCAGAACGAAGGCGGCGGTGTCTGCGGATATTCTCTCGTAACGGTGCGGTCCGACTTCATGCCCTCGCAGTCGTCTGCCCACGCTTCCGGGACCGGCAAGACGCGCTTGACGATGTTTTCTTTCTCAGGAAGTATTTTGTGTCTGGGCTTCAAGATGCAGTGGTAGTATCCGAGCATGATGACGATAGTTACCAGGAGGATGAAGAAAAGGAACCCGCCCACGGATGAAGCGATTATTAATGTTAGTCCGGAGTCTCCGTCCGCAACCGGTTTTGGTTCGACGTTAACCGGAGGGTCGGTCGTCGGAGTCACCACTGAAACGGGATTGATCAGGTCAGATTACGACGCATAAAGTGGCGGAGTGAGACCGCTTTTGATTGAGGGGCTTTGGCACTGAGGCGGCCAGAGAGGTGATGAGAAACGAAGTACTTTCACTCTTGCGGAGTACTCAAGAAAGTGCTCCCTACTTCCGCAACTTACTACAGTCGTAATGCTTTTAGACTTATTCCACTTGTACTAGTACAGTTTATTAGTACTAGTAGAGTTCAGTACAAGTACAGTTTATTAGGGCATTTCAGACATTGGACTTTGATAACTAGAAAGTAGTTATGTGATGAGTTTGCATCACTTTTATTATGGTGAAATTGTCATGAAAACAGCGTGAAATGGCCTCTAACTCGATACATTTTCGAAAATTGTTCCTATTTATATTAAAACTTCGTAGTTTCATTATTTCTACTGGTCTCAGTTTATTTTTCGTCATTTCTGAGTCTCGTTGTACTCTTCACGCTCATGGCAGGATTATTAATAGCTCATGCCAGTCAGTTTGATTGATGGGAACCGTTTACTCAATATCAGTGGTTTCCAACCTTTCGTAGTCTCTGACCCCTGTAATAGAATTATCAAGCTTACGGGGCCTCATCATAAGACAGGGGGTCACATTTATGGCAGCTTCGCTATTGTCCCGCTCGATTGAGAGTGATCCATCGTTATTCACGCCAGTTTGGCGATGAATCCGCGTCTGTGCAACAAAGCCACCAGGTGACCTCACACGCGCGTCAAATTATTACGTTTTGATGATCAGTATCTGTGTAATCTACTCTTTATTACAATTAGTTGAGTTTATAAGATCATATAAAAGTTAATCATCTCACCGGTGACCAATTGCTCGTTCGATAACCTCTGCACTTCAATTCGAAACGGCCCGCTCACGGTGATTTCAATGATATTTGACTCCGAAACGTTATTATTACTGGCTTCCGGTTCGCCCTCTTCGTCTTCCGCAGAACGTTTTTGCCTTTGCGAATACGAAATATACTTTAGACCCCTTAGGGTTACGACAGTGACGACGGATACCTGTCGACTAGTATCTCATTTTGGCCGTCTCGTCGCTTCCTCGTTCGAATGCATCCCTTTTGACATCTGGTTTCTTCGCCCACCACGCACAGTACGGCGGAGCACTGGTGACAAATGTCAGAAGTTGTTCAAATGATATATAATTGAGTATACATTTTCTGACAGGCTGAAGTCTCTATACATCTGCGATTTCAGTCTGTGGTTATCATGAGAGGCGGTCAGTACCAAAGTACATGCTGGGCTACTTGCACCATTGTTATAATCCAGTGGCTATGTTTTTGGACTAGTCTCACTTCTACAGAAAGCAGTTATTTATTGTTTACAAAACCTACATTTTGCAATTTGAGTTTGAATCACCTTATGAGTCAAATTGTCATAAGAACTGCGTGAAATAAATCGTGTGTCACGATATCTTATCGGAGATTGCGCGTATTTATAGCATTATCAGTCACTTTGCGCTGGTCGCGCAGATCTATATTTAGATTTCGAAAGTATAGCGACCTCCGATTAAGCTCTGAAGGTATGCTAACGCTCTACCAAATCTCGTTTTTGAGACTACTTACTTGAATATTTTTCAGATTTTCATTTCTTCTTCTATACTGGTGACTGAGTAGAAATTTACGGCGTTACTCATACTTCTTCTTCAACGTTGGTTACTTTGACTACCTCTTGTTATTATTATATTGGACCTTATGAGATTTGAAGTTTTGTTGAAAAGTCTATATTCTATAATTCTTCAATAGCAGAAATTCCAGACCACATTCTGTTTCTGGCTTATCTTTTTTGCCTGACTCTATCAACGTCGCACCTTTTACGAATATCTCCACGCACATTTCACATTTTATGTGAATATTTCTGTATTTTGTAAATGTAATATATTCGGGCCCTTCCAGGCCTTTTGTTATTAAGACTTGATATAAATATTCATCATAAATCATTGGAATTAACGGCTAAAAATACACGATCTACCTGAATGTAGATATTCACAGAGCTGTCCGTGTTGAGATTGTCCTGGAATCGGAACGCTTTCACGCTGTAGCGATCTTCCATCTTATTCGCGGTCGCGTACGCTTGCATCGTGTCGTCTTCGAGGCACCTGTCAAATTTCGATGAAGTGCTATGCATTGAGAGTATCCGTGTGAAATGCTAACTCTGAGTCGTCTCGGTAATTTTACCAACCGGGTGGTTTCAAGCGTAAATTTCGACGGATTCACCATCGAATGTAAATGTAAATGTTTACATTCGACAGATTCACCAACGAATATCGACTAAAAAACAAGTCTAAATATTATCCATACGCAAATGACATGTCATTATGAACTGCGAATCGTAGGATTGCGCATGCATAGCATTCGCACCCATTTTCGATCATCGTGTACGATACTGTGGACGCCGTCGGCGTCGGAGTTGTCATTGCGACGCATTTTTCCGTGAAAACTTCCAAACCGGCGCTCCCGACGGTCCGTATGGCGAAGTAGATATCCGAGTTGACGGTCACTGTGATGGGGTATTCGTACGGAGAATATGCGGCCTGCAAAACACGCTTCACGTTATCTTTGTCACGCCTTTCCTCATGCATTTATATTGTTTGTTCACAATGCTACTAAGAGATAATCGAAGTATAGCGTTGCTATACTTGAGTTATAGGAGTAAAAGTAATGCCATAAAGCTCGACTGAATTACAAGTAGCTCCAATCTACTTCTTTTAACTACTTGCTTGAGTAATTTTCCGATCGTCAATTTCTCCTTCTACTTCAAGCAGTTTCGACATGTCTCCAAAATCTCTACGTATATTTTTAATTGACGAGGAATTTACGGAAATACTGCTACTTTTACTTGAGCAACATCAATGTTTACTTTTGACCACCTCTAATATACAGGCATGTGCGGTGCGCCAATTCACTCTAAAACAAACTGTTAGTTGTAGACCAATTGTCTTGGACGGTGTCGCCAATGACGGTTTTACTAACTAAGTTTCAACTTACCCCGAACTGTTCGTCGTAATAGAAGTCGAAAAAGAACTGAAACGACCCCAACCCCGGCACTTGCACGGAATTCTCTTCCCGGTCTTGCGGTTTGAAGGTTGCGTTCACGTTGGCGTATTTACTGAATGAGCATATCAGCTCCATATTGTAGTAATATCCTCTCGTGATGATAGCAGCGCCGTCACCGCTACCGGCGGTGTTGACCGACTCGTCAACCCACATCCGTACCTTGTTCATGTAATGGATTTCCGTGAAGTCGCTCTGTATGTGTAATGTGAGATCTGCGTTTTGAAATAGTACTGAAGTGATGTGTAAGCATCTACCATTAAGGCTTATTTGCAATCATTCGAGTTTCACGCATTGAAATGATATTTCCCTTGTAATACTAGCCCCGAGAATTATAATTTCGTTTTCTCGTGTATCGTTGAAGCGTTGAAACCTCGATTATTCGAATGTTCGTAGAACACGTAAAAACATGTGGTACGTTAGTGAAAATGATATTTCTGTGTGGTCGTGATCGATTTCTCAGCACTGCGACAAAGCGCAATGAAATACGTGACATAGTTGCTGTTGTGGCTCGCATAAAAGGTACATATTTGAACTTTTATATTATGCGCATGCGGGAATTACTTTCTTGGGTACTTTTGAGACTTTTCAGTTTGCATTTCCACTTGAAGTTGGCTGGGACATGTCTCGGAAATAGCTAATACTGCTTGTAATTGAGTAGAAGTTGATAGTAGCCTATTACTCCTAATACTTAAGTAGCATAATTCATGACCGACTGTGCTATCACTATCGATCAAAAATGAGTCATTGCATTGTGTTGCAAATTAGCATTTCCACAAAATTGGACCTCCGTTTGAGTAGCGCAGTCCTGGTACGTAAATTCTGAGGTATAGTATGTTCCGTTGTTGTCGGCTTTGCAGGGTGCTTCTGAATTGGCTTGTACATAACCGATGGAAATGGCGGTTGCGTCCGTGACAGCACAGTTAGGAAGCTCCAGTGCGAAGCGGTCGGGTAAGCATTGGATATCGATTGCAGCTGAAATGAAACAGAGAAGAGATATATTAAATGACTCTGGTACAAGTCTGCATCGAATTAGTCTTTTAGTAACGTATCCACGACAACAGGGTTATGAGACTGAATTCGTGTAATCGCGTGTAATCGCTAACCAGCAACGTTCGATATTAATTTCGTGTTTCAGCGGAAGGCTAATATCGTTCTCCAATTATTATTCATGTAGACTATATTGCTTTTTTACGGGTAATATTATTAGATAAATTCCGATGACACAATATAAGTCACGAATTCCGACACGGGTAGGCCTATACCAGATAGTCGCCGATGTTACTCAAGTAAACGTAAAAATCTATAGTATTTATACCAAGCTAGAATTAGGATGTTCGACTTATTTTGCAGCAACTAGTGCTAACTGTAAAACGTTATTGCGAACTCTGCAAATACCGCCTTAGAGAAGTCAAATGTCGATAATGGAGGGTCTGTTTACGATGAAGTTCTACTACCGAACGGTTTTTGCATAATTTCACTCATGAAAACGTTACAGATCCATCATTAAACCATTTTTCTTGGAATAAAAATAGTAGGGAATAAGCCTGTTACTTCTAAAACTGAATGTTGCACTGTAAAATCGTAAATATTCATTTGTTTTTGATCTTCGCAACATCAATAAAATCGCTGAACTAACGTATGCAAGTTCTTTTATCCTCAGCAAGCTGCCAACATTCTCTATCGCAGTCGCAGTAGTATGATTGTCCAGCGGTGACGCATTTACCGTCACAACCTCCGTTCTCGATCTCGCAAGGCGACTTATCTGCAAAACACACAGCGTTTTAACGTTACCAGTAATTCATACGGATTATTAGAGATTCATAGGAACCTTATGCATAGACGGTTCAATATTACTACTGATGACAGAGTGATGAGCCGAATGGTTCCTATTGAGAGCTGAGGCATCACGGCTTTGGGCCGCTTTGAGTGAATCAATGAATACATCGTTTACTTACCGCCAACTATGAGAACCATGCAGCGCTGTTCAGACATCTTTCTGGAAACGGTTGAGATTGGTTAACGTAACATCGCATAATGATGATGTGCAGCCTTACTTGAAATCGTCTTTAGCAGTTACACATATTACATGCTCCCCTGCTTGTTCAGAAGTGGGCGTGAATGCCAAGTATGTGCTGTATTGGTTATTGGAATCTGGTCCGGTCAGCGGTCCCTTGGATATTCCTTCCGGTCCGACGGCATTCACCAATGCGATTCTGTATAGGACGTTGAAATGTATCATTCTTATCGTCGTTTGAGGGAATGTTTTTCGCGAGGCTTTTTCGAGAATCAAGCATGCCGGACCTCAATTATGGAACAGGATATCGCCGGCTATCCGACAGTCGTCGAGCATGTCCGCATTCATGTCGAAGTATAAGCAATTTCTTCTAAATGAATACTAGTCAGCCTTAAAGATTTCATGACCAATGCCTCACATATCGATCTCGCCTTCCGTCACATGCCACCTCATTTTGACGCTTGCCTTTTATATTCTCCGCTTTACTTTTCATTCAGTGTGTAAGTGCCAGTGTTGGGATCAAGTCACTACCTTCGAGTCACGAGTCATTTCGAGTCATTGCACATTTTGACTCGAGTCAAGTCAAGTCAATCGATTTTCAAAGGTGACTCGAGTCAAGTCAAATCACTAGATTTTTGGAGGTGACTCGAGTCAAGTCGAGTCAAGTCAAGTCAAGTCACGAGTCAAGTCACAATTCAAGTCAAGTTGCCTTTTCCAAGTATGGGGCATGATAACGTCATTGCATTTTGTTAGCTGTCTGAAATACAGATTGGGTGGTCATTGATTTTGAACCGATGAACGCATATAGAATTACATATACACGTAAGAAGGCGCTGTATCGCTCACATATACGTAGAACTGCTTAACCACAGTTTATAGTTACCAGCAAAAATAGAGAATAGATGCGAATTGATAGGAAGCAATACATTACCCATTTGCAAATCGATATGGTACAATTCGACTCTGCGCCAATGGTTGAGGACAATATAAACTAAGTTCGAATTCAATTTCAATACAACAAGAAGTTTGGCTAAGGTGAAAACAGAGATTAATTACTTTACTATACTAGTTTACGACAACGTAAGCTATAAGCTTCGATCACTTCGTTTGCGATCAATTTATTTGTGAGGGAACAATGGAGGCTCAGTAAAACGCACGATCATTAAATGATTGGTCGCTCTCACGGTTACATCAACGTTTCGCGAACAATCCGAACATATGCAAGATTCAGTGATTTTTATCGACATCGATTTCTTGATGACTTGAAATTGACTCGTGAATTTTGCTCCGAGTCACGAGTCAATCCACATTTCGAATATGCTGAGTCAAGTCACGTCAAGTCATTTTAGCAAAGTGACTCGAGTCAAGTCAAGTCATTCGAAAAAGGTGACTCGAGTCATCCCAACACTGGTAAGTGCATGCCTCTTCTCTACATCGCCTAGGCCCAGGTGGGTGTCTGATTTCAAAGACTACTCCAAGTCGTTTCGACACCTTCCTTTCTTTTCATTGTATCGCAGTTTTGCCGTGTTTTGAAATGATGCAATTATTAATTAAACTGATACTGACTGAATAGGCCTACTGTTAATTTATTCCGGTCGACCGCGCGAAGACGCTGTTGAGTAGATAATTGAGGCGTTGTGCGGTAAAGAAATTGGTTATTGTGAGTCATAACAAAATCACGAAAATACCACTAGCCCAGTGTTGCCATCTTGCCAATTGGCACATTTGGGAGCCAAATTTCTGAATTGTTGCTCATTTTCATGTTGGTTGGCACCGGAATGTTGAGTTTGGCACGTTGGCACTATTTTGGCTCTTTCGACTTTCTTCAACCATCACAATGAATATTTGTTAACAGCATATAAAATCAGTATCAAGTGCTGTTTACTCGTACGCCTAAGGAAGTATTTGATGTTAGAATTCAGAGAAATATGGATTTAAAGTAGGTATATAGGTGTTTTGCGTCCAATGAATCACTGCCTTGCATTGCCGTACATCGAAATATCAAGTCGCGGTCTACTCGCGGGTCACTTTATCTGCTGCCCATATGGCAAAACCAGGTTTCTATTGCTAATTATTAGTGCCATTTAAAGTCATTAAAGTAAAAAAAAATTTTATGCATCAGTAAGTCGTGAAATCAATATTAACGCAAAAACCGCGTCCCTATGGGGTATATTAGGAAAGTTATGAAGTCATGTAAAGTCATATTCTGCTGGTTAGGTCATAAATCAGCTTTTTAAGTTATATAGTCATATTTTTTAGTTATAAAGTCATATCGTTGTGTACTTTAAATAAAAAGTACCGATTTAAGAGGTGCAGCAATTAAGCACTAAGAAATTCAGGTAGTTTGTCGTTGGGGTAGCTTGTTGAATGCTTGTCAATATTATGCCGATAAACTTGCACAAGTGAAAGACATAGTCAACGCATAGGAGTGTGAAGGAGTTATTGTAAAGAGCGTCAAAAATTCAGTCAACGATCCAAAGTTGACTAGTCTGTCAATTTACCTCCACTATTAAAATATTTCAAACTTAATACTTAAAAAGGAATGCTGATCTAAATGCCATTGATTTCGGAAACGATCCGCTTGAGCTAAAAAATTACACTAAGAAGCGATTAGACAAAATCGACGTGAAACAAATTATGGAGCTACAAAGACAAGACATTTCACCAGCGCTTTATGCAAAACTGCAGAAGTGTCAACCCACATCAGCGTATGTGGAGCGCTCATTTTCCGTACTAAAGTCATCTTTATGTCCAAATCGTAACTTCCACACTACATGAAACTGTACTACAACAGTGGTTTAAAATAAAAATGGATTTGTATTACTGTTATGTGGAGTATGTAAAAATACACGGTTTTCACATAAAGTCATATTTTCCGAAAAATAAAGTCATATTATTGACCCTTTAAGGTCATATTAAAATGGCCCTACTAATTATCATTCACCTGTTAGGCTACTAGACATGTTCTGCCGTTCTTGGACACATGAACCCAGGCTCAAAGTAGATCGTTAAGGCATACATATAATTTGTGATGCCAGCGAGCTGATCCATCGGAAATCTTGCCTAGTTTGCCTTTGTGACGCTTCTGTTGTAGACTTTTACGGATTAACTTGACGTGAAACCCTACGCAGAGCAGAATGAATTCCACATATATACACGATAATCGTCTGCAGCCTAATTTAAGCTTGATTGGCTGGAAGCTCATTTCTCTTTATAAACCCTGGTCATTTCGAATACTTACAATAATTTGGCACTTTTTTGGTCAGTTTGGCTCTACAAACAATTTGACTCTCAGAGCCTTCCCGCAGTTGGCAACCCTACACTAGCCGTTCTCAGTTCTTGAGTATACTTTGCTTATTTTGTGAACAACAGGATTACAGTGACGTGCGGTCCAATGAGGCAGGTGAGGCAGTGCCTCACCTGTCGTGTGGGTGAGTAAAAGTGAAAATTATGAAAACCCTCGATGAGTCGATGATATTGGTATTTTACATCGATGTTCATAAATAACTAAATTCGAACATTTTTTTTCACCCAATATCATCAATTTGCATCATTATTGTTGAAAAATACAGCGCGAAAGGAGAGGCGAGGCATAGGTGAGGCACGAGCGGGTCATGCCTCACCTGCGACAATGCAATTCATCATAAATAGCTCGAAATTCATGATAACTGGTATCAATCAAATGCTATAGTCACACTGATTCCGAAAATCCAAATATTAACAGTGTCAGAGCACCAGAACCCCCCAAAATCGCCAAGGAATGTGACAGTCGGCAACATTACAGACAATGCCACCGCGGAAAAACAATAGCCAGGTAAGGCACAAACGAATCTGCCTCATGCTCTATTCGCTAACAGTTGGACATGGACAATCGCAGCACAGTGATACGCGCTATTGATTTCGGAATCCAACATTCTTATTGGAATTATATAGTATAGCGACGGCTAATAGGTAATGCGAAGCAAATACATTCCCTTACTTATGTAGCTATTATGTATTTTCCATCGATATCTACGTTGAATTGTGGTATGTGATAGCTACTTGCATAGGCTGCATTGTCGTTGTTTGCGGCCTTTATGCAGTGTTCGACTGCAATACCTTTATGCTATAACCCTTGATTGTGGTATGCGATAGCTACACTTACATAGCCTGCGTTGTCGTTGTTTGTGGTCAGTGGTGCCACTCCAAGTGTTTTTACACTATATCTAGTGTATTTGACTTGACCTGGTGTCCTAGTGGGTTTTCTTTCGAAATTCGGTAAATCTAGTGTTTTTTTACTGATAAAATTATTGTAAATGAGGATGCTATTTCCATGTGCTTCGAATAATTTATACCGGTACTTGAAGAGATAGAAATTAATATCCGTCTAAACTTGCCCATTCAGCATAATAGCGACCAGTCCTACGTATTGTAGAATGTGGAATTGCAACGGCTATCAAGTGTGCAATCAAAATACTCTCTATACCCGCTGCTGTTGCTGTTCACATTTTGGGTCTCTTTATCAGGTACTTTACGTGCGTGCGTGTTTGTGTGTGTGTGTGTATGTGTGTGTGTGTGCGGGGGGGGGGGGGCTTCGTGCCTCACCAGCCACGAACCTCACCGCACGTCACTGAACAGGACGGTGTATTGAAAAGATATACATTGACTATGGCTTAGTTGCATAGTGGATTCATGATTTGATAACGGAGTGTGGAGTCACCATTGAATCGTTATTGCCAACTGCCACGTAGGCATATTTATCATAAAAAGATTGGCAACTGTAAGATCGTGATGCTAAATCGGAGCTACCACTCGGTTTCTACACGCCCAGCTCTCAGTACTTCGCGGCGCTGACGGCAAGTCACTGGAATAGTCAGTAAGACTCACCCGTTCGTAGATTGAACAGTCAAATCAATAATTGTTTCTTGACCCGAAGTCGCCATCTTGATGAGGCCGTTGGAAAATGTTTCACTGCCCCACATAGGTTTCTGACTGCAAGCACCGGTATCGGTGTAAACTATCAAACAACATAGGCGAAGTGTGAGAGAGAGAGAGATATATGATATTCTTTTTCGCCTGCACCATCGAGATGCTTTGACGACGGAGTTGCGATACGGCCCCATGAGGTCATCTAGTCTGCGCCCCCGGTTTTTTTCTCCTCCATGCTATCCGTGATTGCTGAGCGCCTAGCAGGATAACTGCGGATACCAATTTTCGAGTCTTTAGTATGACCCGGCCGGGGATCGAACCCACGACCTACCGCTCGAGAAGCCGCACGCATAACCATTACACTATCTCGCTCTGTGAAGTATTAACCTCGTGGTTATGCCGCATGTCAGCACTCACCATGTATCAAAAACTGTATTTCGACAGAACTCAACTTCTCGGTTGTATTTTGCAGGGTGTCACCAACAAGAAGGTCCTCTTTTCGCGGGAAATCCTCGAGGATGATGGATATGGCGACGCTGATGTCCCCCGGCCCGCCGGCATTGTAGGACAAACGGCATTTATCACCGTGCTGAGGAGCAAAAGTCATTTTAACCGTAGGGCTTGGCGTGACGGGACCAATATTTTCAGCGACCAACTCGCTCGTACATGATCTTTGTGATCTTTGGTGAAGTAACCGCTGTTAGCCTGGTGTAATTTCACAAAAAAATTGTCAATCCATTTCAATAAAATCGAATCCGTGAAGGTCATCGTGAATCCGATGGTCCCGGTTCAATCATGTCACGTAACGAAGTCTTTAGGATGAGATCGATCGTTTGTTTTAGAATTTCTTGTGGTTAGAAATTAGGCGTTATTTTGTTCTTGTTAAAATTGATACGAAACACTAACATTATCAGGAGAAGTTTAGAATAGTTTAGTCACAGTGTTTAAAAAAATTCGAAATTTCAATCTGAATCAACTGTAACGACGATTGGTTTTCGAATTTCTCGTAGGGGTGGTATGAAATTTGAGCGGGGCATGGATCGGAGCCGGATTGGATATCCGGCCGGATTTTATCATTTTCGGCCGGAGCCGGTTCGGTGCTGGATCTGTAGTTTTTACTAAGAATAGGACAGCCTTGCCCTCTTCTACCCTCGATTCAATAGTTAAAGTGAAACGTTCATGGAAATAAACCACATGCTAACATTGCTAAGTACAAGTTGGCATAATTACTTCAGAAAAGGGTTGGGCTTGATTTTTGAGTTTTTAATTTTCTGTTTTGCATTGTTTCAATCTATATTCAATACGATCCTTTGAGTGGATAATTATTATCGGAGTTTTTCGGAACGGATCACGGTCATTTCTAGAATACGGCCGATAGGAGTCGGACCAGAGCTTTAAAAAACAGGATCGGAGTAGGACCAGAGAATTTGTCGATCCGCTCCGCACCAAGAAATATGTTTATAGTGTGAAAATTAGTGATGGTGGCTACAAGACATGAGCATGAATTCAAAAGATGGTTAATCTCGAATAGACTATTATCTATGACTATATATACATGATCGACTGGCCTGTGATAATTGATCAAGGTCTTCTTCACCACTCACGGCTGTATCCTTGAATTGGCCCCCACCTTGACATTATATCTGGACATGTGATATATGTCTCGATTATTATCTTTTATCAGAGTCAGTAATGAAGTGCTCCTATTTTTTCAGAGTACTCGAGTAGGTTTTTCCTACTAGTACTACTTACTGGTGTGGCTATTTATATTTTGCCTGTTTACTTCCGCTCATACTTAACAGCATAACAGTATATTTGGAGTATGCTTCCAGCACATTTTGGGTGAAATTGTCATACTGGACGAAATATCCCCTGTACGACGGTAACTGAACAAATTGAACATATTTTCGAATTTTGCACCAATTTGTGGTATGTCATTAGACGATTCGCGTTAGTCAAGAAGATGCACCGCGCAACATAAGAGTATAGCCACCTTCGATAGACGACCCCTTGTCCAAATATACTTTCCGAAACTAAACTTATACGTGAGTACTTTACAGATGTTCATCATCTAATTCTACTTGAAGTACTTTCGACATTACTTGAAATTCGTTACTTCCACTTGTACTTCGCTACTAATGATGACTATACTTTGACCATGACCACCACCCTTGTATCTTATACAGGAAGCATGCATATGGCATATTTGTAACAAAGAAAATCTCACGAGGCGGTAATCCTCGTATTTTACCTGCGTCAATTTCAAGTACGGATGTGCAGTGCAGCTTGATTGGGGGCATTCAGCCGTTCGGCAAACTATTATGTCCTTGTCTTCATCGTACAATGGCAGATCTACCGAATTCGGACAGCCTGCTTGAAACCTGTGTATATACTGTAATCATTTCAACGTGATGCAAGACTGACTGTGTAACATTAGACAAGTTTAGACGGAACTACAACGTGCTGCTGGTTGCGTGCCCCCAGAGTGTTTCACGCCTAATCGGTGTAACTGTAAACCGATAATAGGAAAGTGGATTTCTGATGCGCGTGCCGCGATCGTTCAAAGTCATGGTTCATTAAAACCTACACATGCTACGCCTAATTTCGTGTAAATCATCTCGTACAGAACGGTACCTGATCACTGGCGTGGTTGATGTAACCGGAGATCGATTGGGCAGTCCGGTGTCAGACCGGGTCCCGACATTTCCGCTGATGATGACAGACCAGTTTTCGTTATCGTTCGATATGTAGACGAGAGAACTTATCCAACAGCAACCCGACAATCTGTTTTATGCAATACGTAAAGGCTGGGTTATCACTAGGGTGTCATTTAAAACAAATGGGTGTTTAAAACACTTTTAAAACAAAGGCCTTTTTAAAAAAAAAACAAATTTTTTTTTAAGTTGCAAAATTATGCCATAATTGTGTTCATACTTTCCAAAAAACATGTCGCATGTATCTACTGACAACTACCACGCAATATAGCCGACGTATATCGATATAGGATGGTTGGAACCCTCAAAATAGTCGGTTCAACAGCTATAGTACAGATATTTCGTCAAAGGAACTATATTTACCCTATATTTTCAAGTGTCAATGTCACCTATATTTTCAAGTGTCAATGTCAATCCACAATGACGTCACAATTGAATATTCGTGACGACATGGCTTTAAAAAACAAACAAAACAAAAAACAATCAAAAACATGCCTTAAACAAGGGCCTTGTTTTAAACATGTTTGTTTTAAATTGATTTATTTTAAATTCAACAATAGTTATCACCGCAATCAAAACATAACTTCTATTTTAATAATAATTAGGGCAAGTTTTTATTGCAGTTAAATCCGTGGAAAGTTGCATTTATTTTTCACAAAAGTTGCAATAAAAAGTGGCATTTATTTTTTCACAAAAGTTGCATTAAAAGACCCCATTTTGGTCGGTTGACTAAAAAAAGGTCAACTTCCCAGTTCCACTCCTGAAATACAGTTTTCCATCCACATTCTCCATTGGTTGACTAAATAAAAAAAGGTCATCTTTCCGGCTCAGCTCCCGAAATACCCGTTAGAGCGTTACTTCAGTGCTGTTTTACGGTATTTCAGTCGAATTTGGCCGTGTATTTCACCAAAATTCTGAAAAATACAGTGACCGATCTATTTAAATATACTACCAAATATTTCCAGTAAGTTGGTTGCATGAAAAATCGAAAAAGTTGCAAAAGGTTGCATGAAAAAAAATGGACAAAAGTTGCAAAAAGTTGCACTATAAGATTCCTTTAAACAGCATTCTACATAACTTTAGAGTATTTAGGAAGCTGCCGGTAGCTGCAAAAAAAAGTTGCAAAAGTTGCAAAAACTTGCCCTAATTAATAATTATTCATTTCATTACATATTTCTACGTAGACTTATATCGGCTGGCTCCTAGTCAACACCCCGGTAATACCTGTATAAGTCAGCATTAACGCATGTATTCACGTAAATTAACAGATACTGGGTTTGCAATGCCGGGAAATCCAAAACGTTTGCTGGTTTAGAGCAATAACCTTTCGAGAACAATAAAAAAATTCACACCCTTGATCGTCAATTGAATAAAAAACATGAACAAGAGCAATCAGGGTGTTCGTATAAAGAAATATATAGTTTATATTTCCTATACGCGCATGGGTGTGACCAGGGTTTCATTTAAAACAAAAAACAATTTAAAACAAGGTCATTGTTTAAAACATGTTTTCTTTAAAGCCAAGACCTCACAGATATTCAATTGTGACGTCATAGTGGATTGACATTGCCAATTAAAAATATAGGGTAAATATAGCTCCTTTGACGAAATAGGCTTCCGACCCCAGTTATATACGAACCCAAAATATCTTTAACCAGGATTACATCGTCTTGAAGCATCTTTACTGTCGGCGGTCATCATTATCAGAACGTTCATTCCGTACCAATGATCTATATCTACGTACTATAGCTATTAAACCGACTATTTTGAGGGTTCCAACCATTCCATATCGTATACGTCGGTTATATCGGGCTGTAATCGGCCGTATAGGCTCATACAACATGCTTTTTGGGCAGCATTTACACAATTATAGCATAATTATAAAACTTTTTAAAGGCCTTTGTTTAAAACACTGTTTACAACGTGTTTTGAACAGAGTGTTTTAAACAACCATTTGTTTTAAATGCAATCCATAGGTGTGACAGATTTGTGACAATCGGAAAAGATATGACTAAAGCTGTGTTACCGCAGGCCGCACATATACTTTCAAGTTTGCAGATACCCAGCAACACCCTGCTAACGGGTATGGCGAGACTGATCAAATATTCAATGTCGGACTACAAATATCAATTACTAATACCTACCGGTAAATCGCGCAAAACGCAAAGATTTTTTCAGGTTGTTGAAGGTTTTCTCCATTCAAAATAATTCATGAGCAAAGTCAGTATTTTCATATTGTAGTGTTTTTGTCTCTTCTATTGACTCACGTATGCTGAACTTAAACGTGAAGCAACCATGCCATCTGAGCAGCTCAGGAGCAAGTGCACACTAAAGTGAGAGTGTGAATGCTCAATCGGTTGCGCAGCAATGGCCAAATACGCTTGCAGTTTGCGCTGCTCCTCACCTGCTCCTAGACGGCATGGTTGCACCACAATACCAAACTCCGTTACAATGCAACATTCGAGGCTGATTTTGGGGGGTTCCAGGACCTCGAGCAGAATAAAATTTATATTTTCGCAATCAGTAGCTCGGTTATAGCTTTTGATTGATACCCGTTTTATCAAATTCCACTCTCGGCAAGCCGGTCAAAATTCCGTCAAATTGCCTTTAGCCAAATGGAAAGTGTGACGTAGACCAATTTCACTGAGCCGTGAGATTTGCTTGCGTCCACACCATATAGGACACTATGGTTCAACCATTTCAGGTTTAATGCTAGATTTGTCATTTACGGTATTTAGCGAACGCAGAAACTCACGTCCAAATTATTATTGCCGTTATTTAACACTTCGAGTGTCACGAGAACTCAAGATCATTCCGAGTTTAAGAATTCATCATTATCCTCACAAGGCTTGGCGGCACTTAGATTCTTTCCCGCCCCGTAAGGGTTGCGCCCCCAATTCTAGAATCAGAGTGATCCAAACTCACAATGACTTAACGTGGTTGTGATTGACTGCTTCATTTAACTTATAGCCTTCATTTAGTTGGAATTGGAATCAAATAATAGCAAATGTATATGCTTTATCAAGCTGCTGGTCGGATCAGTACCTGTATACTTACTCAATTTCAAAGTCTCCGCTGCCAGTAATGTTAAAATTCGCAACACCAGTTCCAAGTGACCAGTCGTCCTCGACGTCATACTGAGTGCAGACGGCGTCAAACGTTGCGTCTGTGACGTCACATCCAGAATTGCATTGCCAACCGTACGAGTTGTCGTTGTCACCCAGAAGACCGCCGCTAGCAATGTGATCGTCGTCGCAATAAGTGCTGTTCAATTGATTTGAGTTTCTTTTCCATACTATTCGAAAGTCCGCTAGGATCTGTGAAAATTTCGCGACATTTTATACCTCATCTCCATCGTATAAACTTCGATTTCCAAGACCAACACACACCATGTCATATCTCACGGATAATTATTACAATTGCTAAAGTATATACACGCAGCAACTGTGCTCTTTGCCCGAAATAAGAAGTCATTCGAAAAGTGTTCAAGCAAGTAACCATACAAATCAGTTCTCTATTCGAATTCTGGGAATGCAATATTTTTGACAAACGGGCGAAATGTAAATAAAGAAACCGAGGGTGGCATATATGTTTTCTAAATAGTTATAAGGCCCGCAATCTCATGAATATTTGGTAATTCTGATGGCTAGACTTATCATTAAGTTCGATATCGGACTACAAACAACAATCGTGAGTGGTGGTATAGAATTCGCTCCGATGGGCGAATAATTTCGGTAGCAGGATATTGAATAAATTTTGTTTAAAATATTCATGTGTAAAGTATGCATATATTTTATTGATTCAGCTTTTCTCTCAACCGACTTGAGATCAGCTCAAACGCATCATACTATAACAATACTATTACAACTGCAACAACTATATTACAAACCAATTTCGTGGACCGAGCACCATTCAATAATTGGCACTTTTTGCAGTTCTCTGCACTCGGCCGCGGGTCGCATGTTACAAAAGCCTGATTTACTGTGAGCTGAATGTACTTGGGAATCACAAAATGTCTTTTGCTAAGTAAATCAGAAAGTCTATAATATGTCCGTGTCATTTCCAAACCATTTCAAGTTAAGTCTTGTTGTAGCGTGCGTGTCCACCGGGAATTAGGGGAAATTTACCGATAACTTCGTTATAAAACCTTCTTTGAACTACTTTCCACCATCGGTCAAATTGCTCCGTATCGAGTACGAATAGAAATATACAAATTAGCAAATGTGTAGAGACGATATGTGTTTTGTAATCAGAATTAACGGAATGCGAATACTTTATTACTGACCACGACCGACCACTGTCACAATATCAAAACAGAAATATGCAAATTAAAACTGAACTCAGCATTAACTGACATATTTCGAGCTTGAATTACCCTAACACACATTCGTTTCGTTGGCCTCTTGTGCTTTGAATCAGACATTTCACCCGATTTCAAAGGAAACGCTATCGTATCAAAGGAACCAGGTTGTTTCAAGCTTGAATGGATCCTCATTATTTTACCCTCCACATAACTCTCGCTATGGCGAGGGTATTATCTGAAATTTCGCCTTCCTTAATTGGATTATTGCGAACTGTTGATGTTTTGTATGCTGGTGATAAATAAAGATGTCGAGGCTGGTTTACAGTAACAGTGTAACACGGTGCGGGTCAATCATCAGTGGGCTTCATGTATATGTTAACTTGCCGGAAGTCGAAATCATCGTTCAAATTGACGTATTCAAACCTTGTTAACTTTTGCCTGTATAGTTCCTTAAACTAGGAGACTTAAACCTATAAATGTAGGTATAATATATCAATAACAATAATCCCAGCGATGAAATCGTAAGCAAGGTGACTAATGGTGATCCCTCTTTGATAAGGCTCTTGCGTAACATATACGTAACCACAGTAATAGTATCTGAAGTGTAAAATATTTATGTGTGTACACAACACACCAAACAATTGAATTCGCGATAAAGTCCGTAGTTGTTGGAATTGGGGCAATTCGTGGGAGATTACAGAAAAAATAGGAGTGTGTAGAGGCGATGTAATTCACCCGGCAGTGGAAAACAAACGATACCAGTGATCTCACCACTGAGCAATAAGGCGGATACCAACAGACTTAATCATTCCAAAATGACGTTTTGATCTCTTCAAAAGGTTCGGTTTTGGAAGAAACTCTTCCTTAATAGATAAGATGTTAGACAGAGCGGAGAGACAAAAATAAATTAGTAACACATGGTATACATCTCTGAAAGTCTGGGATTGTACAGGAGCATGGCACATGACAATGATGACACAATAATAATTTTTCTTACGCGTATAAGCTGTCACCAACATGTGATACATGATTTGAACTCTATAAATGCAGTATTTATTGCGTTATTTAACGTGAATTATACGTAATATAAAACAATAAATTAAATACATGGTTACGGTTCAAAAATTATGCGTATATTTAGAAGACTTTCAATAATCCCCCGTTCATCGATTGATAAAAGGAAGTAGGCTACTGCTCGTGGCTAATTGGGGCCGCCACGAGCAGTTCACTACCGCCGAAAAGCATGCTACTGGCATAATAATTTTGAGGTAATACGGATAGTATAATCTAATCTTATCTTTCGTACAAAACTAAAACCAGGGCGTCGAACCAATTTTCTATGAGAGCCTTAAATTATTGGGGCTATAGATCCATGTGCATTTATACCCGCTATTAAATTCAGCATTCGAGTCATTCACACACATTTACTTGAGCCCGTATTGTTCGTTACGCCACAGTAATCATTAACTCACTTTAACGAGGTCTAACTGCAGTAATATGATATCCTTACTGAGGGAGGGATTATCAATTTTTACTCTGTATTGTATACGCACCCATCGAGGTTAAGTCCTAATGCATATTGTTTTGTAAATGCGTGTAGCCTATAAATCACATATTTCTATTCTTAGCTCACACGTCCGTTCTAACAATCAATTAGATCGAGCAGGAAAGTGTCACTATTAAACTAAAACGATAAGGTGGCATACGCGGAAATCAATCCCCAAATGGGTACACTGTTACAGCATTAAAACATGTGGCGATATTTCTTTGCCAAGTTTGCCAACTATTTGGGCCTCGAAAGTATCTGCATATTTTATAACACCACGTTATTATGTTTGTTACACATTGTTGGATATGTCAGGTGGGCATCATGACCACGGTATATAGTGCACTCAGATGTTAAATGACAGCTCGTATCGACCGGTCACAGGGTATATCTAGCATGTGCGAAAGCACAATTTTCGCTGAGAAAATTGGCAACGATTCATTAGCCCTGGTGAAAGTCATTTGTGCGAGACAACTGCATGCTAGATAGTCGGCTATACGCAGAGGTGGTTAGTAATGATGTACTTCTACTTTTGAGATGTACTCAAGGTTTTTCCTATACTTGTACTACTTACTCAAGCTTTTTTTGGTATTCGTGGTGTCTCGACACTATGCTTATTTACACCAGGCCAATATTCTGTTGAAATGTAGCACCGCCTACTTTCGTTCTAGGCGTTTGCATGACGCACCATCAGACGGATCACATGGCGAGGTGGAACCTAGATAAACCTCCTATATCAGTGATTCTCAACCCTTTGACCTCACGGACAGGTAAAATTTTAAAACAAATCTCGCGGACCGGTGAACCTTCAAAAACTAAAATTCACCATAAATTGAACGCGAACGTGAACATCATGACATCACGTGACGTCATATTGCTAATTCCAACGCTACATTTCAGTGAAAAACCTTTATTAATGTACACTGTACAGTACTACACGATATCTAGCGACGACTCGGGCCACATAATGCCACAATGCTGAAGTACATATTGACGTTTTAAACGTCGCCAAGGTATCAACTGGGGTAATCAATTGCTATAATAATCCCATAAAATCAATATCTTCGTCGCTTTGCCAACAATTTCGATGAGGACTTACAAGGGAATATTAAGCCTCAACGGTCTAGGTCAGACCGCGGACAATGTATTCGGCGTCTGAGTATTGCTACGCTGATATTGAGCAGAGTGTAAAACGGGTTTCGATATACTTGCTACCAGGGCTTTGGAGCCGGAGCCCGGAGCTCTACATAAAATTCAGCCGGAGCCGGATCCGGAGCTGGAGCCCGTTATTTGAGGGGTAGCTCCGGCTCCGACGTATTTCTTAAGATGCTTATATATGCAACAACCATATCTGCTGAGTTCACATAATTCAACAGCAGACTTTCGCGAAATTAAGAATCTTTTCCTCTTTGGCGCTACCTTTTCCGACTAACCATGTTGCTGGGGATTTAACAGCAGAGCAGTCGTATGTTCAATGTTCAATTTTCATACATGCTGAGTGCCGAACCTCGGTATGCGAAATATGCCTATGAATATTGTGGGAATTCGGCATACCCGCAATTTCATCATCAGCATAACCTTGCTGGTATACGGTTCGAAAATAATGATCACTATGTATAACGCGAAATGGGAGAGAGGATAAAAACGTGATTTCGCTGCACAATGCACATGTCGATATGACGAGCACGAGCCGAGAAATTCCATCTCATCGTTGCTATGAATCGGATGACCAAATACTCGTTCTTTCATGATAGTTCTTCAATCCGGACGCGAAATTGGACAGTGTTATTGTGTAAGCAATTATGCATGCTAATTGGAATTCATTACCCAGCATTGGTATTTTACGTTGGAGACAAATTACTGATTTGATACGCGATTTCCAATTTGTAATCATCTGTTTCGTAAATTCATTCTTGATGTCTGCTTGATACTCCAGTATTCCCGGATTATCGCGCACTGTGACTTGTAAATGTGCAATGTGCGTACTGCATGGGTTTAATTCGTTAGGGGCATGGCGCAATGTGCATGGCACAGTGTTTAATTCGATTATTCGATTCGTTTCAACGGGAAAATATTATATTCCGATAAACTTGATCGACACCGGATGGACTGGTAACGAGTGCACCAATATCGAACGTCAAACCATTGGCCATTTGGTACGAATCGAATTTCTATTGATCACGTCGTTATATCCGCCCATATTGCTCTTACTACAGTTACAGTTGAATAATAATCGCACATTTTAAGATTGAATTGAGCTGTATGGCTTAATGTTAACGAGTACAGTGCCAGTGCTATAACGCCGCATCAGAATTTGAATGCTGTACAACAGCAATAGCACGGAGTAAAGTGCGTTCTAGTGCAACTTTGATGTTATCGACAAGTATTCATTATGTCGTCACAAGCCGGCACGGCGGCACCTATATCTTCATGCATCCGATGTTACTGACCGCTGACAGACTCTAGATTACTATAGATAACTAACATACGGGTAAATTAGTAGTCTATATAGGCCAGGGGTGGCCAACCTTTTCGGCTAAAGGGCCACATGAAATTGACGAACGAGTGCGCTGCCCACTAGTCGCGCAAGGCGCGTAAAATTTTCAAAGTTAATATTATTATTACTTGGGTATGTTGCGGGTCGACTGTATACCGCCCGCTGGGCTCAGTTTGCAAGGGCAGGACTATTCGGCATCTGGAAATATCGATATCGAAGATTTCCGCTAATATATGGCAATCATTTTGTGCCTACATTTCATCGTCGACGATTTATCTGCGAGCGCCACCGCGAAAAACTTTCTCCCGTAATTGCGAATATAGTTAGACGCGATCAGCTAAATAAGTCGTTTTTCATTTTCCGATGGGGGTAGGCTACAAAGAGAGACATCGTGTGAAAATTAAACACGCGACGCATGAAGAAAAATTTTACTACGTTTTTAGTTTATTGTAATGTACGACGATTTACTAAAAATGTGACTCGACCCTGGATCTGCCAATGCGTCAGAACAGATATTTTAGTCATCAACATCCCAAGTGTCGCGGCCAGACTAATCATATTTTGGTTGGCCCTGCAAGTTCACAATCTGAGCAATTCAATTTCGATAATATGATGGGAAATTAGCTCGCGGGCTACTCAAAACCTTCTCGCTGGCCACATATGGCCCGCAGGCAGCGGGTTGCCCGCCCCTGATATAGACAGACACCTTCGTTAGTTTTCAGAGCCGGAGCCGGAGCTGGAGCCGGAGCAGTGGTAATAATGCGGCTCCGGAGCTGGAGCCGGAGCTACTGTATGATAGAAGAAAGCTCCGGAGCCGGAGCTGGAGCAATGCAAATTTACGGCTGCTTCAAAGCCCTGCTTGCTACCGATATTGCCCCATTACCAAGTTGTTGTACCTCAGTAGCCAACAGCCCAATCGCACGGATTTGGTTTTAGGATACAATAAACATATTAAATCAAGATTGACCCCGTACGCCTGCTAGATTTTTTACATCAGACAACAATATCAATTTCATTGATTGGTTGAATAAGCATCATTCGCTGACTACCTACATGTAGTGTATTTCGCTCTTGATGTTGCGTCATTGCGCGTCAAGCTCACAGCAGAAAGCCACTAAATATTCGAGCACACTTTTGTAACAAAGCAAGTAAAATTTGTGAGATTGTCAAGGTGCATGCTCGTTTAGTGTTGATTATTTTATGCTGCCAGCGCCATGCATATAGTGGCCCGCAGTTGAATAGCAATAAATTTCAACCAAAGATGTTATAATGAAGTGAAAATCGTAATATATAAAAAAGGTTCACTGTGCAAAACCTACCAAGGTTCGTTTGTGAAAGTGAACCTCTAAATGTCTGAGGTTCACACACAGAACGCGAACGTGAGCCTCACGTTCACACCATGCTATAGGCTCTATTATACTGCGAAGAGTTTCTTAATTGAAGTTTGTTTAAAAGTATCCGTATCTCTCCCATATAACTTGTCCGAAACGAGTTGTGTATAGGCTACTATTTGATAGTTTATTATAACACAAATTGTGACGATCGCCTAAAGTAGACAAGGAACTCTATTGCGACGCCATGCAAAAATACAGACTTCTAAATAAATTCAAAATTTAATGTTTATTTCTCGAATCAATGGACAAGCACCCAACTTCATGCATTTTGGAATTGATATATAAGATTGTTATATATCTGGCGGACCAGCAGAAAGCTTGCCACGGACCGGTGGTTTAGAACCACTGTCCTATTTAATTGGTCGACCTCGGTCGGACTCGAACTCGCAATCCAATGGTTTTGCAGCAGTGGAACGTACCGCTAATTTATCCCGCGACTTCGTTTCGAAGGCGGAACCTGTACCAAGTGTACGCACCATTCTTTGAGCACGTTGTTAGGCAAAGCAATTGAATTTTCCTTTTTATATTTTTAAAATTATTACGTAGTTTTGGGATAGGTTTGCATAGCTTGAATGAGTGAAATCGCCACAAGAACCACGTTACATATAGGCACAATGGCAACTGCTGAATATATATTCGAAGATAGTAGGTCTACCTATTTCTATCATCATTATTCATTCTGCGTTAGTTGCGAAGATAAATCCTGTAATTTCGAAATATAACCAGCACCACCAATTAATCGCCCAAATCATGCCTCTTGAAATCTTGTAATTGTAATTGAGTACGGCGTTGATATTACTTTCAATTGGCTAGCAGCGCTGACTGCTCTGACCACTTTTAACTATATGTTCGCAAAAGACATACACGAAGTAAACGAGCGATCGAGCGTCTATGACTATGCTCTCATACAATATGGTTGGTAAAATATGGTGGCACACCGACGCCGGATTTGAGTTCTTCAAAACGTTGAAACATTTACTTGAAACCTTGATTAAATTCGAACCGGATTCATATCATTTTCTGTGAAGATTGGTGAATATACGACACAGTGCGGGTGGTGGGACCCGTGCGGAATGACTCTGCTTGCGTAAAGGTCATGATATTTTGACGATCTCAAGGTATGTGGATGTGGAAACGGCATACATGCATGGTTCACTAGCTAAGATTTCATAGAGCGAATCATGATTGTACCAGCTTAGCAAGAATCATGATAGTTGCAATAGCAAGTTGTTTTAGGTTCGCCTTTCACTTATTTTTATAATCACCATGCGCGACAAGGTTGAATGATCGATTCTTCTCACGCATGTTTAGGTACATATAACTTGGTGCAATTGTATCGACTTGCCGCGATTAATTTGAAAACCTTATCGGAAGATAAAAATACTCGATATAGGTAACATGGTGGTAAATCATATAACGTTATAATATCAGTCTTAATCGATCCAAAATTTGTATGTACTCATACATGACGCAGGATATGTGGTTTTCACTTGATATTGTAATATAACAGCAGTTTGGAGCATACTCAAAACGTACCTGGGATGAATTGATTAATTAATTATAACTTTTAGTATTTTACGAACTCAGATACATCAAATCTATGTGCAATGTCAACTCATTTACGTGCTGGGTCGGTGTAGCACTTGAACTTTGGAATATTTGTGTTTGTGCAATGATTTAGTTTTAGATGAAACCTATTTATGTCATTTTGTTTCATCGTTCATGTCTTCTCAACATCAGGGCTATTTGTACATAAAATCAAATACTGGCAAATGCAAACCGACGTAACTGTGAATTATGTAGCAGAGATTGCGTCGATAGAAACGGCAATCTAAGGTACAGGTTATGAAAAATATTTGGTACGTATGCTGACATAAGACACCGTTGTAGTTAATTCCTAATTGATTTGGAAGATATACGATATCTATTACATTGATTTGTGGCTGTATTTACACGCGACATATATGAATGATATCATCGGGACGCGCATGCTTAAATCTTACCTCCGTTATGTTTTCAGCTTGATAAATCCTGCCTGGTCGCCATGAAACTGATGCTCCTTGAAAATGCGATTGCTCCGTTAAAGACAAATTAAAAATGAAGATCCAAATCGGATATATCCAACTCCGAAACTGTTGACTGATACTCATGATTAATACTAAGCTGAAGGTCTTTTGCAGAGATACAGCTTGTTTTTGCTGAAAAAATGAACTATATCATGCTATCAAAATCTCCCAAATCCTGAGAAAGTGATATCTTGCGAACGTTAACGCTATTGTGAAAGTGAAGAATTAAAGTTCACGAAAAAATGACGGGCGCGCCCCTATTTTCGGCAAATCTCACTCTCCCCGATATATGCGTATGCTCGCTCAATGTTTACATAAATAACGTATCTCTTACTTGCAGTAACTTTGGCTAACCCGTATAGTTTGTACCAAAGCAATTTCACGTCTCAGGTCACTAATCTGCGTCCTCCAATAAACAGGCCTTTACACCACAACCACAATACCGACTTTGAAACGGAGATTCTATCATAACGAAGTCGAATATTTAAAAATGTGTCCAATCAATGGTGTCGCTATTTGTATTTTGCGGCTAGTCATTTGTATATTGTATATTGATTGCATTGAAAGTACATCATTTTACCGAAAAAGATATAATTTGTCATTTTGAGGACTTGACGTCATTTGCAGAAGAAAGATTGCTTACCAAAAATCGTCGAAGAAAGAAAAACAAATCACCAACATCTGAGGAGCTGATCAAGATAAGATTAACGTTGGCTAGGCTAGCTCATAAATATGCAAGAGGAAATTTTGGGAAGAGGTGAACAGGAAATAGAATTTGCTAAATTTTATGTATTTTACCAATATCTTGCGCGCCATCTTCTGGACGTCATATAACTATATACATACATTAATTGTTGTTTTCGAGTAAACTTCTATGTACTCAACACCAAATGAAATGTGAAGAAATAGACATCCCCAATCTTAGTTTTATTGTGCGGCTACATTCCCATGACCACAATGGAAATTGCAAAAGCATATTTTTATATTTTATTGTATTTTTTATTGACGATTTTGCCCGATGAAGGTCAATCGAAAAGATTTGGAGAACGTGTAAAGTAATAAAGAAATATATTGCGATGGATATTCTATTACGATAAATTCTCAAGTTATATACCACGAACCATTTATTAAAGCATATTTGAACAACTCTGTTTTTCTGTCATCATCCATGTCAATGATTCCTTGATATTCCATGTTATTGTCTCTGATGGATACCCTGACTTGATGAAAATAAGTCCTGTTCCACAACATTCTTAGATCCATATCAGTTTCAGATTCAGACGTCTGACTCCGATCAGGGATCTTCGGATATGTCGGCGTCCTATCAAATAAATATAGTTTGTACCCTAGTACGGAGCAGGGATCGCTGTTGAATCAAAGTAGCTCATGTCAATTTTACACATTTTGAGAGAATTAACTTTATGTAAAGTGTACCTTGTCTTTCGGCCATATTGTGACCATTATTATTATTATTATTAATTCAAGGCATTTCAGTGGCGCTTATAGCCTTTTTAGGCCTTGTGCACCACGGCATGGATATTGTACATGTACAGTTCAATGACATTTTCTTTTTCAGTATCTTCGACTTTTCTCTTTCTTGCATTTGCCCGTTCTTCAATTGCTTCGTAATCGTGCACTTTTTTTTTCATTTCACTCTTCACAGTTCATCACACTCTCCCATGCACTCAACTTCGGTTCTTGGATGCCGACTTTTTGCAGCGTGGCTTACTGTTGTTCTGAGCTTTTTCAAGACACTGTTAGTACAGAGGGATCAGCGATGAGGAGCCCAGATATTGTGACCATGATTAACTTTGAAACAGCCTTTCAAACATAAACATTACCAAGATATGACGAAAAAATGAAAATTATGCAAAAACTTGATTTTAAATCAATCTGAAAAATGGTCACAATTGAAATAAGCTACGTTGATTCCACCGCTACTATCTTTTCCTGGTACAGTCATCATCAGCGCTATCTTTTTCATTTAATTATAAACTATTTCAGAAATTGACAATTCAGCAATTTGCAGCAATCACCGACAACGTCCCTTGGCACAATATTTCGGTATAGAATCTTTACATTTTACGCTACAGAAACCGGTTTGTTTCTCGATGATAGTACGTATCGAAGCGATGGAGATTTGGGGCCCATTCTCTATGTCACTCGTTCTTACGGCGACTTTACGTAGAAAGCCAATAAATAGACCGACGAAGAACGTATGCAAGTAGAGATTGAAAAGAGTTAATAAAAGCGTCTAAATACAGGCAACCGAAAGATCAAGGATGTTATATATTTTCGTCCTTGATGTTTTTTGCTTAAGTCTCTGGTCTGACCCCGCCGGGAATTGAACACATGGTCACGACCTACCGATCAAGAAGCTGGACGCACCACAACTATGCTATCTTGTCGGATCAAACACTGCTACATTATATCTCATTGAACATTGCACATTGTGATGGGATGAAATTTAGGGTCACATATTTTTGTCGGTCATATTCCGAACACTCTTTAGTGTCCACTGGCGGATTGTGTGTTGTAGCCAGGACCGAAACAACATTTCTTCAGCTCCCTCCCGCCCAAATAAACAGTGATCTTTAGCCCAATGTACGGTAATCCATACAAATTCTGGGGGCTTACTATATGGGTCTGGTTTTCATTCGCATCTGGTCGTTAAACTTTGTAAAAGAAAGCTGTCTATATTATTGATTCTTTCATATATTACTATAACATTTTGATCCTCTCTCCGCCCACATGATCATAGTTAGCGGTGGAGCTGGTAGAGCATCATGACCTCGAAAATGCAGGGAACGTCATTGTACATCGTAAAGTCATGTCATGTCATTTCACACGGATAAGACTATTTATGAGCCTAAATGCGGGTCCGCACCAGCAAGCTGTACATCCGATCATTTGCAAACCTTTTAGGGTCGCCACTCCATTTCTAATTTGAAAAAGTTCTGCGGCCCAGCTCAGAATTTGATTAGCTGATATACTAAAAAACGGTCAACTCCTCGGCCTAGACTTAAGTACTCACGGCCTCTTTTGGAAGCTGATTACGTTCAATATCTGCACGAACCCCAGAATAAAGGCAAACGAGCCCCAGGCTTAGAACCACTATCTTTGACTAAAGCATCTAAATGGCCTTAGTCGACTCTAGGAATATACCGTTCTCCGATAATTGCGATTACATTTAGACTTATTTCAGTAAATCATGGTTATTTTTATGGAGTTTTGTTCGCATTTTTTTGCGAGGGCAGTGGTCCACATAATAAAAACAATGAATGTGACTCAAAATCGCGACCGGGGCGAAAAAAAATCAAGCGGTATATAATATCGTTTATGTTGATTTACGAAAATAAATTGATCCTATTTCAAGCCTTCAAAATTCCGGACATTTAGGCATATTTTAGAATTTCCTACAGGACGCAGTTTGAACAGTGAAATTCCTGAGATGTCCGGCAAATTCCGGACGTATGCCAACCCTAATCAAATTGTAAAACCTACAGTTATTACGATACTTTTTAAATAATAAGACCATGGCACAAGTACAGCACACGCGCGTCATCGAAGAACAACTACCATATGATCAGGACTGAATACACGAAAACGCATTGCTCTATCAAGTATGCCGGACCCCAATTGTGGAACAGCATCTCGCCGGCTATCCGACAGTCGTCGAGCATGTCCGCATTCAAGTCGAAATACAAGCAATTTCTTCTAAATCAATACTAGCCAGTCTTCAGGATTACCGGACCACGACCTAACATCGACCTCGCCCTCCGCCACACGCCACCTCATTTTGTCGCTTGCGTCTTATATTCTCTGCATTACTTTTCATTCAGTGTGCATGCCTCTTATTTACTTCGCCTAGGCTAAGGTGGGTGTCTGATCTTAATGGCTACTCCAAATTGTTTCGACACCTTCCTATCTTTTCATTGTATCGCAGTCTTGTGATGTTTTGAAACGATGAAAAACCTGATTGATTGAAGTGAAGCATATAGGAAGAACTGCGTTAACATACTTCAGTGGTGAGGTGCGCTCGACTGAAATCGTCATGACGATAGCTCATGTCAACAACAAAGATAAAAAGCCTGCTCTCAGTTTACCGCTCCGTTCCATGTTGGCGGCCCTGGAGTATTTGATTTTAGCAACGCAAAGGGGGACTAAAATAATATTTATTGGACAGTTCCGTTGCTCCTGTAGAGGTGGCACAACTAATCATGACTGCGCTTTCCCCATCTGCGTCCATCAGTCATGCTGCAGTAATGGAAGACTGTATCGATCAATTGTCCATTTTAGGCCGAATCTTGCCAGTGTCTTACCACGGCCAAAGTGATTCAAAGGAGGTAGGTTTTTAATTTTAATATTCATCTATTTTTTAAATTCGTTATGACAGGAAGGAAGAGCTAATTCTTTTTCCCTTAGTGTGCAGTTAGTGCTGCCAGGTGCTGTTTCTAGACTCCAGTCAATGTTTGTGGTCGTTCTTGAACATGTAAACTCAAGAAAGGTTATTCCACTAATTGGCAACACATTGCATCTCTGTTCAGCTCCCTCATCGCTATGCCAAGGTATTGTGTAATAGGATCATTCATTTTTGCTCTGTCATTCTGAAGTTTAAGGGCCATGGCTTTGGTTCAAGAGTCTGATACCATAAGCCATCATATACTGGAATACTGTATCAGTACGGTAGTCTCATTATCTGCATATATCGAGCGTGAAGACAACCTAATTTCAGATATTTGGTCATTTAACCATTTCAGTCTGCATTAAGGAATTATAACTGCTCGGAATTATGCAACATGTACCATTTAAACTACAATGTCGTTTGCCACATGTTTTTGGATGGTGACTTGATACAGCAAGTTGAGTGCTGAGGTGGGCCTGTTACAAGATGGAATAGAGAGGGTTGGATACCAATTTGTGATGTCATAGTAGTCATAATATAGCCTACATTGGCGATGTTACGATATAATATATCTTGGGTAGCCTATGGTAAAAGTTTGGCTTAGGCGTGTTTGGTTATGTAACCTCTGGTTATTCTTAGAGTTTGTGGTTGGTTTGTGAGTTTTGCTATATTGGGGGTTAGGCTAGATCAGTGGTTCTCAACCGGGGGTCCGCGAAGCATTTTCAGGGGGTCCGCGAAGCCTCAAAATAGTTGATAACCTAATTTTTATTTTTTTTATTCGGAAAATAACGAGGCAGTTTCGCTTCATTACTAGTAAAACTCCAGAGCTCGCATCAACAGAATGATCATCTGAGATGAAATATCCTACTGTGCAGACTCATATTAATTGCTAAATTGCCAATAGCCCACTGATACAAACATTTTTCTATTTAGAGATGCTTTAGTTAGGGATTGTGGGGAAAAAGTTGGATGAGTAAGGTCAATCATGGTGACTTCGAAATGTTTACAAAAATCCATTGTCTCCTATGATATAAGCCTACATATTGATTTTTCCATAATAACTTCAAGATAAGCTGCTAGCCAGGGGTGGCCAACCTTTTCGGTCAAAGGGCCACATGAGATTTACGAACCATTGTGTGGGCCACTTGAATGTTGATGACATTTACCCGATTGGGTACTGGTGAAAACGATACTTATAATAATACGCATTAAAATCAATAAAAATTATGACATGAAGACTCAGTGTGCATCCATGACCTAGACACGCGCATCGCGAAAATTTTTCAATGTCAATGAATGAATTCGGTCAACAATAATTTTACTTGCATAAATTGTGGCTCGCCTCTGCCTACCGTTGGACTCATTTGGCAATTCAACGATTATTCGGCATTTGGACTTTTCAATATCGAAGATATCAGCTAATACGCGGAATATTCTACTTTATAGTCATACACCAGGATCTACGAAAATGTAGCTGGCCTCGGAATAGGCTACGCCAATACGTCAGTACTCGGTACTGATAATTTAGTCATCAACATCCCAAATTTTGAGGTCAGGCTAATCTAATTTTGGTTGGCCTTGCAAGTTCACAATAAATTACCGTACCTGGGTAATTTATTTTCGGTACTATAACTAGTTTTGATAATTGGCCCGCGGGCCACGGGTTGGCCGCCCCTGTGCTAGATAGAAATGACCAGGCTTGACGTAATATGTTCATTTAAAAAATTTGTTTGTCAATTTTGGTGCCATATTGTTGCGATCGTACCCAAATGTGTCGTCGGAAGCGTTACGCGGTATTAACACATTCGTCGACACCTCAGTTGTGGAAATGGGTTTTCGGCCCTTGTTCATATCAAAGTGTGGCACGGATTTTCAAGACACGACCACGTATTTCAAGAAATGCAGTTGCAGAATTCGCTTTGAAATTATAGAAGTCAACCTAATTACTACATTGTATGATCTTATTTTCAAGTAAAGTCATTTTGTTGCTGTTTATCACTAATCCTATAAAGTTATCATTTGGACAAGACAGATGACGATTGCACGATAATTGAGCTAAATTTGAACTAAAACTTCGTGGGGGTCCGCGGGGTCCGTGACGGTCCGAAAGGGGTCCGCGAAGACAAAAAGGTTGAGAACCACTGGGCTAGATTGAGATGAGGGCGACGGGGGAATAGATGTTAGGGTTGAGATGAGTTATAGGCCATATTGTGGTTAGGAGTAAAGGTTACGTTAGGGCTGGGGACCTTAAACTGCGGACCCCTTGTAAGTTTGCAGACTAGTTTAAGTGCTCCATAAAAGGCTATTGTTGAAGCTACACACACTAATAATAAACTAAACACAACTATGAAACTCGATTGTCCTTTATAAGATCTGTCCATATTTTCATTTTCCTCCTTATGTTGTCTTATTTTCAGCGCTCACCACAATGCTGCATGTCTCTTGAAAGCGAAAGTGATAACCTTTTTAAGTCACAAGGAATCTTTTTACGTACCAGCTAGATCACATGGCTGTGATTAGGACTGGATGGAAGTGATGAAGTGGGGTCCATGCAACCATCCACAAAAATTTAGGGTTTAAGAAGCCCTGTGTTAGGGGTTAGGAAACACTGCACTAGGGATTATGGTAGGATAGGGTCAGGTTGGAATTAATTCCTGACACAACCAGGAATAGCCAGGAGAGCGGAAAGCACCTTCACCCCCAATGTCAATAATTGACTTGGGGATCTGTTTTCATCACATCACAAACGATTCATGAAATCATGTCATTACCAAAAAAATCATCGCCTACATTTTTTTTTTTTCATCCACTCTTCCCAAATATTGATCCTGGTACAATATAAGATTAGGAATTTTGTCTACAACGATGCGCACATCATCAGCAGCTATTCTGCTTGCTTGAGTTGAAATGCTTATTGAAGAAATATTTAAAACAGGGGCCACCAACAAGCGGTCATATTTTGCGGTCCGCAACCTGATTTCAGATTTTGGAAGAACGCTAAGTAATGCATTTTGAAATGCTTTATTTGATTTCAGTTTCAAAATATTGTTGTTTAAAAATTAGCTATTCGCCTGTGCTCAACATCACTATTCCTCACCAGCTGAAACGGCTTCGGCGATGGCAATAGCATTCCATCGAGGGAATATCAGCTGATATGAATGGGCATATTGCCATATCATGCGCAGATCGTAGTCCAAAATAAAATGAGGTTTATGATCATGATATTTTTTATTGTATTTGTACTTATTTGAGTAAAATATCCTTTCTTTTGTCGTAGCTATGCCCATGGCGCATGTTGAGAGCACAGCGTTGTACTGATGTAAATATTTAAAACGTGGTTGGTCTACTGAGGCCTATTTTGTCTCGATATTGCATTCTTGCGGCCCACGGCCTCTACGAAATTTGAAAAGTGGCCCGCGACCCCTGATTTAAAAGAAGAAATCCCACTTGTGCCACTACTGGTGATGTCAGGAATGTACATAGATTTTAAAAATCTTCTAGAAATTAACCATAATGATAGTGAGTTCATACTTCCATGGTCGAATCTGCCATTGATGAAGATGTCATAGGCTACAAGTCTACCTGGAATAATTAATAATGGATTCAAAAATTACCAGCTTCCCAAATACAAGTAAATATGCTGTTTTGTCCAGTTGACGGTAGGCTACACTTATTATTATTTCCGTAAATTCATTACACCAGAAGGTTGTGATACAATGAAAGATAATAAGAGTTGACATATAGATCGCACATCCGCAAAATATATAACACTGTTTATCGACAAACGTATTTTCCCTTCACTTCCAAATCTGTTCTTGTCTGTTTCAGAGAGTAGGCAAGGATGTGCGGATGGTCCTGGACAGTCAAAGGGACATCGAAAGTAAATTTGAATCTCTTCTGAGTGCGCGACAAGAAGGCACTGCTGGCAATATCTCTGGATCCCATCAGGTATTAAGGCAATGCTTGTGTATTTCAGAGGAAACTTAATGATTGTGAGACTGTGAAGTATTTCCTTGTTACCGTTAACTTTACGAAGACTTTTCTCACAAAATGGACCCAACCGTGCCACGGACGTTTCATTGCATTAAGAAATGGATGAAAATGTTACTTTGTGTTATCAATGTAGAATGAGTGTATGTGTGGATTTTGATTTGCCTTTAATTCAAAGGTGATCTGGTCAGTAACAAAGTACTTCTACTTTTTTGGAGTATCAAGTAGCCTACTACTTGCACGACTTAGTCAAGTGGTTGTGTACCAAGGATCACATTCACCGCTCTGACCACTTCTCCATAAATTATGATAAATTAAGACAACTTATGACCACCAGAAAAAAATGACCATGCCTACCGCAGTCATATAGCCTACGATCAGTTCTTGAGTTTGAGTTATCTTTTAGATGAAGAGCCTCACCACTTCAATTGCCGTTAGCAACAGATTTGTGTCGCAGACAGTCAAGCAAAATCCACTCACAAACGATAACCTTGTTAAAGTTCAGAGCGACAGGTAAAATATCCCACACTGATTGGTATTTTCGCGATAATGTATAAATTGTGGAATTTTGTCAGTGTCAGTCATTAGCTACCCGGCGATGTATCAAGATCCAATTTATCGTGTCGCATTGACTAATTGTTATTTGTCACAGGCAATTTTGCGAGGAGATTCTGAACCTGACCTACCATCACCTGCTCCACAATCAGGACTTCCGGCCGCTTCTGGAAGCCGTGCGTGCTGAGAAAGAGAAAAAAGCTGCCCTGCAACAAAAAATCATCAAGTAATACATTGTGTACGCACACTTTCGCGCCAATCTCTGAGCGTGTACGTCACTAATCGAAAATTGACATTTCCTGCTGACTGGCGCACCATGCCCGTGCCAGTGTCGGCCATTTACTACAAAATTTCACCATTCTGTGATAGGTCAGTGGCTAGAGCGCTGGCCTTGCAATCTGCAGGCTGAGGTGCAACCCATTTGACAGACGTCATCCAGGCGGTCTCACTCTCTCATAAGTTCGTTGTTTCGAAGAACCTAACCTATATACCTTTTTTGAAAAAGAACTACTTTATCGGCGGTAATTACAGTTTCGACACTTTTTTTTCCACCATTGAAGGCTCGAGACCTCGTTTGGCTCTATCGTATAACATGCATGACATTCAGCATCGTGCTGCGCATGCTCACGGTGATAGTATTTTTGTAGAGGTCAACCCGCTGTATTATCATAATGCTACAGTTTTGTGCAAAACTATTTAAGAGTAGACCAAACTTGTTTATGACCACTGATATATGAAATCTAGGCACACTTTTTCAACTGAATGTGACGAAATTTTACACCTCAATTTAGCGACATTTGACAGTATAATATAATTTAGCAAACAGCAAAGTCTCGTTATTTCTGTCAAAAGAAATCCAACAGTAAAAATTGAGTTTTGAGGCGGGTTTTGGCAGAAATTTCGGTAGGACCATGCACACCAGGTGAAATATCATAAAGACAGCAGCAAATTTCTCATTAAATCAGTTCCAATACTTAGTTTTTAGTTGCATACTTTTGCCGTAATTACATTCTGGGTTGATTCTATGTTTTGAATGATCACCGGTCCGCAAAATTTAATTTTTATTCTACCGTGTTCGCAAGCGGTAAATGTCGAGAACCACTGCGACAGATCATGGGTGTTTGGCTAATGATACTGAATACCATATAATTATGACTGTTTGTTATAAATCACATAGATTTTGCATCATAATATTGGCCTATATAAGTTTTCTAACATAAAACTATGAAACTGATCAAATACGGTAGCTCCCACCCACCCACAGTCTATGGCAGGGGTGGGCAAACTACGGCCCGCAACACCGTTCTGTGCGGCCCGCGAGAGTCTAAAGAAACTTTAAAAAAAATATTGATAAAATGCGTACTAAAAATCGAATTAATGCAGGGACTTGATTAACTTTTTCTTAGTATATTTCACCGTGATAATTCTAAGACACTGGTTCTCAAACTGACGGGCGTGAAAGCATCTGGAGAGGGCGCGAAGCTGAGCTTAACTGAAAAATTTCTTCGGGCTCCGCGCGATTTATATATAATTCAAAGTTATTGCTCTGTATTTCGTCTGAATTACATATTTAAAAATCTCTCATCCACAGTCGTAACTTTCCATGCCATCAAACTGCCCGTTAGATTTGCTAGCATCCTGGTTGCGTTTTGTGATATGACGATATGGGAGCGCGAAATCTTTCACCGTCATAAGGGGTGGGGGGGCGTGTCTTAAAAAGTTTGTAAATCACGGATCTAAGGTTAATACTTAATATCACAGCGGGATAGCTGCAGCGAGATTGAAATAATTCGGATCACGAGTGGGATTTCAGATTTGCCACTCCATTTTTAATTATTTCGGTGTTGTGCTCATAAAAAACAATTCAGGCGTGTCTTAGGTAGATTCGTTATCTGTATGCGTAGAATTGCGGTATTTATATTTTATCTACACATAGTAGAAGCGTGTTTGAAGCTAACATGGTTATGATGCTGTCAGCATTGTGTGTCCTGGAACTGGACCAAAAGTGGAATTAGTAAATCTATGAACAGATCGCTGCTCACAGATTTGAATTTCAATCCTGTTCTAAGAATCAGGCCAACCGACTTTCATCTCTGTAGTTTTGACAAATTGGTTATTGAGGTCCGCCAGCCTATGAAATCTCGCCACTATATGTTTCTGACGCATGTACGATATCATCAAAGCAATGTTTGGCTTGTTTTGAATAAGCACATATATTATCTCCATGTCCTCACTATAATAATCAAATACCAATATTGCGTTTTGGTTTATAATCCCAATTTCATATACTGCGGCCCGCGAATGGATTCAGATGTTGAATGCGGCCCGCGAGCTCAAAAGTTTGCCCACCCCTGGTCTATGGTATGCTCCTAGTAATTTCTGATATCCCTACTGTTCTAATTGCTGATAAAGATCAACCATAGCAGTCCACACTCAATCCTCAAGTCTTCCGCACCAAGCTAGAAGAAAAACTACAATTTCAGAAATTACACAATCATGGTTTTGCACCTGGGAGTTGGTCACAGTCATTGGTCAACATGCAAGGCCATGTGCAATGTGCATGTGTGAAAATAACTATAAAGAATACCAATAAAGAAAAGATAACACTATCTTCTTCCTGTAATATTGCCTCGCATACCCCTCAGTTGAGAGGGGCAGATCTATTTAAGCGAGAATGGAAACTTAAATTTCACCACCTTGTGCAACCCAACTTATTTTCTCGACAGGGAGGAACAGGGCAGAAGAAAAATAAAGCAACTACAGAAGCATCTGCAAGACATCAAAAAGGAAAAAGAACTGGAGATTCAGCAACGAAATGAAATGATAGCACACCTGAAGGATCAGTTACAAGTAAAATATGGACTTTATTATTAGGTTCAAATGCAAAGAAAGGAATTCCCAACTCTGAATGGAAATGTGGAAGTTTGAAACGTAATAAATTTTGAAGTCTAATTACTGTAGAATGTGAAAATGTAGGCTGGGTGCATGCATACATATTGTAATTAGGACATCGCACAACAGTCAATATCAATTGTCGTGATTTGAATTGAGAAATGAATGTTGATTTTTTTCGAGTAACAAGTTATTTTATCAATGCACGATATAGTTTTAATACTCTCTCCCCACTGTGGGACCCTCTACAAACGTTAGGGTTACCATACGTCCTCTTTTAAGAGGATTTGTCCTCCTTTTTTAATAAATTGAAAGTGTCCTCGAAGGACGCCTAAATGTCTTCTTTTTTGGGAATTTATATTCTTTTTCTATAAAAATGATTAAAATACGACCAAAAACGCGACCCCGACGCAGGTAACGTCAGAGTTTCGTAAACAATCGGGTAAATCGAGAGTCGAGTCTAAGTGGTGACCTTTTTTTTGTCAACACAGTACTATCGGTCCAAAAATGTTCAAAGTCACCAGTTTTCTTGTCCGGCGCCGGAGCTGTCAGAATTTTTGAAAAATCTCCTATTTTTAGGATCTAAAAATATGGTAACCCTATTAAACGTGCGCTGGGCGTAACTCAGCATCCAAAACATTATGTGCACACTATGGGAACGACATTTCTCGTAAGTAGTGATTTACCCGCGTTATTGTTACAAAGCGCTATGAAATAGTCAGCACGATCAAGAAATACAAAACTGTCATTATTTTCGTTACTGGTGCAAAAAAGTAGATTTTTGAACTTTGATCCCCCCCACCCGTTCATGACCACTGTTATGACGTCATAATAGGGGCAATCGTGTACCCTACTTGGGATCGAATCGACCAGGTACTCGATTTTGCCTAGCCCTAATTGTAATTGCTGCTCTTGCTTCTGTTAATGACATGAAATTCTGTGAACAACTGTATGTTACCCTGCAATCAACATAGATCAGAAAAATAGGGCTTTTGAAAATTGCCTTTTCCGTTTCAATGGTATACTATTCTTCGGCTCGATTCGGTTTATTAGCAATTTTTATCAGTTCAATACACCACAAAAATTGCGATACAATGAAAAGATGGGAAGGTGTCAAAGCGACTTGGGGTAGTCTTTGGAATCAGATCAGACACTCACCTTGGCCAAAGCGATGTAAAGGGAAGGCAGGCACTGCATAGTGCACACTCAATGAAAAGTAAAAGAAGATAATATATAGAAAAGCAAGCGACAAAAATGCCTTGCCTCATTGTCACTGTGTCACAAAGTTTGATAAGAGGTTAATGATAGGTTTTCGTAGTTAGCAGCTCGCTGGAATAGAAAAACTCAAGCTCATTGCCACCGTTCATCTATTTAAAATCATCTACTTTCAAACTTTTTTGTAGAGGTGTAATATGTACAGTGTAACTCTTTCCAGATCCTGTCCTGTTACATCATCAGTGAATAAATTCAAGTTAACGCCACCTAGCATTTTATCAAATATTTGCTTCTCCCACAGCGTGCTAATCCTTTGAAATCTTTTTACAAATAATTTTTTTCGATGTTGAATCGATTTCGTGGTATAGGTTATACTGTGAGATTGTATCATGTGACAGCGGGGATTAGGGGAAGTCTCATGGCCACATGACAAATCTTCTATTGAATCATATATCACAGGGCTGCTGTGGTCTGCCGGCGTCGATATATTTAATATGAATGCTAAAGAGTAGTTACCAAGAAACATATATACTAGCAATACAGCAGAGGTGGCCAAAGAATAACCGATGACGCTCAATTACCAGTAAAAGTAGTGATTTTGAAGACATATGCCAAATCTATTTGAACAGCTTTCTTGGAGGTACAGAACTTCAATATACAATTGGATAGTATATTCATATTGAAATAAACCCGAATATTTTCGGCTGACACTCGTCAGGGGCAATCGTCAGCAACTAGCAGCGAATTCAAAAGAACCTCGTATATCAACAATCGTATCACAATCGTATTTCAATATGAATATACTATTCAATCAAATCTATTTCATGGAAAAAAGATCAGAGAAATGTTTGAAATTTGAAGCAATAGACTTGGATGATGTGTCCATCGCCCGTGAGAGCGATTAAAATCCAAAGATATCCTACCGCAACCAACACAGACTTGACAACTCCATGGCGACACCGACGCATGCAGCATTCGACATTATAATCTGCAACATGCCTCCTCTTTACATCGCCTAGGCGCTGGTGGGTGTCTGATCTCACAGACTACTCCATACCGTTTCGACACCTTCCTTTCTTTTCATTGCATCACAGTCTTGTGGTGTTTTGAAATGATTAAATTTTAATGATAAACTGATTTGAATTGAACCATGGCCTACTAAAAATGTTTTTAGTAGGCCATGATTGAACTGAACAGCGTTAAGCGGCTACATCGCCCATTTCTTTCCACAATTTCACTCGGAAAACTGATGAAAATCTATTCGTAAGCTGCTTTTAACTTCGCTAAATATCAAACGGAACAGAACATGTAGATTGGGTATAGTTCTTGAAATAGTACAGTGCATTATCACTTTGGTAAGCAAAAACATCAGGCAAAAACTACTTGTAAAAGTAGAAGTTCTTCGTCGCCTCTGCTGTCATCACTTGCACTTGTTTTCTTGATTATGGTTGCATTTCGATGTTCAGCAAATCGCGATTATCATTATCACTATTACTGTAATAGGAGTTCAGACTGATGCCCTTTGCATCACGAACAATGAACATTGAACATACTTAAATTCTTCTACAAGGAGGAAATGCTGAATTAACCTTTCACCAGCAAAGGTGTAAGCAAATCGCGATCGTAGTATATCGACATTGCCACGACAGCGGTGAAAAGCCAACTGCTTTGGAAATCCCCACACACAATCTATGTAGATTTGTATAATATTTTACCTCAACTTTTCAATCATCTTTGGGTGATGAATTCTATAGTATAACCGTACTCAATGCTCATTGCTCATGCCCATCAATCTTCCCCGTACCGATGCCGCTACGACAATAAACCGGCTATCCGCGTTTATCTTTTAATGTACTTGTTTGTTTACTTTGCGCAACGTTTCCGATCTTTCTAATCACGCCAACAGGAAATGAAAGCGAAAAGCAATATGGAAGGGAAATACGTGAAAAAGAATGCAGAGAACCAGGTACACCAAAATCAACAGCGATGCGTTCTCCAGGAACAGGATCAGAAAGACAGATTGGAGGTGCCATTGTTGTTAACCGATGCGAGCATAAGGTACTCAACAGGAATTTTCGGTTGCAGCTATTGCGCGTACAGTACGACGAGGAAGTCAGGACACATACCGAAATACAGACGTATTTGAAGACCCACCAGAAAGTAAATATGTTCGGCATTCATTTCCATTCTCCCACTAAATAGCCGCAAACAAACGGACAATGAACTACCCCGGTTCAGATCATTGTCGTATTGATTCGAGACAGGAATGACATTTGTTTCGCTACGTTATTGATTAGATTCTCGAGGAAAAAGTCGAGGAATGGATGCAGAAATACGACAAAGACGTGGAAGCCAAACAGAACGAATTGACCACGCTGAAGCAGAACAAAGCCAGCGATTTGCAGAAGCTTCAGGTACGCGTATTCGAGTGCCATTGAACGATTCGCGTTGAATCAACTCGCTAATTCGCAATGCATACAACGCCATTCTACTGTAATCCGGCGTAAGACCCGCGGAAAGAACGGATACTGTGACCGCGTCCAATGACAAATACTCATAGAATATAAGTGTACTGATACTTCACGCTTATAAGTATACTGATACTTCACGCTTCGTTCGAGATCCGGAGATAACGTATATTGAATAGTAGCCGGTGTTTGATCACAATGTTGATTGTAGCATTAGAAATGAATTTCATTCAAACCGTTGTTCCTGCTTCACACTTTTCGGATATCTCTCCCCCTTAAATATTATATGTAAGCATGAACATATCATGTTTTACATGAACCTTGAATTCCTAGACGCTAACCTTCATTTTTTCATAAGGTATGTGTGTGTCCCTGCACTAGTATGGGCAAAGGTATAGATATTACTGTGAGTCCAGTCATTGTTAGAAATACTGCGTCTCAACTCCTGGTGATTCACAGTAACCACCTCAACTACTTGTGTCTTCTGGTGGGGATGATATATTACGCAATTTCCCAATTCCCATGTTTGCCATCACGTATTTTTATCGCTATTTTAAATACAGCGTAACGCGCCACGCACGTTTCGGGTGTTGTATCGCTTACATTCGCCGATATCACAAAGGGTTCATGACTGCCCCAGGACTATATATAGATATATTTTTTTGTAGGAATTGACCCGCACCTACGGTGAATATGAAAAAGTCGTGGTGGAAGATAGGATTGAGAAAGAGAAAGAGAGAAGGAAGCGGGAACAGGAGGAAATGGAACTGCAAGCAGCGATCAAGGTTGTCCTTTCTGCGTGTTATTTTTATCCTTGGCATGAATCACATCGCAGGCAGTACCGAATTCTCTCATCCCATATTACAAGGACGTAAGGTCTTGGTTTTAAAAACACGCATTTGAATCTGGGGTTAGATGTCGCGCTGTACAAGTGTCCAATAGCAACTGTACATGTGTGCAGTAGCATATATGTTACCGATAGGCCAGGCGCCAAGCCGGAGTCAATTATTGCTCTTATTAAGATGATTGCGTAGTTTACCGCGACACTTCAGAGTTACCGCAACTGCGATCTAAATTCACTTACGGATCATTTTTGTATTGAATGGCTTCGTGCTAGCGAGGCTCTCATTTCGACATGCGCTGTGTTGTTGGATATCGTGAGCAATGTGACATGGCCATGTACGATCAGCGTAACATCTGGGTCCTGGATATGTTTCAGATGAATGTACTATAATTTGCGGAATTCGATAGTATTCTGTGCTTCAATTCGGCAACATAATCCTCTATGAGTGAAGATAAAGCCCTCGATTTTATATCTTTCCTCCTCATGTTTGGCGAATAGATATAGCGGTATGAGTGGCGTAACATGACAACTTATATCGTGGGTTAATAAATTTCGTTCAGTTCTTAAATTTATCGGTTAGAACTAGGTTGCAGGCGGACCACGCAAAGTCGGACATATTTTCAAACTTTTCGCCCAAAAAGCACGACAACCCGCCTCATCGTTAACTAATGAGTATCAACATGCAGAAGGGATATTTTGCAATTTGTCACTCTCGTCGGAGACGAAATTCCTGCAGAACACTCAAGTGACACGTAGATAAACCTCGATGACAGTGTTTGTTCAGTGGCGGTGCAATGGCACATTAAATGCCAATATGTCTTTCTGTAGTATTAAGGGTGGATCCTATATGCTTCCTGGACTTGCCGCACACTTTGACTCAATGAGAACTGAAACATTAAACATGAAACATGAAACATGCACGTCTTGCTATGTAGGGTTTGAAAACAGGAGTTTGAGTTCAATTTCATGTCGAAGTGATCCGCCTGCTGTGACGGTTGGGATGATAACAAATTAGTAAATCGCGACATACTTCTGGTCTTTTCATCAAACTAATGGGAGACGCGAGGTTGCTCTAACCTTCCTCATATTGTGAATGATTAATCCAAATCACGACCTACTTTGTCGTATAGTTGCTCGGTTATGAAACGACAATTTTCTTCAATTTAATGTACCCGGAGCAGTTCGCTAATGCGATATGACTCGCTACAGCAAGAATGTCAATTAAGAACTCGCCACAGCTTTTTGACACTGTCAATGCGAAATGAATGTCCACGCAAACAAATATATGTATACCTATGACTATTGCTTAAGCATATAGTGTAGACCCAAACTAAACAAAAATCTAACCTTTCCCACATTCTTCTGCTATGTGCTCGCGTTGCTGTTTTAATGTAACAGCCGTCTCGAATCTCGGAATATTATCTTTATTTCGCATGCCTGAGATATAAAACTATTGATACGGAATAGGACGTTTGGGTAAGGTGTAGTCGTAAACAGTGAATTGCTTTCCAACAAAGCGTGCGTATAGTACTATTCAAACATTCTAACGATGAACTGTGATATAGGCACAGTCTTGGTGGAGAGCCATGATGGTCCGCAAGCAGCTTGGCCCGTTCAGTAAGAAGAAGAAGAAGGGCGGGAAGAAGGGAGGCAAGAAGGGGAAAAAAGGGAAGAAAAAATGAAAAAAATCCTTCTGTTTCTATGCGTTTGCACTCATATTTGTTATTATATCAATAAAGTCTATTTGATACGGTACGGAATGTGACTGGTGTAAACAGCGCCACAACTCAGGAGAATACCGCCACATATCTCCTACGAAGTGGGCGAAGAGCGATGTCGCATTTACGGACAGATCTATTCCGATTTCATCGATATCAAGTAGCACACGCTAATAACACTGGATTTGAGTCTTTATAGTAATTGTAGTTGGCATTCGTTCCGATACGCCGCAAACTAGGACTGCGTTACGCAGCGCCAGAATACGGCGAAATACCGTCATATCTCCTAGGCAGTGGATGAAAAACGTTATCGCATTTACGGACTGATTAATTCCGATTTCATAAGTCTCAAGTAGCACCCGCGAATAACACTGGATTCGAGTCTGTGTAGTTCGGTAATTGCAGGTGGCAACCGTTCCGATGTCGTTTTACCCGTTCTCAACTCCACTTGGTGTCGTCTTTGTCGTCTTTCTGAAGGTCGTTAACTCTTTAGAGCATGTTGAGCTATAATGGATGTATAGTTGAACTCTTCTACGTTCACTTCACGTTCATACTCTTGCTTACTCCTTTGGACTGACATCACGCGGCACGATGCCCAGAAATTCGTTGTCTATCGTCCTATAACTTATCGAATTTTTCCACTAGCTTGCTGAAATCGTGAGTGTTCTTCACCCGCGGCGGCGTTCCGGATGATTTGAATGACGTCACTCTCGGTTTAGGTTTCTTGGGAGTCGGAGCATGACGAGAGTTAGCAACACTGCCGTTTGCGCCGGTGTGTGCAGTAGATAATTGCTGGTAACCGTTTGTCTGTGAGTGGTCGTTCTGATGTTTCTGTGAGGAACCGTTCAAAGAAGTTCGATTGTCTGTTTTTGTGACCGAAGAAGCCCCCGTAGTCACCACTATTTCTGGTTGTTCTGTGAGTTCCATGTCTCCGTCTCCTTTCACGTTTGGCGGTGGGCTCTGTGTTCGAACTGCGGGAATAGGAGAATGCGTGGGGGATTGTTCGTTAGAAACGCCATGAACAGCAGTGCTGATGTTGTCATCTGTTAAATATGTAAAATTAGCCGTGATTCAACGCCCCCCGCAGTTCACGCACACGTTGAGCAATTTTATGCTTCAAATGTAAAATCGGTGGATCATACATAGCTTCGAACGTATCAATATGTAGCGACTTGAGAATATTAATTGAGTACATTTAAAAGCGCAAATCTCACGCATATTTTTGCTAATCAGCACTTCCTAATTGCCGAAGGGGTTTTGCACCCTAGTTAGGAACGGCAAATGTCTTACAATGATGTCTCAAGAGACCATTGTTACTAAGTTTTGTAATCTGGAATAGATCGGCCAGGCGGTTGATAAAATAACGTGAAATTTGTGACTTGTTGATGATCAATGAATCAAACCTAATCATACAATATATCCTGCACCTCACGCATACTCCGTAGCCTACCCCACAAATATAATAGTGTTTCGTGTTGGTCATATAGCTTCTAATCTAATACGCATACGCTACTCATTTTGCTCTGAACTTTCCGGCTAATCATTTTGCAGAGGGTAAACGCAGTAAATCACAAATGTATGAGTGCACTTATAAAGCAAGTCATTACTTGCCGTGACGTAAATCACTAGCGCGTGAATGCGTCCGTTGCCATGTTAGCGGTGTTTACGCGTACTCACGGGATAGGATAAGCATATAAAAGGAAATCATTCGGCGATCGGAACGGCCTCTAATTGCAGTCACCGAATTCCAAGAGTAGCAAACAAGCCAAACATGCTATTTGTATTTCAAATTCTTGGCTATCTTCGTATTACCACTTTTACAAGGTCAAAAAGCGTATTCCGTCCCGAATTCGCGTATACAAGCACTCACGTTCATTACGGCATAGATTTATTCGAGTTTACCGATTTCATCGGGTACATATATTACTTTGAAACTGCGGAACGTAAACAGAGTTGAATATGAAAGGTCAGTTTCACATTATCTGTACTGTACAAAGTAGTATAGTACAGTGTCCTATTTTGGTATAAATTTGTAAATTAGGGTTATGTAATCCTTCTACCTAGAGTCGTGTGCTGGTCATGCGAGTTGGACTCAATGTACCAGATATATACCACCAAAATTGCAATCGTGTCCTGTTTGGTAAGCGGACACAGACATATCGAGTTGACAACGGACAAGGCGCAGTTTTAGGATGTCAGAAATATTAAAACACGGATAAAGTACCAGCCATCGAACCAGGCTCACTAATAGTTCAGTCTTCGGACCGATTGCAGCGTTACAAGCACATAGATTAAAATGGAACGGATTGAGTTTTATGACCTTTTTAGAAGCACCTTATCTAATATTTAAAATCGTTTTCCGGGTCTTATTCAACTAAAAAATGCAAATTCTAGACGAGACCCAACATCACCAAGGCAATAATCCCCCGTCGTCTCACTTGCTAGGAGTCGTAAGAAATTATGGCAGTCAAAGAAAATAACGACTGCCAGTTGTCACATGCAAAATCATTGCAGCATTGCAACATGCATCGTGCCAGTTTCGAAGATAAGTAAGAATGTCAAAACCCAGCGCGGGTGAGGCATGAGGGGTGAGGACATCGACAAATGAGAGTTACTTCTACAAACAAACCTTCCGCCAGTAGTTCGTCTTCAGTTTCGGGGTAGTCCGCGGGAGGTAGCTCCGGTCGCTCAGACGGTAGGTACATGGCAGTCTCGCGAAACATGATCGATTTTCTGATAGGTTCCACTCTCGACCAATTTTCCTCTTGGCTTTCCGTCGTAGAATCCAAGTTCCCGATCACGTGATCAAAGTCTACCGACGGTTGTTCGTGGGGCTGCGCTAAAACTGGCGTATCGTGACCCGCGATTGACATCGAATCGTCTGTGATAGCATCTCGTTCGTTTTCGGTCGGTGGCATCACCGTAGATTCGGCGTCGCTCTCCTGCTTTGTTTCAATGTCATTCACTATCGAATCGAACATGTTCAAGGCTTGCATCTCTAAAGACAAATCAAGCTCGCCTGACGTGGGATTCACGTCATTAGATTGTTCGTTGGAGGCTGTCACAAGATCGACTATGCTACCGTCTGGAGAATTGTCCTCAATTTCAATGGCAGTGTCTTCTGGATTGATTTGAGGTATTGATTTGGACAATTCAAGTTGTTCGTTGTTGTTATTCGTCTCGTTCAATGGACTGCCTGTTACAACGCCACTGCTTATAGGGGAGGCATTGGTGTTTGTGTCACTGCCGCCATCTGTGTGAACTTGGGCGGAGGGAATAATGTCAAAGTCGTCCATACTGCTAATTCTGAAGCCTTCGTTCTCTAGCTGCGTCATGATTTCGAGATCGTGTAAGCTTTTGGTTTTCCTCAGCGACTCTTTCCTTCTCGTTCTTTGCTTTGGATTTATAGACACATTCTTCTTTTTGCCGCGAAGCCACTTGCGCAGTTTTCCGAACATCATCGACAGTTATCTACGGTATAACCTGTGTTATAGGTGATATACGTTTAAAATCACCGCTATGGCCTACTATACGCATAACATAAAATATAGAATCGATACAACAACACTGTATTGATGATTATTATGAGACTATGTTCATATTATAGCCATCGTTATGAAAATGTGTGGATGACAGAATTTAATCAACATCGTGTCGTCATCATCACGGCAGAGTTGCGATGATTGATATCGATTTTAGAGCAGGTTACAAGCACATTCCTAATGCATGCTAAATCAACATCGTTGATAACACCAGTCGCAGTAGTTGGCGCTTGTATCCTGCCATTTGTTGCAAGTTTTCAAAACAAACAAAAACAAACTACTTCCGTCAAACGTAGACACATTCGCGACTAACTCTGTTGAAAAGATTTCAGGTAAATGAAATCTAGCCGCTTCATAATCTGTATTAGGAATTAAACATTGTCACACTTATAATTACATGTAATCATGTTCGATAGTAATTTTCATCCCTGTATCGCATCATCAATGCTGCTACCAGTACCCACGGTCCACGGATGTGATTCCATCTCAAAGGACGAAATACTTATCTGCGTCGTCGATTGAATTGTTCTCAAACTTCAGTATTCATTCAAGAAACCGAAAGCGATACTACCTGTCTAATTGTCTTACTTTTTCTGTATCTCAGCGCCGATAAGAAAGGAATGGACGTAGTTTGTTTTTGCCCTTGATGTCAGCGGATAGCTGAATACAGTCAGCTCTATATCTATGAACAGGACGTATTCGTAATCAAGCTTTTTATCATTCTACTTGTACTCAATCTATACCGGTCAAGCAAACAGAATTCCACAGCATATTGCTGTATTGGCGAACACCTTGTGATGAATGAAATCTCTGTCCGAAACTAGTGTACTGTACATACTGCTCTGTTTTCGGTTTTCGACATAGGCCTAGCATATGAGACAAACATCTGCCTTATACAACCCATCTCGTAAGACCGGAATACTTTCGCGGCTCAACTCAAATATTGACGCAGTCAATTTCGAATAGTTCTGCTACGTTACTGGCCGCTCTTTGCGCATTCCTACTATCTTTCTAGTGATTTTGGAATTTATCTGAGACACGTCCAGTCCAGTCGCCCACAAAACCATTCGCGAATTCTTTTAATGCCTATTGTCCAAAGACATCGCTTGTACGAAGTTATCGCTCGCAAGTGCTTGAAATTGAATATAGACCTATCTTGGTCATCTAACTAAAGACAAACACAAGCTTGATTAGTTCAAATAGAAACTGAGGATAAGTATAGTTTTAGCCCAATTCTATTTGATAGCCACACAGAGAGAATTGGTGCGAACTCGATCTCTGTGCGTCATCAGACAATACAAAGCTACTCCAAAATACGGTATATGAACTTCAGAAGATTGCTAGCTCACTGCCCGTGCTCAGCCCCGGCCACGCTAAGACCGAATAAGCGTAAATGGTCTAATCTGAGCTATAGAGATTTCGCATTATATTTATTACGGTTCTGTACTGCCCTATAAGCTAATTAACTGCGGACTCAACGCCGATGTCGTGGATGACGTCAAGTTAATTTATAATCCTGGCGAATTCATTCCGAAGATCGCTCGTAAATATGGGATTCAAGGCACGTGACATTCTCAGTATTCACATTAACTCGTAAAAATTCTACCATCTGAATCTCTCATACGGCACGGAAACGCAAACTTATTCCTCACAGCGTGTGATGCGATCAGACAAAGAAATATGTATTTAGATTTCCGCTATTTTCCAGCAATACTAATCCGTTTTCAAATAAAGGGAGACAGCGTTATAAGGCTTATTCTACGAGGCATTAGCTACGGCTACTTTCATGTGCCGACAAGTAGGCCTATTACGTAATAATTCGTCATCAAAATTGTAAGAGCGGAATTTTCGCCCTTCAATAACACAATGCCATTCGATAAGGAACACTTTTAATAAAAATTCATAACTCGTCTCGAGTTACATGAACTTAAGACCATAACAACGCGACCACTGTTCCGATTCCAGATGATATAAAAGCATTGGTGGAGCATCACTGTCGTCCAAGCAAACAAAATCTAGATCTTGGGACGTTATTCACGATAATAGCTTTAATCAGCAGGACACTAAACTGGTTTGTATCAATACAATAAGTGATTACTAGGACAAGTTTTTGCAACTTTTTTTGCATCTTCTCGCAGCTTCATAAATACTCAGAAGTTATGTAGTATGGTGTTTTAAGCTAGGGTTACCATACGTCCTCTTTTAAGAGGATTTGTCCTCTTTTTTGACTTTTTTTAAATTGTCCTCGGAGGACGCCCTTTTGTCCACTTTTTTGAGATTTTGTCCTCTTTTTTGAGAATTTTGGTCGTATTTATAGCAAAATCCGACTAAGATACCGTAAAGCAGCACCGAAGTGACGCTCCGGCGGGTATTTCGGGAGCTGAGCGGAAAGTTGACCTTTTTTTTCTTCCTTCAGTCAACCGATCACGAACTGGGTAAAATTTACCATTTTTTGAGAATTCTCCTCCGGTTTTGCAAGTCTGAAAAGTCTAAAAAAGTGTCCTCGTTTTAGATTTCCAAAATATGGTAACCCTATTTAAGCTATTCGGAGAAATCTTAAATTGCAACTTTTAGCAACTTTTCGTCATTTTTTCAAGCAACTTTTTACAACTTTTTCGATTTTTCAAGCAACCAACTTTTTATTGGAAATACTTGGCACTATATGTAAACAGATCGCTCGATTATTTCACTGCCGTTTTAATTTCAGGTCCTTTCTGATTTGACGTATATTCAGGCAGGACCGCCGAAAATTATATTTTCACTGCATGGGTCAATGTTTCAGGTTATTGAATTTGTTGAAGTCGAGAACACTGAGATTTACTACAGTGTCTTGCATACGGATCGATTCGAGGATCTCATATCCTAATAATTTCAAGGAACTTGTCCATAAATGCAACTTTTTAGTGCAGCTTTTGTGAAAAATAAATGCAACTTTTGTAAAATATAAATGCAACTATCCACGGATTTGACTGCAACAAAAACTTGCGCTAGTTACATTGCCTGTTAGCGCGCAACCAGTAAACATATCGCCCATACCTTTACGATTTTGTGTTATGAAACAAGTTGAGGAAATGATTTCAGATGAAATTATAGAACTGACCAGTTATCCTGATGCACTCTACATCTACAAACGGAGAGAAGTCCTAACGGTGATGTGTGTAGCCAAGCTGGGAAGTCGGAGGCAAATGAAGTTTTACTCTAAAGACATATCATGACAAATATATGATAATATAGAACCAACTGACATCATAATGTCCAAAATTAGCGTGATAATTGCGCTAATTCCCTCCTCTTACTCATCCTCTAAGGCTAAGCTGGGTGCCGTGACCATTGACCAAATCCACAAAGTGCATGAGTGGACGACCCACAATAATCTAAGCGTCAACGCCACGAAATCCCAGTTATTGGCCTTAACTCCGAAAGTAAAATCAACCGTTATCATTGCTGGTCATTGGTCAACCTATTTCCAACTCGGAAAATGCGAAATACCTTGAGGTTTTACTAGACTCGAACATGTCCTGGAAGAGTCACATTCAGTCGCAAGAACTAAGTTATCACTAAATTGTGGTCTGTTCCACAGCCTTAGAGACTACATGCCAGTCTGGGTCCTTCTGATACTCTTTAAATCATTTTTCCTATCGAACTTACAATATGGCATCATCTGTAGGGGGGCTGCCAGTAAACCTGCACTGAAGCCGCTACAAAACGACAACATCAGGTCCTCCGTTTTATAGCTAGGGCCCCAAAGAAATCAGGATGTGTGTCCAACAAATCACTGCTAAAAAATTCGGTGTCCTAAACATAAAGATATGCGGGAACTAGAAATTGCGAAGTTTATATATCAGTTCCACTGCGGCCACTGCCCCGAAAACTTCAATAACTTCTTTACCTCGGTATCAAAAGTGCATAAGTACGACACACGCGCGTCCACGTCGTCCAACTATCATATGGTTGACAGAAAAGATCATCGCTCTATATCAAATATACCGGACCTGAAGTGTGGAACAATATATCGCCGGCTATCCGACAGTCGTCGAGCATGTCCACATTCAAGTCGAAATACAAGCAATTTCTGCTCAATAAATACTAGTCAGCCCTCACCATTTACCGGATCACGACCTGACATATCGATCTCGTCTTTCGTCACTTGTCACCTGATTTTATCGCTTGCCACTTTATATTATCGTCTTTTACTTTCATTTAGTGTGCATGCCTCCTCTTTACATCGCCGAGGCCCAGGTGGGTATCTAATCCTAAGACTACTCCTAGTCGTCTAGGCATCTTCCTATCATTCATTGTATTGCAGTCTTGTGATGTTGTGAAGTGATGAAATTTTATGAATAAACTTGAACTTGGATGGTCGGTGGGTAATAAATTTGTTGAGAACACTGCTTTTCTGAGTGGTCGTGCGACCGAGCTCTGGTTCGGGTACGGCTTATATACGACGATTAAACGTATCGAACCTTTTATTAGACAATCATGATCTAACGAACTGGGATTATTTCAAAAGAAATAATTCGAGATTGACAGGTTCACACGCTACTATGACAATAGATGAGGAGAAAAGATATTTTCGCAACTCATCTTGTCATTCTTTCGCGTGACATGATCGCAAACGTTTAATCGTAAATGCTTACCGACAGAGAACACCCATGACAAAGACAACTCGCCAGGGAGTTGAGTATAAGAAAATTCAGCTTATAGGGCAGCTTTAATTTGCTGATCAATTTTCAGCAATTGCATTAGTGGAATGACATACATTAACTGAGTGATGCGCATAGAGCTCGCGGGCCATAAATAACCTTATGAATATTTTCGTCACGCAACAGCCTCCTATATTATCAAGAGAACTAAATCGGACGAGAGCATGCATTCCGTGAGTCTGAGAAAAGTAGGTCACATTTGACATAAAGGGGAAATATTTGAGTCAATTCGCGAGAAATAATAATAATTTACTAAATACACGCACTTGTCTAAAGGCCGTGCGTTACGTGCTCCAATGATGAACAATGAACATGCGTGCATGTGTGCAGTCAGGTTCTGTCTAGGGATGGTGTGAACGTGAGGTTCACGTTCGCGTTCTGTGCGTGAACCTCACAAGTTTAGAGGTTCGCGTTCACAAACGAACCTTGTAGGTTCTGCACTGTGAACCTTTTTCATATATTACAATTTTCACGTCATTATAACATCTTTGGTTGAAATTTATTGCATTTCAACTGCGGGTCACTCCATGCATGGCGTTGGCAGCATGAAAAAATCAACTCTAAACGAGCATGCACCTTGACAATCTCAAAATCTTCACTTGCGTTTTTACAAAATTTTGGTCGAAATATCCCGCTTTCCGTTTATGATTATTTAGTGACTCTCTGCTGTGAGCTTGACCCGCAATCACGCAACATCAAGAGCGAAATACGCTACATGTAGCGTAGGTAGTCAGCGAATGATGCTTATTCAACCAATCAATGGCATCCATAACGTTGTCTAATGTAAAAAATCTAGCAACCGTACGGGGTCAATCTCGATTTCATATGTTTATTGTATCATAAAAACCAAATTCGTGCGATTGGGGTGTTGACTACTGCTGTATAACTTGTTAATGGGGTAATATCGGTAACAAGTATAAAAACCCGTTTACACTCTGCTCAATATCAACGCAGTCTGGCCTAGACTGTTAACGCGTAAGCTTAAATTCCCGTGCAAGTTCTCGTCGAAATTGTTGGCAAAGCAACGGAAGATATTGATTTTATGGGATTATGATATCATTTGATTGCCCCAGTTGATACATTCGGCGACATTTAAAAAGTCAGTATGTACTTCAACATTGTGGCATTATGTGGCCCAAGTCGTCGCTAGGTATCGTGTACACTGTACACTGTACAGTGTACTCTGTACACTGCACAATAATATAGGTCATAACTTTCCTGAAATGTAGGGTTGGAATTAGTAATATGGCGTCACGTGACGTCATGAACCTTTCGGAGGTTCACACCATCCATCCATATTCTGTACCCGTCTTATTTACGGATGGCCGTACTTCGCATTTCGAACTAAGCATCCTGACAGTGGAATAGTTTACACAACATTCTTTTACGTATCTTAACGATTTTGTAAGTACGTAACAATTCTCGGACAGCAAAGCTCTTCTAATTTGACATCGATCGACTGATTACATTGAGTATTCGCCGTTGTTATTATAATAATCGCCATTTCATTCAAACCATAGTATGTTCTGAGAAATCGCAATCGATAGCAAGGTCAGGTTTAATGGATCCGTCCCAGATTATGGTATTAACGTTTGAACGATGATCGCGGTATGATCGAAGTTGTAAGCCCTACTGATTCTATCTCAGTTAGTTCCATCTGATTTACAGAATACTGAACCTGGCTAATTCTTCGATCTGCTCTCGAAATTGTATTTGCGCTGTTTCATCTTCAATTCTCCCTCAAAATATATCGTCACCACAAGTCCAGCTTCTTAATACATATGCCTGGACTTCACTTCAAGCGAATACTGACAGCGATATATCCAATCGTCGTTCTTTTGAACGACGGCGAAGTTGTGAAAACCAACAGACGGCGATGCTTATAAAACTCGGCGGATCTATTTACCTATTGATTGCTCATATCGATGGAATTCCGAGAGGAATCACGGTTGGCCTTTGGGGATGTATATCCAGAAAAGGGCTGCATATTGCGGACTGCGCACTGCGCAGTTCCGCGAGTTTGATAGCTGTACCATCACCGACTGGCGAATATCAACTACATTGATATTGATATTCATGGTAGCGTAGTACAGTAGTGATAGCAGTTATACGACTGTTGCAAAAATAGTTACACTTGAGTGATTCCGGTGCATGTAAAACTGCTGCGCTGTATTAATTAGTATTACCAAGAATTATTTTCTACGATGAGACACCACTGCACAAGATATCCACCCTAACGTATGCTTCGGATAAACGTTGAATTCGAATCCTGTCTACCGTTACCAAATAAAATACGAGCGCCGTTACGAAAACACTAAAAGCCACTTCGCCTGGCCACTGCGTTCAGGGCGACCCGACCAAACACAACAGTAATCGCGAGTGGATCTCATTCACGAAAGTCATGTGTTTATATATCATTTTGTAACTTCCATTCTTGAATTGCTGGCATTGTTTGAGTCGGCGACGCCCTGTTTACATTTGTAGTTTCTTCGGCAGAGTAACGAGTATGATTCAATCCGTATTTACTTCGCCAGTGAGTGTGACTAAACGCCTCGCGCCGAGTATATTATATATATATCTACCAGTCGTATATATATATATAATAAACACATCCAGTGAAGATAACTTTGCCTGACGGCCTTGTGACAATACTGCCGACTGATATCTGTGTTCTTAAAATATGCGTTGAAATAACAAACACTATTTCGGTGCGGAGGAAAAAGCTGATGACAATGGAATCAAAGTGTTTGTAGCTTCCGTATCCATTTATGTCAATTGAGAGATCGTCACGTGAACTGTTGAAGGTCATGGAAATATCAATCGTACTTTATAGCAATCCCGTTACTATATTCGTTTATTTATTCACACTTTTGTAGCGTTTAGAACATGTTGTTAAAACACTCTGTTAAAATGTTAAAATACTGGTTCTAATTTCTCAATCAAAAACTACAAACAATAGCCGTGTGATGTTCTCGCGGAACATCCACGTTATTTCGCTACCGACAATGAAGACCGAGCTAGCCCGCCAATGTAGCCGGGTGACAAGGGACATAACTTACAGGATCAAAATGGAATGCGTGCATCGCACATAAAACAAAGTAGACAAAAAATATAAAGACGATCGCCCGACCACATGAATCGAACTGTCGTTGTTGAACAAAAGTCAACTCAAGTGCGAACAATTGGAACATCTGGATACGGAAAATAACTTAACATCGACCATCGTGGTTTAAACGTACAGTAATGTGATTTGAAAAAAAGGGTTTTGCGAAATCGGGGCGAGCTGTGTGGAACTGTTTGCTGTAGTTTTAAATGGCGCTCTACAGCTCTACATTCATTTGCCATTGGTCATGCATATTGCGATATTATCCATGTGTACCGATTTAAGCCACATCCACTTCGCTCTAATCTGTTGGATATTGTAAGAGGGTGCCTGCACAATTTGGGTGGCGATGAGAAGTCCAGGATAGACCTCCAGCATTTAAGCAAGCATTAATCGACCTCGTCAATACTAGAAAATTCAGTTCATTGTTGTTACAGAGTTGGAACATACCAGTGCGCCATCCGCCACTGCTCGATTCATTGCTGTTGTTATGAGTTGCAGACTTATGAATCTTACAAAATCTCTGCAATCGCTGTGAAATGTGAAGGATACCAATCGTATTCCGATAAAGTGTTGCGACGCTATAAGTAGAACACGAAAAAAACTGGATATATAGCATACAATACCCCTTACTATAATTCATTCTTTCGTTTATTGATATTTTCATCAGTTCACAATTTCACAAGGTTGCGGTAAAATTAAAAGATTCGAACCGACTATCAACCGGCTATCAATCAAACAACCATTTTGGACTACAGATATAGTAATAAATGAAGCACATGTAAATAAGAGGTATGCATATAGTGACTGGAATTAGCGACAATTATTCCTCTCTCCACCATATTTGGTGCGACAATCTGTATCTGTATATAGTTATATATGTTGCATCTAGGGATGGTGTGAACCTCTGAAAGGTTCAGGTTCGTGTGAACGCGAACCTTTTTGAAAGGTTCTGCGTGAACGCGAACGTGAACCTCATGACGTCACGTGACGTCATATTGCTAATTCCAACCTTATCTTTATCTTTCAATGAAGTGATAGCCTATATTAATGTACAGTTGTACACGATACCTAGCGACGACTCGGGTCACATAATGCAGCAATGCTGATGCGTTTTAAACGTCGCTAAATGTATCAACTGAGGCAATCAAAGTATGTAATACTCCCATAAAATCAATATCTTCCGTCGCTTCGCCAACAAATTCGACGAGGACTTATCAGGGAATATACGCTTACCCCTTAACGGTCTAGGCCAGACCTGACAATGTATTCGGCGTCTGAGTATTGCTACATTGATATTGGGCAAGAGTGTAAAATGGGTTTCTATACTTGCTACCGATATTACCCCATCAAGAAGTTATACACCAGTAGCCATAAGCCAACCCCTCAATCGCACGGATTTGGTTTTAATGATGTAGTAAAGATATTGAGTCAAGATTGACCCCGTACGCCTTCTCGAATTTTTACATCAGAAAACGATATCAATCGTATTGATTGGTTGAATAAGCAACATGCGCTGACTACGTCACTAAATACTCACAAACGGAAAGCTGGATATTTCGAGCAAACTTTAGTAACAAAGCAAGTAAAACTTTTGAGATTATCAAGGTGCATGCTCGTTTAGTGTTGATTTTTAATGCTGCCAGCGCCATGCATAGAGTGGCACTCAGTTGAAATGCAATAAATTTGAGCCAAAGATTTATAATGTTATAATTGTAATATATGAAAAAGGTTCACAGTGCAGAACCTACCAAGGTTCTGTTGTGAACGCGAACCTCTAAATTTCAGAGGTTCACTCACAGAACGCGAACGTGAACCTCACGTTCACACCATCCCTATAATGCATACGTCACAGTACATCCATGACATGATCCATTAGGTCGATGCCCAATTGCCCAATCAATGCAATCATACAGCATTTACGGTGATATTTTTTAGCAGTGAAACGACTTCACAACTCCGTTCTTGCAGTGCAGTCTCAGTCGGCCAAACTGCTGAGTTAGAGCGCCTCTTACGTACACTTCTAAATCAGAGGTGCTCCCACACGGTTGGGAGTCAGAATGCAAGTCAGTAACCAGTTGCATTTGAGAGAATAATATAAATTGCCGTGCTACTATTAATATTATCACTGCACTCTAATTGAGTTATATCCCTCACTGAGCAAGCAAGCTCCTGACCTCGCACCAAACTGTGCTCTCTTGTGATTCGTTTCTTTTTACAACAATCCCCATTGTAACGGGTGGCGACTGACTCTGAAGCCCTAACGGCCCCTCGTCGTCTCCCAGTCTATACCGCAATTTGTTTCGTATACTTCTTTATTTATTGATGTGACGAATAAAAGACTATCTATCTATCTATATCTAATTACATTTGAAACTCGTAGAACTTTTCTTTTGGCTCTCATCAATATGATCAAGTATGGTGTAGCTATTCAAGCTTCAAAAATACAAAACAAAAAAGTCTGAAATACAAGTATATAGCCAAATACAAGAAGATACCGGAATTGAAAAGTTTATACATCGACTCGAATAGACTAGACAATTGGACCTACGATTAAGTTGAAACTAATGACAGATATACAAGTTCATCAAAATTCCTTCTGTGTACAGATATCTGGAATATTAAATTGAACAAACGTTGATTCCAAAGTCTTCAGATGCCTGCATTAAATAGAATTGATTGTCAGCAAGAATTCCTTGCCGTCTTCTAAAAAAAATCGATGGAAATTCTAGCGGATCGGGGTCTGCCGTGTAATTAACTTGCTTGTGGTTAGATCTATAGGCTTGTATTTAAAACAATAGGTGTTTTAAAACAGTCTGCTTAAAACATGTTTTAATCAGATGCTACTTCAAAAAAAAAAGAATTGAAAGTTGCATTAATTCTGTCGTAATTTTCAAAATTCATTCTAAAAAACATGTTGCTGTCTGTGGTATTATGGCGTTTTTTCGACTAGAATGGTCATTTAAACAGCGCATGGCCATGCAGTATGAATCTCCGGACGATCCGCATTATACATAGTCGATGTATACGATAAGGAATGATTAGAACCCTGGACATCGTCCTCTTCAGCAATTATAACAGCGGTTCCTAAAGTATGGGTCTCGAAGGGTGTAAATTTGTGTCGCGACCGCACACGAGCGATATTTTAATATAAGTGTGTTGTGTAACACATGCTGGATTTTTTCAACAACAAAAAAATTCTTCGTGCTACTCACTATCCTTGAATAGTTTGCATGTTATCTAAGGTCACTTTGTTGGGATCTATCTCCAATGAGCGAGACACTCAAAATATATACTGGTTACGACAATATAGTTTGATGATGGAAATGTTCCGACCTTTGTATTGTACAAATTGGTTTGATGTCATTATATTTGTCTTACATTGGTGTCTCTAGAATTTCGGGGCCGATCCTTTCCTCGCCGGGACTCCTGAAGACCTGAACTTTTAGCCATTGGTGTTGTAGCCGCGGATTATACCACTGCGCTATCTCGGGAGAGGTTCCACCAAGACATCAAAACAACAAAAGAAAGATATTAGGGCAGATGAGATGAACATATTATAAGATGAAGATATTCTGACAGTACATTGCTGGAACCTGTCGTGAAACTGCACTAAATTGCTTACAGGCGAAAATCGTAGAAAAAACAATTGTGCTTTAACATAAATGAATAACATTATATTCCAACTGATTATTTCAAATTTACAATAGGTGGTTGACGTAAAACTGATTGAATTAATCCCACATTTTTTTAGTATCTAGATAAATACTTATGTACATGACTGGAGTTTAGTTTACATGATATCCGTGAAGTCTACAACTATGATAAATCCAATATCCCTAAATTTCGTGCTGTTGCTGTATTTTGATTTAAAAGGGTCTTCTGTGTGTCAAAATAACAAGTTGATTGAATTTCCAAACTTTAGAGTACGAGCCGATTTTCTATCAATCCATAGCAGCGAAAATGGGGGTTTTGATCAAAATAGCCCCATGGGTTATCTCCAAAACAAGAGCCAATTTGAAAAAAAACTAAGGTCATATTCAGAATCAGTGCCCTTCAGAACCTTCAAAACCACTCTTACTTCTTTTGCTTAAAATATGTGTTGACTAGTGTTATTATTGATATGTGAGGTTGGCGAAATGGTCGGCAACAAATAGTCCCGTCCTCGAAATATGAGTGCAATTTTGCACATGCGACCCACAGATGAAAATGATGCACCCCGATTTGGAATCACGTGCCTAACACATGTTCCACAAAACTGCCTTGCGTTCAACTGGTTCTCCGCACTTTCTCTATTTTATACATGCCCGTAAAACATAGCATACTATCAGAAAAATGCATTCATTTCTATGTGTGAGGCTTGGGTCGCGAGATGCCGATAATACTCTAGATGTATAACATGAAGGTATGTATCACTTGAACCCAATGGGCCATATAACCAGGGCCGTAACTGCCGCACGAAGCGGTATTGCATTGTAACGGAGTTTGATATTGTAGCGCAACAATGCCGTTTGGAATAAGCAGCCGCCGCTAGGAGCAAGTGCGCAGTGAGAGTGAGAGTGTGAATTCTCAACCGCTTGCACAACAATGAACAATAATACGCTTGCGGTTGCTACTCACTTGCTTTCAGACGGCATTGTTCCGTCACGATACAAAACTCTATTACATTCAAAATTCGAGGCTGATTTTAATGGATTCCTGAACCACGGGCACAATGAGATTTATATTATCGTAATCAGTACCCCGGTAGCTTTCGAATGATACCAATTTTATTAAATTACGCGCTCGGCAAGCCGGTCAAAAATGACCGTCAAATTGGCTTTAGCCAAATGTAAAGTGTGACGTAAACCAATCACAGTGAGCCGTGAGATTTGCTTGTGTTCACACCATTGTAGGACACTATGGTGCGATACTGGTAGTGGTTAAAGGCCGTCGCGAAGTTTGGTTTATGGTTCTATGGGGGACCCAAGACCAATGTTTTTTTGTGTGTGTGTCGGGAGTGTGACGATGTACTGTTTCGGTCCTGCATATAGCAATAGCAATATAGTGTCTTTAATGACCTTAAGAGGGGGGCGATTTTGCAAATCAATCTATGGCGCAGGAAGGACCTATTACACTGGGCAACAATTTTGAACGAAAGATTTGTTGACTTTGATTTTTCACTTGATTTCGGCTAACTTTGGCGTGCTGATTATAGAAATACCACTGGGTTTCTTCTAAAATGATTGTTGTATTCACCACCAAACGATTACTTCCTGCAACCCGCAAAGATGTTCTTCCCGCTTCTCAACAAAGCAATATAGTTTACGAATTTAGGTGCCACTGTGGTTGTCGGTACGTAGAGGAAGAACAACTCAGCGTTTGCAGGAGCGTATCAAACAACATGTACCGCGCGTTATTAGACTACGTACATTAAATTCTCGGGAACATGCCGCTGAAACTGAAACTGACCTAAGGGTGTTGGAACACAATCAGGCCGTAGCAATGAATTCTGCCATTGGCAAGCATTTAGCTGAGCATGCTACTTGTGCCAAAAACTATAGTGACGAGAGATTCTCGATTTTGGACGGAGGCCGCACACTTTATCACTTGTCCGCATTGGAATCGACATTCATCAAGATCCATCAACCGCGCTTGTGCCAGCAGAAGGAGCGTTTGCTTCAGTTAAAATTGGCCACTAGCTGCGCTCGCGGTTTGTCTGTACACAATGTTGTTTTCGTTTCTATGACGTCACAATCGGATGTATGCAATGCAGTTATATGCAAGTTTTTGAAATTCTCTATATGCTGACGATTGCCCCTGAAGAGTGTCAGCTCGAAAAGCTCCGAGTTTTGATATATTTAAGATATGAATATATTATTAAAATGTATATTAAAGTTCTGTACCCCAAAAAGTCTAGTCAGATGATCTTCGTGAATAATACAGAAACATTGAGAGTAATACAGAAACAATGAATTGTTGCAATATCACCAGCACGATTGGGTCATATGTGTCAGATTTGTAATGTGTGTTTTCTCACTGGTCATTGGTCAGACAATAAGGATGCACATGAAACCCTGATACACATGTCCCACTGCCATATGCTTATGTCAGACAGCAGACATTCAAAAAGCTAAAAAATCTAAATAATTTCCGTGAAAACCGTGACATAGTTAGAGATGGGCTAGGAGAAAATGTCCCCAACATCTGAAGATGATGGGGGTAAGATACCAGAGTACATCGGAGCTTACATATGTTAGCTGACTATTACTCCAGTGTCAAACTAGACAACCTACATAATTATGGGTTATTAGCGTAGATTTGGACCCTGAAACTCGCACTTCATTTGCCCTGTAGAAGCAATATCAGTTTAAATCAACCAAATAAAGCATTGTAAATGTTTATTTGAGGTCTATTGATTTACTTTCGACTGCTTGTGGTTTTTGAAACGTTTTATACAATAAACACAAAATATTAAGAGTAGCGCTATTTTGTGGCTTATGAGACAATGTGGTGGGTGCCTAGCCCAGCCCAGAAACTTGACGTGATAGAGAAAAACGGAGGTCATTTTTGAATTTTGATTGAAATTTGAATTTTGAATTTGAATTGAAAGTTAGTCAGAATCAATTGTCTGATCAAAGTCAACAAAAATTGTGTTGACCAGTGTTATGGATAACATTGACGAGAATGCGGGAAAGGTCAACCGGTTGTATTCTATATGTAACACAGTCTGCCGTGGGATCCTCAGAGATATTGTTGCGTGAAAATATTTCCAGAATACAATAACTACCTTGGAGAATTCCATGCCGTGTACTCACGAATATCATGTCATTTTCCATATGTAGGAAATTATGGCTAAAAAGCACAATAAACGTTTGTTTTTGATTGATTTACCTTGCCTTGCCCTGCCCCTGTATCACGGTAACTGAGTGTCTTATATTGAAAATCCCACCTCTGTAGTGCGACTTGAGTTAGTCGCAAAGATTCATCTTGCAACGTCGAATGTATAGCCCCCTCCGATTCCCTACCTAAAGTACGCGACCCCTGGACCAAAAGTAGTTTTTGAAGCTACTTACTTGACTACTCTTCTGACTTTTATATTCTGCTCCCACTAGGTTCAGTATGTGTTGGAAATCGTTGCTTCTATACTTGCAATTGTGTGAAATCTTATGGAGTATAAACGCTGATAACTTAGACCAGAGGTCTCAAACTCAAATGTGCTAGCGGGCCAATTTTCCGGTTCTGACGATGCCGCGGGCCGCAGCATTTATAGGGGTATTCTACAGTGGCGGCTCGTCCTATAGGGCAACTGGGGCATTGCCCCACCTGAAATTCTGTTCAATAACAATTTAACCATTTATAGACGCACAGCGCTCAATATATACCGAGATCACAGCGAAACCCGCGTTCTTCTTGTGCTTTCGCTTGCAAATGCCCATACATAGAGAAGTCTCTGCGAAAATCGAATTCTCTTCTGTGTTTTCGCTTTGTGAATGCCTAGCCGGGGCTTGCCCCGGTAGCGCTCATAACAAGCTTTCACTATCTATTCTCTCAAAGCCGCGCACAATTAAGAAACGGTGATATACTCTCTCCTATTCGTAAAATGGCCGAGCAACCGGGGCATATATGCCTGTCGCCCCTAAGGTGTGATGTAACAATCGTATCTATATCTGAACTCGGATACCGTGATATGCGTTGAGTCGACCTTTGCTGGTATAGGTCGATTTTGATGGTGTTTCACACCATGATAATTCTTGAAACTTGGTATGTCATGTCGTGATGGTGGTATTTAACACTGTCCCAAGTTTCAGGGTTTCTACTCAAAGTTTAGGGTAGTAATTCCGTTTCCAAAGTCGAGTGTGTGCTGATCCGTCATGTATCGCAAACATATTTCACGCAAAGCCGGTATTGGTCTCCATTAATTTTAACGATGCTCCTTAGCTAGATCCGTCATGAGCTTTTACATGGTATGTCTTGATTTTAGTATCGAACGCTGTGCCAAGTCTCAAGGTTGGCACTCAATGATTAGGGCAGCAATTTCGTTATCAAGTTCGAGTATGGTAGAGATGTGCGCTGATCTGACACTTAGCCTACCTAACGCATTGCGGATTTCACGCAAAAGCCGGTGTATCTGTGTTCCATACTGAGATAGGTGATGAGATGATGATATCATGAAACAGTTTACTAACATCCTCGGTTTGCATTCAAATATTTAGTTTTATATTATATTCTCCAATGTCAATTTCACCGTGGAATGGTGGCCTTTGGGCCATTTGCTCACAATTACAACCCCTGTCAAGCTCGATAGCTGTTTCGTTTTCGATGGCGGCTAACAGCTTATCGCTTGATCAGCCTATTCCTCAGTAAATTTTACGCAAAATTCGGCGTTGATCAATTCGTATTACTTTTGACAGTGTACCATACCGAAAACGGTCATGAGGCTACTTCTCGATGATTTCATGTAACAGTGTACCAAGTTTTCGGCTTTCATCCACGTATTTATTCGGTAATATATTTTCCGAAGGCGATTTTGCAGCAGACATATAGACAGTAGACACTATAGACCGTAAGCCGTATGTGTCGTGTGACAATCTCCAGCCTCAAGGTCAAAATCTCCCAAGCTGTACCGGGACCGAATTTCCGAGGCTGCTATCCGTAGTTCTTCAGAATGATGTTTTGGATTCAATATGACATTTCCTTGTCCAATCTATGAGATAACAATTGCGTATGTGGCCGAACTCGTTGACCTTTCCAGTAATGCATACGCAATCTCTCGATTTATAGTCATTTCCATTTCTGCAGATAAGTAGTCAGGTCAAGTGCGAACATGAATCGTGTTGAATCTTTGCTCCGTACGCCGTTTAGCCAGCTGCCTTTAGAGCAAAAATTAGAGGTAAAGCGACTAGGTCCATATCAGCCTAGAAATTGCCCATTGGTCCAATCGTACGCCGGAGGAAAACGCACTCGTGCCTTTTCTTCAGCGCATTTCGATAAAAATGAATGGCTTACTTATAGCGAGGATAAAAACGCCTTGTTTTGCTTTTACTGTCTTTTATTCGACAGTGCCGGTACCGGAAGCAGTGGCTCTTGTTGGAACAAAATTGGTTATCGCGATCTGAAGCATTTGTCAGAGCGTGTGAAAGCGCACCAAAAATCCCAAAATCATTGTTTACGGGAAATTCATGTGATCATCATGAACGTTGAAAAACGCTACTGTGACGTCATATTGATAACAAGTCGCTTGCGGCCCTTGCCCCACCACCCGATATTGTCACGAGCCGCCACTGGTATTCTATGTACTTCAAAGCAGGTCTTATTTTGCGGGAATGAATTGTCCTATTGAAAGTGAGCCGATCCAACAGACTGACAGTGAACACACATCGTCAAAATGTGATTTACTCTTGCATCAATTTAGGACTGGCACGAATAGAATCATCACATTTATTTGAATAGAATTGTTGTTGTACTTGATATATATTAATTATAAGATATAGACACCATGACGGACAAATGTATGATACCATCATAAAAGCTATCGGATTATAATTTTTCAGCTAATATGAATATTTTGATTTTAACAGATTGATAAGAGAGACTGATCTGATATCAAAAGAATAGTTGAGCATTGTAATTCCAGTCCACGATTCGGATATACTTCTGATAAGTAGGCTATTAATCTCATGGCCATATATCTTCAAATATAGGAGCAGAAAAAATATAAATATAATATAAATATATTATTGATGTGTCCTAGTGATTGAAATGTCGGAACGCCGAACGGCCCATTGCTGTTACATCGCAGGAGCGTCCCACTACGGTACTCGATACCTTTAAGTGGCCTTAATAACATGGTTTAGCGACCAAAGATGTAACTAACAGATTGCCTATGGTTGCCATAACAACTTGCTTAGTTGGCGATATACCAAGCTGCGACCTTCTGATCTATCACTCCCCTGATACGCGATTAGTTTGTTGCGTCCATGGTTGTAACAAATTCACGGCATTCCATGTCACTCCGAGTCCACTCGAGTCATTTTCATTTTGCCATCGAGTTAGCCCGAGTCTGGGTAATTTAGGAAAGGTCGCGTCGAAGTCCAACTCACAAATTTCAGTCACGATCCGTCTAAGGGTCACGATTTGTAACTCTCATCATGAATTGGAAATGTTGTAAAATAGTGAACTTTCCACTGTATGGTGGCGTTTGCAATTGATGTGATAGTGAAGTTTACTGAATAGTTTGAGGCTTTCGGGGCAATTTAAGAGGGCAACTTCACTTTATAACCGGAGAAGATATATGTGACACTTATATATTGTCAAGTTAATAAAAATCTAAAATGTCGTCGCGGGCCGCACAAAATGTAATGGCGGGCCGCATGCGGCCCGCGTGTTTGAGACCTCTGACTTAGACCAACGCCGATCGGTCAAGGGGTCATTCGGTCCGATTTGAGTCGAATCCGAACCCGTTTGTTTCCAACAATTACCCATCTAGCTATAGCGACATCTATATAGAGCTGTCATATTACGAAATGCTCCAACTCAACCTGATCTACAAAAACTTGTCCACGATAAAACCTCTGCCCCGAACTCAAAACGACCCTGCCTCGACCGCAAAAAGTGATTTCTCAGCGGCAGACACATATTACAAATCGATTTTACTCCGTGTATTGACATCATCAAGCGAAAAACATCTGAATTTCCGTATTGCACGATAACATTAGGAAAAATCCCTTCGATTTCAAATCCATTCCAACATCGCCAAGACATCGCAAAACGTTTCGGAACGACCGCGCTTCAAAATGCCGTGCAGCAGGGAAACAAACAGCTCATAAAACGGCATAAATAGAGATAAGTTAACGCACAAACGGAAAGCCCGCAACGGGGCCGGGTTAGCAGCGAAGTTGAGCCTGATTTCAACCTAGCGCCCGGAAATAGTGTCTCGGCGGCACGCGAGTTGCTGATGACGGCGGAAATAAATAAACAATGCGAAAAGCAACCAGCGATAAAGCTTTGTACAAAATTTATATTGCGGAAGACAAAAAAGGGAATAAGATAATATCAAATAGTCAGGAACGTCCTGTCGATTAGACCACTGTTCTGTACATGGCGAGCTCTCTATTAAAAACGATGGTCACGGCCGTAGCGTCTACGGTCGGCTAATGTCAGCAATATAGTTTGTGCCTGCGCGTTTACAGCTTTGGTAGAAAACTAGCTTTACAAAATAATGAAGATTTTCGGGGTGATATCAGATTAATGTTAATAAATAGAGTTGTGAAATTAGGGATTGTTTGGGTTGGAATTTCATTGAGCAATCGTTACACGTCAATTCATCTCAATCCCGGGTTTCGTGATGCGTACGTCCGGATCCGGAAACTTGCGAGCGTGAATATAAAGTGTAATTAACAAATGGCGAAGTTGGACAACCAGAAAAGTTTCAGCTTTTCAATATCAGATTAAAATTAGAACTACCTAATTAGCAAAAAACATGGAAATTAAATTAAATTCCGAATTGTAACGAAATATAACAAAAATCAAGCTCAGTTCATATCAAATCAGGATAAGAATGAGAAATGTATGTACGCTGTACACCGAGCTTGGCTCGTTTAGCACTATACAGTTCACCTGTAGCATTTTCAGGAAAACCGGACATTATACATAATTATACTCAAAGCATGGAAACATTTCACAGATTAGATTAGAATTAGATTACCTTAATTTCGTTTTAATTAGTCTAGTTAGACAGCTAGAATTATCTAGTTGTCCAAATCTGCGCAAGAGACAACAGCTATTGCGATTGCGAAACGGCGATTAGCGTAACTACAAGCGAAGCCGCGAAATCGGGAGACATCTCCTTCCGCCGCACGGTGACGCGCGCGCGTCGCACATGCGCAGAAGAGGCAAGCATCTTTGCGTCGCTGCCGTTTCGAAAACATGATTACCTGATGAAGTTGTTTGTCGAGCGTAAGCGCTCGCGGCCGGGTCAAAATAACATTATAAAATACGCAAATAGTAAACAAAATATCAAAAGGAAGATGACAGTATTGGTTGAGACGCAACGCAAATGCATAGGAAGCACACAGAATATTACAGTTTCAAACGATCTCCAGTCACATTAATACAAGCGGATGATTACTTAAAAAATATGCATTCCGTGTTGCCTTATATAAAAAATGATTTGATTGATAACGGCTCGATAGGGCCGAGATATTCGACCCATATATCAGAAAGAAGAGACAATTTCGTCCAGGGCGCGGTATCAAGTACCGAAACCGCTCGCGATCTTAACACGGTTCCGGTACTTCGCGATGTAAATTCGTCTCGCGATCTCGAGATCATTGTCCGGCAATGTCAAACGTAATTTGCATAACGAAGAATGTGTCTTGCTGCTTCAGTTTAAAATGCTACAGGCGGCAAGCGGGGGGCATAATTCGTATTCTCGGCGTTGACGTTCGGGATTTGGTTGCCGCAGAAACCAGACAGAGTGAGAGAGAGAGTCGTTACCGCTGCTTTGTTGAAGGCTGGTACGCACGCTGCACGGGTGCCTTGTCACAGTGTGAGCGACCCTGCCGTTTCTTGTCACGCCTGACTCGGCAATTGCACGGGAGAGGTGGCGCTTTGAGAGGCAGACGATTCGCCGCTTTCTGGAAGGGAACGTTTGCAAGGTTAGACATGACCATGACCATCCTATCCTCTCCCCGCAGATGCTAGTCATGCTTTTAGATGCAGATTAAACAGAAAAAACACTAAACATATAGTATCTTTGTACAGACAAATACTGCGCGACTAAGCCGAGACGCTTGTTTATGACTAGAAGCTTAATAAAATAAATACTACAGTATCTCCGCGATATATGCACGTATGCAAAACAGGATCTCCAGGATACTATATTATTAAAGGAGAAATGCTTGTGTTATATTCTCAACACTGTAAATTCATATTTAAAAACGCGATATTTAAAACAGTACTAAACATTTGACAATCGGAGCGAATATTTCAGAGCCGAAGACACGAAACCTAGTGGAAATAGTGGCGTCTGAGACAACTCAGGACCTGGTACAGCTGCCGATCACGGGAATGGATACTGGCAAACTGGACGGGTTGTTGTTTGTGGTATACATAGTGTTAGTCGACTACTACGGTCATTGGTCATTAAAACTAGGCAAATTTTCTTCATTTTTATTCCGTAGCTGCCGACTTGTAGCACGGCCCACTTCTAGGCTTTTCTAAGACACCGCTTACACGGATGAGATGGCGAGGAGGAGCCTAGATAAACCTTCAACACTTAGATAGGAATTCTGGGCGGGTCGAATATCACTGATTGATGCACAATTGCACATGGACACGGTAAAGTTACAGGTACATGAAGCAGTCGCTACTAAAGTTTTAAGAACTCGCGTAATTTGCCGACCGAACCGGTTGCAATGCGTTTTCGCGTTCGCCATCTGGATATATCGCTTTGTACGGCTATACGACTTTACGTCGTGACCACTATTACCGTTTCAGGAAAAATTAGACCGCAACACTGCAAATGAGCGCACGCGACCGCGCTGGCGTGGAGTGACTGAGAATTAAGCGCTGTCACGAAGAATGGCGCGGGTTTCGAGTTCGCGAAGGCAACGGCACAGGCCGTTTCCCGTTTCCAGGAGGCGGAAATTTTCTGTTTACAGACACCGCAACGCGCGGCTCACATTATTATTATCAGATCGCGCGCCCCGCGCAACGCAAAACAACGCGAGAAGATACGCGTCGCTGTGACCTCGGCGCGCGCATTCCAGTTCAAAACCCGCGACCTAGTTCTATGGTACCCCGGCGCGTAACCGAATTCCGTTCTGTTTACACCCCGCTTTCTAACAGAGACGTCGTCTCATTGGGTGAGTCAAAATTAGCGTCATTTCCGTCATCGCGAACGCGATTTTGTGCGGAAAAGATCCCCGCGCATGATATCGCGGGGACTGATTATGAATCGCCATAATTACTTCGGTCATAACCGGCTTGCGGTGGTAACTATTTCTGCGTATTTTTTCGAATATATGCGCCGGCGTGAACTAGCTTAGTTCAAATAGATTACAATGCGGGTTTGCGGTACCTCGAACTGTTCGTCATGGTAATGTCTGTAGGCCGTTAACAATGGCCGGGCGTCTATCATATAGAATTCGATAGCAGGAAATTTATCCTGTGCAAACCTGTAGACGCAGATGTAAGTACAGATGCGTTTCTCGAACGTTACGTAAACTACGGACCCCGACAACGGGCGTGATCATGGCGATTAACACATCACGGGCATCGTATTTCGCATTTTAAACATCGTAGCATTACCCATTCGAAATTCTGCCTCTGATTGTGCGATCGGAGTGGATTTGGAATTGGCCGGGTCAGAAATAAGGTATAGGCAGGCAATTGAATTTTCTGTGTCGATTTCGTCATATTTATTCGAAAGTAGCTGGATACGGCTCAACGTGGTGCTGGCCGAATAAATGCGTTGCATATTATCCACAAATCCAGCAGTTCGTGACAATGGGAACATTAACCAACCTGGAAATTAGTGATTCTTACGAAAAATAATATTGAAAAGGAATATTCGCTTCGACTTAGCAGAAAATGACGAAACATCGTAAGACAAAAGGCACAACCGCAAGGTGTAAACCTACAAATTGATACCCATAACTTTCACCCCACATCTGGTTATCACCCACAAAACAATCACTGCTCCAAATATGTCGCGTATTCGTGACGTCATATAAAATCGATTCCACTATCTATTAATCGCGGCGAGTGTGGAAAACAGAAAACGTATTATTATTTCCCATTTCGCGCACACTTCGTCATCAATTTACGTCAATTTACGTCAAAGTGATCTACCCGTTGGGCAGAATGACCACGAAACAACACCGCGTTAATGTCACGTAGCCATAAGGCATCACCTGACCTTTATATTGTTTTTGCGATGGTGATGTACCCGCGTACTTTTTAGTGAGAAAGACATCGGTCGCATGAATCACCAGGTGCTTTCGAGATTCTTAGCCAAAAATATGCGATGCTATTCGAATATTCAAGTCCAAATGTTGTGATTGGACACTTTGGACAGTGCACTTGGGGTTTTCCGTTAGCGCGCGATAACTGAACGAATGTGACCTCCACGACGCCTTTCGCATTGCTGGTATGGAATTTCTTGCAAAACTTTATCGCGAGGCATTGCTATAATTCATTCAGCGGCTAAATTGCCTGGCATCAGCGAAAAGCTCTTCTGATTTGCGCACGGATTGCAGTGACAAAGGTCACCGCTGAGCTGCAAAAATCCAACAGGCTGATACGTCTTTATGAGACGAATCTCACCTCTGTACAGGGTACGTACGGACAGTACACTTACACTTTTTCGATTTTATCGAGTGGTGTGGTTTCATTAAAGATAAAGTGACAGCTAGAGCCGTGTGCCAAGATCCTTTTGTGTGTGTTTTTGTATGTCAACTGATAGCACTTGGTAGTGCATTATAAATTTTCATGGTGATGCCATATTACTACGTTGTTAGCGACAACCAGTTTCCAAGTTATCATAACGCTACTATTAAGTGGATATAACCGTTAGACTGGCGATATTTTGACAGTAAACACGAAGCCCACATATTATGCGATCGAAAATACCACACACTGCCTAGTTTTCATACTCGAAGTGGTCTTATACGTTAACAGCGCGCAGGGTACCACCGAAAACGTATCAAAAACTTTAATTTGTAATTCTGAGCCGATTAAAGTGCGAATCTCTGACAAAAGAGGATCCCAAAGTCAGTTCGCGCCTTGTCATCCACGGACACAACACCAGCTCATTACGACAGGGCGACAGGACAAGCACAGCGCAGAGAGGACAATCCCAGTCGCACACCCTTAACGGGTTTCGTCCGGTAGGGGGTGCCCCAATCATGCATCTTCCCTCTCAACACACGACAGTTAACCTACGGATAGCGGACCCGTGGTTTCCAGACACACTTCGCGGCCTAGCTATTCCTTGGGGGATTGGCAAAAGCAACTGACGTCAATTACATATTATCTAAAAACGATGTCACCCAACGGCAGATGATGGACGCCGCTACATTACCGTTAACAGATATTCCTATCAACAAAGCATCATGACATTTTGGAAGAATATCCGCGAACAACAGATACGCAACAGTGACCAATGGTCCTTGATCAAAATGATATAGAGTGATCGAATAGTAATGGACAGCCTGGCGTTCGCATATCGACCGACATTCCGAAACACAAGTTTACTTCGGTACGAAATTGCTTTACTGTCGCGGTAGTTTGCCGAAAATCTAGGTTGGAGTGGATATTATGAAATATGTTAATCCACGTTATAGCGTCCCTGGTGCTCTAGTATGCAGAGTTAAAGATTGGTATTTTCAGACGTGGTCAGTCGGAAATACTGCTACATTTTGAAGTACTCACGCGAGTCTTTGCCCTATTTGCGCTACTAGTCAATGTTGTCTGACTACTTTCACTTCTAGTTGATGGTTTTTGATGACAACTGCATACTATGTTGAGCACTTTACTCTTGTCGAAAATAGTATGTGGTTAGGATTGAACTACTTTTAACCATAAAAACCGGACGAAATAGTACCTGCACCACAGCCACTGAGTATTCATTTCGAAAATGCACCTATCTGTGGCGCCATAACGAGTTTGTGAATATTGTGATAGCCGAAAAGCCGCAAAATGGAATTTCAAAAGTAGCCTAAACACTGCGGGATACTAAAAGAATGCGAGTCCTTAACCCAAACTACGTTTCGAAATTGATACCCCGAATACTTGCAGACTACTCATTTGCTACGTAGATTCGGTACCGTTATCTCCCGGACATGGGTTCTTCTACTTTTATGCGCTTAGAAAGTTACATTATTACTGCCACTTCTACTCGAGTATTAATGCTGATACCTTCGACGGCCTCTCGCTATTTCACATCATGAATATCCGACCCTAACGCCACCCAAATCAAGGAAATATCGACTCCAATACGCCAGTAATCGGCGATGATGAAATCTCACTTGTACTAATATTTTATTACTGCTTTCAAGACCACACTTGTTGCAATTATTATTAACTCGAAGACTGCTCGAGTGCTCGTGCGTCCGTTATCAACAGAGATTCGATTGAAAACATATTTAGCAAAGTATGACGTCACGATGTAATGTTAAATGTACGCCAGACGAAGTAGAAGTAATAGTATAGAAGCCAGCGACGCTTTGACCTACAGGGCGCATTTAATGCACTTTACCTCAGTCTACGTAAAAGCATTCGCAAACTTACCAATGCCGGCAGAGTGGACGTTATTCGACTGTTCTTCGTTGACGACCCCGCAGTACTGCGGGCCGGGCGAGCCTTCCTGCCCGCCGGGCGAAGTACCGCCGCTTTCCGGAGACACCTTCTTATCGCACGAGGTCTCGTGCTCATCCAGCATGTTGCCAAGCTGCAGCTTTTGAACTCGGAGCCGGCGCACGTTCTCCCGTAACAGTTCCTGTTCCCGCTCCAGCTGCTCGGCTTCCTACAAGGACAACACGGGCTTCTGTTACAACGCGAACCTTACGCATCAAACTCTGGAATATATAGATTCACTCACGTCTATTTACAAATCTACTTTGGGCAGGGCACTAAAGATTTTGGGACCTGCATCCGCCGTCCAAGGCTGCGTTCTGATCAACTCAATATCGCAAACTACAGTATATATACGAGTCGTTTGTTGCTTATTCCAGTTTATATTGTGACTTTAAATACAAGCCACACAAAGGAAGCGTTTGTTTACGCCAATCGGTCAGTATATATTTGTTTAATCGCAGTTTCGCCGATACATATAGTACACGCTAGGAGCTAAAACTTAAAAACGGGTCTAAAATAACAAGTTTACGACTTCGATAAATGAATTCAATCTTCATCGCGGACTTGTCAACATCTTAAAACGTGTCGATGTTATGCATTCGCCAACCTTTGCCCGCCGGATTTCGAGTCTTTGTCCCGCGCGCCGCCAATAACAAATTTTCCGTTCGCTTGAAGTTCAATAACAAGAACATTCATATCGGGCCGGTATGAATGTAGCGGAAAGATTTTCGATTAGCTAATTATCATGGCGATGACACAGGGACAAACATCATCTGCATGTCTTGTCATCGAGACGATACGACATTTAGCGAAAACGCTGATTGCACGGTTCGTACGCCTCAAAATATTATCACAGTAATCTGCGCCTTGCAATGGAAATCACTCTACTTAATGAAGAATCTCGCAATTCCCTGTGCAGGCTAAGTGCTGCGTTCGGCTAATCATCGGGTTGCGGCGGCAAAACGATGCACAACACACGAACACGTTTCAATCAGCGCAAAATGGTGGATTAACTAAACCGATGCAAATCTGCAGGCGGATCGCGGGGAATAGCGGCTGGAAAATCGCGCAAAAAATGGCGCTCGCCGGCACAGCGACTCCACTGTCGCGCTGGAATCGTGTTTCCGACAACCGGTATTTATTTTGAAATCTTTCTAAAAACACGAATGCTCAACGGTAAATTGACCCGTGGCAACGCGCGCGATTGATGTGGGGACGCGAATAGAAATCAGGTACGGAATTAGGCCCGTCGGCCGGGTTGTAATTGATGGGGATTGTACAAATATATACAACGAGTCCGTTTCCGATCAGGTAATGACTATCAACGTTGCCTAATCCTACAACGATACACTTACAGGTGTCAAATGGCAAGTTCGACGGGAAAATAGATTACGTAAGCGTTTTTCGCAACACGGTCACATCACGGTGTTGTTCTTACTTGATAGTGTTTAATCAGACGATCGGATGCTATGGACTGGTACACGAGTTATTTGTTTGGTTGTGGGTATTCGTGGTGTCTGTCGACTACAGTGGTCATTTACACTAGGCCGATATTTATTATTTATGCTTTGATTCCGTAGCTGCCGACTTGTGGCACGGCCCACTTATAGGCCTTTTGAAGACAACGCTCAGGCGGATGAGATGGCGGGGAGGAGCCTAGATAAACCAACACTTAGGTAGGAATTCTGGAGTCGACCTCGGTCTGACTGGAACCCAGAACCAATGGGTGTTGTAGCTAGGGGTGGTACACGAGGTGGTAGTTATTGTTGGTAATAAATGAAGTATTCTAGACCAAGTTTGCCTGGAAAACTCTTAAGTAGAAGTGAAAGTAGGCAAAACCTACTTGAGTACTTCGCTACTGACTAATGACCACCTCTGCTTGTACTCTGCGTATCGTGCAGACGGTTAACAGCCAACTTTGCATTAGAAATGTAATACCTATTATTATTACTATGAAAGCGATGGTCAACAAAATGAATTTTTTTTAGGCAGAACATCTGAGAGCCGTTTCTGGGGTTTTTGAGGTTGCTGATTACGAATATCACATTAGTTTTGTCAGATTGGCTCTTAGTCAGGATATATTTATACCCCTAAAAAAGCCCAAAATTACTGTATTTACCCTTAAATATTTCACTCGGTAGGAGGAAATCGTAGTTTTTTTTCCAATTTTATACTGCGCATAAATATATAATTGAGTATGGAGAACCCTCATGTCGTTCTCAGTCATTCTATCAACATTAACATGACACGATGCGAAATATTTGTTTGTCAAAAAAGCAGTTAGTGAAGCCTGGAAATTGTACTTATGCACAACGGAAATACATATTCTCCTGTATTAATTGATCATTCTACTATGATTAAAGGGGAGTATAAAACTATAAAATTTGTCCTTGAAAAGCTTAACTACAATATTCATATGCGTCTCATTTCATTTGACTGGTAAATGCATAATTTTCCGCTGAGTCAACAAAGTGGATATACCTAGTAACCCTATCAAACGAGAAACTTAAATCTGGTATCCGGTATATTCGAATACCGATGGAAGATTCCAATTTCACATTAGGAATGAGTTCAATGCATGTAATTTCTCCTAAGATGTAGTAAAGAAAACTTTTTAGATGATCACAAAGCACCCAACTACAAACAGTTGATCCGAAAATTCGTATCTTCATATCGAAAACTTGAGCACAAAGATGAGCATAAAAGTTCACTTCCTGTTCAGTCATCTTGATATATTTCCTGATCATCTTGTTGATTAGCGAGAGGAGAGGTTCTACCAAGACATCAGAACAACAAAAGAAAGAAATCAGGGTAAATGAGATGAAAAATGGAATATATTATGGCAGACCATTACCGGAACCTTTCGAGAAACCGCCCTAAATAGCTTACAGGCAAAAATCGTACAAAAAACAATTGTGCTTTAAAATAAATTATTATTATTATATTACAATTGATTATTTCAAATTTACAATAGGTGGTTGACGGAAAACTGATTGAATTAATGCCACATTATTTGAGTATCTAGGTAAATACTTATATACATGACATGAGTTTATTTATGTACATGATATCCGTGAAAGTCTGTAACAATGATAAATCGAATACCCCTAAAATATAGTACTGTTGCTGTATTTTGATTTAACAGAGTCTTTGGTTTGTGAAAATAACAAGTAGATTGAATTTTTAAACTTTATCGTACGACTGAGCCGATTTTATATCTAGTCATTACCGCGAAAATGGTAGATTTTGGTCAAAATATCCCCATGGGTTATCTCCACAACAAGAGCCAATTTGAAAAAACTAAGGTCATATTAGGAATCAGTGCCCTTCAGAACCCCCAAAACCACTCTTACTTTGTCTGCCTAAAAATATGTGTTGACCAGTGTTATTGATTCGACGAATATGAGCTTGAAATGCGATATACGGCACTCGGCATCAATGTAATATGATGTATTTGGGCTGGGGTAGGGGTAGATTTGGATTAGGATTTGGTGTCTCCAAGTGCCGAATGCACTGGTAACCGTACCAACAATGATTACTTTTGTACACTAATCAAATTAATGCGCACTTCCTATTGGTGCTGATTGCAACCACGATGATTGATACTGATTACACACGGCATTCATTGATAAAGCGCCTTTTGCGGAATACTTCATACATTGCTAACCCTTGAATTACCAATGCACAGCACGTACGCGATTTAAAGCGCGAGGAATTCCGCCGCATATATAATTATAGGCTGCCGTCGGTGAATCATTTACAAGAGTCAAAAAGTGGCCAGCGCGCAGTCGAGTACACGACAGAAGTGGGTCAACGCGTGAAAGCACAAACAACGGAATATTATGGCAGACGGTGTCGACACGCGTGAGCGAGCGTACTATACGCGCCGAAATACCGAGCATATCTGGCATGCCGGGCCCGGATCATGAATGAAATTCCTTCGAGACTGGCTCGCGCGCAAGTTAAAACCAACGTGTCTTGTCGTCTTTATTTGACTTGCTCGCCGTGAAAAGGGTACATCACTCACGGCGAGAGACGTGTTTGACTTGACAACGGCCCATCGCCGTCATCGCGAAATACGATACGTCACTTTCTGAGTCAGGAAACCTTTCGCTTAACAACCTAATCCAAGTCTTCAACGACCGTATCAGTCGAGATATGGTCGCGAACGGCGTACGCCTTCTGGAAACTTGACGGAAGGCGTGGGAATGCTGCCTCGGCACGTGATTGTCACCGGTTAGTTTCGTAGCGTTTTCGAAGCTTCACAATGACTTTGTTGAAAATGATCACTGGGACAACGATAAAAGAAATATGGAGTATTCGCCACAGCTTACGCATGATGAAATCAATCCACACCCTTAGAAATAAAATATTGAAGACGTGTTCCCTCTTCGTGCTTAACGTCTTGAAGGGACTGCCTGTCGAACTGGTATGACAATGCAGTCGCGCAAATGTCTTCGTTAAAAAATCTTTCGTCGGTTTGGTGGATTTCCAAACCGGGTTCCACACCATATTTTGCTGATAATATCTGACGTCACAATGCCTTCCCATTGCGGTAAGTCGATGCAGCGACAAAACTTCCACGCGATTGTGTATGTCCGCGCGGATTTCAAATTTTGCCCGGAGAATTTCAAAAGTCGCCGGATTTTCCCCAAACTCAGGAAATTTCGTTGTTTACGGCAACAGGGACAGTGGCCGGTGAAGAATACGTAAACTCGCCGCAACATAGAGCCTATTCTATAGAATCTCGAGTTTCAATGCATACTTTTTGAAAGGATTGGATTGTGAAATTCGACACCTATTCCAGGCGGATAAATTACTCGCAATCTGGAAGCACGTATGCAAGGATCAAAACTTTATGATGTATTGCGGGAAGCACATCTGCTGATACGGCGAACTCATTCGATTGAAAATGCCACAGGTGCTCGTATTTCAAGTACGCATGCTATCAACTGATACTGCTAAAGAGTCGATACCCGAAACCCAAATTTTGCAGTTCGAGACTATATCTGGTCAAGTTACAATAAATAGTTATCAGCTTAGCGATGATCATGGCGTCACAAGGATCACTTTGAGAACTTGTCTTCAAAATGAGTGATATCACTGGCACTACCGTAGTCATTCAGAAATATCAACATTCCCTGTAAATTACTAACCGCCCAGTGCGCGAGGGAGTTTGGCGATGTTTACAATAGGATCCGGCGCACGTAAAGGGTTAAGAAGACCTGTTTGTGTTCGCTTGATCAATTCTACGGACTTTGGTATTCCCCTACCTCTCTTTATCTTCAAAGCAGAATACAATTTTAGCCCGTAGGAAACCGGAGTGTCCCAAAAAACACGGCCGGGCGGTGTGTATATATCTCGTGTCCGGTTACCATTCAAAATAATATCGTTGAAGGGCGCATTTAATAAGTCATACAAGACGATTTTCGAATGTAAAACCAAGTCCCGACGAGTCAAGTTACGCTAAAACATGACCGCTTCGGATACCTCACCTCCAACGACGTAGTAAAACACGGACGGCCCCATTTAACCCTTCACGGCTTATGTTTGCGTACCCTTCAGCGACGGTGCGCGAGCGACTGCGCGGTGCGCACACCCATACGCGAGCGTCGCCTTTGACGACAAATAGGAATCGCTGTTTACTGTTTATCTGTATTTCCCATAATCATAACCCGCGCTAGGTTACACCAGTGCGATGACGAAATGATTTCATTTCGTTTAAGACACCAGTAATCATGATGGTAATGGCCGTGTTTACGAGCAAGCATGGAATTTCAAATTTTTCGTATTGATTCATCAAATACCGAATTTGAAGAGCCTGTTTTCGATTTCGTAATAGCGCATTTCTGAAAGCTAGGTTCACACCACTGCGATGATACCTAGGCCTCGAATTTTTTGATGTTTTCCTGCGATTCCGTCCGAGAATTTAACTCTACCCGAGCGATTTTTCCGAACGCCCGTTGCGTTACTTTTGGTAAATATTTCTTATTTGAGAAAACACTGAATCACGAGACCTAATCGATTTGCATGGCTCATTCAAATTCAACAACACATACTACGGGTAGTAGCGATTCGTAATTCTATATATAATCCCGATTGGGTGCTACGCGCGATGCATCGAAAATGAAACGGGAATCGCCAAATCGACTGAACAAAGAATCCAAACGGGCACGTGCGATGCGGGTTACATAAACAGGATGGGACAAAGGCGCCCTAGTCTGAAATAAGCAATTTTGAAAGGTGCAACGGTGTCGTGACATCACGTCGGATTCAACTATGAGTTGACTCGTTAAATATTGGCTATATACAACGATAGAGCACACTGGCTCGCGTACAGGGTAACATGAGAGCTGACTAATGTCTGACGCAATTTCTTGTTGTTGTGTCATTTGGCGGGTGGAAATGGCTTCAATGGGAGCATATCTCATTCATAACATGACATCTAGCAAATACGAACCAACCTATTAACAGACGCAACAAGGAACGTCCCCGGACTATAACAGATCATAGTATTATGTCAAACACACATTGTCAAATTGGTACGATTTTGGTGTTATGCAATACAACAGTAGAAGATTGGGCAGCAGATGATAAAGATTGGATAGCGACATAAGAGTTCAATCGATAATAACAATATAATCAAGATGACTTCATTGATTAGCAAATACACTTGTGCACCAAAAGAAACAGGTACAGAATTGGGCGGGCCGAGACTTTAGTCAGTGATGAATTTACGTATGGGTTGCCTTGACACATCACGAATGAATTCAAAGCTAAATAGGGGGACACAGTTTGGATGGTTTTAAAAATCTGTTCATAAATATCCGAGAAAGCCCGGGGGAGTGTCCTATCGGAAATGAACTAAAAATCTCGAGGTCAATTTTGTCATCTTTTAAAGCAAATTTCATTAAATCTTCATTCAATTAGAGTCGCTTGTGCGATCTACTTTATGGAGTGTGTCCTGTACTCATTTTATGGACCCGTGACATCGCGACATGCCACACTGCGGCGCGGCGTACGTATGCGTTGAGTTACATGCGTGCATCCTTCGTTTATAAGTTCACAGGCGTAGCCTACGTAACGAGAATTTTTCGCTAACAATCACGTCACTAAGTCGTGGCGATAACGTCACAGTTCCTTTTGGACCCGGACATTTTTCGGGTAACACTCTCAAACCATGCTTTTATCTCCATCAAAAAACCGCCTCGCCACGAATCGCCAATGGAAATTGTCACGATGGGTAACAAGATTTTTTATTCAATTCTAAACTGAACACGACACAAGGCCTTCAGCACGCGAAAATAGATCCCACTCGACGACGCACGCCGATGCGTGGTTTTGCGCGTCCGTGCCGATGTGGTTTACAAAAATAGCCATAAATCTGCACACTGCACATTACACAATCAAAGCAGTATGATTGCATTTATTGCGAATATGATATTTCGAGCATGCGCAATGTCATTAGCAGCAATTATGCTCCAACGTTGACGATCGGGTTATCACTAGGATTAGGCACACCGTAATGAAAATATACTGCTTCACACCAAGAGTAATATATTATCAGCGAGAAATACCGTTTCAATACCTTATACTCAACGTTGGAGCCTTCCTTGAAAGCTAGATAGGCTATTATAACACAGCATCGAAAACATATTTCACAGCGCTACGAATATTCATGAAACATCTCTGGCAAGTAATGACCGGCTCTTGCAACAGTCACAAAGCACTACATATTAATTTGAGTTCAAACATACGAAATTGCTTGGGATGTCGAGAAACTGATATTATGATATTCCTTGTGGCCGAAAAAAATATTGATATTTGTAGTTTCCAAGTCAGCAATGATTACTGGTATGACGTAATACTGGATGATAATCGAAAACTCGGTATAGAATCATTCAGGCACTTGATGTTACCCAGCACTGGTTATGAGATGCGTTACAATATTTAATGACTTACCTTCTCAAGGCGCTCCAGAAGTTCTCTTCGGCGATTTCTACATTTGGCGGCGGCCACCCTGTTCCGCTCTCTCTTGACGCGCATTCTTTCCCGCTCATCTTCCGACAACTGAAAGGTTAGGATTCCAGTTGAAAAGTGTAATTCATTATCATCGGAGTGATTGTTCAACATGGCATAAAATCGCGACCAAAATTGGAAGAACACATGGCACAGTGTGCGCGTTTGATAGTGAGATCAAGAAATTTCGCATCCACAATAGCGGAACGACGGTAAAATACAAAATGTGTTTGATTATGCCGCTATTGTGGTTTGCATTTCCTCGCATTCACGGTTATGCCCGTAATTTCATGAACTCGACTCTAGTCTACAAATTACTGAAATATGGCCTGGCCATGTTCAACGTAAGCGCACATAATATATGCAGCCTACAGTCATCAGCTATTTTGCAAAATAGTCCCACGTCGTTACTATATATGACTTATGAAGCTTATGACACATGGACCTAACGATTTTGCAACATACGCCGCACATTGGCTCAATCATGGGCTCACCACGTAAAGTGGTAAACTGAGAGTCTAAGCATGGGGTCGGGGTTATAATAAAAATCGCTTAAACTCGAACGAACAACAACAATATAGGACCTGAAGAGCTTCTTGGAGGTACAGAGCTTCTATATACAATTAAACAGTATATTCATATCGAAATGAACCCGAATATTTTCGGCTGATATTCGTCAGGGGTAATCGTCAGCAACTACAGTAGAGAATTAGATCCTTGAATTATATTCAGCCAGATCCATCCAATCTTACGTGTGCGTATCTTCGTATAGGCCTCGCAGAGAAAAAGCACCTATGACTAGACATTAGACAAACTTGATGGGCTTACATGAGTCAATTAACTTTTGACCAAACAAAAACCCATGATCGCACGTGCTGTTCCCTATCGACGGTCGCAAGAATTGGTGGAATGAATACAATACGGTTTAGTCAAATTTCAGCGCGACTCGTGGAATGGCTCATTGCATCGTTATTGCGAGCATACTCAAATGATATTCGAAAAAAGGCAGTACTGAACAGTGAATAATTTATCAGGTTTAATGCGATAGCTTATCACAAACACAACGGTGAATGTAGAAATCGCGGATAAAACACTCAATTCTTCACATCCCGCTATCCGTACACAAACTGTAGCATCGCAATGCTGTGTGGTATAACGTAAATCATAACTTCCTACTACTGATGGCGATTGTTGATAATTTCACAGCGACGTTGTAATGATTATTATCGCGTCACAACGCAATCCGTCAAGTTCTCATAACGGCGCTCAGCGCGATTGGCGAAACCGCGCCCAACGTAATCAAATACAAATACTATCGCCGCAAGTTACATATCAATCGAAAAGGTAATATAAACTGCTCAACGACCTGACGTGACCCAAACTGTACCGTAGTAAGGCGGAGAAATATGCGCATTCCTTGAATATCTTCCGAAAGATGCATTGGAGTGGGATTGAGGCTTAAGATAGGACCATACTCAAACGAATTTCAGGTGTCTGTATTTGCCAAAATGCAGTTTGTCATTTCTTAGTGGGCTGCAACCCATAACAGACAGTATGTAATGAACTGCTGAATTGTTCCCCTTCACTTACATTATTTACCTATTTCTAAAGCGGTATTTTGGGCTAATCGGCCGACTATACTGTCATATGATATGAATGAAGAACACTCACCACTCTGACTTGCAGTTAGGTATAAGTTACTTAAGACGCACGCAATAAACCCATGAACGACTGGAAAATGGACCGCACCCTGTCACCAACCGTCACCAATATTAAATAATCGCGTGATATATCCTTGGCAAGATATTTGCATGGAAGAAGCTGCAGGGTTACGCGAACTGGAGGCCTTGCGTGGGGTTCAAAGTCCCGAAAATAACCGGACACAAATGATGCAGCATAATGCGAGCGTGGAGCTAGCGCGGTGGCATATGACACCTGTAATTAGTCACATCTGCAATTCGTTGCACCTAGTCCCGCTGTATGCAAATCTCCGATTATTATCCGCCTTCACAAATCCACACGTTACTGCTATGTAGCATAGCATCAGTGTCACATGTTATATCACAATAGCGTACCTGGGGATGCCATTTCATGACGATATGTGAATGTATGCATCATAGAATAACGCATCGTCCGGAAAATACACAAGGAGATGCTGTTGAATAGCTTTAGTCATCGTGTGGTATTTTCTAGCTATCCCGATCATTGAAAGAGATATAAGCGGTTTCTGTACACAATGGACGCTAAGGATGTGGACGTTGTGGAGATATCTAACTTTCGTTCACAGCTAAGCGCGTGCTACAGCGTATACGCGTTACAGTGCAGTTGCTTCTAGTTTCCTTGTTGCACGCAGTCTAAACTGCAATGTGGTATCACAATGCCCGTATGGCCGTGTCATCTCACGATAATATTGCCAGGAAGCGCAGTAGGCCACTTGCGTTAAATAGACGTTCCGGAAGTCACGTGAGCCTCCTACTCTTCCTTGTACAGAGGGCTGGTTTGAGTTCCTCTTGAAATACGACCACCGATAATAATCCGGATAGGTGGCGGGCGAACAATGCCTCAATCAAAATCACCATTGACGATACCGGCATGGCAGCAATTGCACCGTTGATATTCCCATTTTAGTGTAATAGCATAGCCATCGTCAATTTATTGTGGGTAATTCATCATCTGTTGCATCAGGTGTGCCAACTTCACTAAACCGCAGTTTGCAGCAACTCATTATGCCCGATGATGTGGTAATGAGTTAAATTGAGGTCTATATCATAACGTGGGAATGTGTAGTAAAAGCAAAACAAAGAATCGTCTTTGTTCGTACCACAAGTACCTCGATCGGGAGAAAACACTCATGATCTGCTGGTTAATCGAACTTTACGATCCGAAACGACTCAAAGGCGGAACAATGTCAGTATTTAACACGAATACAACTACGAATTTCGTATAAACAAATCGAATTATGTCAGGAAGCCAAATTATGGATGCCGCAGCTTCAAGATATGTTCCCGTTGGGCATCTTCAAAATAGAGTCCGTGCTGGCTATGAACCAGACTTGAACAACAAGATAGTTCTAATAGTCAAATTAGAGCGAAATACTGGTAATATAATTTCATTTAATTTGTCACAATTTTCTATGTTCTACTTTTAATTCTAATCTAATGTCGCAATATCCGGAAAATGTTACTGGAGAAATGTGTACTGCGAAACGGGTGAATCTTGGTGTACAGACATTTGCTATTCTCAGTCTTTATGAGGATGAACTCAGATTTGATATAAACTGGACTTTATTTTCATTATATTTATTTTGCGAATTTAGTAATTTCAATTCTAATCTGATTTTGTAAAGCTGAAAATTTTCCGGCCGTCCGATTCCGCTACCAGGGGGTCTATCGCATACATTGAAGTGTTTGTGAACAACTGCACGAGAGTACGCATCATGAAATACATCATCTGATGCAGTTGATTCCCGATCAGGCTTGAACAATGTCACGGTTTTAACTCATGCGTATTTGCGATGGTGTCAATGAGGTGTCACATCGTTCCAAAGAGCGACTCTGACCGTTTCCGGCTGACCGCGAGGGGCAATTGTAAAACAGAAACATGGTATATGCAGATAGATACAAGGAACTGCAACAACCAATTAGATGTGTTGACCAATTCCAATCTGTACAGGTGACCCGTGGTGTTCCACAGTAGTTTCGGTTTCATAGCTTCCTAGTTCCTAGATTGTGTTTAATTTGAGAATATTTCGTATTAGATTTGCCTCTTTGTGTCGGTAATCATCGGTTTCCATTTGGCGTATTTTTAAACGCCAAAGATTGATTCGTGGATATGAATAGATCTTCGCGAATTGTATCTGTGACGCCACTATGACTACTGACCAATGTAAAAGCTGTCGCGCCTCTTGCGTTAGTTGAAAGTGACCTAATTTTACAAAACCGTGATATGCGATACGTGGATTGTGATGTACAGATGTAGTATTTACACTTAAACATTTTTTAATATTCCAACAAACTGGAAATTAGGGGATTTCCGATTCCTATAAATAAGTTATAACCCGGGAGTAGGCTATCTCTTGAAAATACGAATTCGCGATTATTGTACAAGGCACAACCAACAATTTGAAGTAGCATTCGAGGTGAAAGTCCATCCAGCTTACCTTGGTATGAATTTAGAGCGGCAGTCCCAAAAACGCGACAGAACGGCATAAATAGTCAGCCGCAGTGGTTGATTAATTGGCGGATGGAGACATTGACATTTTGATCAAAATCCTCTGATTAACACGTAAGCATAAAATGGAATCATCCGACATAGATGAGATACATTCCGTAAAAGCTGTCGCTTTTCAGTACCTCTCGAAATTCCAGCCCGGTGTAGAATTGTTTACGAGCTGACTTCTATTCCGCACCGCCGCGGGACCACAGTTGGTTTAACCCTTTTGCGCGAAAGAATATAATACCGGGCTTCAATAATATTCGATATCATCGCGTTTCTCTATAAACCCGCACGCGTCGAATTCGTCACAAGAAGTAGAAGTGGTTGAAAAGTAGCCGGCGGCTATGCGTGGTGGATTTGTTATTCAAGGGAATCCAGCGAGATCAAGACCTCCGAATCGGAATTGTTTTTATCTCGCCGGATAACAAATTATCGCAGTCGATTTTTGATTGTCGCACAGCGCGATTCGTACGAAAACATCTTATCGCCTGGTCGGACGCGATCGATAAATCGCCGTAAAGCGCGCGACAATAACACGATCGGGTTAATCTGACCTAATTTTTAACGGTACGTACCTGTTTACCATGTGCCGCTAGAAAACCGTCCAAAAGTCTTTATGCGCCGATTGTTTATCGCACGCCAACAAACGAATTTCGTAGGATTGCGATAATATTAGCAACCGCGATAACACTACCCTAAAATTGATGGCGAAGCTAGCGAGCGATACGTGTGTGCATGTGCATAATTTAAACGACTCTACACAACCTCTGCTTGTTTGTCTCCGTCGGCATCTGCCTACGGTACGCCGAGCTATTTACGAAGAGTATGCGGCATCAGCTGATTCAGTTCATTGAAGGTCGACTGTATCGTAATACGGGAGTGTTGATTTACGTTACGCGGTCTAGTAACAATGAACTTGAAAAGCAACGCTTTATTTAGAAGTGGCGCTCTGTTTGTAAAACTCCGGATGACCGGAAAACCGGCCTGGCAATAGCCACAAGTCAACGCAGCGAATTCAGGAAAACATATTTGTCATGTGCCACGATACGAAATCGAAATTTCTGCTAGCCACCACTACAATATAAACAAAGCGGAAACGGCTGTTTTATTTGTGTCTGGCAAGAACGGATCTACACCACGCTACAATCCAACGCCGAAAACAGATGGTTTGTGCCGAATGGATTGTTTACGAGCGAATTTAATCAGGAAACTTTTTTGTCCGCTCCACAACGAGCTTGTTTAAACCGACGTCGCCGCTACCTGGTGTGTCTCGAAGAGGTTTGAAAGTAACAGTTGTTTTTCGCTCGCAAAATGGATAAAATTTAATGCGAATTGGGTCAGTCCAGTCGGTGTGGCGAAACTAATTTCCACGATCTCGCTTCGGCGAAGCAGTTCTCGAGCGGACGCAGATTATCGTATTTCTCTACGTTTCCACACTGCTGTTTATCCATGATGCCAGATTGCCAGTCGATAATACGGAGATTTCACAATTGTACTGAGCAGAGCTGATACTCTATATCAGTATCACGCTATTAACAATTTCAACAATTCCAAACACAGCAAGATTGCGATACAATGATGAAGTCGAAACGAATTGGAGTAGTTTTTTTTAAACATATACAACCCAAATTTGGAATATGCCGCGATTTTTGGGACTGATTATGTGGGCAAGGTATATGAGATCTCATACACTAATCACAGCTACAAAACAAGTGTAAAATGACATTGCCAGCGTAGACAAAAGACATACACCAGCTCAAGGAGCAATCCATCTTTCTGGTAAGGACTTGAGTGGGTTGTTTACCAGCGTAATGCCGCTGGTAACAACAAGGTAAGCTATGAGGCGTACGGGCCGCATCCACCAGTATAATTTACAGTGATATACGAACAACGGAAATAAAGTACTCACGTCATCTAAATCGACTGGTGGCGGTTTTAGATATCCTTGGTGTTGCGGAATTCTCAATGACCCGTGATACGGTATCATTGCGGTGGACGGTCCTAGTCCCGAGTGCGGTGGCAGGTGGTTTTGGTGTTTCATCAGGAACTGCGGCGGTTGTTGACGGTGATGGTGCTGAGATTGCTGTATATGTAATGGTGAGAAAGTTGAGGAACTTTGGTGCGGCGCCATGGTCAGCGACGGGTGTTGGTGTAGGTGCCTGGTGTCTTGCAGCACCGATTCGTATTGCGAATTGTCGTACTGGCGTTGGTACGCGTCGACGCCTTGGTAATCGTCCCTGCTGGACGGACTGGCAGAGTGTTGATTGTGGCGATTTGGAACGATAACGTTTTGGAAGGCTTTACTTGAAGAGGCTATTCCAGGTAGAGACGACGATGGCGTTGCTCTGTGATCTCGAACCGGCGGCGACGGGCTCATTTCGGAAGGCCTGATATCCGGGCTTTGAGCATGGTGTCCCACGTAGTTTATAATAGAGTGTGAGTGACGGGCTTGTTGAAACAATGACTGCTGCTGTATAGGCGATCCTGAAGTTGCCAGCATGTGGGAATTCATCATTTCTTCGTTGCGACGGCCACTAAGTATTGCGTATGTTTTAGCCTCGTCCTGAACCATCATATGGGAAGCTTCACTAGGCGAAAACAAGGCGGAGTTAGAGTCTGGATTAATTCCCTGGTTAGACGCGGAATCGTTATTGTAGTCGTTTATAAGTAATCTATCGTCTATTCCGATGCCACGGGGATGGCCCTGTCTAGATGAGATCGGACGCGAGTCACGGTCATAACTAGGAGGCGGTCCGGACGAGATTGGACTAACAGAACACTGACTCTTGGTGCGCCTTTTAGTAACTTGATAAGGTTTCTCTCTGGATGAAAACGACTTGGCGCACTTGCGAAACTCGACGGCCTTCGCTAATTTTTGTGACGATATCTCACAACCTAAATCGGTTTGTCGAATTTTTCCCTGTGGCAACGATAAATTGATCGGTTTATTTTGCGCGTCGCTATTCGACAGCACATCGGTATAAGTCACGCGCGTACTATTCTTTACACTTGACCTGACTACGAGTTGCTTTTCGTAAGTAGGCCTACTCCGAGAGCGAGGCCAGAAGGCAACGTGCGGCGGCGACTGCAAATGTACTAATGATGCGCCAACAGCGAATGAGGCTGTATTTCTTTCGTCATGGTTCGAGGTTATTTTCGTCTCGAAAGCCAGGCCGTTTTGATCGTTATTTGCTGACTCAGAGGGCCCTATCTCAGCTGCACTGTTGTTCCTCTCGCCGCTCAGAGTCGAGTATTCAGCGCTCTCTATAGATCGGCGGCCCAGCTCTCGATTGTCTGATTGTTCGAAAGTAGCTTTCAATTCGTGTACTGCCGGGCAAGCGCTACCGTAATCTGACTTCCGCTTCCACTCATCTTCTGCTGATGGCGCATTTATGTTATGCGATGCGTAATTCTTTGTCATCGATGGAGCGTCAGCGTGTTGACTCGCACGAAGCGCGATTACGGCATCGGCCGATCGGCGTCCGTCGTTTCGAGTGACGTGAAGGGTACCAGGCGAAAAAGCGGGCGAGATCTCGCCTTGGTTAGGCAAAACGTCGCACCGTTGCGGGCTGACGTTTTTGAAGCGCGAGTGTGCCAGCGACACTGCCAGGTCAATTTCACGCATTACGCTAGAGCCCGAGGCAGGTACGGGTTCATACGAGTTTCCGAATGGGTTGGAACCGACTTTTTTCACGCTGCTGCCGTTGGAACCATACTCGCCGCTGGCGTGTCGGCTCCCAGTCCTCGAATAGTTAATTGGTTGGTATTGCGCTAGGGCGTTTTCGTCTGCGTGGCAATTCGACACTATGCGCATTGTTTCAGAAGACAGGAAGCGATTGCACCTCCGCTGATCTGAGCTCTGCTGATCATAATCTCTACTATCGCTCGCTGCCACCACCATGTGAGAACTACGGCGCTTAACGTGGCGTATGCGATCTAACTCGCTGCCCCAGCGCAAGGGCGACGTGACCTCGTTCAGGTGGAAGTGATTACCGCCCGGTGATATAGTCTCAGCTGTAAACGCCTCGTCCCCGCTGGAATCGCAGGCCAGCGCGATATTTCTTGACGGCGCCTCTCTGTTTCTCTCGCGTTCGTCGTAAAACGCTGGCATGACGCTAGCGTCGATTACCTCTCCCATTGACGACGTAATAGAGCTGTCTGTTCCGCGTTGGGTTCCTATGGCCGAATTATTTGATGAACCTTGAGCCCCTGAATAAAACAATCAGAATCAATGCGCGAAAGGTCGAATTGTTCGTGCAAGTCGGATTGTGTCGAGTGCATTTGTATTATTGATCTTTCGTGATGCAAAATAGGTAACAATCCTCACATTTTGTACTGGAATCAACAGATTAGCGGGAAGGTTCGTTTAGTTTCGGTAAATCTTTGTTCGACCATTCCCTTGTTACGCTCCGACCGTTGGGTTTTCAACGTCCGTGACGACACACTCGCCGAAAACAAGCTAAAGGCTTTCACTACTGGTTCAAAACAAGGAAAAAATTCCTTCTAACACTCGCCATCTAAACATGTTATGTAGCATTCCGTAAAGCTTAGTTAAGTCAAGGTTAAAAAAGTGTAAGCGTGGAAGTGTTGGAGTAGGCGAATCGAGATGCGAAAAAATAGATCGCCATTTTGTCTTCGGAAGTGATTTCGAGTACATTAAATAGTTCCAAATGCTGTACATGCATGGTCTGATACTTATCATATTTACCAACAAGAAAATATAGACAACCACTTGCTTTAGTGAAAAATTCCTTTCTGCACGTTCCTGCTCAGACGTCGCGTAAATCAATTTGTTCTACATGGCTCTACGTTCAAAACCCCGCCTGCATGAACTTTTTGAGGAAAAAAATGTCTCTGACGTTTGGCATCCCGGAAGTTTGGTATTGGCCGGCGTTGTCTCGCTTACGACTGCCCTGTTTCCTCTGAGTAAGTACCTGCGTTGTCCCGTAACCCTGCGATTAGCGCCGCGAACTCACGTAGTTCAAAATTCCGACATTCGCACACCGGGAAGAAAAAATATCCCAGGACGTGGAAATAGGAAAAAATGCCGCTATTCAGGACAATCAGTGACAGTTTTTTGCGTGTGCGTTATTTGATATCACTGCGACATTCGAATTGACCACGACCGTTCACTTTAAAGCTTTGGTCCTGGCATGCTCTATGCAATGAAAAAATACCGTGTGCATTACGTGAAATGTGGTAACGACATTTCTTATAACCGTATACTCTCTGATTAAAAGTAATCGGAAATATATTGATGTACCAAGAGTCCAGACCTTGCCGCACGGGAAGCGGTGCATACCGCCGGCCCGTTTATTAGGTCAACAAGTTATTCTAATCGAAATAGCGAGAATCAACCCAATAGCAATAGAGAGAATCAACCCAATAGCAAATCCTGTCTGACAATAGGTGACCAAAACCGACGCGGGAAACGCCTAGAAACATACGCAACTTATGATGATCACACTCATCCATGATGTACAGATTAGTACGTTAGTCATTACCGAATATATAATAAATAGGACATAATAATATTTCTCAGTTAATCCGACTTCCACATTGTGCAAGGGAATCTGCCGTGAGGAAACTGGCAGCGCGGGCATACAGCAGAATCGTTTACGTATTCGAACCACGCCTTTATCATCAAGGGAATATATCTCGCGATGCGGTACTGGCGGAATGTCAGTCGCCACAAAGTTCACTGGAGTTCAAAGGAATGTTTTTGATTGCGATAATCTCGCCGATCGGTGACGGCCGGTAAATTAAAATTGTCTAGCGCGGCCCGACACTCTGAATTGCTCGTGACTTTATACGCAGTTGAACACGGGTCATTCGATCCACAATACATCCAATTGATGAGCTATAGCTTGTACGCCGTCGTAGAATTGGCTGTGCACGTCACGGACCGTACCTATACACTAACAGTCTGTATGAATTGTAACCGAATATATTTTAAATTCAGTCGCCAATCGATTCCTCCGAATAATTGGAATGGGCGCGATAAATTGCGAGCTGGCGTCTCGAAATAGCACTTGCATAAGTGACGCGTTTGTACTCGTTGACCGTCGATTTGGATTTTCATCCAAGCCTAGACAATGCTGGTGGAGAGAGCTTGGAGAATGATGCTGCCAAAACTTTCAGGGCACGGAAACACATCTCACAGACGTAACGTCGTTAGATGGCGCGTTTCGCACGTACGATCGCCCGCTTTTTGCGTTGCTCAGCTCATCCATAAATAATGAGGAAGCACAAAACTACTCTGCATCGATCAAATGTTACGCAAAATGCATTCCATCGGAGGTTAACCGCTGTAAATTGAAACGCACACGGCTTTTATGTTACGGAACAGGGTACATCGACAATAGATTGAAATCCGTCATATTATTTTTTCTTCATTGCGTATAATCAACGATTTCCTTGTAGAGGTGACTAGCAATACATTACCCAAGTAATCATTCTGCTATTGCAGTACTTACCCAATTGTATCTCTCCTTTAACTATACTTTCAGTGTCATATTGTCCATGTTTTACATGTCTATGCTAATTTAGTTAAGTAGAAGTATTTTTAAGCAAGATTCACGTCATGTTAAAGATTAAATTGTAATCGCCGCCGCGCTGTATCAGGATCGTAGGACACATTCCAAAAATACAAGCTTTTGAAGCATAATTCACCAGTCTGCGTTAACCGTGGAGTCACAAATCTTTCAAGTGCGAAAGTTTCCGATAGTCAACCCTAAAAGCATGGGCTTCCTACTTATGTAATGTTGCAAATTGTACGTTTTCTGCTTCTTCTCGCTGGAGCTTTGGTTTATATTTGAAATCTCGACCTGTAATACTTGTAGACATATACATTGTACAATACAAAGTCCAAAACATGTCGCAGTATCCTGTTATAATTTGAAGATTCCGGATATAATAGGGTTACCATACATCTTCTTTTAAGAGGATTTGTCCTCTATTTTTAGTTTTTTGAAAGTGTCCTCGATGGACGCCCTTGTGTCTTCTTTTTTGAGATTTTGTCCTCTTTTTTGAGAATTGTGGTCATATATATAGCAAAATCCGACTGAGATGCCGTAAATCAGCACCGAAGTGACGCTCTGGCGGGTATTTCGGGAGCTGAGCGGAAAGTTGACGTTTTTTTTAGTCAGCCACCCGACAATGTGAGGGAAAAACTGTATTTTGGGCACCGAGCGAGAAAGATGACCTTTTTTACAAATTTTTGAGAATTCTCCTTCGGTTTTGCAAATATGAAAATTCTGAAAAAGTGTCCTCTTTTTAGATTTCCAAAATATGGTAACCCTAGGATATAATCCTTATAAAGTCGTACCCTGAGAGCGTTTGTGAAGTTTGGGTCGAATCTAGGTAAAAATTGATGAAGTCTAGGTCCTTGTCCGGTTCTCGAACGAAATATAAACTACCCTTGGTGACTATAGGTATACCTTGGCAAACATTAGCTATTTTATCGCCGACTAAAAACACCATATTCACGAATGCGTACTGTAATTGCTGACTGTCAGAAGACGAAAATGTGACCAACACAAGATTCAGCCCGACATAAGCACGACACGAATAAGAAATCAACAAGCCCGAGAGATTGGCATCCGGAATTTGAACGTGAACTTCAACACTTCGTCTGTGCTGTCAATTACTATCGCGTCTATGACGTCATAGAAAATGCGTCACTGATAACGGACATGGATATCATCTAATGTCCATCCGCACTCTTGTTCGGATGGAGTCACGGTCTTCATTATTTCTCAATTCCAATCCGGTAATCCCTTCACATGTCTCAGTAGCAGAACCGATATCCTCTCAATTAATCAAGTGCTTACAGTTTAATCAACTATTATAATAATGCAACACCCCACTGGGTATCAGATGAGGACGTGGTCCAACCCGTCAAAAGTGGCTCTAAACATAAGGTCACGTGGGCAATGGGATGTGTGGGTCACAGAGATATTTAGAAAGTTATATTAACATTGCGAAATTTAATTTTTTCTGATACCACTTTCTATATTGATATTGCACGACTTTGAATCAATTTTGTCGTGGAATTCTTAGTGCTGTAAAATGCTTAACATCTGACCAAGTACAGTGTAAGATTAGTAGTACCGTGAAGCCAACTAGAGTACCCGAATTACGAAGCGCACTATAGAAGCCAAATTGTTATGAAGAATTACAATTCCGAAACAGGTTTCCCCAAGCCACACACTCACCACGGCTTGGTTCCATACACGCGGTGACGTGCACCTCGTTTGTCGTCACTGCCATGCCGACGTCATAACGTGCGCCCCGAATGCTAGACGTGACGCAAATTCCCTTTCTCTCTTCCGCTAAGATGATGATATGGATGTTTTAGTATACATGGTGTTTTCGATCAGCAGACAGATATCCTTTATTATGATGCCTGAACTGCAGACTGCAACACGGCCTACTTTCGTTTTAGTCTATTGTAAGACGCTTCCTACGCGGTCGGATGGCGGGATCGAGCTTAAATAAACCTGAAATATTAGGGAAGGAATTATGAAGTCCATTTCAGTAACACTCGAACACACGAACATGCGGACACTCGAACACGCGACTCGTTAGTGTTGCAGCTGTTGAATGTACCATTATACCGGAGGTAGTCAGTAACAAAGTATTACTTTTTTGGAGTACTAGAGTAGATTTTGCCTACACTCCTTACTCAAGTGGCTACGTTTTTTGGCTTCTTGTTTTTAGAGAATACTCCTGATTTTTACCTTCTTCACTTGCAGTTTACTTTTTACCTTTTGCATTGAAATGCATTGAACAAAAGCATTCTGATATCAAAATATATTATCATTGTCTGATATCATTGTCATGACTAGGGTTGCATTTAAAACAAAAATCAATTTAAAACAAGCATGCTTAAAACCAGGGCCTTGTTTAAAAAAATTTTTAATTATTTTTTTTATATATATTTTTAAACCATGATGTCACGGCCTCACGGGTATTCAATTGTGACATCATAGTGGATTAACATTCACAAATGAAAATATAGTGTAAATATAGCTCCTTTGACGAAATATCTACTTACTACAGCTGTTGAACCGACTATATTGATGGTTTCACCCATCCCATATCGCATAGATGGCTATATTGGGTGGTAATCGTCCGTAGGCTCATACAACATATGTTTTGGAAAGCATTTACACAATTATGGCACCATTGTACAAGTTAAAAAAACATAATTTCATTTTTAAAAGGCCTTTGTTTAAAACACTATTTTAGATAGCCTTTTGTTTTAATTGCAACCCTATAAGTCCTGATGCACGTGAAAGACGCCACTGCTCTGTATGCAAATAAAACAAATAAACATAATCTTGAACAAATTGGATTTTGAACTGTGGAATGTAATTTGGGGACACGTTTCCATCACTTTTTTGAGTGAAACTGTCTTAAGAATCGAGGTAACTGAATACATATTCGAAGATTGTACCTATTTGTAGTTTCGTTAATCATTTCGTATCAATCACAAAGATACATCTTGTAATAACGAAAGTAGCCACCTGCGATTAAATGCCAAAAGTGTTCGGTAGCTAGACCGAGTCTACTGTGTGAAACCACTTATTTGAGTACATTTTCATACCTTCCATATTCTATACTTACACGTAAAGTAGTTTTGGCATGTTTCGGAAATGGCTACCTCTACGTGTAATAGAGTAGAAATTTACTACTACTGTACTACGCTACTCGACAGCATTGTGTACTCCCGCTAATATACCATGATGACAGAAACTTCGAAGGGAGTTTCGCCCTTGTATCCACCCGATGCATTCGCGCCTGGCGTCGTAGGCTGATGACATTAAAATTCGCCTTCGCGTAGCAAATTTTGCAGTAGATCTCTGGATAAGGTTTGCCAAATGCAAGACTGAAACGCGAGGTTTCCGCGTATATTGAAAAACTGAAAAATCTCACAACAGACTTACAGATGTGGACGTAGTATTTCCTGGAATAACACGGAACAGGGAAATTGAAACGCCGACATTTACTGTCCCGCGAGGTATTTAACCGCTATTTTATTGAGATTTGCAGATCGCGCACCACAAATGTAGTCCTAAGTGTGTGGGCGATGCCTGCGTTTTAGTTCGTTTCCAAGCAGCACTTTGGAAGAGTGCTGAAGCCGCATTGTGTTGAAGATCTGTGGGTACTTTGCTGAAATCGGAATTTCAATTTCGAGCGCAAATTTGTGGAGATAAAGCAGCAGCCGTTTGTGGCAATGCGGTGTTGATTTACTGTTCTGTATCATAAAGAACTATATATGTTCTGATGTGTGTTCATCATGAAAATATGAGTTTAACTATATGTATTCTGGCAATAGATGTTGCGATGCATGCTATACTATCATCACGTTATGTACCACGGACCAGATATTCAACAATCCCAATCCAGCCAGTTGGGCGTGGCTCTGTTTTCTCCGTTCTACTAAGCGATGTAACCAATATATATGAGTAGGGTTGTTTTTTGGTGTTTTAAAACGCCATTTGTTTTAAATGCAACCCTAGATATGATGACATAGAAACGACTATGCACGGACTCTCAATCTCACAGCCATCTCGGCCTACTGCCCGTTTTAGCAGTATTCTAAATCTTGCAGCTGTCTTTTTCGACTCTTTTCCTTCAACTTTACATCGTCACGTGCCGGCTCACTCTCGCCTTCTTTTTGGTAAAGACACCGTAAGAAAAGTCGAAGAGAGTCGAAACGGGGTCTCTCTGGCCTATACCGAGGTGGATTTACCAACCATGCATGATTTACCAACCTCTGCACCCGTTATCAAAACCAATTATTAATATCAAGCTTCTCGAATGATTTCGATAAAGTCTCACTGGGTGGCATTTATTATCCGTCATATTGCATCAAGTAAAAATAACTGTTGACGCGATAGTACAGGACAACCCAGCTTAGAGAAGCATATATTCGGACACGGATTAATTACGATTTGAGACGAGGGTAACTTTGTGTCACCTATAAAGGAGCCATTCGAGCCTTGAGCGTCGTTATCCAGATCCAGACGTATCGACCACGTGTTGGAGGGGATATTCCTCGTGTCGACCTTGTTTTTTATTTGAATAAACGCGATTGCTACCCTCTGACAATAATATGTAAATATCACTTTCACTCGTGTCGCATATACCAGGTTACAACAGTGGTTCTCACACCGTTTCGAGCGCAACCCAAATGCGGGTTATTTTTACATCTCGCGATCCAAGTCTCACACATCAAAAATGTATTTCTAGTAGGCCTATATGCAGCGTTCAACGAGCGTTAGGGTTGTTCAGAATTGATCGACTTTCAAAATGTCGTGGTTTTCAGTCCGATTCCCATGCCTTATACCATAAAAACATATTCTAGGTACTTTTTTCGTAATTCATCCCTTGCATCCGTGTGCACATTGAGCTGGAAGAATATCGGCTAAAAAATAGGGGATTCCCCTAAAATTTGAGTGTCGCTATTCAGGCTAGGCTAGTAAAACGTCATATATAAGCTGGTTTTATGTCGCTATTGCGGTTGGAGTGCTACATAACCTCACTATAGAAAGTATTGTCAGTTCAGGACACCATTTTCATGTCCCACACTGCCTTAGAACTCCTCAAAACTGCCTAAGACTGATAGTCATTTTGTTGGATCTACTATCCTACACTTCTCAACCCTACCCGAGGTTGTTCATCAATTGCCGGGATCACCACGTGCAAGAATACAACTGTAAATGTATCATTCACTCACAGCCACATTATAAACATCACATTGTTCAAAGGAAACGAAACAAAAAGGCAAAGAAACAGATCAACTTGGCACATTGCATTGCACTGGGATGCAAAGCTCACTAGAAGTCGTTTCGGAGGGAAATTTGAGGCCTTGGCAGTGCTGGCATGGTCTGCGTATTCCAACGCATTTGAGAAAGGCAAACTTCTTGGCAATCGAACTCTGGAGAGTGCTACAGGAAAAGCACAGGCTGATCTGTCATTTGAACTGCTGGAACTTTATAATTTAACAAATAATGTCAGAGCTCTTGTGTTTGACACAACACCCTCAAACAATGGAAAAAATAAAGGTGCGGTTCTGTTACTTGAATAATTGATAAACAGGAAAGTTTTCTACTTTCTACTTCTGCTTGTCGTCATCATATTTATGAACTAGTCATCCGGGGAGGTCTGGAAGTGAAGTGTGTTTGGATCTGCGACCACAGGCCCTGAAAACACAGATTTTAATACCTTCCAAGAAGTGGAAAGATATTGATCAATTAAGAAGCTCTAAAACACTTCAGTTTGATGAATGCAGCTGGTTGGCGATCAAGGCTGATGAAGCTGAGCAAGAAATAATTCCACTGATGAAGCCGTATAATGGAAAGCAGAAAGAAGTCTTGATAATAAATGACTACAGAGAATGTGCCACAGGCACCTTGGCGATTGTAGCTGCCCAATATATTGATAATCGTTTTCGCAAGCCTGGTGCTACTAATAGCACTGGATGGATGAGTCAAGTGCTGTACTGTCAAAAATGTTCATGTGTAGAGAGCAAATGGGCTATTCTGAAGAGTTCATTAGAAAGTTGCCCTGTTTTATGTCCCAGCTTGGTTGAAAACTGGTAATGCATGTGACGCACAGTATATTGATCTCAAATTCCTTCATGGCATGACAGACTTTTCATTGTGCGATTTCACAGTTGCTGATGTGGCATATAAAAAGATGCGAGAACATCATTGGCATCTCACCGAGGAAACGGTGGTATCAACAATGTTCTCGGCTAAACCAAAGATTCCTGACAAAGTGAAGGAAGCGATGGCTGCTAAATTGCTGCAAATGCCAATCCTTGAACAATTTCGCAGAGGTAGGCTATACATCTGAGTCTAATCTCTGACTCTGTCCCTGAGTCAATGAGTATGGTTGCTTTAATTGAACCGGAATCATGGTTTCTATTCAATGCTATACATGTCGAACATGATTGGTTTAGTCTTCCAGTTTCGGAATGGCATACTGATTCGCATTTCGTGACTGCTCAAGAATTTGTGAGTAGCGTTGCAATAGTTAACGGCGCAGCAGAGCGTTTGGTGAAATTGAATACCGACTTTGCTGCTTTCAAAACAGATGACAAAGAACAGCGAGCGAGCCTCTTACGAGCCGTGGAATATAACGGGAACAGATATGCCGATTTCTCTAAAGCAACCATTTCATCCGGACCTGATTTAAGTAGTATTTGCCAAGTTGATCTGTTTCTTTGCCTTTTTGTTTCGTTTCCTTTGAACAATGTGATGTTTATAATGTGGCTGTGAGTGAATGATACATTTACAGTTGTATTCTTGCACGTGGTGATCCCGGCAATTGATGAACAATCTCGAGTAGGGTTGAGGAGTGTAGGATAGGTGATCCAACAAAATGACTATCAGTCTTAGGCAGTTTTGAGGAGTTCTAAGGCAGTGTGGGACATGAAAATGGTGTCCTGAACTGACAATACTTTCTATAGTGAGGTTATGTAGCACTCCAACCGCAATAGCTACATAAAACCAGCTTATATATGACGTTTTACTAGCCTAGTCCGAATAGCGACACTCAAATTTTAGGGGAATCCCCTATTTTTAGCCGATATTCTTCCAGCTCAATGTGCACACGGATGCAAGGGATGAATTACGAAAAAAAGTACCTAGAATATGTTTTTATCGTATAAGACATGGGAATCGGACTGAAAACCACGACATTTTGAAAGTCGATCAATTCTGAACAACCCTAACGAGCGTGCACGACATAGAGTAGGTGCAGATAACCAAAGGTGGTCCGCATCGAGGTACATCTAGTCATCTACTTTTTCGGAGTACTCGAGTAGTTTTTGCCTACTTACACATGTGGTTATAATTTTCACTTTCACTAATACTTAACAAATTTTAGGCAGCACTACTTACTTTTTAGATTTTGCATTTTGCGGAGTAGAAAGTGGTTTTGGAATAGCTTCTCATCACGTAACGGTAAAATAGCGTCTGCATCAGGGTGAATAAATAAATTTTCTAAAATTGCACCAATTTTTGATGACAATATTCATTTTTCATTGGTAGTCGATATCCACCCTGCAATTTTCAAAGTAGTCACTGTAGATCGGCAAAATGTACTTTCTGAAACTACTCACTTTAGTATATTTCAAATCCTCATTTTTCGCTTCCACTTGAAGTAAATTTGACACCTCTTGAACATCGCTACATTTACTGGTAATCGAAAAGAAATTTACAAATTATACTCCACAAATCAGTATACAATCGCATATAGTCTCGTATTTCGTTTTGATGTTAAGTTATTTCGAATTATCTACCTCCAAAACAATACGGTATGACGTCCAATATCGCTCATACTTCCTGCGGACATATTTAGAGTAACGTAATAGCCGTGTTTTCCCGTATTGGTGCCGCGAAATACAACCTGAAACTATTCCCACTGTTCAGCGTAATTCCTATCCTTCTGGACTATACTTATCAGCTATATATTCTTGTAATCGGCGCAATGCAGAGATGCAACTTTGAAATCCTCAATTTTCGCGTTAGCGTAAATATTTTAGTCTTTTTAATGGAACTGACCCGCGAATGGTATGGCATAGATTTACGAAAAAGTACGCGGGAAGCGGTCAGGAAACCCCTAAACAGAAACTCTGGGTAGATATTGATTAATTTCATCGGAATCCCCAATCAATACAATGCAACGAAATATTGGTTTGTGTGCAATTTTACTGAATTTTCAACTAATCAATTGAATAGTAAATCATTCTCATTCTATACGATGCGCATAAGCGAACGAGTGTTTGTTTTTATGTTGTTTCCTAATGCATTATTTGTGCAGGGTCTGATACAGACTTGTAGTAACCCACGTTCAGTACAAAACATGATACCACCACTGATTTTCATGTATTGAACCAAACGGTTATGGGACTTATTTCAATAATAGATAGTCCCATAAATTATTCGTTTTGAGGTAAAATAAGAACGACACTACAATGCAAAAATTCCAAAATAGCAGTGCTGACAGGCGCGCTATTTTGTGAAGTTCTTTCATAAATCGATACACCAATCATGGTTTGCCAAGCTTGGGTTTGCGAGTACAATTATAGTACAGTCATGTTTGCTGCTGCAACCTATAAACATCGCGGTCTTAATAGAGGAGTAGGTTTAGTTGGTAAGTTCACCGGTAGCGACGCGAAATACTCCGGCTGGAGTCTCGGCAGTAGCGCGTTTTTGGGTGGCGGAGGTTTATCTCCTATCCCCCTGTCCTACGTTGCTGTTCTTGCGGCGTCTTCAAAAGAACGTTCATAGCAACATCCTGACGGATGAAAAAAGCGAGCAAATAGCGTCTATAAAATGAAGACAGCCGAAATATCGAGATCGAACACTGTTACATCGGACATTTGGCCGAGGTGGCTGCTGGATTTCTAGACTGTTTAATCGTTTCGATATCCTCCTATTTCTTGTATATCTTAAATTACATTGTGTGTTTTGAGTGAATAAAAACAATTGAACCGCCGATTATGCGATTTATGTACGATAATTACTGTACCATATTCATTATTCATTCGATGCATTGCCAATGCGACCCAATTGCCAATTGCCAACCCAATTGCCATTGGATGCGTACTGCGTATGCGTATAGTTTTGTGAAGTAATGTCGCAATGCTAATGCTCATTGGGCGCCCACTAACGGTTCACAAACTACAGATTACAAGATCACTTTGCGATCCGATGCCAAAATGGGGCGAGTACCATAATATGAAACTTATTTTCTTTCATCCATTGCCAATGCATTATTTTCATCATCATGCCAAATCTTATAGTGATATAACTACAATCATAGTGCGACCCAGATGTTTTGAAACCGCAATTAGAAACGCGAAAACTATCATATCACTCCGAAATTCAACGTGAGTGATGAATCGCATTAGAATCTCCATGTTAGACGCCTATACTTTACCATACGATTACATATGCAATACGGGCTATGCCGTAAAAACAACTGTAATTTATGAAAGGTAAATAGAAACTCCCAGTGGTTGATTTCGAATTGAAACTATTTTTAAAATTCTGTTGCAATTTATGATACGCATGTGCAATGTGCTTATTTCATCCTGGCGAGGGTACACAGTAGGGCCTACCGACAGCAAATTTTTTGGCGTTCACGTGCAAGTCATAACGAAGGCGTCACGGAAAAATCTTGACGTCACACATTCGGGAAACTCGATTATTCGAATTAGTCAATCCTTTGTGACTGGATAGCGTTCGTCAGCCGCCCGACACGCGATTATATGAGTGTACCTACGAATATGTTATCGTGACCCTTCCCTTAACACGGTTTTGAGCTGGCCTCGTGCCTATAGCATGACTAGTGCATGTGTACTGCGCAAAACAATTCAGAACGACCCCAATTCGATCATACTGTGCGATACCGCCATTGACACAACGGGCTTAGTCATTTGCACTTTCAAAAAGCTAGGTTCACTCATTATTTGATTTGAAATCCTATGCGAGAAATGGGGTCACTTTCAAATTTGTTTTTGTGAATGCGTCCTATAGTGAAGTTACAGACATTTTAGTCCGTCTGGACTCTCGATTACGCAGTTACGTGAGGAACAATCGATAACATAAGAATTTGAAATTAATTGACCAATGTTCACTGTGTGAACTCTAAATTGTTGCTACTAATTACACATCTATACCTCATTTGAATACAAGATGAATACTAATCTAAAACATTGATCGGTGTCTCATCCATGTAAGTATCGACACGGTATAGTACGTAATTTATATTCCGCGAATGTGGAAGATTTCGATATTTATGAATCAACCCTTTAATATACATGCCAAATTCATGCGGATTCATCTTGTAGATATAAATTACGATCTATCTATTGACATGAATTTACAGCAGTGATTCCCAAACGTTTTTGACGCATCGCTCACCTATCCAGCCCGACATATATTTTCTCCGCCCTTAATGTAGGTGTTATCTAATTGCATTTCTTATTCAAGTAGATATATTCTCATATTCATTTTAGGTAAACTGTTTTGATGTTCGAATATCTAATATCTAGGGCAAGTTTTTGCTACTTTTGCCAATTTTTTTTAACAGCTTCCGGAAGCTTCCTAAATACTCGTAAGATATGTAGAATGCTGTTTTAAGCTGTTTGAAGGAATCTTATAGTGCAACTTTTTGCAACTTTTGTCCATTTTTTTTCTTGCAATTTTTTGCAACATTTTGCAACGTTTTCGATTTGTCATGAAAGTATTTTTGATTTTGGTGAAATACACGGCCAAATTCGATTGAAATACCGTAAATCAGCACTCAAAAAACGCTCTTACGGGTATTTCGGGAGCTGAGCCGGAAAATTGATCTTCTTTTTTTTTAGGCAAACTGGAAAGTTGACCTCTTTTTTTAGAAAACCGAGCAAAATGTGGTCTTTTAGTGCAGCTTTTGTGGAAAAATAAATGCAACTTTTTACTGCAACTTTTGTCAAAAATAAATGCAACTTTCCACGGATTTAACTGCAACAAAAACTTGCCCTACTAATATCTGCATACTTAATGTTATCAGCCGAAAACTATAGCGTTTAAGTACATTTTAGTCATTTTTACGAGAGAGTGAAGAAGTAGGCGGTACTGAAGATGACCATTGACCAGGTTGCTGATGTAGGCTATATAGTTCATAGGCCGTATACATAAGTGATCCAGGGCCATGTTCTCGTCGAGTACAAGAATGCAATACCAGGTTAGAGGGTTTCACACCTCTCGTTATGAACACCGAATGTGGCGGGATAAAGATGCATTAGAGTCCAATACCGTGCAGCCAGAAATCCCGCAAAGCAAAGACACACTGCACTGGCTGATGTATGTGGCGACGGTCAGTACTGTCGTGGAAATTACCCATGTCCATGTTGAAAATCACGTTAAGTAGTCAACTCAAAATTTTCATTATATTCAATTTCTGATCAAATATATTCTTGTATTGGCGGTAAACATATTAGATATTTTGAAAATGGAAGCGCTATAGCCACCTCAACACTACGTGTTCCGGTGGGCTGGTTGTAATGTCATGTGCGCTGCTCAGGATGACTGGTGGCGGGTGGGTCATTTAATCACAGAGACTAAGAACAAATATTGTACCAGAAACCGCATTTGAACCGCGAGTCGTACGTTGGATAAGCCATAGGTATAGGCAGACTGTTCGTCAATTTGTAAATTGACTGAAGGCTAAATATTTTCGTCCCTATCTTATACTGACATTTTGTCACCCCTCGGATCGACCTCATCGATTCTATCACCAATTGTCTAGCGAAATCACCTCGAAGGGTCAAATCTCCCGGTACGGGTATCACCGATTTACAGTTTATGAAGCATTAGGCTCTTGCACACACAACAGAACTTATCGCTAACGCCACGTGATAGTCTAAACAAACAGACTCGGATTTGTGTAGCGTACGCACTGGATGCTAATAATTCACTATTGCTGTCTGTTTTTTTGTCTGATAGTAGCCCAGAATGTATTGTTTGCGGAAAAGGAAATAAGATATTATCTAGTATCGTTAGATCTGTTACCTTGCCATTATTTATGTCGAGCGGGTAACTATATTTAGACAAAAACCGACTTAAGAACGTAAACAGTTCCCATTCACTGAACTCTAATAATACCGTAACTGCAGGCCTTTAACTTTTAACAAAGAAACAGCAGAACGCCCAGAGTGACACGAAGGTCTAAATTGTAATGACTGATTTTAGAACTACGTGTTTGTAATGCATCAATTTTATGTGCGACCAATGCTCTTGCCTGATCAGTGATCACACAGAGTGATAAATGTAAGTTCTTGAAATCTCTCGGCGTTGACTGCTGTCATTCTGATGTTACAACAAATTGCTATGAATAAACAGATTATTATGTTCTTTATTAACAGTAAAACTGGTAAATGCACACATAATCCGGAGAGCAACCTGCACCCTAAGGAAAATGGCGAGATTGAAGTAAATTTTTAAAATTTCAGGAATACAGTTAAATTGTTATTGCTATGCAATGCCAAGGGTTGCAGAATATTATAGATACTAATATTGAAGTTAGAGTGGCACGTTTACGGCCTTATACGCCACGGAGTATATTAAGTTTTACTAAAGCTGATCGTTACATATCTAATATTTCTTTTCAATGATATCGAAAGATGTGTCTATAGATGGTATGCATTTCCCAATCTGGCATGTTACATGTAGGGCTTATGTGTCTTGAATTTCAATTCAGGATTCAAGATAATTTGGCCCGATATAGGTTGGGATCCACTGAATTCCATGATCCACTTGGTAAAACTTACGACGTGGAGCTACATTCGTAGGTCTGACTATGCCTTGTCATGGCAGAATTGCCGAAATGTAACGAAATGATTGCCCCGGCCTATCTTCCTATGGAGAGATAAAGGACTCCAGATTGTCTGGGAAAGTCGCAGTAATCAAGTACATGAAAATGACTGGACCTTCCGAGCCATTATCATAGAGTACACCCCACCATCAAACTCTAATGCGTCTTCGCCAAATTTGACCATCGCTCACTAATTCACCCGGAGTGCACGATTTCTTATCGATTTTCTCCCAAAAATCAAAAACTGTACTTATAGGTGCCCATGCCCACATATCGACAGCCTTATTGTTCGGATGCCGTACTTCATCCGTCATTTCATCCAACCGCGTGGAGATGATGGTGGTTTGAGCGCCAGCATTCTGACCGGAATTCGGTATCAGACCAAAGCATTACAAACTGGCAGCTGAGGCTTCCTCTAACAGAGCTGTACGTGACATTGATCGAAATGGAAGGGTGATTTATCGTAGCATTTTAGATGGTTTATTAACAACAATCAGAGGTTGTCAAAGTAGTCAGTGTTGCTACTTAAGTAGAGAAAACCTGTAAATTCCTACTCAATTACATGTAGAAGTAGAAATTTCGGAGTTATCACAAAACTACTTCTAGTTCAAGTAGAAAATGAAGATTGGAAAGGTGCTCAACTCCAGTAAGTACAGTTCCAAATATTAGATTTAGTCGGTGGGTCGCATACTTTTGCTTGTTAATATGAGGCGACTGCTTTCGAAATTACAGGTCGAATCAGTGGCGAGATAGCGTAGCGGTATGTTCCACAGCTGCAACACCAATGTGTTGCGGGTCGGAGCCCAACCTATAGATCGACTCCAGAATTCCTACCAAAGTGTTGGAGGTTTATTTAGGCTCCTCCCCGCCACATGATCAGCGTAAGCGGTGTGCTGCATATGAGTTAAATACGGAATCTGAATATCGGCCCGATGTAAAATGACCAATGTAGTCGAAACACCATGAATATCAAACAAACAAACAGGGGGAATCTTCTCGACAAACCAATGACCAATGACACCACAGCTGAACGTATTTTAAAAAATCAGTTAACCGTGACACGGTGCACTTTCGCCCAGTTGTCATGACATTGTAATTGCAACTCGTCACGGTGATGCAAGCATAAACCAAAACTACTTTCCACTTTACATAATCCAAAGTGTTAAAAGTAAGTAGTTTCGCACAAAAATGTTAGACAAAAATGGAAAGATCCTAAAACATCGCTACCTGGGTAAGTAGTAGCCTACAAGTAGGAAAAACCTTCTACTGTACTTGGAAAAAGGAGAAATCTTCGTTACAGGTCACCTCTATTAATAACCCGTAATCAACTAACACGACAGCGGTCCACGAAATGGTCCTGCCCCAGTTTTGCTATATAGTTACCAGCTAGTCTGCGTTCGGGATTACGATGGGAAAAGGATAGGCGGTACTTTATTGCACGAAGCGAGTGTAGTAAAGTGAAACAACGCACAAGTCCCGCGAAAAGCCGCGAGACACCCCGCTAGCGTCAAGTGTGGGAACTGAATGCTTGAACTATCCAGGTCACCTTAATTCTTGACGGCAAAGAAAACAGCGCGCGGAGGAAGTACACTGGTCGAGGCGGGTATTGGTGAAGGATGTTGATTTACAGAATGTGAGTAATTTACCGCAGAATCCCTGCTATTACCGACCACATCCTCGATTGTAATGTTAGCCGTACGGCGTCTCTTGATGGGCTACTTAATATATGGAGCACTGCATAGTTCCAAAGTTGATCATCTCGCAACGTTGGTGGCACCTTCAAGGATACATCGCAGGGCCGGCGAACGCAATGTCACATTTGGTTGGTTTTGAAGAAGGTGAAATTTGGGTTGATTCATTTGACTAACGCCGGCAGGAGATTATAATTAGCGCGGTCGCGGTTGTGATACTCGATGGAAACGGTTTATCGCAAAGTGACTAACCATATTCTTACATATGATTTGCGGATATTAAGGTCATCCGTTGTGGGCAATTTTCATCAAACTGATTATGCTTGTTTGTGTTGCGTTAGCAATAAACCGGCTGCTTACGAAACCAAGAACGACTGTCCAGTATACTGAGTTTCGATTATTCGTGCTGGATTTGGAACAGTTATTCTAGGTGCCGTGTAGATGTCCTTAAATTAGTTAGGGAAAATTAGCTTTCGGTGAATCATATATACACTCGGCTTTGATGCGGAAATGATTGTCCCGCTCAATTTACGCTATACGGGAGCCGTCAATATACTGTGCGCCTATACCTTCAAATGTCAGTAACCAGATTAGTTATTCAACACGTATCCGGACTTCAAACGTGTTCGCTGGTATGTAAAATAACGGCGGATGAATAGACATCAGACATATCAATATTGACAATTAAAAATTCGTTTCTAAAATCCGGTCTGCCGTTTCACCTTGTCGACTTTCCATGGTCAAAGTAACCATCCTTCGCACTCAAGTCGAAGTCGAAGTAACGTGGTAAATTTTTATCAGCAGAAATAGAGATATCCGAGTAAATGAAAAAGTGACTATAGGCTTAGTTTTGTTTAAAGAACCCGAAACCTGTTAAGTAGAAGTGGAAGTAGTCTAATATCATAATTACGTGAGCAAGTTATGCAAGCATATTTGTTGTACTTGAGTAGGCTGCTTCGAAAAAGTAGAAGTACTTCGTTACTGGACACTTCTGCATGGATCATTATCTGACACCCTTATAAGTTTGCTCTGAATCCTTTCCTGCCAACTGGTAACATGTAATGGTGAAGCGTTCAGCTTGTTGATCGGTTGGTCGTGGGTTCAATCTCCGGTCGGGTCAGACCAAAGACCTGATTGGTAACAGTGGTATCCATGACCTTCCCGCGTGGCGCTCAGCATTACCGGAATAGCATGGATGGGGTGGTGCAGTACTTAGAAAGCCTCACTCGGCGATATCCGCACCTTCCTTTTCCAGAGGCATATGCACATCATGCACTCATGGTATGCATATGCGCAGAGCGTGCGTATTAGGGATGGTGTGAACGTGAGGTTCACATTCGCGTTCTGTGTGTGAACCTCGGAAATTTAGAAGTTCGCGTTCACAACAGAACCTTGGTAGGTTCTGCACTGTGAACCTTTTGGTAAATTGTAATTTTCACTCCATTATAATCTTTGGCTCAAATTTATTGCATTTCATCTACGGGCCACTCCATGCATGGTGCTGGCAGCATAAAAAATCAACACTAAACGAGCATGTACCATGCACCTCGACAACCTTAAGAGTTTTACCTGCTTTGTTGCAAAATTTTCTCGGCATATCCAGCTTTCCGTTTGTGAATATTTAGTGACTCTCTGCTGTGAGCTTGACCCGCAATCACACAACATCACGAGCGATATACGTAGTCAGCGAATGATGCTTATTCAACCAATCAATGACATTGATATCGTCTTATGATGTCAAAATCGAACGGTCGTACGGGGTCAGTCTTGACTTCATATCTTTACCGTATCATTAAAACCAAATCCGTGCGAGGTGCTTGCTACTGCTGCATAACTTGTTGTTGTTTGTGGTATCGGTAGCGAGTATAGAAACCCGTTGTACACTCTGCTCAATATCAATGTAGCAATACTCAGACTCCGAACACATTGTCCGGTCTGGCTAAGACCGTTTAGGCGTAAGCTTATATTCCTTGGTAAGTCCTCGTCGAAATTGTTGGCAAAGCGAAGGAATGTACTGATTTTATGCAATTATCATATCCTTTGATTATCGCGGTTGATACATTTAGCGACGTTTAAAACGCCGATATGTACCTCAGCATTGTGGCAATATGTGGACCGAATCTTCGCTAGGTATCGTGTACATTAATATAGGGCATAGGCTATCACTTCATTGAAAGATAGGGTTGGAATTAGCAATATGACGTCACGTGACGTCACGAGGTTCACGTTCGTGTTCACACAGAACCTTTCAAAAAGGTTCGCGTTCACACGAACCTGAACCTTTCAGAGGTTCACACCATCCCTAGACTGCGTATATATATCATGAGTCGGTGTAGATACCACAAAACACCCAGGAAACAAATTAATAACGTCCTTTCCTTTCCTTTTCGCTCTACGCTTTCAGAAGACACGGAAACTCAAATACCAACTCGGAGTCCAGCATAATTTCCAACATTTGAGAAAGGATTAATTAGGTAGATCGGGTTAACTTAGTCATCGTAGGCCCCGGCAAGGATCCCACCGAGTACCGTACACGGGATATGCAGTTTCATCTGGCATGGTCAGTTCTGATAAGTCCGATGCCTTCATCATCATGACCATTCTATGTTCTGACTGTTGGAAGTATGATTTACGATGCTCCATACGCACTCGCGTATAATAGTAATGGCATCGTTTTCACAGGTTCCATCACCAGGCGATGTCTGCACAATTCGTACGGGCGTGCTCCAAGTACCGCGACACTAATGCGGGAATCGGTTGTTGATAACCCGATAAGTAATACTATTTTGATTGTCACAAAGATCCCGCCAATCCTATTAGACTTATATGATCTTAATCAAGACAAATTGTGTTAATGGAAAATAAAGTTTAGACGCGTACGAGCACCGACGACCACTGTCAAAATGTATCATAATATCCGGATTGATGGTCTGGAATCGCGCAATGCCAGATTGTTGAAATTGCGGGATCTTGCCGGAGTCAATTCGGTTCTAATGTGAATATGAATTAAAGTATCGTACCTCCCCTTGTGATTTGACATATTCCATATTGAGAAACAGTCTCGCGGTTTATCTGCGGCGAAATAAATGCATTCGCTATAACCAACGACTGCAATTGGTAGTTTCCAGAGGACAAGGGCGTAAGCAAATGTTCCCCCAGTTAGTATTAGTATGTACCCTTACAAAAATTAAAGCCCGGAGCATCTGAATTGAAGTTATGGTTGGTCGTGGCATGTATCTGTAGCCGAAAATCTGATAACGACAAATATAGACCTACACATGGCAGCGGGAACAAGTAAGCGAGTGATATTGTTTCACATACGTCGTATGAACGAAGATGGCTAGTGACGAAATACTTTTATTTTGCATCCCTGTGCTTCTAACTCAAGTGGTTCTGTTCTTAGACTACTCTCACTTCTACATGAACAGTAGGGTTGTTCAAAATTTGGAAAATCTCAAAAAGTCTCCGTGATTGTGTCTCATTCTATAGATTATTGATAAAAAACAACAATTAGCCTGAAAGAAGCTTACTGGAAAGCCGTTAAGATTTCGGTCCAAGCGTTTGAAAGTAGCTGCTCAAGAATGGGCGTGCCACTGACCATAGAACGGCGAGAAGACTAGTAATCAAATAACCACGGCTCTTGATTAGCTAATCGGCTATGCTTCAATGACCACGGCAGCAGCAGCTTGCTGATCAGGTGTTCAAGAAGTCTGCTACCGGCGGGGATTCTGAGTGCGCATTGTTATTAGTTTGGCAGGTGATGATTTAAGATTAATTTTGGACAACCCTAATGAACAGTCTTCTTGCAAAACAACCTACTTTTACGCTTTGGATTTTGAAAAATAGACAGTCGTTTTGGGATAAGTGTGAATCAGAGTTGGATCAATTGTAATTTGTAATTGAGCTGGATGTATTTAATTACATATTTCATGTAACTGTAACTGTAATTGTAATTGAAGTATTTCTATTTTGTGTAATTGTAATTTGATAAAAATTTTGATCAATCACAATTTCAATTGCATTGTTATGGAAACCTGACAATCACAACATAAAATAATCAATCATTTATTCGTCACACCAGTGAAAATCCGGTACGGACCAGGATGACGACGAGGGGCCGCAAGGCCTTAGTACACAGTCGCCACCTGTAATAATTAGTCTATTTACATCGGTGGTCTATGCGTGCCGCGTTATAACTAGATAATTCTGCCAAGCTACTGTTTACAATACTTAGTAGCAACAGAAAACTTTGTGAATTACAATATAGGCTAAACCAGTGGTTCTCAAACTGGGGGAGGGGGGGGGGCGTGCCTCCCTTGGGCGGCGTGAAACATCTGAAGGGGGCGCGAAGCTCCGGTAAATTGAAATTTTTTTCACTCATGGCGCGATTCACCTCCATTTCAAAGTTATTGCTCTGTGTATAGTCCGAATTGAATTCTCTCATCATCAGTCATAACCTTCCATACCATCAAACTATCTGTAAGGATTGCTGACATTCTGGTTTCACTGTGTGATACAACGATAATGGGATCACGAAATAATTTCACTGCCATAAAGGGGGGGGGGGGGTGTCTAAAACAGTTGGAGAACTAGTGGGCTAAACTAAATCTTAATATTTCAAAAATGGATGAACCGCAAATAGACTCTTCTGAAACCAGTGCTAAAACATTTCCTACACCACGGTCAGATTTTTTTAAATCTCTGACCAGTACTGAGGCTTGCTACAACAATTGCAAAAAGAAATTCAAGTTTCCACCCAAGGCTTCATCAAACCAGATTACGCATTTGTAAAGATGTTATCCCAGCCCTACCTTCAATCTTGGCCAAATCTACTGGGGCCAGAAATTTTCGTACCCTAATGTTCATCAAATGCAATCCAACAGTTTCCAAGCAAGTAAAATGTGAATGCGATCCAAAATGTTGTACTTCGTAGTTATCAAGAGGTTCTTTCCTTTTGCATTTATTTTAATTTTACACACCTTGTCGGTATCATCCTTATCGCTGACGCCTTACCAATTACATTTCATTACCCTCACTCAGCCCTGAGTAGCCTAATCGTTTGAATAAATTTCATTGACTGTCCTATAGCCTATTCGCTGTTAGTCGCTCAAACTTTTGGTTGGTAACAGTCGCTTGAAACCTTTTTCTGTGTTTGTAGTTTTCAGTACTCATGGGTAGGAATAGTTCGAATACGTTCGAGTTTTATTTTAATTAACGGGTATTCAACGTATCATGAATGAAATATGAATATAGCTTGAGATTGTTGCTAATTACGTCGCTACGGTTTTCAAAGAAAACCTCTCTACCGCATCAATTGCATGTTCAACAGTAATTGTACTTGTTATAGTAATTAATTACATGTTTAACAGTAATTGTAATTGTAAATTGATATTTTTAGCATTGAGTAATTGTAATTGTCATGTAATTGAAACATGCAAGGGAGTAATTGTAATTGTAATTGAACTGAATTATTGTAACTGCTCCAACTCTGGTGTGAATATATCACCAGACATGGGGTAATCGCGATTAGTAATCGTAATCGATTACGACGATTACAGCATTTTCAAGTAATCGTAATCGCAATCGATTACATTCGAAAAAATTCCCAAGTAATCGTAATCGTAATCGACTACTTCCCATATTTAATCGATTTCTTTGTGAAAGAACGATTACTTTTTATTTGTACAGGACTATGACATAAACTGAACATTCGTAAACATGAACAAGGATTATACCAGTTAGTTATTGCACAAACGTTAGATTTCCAACTGACACTGCTTATTATTACGTCAGAAGTGGCCTTATTAGCTTTGCTCGTCATTGCGTAAGCATGAAGTATCCAGCTATCCACACATAGTGAATAGATATTCGATGTACACTGGTGTGATTGTAAGAACACTATCCCTGATGTATATCAGGTTATCAGAACAGTTAATCACCACTCTGCCTAGTTTAAAATACTAACTTTTGTATTGATGTTTGGTTATGCTTAGTTAAACGCAGTTTGACCGTTGCTGCTTGGCGAGCAGTAGGCTTACGTAGCACGAACGTACACCGGACAAAGGTTTGAAATTTTGTAGGCCTACTCGTCAAATAAAACATCTCGGTTTCCACGACGAAGCATTAAAAATCAACAACTGCTGATATATATCATAACCGAGCCGTTTCTCGTAATGGCTGCTTGTATTACATTATCTGTATCAAGTTGAAGGCAGAATTTTATGTTCACTTTCTCTTATTCGCATATGATTCTACTTGAAACGGGCGCCAATCGTTATTTCACAATGCTTTACTCAACATTTGGACCTGCCGCCATAGCCATCGGCTTACATACAATGTTAGCGTGGCTTGTAGCTAGAATCAGGACCAAAACAGCAAATCGTCCCCCACTCCAAACGTTGGTCTTGGGCCCCCATAGGGGAGTCAATTTTCAAGTTGAAGATTTAATTTCGTCAATAATATTGGTAAATGCATTCTATTACTATTCATTTTTAATCCTCTCTCAGCCCCCGATGGTCAGATTTATCTGATGAGCTGGGGGCACGTAATTCATAAGTATAACATCTGGTATCTTGTAATATTTACTTTAGGCCCTAAATCCTTTAGGCCCCCTTAACCTGGGGGTAATTACCCCCGAAGGGGTAATTTGCCAATTTTTGTGGGGTAATTCAAATTGACTTTTTATATACTTATAACGGTGCACTGAAGTATTTTCAAACTTAAATATGAATGTAGGCTATCATATATTTTTGAGAGCTTGTATGTATTTCGTTTCACTTTCCACACCATCCCTGCTGTGATATGATAGTAACCATAGTGATTATGAATAACAGGGCCCGATGTAGTTTAGTATAGTGCTAGGTAAGTCCAAGTTATTTTGCAGTAATGCAGATCATATATTGCTGCGCATGCGGGTAAATTAAAAGGCAAAAAGGGGCGTCCAAGTTTAACTTTAAACCTATAATGTAGTAACAATATCGTCTAATTATAATTGTTAGTATTTAAAGTGTAGTGGTCTAGTGTAGTCTGTAAAATTAATTCTGAAATTATCAAAATGTCTTTTCGGTTCGCCTTCAAAAGGAATAACCAATCTTTGCCATGATGGCATTGAATTTCCCTCCAACTTATTGCTGTGAAGTAGGATTTATGCAATGGCATCTATCAGAGCGATATAAGTTTGCGATTGGCGATTACATGAGATGCTGTCTATTACCCTACCCTTCGATTCGACCAGTGGATAACACCAAAACAGCAGCCTTCCCAATGACATCTTTTTAATAGGCATTTTCGTGCACATTATGACGTCATCTTTGTGCTGTTTTACAATTAATTGATTGCAAGCTGTGATTTGTTATTTTTTGAAAAGGGGTAATCGCATCCCGTCATTTTCTTCTTGGGGGCAATGATAGGAAAAAGGTTAAGAACCGCTGCTTTAGGGGATGCTGTTATATAATCAAAGAGATATTGTAGTGGCACAGACGTAGCAGACTAAAAGAAATACTTGCGTGGGACGCACACACAAATTGCCATGTCTTTAATGCTATGTGGGTGCCCGGATGGCATTTGCATTGTGGGCTCAAATTGGACGGACCAGCCTATAAGTCACGCCCACCCAGCGCGGCTATTGACAATAAACACATACCCCAAGTTTCGGCCAATGTCTTTCATTAGTAGCACACTTCGTGGATTCGCATGTTGGCCGAAACTGCATATGTCTCTTGGTGCGTCGTGGCGCGGTATTGACTGGCATCTAAATGCCTGTTACTATAAATTATGCATGCTTATTTTCTTGAGGAGGAGACGTATGTATTTCAAAATCAAGATGTATGGATACATTTAAATCGCGATGCTCGTGGAAAATTTTCAAGTTCATGATATCGCTCGAAAATAGTCTATTATTTGTGTTGGTTTACGAAATAGGCCTACTTTTGATTCCCTATCGAGCTCGCTGTCCGCCCTGTTAGGAAATTTTGGGTGCGGCGGTTGTGGACTTAGCAAGAATGCAAATCGCTGGGTGCGATAAATCGTCCTCTATAAGATGGGCAATGGGTACTTTATGACGTAACAAAAAAATGTCGCATCTTTTTAACGAAAGTTGTTTTCTCAGTAGGCCTTTCAGCGCAATCCATATATTGTCTTCCAATATAACTTTTAAGATGCAAAATAAATGTAATCGTGAGTAATCGTGATTACTTTTCGAATGTAATCGTAATCGTAATCGACTACTTCCTGATTTTGCTGTAATCGTAATCGTAATCGTAATCGCGTCGTTCAGAAGTAATCGTAATCGCAATCGATTACATTCACGAAGTAATCACCCCATGTCTGTATATCACCAATCTCGTGAAACAGTCGTCACAGTATCTGCTGAATATATTTTCCAAGATTGAACCTATATTTGTAGCGTCATTAGCCATGCCACTTTTAGTCGCGAAGGGGTACTTTGCAGTCTCGAAAATCGCCACCTGGGATCGACTACTAAAAGTATTCGACGTCTCATCCAAATCGGGCTTTTTGAATCTATTTACTTGAGTAACTTTCTCACCTTCAATTATGACTCTTCTCCGCCGACTTGCACCAAGGCTCACTTTCGTTTTAAGCTTTATTAATTACAACTATTCACTGATTCCTTTGTTGCATTCCCAACATATTTGGTATGCATAGAATCCTCACATAAGTAGATGTATTTTGGGATATCCGGAAGCAACACATAGAGGTGTTGGTTAAATGGCGGCTTACAATCAATTACGATATAGCGATAGAGCGTCCTTTTGTGACAATCGCCTTTATAAGATTCGCGCAGCGGACGCGATTGATTTTGCTCATAAACGCCAATTCGAGGCTCGGTAATTGCTGATTTATGCGATGTGGTTTGGATTGGATTGAATTAGACCGTTGACACTCTCGTCTAAATTTGCCGGCAACTACAACATTATCAACCTCTGGGGGATTTCGAAGCACAAGCTCTCCAACCATTTGTGTGATACTGATCTCAAGATGGTTAAAAACTTGGATTGATGGACGGACATGGACAATAGACATGGACATTGGACATATATGTAAGCCAGATCGACAAAGTCACTCGATCTTTGGATGAACTAATTGAACTAATCAATATGGATACCAACTCATACTTTCTCAATTAGTGACGTTCTGTTTCCGGAAAGCCTGGACATCTCGTAGCGCCGCATGCGGTTAATTACACATAACGCGGACGTTAATCACCGACAGTTCCTTTCGTTACGATTTGTTTTTGTATTCCGTCGTAAGTGCACCCATTGTATTCGAAAATTGCTATCATATTTCTAAGAATGCGTTCACGCACAAAGCAAGCTATGTTACTAAGAATATGATGTATTAGAGGTGAGATTAAAAAACAATCATGGATTGATTTAAATTGCATAATTTCAATCGTTATTCCAACAAGGTTTTGTACTGGATAAGTATTTAATCACGTGACGGAAGATGCCATAAATTGTGGCAACACGAAGATAACGCTGCGGGAGCGTTTTCCGTACCATACTTTGTGTATAGCGCAAAAGCGATCGCAAAGAAATGTCCATCGTTCAATGTAGAATTAACGAGAATTCTACTGGCTATCCAGTGAGCCCGGTAAAAGAGCAATCGCGACTTATAGCTGTCGGAGTGTCGGTTGAATACCTCGCTATACGAACTGAGGGAAGTACGGATACGTGATCGCATTACCTTACATGGTGTATTCAACTAGGGATACCAGTGACTAAAGAAAAATTAAATGGAATCGTGACATTATGAATCTACGAACATTATGGTATTCAGGTGAAGGGAAGAGCTGACTAAGTAGCGAAACACACTTCGCGAAAACGAAATTTGCACCCCGTGAAGGACCAATTTGATGCAGAGTGGAATGCGCAGTACGAGAACAACGCAAACGGATCACACTTTAAGCAAATGCCCAATATTTTCGGGAATGCGTATTCTAGTGGATTGCTAAAAAAGCTGTCAGTCAATACTGTTCCGGTTGCAGGCAGGTCGCTGCGGCTTGAAATAACCTACGTAGAATTGAAATATCGAAATCTCCAACATGCAGGAGAACAAGAAGATAACGTCACACATTTACTAGAGCACTGTACAAAACACGAGCAACAAATTACATAGTAAAACAAGCGTGCTGGTGACAGTGGCATATCAATGTCGGTCATATGGCTAGTAGTACGGCTTTTGCCATCTGTACGGGGTCACGAGGGCAGGAATTTGGATATTTACCTTATATCATGGGTATGGCGTGCGAAACCTCCATGTTGAAATCGCCAAACAAATGAAAATATTCGACAACAACATGACAGAAGCATTATTGTTACAAAAAGCATCCATTGTTCACTGGCCAATTGACATCGATCCAGTTCTGTGATTTGAACTCCAGCAATATAAGGTTTCACGCACGACGCACGCCATATTTGTCCTATATGCTATCAGTAAAAGCATACATAATGTTCACATCCCCCTTAAACTGTGATGGGACTTGGATATTGCACTTATTTGACAAATGGGATAATGTGTTACATCGTAGGTGTACGTTCGGAAATACCCTTATATCTTTATGATGAATAGATGTACATTGTACACTGTACAGGTACAGTATATAGATACACGTTGAGGATTATATCGCGGTTACTCTATAAATATATTTGTGCATAAATTGCTTGAGTTGCTATATAGTTACAGATATAACAGCCACAAAACTGTTAGAAGACATTCTTTAGCGGTGCAGTGCAGTTTCTCAGCAATTTGAAGTAGTGTATTTTTAGAAATTTAGCATAGCTCTACTGCCTACGGATATCCCTTTGAAAGCTAGCGCTGCGCACGCAATTTTTCCGCGGTCTTCTCATCGTATTCGCTACTGATCGCTGACAGTGTAGATTGGAGCCCGCGACGGTAGCTATTTGACCACCTGAATGTGGTTGTTAACTGAGCGGAAAATTACGAATGCATGGCGTTGGTGACGCGATCGATTGAATATTCCTCTCATGGGTCACAAGCATACGGCTGGTGAGATAATTGACATTCTTGTACGTCGCCGAAATAATAGATTTTATTTCGTGGGTGTGCGCACCGCATTGACCAATGACAAGCAATGATATATACAGGGGAAGCACAGACTTCAATAATGTACTGTTACGTTGCTTATCGCATCGGTGGTATAATCCACCAAAGACGCAGACGTTGCAGTTGTAAGTAGGGCTGGCAAAATCGAGTATACCTGAGTGATTCGATTCTGAATCACGTATTATGCTTCGAGTCGAGTCGAGTATTCGAGTATAACTCATTATGACGTCATAACACTATGCAAGATGTCAAAGTTCAAACATCTACCTTTTATGCTACCGCAAAGAATATAACACATGTTCTCCATCACATTAAAGATACTTTGGTATTTCTTCGAACATACCGATTTCATTGCAATTTGTGACAATGTTGTGGAATCATAATGACTACGGAAATGTAAATGTGTTATTTCTAGTAACGTCCGTAGCTTTGTTCTATATGTTTCGTATGCTGCGATACGGCCAATCAATGTTTCAAGGCCTCCACAGCGGAAAATACTATCGACACTATAATTCTCGTTCATAAATCAACTTACGGTGGCCAGGAGCGCTTAATTTCAGTACTCGAAAATATCGTCTTTTACTACTCAACTCGAATCATTTCTAGGCATGTGAGAACACAGCAAACGCTGATCAAATGGCGAAGTGGAGCCTAGATAAACCTCCAACACTTAGGAACGGACTCAGGAGTCGACCTCGATCGAACTCGAACTAGCAACTATTCGTGTTGCGGTTTGACTTTTAAATCATGTGTGTCTGTCTGCAGATAGATTGATATTGGCTGTGCCCCGGCTGCGAATGACAATAAGCAACCCTTACTTGAAATAGTCGCCGAGATCTTCGGTAAGTTCAGATCATTTCATTTACTACGACAGTAGTTTGAGTCAATAGAAGTCATCCTTACCGCGTAACAGACCGCTACCGCTTTGAAATGCGGCAATCCCACGCCTTTGATATCGACAAGAAAAACAACATCGCGTTAGCGACAACATGGCAAAGCGCAAGCATTACCGCTCGCATCGTAAAATGAAACATCATTTGTGGGCACGCTGCATGTACTGTACAGTCTACACCCGTGAATGGATAGTTGAAGTGAGGGCATTGCATGTGTAGGTCATGTGAGGATAGCAGATGCATGGATTGTAAAAGACCATATAGCAGTGATGTTGGTTAGCAGGAAAAGGCCAGTGGTACAATTGTCGCTCGTGAAAATATTAACCATTGTCAGTTTTGATCACATAAATTTGAGGCATGCATGGACAATTGGACACACACACACGCACACAACACACACACACACACACACATACACACACACACACATACACATACACACACACACACACACACACACACACACACAACCACGAGCAAGACCTGCCATTTGAAGCCTTAAGCCAGTGGCTCTCAACCTTTTTGGCTTCGCCGTAACCTTAAAAAGGTAAATTGGCAAGTTTTGACTAAAATAAGGTCGGCAACCTACGTCATACCGCGACCCTGTGGATATTCTCAAGCATTATCCATGTATCATGTCTGGGATGCGTTCTTTGAAACACACAAATAAGGAAATTCTGTTAAGTCACTAACAACAAGTTTGGTTAAATGTTCGATCAGCACCACGACAATGGGGTTTATGAATGGCATTTGTTAAAACACTGCTTAAAACATGTTTTAACAAAGTGTTTTAAAACACCCTTTATTTTGAATGCAACCCTATTTATATGGGTCAATTCAATGGCTCAGTGTCTTTCCGCCCACGCTTGAAATAGATCTTGTCTTCCTGTTTTCCTATACTGGTGACAAACATAGAGTATTCGGTAGGAATTTAGTAAAAGAGAAAAGTTGTGAAATCAAGACGGGTTGAAAATACGTACGTGGGGTCGGTTGCGACAGGTTTGAGCAATTTGGCTTACGCAGAAAGCTACGTGAAGAAATGATCTGATGCTAAACGACGAAATGACTTTGAAATTGTTCTATGAAACTGCTATTGCTTTGAGGAATTATTGCATGGAAACATGGTGACAGAACACCAATTATATGAATGATAAATCATGGCATATACTTTGCGACGATTACTTTATGATCGAAACGGTAACGACCAAATACAATCATCGCATAGCTTTACGCCGTTATTTCTATGATGGCGATCGAAACTTAAATTACAGGGATCTCAGGATGTTCATCGTGCACACTTGAAAATAGATCAGGGAAGCAGTAAGTTATGAATCACTAAAAACGGCACAGTTTCCGCTAAGCGCGATAGTTTTTTTGGTTTATCCACTAGACTAGACTCATCAATTGCATGATAAGCATTGAACACTCTTACTTCTGATTATTGCACATGAATCTCGAATTTTATAAATACATAGTACATAAAACCCCGTTCAGAGAGGAAGATAGGTGGACATTTCGGTTTCAACAGAACACTAGAAAACACTGAAAGAATGAATATTCCTGGAAATCACAGAATCTGTCGACGCGGTTATCAGATGTGATGCCCTATCAGACATAAATATATGCGTAAGGCAAAAACCAATTAGAAATATCAATATGGAAATACATTTTCTAGTCTTTCTGAGCTCAGCTCACCATTGTCCTAGAAGCTTTTTTGAAATAGTAGGATGTGCTGAATGTATACAAGACGGAACAAGACAGAACAACACAACTGAACACGCTACAAGTATTACGACATATATTATATCATGAGATAAATATCAACGTGTTGTATGATATTATTCAAGTAAACCTTAAAAGTTAGAAACACTAATTGCGTAACTCCATGTTGAATAATTCCCGACAGCTAGCGGTATAGAAGTTCTAATGTCTAATATACATTACCATCTCTGCCACATCGTGATTAAGACATTCAGAGGTACTGTTACTCGGTTTTCACCAGCGTTCAAATAATTTCGTATGCGCGGAGGAATTTTGTCAATGGAATATGCCTATGCGGTACTATTGGCAGTTGCTACTATTCACAGTGTGCTGGAATGTGATGGCCATGGCATAACATATATCAGGATAATACGAGGTGTGACAGTTATATTTTACCCTGCCTAATTGATATTGATAGTTTATTGTTACGACAGTTTTCAACCAAGCCTGTGCATGTGCTTGTGCAGCGTGCACGAATCAGTTGCGTGACGTCACGGCATTTGACAATTGTGATTTACCATCAGTTGCGCCCGAAGAAGCTGTGTCACGTGCTCAGTTGAGTATTCGCTACCAATGAGAGTTTTTAAACGCAAAATAGATATTCATGTTCATCGCCGATTTGCGGAAAATATTGATAAGTGTACGTAATCGCGTTTCTGACGCACAAAAGGCGTCGAGATCTCAATCGCGGACAATATGGATGATGATTAAGAAGACAACGCGTACTGATAAGCGTACATGACCGCGTCAGGACGTCATGAATGGTGTGGATTGAGGTTTGGACTGAAACAAATATACAGATCCGAAGGCGGTAGCCCAACATGTAATAGTGACGATTCGATTTCATGTATGTTAAACGATTTGGACGTACAACTTCGTCGCGACCGCAGGATTCACATTCAGACTGAAAATCCTAGTAGAAATCCGAAATATGGCTTGAACTGGAATACAATAAACTGACTGGCCTTCTTATGACCCCCCTTTTTAATCTCAGACAACGGCACATATATGTTAGCTGTTCAATTACTAAATTTCTCTGTCACACCATACCCATTTACTCATTGGAAAGGTCCGCCGTACTTTTATCTCGCGTACGCTCCTAGATCTAAGACGGTATAGCTATGCATGCACGTGTGTAATTAAATACAAGTTGTTACGACTTTTGTGTAATTTAGTGAGAGTTGCACACATTAAAGTCGACTCAATACGCTGGCTGATTATATTCAAGAACTAACCACATACTGAGTGGTTGGTTACGGTTTCGATAAAATGCAAAAATAGAAGTCACAAGCTTTGAAGCTATCCCGTGAATCATATGCGCCTAAAGTACCTTTGTATTGCGAATCACGAAAAATTAGTGGTATTTCTTAGCAGAATTGACGGAGAAATACAAATTTTAATCTTGACATGGAGACTGCGGCGCAAACTATATCTTCCAGTATTTGAAACTACGATATCACGCGCCGGATGACGATACGAAAAGATTTTCGCAACAGAAGAATGTCATTAATTAGTAATCAAGTTTGGCGGACAGCAATACGTTGTATTTCCTTGAGCAAGTATGACAAAACAGATTAACCTCTATTATATTTTTAATCCCATCCCGCCGAAATGTATCAGAGCGAGTCTTACGAGTAATATATTTCGAAGAGTCGACGTTATTTACCGCAAAATAAATCTGCATCAGCACATCCTTGTTTCAGCAGGAAAAAGCGGAGACAAAGCTATTTACATATACTTCTCTATCGGAATGATATAGAGCTCTAAACGCATACGGAACATGCCGGAAAGTGTCGTTTATACACGTTGCCGCATTTAAAGGCTTCGTAAAAATGATGCGACGGTTAATCTCGAGTCGCCATTTTGGTAAGACCAATTCAAGCCGGCGCAAAACGGAATCCCGACTCCCGGTCGAATAAAATGGCACTGGATAACGTGTCCACGTACAAAATTTAAATGTAACTTACGTATGCCTTCTTCCTTCAGCGAGTCCATACGGGGATCGGCTAATTCGCGCGGTTTCGAACATCCCATGTAGGATTTCGACTCCACGATATCGGATTGCGGCAGTGACAAGGCCGGCGACGATTTTTCCTTAATTTTCATATCGCGTTTCTAAAATGTCCAAGCGTCTTTCGTCGAAATCGTCAGGATATCGCCTCCACCAGCGCTTTATCAATCGTCTATTTAATTTACTGTAAACTATGTTAACTGTAAAATGCGCAAAACAACTTGCTGTACACGGCGTCGCACACGTCTCCTGGTATATCACGGCACTTTTTATGATATAAGCGTCTTGTAGACAAGTACCGACGGCCGCCTAGATCCGTACGCCGCACACAATCCACGAATAGCGCGATGTATTAGTAACGTGGCTGACACCGATTTTCGTAGTCTCTCACGAAAATTCCCCGCGACCTCATCGTGAATTTTGGCGCGCTATTCAAAAAATGGCACGGACCACGCGCTGCTCGCCCGGCTCTGGCCACAACACTCACGGAAAACGATTAGAGCCGGGAATAGCATGGCTGCGGGCGGTTGAGGCTACATTAAGACACATCAAAACAATCGGGAAAGTTTCGGACAATGCTTACATTGAGCCGTTTCCATACACCTTTGCAACAAGAGATATTGTTGACACTAGACCGTGTGCTGTGCCCCACGCGCGCGCCCTGAGGAATGAGAAGAGACGGTTACCTCACAACGGTGAATCATCAAACAGGAATCATGACGGCGTACCATTTTCTGATCATAACAAAGATATCAAGGGCTTAATGGCTTTTAATTAGAATAAACTCTCGCAATACAGAGCGTCGGTTTACAACTATTACGAATGTGGGAGGGTATGCCTTGTGTCACCGGCCCGCTGTTATGCGGAAATAAACGTTGCCTCACCGAGGCCCGTGACTATGCCAATGAGACATCTCCTTTATTCCAAGAACTACGTAACAATCGCTTATGATTCATAGAACACGGAAACCATCGATCTGTTTATTCTTACCATCCGTCTACGCGGCTTATTTCTATCGTGTCCGTTCAATTCAAATCCGCGATGTCACACCTGAAGCATCTTCAACAACGTAACATCAACATCCGCATCACGCAGGACAGGGACACTGATTACGGCCACCTTGAATGAAAAACTCATTAAACCGCGTTTAAGATTTCCACTTACTTCGGCGTACTTGAACTAATGGTGACGTCACAATCTTACACGGTCTGGTATCACAGCCTATCCCAACAACAGACAGGCAAACTATAAGATGACTCGACACTTTGTTTCTTCGCCTATTGTCTCACGTATACAATATATCCACCATTAGCCTTCGAAAGATCGAGGAGCCCGATCTCCAAACGGCTTCTATAAGCAAACATCAAGTTGTTTGCTTCTGAATCATATCCGATTCGGGCGAAATAAGCTTTCTCGGAAATTTACGTTGGCATGTATATTGTATAGGTGGCGTTTATGTATATAAATGTATTATGCGTGTATTAAAATTCTCGTGGGGCGTGTGTAATAATGGTGGCGTAGAGCTTCAAGAGAGCCGAAATTAGCTACTGCAGTACTGCATGTAGCAACCGTTACCTTTTGCGATATCAGGGGATTTCCGTAACTATTAGACGGGACTTCTAATCATATATTCTGTGATCGCGCGATGGAAATTCCTGTTCGGTGTACTCTGTATATACGGTTGACCTGAACATAAGCATGGTGTCGCTGTACATTAATTTATGTCTCGAGCATTTGTTTTGGTTGGAAAATACTGTTTTTCTTTCACCGATTTGTATGTGCCGCGTATCCGGCGGAGCAAGTCAATTTCAGCAGACACATTCTCGAATTAATCTCCTAAATTACATAGCTGATAGCTTATTGCTTCTTATTACTTGTTTGGAATTGGAAAATGGCGTTGAAGCTGTTTTAGGGAATATTCGAAAAAAAGATGCATGTATTGTATATATTTTGAGAACAATTAAGTACGTCAGCGTGTACTCGTAATTAAGGAATTAAAATTAGACGAGTTTGAATTTCGACGGAACATTGTACAGAAATACTTCGATCCTTGTGGTTATTTGTTTCATCTGCTATTATCCCACGATTTTTTGTCACAGCCACGGAATGAGTGCAATAGAAAATCACAGATTAAGTTGCAATTTATCATTGTGAAAGTTTATTCGCATGGTGCGAGCTTATGGTCCCTGTTCGATATATGCGAACACTATGAATTTTGAGGTTCGCGTCATTTTGAACCTATTTTAGGTACGGCTAGCTTTTGCGGACATTTATTTTACACCTTTTTTGTCGGGCAGTGTTGCAATTGTACAATCACGCAGAACCACTAGTACAGTGGTTCTCAACCTTTTTGTCTTCGCGGACCCCTTTCGGACCGTCACGGATACCGCGGACCCCCACGAAGTATTAGTTCAAATTTAGCTCAATTATCGTGCAATCGTCATCTGTCTTGTCTAAATGATAACTTTATAGGATTAGTGATAAACAGCGACAAAATGACTTTACTTGAAAATAAGATCATACTGTGTAGTAATTTGGTTGACTTCTATTATTTCAAAGGAAATTCTGCAACTGCATTTCTTGAAATACGTGGTCGTGTCTTAAAAATCCGTGCCTCACTTTGATATGAACAAGTGCGGAAAACCCATTTCCACAACTAGGTCTCGAAGAATGTGTTAATACCGCGTAACGCTTCCGACGATACACTGGGTATGATCGCAAGAAGTATGGCACCAAAATTGACTAACAATTTTTTAAATTAACATATTACGTCAAGCCTAGTCATTTCTATCTAGCACAGGGGCGGCCGACCCATGGCCCGCGGGCCAATTATAGAAACTAGTTATATTATCGAAAATAAATTACCCAGGTAATTTATTGTGAACTTGCAAGGCCAGCCAAAATTAGATTAGCCTGACCTCAAAATTTGGGATGTTGATGACTAAAATATCAGTACCGACGTATTGGCTTATCCCGAGGCCAGCAGCATTTTCGTAGATCCTGGTAGGCCTATATGACTATAAAGTATAGAATATTCCGCGTATTAGCTGATATCTTCGATATTGAAAAGTCCAAGTGCGGAATAATCGTTGAATTGCGAAATGAGTCCAACGGTAGGCAGCACAAGGCGAGCCACAATTTATGCAAGTAAAATTATTGTTGACCGAATTCATTCATTGACATTGAAATATTTTCGCGCTACACGTGTCTAGGTCATGGATGCACACTGAGTCTTCATGTCATAATTTTTATTGATTTTAATGCGTATTATTATAAGTGTCGTTTTCACCAGTACCCAATCGGGTAAATGTCATCGATATTTAGGTGGCGCAACAATGGTTCGTAAATCTCATGTGGCCCTTTGACCGAAAAGGTTGGTCACCCCTGGCTAGCAGCTTATCTTGAAGTTATTATGGAAATATTATGGCTTATATCATAGGAGAAAATAGATTTTTGTAAGCATTTCGAAGTCACCATGATTGACCTTACTCATCCAACTTTTCCCCCACAATCCCTAACTGAAGCATCTCTAAACAGAAAAATGTTTGTATCAGTAGGCTATTGGCAATTTAGCAATTAATATGAGTCTGCGCAGTAGGATATTTCATCTCAAATGGCCATTCTGTTCATGCGAGCTCTGGAGTTTTACTAGTAATGAACGAAACTGCCTCGTTATTTTCCGAATAAAAAAATAATAAAAAATAGGTTATCAACTATTTTGAGGCTTCGCGGACCCCCTGAAAATGCTTCGCGGACCCCCAGGGGTCCGCGGACCCCCGGTTGAGAACCATTGCACTAGTATAACATGTTATCAATTCCTAGACAAGTATCCAAAACATGGTTGTAACCAAGTCACAAGGTTCCGAGTCACAAGTCAATCGCACTTGTATAGCTTTGACTCGAGTCAAGTCGAGTCGAGTCATTTTCAATTAACCACGGAGTCAAGTCCGAATCCAAGTCAGTGAGTAGAGGGTCGAGTCCGAGTCATAGTGTTGTTATTGTTATTTGTGGTATTCATGGTGTTTTTCGCCTACAGTAGTCATTTACACATGGCCTTTCCTCGTTATTTTTGATTCCGTAACTGCCGACTTGTAGCACGGCCCACTTCTAGGCTTTTTGTAAGACACCGCTTAGTGTTGTGACCAGGGCTTTGGAGCGGGATCCGGAGCAAGGAGCCGGAGCCCCGGAGCCGTGCATTTTCACCGGAGCTGGAGCCGGAGCCGGAGCTCTACATAAAATTCAGCCGGAGCCGGAGCTGGAGCCCGCTATTTGAGGAGTAGCTCCGGCTCCGACGTATTTCATAAGATGCTATTATATATGCAGCAATCATATCTGCTGATTTCACATAGACATGTGGTTTGTGGTATTCATGGTGTTTGTCGACTACTATGGTCATTTACACCAGGCCGATATGTTTGATTTTTATTCCGTAACTGCCGACTTATAGCACGGCCCACTTCTAGGCTTTTTGTAAGACACCGCTAACGCGGATGAGGTGGCGAGGAGGAGCCTAGATAAACCTCCAACACTTATAAGGTATAGGAATTCGGAAGTTGACCGGGGCCTACGATATTCGTAGGCCCCGAGTCGACCTCGGTCGGACTCGAACCCGCAACCCATTGGTGTCGCAGCCGCGGATTTCACATAATTTAACAGCGGGCCTGAATTTTAATGCTGCACGTATACAGCAATGGCATGGAGTAAAGTGCATTCTAGTGTAACTATGATGTTATCGACAATTGACAAGTATTCATTATGACGTCACTAATCTGCACGGCGGCACCTATGTCTTCGTTGCTGCATCCGATGTTACTGACGGCTGACAGACTCTAGATTACCATTGATAACTAACCTAGATTAGTAATCTATATAGACCAGGAATGGCCAACCTTTTCGGCAAAAGGGGCACATGCAATTGACCAACGAGTGCGCGGTCCACTAGCAGTGCCAAGCAGAGTTGGATCAATTGTAATTTGTAATTGAGCTGAATGTAATTATTACATTTTTTCATGTAATTGTAATTGTAATTGTAATTGAAGCATTTCTACTTTGTGTAATTGTAATTGTAATTGTAATTTGATAAAACAATTATCTCATTTACAATTTCGATTACATTGTTATGGAAACCTGACAATAAATCATTTATTCGTCACACCAGTGAAAATCCGGTAAGGACCAGGATGACGACGAGCGGCCTTAAGGCCTTAGTACACAGTCGCCACCTGTAATAATTATCCTATTGACATCGGTGTTCTATGTGTGCCGCGTTATAACTAGATAATTCCGCCATGATAAACTGTTTCCCATACTTCAGTAGCAACAGAAAACTTTGTGAATTACAATATAGGCTAAAGCAGTGGTTCTCAAACTGGGGTGCGTGCCCCCTTGGGCGGCGAGAAAGCATCTGAAGGGGGCGAGAAGCTTCGGTAAACTGAAATTTTTTCCGCGCTTGGCGCGATTCACCTCCATTTCATAGTTATTGCTCTGTGTATAGTCCGAATTTCATATTGGAGAATTCTCTCATCAACAGTCGTAACCTTCCACACCAATCTGTGAGGATTGCTAACATTCCGGTTTCATTGTGTGATATGACGATAAGGGGGGCATGAAATAGTTCACTGTCGTAAAGGCGGGCGTGTCTAAAAAAGTTAGAGAACCAGTGGGCTAAACTAAATCTTAATATTTCAAAAATGGATGAACAGCAAATAAACTCTTCTGAAACCCGTGCTTAACCATTTCCTGCACCACTGTCAGAGTTTTTTAAAAAAAATCTCTGACCGGTACCGAGGCTTGCTGCGACAATTGCAAAAAGAAATTCAAGTTTCCAACCAAGGCTTCATCAAACTTGATCACGCATTTGTAGAGATGTTATCCCAATCTTACTTCCAATCTTTGCCAAATTTACTGGGGCCAGAAATTTTCGCACCCTAATGTTCATCAAATGCAATCTAACAGTTTCCGAGCAAGTGAAAATGTAAATGCGAACCAAAATGTTGTAATTCGTAGTTATCAGGAGGTTCTTTCCTTTTGCATTTATTTTAATTTTACGCCTTACCAATTACATTTCATTATCCTCACTCAGCCCTGAGTAGCATAATCGTTTGATTACATTTCATTGACTGTCCTTTAGCCTTTAGTCGCTTAATCTTTTGGTTGTTACCAGTCGCTTGAAACATTTTTCTGAGTTTGTAGTTTTCAGAACTCATGTTTAGGAATAGTTCGAATACGTTCGGTTTTTTTTTAATTAAAGGGTATTCTACATATCATGAATAAAACATGAATAGCTTGAGATTGTTGCTAATTACGTCTCTACGGCTGTCAAAGAACACCTCTCTACTGCATCAATTACATGTTCAACAGTAATTGTAAAGGTAATTGTAAATAATTACATGTTTACCAGTAATTGTAATTGTAATTGTAATTCGATATTTTTACCATTGAGTAATTGTAATTGTAATGTGATCGAAACATGCAAGGTAGTAAGTGTAATTGTAATTGTAATTGAACTGAATTATTGTAATTGATCCAACTCTGGTGCCAAGCACGTAAAATTTTCAAAGTTTATAATTGAACTAGTTCAATAATATTATTACTTGAGTATATTGCGGCATCTGGACATATCGATATCGAAGGTTTCCGCTAATATGCGACAATCATTTTGTACCTACATTTCATCGTCGACGATCTTTCTGCGAGTGCCAGCGCGAAAAGACTTTCTCCCGTAATTGCCAATACAGTTAGACTCAATCGGGTAAATTATGCGTCTTTTTCATTTTCAGGAGGGGGTAGGTAGCTTTCAAATAAGATCAACTTTATTTAATTTAAGCGCTCAGGTCGTCAGCTATGGGATTAGCAATTATGCTGCGTTCAGATTGCTGAGCGGTAATTTCCTCCGGGCAAGCAAGCGTGACGACGGGTGTTGCGTATCTATCCGTAGGTTAGTTATCTATATATAGACAGACCAATTCGATAGTTTTCAGAGCCGGAGCCGGAGCTGGAGCCGGAGCTAATATATGATAAAAGAAATCTCCGGAGACGGAGCTGGAGCAGTTAAAATTTACGGCTGCTCCAAAGCCCTGGTTGTGACTCGAGTCCATGTCGAAGTCATTGTGTTCACTGTTCTGTTTTAAGTTCAATCCGGTTCTATCCCCTTTCTTCAACTCTGCTCGCATTCATAATATCGTAATTTTCCTCAGTCCTAACAGTTTCTGGCCTTATTTTCCAAGTATCTGGACTGATAGACGAAATACCAACAATCTGGTACCTTTACTTATTCTTTGAAGTTACAATGAAATTTCTGTCCTGGCCGCCCTAGTCTCGAGTCAAATGACTTGGGTCGAGTCCTGCACAATGACCCGAGTGCAAGTCGAGTCAATACACAAATTGACTTGAGTCGAGTCGAGTCATTTTACGCTTTTGAAATAATGATTCGAGTCAAGTCGAGTCACCACAAATCGAGACTCGAGTCATTACAACCCGGATCCAAAGATAACTATCTTTGTGAGCCTAATAAACACGGGGACTTGTGCATTGTAATGGGAAATGAACGATTGCATTCCAGGGCGCGAGCCCTCGCGCGTACTAAAAATCAAACACTGATTTTAGATCAGTAATCAGACTGGTACACACATGTAGGATCCATATCACAATAAAAACCATTGATTTGAATTATGTCTAGTTATATGATGTGAGATTACATCGTGACGGTTAGGCTATTCTCATTGTATTTAAACGTCGTCCAGGTTCAGCTTAAATGAATGGCTGAGTTATCAAATATTCACCCTATATACAGATGAAACGTGAAAAACTTGCAAGTTTATTTTAAAAAAACATGACGTTATTGATATTTTCTAATGATCAGTTTTTCCGTTTGTATCTCATGCCAGGCCCTTGGGGCCCTTATTTCGTCTGGATCCTACTTATTTGCGGAGTTCCACTCTCTGGAACGTGAATACTAGCATAAGCTCAGGTAAAGAGTTTAAGTTAAAGTATAATCATAATCAGTAATCACGATGTTCATGAGCCGAAATAGAAACCTAAATGAAGTAATTGGTCGCAAAAAAGCGATGAAAACAATCCCATCAAAGTTTTACAAGTTATCAGTATATCCCAGAGGCGCATATTTACTTTTAGTCGTGGTTTTATATGTAAGGGGCGAAGTAAATTTTGTAAAGGATTGCGCCAAAACTAAAAGGTTCAGAACCCCAGATTTAGGTTTAATAATGCATTTGAGTTTTCTTTCCGTTACTCACTTTCTCTTATGAAAAAAATGTTGTATATGTTACAAAACTGCACATTTCTCGATCATATTCCAAATTTTTTGCAGAGTGGTGCAGGGCATTAGTGTAATAGCCATCGAAACACGTTTAATATCTTATGTTAGGGGCCATGTTTGCCGATCGTTCGAATTTACTACTACACAGAGTGACATGCTTTATGAATTCCGCGAGATGTCGCAATGTCCGTGCTGTTTTTTTTTGGTATTCATGGTATGTGTCGACTATTATGGTCATTTACACCAGGCCGATATTATCCATTTTTATTCCGTTACTGCTGACTTATAGCACGGCTCACTTCTAGGCTTTTTGTAAGATACCGCTTGCGCGGATGAGAGATGGTTGCTCTGCATACAGAGTCGATATCTCACTTTGAAAGATATATCGGCGTCGGCAATTCGATAGAATACAATATCGGCAACTTTCGTGACGTCAGGATGTCGAACGACACGCAGTTACGATCCTTTTAATCTAACATCCACCTCGGCCTAGTGCCCGATGTCACAGTTCTTTTCGATGTTGATCTGTTTGAAGCCGCGGCCGTTTCTACTAGTTCTTTCCTTTCCTTGTGAGTGCTTTCTTTCGTAGGGTCTATTTCTGGGCTTTTTTGTCGCCGTAAGAACGGCAGCGGTGGGGGAAGAGGAGCCCAGATAAACCTCCGTCGGGAATCGAACAGGATCCGCCACATTAGTAGGCGCTTATCGTCACCACTACGCTATGTCCCCCGCTGGCAGCAGGGAGCCATCAGAGAACAAGAATCTGCGACTGCAGGATTGGAAATATTGACATATTTCTTAAAGCTTTCAGTTCGGTTCGCGACCCACTTTTAATACAAGTTTCATTGTGCGACCCACCATTAGATATGAACGAACGAATGAGATCTTAATAATTAGACTTCAAATGAGTCGTTTGAGTACAAGTTAAACTAGACGCTAACAGGTGCGAAAATTATGCGGCAATTGCAAAATACTACTGTATCAATCAGACAAGAACACTATAGTGATAGATTACAAACGAGAACGCGCGTATTCAAGCATAGTAATTCGTCTTTTACGTGGAACACAAAGGGATTCAGAGTATAGCTTGCGACTATTGTTTGCTGAATATAATCTGGATGGATTCCATACCAACGTTCGCAAAGTCATTGCAGGATGGAATGAATTCCAATTTTAACGCATAGGCCTACTCAAAACCACACTGTCCAACTTCGCACTCCAATCAAAATCACTGTCACGGAAAAGCTGGCTCATGAATTTATTGGGAGCACGGGAACTTGGCGTACGGCACTTATGGGCGCAAAACCCCAATTTAGAGAAGGAAGAGAGGTTTTACCCGTCTAATCGTGACAATACAAGCTGTTTGGCATATTTGGCAAATTGAGTAGAAAACTGTAACATTTACAAATTTCTTCGCGACCCACCATAGCTTCACGACCTACCGGCTGGGAAGCACTGATCGGGATGGTGCACACCCCTGATAGGTTCTGGTTCGTGTGAACTTGAACCTTTTTAAAAGGTTCGATGTGAACCTATGACGTCACGTGACGTCATATTGCTAATTTCATGATAAAGCCAAAGTCTTGCTTATTGGCTACAGTACGCCACACAGTGACGTTGGATGAACGGTTATTACGAAAATATGATGATTGTTAAGCGAAAGAAAGCAGAAAGTCATTTTGACGTCATTTTTTCAGCCTGTCGCAGGCTCAGACGGGCTGATATACTGTATGTCTGCCACTGTACCAGTTTCCAAACCATGCTCTTGGTTACGTAATAATTATAGTGCGAAAATATTAATTCGCTACGGCTTGTGAGAGCTTGTGGTGCGTCGTAAGTTAAACAAGTTTTCACAATTGCGTCCAACTACAACGGTTACACTGGCCTTGGTTCATTTGAATATTCCGCGTCAGAAAAAATAACAATTATTCACGATTTTCATTCGCACTCATCCGGATTTTTCATTCGCACCACCTTCGTCATTCGCACTGCTATTTTTTTCATTCGCACAAGTGCGAACCGTCACACGGGTTGAAAAGCACTGGAGTAGGACAAGTTTTTGTTGTAGTAAAATCCGTGTAAAGTGGCACCTGTTTGTCACAAAAGCTGCACCAAAAGTTGTTTTAATAGACAAGTCCCTTGAAATTAATAGCCTAAAACTTCAAATGTCTTGATGCGTCGTGGTCTATAATTCATGTTAATTCACGAAATAATTTTGGGCAGTTACGGTCCTGTCTGTAGCAAAACTCAGTGTTGGCTACTTCAACAAAATAAATAGCCTGAACAAAATTGACCCAGTGAAAATATGATAATGAAATGCGCTGCCCTTTTCTTCCGTGGTAAGAGGATATTCAGAAAGAATGTAAATTGCACACTGCACACCATAGCGATAGCCCATGACGTGTCTGTCTATTTCAGGGGTCAGCAACACGCGGCCCGCGATGTCATATTCTGCGGCCCGCGACCTGATTTGAAATTTCAGAAGAACGCTTAGTAAAGAAATTTTGAAATGCTCAAACTGAGTGCAGTTTAAACATATTGTTGTTGCTGTTGTTGTTCAGAAAACGACTTCGGGCTCCCCAAAAGACCAAGCTTTTCGAGGAGATAGTTTTCTAGCAAGTACCGCCGTGTCTAACTTACCCCAATATCGATCCTTTAGTACAGGGGTGGCCAAACTACGGCAGTAGGAGGAAAATTATGCAGTCGTCGACGCTTAATTTGATTAGGATGTGTTGCCGGCCGTCACTATGCAAATTTAATTGACTCGCTAATTGATGAGAGGTTTGAATTATTCTTTAATTTTTCTTCGCGCTGGGCACGGTTCAATGCAAGTTGGCTTTCGATTCTAATATAGTAGTGTCCTTTGTAATCTGAGCCCCACAGTACAGATGCGAACAGCTTGGAAAATTATGCGCCCCATGAAGAAATACCAATTCGTAATCGTGTTCTCCTCATCACGAAGGAAATTTGTTTCTGGTAGACCTACGCTTAGGCGAATCCAATATCTTTCCACTATACCGTCAATCCAGATGGGAGGTCAAGAAATAACAGAAGGCAACATAGGGAACTAATAACAATTGGCACATCCAAGGATGCAGCGCAGCATTAATAACTTCCCTACATTTTCGAAGACATCTACCGCATCAACTCTGCCTGTGAATATGACCACATGGGCTGGGAAAACTTACATATATTATAGTAATATGTGAAACTATACTAATATTAATGACGAAATCCACTCATGAATATGGACTAGAAATCGGATCCCTGTGGATATTCATAGCATGACTACTCACGATTGCGGTGCGCATAGTAAGCCGATATGAGTAAATAGATTAGTCCGGAGTTCACCGGCAATGGACATGAAGAGTTTAACGCGGATATTTGGCCTCCAGTTAGTACACTAAGACTATACACTGGAATGCGGCCGTAGGCTACATAAGTAATCGAAATGCGGTCGTGAATAGCAAAAAGGTTGGCCACCCCGGCATTAATTGCTGAAGAGTGTTGTCAGGCATCGTGCGCAGCTCATAGTTCAAAAGAGAATGAAAGTGTTGATCATGATATTTTTTGTTGTATTTGTATTTCTTCAATACAATGTTATTTCTTTTGTACTAACTCTGCCCGTCGCTCATGTTAGAGAGCACAGCGTTGTACTGACATAAGTTATCAAAACGTGGTTGCTAAACTACGTTGACAATTTTTACCTCGATATTGAAGTCATGCGGCCGCGGCCTCAACGAATTTTGAAAAGTGGTCCGTGACCCCTTTTGAGTTGCGACCCCTAATCTATATTGAAATATTTATGTATCGCGGGATTTCTTTTGTAACAGAAGCTCAGGTGGGAGCTGATTATTTCCATCTATCCAAGCGGAACCGAACCCTCTTCACCCCAAGCCTCATATACAGCAATAACTTTTTGAATAGGTTGTACAGTGCATACTATACAGAAACTTACGCAGTAGTACAAATATAAGGTAACGGTTCAGGACAGTTTACCGAGTAGCTTTGTACGTAACATTTTGATTCACATAGCGTTTGCATTTAACAATAACTGTCAAGTGAGAACGAGGTAGTTTGACCTCATATATGCTTTTAGCTGTGGTTAGATACGATGAAGTACCTCTTGCGAGCGATGTGCTGCCTGTATGCGTACTGTGTGATCGCAGAAGGCAGGAAAAACGAAAGCGATATTAAAAAGTCAATGGAAAGATATCTGCAACGCCACCTCAATATCATTGTGTCCCAACCTACTCTCGCCCACGTTATGGATTCCTTCAGAGGGCGATTGTACGAGGAATCCGCGGACAGTGCGAGGCATGCATCAAATATCTATAGGGAACAGTTATCTGGGAGTGGTACGAATATGTCATCAGTGGATTTCTTGGAATCGGCTTGCTACCGACAAGTCCTCAAAATTAGAAACGATCTAACTCTTCGATTGCCTTACGCCAGCATGGGTAAGTGGTTTTGGGGTGTAATTTGTTTGGTGATGTTAACTCCCTGGTTCTATTCGCCATATTCAATACCTGACTGCGGCTTTTCTGCGTTAGTTGACAGAGTGAACTCGATGGAAAAGTGTCTATAAGCACCGGACCGAAGTCGTTATATGCCTGTCATCGGTCATTGACGTGATTCTCAATCATAATATTCCCAATTGCCTGTTTTTTAATGCCAACCTTCTAGATAAGAATGAAAACACCAGAAGAATCCCTACCGCATTCACTCTGAAATAATAGCAGGGGTATCTCTATATCTAGATATCCATGAATAGCGATAATGAAAAACGAAATTTATCGGTTACACTCTAAATTCGAATGCGTGCAGAGAAACGCAAAATTACACGCCAAATCCGTTTTTTTAACTACCACACAACGTGCTGGAGCCGATGTGTGCCTTGCTATCCTGTGTTTAGTGGTGGTGTGTTCATGCTGACTCGTACAGAGCTCAAAATTAATACCAACCATCCATGAATTTTTACTCAGCTTGGGCTCAAAAATATTTTATTGCAACGAGAGATGAATACAGAACATTCATTTGCAAACGAAAATGTGTGAATTTCTAGATTGCACAATTGAAAAATTCAAGATTTTCCAAATAGAAATAAGAATTACAGCTTCAAAGTTACCATAAATCAGATTCTAATTACAGCAAAAAAACATTTCACAAATTGAAGTGGAGTTACAATCATAGCGACACAGTTGTTTTCACAAATTAGATTCTAATTAGAGCAAAAAAACATTTCCCAAATTGGAGTAGAATTAGAATTATAGCGACACAGTTGTTATCACAAATTAGATTCTAATTAGAGCAAAAAAACATTTCCCAAATTGGAGTAGAATTAGAATTATAGCGACACAGTTGTTATCACAAATTAGATTCTAATTAGAGCAAAGAAACATTTCACAAATTGGGGTAGAGACAATCATAGCGACACAGTTGTCATCACAAATTAGATTCTAATTGGTGCAAAAACATTTCCGAAATTGGGATAGAATTAATATTATGGTAACACAGTTATTTCCCCAAATTAGATTATAATTGAAGCAAAAAAACATTTCCCAAATTGGAGTAGAATTAGAATTATAGCGACACAGTTGTTTTCACAAATTAGATTCTAATTAATGCAAAAAATATTTCTCAAATTGGAGTAGAATTAGAATCATAGCGACACAGTTGTTTTCACAAATTAGATTCTAATTAATGCAAAAAATATTTCTCAAATTGGAGTAGAATTAGAATCATAGCGACACAGCTGTTATCACAAATTAGATTCTAATTAGAGCAAAAAAACATTTCCCAAATTGGAGTAGAATTAGAATTATAGCGACAGAGTTGTTATCACAAATTAGATTCTAATTAGAACAAAAAACATTTCACAAATTCGAGTAGAATTACAATCATAGCAACACAGTTGTTTTCACAAATTAGATTCTAATTAATGCAAAAAATATTTCTCAAATTGGAGTAGAATTAGAATCATAGCGACACAGCTGTTATCACAAATTAGATTCTAATTAGAGCAAAAAAACATTTCCCAAATTGGAGTAGAATTAGAATTATAGCGACAGAGTTGTTATCACAAATTAGATTCTAATTAGAACAAAAAACATTTCAAAATTGGAGTAGGATTAGAATTAGAGCGACAGAGTTGTTTTCACAAATTAGATTCTAATTAGAGCAAAGAAACATTTCACAAATTGGGGTAGAGACAATCATAGCGACACAGTTGTTACCACAAATTAGATTCTAATTACTGCAAAAACATTTCCGAAATTGGGGTAGAATTAAAATTATGGTAACACAGTTGTTTTCACAAATTAGATTCTAATTAGAGCAAAGAAACATTTCACAAATTTGGGTAGAGACAATCATAGCGACACAGTTGTTATCACAAATTAGATTCTAATTAGTGCAAAAACATTTCCGAAATTGGGGTAGAATTAAAATTATGGTAACACAGTTGTTTTCACAAATTAGATTCTAATTAGAGCAAAAAAACATTTCCCAAATTGGAGTAGAATTAGAATTATAGCGACACAGTTGTTATCACAAATTAGATTCGAATCAGAGCAAAGAAACATTTCAAAAATTGAAGTAGAATTAGAATAATTGCTACAGTATATTTTCTGAATTAGACTAGAATCCGAATTAGAGGTAGTTTTCATTTCAAGTTAGAGTAGAATTAGAAATATAGCTATAGTTGTTTTCTAAATTAGATTTGATTGAGAGCAAAGAAACATTTCACAAATTAGAGTAGCATCAGAATTTATAGCTACACAGCTTTTTCCAAATTAGAGTAGAATTAGAATTGTAGCTCGTTTTCTTTAGAGTGGAATCAGAATTATAGTAACATTTTTTTTTCAAATTACAGAGTAAAATTAGAACTATAGATACACTGTTTTTCCAAATTAGAGTACAATTAGAATGATAGGTTCAGTTGTTTTCACAAATTAGATTCGAATGAGAGAGACGAAATACTTCACTTCACAAATTAAGGTAGAATTATAATTACAGCTGTTTTTTTCCAAAATTAGAGTATAATCAGAATTTTAGCTACACATTTTTTTTTGCTCTAATTAGACAGCTAGACTAGTACTAGAATTGTATAGTTGTTCAAGACAGCAAACGAAATCAAAATCATTACTGAGGTTTCTGAAATCTGCTCATAAAACAGCGAAGCTTGTTTGATTGAAACCCAAATTTTTGTCTCCAATCAGAACATACTGTAAAAATGACAGTTATCTGGAAAACTTTTGGATATGCGGGTTCCCAAACATAATAACACGCGAGAAGATCCAGCACCATATCAAATGGTTCCGCTTTATTGTGAGACGATCCCTTTATGCGGATGCCATTCGCCACGATCCATGACTGCAGGTCACCATTTTCATGGTGCGCTAGTACGAGATGTCGGGGACTCAGCTTTGTGGCCGTTAATTGGACGGAAAGGGCCTGGAATTGAAAAAAATATGTTAAGTAAAATTATATTGCCAATAATCGATGTGTGAATTGAAAGCACAAAATTTAGACTAGGTAGAAATGCCTTTTATGAGACTTCTGCATAATGAATATTGAATAAAAATAGAGCTGAATAGGTCAATATAGGTTTTTGTCAATATGGTTTAACAAGCTTAACTCATGGAAACAAGTGATAGCAAATTCTGTCGTCACGATATGCTGTCTAGTCGTTGACATGTATGGGTTTTTCCACATAATCATAAGTTTACTAACCTTAATGATCCATTCAGATTTGATCAGTATACCATCATACAGGTTCCTTTTGGAACGGCACAAGTGTCATGTTCACATTCACTGATTCTATGCACTATATCCATGGTAGCAATGTTCCCTCTAAGCTGCGCACGTGCGCAAATGCGCAGTGCTGAAACGGTCTCTGCGCACAGAAAATCTAGGCTACGCACAAAAAATCCGAAGTGATGACTTTTTTTTTAATCGTTGCGCACTCCAGTCCAGGACACCGCGCTGGCGCTCAGACTCGGGAAAAATGAGAGGGAACATTGCCAGGGGTAAATAGTGCTATCGCTGAAGTCTGAAACCGAGGTAGGCCTACAAGTGCGACCCGAAAAGGCAAATATTGCGCTCCGCGAAGCAATGAGAATTTGCAATCGTGTGCGACTCACGAAAGAGATTTTTCTTTTACTATATGGTATCGTACGCGTGAGCGATACTGATATCATATCAAGCGCAATCCTTCGTGGGAATGGCGAAATAACATGGTTTAAAAAAGTTATAAATAACAATGGGCTAGCTCGAAATTAACTGCGAGAAACTAACAAATAGTCTTCTCCGCGTGGCATGAATATTGTGTAAGATTTACTGTACAATTACATGCCGCGAATTTTTGAAGTCATCATTTCCATCAGGCGAGTCTGATCACGTATGGTGATATAGGATAATATGCAGAATATGCAAGTACAGGCACCAATATTGTTGAAAAAATCCATCCCTTTGCAAACGTTGATCGGGAAATGCAGCAACTATATGCACTGTAGGGCGTTGCATTAGATCAGCTTCTCAGCTTCTCAGTGATTACGTGAGCAGAGACAGGATTAAAATTGATAGAAATATATGCAATTCCCGATGATATTGACCGATTTGATCATGAATTCTAGAAATTTTTCGCGCTCCGCGCGTTTAGCCGGAACGCCCACTAAACGAAGACCAGACATAGATGATTAGCAGCGGTGAAAAGCGTGTAGCCTGAGGGGGGTCTGGGGGGCGAAGCCCCCCAGAAGTTCGGTTTATCACCCTATGGGGGGCCTGGTTGCGCACTGTTGTCCAAGGGCCTGCGCAGTGAGTTGGCGTATTTGCGCAGACTTGAGAAAAATTAGAGGGAACATTTCATGGTAGCCATCATCATGGACTCAAAGTCAGGAAAACCAAAAGTTACATTAGCGGCCGAAATGATTTTCCATGGTGTGGGACGAAAACGACTTTACGCCAGCTCATTCTAACTAAGATTTAGCCTTATCAAAAAGAATGATGTAATTGAAAAGCATTTAATAAACATTCATTTTTGGAGGCCTTTTTTCGGTTCTAGTGTTTATTGCACCGTCATAACGTAAACAGCGCCAATCAAAACATAGGCCTACCACATTTTCAGCACCAAATAACAATCGTGCCACATTTTGGCGGCACACGTCTGAACTCAACAGACCCCGAATTATAACACATGTTTGTGGCGCAACTTGGAAATTAACAGACCGTCGAATTAGAACCAACTATACATGCGCCCATGTTAAGCCACAAAATTTTCAGACAACTAGTTGTACTTTTGTGACGGTCTGTTAAGTTCGAACTTGTGCCAGATCGTGGCATGCAAAACGTCCAAGGTGTTACGGAAAACGCCGAACAATGTTTGCCGAAAATCAGGACAAGAGTCGAAATGCACAAGTTTCTGTCTAAATCGATGCTTCCGATTTAGAGTGATATTGATACTTTCAGTCGACGATTCCAATGGCAAAGAAGAAAGTGGCCTATTTCGGGGCAACTACAGATGGCTGGGAAGCTATTACGAATGTGTGGGGCAGACAGACAAGCAAAACATTACAGCGAAGATGTGTCTCGTGACATTTGGCCGTGACCCGGTATATACTTTCTGTAGATGAGTTGGGATTTCGTGTTGCATTGTGATGGGCTTTTATCCATCGTCAGGTTGCGCCGGTGGGCATTCAAGTGGGTCAGTGCATTCCAGACGTGTGTACAGAAGAAGACATCACACAACTGAATAAAATGCTCCTTCCAAGTGACCAATTTGCTGACGTCAACTGTCCGGCTGATTTACCGTTTACGGCTATCGACATCATCCTAATGTAACGTATTTATAAGGACTAATGCTAGGCGAATTCGAGTACATGACTGATTCGATTCTGAAAATCTGAACCGAGTATTGTAGTCATCGAGTCGCGTATTCAAGTACCACTCTTTATGACGTCATAACAGTATGAATGATGTGGGGGTTACCATATTTGGGAATCGGGAAAAGAGGACACTTTTACCAAATCATAAAAGCTAGTTGACCGAAATTGAGAAGAGCTGAATTACTAATATCTACTGGACATCTTGCGTTGACTAAAATAAAGGTCATCACTTCGGTTCGACTCCCGAATTTCCCCACCGAATGTCCGTACTACTATTTCACGTCATTTGTGCCGATTTTCAGTTCACAATGTCCCTTATCTAAGCTGTAAAATCTGTAAAGGATGACAAATTGCCAAAAAGAAGGACATTTGGGCGTCCTCAGAGGAAATTTTCAATTTCATTTAAAAATGAGGACGTATGTATGGTAACCCCACTTTATGCTATATGTTTCGTATGCTGTACTACGACACATGGTAATTGAAGGCAAAATTGTTTGGAAGAACATGTGAGAGCCTTTTCTGGGGTTTTCGAGGCTGCTGATTACGAATATCACATCAGTTTTGCCAGATTGGCTCTTTTTCAGAAGATATTTATACCCCTAAAACCGCCCAAAATTACTGTATTTACCCTTAAATATTTCACTTGATAGGAAGAAAATCGTAGTTTTTTCTAATTTTATACTGCGCATAAATAGATAGCTGACTATATGAAGGACCCTCATGTCGTTCTCAGTCATTCTATCAATATTAACATGACCTAGTGTGAAATATTTTTTTGTCAGAAAAGCAGTTGTCATACCTAAAAATTGTACTTTTGCACAACGGAAATACTTATTCTCCTGTGTCAATTAGTCATTCTACCAAGATTAAAGAGGAATATAAAGCTATAGTATTTTTTCTAGAAAAGCTTACCTACAATACTAATATGTGTCTCATTTCTTTTGACGTGTAAATGGAAAATTTTTCACTCAGTCAACAAAGTGGGTAATGGGTATATACCTATAGTATCCCTGTCAAACGAGAATCTTAAATCTGGTATCTTTGATAGATTTCAGATTCGAATGCAGATGAAAGATTCCAATTTCATACTAGGAAGGAGTTCACTGCATGGAGTTTATCCTAAGATGTAGTAAATAAAACTTTGTAGATTATCACAAAGCCCCCAACTACAAACAGTTGGTCCGAAAATTCGTATCTGCGTTTGGAGAACTTGGAACACACATGAGAAAAAAGTTCACTTCCTGTTGAATCATCTTGATATATTCCCTGCTGATCTTGTTGATTAGCAAGGGGAGACGTTCCACCAAGACATCACAACAAGAAAAGAAAGATATCAGGGCAGATGAGATGAACATATTATGGCAGACCATTGCTGGAACCTTTCGAGAAACTGCACTATAAATTGCTTGGTTGCCCGACATATGAGCATGCGACACAATGGAAAACGACAGTTCAGCATGGAACACATCAGCATGCGTCACTTCAGCATGTGACCGTATAACCCAAAAACTTACCCCAACCCGAAACATAACCTAACCTAACCTAACCTAGCCTAACCTAACCTAAAGCCTAACCCTAACCCAACCTTAAATCCAACCCTAACCTACCCCTAACCCGTAATTTAACCCACATGCTCATGTGTCGCATGCCAAATTGTCGCATGCCGAAGTCTCGCATGCTGTAATGTCGCATGCTCATATGTCCACGGACCAAATTGCTTATACATGCGAAAATCGTACAAAAACAATTGTGCTTTGTGAATTATTAATATCATATTCCAACTGATTATTTCAAATTTAGAATTGGCGGTTGACGTAAAACTGATTGAATTAATGCCACGTCATTTCAGTATCTAGGTAAATACTTATATACATGACTGGAGGTTATTTATGTACATGATATCCGTGAAAGTCTATAACTATAACATATCTAATACCCCTAAATATAGTGCTGTTCCTGCATTTTGATCTAGAAAAGTCTTCTGTGTGTAAAAATAACAAGTAGATTGAATTTCCAAACTTTATAGTACGACTGAGCAGATTTTCTATCTAGCCATTACAGCGAAAATGGGAGATTTTGGTCAAAATAGCCCCATTGGTCATCTCCAAAACAAGAACCAATTTAGAAAAACGAAGGTCATATTCGGAATCAGTGCCCTTCAGAACCCCAAAACCAATATTAATTTGTCTGCCTAAAAATATGAGTTGAACAGTGTAATTGTCGTTGATAAATTTATTACCTGTTATAGTGGCTATAGATCGAGTCATTATACAATTCATACTCGATTCAAATTCGAGTACTCTATTTGAATCATGGTGCCCGGCCCTTGTAAGGACCAACTCATATCCACCAAATGTCAAATGCTTAAAATATATCTCATGTTTTCAGAACCATAGTATCGGTTTTAGCAGTCGTGGTTTTTGTCACTGCGATCTTAGAGTTGGCTGTGACGGATTCTACCTGGACTGCTACTAGTAAGTATACGCCTAAATCCTGGTAATACTTTTACCTTCAGAATGTTGTTGCTTTGTTGTTCACTAGAGTGGTTCAAGTTGTTTCTATGCTTCTCATTCATCAAGAACAACAAGAAACTATTTCAGACGAAGAGGAAGGACACTGATATCTCGGTTTTGGACGGGATCCGTTTTATCAGTATAACTTGGGTCGTGTTGGGACATACGTACTCCGTGTCTGTAAACAACGCTGGTACGGTAATATCGGGCTATTCCACTGCATGTTTCAGTTCAGTATATTGTCATATTATCGATTCACTACACCACTAGATTGTAGTTACGTGCGGTCGGGGGAGGCAAGTGAGGCAGTGCCTCACCTGTCGTCAGGACGAATAAAACAGAATCGTGAAAATAATCAATTATTATAATACCAATAATACAATAATTATTTTCTATCGATGTTAATGAATGACAAATTTTGAACAATTTTACAACCAAAAACGCGGAATTCTTCGGACTGTATGGTTAAATTTACCAATATGTTTACCATTATTTTACTACAGATAATGCCGTCGACTATGCCAGCTCGTACACGTCCAATTTCGGTCAACTGGCGATTATAAACACGACCCTCTCTGTAGATTCATTTTTCTTTCTAAGTGGATTGCTTGTGACTTACGGTGCGTTGAGGAGAATGCAACTCAATGGTGGAAAACTCAACGTGCCGCTAATGTATCTTCAAAGATACATCAGGTTTGAAAACGCATTGAAGGACTATAGCGCAGCTTAATAAATACGGAACTCTTGCAGGCTAACCCCAACAATGATATTTGCAATACTATTCATGATCGGTCCGTTTCAAAAGATGGGTGGCGGGCTTCGCTATCAAAGTTTTAATGGACCCTTTGCGACTTATTGTGAGGATTGGTGGTGGACGAGCATATTGTACATGAACAACTTTTGGCCAGCTAACTTCTCCGATTCGGTAGAGCGAGATTTACTGTATCTTTAATACCGTCAAGCAGCAATCACAGTCAATCGATTTTACAATTTCAGTGTGTCTCCTGGACGTGGTACCTTGCCAACGACATGCAATTTTTCATCGTTGCCCCCATTTTCATCCTTTTATTGTACAGGTTAGCTGCTAATTATATTGGTTCCTTACTACTTCGATGCGAATTATGGTTTCACTACGGACATAAACTGTGTAGCAACGTTCATGTTGTAGCATGCGTTGTGACCATAACTTGCTTGCGTGTATCTGTATCTGCGTGTATCTGCAGAGTGATATTTCGTCAATAAAGCGATCGAAATATAAAGCTTTCGTTTCAGATATCCGAAAGCAGGCTTGGTAGCCCTGGGAATCGGTGTGTTGGGAAGTACGGCGGTAACTGGTGCGTTAGCGAGATACTATCAACTGATTCCAGATGTGTACATCTTTTCCGTACTCTTTCGGTAAGATACAATACATTGGTATCTGAATACTTAATAGCAGGGCTGTGGAGTCGGAGTCGGAGTCGGTGGAGTCGGAGTCGGAGTCGGGGTGATTTTCGCTTGATGGAGTCGGAGTCGGAGTCGGAGTCGTGAAAACTGTAATAGCTGGAGTCGGAGTCGGAGTCGGAGTCGGTGGGAAAATACTGACTGGAGTCGGAGTCGGAGTTTGTGAGAATGACTATGATTTCGACTCCGACTCCGACTCCAACTTCTCTATCATGAAAACATTTGCTCTCAAAGAATTTTCAATATAATTTTTGCGGCACGCAGGCCAAATTTGGCACACGAGAAGGTTAGGGTGTGGCCTGCGAGGTAATTCTCGAAATTATTTGTGACATCAGGTACAATTGCAAGGCCAACCAAAATTTGATTAGCATGGCCGAGAAATTTGATGATGACTAAAACAACAGTTCTGAGGCATAGACGTATCCAGGGGTCAGCCACATTGATCCCAGATCTTCGTATGCGACCATGAAGTAGAATATTTCATAGCAGATTTATTTGACTTGAAATTTTTCTCAGTACTTCGCATGATTCATTGTCACTAGATTTCTTGCATTTAGTATTCGAGCCCCCTTTTGAAAATTATAAATACATATTCTTCACAGAATTGAGTCTAACTATATTCGCAATTAGGAGATACGGCTTTGCTTGTGCACTCGCAGCGAGATCGTCGACAAAACATTTGCACAAAATGATAGAGGCATGTTCACTGATACCGTCGATTTTGCTATGTTCAAACGTCGAATAATCCTGTCCTTGCCAAATGAGCCCAGTGGTATACAGATGCGACCCCCAATGTATGTTAGCGACATATTTATTGATATAGCTATAGCGTAATTCAGTCGTTATCTTGCAAAAAAATTTCGCGCTTCGCGCGACCAGGGCCTGATTGCGCACTGCACAGTTGGATGACATAATGTTATCAATTTTAGAACGTAGTAATATAAGTCTTGTTTGCAATGTTTCATAATTCGATTCGCTCCTATCGACGACTAAAAAAAGGTTATCAACATTCTTGTTGCCCGCGCAATGGTTCGTAAATCTCAGGTGTCCCTTTCGCCGAAAAAGTTGCCCACCCCTGATATAGATAAAATTAGACGTTAAAAATCCAGTGTTATGACAGAAGATTAGGCCAGTATCTAGATCTGGAGTATGCGGATGTCGGAGATGATGACGTCTTCAAAGAGGACATTGCAATATGTCAAGTAATTGTAAGTAAGCACACACTGAATTCACATCATTTACTTGCTGCTAGCTGAACATTTTTTAGTAGTCCAATTCTAGTGCGATAGTCGTTACATTTCTATTGTCGAATTTATCCAGCGTATAATTCACTGGTAGCCGTGGCCCGTCGGTATACATGTTTTGTAGGACCGAATTCTGCAGTACGCTTCTTGTTTTGTAATGCCACCCCTGGTCTGCTCATATACTAGGCTTACCATACGTCCTCTTTTGAGAGGATTTGTCCTCTTTTTTGACTTTTTTGAAAGTGTCCTCGGAGGACGCCCCTTTGTCCTCTTTTTTGAGATTTCGTCCTCTTTTTTGAAAATTTAGGTCAGATTTAGAGCAAATTGCGAGTGATATGCCGCAAATTAGCACAGAAGTGAAGCTCCGGGGGGTATTTCGGAGTGAAAAACGGTGATTTGAGCTCTGAGCGAAAAGGTGACCTTTTTTTTTTTTTTTTTAGTCATCCACCTGGAAATGTGGAGAGAAAAACGGTATTTTGAGAATTCTACAGAATTCTACTCCGGTTTTGCAAGTTTTAAATTTCTGAAAAAGTGTCCTCTTTTTAGATTTCCAAAATATGGTAAGCCTACCATATACCTGCTTTTGATTGCGTTTGCGTGATATTGATAGTACATTGACTCTTGCTGGTGCGAGACAACATTGTTGTGTTTAAGAACTACGATTGGTTGTGTGTCGCACGTCCAACAGCTTTCAAAAATGCTTCATGAAGACTAAGTTTTGGTGTCACTGTACTGAATGTCCTATCAAGTTAATTTGAATTATTCCACACCCGCAAAAGTAAAGTTTATGCATATTGCATATTCTATATCCACACAAGTGCATGCCATCTCACAGTTTGAAAAGCAATGCTGCAAAGCCAATTTTAGTTCCGTCAGTATTCCTTGCTCCCATAAGTACACATCTCTTTACAGCATTTTAGAACGTAGTAATATAAGTCTTGTTTGCAATGTTTCATAATTCGATTCGCTCCTATCGACGACTAAAAAAAGGTTATCAACATTCCAGTTGCCCGCGCAATGGTTCGTAAATCTCAGGTGTCCCTTTCGCCGAAAAAGTTGCCCACCCCTGATATAGATAAAAGACTTGCAAATTACAACTCAGTTGCGGAGGGGAAGAAAATCACAAGATGCGTTTTCGCGATGCAGTCAAAATTGATGCAATTTTTGGAATTATACCATGATGCTGTGACAGAGAAAATGCATCGGCTGATTTTGTAAAACTGTAAAAATATGTAAATATGACCAAACGATGCTTCCCATTTGACAAAATTAAAAATATTTGTAGTGTAGCTTAGCTGTTTGGGTCGAACAAATGATTAAGAAAGACTGCAAGTCCCAATCCTTGAATACTTGATTAAGTACATGTAGACTAGACATAGGCTATGGTCTTTTACTAGGCCTACTTAACTAAATTCCATTCATGACCAATGTCTATTACTAGTAGTAAGAGTGTTTGTGCTTGTAATCAGGATAGTGTGTAATGACAAAATTAGTAAGTTCAATTTCTTTATTAGTTGCTGAGTCATACACCAGAGCTTCACTTGGATTTTTTATCTACATTTTTATTATACAGGATTGGATATCTGCCATATTTGAATGATTCATACATTTCAGGATATTAGAGAGTCCATGTTATAACAACTTGAATAAGGAAGGATATTTAGCAAATCTTTATTTCATGTTAATTAGATGGTGGAAAATTCGAGCTGTGCAACAATGAAACAATTCAGCATGCCACAGTTAATCATATGTTTGCATATGTTTAATGGTTGTATGATAGTCATTCAATCGACAATGTGGCATATAATTTTCGAGGTAAATTGGTAATAATGCTGGAGTCGGAGTCGGAGTCGGGAGTCGGAGTCGGTACGTTTAAAGACCCAGGAGTCGGAGTCGGAGTCGGAGTCGGTACGTTTAAAGACTCAGGAGTCGGAGTCGGAGTCGGAGTCGGGAGTCGGAGTCGGTACGTTTAAAGACCCAGGAGTCGGAGTCGGAGTCGGTACGTTTAAAGACTCAGGAGTCGGAGTCGGAGTCGGTATATTGAAAATGTGTGGAGTCGGAGTCGGAGCCGGAGTCGGTGGTAAAATTTACCGACTCCACAGCCCTGTTAATAGTATACTCAACTGAGGTTATCAGACGTAAATTGTCATATATTTGATACTTGTATTAAAATGAGCTACTACTCAAGCTCTATACAAGCTGGACTAGATTGTCACTGTGCTACCGTCATCATAGAATGTTGAAGGTTGATGAAATATTTCGCTTTGAAGTCTCAAAAGTTATGCACAAATATATTTCAAAGAGTTTGCCTTTGCCTAATGTGGTTGGTGATTTTTTGCATCAGCTAAAACTGTTCACTACTCCCGACCGATATCAGATTTTTGAGCCAATACCGATGAAACTGATGACTGGCACCTTCACCGATAACCTCGTTGTATTCAGCCGATATTCAAAAGATACGGCATTTAGCACAGAAGATATATTTGAACAATTTTATAGGCATTGTCATGCTGTACATAACTAGAAAGCCTGCATATGGATAGCCTACCTGTAAACTGTAGGAACGGGGCCCGATAGGAAATATATCAACATTCCCATTTTAGCAGTCCCAGAATAAAGTTTTGGAAACAGAGTTTCTCAGCATATTCTCCAGAGTGAACTGCTCCGGTCATCATAAATGAGACCTGCACGCGAAGCAATCCAGCGAGCTTAAGTCGACCGTGAAGATGTACTGTAGCTACTGCATTACCGACGTACATAGTGAAGATACCAAGTCTTCTTTGATTTATTTCAAAATGTGATATCGCCTGATATTATCGGCAAACCGATAATCGGTTGGTATCTGCACATAATATAAGATTCTCGTTAAAGGGAGATATCTAGGCCTACTTACCGCCACCCAATAGAAACATGACCAAGTGATTATATTAACCACTCAGGACCCATCAATCGGAATTCACCAGTGTTGGGATGACTCGAGTCATGACTTGACTCGAGTCAGACTCGAGTCAACTATTTCGTATGACTTGACTTGACTCGAGTCACTTTGGAAAAATGACTTGACTTGACTTGACTCGGAGCTTCAAAAATGTGCATTGACTCGTGACTCGGAGTAAAATTTACGAGTCAATTTCAAGTCATCAAGTTAGCGGTGTCGAATACATCACTGTGTCTTGTGTATGTTCGGATTGTTCGAGATACGCCGTTGTCACTTGTGAGAGCAACCAGTCACTCACTGATTCTACGTTCCACTGATCATCCATTGTTAGGTCACAAATAAATTGACCGCAAACTGAACGATCATAGTCACAGCTTACGCTGTCGAAGTAGTAGTAGAAGATTAATCTAAATAGCAATGTGTCTCGGTTTCTTAGACGGCTTAATGCTTACGTTGCGCAGTGCTCACATTTACCAACCCTCTTGTATGATTTAAATCGAACAAATTAAGTATGGGCGTTTATATTCTCACGGATGTGTAGATTGGTAGTGTATTGGCTATTGTACCATATCAATTTGTTTCAACTTCTCGAAGCTTCGCATTAGGTCCAATATTTTGGCTGATAATAACGTACTGTAGCATGTAGCTGTACAGTTACTCACTTATTTTATTAGCATAGCTATACGTGTGCGTGAGGGATACAACGTCATTTTGCATGTATATTTAACTAGATATTCGTTATTTGATTCTAGATAAATGATCAATTAATCCGTCTTTCACACAGCAAGCAAAATGTAATGACTTTGAATCATCATTCATGCTTTAAAAATTCAATTTGACTTGAATTGTGACTTGACTCGTGACTTGACTCGACTTGACTCGAGTCACCACCAAAAAACGAGTGACTTGACTTGACTCGAGTCACCTTTGAAAATCGATTGACTTGACTTGACTCGAGTCAAAATCTGCAATGACTCGAGATGACTCGTGACTCGAAGGTAGTGACTTGATCCCAACACTGGAATTCACCGTTGCAATTTATCCATGAATTTATATATGAGAGAACCTTTACATGATTAGGCCTACATATATCAATAATCTTGCCATGAATAGTAAATTTACATAAGCTAGTTGCTATCGCCGTGTTGCAGTTGTTCTGAGGACAAGGATTATTTATTGAATATTTCTACTTCCAACATTCGTGCGCATGTTTAAATTCCGGTATGATCAGACTGGTTGAACTGAAAAGGTAGTATCAATCGTGCTTTGTCCGATACCGAATACTGAATTTGCAACTTTGCATTGCGATTGCTTTGATTATATGTCAAAATGTATCTCTTCTCTCTGTAATACGCCTGAACAACACAAATACATTATGCTGATATTAGTCTTTTTTGTGTCATTACAATCCATGCCTTAATTTAACATAATGTCTGTGCCATATCAATGACGAAGCGGTAAGCATGAAAGGCTAACAACAGTAACTATGCCCACTTAGCCAGGGTTGGGACATGCACTGGTATTGGTCATCAGTGGCTGGATTCTGGAGGCAGTAAGCGGGAATCGATCCCGAGACCTGCCACGTAAACATTTAGCTATTGGCCGGAACGATATCATGGATTATCTACTGTAGTCAGAACGGGGAGGTTTAATTCATCAATTGAAAATATAGGTAAAATTATTCTAAACACTGCACGTTCGTGTCAAAACAACTTCACTATGCAGGATTAAACTTATATGATGTGGCCCGCGGTTATACTCGATATAAGGCATTCGAGGTATTTCTAGAAAAAGCCGGTATAATTACGCCGAAATCGTCTAAATACTTTCGGTAGGCCGTGCAGCGTGAGCCTGACGTATATATTTGTTCTAAAGCTGACTATTATTATATGAATAAATTATTTACAACATATCGAAAACAAAATTCAAGCAGTTGTAATTGAGTCGTCTAAATTCCGTGTTCACATGCCATCGTTCCACGAGAAAGTGCATTATGCACCAGTTTCGGGATGACTCGAGTCACCTTTTTCGCATGACTTGACTTGACTCGAGTCACTTTGCTAAAATGACTTGACTTGACTTGACTCGGCGTATCAGCAGGGTTGTAACCAAGTCACAGGGCTCCGAGTCACAAGTCAATCTCACTTTTATATTTTTGACTCGAGTCAAGTCGAGTCATTTTCAATTCCCACCGAGTCAAGTCCGAGTCCAAGTCAGCGAACAGAGGATCGAGTCCGAGTCATGGTATTATGACTCGAGTCCGAGTCCAAGTCATTGTGTTGACTGCTCAGTTTCCAGTTAAAGTCTTCCTAAACCCACTTTTTTAACTCTGTTTGGTGATATTGAATGGTTCGCATTTATAATATATCAATTTTCCTCACTTTTAGCAGTTTCTGGTCGCATTTTCAAGCACCAGTTCCAACAAACGAAATCCCAATAGTGTGTTGGCTTCGAAATTACAATGAAATGTCGGTCTTGGCTGCCTGAATCTCGAGTCAATGACTTGCTTCGAGTCATGCGCAATGACTCGAATCCAAGTCGAGTCAATACACAGATTGACTCGAGTCGAGTCGAGTCATTTCCGTATTTTTAGAAAATGACTCGAGTCGAGTCGAGTCATCCGAAAATCGTGACTCGAGTTTGACTCGAGTCGAGTCATGACTCGAGTCATTACAACCCTGCGTATTAGAAATGTGAATTGACTCGTGACTCGGAGCAAAGTTCACGAGTAAATTTCAAGTCAACAAGTAATCGGTGTCGATGAATATCACCGTGTCTTGCATATGTTCGGCTTGTTCGCGAAACGCTGGTGTAACAGTGAGAGGGACCAATCATTCAATGATCGTACGTTTCACTGAGCCTCGATTGTTCTCTCACAAATAAATTGACCGCAAACGAAGTGATCGAAGCTTACAGCTTACGTTGTCGTAACTCTAGTATAGTAAAGTAATAAAATAGCAAAATGTCTATTTCTGTTCTCTGTTCTTACCGTAACCAAACCTCTTGTTTTATTGAAATTGAATTCGAATACAGTTTATATAGTCCCCAACCATTGACACAGGCTCGAATTGTATCATATCTATTTGTAAATCGGTAATTTATTGCATCTGATCAATTTGTTTCTCTATTCTCTATTTTGGATGGTTACTATGAACTGAGGCTAGTATACAATAACGTAGTTTAACAGTTCTATATGAAATGCATATGTGAGCGCTACAGCGCCCTCTTGCGTGAAGCTCTATATTCCTCCATCGGTTCAAAATCAATGACCATTTGACCAATCAATCTGTATTGCAGACAGCTAGCAAATTGCAATGACGTAATCATGCCTCATACTTCGAAAAGGAAACTTGACTTGAAATGTGACTTGACTCGTGACTTGACTTGACTTGACACGACTTCACTCGAGTCACCTTTGAAAATCGATTGACTTGACTTTACTCGAATCAAAATGTGCGATGACTCGAAATGACTCGTGACTCGAAGCGCGAAGGTAGTGACTTTATCGCAACACTGTTATGCACAAGTAAACTTTATATATATCAGACTGTCTGCATTATCTAAGTTTAAAGTCGTTGGTCAATTATGGCCTGCGGTTAAATTAAATAAGGCATGCACATCAGTGTGTCGAAATATGGCACAGACAGTTGTGTACCGGCATCGCCATTCTGAGATAAACGACGAGGGATACACCCCTAATTGTACGATGTTTTATCGCCTGTCGCAATAATTTATTTTAATAAATTCATCAAGCCTGGATTTTTTTCGCGCCTTGCGCGATTTACTACGTACCAGTTGTTGGTTGCGGTGACAGCGCATTCGTCATAATATTTGAATAAGGCCGCTCTATTCCGCGTGCAGAATATATGAGCCGGTATGAAAGGCCCATATGTTCCTACACCGAACCAAGCCTTGCCTCCGTAACACACCAATGAGTGGACAGTGGACACAGACGATCTTCGTGTTGTATTCATGCGGAATGGGAATATAGCAATCGAATAAAAGTGGTCTTTCACTGTTTCGTTTTGTCAATTACCCGGATTTTCCAGTAAGCTATACTAAACATATATGATAAAAATTCATCTGCAGTGTTTGCATAGATCGTTGTTGCTACAGCCAATTTTGTATAAGTGTAATTTTAGGCGACAGTGGCATGAAGGAAGCGAAACACTAAGCGTTTGCAGAGCCTATGTCGGTGTATTTATGGAAAGTGATGGTCAATGATTTGTAGAAGTGGCGATACTCAATGTTCCCTCTAATTTTTGACGAGTCTGCGCACACTCACCAACTCACTGCGCAGACCCTTGGACAACAGTGCGTAACGACTAAAAAAAGGTCATCACTTCGGATTTTTTGTGCGCAAAGACCATATCAACGCTGCGCATTTGCGCACGTGCGCGGCTTAGAGGGAACCTTGGCGATACTCCGCTCCTTGCTCTTTACGTTGAAATTCAGTGTTCCATCACATTGACAACCATATCACGCTGTTCTGGTTGTGAATAATTTCGCAATTATAGCCTCCGTTACTGCTACGCGCTTGAAATATATTCCCGTGCGGTACAGTTAGGGTTGCATTTGAAACAAATGCTTTGCACATGTTTTCCATTTCAATATTTGCAGCGCTATCGTTATCTTAACGTATCCGCTGACACTATTTCCAAGTCTCGATATCCCTGAAATCTATAAGGATGACGGTGGAAGCGAAGTTACGGACGTCTATTGGGATGACATATATGCCAAGCCTTGGTGCCGCATCGGCGTATACTGGATCGGAATGCTAACAGCATACATTCTCCACATTACCAAGGGGAAAGTTACATTGCATAAGGTATTAAACTATGACAGCAATTCCTTAATAATAATACGCCACCAACAGACACACCTGGCCAATTTCTCTGATTTAGATGATATTTCATTATCTACTTTTATCTGAAGATGATAGGGGAAGATTTGTGTAAAAGTCATCGTTCACGAATGGATGCTCCATTTGGGGTTATGATACTAAATTTGCTCGCATATTTATCACTTGAGAGAGCTTATGTTGCTTTCTAGACTCATAAAATGTTTCAGAACACCACCAAAAATACCAGGTTCAGGAAAGAGGAAATCGGTATCGGTAAAGTAAATTCAGCGTTAAAACTATATATACGAATGGCGCGCTGTAATAGACTTTCAAGACTATGTGTCAACGGAACGTTGTCGGGAACTTGTAATGGTGTATAACCCTTTTCGCGAGACAGATCACTACTACTAACCATAGCTGAACAAATACAAGTCCTTCCGTGTCCCGGTTACAGATCAGAATATTTCAGGAACGGTCTATTCCATTTTACAGGCGATAATTTCTCTATTATGGGTGCTAGTCGTCGCTGTGGAATTGGCGCTGGTGTATGGGTGGTCGGGAAGCATCGACAAATTGCAATATTCAGACTATCCCAGTCGCAATCTTATGGCATTCTATGAAGCAGTGCGACGCCCACTGTGGGGCTTCGGGCTCATGTGGTTGACCATAGCTTGCACAAGCGGATATGGGGGTATGGTCGTGATTTCCGTTTAGGATAGTCCTTTTGTAATATTTATATTTGATTTGACTGCTCCCATTTGACTCGATATTAATCATTACTCATAACCAGAGGTGGTCAGTAACAAAGTATTTCTACTTTTTAAGAGGGCTCATACATAACGTTTTCCCCACTTGTACTACATACTCAAATGCTTAGGCTTTACACTACTAAAACAACAATATAGTTTTGTAAGCAAAATTACCTACCTTTTACCTTTGGTTTCTGTAAAGTAGAATGAAGTTTTTGGATATGTGGATCACTTCTGTGGATTAAATCGTTGCAGCAACTAAGCGAAATAGCACCAGCAGGCCTACCATGATATCTGAAGGTATGTTGGAACATCGCACCTGACAAGGGTGATGTTGCGTTGGTCGCAAAGATATATATGTCTACATGCACTGTAGCCTACACACTCTATACCAGTGCTTACCAACCTTTGTCAGTTCGCGACTGACTTTTAATGCAAGCTTCATAGTGCGAACTATACCATGAGATATTACCGAAAGAATGAGAATGTATTTCGACGGAGCCTACGATATCGTAGGGCCCGATTTCGACGTACAATGAGCCGTAGGAGTAATCGTTAGACTAGACGCCCACAAGTGAAATTACGCGACCATTCGATAAAACGAACGTATCAAGTCGACAAGAATACTCGTGATAGATGATTGTAAACGGAAAAGCGCGTATCCAAGCAGTAATTCGCCTGTTACGTCGAACACAAACGGGTTCTGTTTTGTTTTTTGTTTAGTCATGACGCGGTCAATATTTGATTGTGACGTCACAAGGGATTGAAATATACAAGTGAAAATACAGGGTAAATATGGCTTCTTCGAGGAAAAGGGCTTTCGATTACGGTCATAAACAGACCAAAAATGCCAGGACTAACCAGGACTATACATCGTTATGCAGCATTTTTACGGTCGGCGGTTATCATCTTCAGAACACCCATTCCGTACCAATGATCTATATCTACGTGCAATAACTGCTGAACCGACGACGATTTCGAGGGTCCCAGCCACCCCACATCGTATAGCTCGACTATTTTGGGTTCAAATCGGACATGGCTTTTCGGACATATTGACACAATTATCGCATAATTGGACATCGTTTGTAAAAAAAAAAAATTTTTTTCTTCAAAACGGCATTTGTTTAAAACACTGTTTAAAACCTGTTTTAAAAGTGTCTTAAAACACCGTTTGTTTTACATGCAACCCAAGTTACGGCAGTTACGGACGCAAAAAAAATCATAGGAAGAGAACGGGTATTTGTCCGTTTAATCGTGAGAAGATAAGGTGTTTGTCATATTTGGCAAATAGAATAGAAAACTGTTACATTTAGATATTCCTTCGCGACTCACATGAAATAGCTTCTCGAACACCGGATGGTAAGCACTGCTCTATACAATCTCTACAGAGCCACCACCGATCAACTGTACATATGTGCACCCTCGACCAAGCCCACTTTTAAAAAGAAATTACTTGACTCCTTTTCAGAGCTTCAATTTCTATTTCCACGTGAAGTAGTTCTGATACGTCTTGGAAATCACTAATTTTACTTTTGCTTACTAATTGAATATAATTTCGCGGCGTTTCATGTCTATACCTAAGCACAAATGTTAACTACTTTGACCACCTCTATTCACAACATCACCTTAGTCATATATCTTGTTGTGAAAGGACATAAATCCACCAGGTCTCACCGTTATAAACTATCAAGTTATAGATAGCCTAGGTATCTGTGGATAATCTCAATGTTACAATTTTCTTCAAAGGCCCGGTTTATTACATTCTGAGTTGGAAAGGCTTCCTACCACTGAGTCGATTGACGTATTCCGTATACATGATCCATATTTTCGTTATACACTATATGTTTACTTCTCGGGAAGACGAGGCTCACGTAAGAATTGACGCGCTCATCTACTACTTCCTAGGTAAGTAGCCTTAATCTTATACTTCCTCAATAGCGTCGCAATCAGTATACTTAATTGCTTCTTGCCAAACAGCTGCTTTGGTGCTCGCTATGGCCTTCGCGTACCTGTTGTACCTCCTAATCGAAGCGCCAATCGCGGAGATGCAAAAGCTTCTTCTGAGCAGATACAATGGCACACCATCTTCTGAAATTATCGCTACGGATATGAGTAGTGTAGCAATTCCACAACACTGTCGTACCTCGAATCTTACCACACCCGACTGCCAGCCACGAGACGGGCATGAGAATCCAGTTGACCTGAAAGATGAAGAATTCGCCGACGAGAAGAAACTCTGAAGCTTTCAATGATGTCGATATAATATCGTTCATATTTAATCGCGATGTTATAGCAACGGCGCATATTGAAAAGGATACAACGATAAAATAATGATTGTATTTTCATATGACCATAGTATCGGCAATCAGCAGTTATGGAATAGCTTATAGAGGCTATATCAGTGCTCCCCAACTTTTTTTACTCGCGTACCATTTTTATTTTTAATGCAGCGTTCGTGTATCAACTAACTTATCTCTGACTAAAACATGGTTTCAGTAACATGAAAGGAAAATCTTTCCCCCATGTTAGACATTGCATTCCGCACGACTACAGCACAAAAGTCTCCATACCTGTTTGTCAAGACGGCCAGATCTATTCAGTGAATGAGTATTGGAGACGTTTGTACTACCTGATATTTCACATACGAAATACGTAGATCTGATATATTTAGAAGGACTGATAGACAGTTACGCAAACCAGCACATGTGACGTGAATCGCGCCAATCGCGAAAATTTTTTCAGTAGCTTTGTGACGCGCCTGTGAAAATTGCGGTACTGATGCATAACACTCGGATATATACATGTGCATTATCCTGATATTGTTATTAAGAGGAATCGGAATTTGATATTAACTGCTCAGCAAAGGTAACGTGTGGTGACTTGTAAAATACCAGCCAGATCAATGGAAGAATCATAGAATCTGGGGGCATATGACCTTGGCCTGTTTTATTTCGACAGCCTATTACCCAGTAAGCCTAGTTATGCCTTATTATGGAACCTTTATATTAAGTAGAATTCTCGCTTCATCGAATTGTAAAATTCATTAATTTCTCGGTCTTCTGAAGCTTCTCGCGTACCACCTAGTGGTACCCGTATACCACAATTTGGTAACCACTGGGCTACATGCTTTCGGGTGAATTGGCTTTCGTGGAAAGAAAATTAATAATGACCCGGGGCCTACGTAGGCCCCGAATGACCTTATTATTCATATAACGGTGTACTGGTGTTTTCTTTCTCGTTACTGATTCAGCATCAGCGGCAGCATAGCTTCGATTATAAAAATACCTTGTGAAATATATACGGCCTACGCGGTACCTGATCGGTATACGACCATATCTTTCAAAGCAGACACTCATAATTACTGCAAGAATTGTAATCTACACTGCTACAGCCTACATATATTTTGCAGAAAGGAAATGAGCCAATACCTTGAATTTCGTACCTTGACATTAGTGTTATGCGCTGTATTTCGGCTATAGAACACAAAGTATTTCTAAGTGTTATTGTCGAAAAGAGTATCAGTTTCAGTTCGGTTTATCAGCAATTTTTATCAGTTCAATATACCACAAAAATGCGATACAATAAAAAGATAGGAAGGTGTCGAAACGACTTGGAGTAGTCTTTGGAATCGGACACCGACTTTGGCCTAGGCCCTAGGCGATGTAAAGAGGAGGCATGCACACTTACACAGTGCATGAAAAAGTAAAAGAAGATATTATAATATAAAGCAAGCTACAACAAAATGGGATGGCATGTCACGGAAGGCGAGATCGATAGGTCTGGTCGTGGTCAGGTAATCTCTAGGGCGGCCGAGTATTTATTTAGTAGAAATGGCTTGTATTTCGACTTGAATGTGGACATAGACATGCTCGTCGTCGGTCGGATGGCCGGCCGGCGGGATACTGTTCCACACGTCAGGTCCGGCATATTTAATGGAGCGAAGATCTTTTAGGTCGATCATATGATGTTTGGACGACGTGGACGCGCGGTAGCGGCGGGATACTGTTCCACACGTCAGGTCCGGCATATTTAATGGAGCGAAGATCTTCTAGGTCGATCATATGATGTTTGGACGACGTGGACGCGCGGGTGTTGTGGTTGCGCGCTTTCGATCTACCACTTACGGTGCAGACCCATCTAACATAGCAGGGGCTCACCTTATTTTGGCTGCAAAAGCTCGATGCGTTTACAACCCTAGAACGGAGTTCTAAAATGAGCACTTTTTTCAGAAGAACAGGCAAAGAAGTAAGTAGATTGCTAATATAATCAGACGATAGTTGACATGCGTAACCAATCACGGGACCGAAGTCCTGCAAATAGCCTATTCACTGCAACGACAATCGCGCGTGGATCAGCAATTTCTTACAACTCTCATTCGCCATTCAAGTGTTCGTACTTTCTGCATTAAAATCCTACGAGCGTAAATTTGAATTCGGGAAGATTATAGTTTTGAATTGTTACTTGGTCCAATCTTGCGTTATGTAAACTAGTCGTAACAGTAAGCCTACCACATCAGCAACCGTTAATGAACGTGAACAACCTGAACTTGAACAAGGACAATGAACATTGAACAATCTTTTCGTGATTCTAAATGGTAAGCGGTTAGCGGGCAATCAGTAATGTCACTCAATGTTATAACATTGGTCGTGGCGGTTTCGTATGGCTATTGACGATTGTTGTTTAGCAGTCATGATATTTTGACATCAATGATATTATCACAATAGGTCGATGTTCAGACAGATGACTTTTGAGCTGGCTAAATACCACTGCCTGCTTACGTGTAGGCTCTTGCGAGACACCGATAGTGCCGATCGGATGGAGATGAGGGTCCTAGACAAAAGCTCTTCCTTTGATTGCTTCGCGATTACCATCATCGCCAGAAGATTATCGGCAGGGATCAATTGGCGTAGCGTTCATAGTCTAACGACTGCTTTATACGGAATGCATTTTACGTCGCTGCGTAGTGCAATCTTTCAAGCTGACGTCGCGCGTATGGGGAACGTGGAGCCTCGAATTCCGAGTACCTGTTGAGGTACAGGGCAGTAACAAGCTGGTAGGGGATGTCGGTCGGTAATTTTGTGATAATACAGCGGTGCTGTCACGGTAACATGTTGTGGCTGTGCTAGGTCGTCGGTAAATAGCTAGAGTAGACAGTCTGTAAAAAAACGAACGAAGCGTCTGTTCTCTACATCCGTCTCGTTCTATGTGTTTGGTCTGGAACCCTTGGCAACTTGACGTCGATGTGTGTACCTTGTATGCACATCGGAACGACCCCTTCGGGCTATTGGCTTCGCCGGCTAAGCGACAGAAAAGGGGAGGTGATAACCTGTTGCTTACCGATATAACCCCTGACGACGTACGGTAAATGGTTCGTTATAGTCCTTGTCTTGGGTTCATTAAAACTTATTTTCGGCTAAGATGGTTCCTTAAAACTTATTTTCGGCTAAGACAACTCGGCTATAATAATTTGTCATTTTAGTTTGTTGAAGAGCCCAGTGGTTGACCGCCGACTCGTGACAGTAGTTGATATGCCAATACGAATCGTTTCTTTGTGTGAACCACAGAGTTGAACGAGGCGGGTGATCATAGTTCGTGTCGACATCAGTGCCGTATCACTAATCGCTATCACGCTTGCGCTTATCCTTATTGACGGTGTGTTCTACTCTTCTGCGTTGATATGCTGCGGGTGGATTTGTGTGTGCGTGATCGCAATTTGTCCCGGATGGGGGTGTGAAAAGTGAGCGAATCATCTTTCGTCGGACGTCCAACATGTGTAAATATTTTTCTGTTTCTCTCGCGTGTGTGACAGTGCGCGTGTCGGTTTGGTGGATGTGTGGGTGTCCTTTTCATCGTTTATTGTAGTTATCTTTGTGCTCGTACCTGTCCCTAATTTGTGTGCGTCTTGCGTCCCTGCGTTCCCTTTGTGTTCGTATGTCCCTGTGTGTTGAGTTATGGCCACTGATCATGTTTCCCGAAGTTTTTTTGTTGTTGGATCCTCGATCCTTTAACATTTGTTGATATTTTCAAACTTCTTATCGTTTGGTAAAGGTGTCATTGTGTTCGTGCCTGTCCGTCATTTATTTTGTCCCATTCCTAGTATGCGTCTTGCGTCGCTGAATGTCCTCGTTGTCTTCGTACGTCCCCGTGTCTCTTTTCCCGAAGTTTTTTTCCAATGGATCCCAGATCCTTCCCAAACATTTGTAAATATTTTTGATTTTTTTATCGGCATCAAACGTTTCTCGAAGTTCTTTTGTCGTTGGATTCTTGATACTTCAAAATTTGTAGATAATTTGTAAATATGTTATTTTCATCGTTTGGTGTAGGTGTCATTGTGCGTGCCTGTCCCTCGTTTATTTTGGCCCATTCATGGTATGCGTCTTGCGTCTCTGAGTGCCTTCGTTGTGTTCGTACGTCCCTGTGAGTCTTTTTTTATTGCCACGCTTGGTAAAAGTTTCCCGGAGTTTTTCTGTCGTTGGATCCTGTAGAAGTGTGTAGATCCCCAAACACAATATTTCTTCGAAGTCTTTATCGTCATCAAACGTTTACGGAAGTTTTTTTGTCGTTTGATTCTGTAAAAGTGTAGATCCTTCAACACCTGTAAATAGTTTTTCAGTCTTTATCGTCATCAAACGTTGTCAGAAGTTTTTTTGTCGTTGGGGTCTTGATCCTTCAACATCTGTAAATATTTTTCAATGTTTTTTCCTATCGTTTTGGTGTAGGTGTCATTGTGGTCGTGCCTGCGTCCCTGTCCCTGTCCCTTATTTATTTTAGCCATTCATGGTATGCGTCTTGCGTCCCTGAGTGCCTTCGTTGTGTCCGTACGTCCCTGTGTGTATTTTGGTATGCCACGCCTGGTAAAAAGTTTCCCGAAGTTTTTCTGTCGTTGGATCCTGTAGAAGTGTAGATCCTTCAACACCTGTAAATATTTTCTCAGCCTTTATCGTCATCAAACGTCTACGGAAGTTTTTTTTGTCGTATCCTTGATCCTTCAACATTTGTAAATATTTGTAAATATTTTTCAATCTTTTTTCTAATCGTTTGGTGTAGGTGTCATTGTGCTCGTGCCTGTCCATTGTTTATTTTAGCCGTTCATGGTATGCGTCTTGCGTCCTTGAGTGCCCTCGTTGTGTTCGTACGTCCCTGTGTCTTTTGTTATTGCCACGCTAGATGAAAAGTTTCCCGAAGTTTTTTTGTCGTTGCATCCCTGATCCTTCAAGATTTGTAAATATTTGTAAATATTCTTATCATTTGGTGTAGGGGTCTTTGTACTCGTGCTTTTTCCTCTTTTTAGTTTGGCCCATTCATTCATTCATTGTCTGTGTCTCGCGTCTCATTGCTTTTGCGACAATGCCGCATGGACAGGCATGATGTTAAGTTCTCCGAAATTTTTTACTGCTTGTGTGTTTCTGGTGCCTGATTAATAAAGTTTCCCTGATGTTTTTTTCGCATCATTGTGTGTAGGTGGATGCTTCTCATTTCCTATTCGTCGACTGTAGCTATGATCGCGGTGAAGATCGAAGTAAATTTGCAACTGCTCCTTCGGGTTATTGGCGTAGCCGGCCCTTGCCACAGAAAAGGAGAGGTTTGTCCTGTCATTACCGATATAGCTCCTGATGAAGTTCAGTAATGACCAGTAGCTACCTTCTGATCTGATCAACGGAACGTTAGGTCTGCGGTTCATCTGAAACGATTTGTGGTGGTTTGCCGAGTTCGCGAGTTCAGCAATCGTCCCAAGGTTTGATACGGCTAATTGATTCTTCGCTTTTCCAGCTGGCAAAGTGGAATCAAAAGCGATGCAGTGGATTCTTGCTGTGGATCAATTCGTCGTCGGTACGTGATACCGTAAACGATGTCCTCGGAGTACTCCTGTAATCCCATCACACAAGACGTATGCCGCGATTGCATGTGGTCATCATCGGTTGATGGCTGCTAATTTTACAACTGGACCATGGGAACGACTCATTTCTTCAAGCAAGTCTGTGGAGTTGGTTAGTGGCCATGCGGCCTCGTATCCTGGTATTTGTATGTTATTAGCTTTTTGTTCGTTCCGGGGATGACATTTAAACTGAAAACCATCCAGTTGCGTTCCATGATCAAGCTCGCCAGATTTCCCTTGTCCGTTTCAGATCTGTGCGAAGGTCGCTGCAACTGCAACTATTCCGTTGATCAGCTGATAGCTGTGGAATTACGTCGATATCGGATTACCAAACCCTTCCGTTGCGATAGTGCGTCGTGTGTCGGGCTACAAAGTGTTATTATTTCCGTAGATACCATAAACTTATTTTGCTCTCGTTGTGCATTGTTATTTTCCATGGAAATAATGTTTATAATACTATGCGTTTATGCCCTTGCCTGATTACGAGATGAAAAAAAAACGTTGGGAGGGAGTTCACGTGCTCCAGGCCCGACTCCAAATCGAGTCGCTCTGCCGAAAAGAGCCCGTGTATATTGTCACCACTGAGCATTCTCTCAATTGCGAATTATATATCGACTGCTAGATACTAAGAGATATAAAGTCCATTCCAATTTTCAAAGCAGAGATTCCCGCTTGCTACACCTTCCTCTGTTGTTGTTGCTGTTGTTGTTGAAATATACTGTCATGGTTCATGATTTACAATGACTGTGATGTAATACTGTTCCACTTGGTAAGTCTTCATTGTTCTTGCTATGATGACTTTTATCTTTTGTTATTTTTGTGTCCATTGGTTAACTGCCATAATCGTTAGTATTGATAGACTTACATCTTGCCATATTTACTCATTAATAACTCCGCTGGGTGGCGACTGAATCTAAGACCTTCCTGTCCCCCGTCGTCTCCCAGTCCATACCAATTTACATGTTGTGTTTGTTGGTGAGATGAATGAAAGCATACTGACTGACTGATGTCTAAGATCTGTATTAGGGATATGAAGAAAACTATGAAGTTCGTTTTCTTTCTCCTCCTATAAGTAGCCAGCCGCTGCTCTGTTGCCGATTTTAGCGGCGGAAATGTTCACGGCTTGCGATATTGAAGCGAACGGTACCTTTCCTGGGTTGCAGGGTTCGCAGCAATGCTGGTGATTTTCTGTCTGGACTCTCCACATATTATCGCGTTCTGTTGTTACTTAGGTGTTCAGTTCATGTTTATGTCGCTTTCCGTATTGCTGTTAGTCGTTATTTTATGTATCTCCAATTTGGCTAGTTTAGTTTGGTTGATTCGTTTTGCTCTTGGCGACAACAAATGCAAATACTGAATACGAATTTAAAATCTCCTTGCAATACGTCAAAGGCCATTGGTAGAAAATAATACTTTCCACGACCCTGTAAAATTAAACATTCTACTTAGGGGACCTATACCAAAAAATGCCAAAGAAAAAGGCTACAGTGAAGAATTTGTGTCCTTTGTTGATACTTTAATCACTCGCAGCATTGGGATGCTGGAAGCACAGTTTTTCTATGTGGGAAGGTTCTTGCCAATGCTTCTCTCGGACTAGGTCACAATAAATTGGGTCCACGCAAACCAAAATAATAAATTTAAGGGTCCACTCTAAGGTAGACAACACTTGAACTTATGGGCTTTTGGCGACTGGAGTCGATCCGCTTCAAACCCGAACTCTCAGCGTATTGGTGTTGCAGCTGCGGAGCTGTATTCAATCATGTAGCATGCTCCAATGTTGGGAAGCCGGTAGGGTCAATGCGGCTCTTAACGAAAAAGGTTCCAAACCATTGCACTATTCGCTACCACGCCATGCGCCATGCGATATACCGGCCTCTCAGGAGTCGTAATTAGATATTTGTCCGGTGTAAAATAAATGGGGATTTACAATAGATGAGATCATCGGCCTGGTGTAAAACGACTATAGTTGTCGAAAGAACATGAATGCAACTTACGATAAAGGAATGGGCACTAAATCTGGCTTCGCGGAAATAGTATGTAGGGTAGGCTACTGAAAATGATCCGTACTCGCACATTTATGAGTTCTCATGCATGAAACATCTGTTATGGCTATAGCAAGTCATCAGAGTCACAACAATAGTAAATGAAGTTGCAGTTGATATATGCATTGTGCATGTGCATCTATCTTATCTAGGAATAGCTGTCGAAGCATCGTATATTACTTTGTTTGGTACGTTCATACGCATAAAACACATATAATAGGTGGCTGTCATGTTTTCTTACAGTAACAACACCATTGCCACATTATGCAGACATTAATCATCGATGTATCATGGCAATCACATCTCGCCCACTCGAGTTCTTCGAACAACCTAGCGTGGTGGGATCTTTCATCTTTCTACTGAACTTGATGTTGACTTACAAAATTCACAAATATTTTTCAGTGTGTTGCATTGCCCCTTCCGCTCTCCTGGCTACCCCAACGACAGCAAAGAAAGAAACGACAACACCAGTGAATTTCGACACCGTGCGTTCGGTCCGTAGCCCAATCGAACTTTAAAGTTCAAAGTAGTCCAATAACTTTAGGCGAGAGAAATTTCCACTTCAGTTACTTTCAAATCTGAATCTTTACTAATAGTATTTATTGGTATCTTCGTGCCTCGTGTCACTCGAATCCATCATTACGAAGTCAGGGATATCTAGGAATATCCCTGTACGAAGGTATTGTGATTGTTAGAGGAAAGAAAGCATTGAATATTCTATATTCTTATTGAAATGAATCCCAATATTTTCGCCAGGGGTTATCGTCAGCAACTAGTAGAGAATTTGAAAAACATTGTATATCTACGATCGTATCACCAAATATGACGTTACTGGAAAAACAGAAGAAAGTCCATTTACGTAATGTTCTCGCGTATCGCAGACTCAGACGTGCTGATGCAATGTAGTTCTGCCACTACACCCTCTTTCAAACCAGACGTATCCTTACATAATAATAATAGTGCGTAAATATGCAAGACAAAATTATAGTAAAAACTATGATTAGCGGTGCGCCGCCAGTCAACAAGTTTTCACAAATGCGTCGCAACGACAGAAGTTTGGGAACCACTGCAATTAAAATCCTATTAGGTTCATATCACGTCAGAAAAAACTAGAAATGTGCACGATTTTCATCATCACTCATTCGCACCACTTTTGTCATCCATACTGCAATTATTTTCATCCGCGCGAGTGCGTGCCATCCCACAGGTTGAAAAACAACGATATATGTGACAATGATTGAGATATGACGTCGTGATCTTCCCACTTGTGACACTCAACTGGGCGTTTTGGGGTGTTGAAGTGCGGCAGTTATTCTCCTGCCTATACGAATTATATCTTTACATCTACGTTAAAGTAATGGAATATATATACTTTACAATTTCTAGAGACCCTTAGAGTGAATCCACCTTTGGAACCACTGAGCTGAATTCTTGCTTGAAGTCATTATCCGAAGAGAATATCGGTACATAATCGGAGAAAAATCAAATACGACTATTCAGACAACATCCCAATACGAAGTGCTATCTTCCAGGCTTATTGCGCAGTACCACTTCAACCGCAAATTTGATCGAGGGAGCCGCTTGCGAAATTACAAGATGTATCTTCGGGACTAACGCAAAATTTTTAATGGAACTACAACTATTAATCAACGGCTAGGCTATTTGATGTAACTCAGTTATTTCTAACTCATCATATTATGCAATCTCAATCTACTCTTCTCATTAACACTGCGATCTTTTGTCGTCCATAAATTGGATCACATTGAAAAGATTTGTTTGAATGGCTGTTCAACATTATTAGGTTACAGAGCGTATAGTTGTCAAGGTAGATGTCATTACAACATAACAACAACACTGTCGCCAGCATTACTGTGGAAACATATGTAAAGACTCGGCGTCGATCACAGAGAATCATTCTGAACAGCATCCTCATAAATTCAAATAACCTACTCTATCGTTTTGCTAATTAGTAATCAGGAAGTTTTTTTTGTACTTCGAGTGTGTTATTTAGTCATAAAAGTAGAAATAAATTTGTTCCTAATAAACCTGTGATCAATTCCTTATCCTGCTATATGAAAAATGCTTTAAGTCATTTAAGAATTTACGACAATGAAGTATAACATCTGGAATTTCCGTACGCAGGAGAAATAAGCTATAGATCGCAAAGACATAATCCTTATCTCTCTGTCTTTCCAATCATTGAATACTTCTTGTAGGGAGACAAGAAATACCACGTTAAAAGGATTTCGACATAAGTTGTGGAAAAACAGTAGGCCTACATCGATATTTTCTACCTGTTAGATAAATATAGCATTCCTGCTAAGGGTCGCCAAACAGTGAGAGCAAATTCCAACTTCTTGGGTGATACATCGTGAAGTCACTACGATGTAATACTTCGTGTCAAATTAACTTGTTACTGGTAAACACAATTTCCTTTAGTTGATTGCCATGGATAAGGCCATATTTGGTAATAATTCCCTCAATTCAATAATTATTATGCATGTTGGAACGTAATTTCGTTAGCATATAGTCAGCCATGAAAGTATTTTACATTGGAATTCTGCTGATCGTCGGGCTACAGGACCCTTCCCGCTTCGATGAGTACCAATTTTCATGTTTGTTTTTTTTCAATCACGTATTGCCTACTTAAAAGTCCGGCAGGAATTTGACCCCTGGCCTATATATGCATAAGTATATTACCAGAGGTGGTCAGTAACGAAGTACTTCTACTTTTTCGAAGTACTCAAGTAGTTTTCCTCTGCTTCCGGTACTTACTCAAGTAGATCTGATTTTCGCTACTTCTACTTCTACTTCGTAATATTTTGTGATCTACTTACTTACTTTTCGCTATTTTCAGTTTGTCAAGTAGAAGTAGTTCAATCCTCCAATCAGGAAGATAGCCTGAGAAATTTCGGGGTGTTTTCACGGAGTATTAACATTTCATTTTCATAAAAGTTGAGTAAAGCGAAGAATTTTCGTCGCGCTTCGCGCGCAGTGGATACGGAGTGACCAGTATGATTTCACGAAAGTTTGGGTGAAAATAATTTAGGTCGCGGGCTGGCGTGGTTCCGTTTACACCACATTGTCGTCCTTCGCCCATATGAAATAATTCATCACAGTATATATGGCTAATCCATGACGTTTGAAACTGATGTTTCGCAATCTAGCATTTACTTGTCATATCGTAATCTAGCATGTCCACGGCGTGTCCTAATCCGGAAAAGTGGACTCTGATATTTTTTTAGTTTTAGACCTGTTTTAGCATATCACCTTTGAAACTTTCTGGACTAAAGGCAGGGCTGTAACCAAGGCAGAAGGTTCCGAGTCACAAGTCAATCTCACTTTTATAGTTTTGACTCGAGTCATTTTCAATTCAGTACCGAGTCAAGTTCGAGTCCAAGTCACGGAGTAGAGTGTCGAGTCCGAGTCATAGTGTTTTGACTCGAGTCCGAGTCCAAGTCATTGTGTTGACTGCTCTGTTTCCAGTTTAAGTCTTGTTAAACCCACTTTTTATTACTCTGTTTGGTGATATCGAATGGTTCGCATTTACAATATGCTAATTTTCCTCACTTATAACAGTTTCTGGTAACATTTTCAAGTATTAGTACTGATAGACAAAATAATTATAGCGTGATCTGATAACTTTCGTATTCTTCGAAATTACAATGAAATGCCTGTCTTGGTAGACCCAGTCTCGAGTAATGTGACTTGGTCCGAGACTCGGACTCCGAGTCATGCGCAATGACTCAAGTACAAGTCGAGTCAATACACAAATTGACTCGAGTCGAGTCGAGTCATTTTTCATTTTTAAGAAAATGACTCGAGTCAAGTCGAGTCATCAAAAAATCGTGACTCGAGTCTGACTCGAGTCGAGTCATTACAACCCTGACTAAAGGCATGAAATAGGCTACAAGTTCCACTTTTAGAAGTAGTATTTACATTTTACTTTCAATCCCCAGTATCATATACTTTGAGTTATAATTTATATCAGTTCTTTTGCCTGGAGAACATACATGTTGAAGTAAAAAAGCAAGTGTAGTAATGCCTTTAATTTATGGAAAAGATATCGAAAATTGGATACCTGCTGGTATGCATCAATATGAATCAAGCTTGTACCTTTCGCATAGCTCAATTTGCAGCTTTTTACAATCCATGTGAACGAATTAGGATTGTTTTCACAACTACTTACTTACTTGAGTACTTTTAAAGTCAGTCAATTCTACTTCCACTTCAAGTAGTTTTAGGTTGCTTATGGAAGAAGTACTTCTACTTGTACTTGAGTAGATTTTTTTCGTCGCTACTTCTACTTCTACTTGAGTAGTTTTCTTGACTACTTTGACCACCTCTGTATATTACTGATTTTTGTACCAAAATTATAATATCGAAATATGGCTTTCTTTGCTGTCATATTTTTGGAAAATGATTGTTAACAATTATATATTATTTATAGTTTTTGGAAGCGAGTACATCGGCTTCGTTGTTTATGACACCGGGTCAATGCATGATGAAATCTCTGCAGTAAGCAGCTGGATTGAAGACACCATCGCGGGAAAGAACGACAGTTACAAGCCTACCGATGACACGTACTGGCTGGCAGTTTCCTGTAAGGATCCTGGTACAGACGAATATAATCATAATTTTTGCATCGAATCAGAACCACATTTTCTACAAATGTCAGTGACGCCGCCACAAGCTACAGAACATTTTCTATGTTTTTGAGACTTACAGTTATGTACGGAAAAGTTCATTTGGCATATTTTTCAAACGTGCGCATTGGGTCCTGCACACGCCAAAGCTTCTATCAGATTATCTGACTCACTATATGTTTTCAAGCGCAAAATCAAAACCGTTTTATTCACAAAAGCGTTCGAACTATATAGTAGTGTTTATTCTACCCTACAACTATGCACTCCGTCTTTTATACATATCGTTTACTTTTATATTTTATTGCGTCTTGCGGACAGCACTCTACTGTAGTAATGATATATTGTTATATTCGGCGCTCTATAGATTATTACATTATTAAAGCATTAACGATTCTAACGTGGGGTAGTGTTCGAATACATCACACAATAGTATACTACAGGTTGGTGTATAGCAGGGATGGGCAAACTACGGCCAGCAACACCGTTTTGTGTAGCCCGCGAAAGCCCCAACATACGTTGTAAAAATAACCATATATCAAATTACTTTGGGTGCATGATTAAACTTTTTCCTAATATATTTCATCATGATAATGATGAGTTATATTCTTACCATAGTATTTTTTCCGTTGATGGCGCGATAGCCCGACCTCGAGGCCCATACATTTTGAAAGGTTTCAATTGCTAAACATCACATGGAGTGAAGTGGGAATGACTTAATTCGGACCACGAGTGTGATTTTAGACTGGCAACACGAGCAGGTTTATTATCTTTGGTGATGTATTGAGAAAAACCGATTCGCAAGTGTATTAGAAGTATTTATATTTATAATATTTATCTATTGTAGAAGCATATTTAAAGGTAACATGTGTATGATGCTGTTAGCATTGTGTGTCCTAGAGTGAAACCAACAGTACAATCAGCATATCAATGAACAGATCGCTGCTCACAGACTCAAATTTACATGCAGTTCTAAGAATCGAGACAACCGAAATTAATCTCTAATTTTGACAGTGAGAACGACAAGCTTATAAATTCTCGTCAATGTTTCTGAATCGTGGACGCTATCATCAAATCAATGCTTGGTTTGATTTAAACATACAAATACATGTATATTATTTCCTTGTCGTCGGTCACTATATAATCAAATAACAATATTTTGGCTTGGTATCCCAATTTTAGTGCGGCCCGCAAACGGATTCAAATGTTGAATGCGGCCCGCGAGCTAAAAAGTTTGCCACCCCCGGTGTATATAGTATTGATATGTGGTGTATACGAAATCTGAATCGCGTATATATTCACACAGACGATAAAACGTTTTTATTCGTACTTATATTCCTAAATATCTTTACATACCAGGAATTGGAGGTTTGTCAGGCCCGACGAAAGACACCGCACAAACAATTAGCTATATCAAAAACTTGAAACCAAAAGGCGGAGGCGATTGTCCAGAGATGGCTCTGTCCGGTATTGAAGTGAGTTAACTAATTTGTATAGATGAAACAAACTACTAGTTTTTCAAAACTTTTGCTGGCATGCTTTTATACCCCTTAAACTTTGCATCATTACATCATTAGATGTAATCATCATAATATCATTACATACATATATTCATCATTTTAGTGGGACGTAACTATTGAAATTAATATAGTTGGGGTTGTCTGCAATCTGCTTCCCATAAATTTGCACTTGGTTAATCTTCGCGCAATACTCAGTAACCAAATAGTATTCATCTAGAATGGTTATTCAATATTCAGCATATTTACAGGCATTTCCCCGTGTGCTATTAGTCCATCACTACATCTTCTCTCCTGCTTTTGTGACTTTCGTTTCGCTTGGATTGCAGAACAAAGTATCCCTGGGCTCACTCTCTCTAAATTGCGGAAAATATACAATTTAGGTTTTACCCAAGTATAGTGAACGTATATGCGACATAAGTACGTGGTAATGTGTTACAGAGATATATGGCGCTTACGTTTACTTTCTTCCGAAACATGAAAATCTTTTCTGTCTTGCAACGCACGTGTAGAAGCTATAATAGATGATGCGAACGTTTGGTTCATGTTCGCGTTAGCTATATGCTAACCTCCGTGTATAATTCAGACGTTCCTGTACCCAAACAAACTTTAATAGACTCTACCTTGTGAATCTTTTAGAAGAATGACTGGAAGTTCATGTGATCTCAACTTCTGAACCAAAATTCCAGGAATTTCAAGTTGGTGGAAAAGGAAAATTTAATACCAAACTAGGACGAACCTTGCCTCGCCGAAACGTATACTGATTTTTAAGACGTGAATAATTTATCACTCGCTTCTGATTTTGGAAAATAAAATAACTTCATATTGAAAGAAAAATAAAAGGGACCCCGGATCTAATGTAATGCTACCAAAGAGTTTTCTGTAACATTATGATTAGAGGTTTGATCCAGTAATATCGGATTACGAATGGTACCAAATGCATTTTGATTATTATCGAATATCATTGAGGCAATATCCTAGCCTAGTCTACTATACAGGCAACAGATTTTTTCCGATACTACTCCTATCGAGAAAGATGGTAAAAATAGCGTAAATTCGAAACAATCTGGAGTCTTGCTAATTTCGACAAGATATGTAATATCTATCAGTCTAACTAAATATTCACATTGAATATGGTCAATGCAGTTAACGAGTTGACGACACTGTCCATATTTGGGATTTTGGAGTCATTGGGACGCCATTAGATTTTCGAACGGGAGAATGAGCAATGAGCATCTAATGTTGAATAGGTCTTGGAAAATTTCTATGCCCCTCAAGTATTGTGCGTGAACTTACGCATTTATAACCTTGCAGACGTTGTTCACATTTGCATTGTGAATGTGATATCACGTGGTCTCAGAGGTTTGTGTTCACGTTCGTGTTTGCATGAAACGATATATAAAAGCTGGTGCCCGTGCGACCATAACCTTTCATGGATTCGCACTATCCTCAAGAGCCATCTTTGCACTTTCAGTATTGGGTATATCAAATGACCAGTTAGCGAACCATTTCGGTAGGCGCTAGCCTACTCCACGTACTCCTCTGTAGGCCTAATTGAATTGACTACGCGATTGTCACATTTTGCAGAAACTTATCTCCGGTATACCTGGTGAACATGACGGCTGTAAGATTTACTTACTATCCGATGCAACGCCGAAAGATGCTTATAAAGCCCTCGCCATATATACTTTACTGGAGCAAAAAGGTAATTGAAATCAATATTGAGTTACCACTTTATTGGTGGATCAAACAGATATCAATAATGCGTCGACTCTTATGCGCAACTTTAATCAATAAAATGGAGAATACACTTATAGGATGCGTATTCGTGACTATTCTCACCGGGTGCTGTGGTACATGCCCTGGTATATGTGAAGCAACGAGTCCTGAATACTGGGACGGTCGTGTATTTGAGAGCAAGAAGCGATCCGTAACAGAAGCGTCATTCGGTAAGAAGTACAATATCGGCCAACGTATCACGGAGACGCATATATAGGGGTTGGTTTAGTGATAGGATCTTGTTTCGATGTATTTGCTGGTCCACAAGTAATCAATTAGAGACTATATCCTGTTGATGTATATTTACTTACAACATCTAGTATGGGGATTAGGGCTCTTCAAAAATGACTTTTTTCTCAAATCGCACTGGCTACTTGATAAAATTGTTAGGTTACCTAATTTAAGCCTACACACCAAATTTGGTTCAATTCCAACCAGTAGCCGCATTGCTACAGGAGAAGAAAGTTTCTATTTATTATATAAAAGGAAATAACAAAAAAATTGAACATTTTCTGTTCACCCCATGAAAGTGTTAGGTTGTCTATAGAAACGATGTTCACCAAATTTGGTTGAATTTCAACCAGTACAAGTGGAGTTATTGCCGTCGAAAAATTTGGATTTGAATAAAATAATATTTATGGAATCCATTTGTGTGCCTTGGAGTCGACATTTATCAAAATACACCAACCAAAACTCTGTCAACAAAAGGAGTTCGTGTACCACCTAAAAATAGTACATTGAACGCCCTCTCTTTCATGCTGGTGACGTCATATTTTGTGATACGATTGTTGATATACAATGTTCTTTCCAATTCTCTACTAGTTGCTGACGATTACCCCTGACGAGAGTCAGCCGAAAATATTCGGGTTCATTTCAATATGAATCTACTATTCAATTGTATATCGAAGCTCTGTACCTCCAAGAAGCTCTTCAACTATTTTATTCATAATCCAAATTTTTCGACGGCGATAACTCCGCTTCCACTGGTTGGAATTGAACCAAATTTGGTGAACATCGTTTCTATAGACAACTTAACACTTTCATGGGGTGAACAGACAATTTTCAAATGTTTTGTTATTTCTTTTTATATAATAAATAGAAACTTTCTTCTCTCGTAGCAATGCGGCTACTGGTTGGAATTGAACCAAATTTGGTGTGTAGGCTTAAATTAGGTAACCTAATAATTTTATCAAGTAGCCAGTGCGATTTGAGAAAAAAGTCATTTTTGAAGAGCCCTAATGGAGATAATGTATTGTTCCCTTTCATCAACAACATGTTCATGTTCAAATGTCTGGCTGAGCCCGTGCGTGGACGCCGGTTGATGGCGATTATTTGACTATTCAGATAATGACGGAACAATTTTCTACAAACTGGCTGAAAAAACGAATGGAACTATCTATATGATTGACCCAGTTCTTTCATCAGACGAAATGCTCGAAGTATTGGAAAGTATTGTTCCTCTAAGTAAGAACGTAGGTCAGGTCCAACGTCGAAAGTGAAATTAATATATAGTACTATTGATGATGATTGTCAGCGAACGCAAACTGTTGACAGTTTCGACGTAGCAAATTTCAGTTCTAGTCGACTATATACTATAACGATACTATTACTAATACTGTTTCTAGTTTATAATATTATCAATATTGCCTCAGTATATACATTATTGCCGTTACAGCGACTGCGGAATGGAGTCCCAACTCCGAATGCTCTGTGACTTGCGGAATCGGAATTAAACAAAGAAAGTGCTTACTCAAGGGTGTAGAACTTTCCTCCGAAAGATGTGGATCTGGGTCTCTGACAGCTGAATGCACTGAACCAACGTGCTGAGGAATTTCCCTGGAAAACAAATTGCTTCCAGTATCTTATTTTTTAAACTTTTGAAAGTATTCCGGCATCTGATCGAATAGACACCATGTTGCTATACCTAATGCTGCTGATTGTTAATCTGCCGACTGACCACAAAACGCACTTGGTCTATAAGTTTTTTGCAACATACCGCGATAAAATCGCATATACTCTTTGACGCTTTACTAACGGAATACAGAAGTTATAGGACGAGTGTTGGCATGATTTATCTTTATCGGCGAGGTAAATCATATCCATTTTCCACTGGAAGTGTAGGCTATTACGAATTTCTCTTTACTGTGGCGCAAAATGACCTTAATATGATGAACCATAATCACCCAGTTAAGAAACCAAGCAAACCGCTTATACGCAGCCAGGATAGCAATGAGGAATCAATACAAACCTCGACCATAGCGGTTACCTTTGTCGCACCAGGGACTCTATACCAGAAAGTGATACGTTGTAAATACCTTCTCCCCATCATAGTTGACTATCTTCACTAGGGGCTTTCATTTGATGGCTTTAATAATTTTTGTTTCTTAACGCGTAAATTTCCCATGTTGCTGTTGTTTATTGAAAGAAAACTTTGGCGCTTTTGCACCACGGTCAGTATAATGGCGCAAGAAGAAATGAAATACGGTCAATAATGACGTACGGAATGGACAGAAGACATAATATTGTATGAGGAAAATACGGTCAATACTGGCGTAAAATACTATGTAAATCTATTATCAGAAATCTCATCGCATAAATTGGTCCGTATAGCCTACTCCATAAATATTTATTGATATACAATCGCATGGCTGTTTAAAATAATGTTTGGATATCGGCATAGGCGCCGACTTTTATTTTTGCATGGGGTGGCGGCAGGCGCGTAGCCAGGGGGGTGTCGAAACCCCAACCTTTTGAAACGCAAAACCCCTTCCTTTTGAAATGACCATTCTGACGCTAATATTCAGTTGCAATTCAACAAGCCGTGTTATCAGTGTTACGCTAGGCCAGAGGTCTCAAACACGCGGCCCGCGAAGACATTTTGTGCGGCCCGCGACGCCATTTTGGAATTTCATGTGTTCGACAATATATTCAAGTGCCATATATCTTTTTCAGATTTAAGAACTTAAAGTTCATTCTAAAACTACTACAAAAACCTGAAATCTCAACAAACTTCACTATCACATCACTTTTATAAGCTATCCTGCTGTAGAAGAACAGCTATTACGTCACATTTTTAGGACATGGTGATAAAACACGACCCGTTGATGATTCGTGACTGAAAATTGTGATTTGGTTTGGTGCGATTTTTAGTAAAATTACTTGATTTCGGATTGACTGGGTTATTAAATAAAAATGAACCGAGTTGAGTCAGTTCAAACGTTAAAATCAGAGAAGGACTTGCGACTCGGAACGATGACTTGGTATTCTTATACGGACTTAACAATCTATCAAACTGTCATGGGGAATAGTAATATATCTAAATGACGTAGCTTGCGTTGCGCAGGGTATATAGCTATGTAATCAGGTCAATATGGAAACCATTGGCATTCTGTGACCCCTGTGACGTATAGTTGATTACATCCTGGGTGTTGTTTGTTCTCTTTATCCATGTTATTATTGGTGGCGAGCAATGTTCCCTCTAATTTTTCAAGAGTCTGCGCAAACACGCCAACTCACTGCGCAGGCCCTCGGACAACAGTGCGCAACCACCCTCCAATACGGTGATAAAACTAACCCCTGGGGGGCGTCGCCCCCCAGACCCCCCTACGGCTCTAGGCTTCATCCGGTACTTATCATGTACATTGGGTGCCCATTTATTAGTAGCGTCCCTTAACGCGCCAAGCGCGAAAAATTTCTATAATTCATGATTGCATCGGCCAATATGATCGGGAATTGCATATATATTGCTATCAATTTTTATCCTCTCCCTGCTCACATAATCAGATTTACCGGTAGAGCTGATCCAGTGAGGTGTGTTGAAATAGATAGGCCCTCTAAATAATAATAAAACATCTTCGGCGTACCCGTTGATATAATGACTTCGTTACATGATGCTATTTCGTGACCTCCTATCTGCTATGTCAAAAGATATTGAAATCGCCAAAACGTACTAAAGTAAAAGACGTACACGATTTCAAATTGGTATTTCTTAATTGGAAAATAATGGTCCCTCGATATGGCATTTATTTTGTTGTGGGACTCGGATCGCCAGGACAGGAACATTCGGCGCCAGCCATTTAGGCGCCTATGGACATGGACAATTACACATATATTTGTATATATCGAAGTTTTCGGTCAGCACCGGGGCAGTCTTTTTTGCCCAAGGTTTTCTCGCTGCTGATCGTTCTGGCGCACTTCTTGGAGTCGCATGTTACATAGCCTTTAACTTCATATGTCTTGGCGCGTCATGGTGCGGTAATGGCCGACGCCCAACTGCCCATTTCTATAAATCATGCCTAATTTTTGTTGGGAAAGGGTACCCAATAATCAGATATCTTACAATAATAAAACGCGCGCAACGCGAAAAAAAAATCCTGAAAAATTTCAAAAAAATACACCATGATTTATGTTAATTCTCGAAATAATTTTGGACCCCCTTCGAGCTCGGCCCCTCCAATTGGGGGTTTGGGGTGCGAAAGTTACGGTCCTGAGTAAATCTTACGCAATGTTTATGCCACGCGGAGAAGACTATTATTCGTTAGTTTCTCGCAGATTAACTTCGAGCCCTGGCAATGTTCCATCTTAATTTTCACGAATCTGCGCGCCTGCGTGGTCCATTGGACAACAGTGCGCAACAACTATAAAAAAAAAAATTCTGCTTTTTTTGCGCAGAGTAGATTTTCTGTGCGCAGAGAGCGTTTCAGCACTGCGCATTTGCGCACGTGCGCAGCTTAGAGGGAACATTGTTGGAGAGTAAGGTAGTGGAATGCTCCACAGCTGTAACACCAATGGATTCATTGGCGATTTGACATTTCTATTCCAGGGGTTCTTAACCAGAGGTCCGTATATTCCTTTGGGGTACGAAGCACCAAATCAGGGGGTACGAGAAGCATTAAGGAATTAGGCCTATATCGGGGCCTACGTATCGTAGGCCCCGCCTATATGCTGTGAAATATTTTCGGAGCCAATTATTCAACTGTAAAATATTATTCGCGCAACGTGCGATTTTATGTAAATAGGTTTTCTGATTTTCATATAGGTACAATCAGAAATTGTGTTGAAAATGGACAGGGAGTATGAGAAATCTTATTGAAAGCACACGGGGTACGATCGTTAGAAAGGTTAAGAAACAATGCTATTACTATGGCACAATAATTAATATATTCAAGTTGGTAATTGATTTCTTCTAATAATAATCGAAGGCAAATCTAACGCTGATTTAATTTGACTTTGGCAATGACAGTTATAATGGCCTACCTATCACGACTATATCAGAAACGCGGATTAGGCTACACCGCTCAAATGCTCTGATATCAGACCAATCTTCAGTAAATTTTCTACATAAAATTGTGGCATGTCAAAGGTCCTCTGGACTGCTGCAATATTATAACCCGACAGCTTTTATGATGTCATGACGCGTCCTCTGACACGATGTCTCATTCAAATTATGTCCGGTACAAAAACAATTTTATTCAAATATTTGTAAATATGATTTTTCCGTGCCAAGCGGGGATAGTACAATAGTAAATAACATTTTCACGGTGTTTGTGGAATGCCTGTCTGCAAGGCACCTTCAAATAAGGCCTACTTGGAAATTATACATTGAATATCTCTAATATTGATGCTGCGGCCCGCGACGTCATCAAAACTAGGAAATTGGCCCGCGAGCACATTTGAGTTTGAGACCTCTGCGCTAGGCCAATTAGCGAGATTATTCTGTGCACGGCTGCACTCATATAGCATCACACAGTTCAACGCGACGCGATCTCCCGCTGAGATGATTGCGAAAGTAGGTCATTGATTGTCGCGCACTCGGCATTCGTCGCTGGGCTGAGCAGTAACATGGCGCGACAATTCTGGAACACCAAAGACAGGCAAGGATGATGATTACAAACGCGCGCGGCCAATCAGTAATTATTCCTTACCGCCAACGCAATGGGTTTTTACTTAGTATTAAAGTAGCTCACATCGCGACAATTGGTTGCTGATTAAAACATCGATTTTGACTGCATTGCTGCATTTCCCGATTTACGTTCGCAAAGCATAATTGGATTAATATTATGGGCACTGGAATAAATTCCAACTAGCAGGCACACACAATAAAACACTGTTCAACTTTGCGTTACGAGAATATTTATCACAACAATGGTTCACAAAATATTTTAAACGCGGCTTGCGGCCCTCATCGATGCAAATAATGCACTTTAATTTGTAGAAGGCGAACGTATATTTGGTCGTCAAATCGCGATAGGAGATGGTGTTTCTCAGAGCGCGCGATGAAATCTACGTTTCTAGCGATGAGGTCGAATTTGTACATCTAATTAGGATCGTCAGTTTGCTGAAATCAGCATCAGTACGCTGTGCGAAATACATAGTAGTGATCAATTTTATCGGACTGTATAATCGGCCGGCAAGGTTGAGCTGATAACGAAATCGCAGACATGCCGCAAACCTTCAATAATTACAATTACAGGGTGCGCTAGTCATACCTAAATACCCAGATTCGGCAATGACGAGCACAATTTGTTCCGACGTGGGCATAAGTTTTAATCAAAAAGATACATAAACACTAACAATATTACACTCAGAGATTGTTACTGTTTGGCGAAAGTGATTCTGCAGACGGTAGTAGGCCTGCATGCGGGGCGGGGGCGCTAAATCATACCACCGCCGATAGTACCAATGAGACATCGATGACCAATTTCGCATACAAATGATTCTCACTAATTTTCAGTACGCAGCATCGATAATACGAATTAGTGAATTGGCATTCCAAAAGGAGTGGATTTCTAGTTTTGAACGAGAAACTCACTGGCTACGCACCCAGGGTTTTAATACCGACAACGCGCTCGTAATTCAGCCCGAGACCTACGGCAGACGCAAGTCCCGATCAGCCAGTCGAATTTGATCGTGAAATGGTGCGATTTTAATTATCCAGGTGTTATTGCTGCTAGAGCATTATGGCTGCACATGCCGCAACCTTATCAATAGAAATACAAATCCCGATGGTTTGAAATTCGATCCGCGACATAGTTGTGCCCGATAGAGTCCGTCCAGCAATGAAGTTTATTGAAACTTAGAAAGTTCCCGCTCAAAATAATCGAATAAATTCATAATTTCCGACACCGAGAATCTCTTGTTGCATCAATATTTGACAACATAATTCAACGCCGTGCACTGCACAATGCACAGTGTTAATAACAGATCAAACACTGATAAGTGTCTTCGAGGGAATACGAGTGTGTAAAGCAGACAAGAATTAGTAGCCTAGAGATGATAGCAAACGAGAAAGCGCGCATCTAATCAGTAATTCCTCAACTTGCGTATGGCACAATGGAGTTCCGAGTCTGACGTCGCGACAATTCTTTGCAATTGAATATGCGCACTTGGCGCAGGAATGACTTTCAATTCGCAGGCACACACAAACACACTGTCCTATTTCGCGGTACAATTAAAAAGGCTATCACGAAACTAACTGAAGAATTAGTTTGTAAACGAATATGCTTGCAAAAACAATTTAATTGAGAGAAGTATATAACGTGAATTCGCTCGTCCGGTAGAGAGAGCTGGTGTTTCTCAGAGCGCGCTTGTCGAAATCGACGTCGTAAACGAGGTCGCGTCCGATTGTATGATGACTAGGGCCATTTTTATATGACCTTAAAAAATCAATGATATGACTTCATTTTTGGGAAAATATGACTTTATATGACTTTATGCGAAAATCGTGTATTTTTACATGTAACCAAGGTCACTCATGGAACTGACGAGTAAAACATGAACAACGTAACAGTAACACACATCCATTTTTATTTTAAACCACTTTTGTAGTACAGTTTCATGTAGTGTGGAATGTTGGAGTTAAAGTTACGATTTGGACGTAAAAAAATGACTTTAGTAAGAAAAATGAGCGCTCCACAGACGCTGATGTTGGTTGACACTTCTGCAGTTTTTCATACAGCACTGGTGCAATGTCTTGTCTTTGTAGCTCCATAATTTGTTTCACATCGTTTTTGTCCAATCGCTTCTTAGTTCTTAATGTAATTTTTGATCTCAAGCGGATCTTTTCCGAAATCGAGGGCATTTAGATCAGCATGAGCCTCTTTGACAGTGTAAGCACAACTTCCATTTTCAGTATCAAGTTTGAAATATTTTTGTAGTGGAGGCATATTTCTGTTAACTGACTCGTCAACTTTGAATCGTTCACTGAATCTTTGACAAATCTCTGAACTTCAAATGACGTCCCACATCAGTGCACACTGCACAGAAGTAAAACAGATTGTGTAGCAACACAATGCAATGTGTGACCTCATAATACAATGTGTGACCTCATAGGTCTGCGACTGTAATGTTATGTAGGCTGACCTTGCAGTTTGCCTTCGTTCAATCAGAAATTGCTTTACTTTCTTAGTGCGTAATTGCTTCAATTGTCCCCTTTTATTTACAGTATACAACAATATGACTTTATAACTCAAATATGACCTAACCAGGAAAATATGACTTTATATGACTTTATAACTTTCTTAATATACCCCATATGGATGCGGTTTTTGCGTTAAAATTGATTTCACTACTTACTGATGCATAGAAAAAAATATGACTTTAATGACTTTAAATGGCCCTAATGATGACTAATCACGGATTACAATCTATTTGGCCGTTAAGCACTTGTTTAAGCTGCGTATACAACTAGTCGCGCGCGTATCGGTTAATAGTAAATAGTTGGCATTTACGCGATAATCACGGACTCGCTAATTGACAGCACAGACGGCGGGCGTTTAAGCATTTTGTATGGGGTGGCCGTCACCCCATAATTATGTCATGGGGCGGCCGCGCCACCCCGTCACCCCGTAACTCGGCGCCTATGGATATCGGAATCCGAACGAATTTGTAACTATCAAACATCACATTCTGTTACACTGGTATTATAATATATTCGATGAACGATGATAGAGATGCAATTTCCGACTTATTCAGCGTTTATTTTATGCCATTATTTGAAATGATGAACAGATTAAATATGATCTAAATTGTAATTATGACACATCACGTTTCGGTAGTTATATCAAAAATTGCACGGAGCCTTGTACCAAATAAATTCTGCATTCTTATATATATAGGGATAAAACGTATTCATCAACGCGAAAAAATCAAACATGAAATTCAAACTTTAGACGCCGACACAAAAAGATTGATTGGGGGCGGTACGCAAACGGCAGTTCATGAAGGAGTTGAATAGGGAACATGGAAGTTTGTAGTGGTAAAATTCACAAAAGTTGTAAGATAAAACTGCAGCAGAGAGATCTGACGATCATCAACTCCAGTGATGCCACGGATATGAGTAGTTGGATCTCAATTGTGTACTTTGAACAGTTAATCTAGCATGCTACTTATTAGCCTATGACAAAGGTAAATTTCCCAGCGTCATATAGTTTGCTTCAACATCCTCCGCACGTTTTTCGGCATCCATTATTCCTGACAGTGCCGCATTTGGCAAAGAAAACTTTAAGCAAAATGCAGTCAGTTCTCGTGTCTTCGCAAGGTACTGAAATGCAAGATAGTTCCAAATGTCATGAAATCGATTTCAAATTTGTAATCAGGTAAATTAGTTAGCTAGGTTACCAACCCAATAAATGCAGTTCAGATGTACTGTGGGCCTTGTTTTGTGTCATTAATTTTCATATTACATTAGTCTCCAATCGTTTAAAATAGTTAGTCAACTAGCACTAGCAAAATCACCAGAAATATCCGTACATCAACGCTAGACGTTTATATTGACTCCTTCTTGTCATCCAGGCTGCTTATATTCGTATAATCGATGTGTTTGGTTAGTTAACTCAACTTATAGATGGAAAGTACGTTTTACTGTCAGTCGGTAGATTTAAAGTCAGTAGGCTAGTGTACAGATTAGGTGGAACATGGTATAAATTAGAATATAGGTGCCAGAATTCATCCAATAATTGAAATCAAATAAATCAATGCTAACATTCTATTCTCAAGTAATACCTGGGCATGTTGGTTTAATGCATTCAGCAGTCGGAGACCCCGATCCACATCTTTCGGAGGAAACTTCTTCCCCTTTACGTAGGCACCTTCTTTCTTTGATTCCGATTCCGCAAGTCACAGAGCATTTTGAGTAGGGACTCCATTCCGCAGTCGCTAAAACGACAATTACGAATTCATGATGCATCGCGGCAAACGATATGCTTAATTACTCCGGACCGGACCGAAACTATAGTCTTACCGAGGGTAACAGTAGTTTCCAAGACATCGAGCATTTCTTCGGAAGAAAGACTTGCGTCAATCAAATGGATAGTTCCATTTGTTTTTTCTGCCAGTTTGTAGAAGATTGTTCGCTCATCATCTGAAAAATCGAATAATCGCCGTCAAAGAATGAAGGCCGACGGGCGTCGATGGCATGGCAAAAGCAAAGGTTTGAATATGCTGATAAAGAAGGGGAAGTCAATTATCTCCATGCTATACGTCATACATAAAATATAAATCTACTTGATCGCCTGTGGACCACCAAAACCACCAAAACACATCGAAACTCAGTGGTATCATTAAGACAATCCTTATATCCGTCTCCGTGATACTTTGGTGGCGCGATGTAATATATCTCACCGAATAACGCGGCGGTTACGGATCGCTTCTTCCTCTCAAATACATGGTCGTCGCAGTATTCAGGACTCGTTGCTGTACAGATATCAGGGCATGTACCACAGCACCCAGTCAGAATAGGCACGTATACGCATCCTATAAAATAAATATATTCTCCGTTTTAAAAGACCAAAGGTGAGAATAAGAGTTGGCACAGTACAGCGATATCTGTATGATTAACCAATACGGTACAAATTAACATTGATATTATTTACCTTTTTGGTCGAGTAAACTGTATACAGCGAGAGCTTTATCAGCATCTTTCGGTGTCGCATCGGATAATAAGTAAATCTTACAGCCGTCATGTTCATCAGGTACACCGGAGGCAAGTTTCTGGAAAGGTTGACAATCGTGTACTCAATTCTCAGAGGGCCTTAGGTGTAATTGAAGTAAGCTTGCGCCAACCCAAATGCTCCATTTACTGTATTTCGGTGTCTTTTTATGTCATTTGATATATCATATACTGAAAATGCGAAGATAGCTCCTACAGGTGAGTTGAAAGACAGACAAAAATGTTCATATCTCTGAAGAAGGTATAAATCGTACCAGTGTAGCGGACTGCCAATATCTCTGGTACACTTAACATGTGCAATGTTCATATACCTGCACTAGTGCAGCGTGCGTACAGTATACCTGCTTCAACCCTATCGGGTATCTACCCGCTGGAATCTAGATGGAAAATTTGTTGCGCAGTCCAATGGAATGAAGGGTAAACAGGTCAGGACAGGATACTACTGCAACCTCAGTTATTTCCATTTCAAGAGTTACAGGTCACCGAAGAAATGAATGTTCAGAAATATATCTAATTATGTAATTTTAGGGATATAAAAGCCTGCCCTTGGGTTATCTTATATACTCACTTCAATACCAGACATCGCCATCTCTGGACAATCACCTCCACCATTTGCTTTCAAGTTTCTGATGTAGCTAATTGTCTGTGCGGTGTCTTTCGTTGGGCCGGACAGTGCTCCAGTTCCTATGGTATATAAATAATTTTTACGAACTCGTTTCACATTCAGGATTCTACAAATCAATACTATACACCAGCCTACTGTAAGCGCATGCGTTGAATTCGAACAATAACACACATTAGAATCGTTGCGTGCGCATGAGTGAAAATATGCCAAATGAACTATAATAATAGCGATTTCTGTAAGTTTCAGACACATATAAATTTTTCTGTGTCTGTTACAAATTGCAATTTAACGATTAGCAATCAACTAAACATTAGTTGTACGTATAGTAGGCTACATAAGAGGTTCTGATACGATGGAAAAATTGTGATTATATTCTCTGTACCGGGATCGTTATAGGAAACTGCCAGCCAGTACGTGTCATCGGTAGGGTTGCAATTGTCGTTTTTTCCCGCGATGCAGTTTTCAATCCAGCTGCCAACTGCAGCGATCTCGTTACTCATTGACCCGGTGTCATCAACAACGAAGCCGATGTACTCGCTTCCAGAAACTAGAAACAATAAATAGTGGTTAACAATCACTTTCCCAACATAAATCACACAGAAGACAACAATATCGCAATATAATAATATTATATCATCCGACTTATATATACGATATTTATTTGTGTGTTTGCAGGCGTTATCGAAGGAATATCTGAAAACAGCGTTTTTGACAATCTTCTGAGTACCCATAATATTCGATTGGAGAATATTAGCACCATACAAATTGGTACTCACCGAGACATGTAGGGGCCTGTAGCCCGAGGATCATCAAAATTCCAATGTACACTACTTCCATGGCTAATTATATGCTTACGTAACTACGTTCCAACAAGCTATATTCAATATAGGAAAGTATGAACAAATGCGGCTCCATAACAATAAATACACACAATCGCGTTTAACAGTAACAAGTTTATTGAGCATTAAATAATATATCATAATTACTTTATGACCAATGAGACCCGAGGATTTTGAATATTTTTATCTCGAGTTGGCAACTCATGAGCAATTAGCAGGAATACGATTGGTATTTATCAGGTAGAAAATGATAATGCTCTCCTACTATTATGCCATGCGTCAAATGTGGTCTTTCATGCACCCCTACAAGAAACATTCAATGATTGGATAAGTAGAGGGATAAGGATTATTTTTTCTCCATATGTAACCTATTTTTGCTGCATACTGATATTCGGGGATGTTTCGTTGTCATAAATTCTTAAATGACTGAACAGCAATTTTCATCAACCAGTACGTGATAACATGAATTATTATTCGTCAAAGATTTGTTCGAGATAAATTTGGGTTGAATGCTGTGCCAAATTGAATAAGGCACTATGGCAATACAGAAGAAGCCATGATTTATATTCGGAGTTGCTCCTCCTTGCTCACCAGCACGATGAGCAGGTGATTTGAAATTCTGATCCGAGAATTACCGTGATGCCGATCAGAATGATTTTATGTGAGCTCTTCCGAGTCTTTTTATATGTTTCCTCAGTAACATCAAAGACAGTTTTGTTGTTATGTTACAATGGAATCTACCGTGCCCGCCTTCTCGTTATCGCCGAAGGGCATGGCCGGAAATTTTCACTTCGTTCGAATTCATGTTGCAAGCCTTGTCGTTGGAATTTCAGTCGGGTATACCCTACGCCAAAAGTAACATTCTTTATTAACGGTCCTGATGATTCGTATAATAATTGACAAAAATTCTTCTTCATAAATCATCACGTAATATCGCGAGCGGCTGCTATAATTTACTACTATTGAGATGAAATATCCAAAATGACTACACAGTGGTTTCCGCGTGTGCACGGCATGGAATGGTAGAATGTGGATCTTGTATTAATGGTATATTTTTACGCGATAAATCATTTAGAGAAGTCCACGGTATAGAGCAACTACCAATTGACCTTACCCACATTCTGTTCAATGTTTTCCGCAAATAGGCAAAAATTGCCCCTTCGTAAGGTGATTGAAGACACAACCGAATAGTCACAGGGTATTATCGATTAGCGTCGACTTCCTTTGGTAACTCTTCGAGTTCACCGATTTTATAGATAATTTCAACAGATTCTTTCCCCTCAGCAATAATTCGATTCAATTTTATTAGTAAGTCTAGCGATTCGTGGGTGCTAGTCTTCCACTAGTCATTTTGCAGCATTTTTACGGTAGGCGGTGAATATTATCATAGCGCCCATTCGGCTGTAGTGGCGAGATAGCGTAGTGGTATAATCCCCAGCTGCAACGCCAATGGGTTGCGAGTTCGAGTCCGACGGAGGTCGACTCCAGAATTCCTACCTTACTGTTGGAGGTTTATCTAGGTTCCTCGACGCCATCTCGTCCATGCAGGCGGTATCACATAAAAGTATAGAAGTGGACCGTGCTACATATCGGGCAGCTACGAAATAAAAATGAAAACATTGTCCTGGTGTAAATGGCCATAGTAGTCGACAAACACCATGAATACCATAAACAACAACAACAACACATTCGGTTCAAGTGATATACGTGCTATAACTTTCTATTGCAAGTCGTCCGAAGGTTTATGCTACACGTTTTTGCCACAATATTTAAACAAAATTTGAAAAAAAAATTTAAATGGCATTTGTTTAAAACCCCTTGTTTTAAAGGCAACCCTATAGGTACGAAGCAGCAAAGCATGGAGAACGAGATGCAAACTGAAATTATACACGCTGTCTATACGCGTATTTGTGAAGAATGCGTTAAAAGTAACTTTTTACGACTTGGCATAATGATTCGATTACTCGCATTCGAATTGGGTATTAATTGTTTGACATTTCCACATCATCCTTGGGCTACTGTAATGATACTTGAATACCCGGCTCGAAGCCTAATCAAATTCCTAAGGGACTCGAGTTTGCTCATCCATAGAAGACAAGAACGGGTTGTTATGTATTGTGCGGAACTCGTTTCAACCTGATCATTGACACAAAAAAGCGACAAAAAATCATTAGAAAATTGATTGACAGATTATTTTATTATTATTCATGTGTTTAACTTGCAATTCCTAACTATTTTAGTGCATGCATTCAAAACGTCAATTGAAAATTCATCATTGAGTATTTCGTCGATCATCGTAGAGTAGACAAAATTTCAAAACAGCTCAAGGGGTACCCGTACCGAGCGCAAAAAGCTAAGAAAGATATAGCCTATGCATGACTTTGTGGCGGTATGCACAATAACATTGAATGATGGCACTTCGTAGTGGAAGTAATCTGAAATTCCTTATTAAAATGTTCTCTGCTTAACTGCCGCACTCTAGCATCGCAAAATTCCAGTTAAGGGTATAGCGATAGGTTGTCTCGTAGTTGTGTCGCAATTATCATAAACTAAAGTACTCGCGGTAAATTTCTTGACAATCGCATTCTTGATTAGGAATAGCGCTATTCACTGTTACATTACGAATCTTCCGGTACTAATGATACGTTATTGTAGGCCCCGGATCTTGGCTTTTGTGACACCCTCTGTAAATGGTGTGAAATTAAGGATTCGGCGATATCATCCAACATTGATAATTTGATTTGGTTGGAACAGCTAATTGGAAGGAATCCATTGTTAGAAGACTCTTACAACACACTGCAGCGTGATACCGCAATACTGACTGCACGTTCCTGATAATTAAAGCTAATGAGATTTGTGAAGTAATACCTTGGACTTCAACAAAAATTCCTCTCAAATCGTCGGTGATTATAACCTAGCGCGCACTCGATCGAAATAATGTATTAAGTACAAGCAACTGTGCAGCATCGACGAGATATTAGTACGCGGGCTTGATCACGTCCACAAAATGGATTGCAGTGATGTGGCTAATGACGTAATCGCTGGGTGCAATTGCGAGATGGTACTCAATGATTTCGACAGACTCACTCAAATAAACAGCCTAAATCTAAAAAGTGACTCCTTCGCAAATTTCAAGACTTAAATGTGACTTATTCCAGTTCAAAATTGTGTCAACCTTAATTGAGGAGCAGTATAAATCGAGAAGGCCGATTTGAGTATGCTATACTCTAATAAAGTGCCTACATATTGATCAGGAAAAGGCTATACTCGGCGTGGATCCCGTATTCAGCTTCAGTATATGTGGATTTATGCATGGAGAAAATGGAAATCGACCTTATGCTGGCAACCATATGGGTGCACAAGACGAACATTTTCTGGGTAGACATTATCCTGTTACGTCTTACGTCGCTGGCCATTAGTGACTGCCTATTCGCCATCGGTCCAGTCAATCTTAGAATAGTTCGAATTGTTTGTAGTGAGTTATTCGTTTAGATTATTAGTACAGATCTACAAATTGGTCTCACTAACGAATGGAAATTACCAGTGCTTAAAAACAGCTTGTGGTTGGGAAAATTCCAATCGGCAGAGCTGTTATTGCCATGGTACCTTCATGAGCCATGTCCAATGTGAGATTCCGAGGCAATGGTGCTGTTTACTGTAAGAAATAACAATGATCGGTATTTTACATCAGGATGATTCATATTGTCATTTCGCAAGTACTAATCAAACAATGTATTATTCGATGCTGCGGCGCTATCACTAAATAACTGCCCACTTGGCACAATTCACAGAAATCCACGTCATATCTCAAAACAATACATTTTCCCTCTGCATGCCTGATATTCCTTGCTCAAGTTAGCAATTAGCATGTCATGTTGAGTATTACTCAATGACTAACCTATACAAACTATTTTATGCATCCAATTGCACCATTTCCACGAAATCAGACTCTGTTTGTATTTATTCATAAGCTGTATTCGTGATGTTTCGTGACGGTCATTTACACCAGTCCGATAATCGTACTATGATTCCTCAGCAGTAGTGCAGTTGTTCCCAACCGAGGAATTCTCCATGCACTTGGGAGGAATTCTGTAATCTTAAGGGAGAATCTGACTTACGGATTGTAAAGTACAGTACACCTGCTTTCGCCATTTTTCACAAGACAGACTAGTTTGATCCAAATGTTTGTTATTGTTTTCTTTACCTTTTTATTTCGTACAAATTCCCCCTACTTTACCGTTAAGCTATCTAATATAGAAGTGCAGTTCGCGAGACGAAATGTTTGTGCCCGCGACAGCCTCTTGACCAAATTGCTGTGGGGTACAGTCATGTCGAATTCATCACACACGAGGCCGCTACTGAAAGCGTTTAGAATAGGAGTGGGCAAACTGTGGCGCACGAGCCGCGCGGCTCATTGAGCCTTTGATTGCGGCTCTTTAATGTTTGCACAATGCACATGCGTTTGGCCATTTTGCTAGACAGGTTTAATCTGATTATAAATGTATTTCTATCGCGTATTAACAATATGCGTATTGTTTTCGCGTTGTTTCATTCATTATCGTTTACTTACGTAAACTGCAGTCGATAGCCTACATTTCATTGTAACGGAATAGATTGGTATTTTTGAATTTTTGTTTCTCTTTTAAATCTAAGAATTTTGATATTATGCTCGCGCATGAAGCAGGTCTGCCCACCCCCGATTTAGTATATCAGACTTTCTTCTGCAACTAAATTGCAGTCTACCATAAAATAAGATAACTCGGTATTTTACAGATGATTTGAAGTTGAGAAAAGTATTATTGACATTACATACCTTTGAATAATATCTTATGGCTGAAAACTAGCTGAGAATATCAGTATTTGTTCACGAATTGCAACCCAACGGCGCTTCTTCAATGTACGATCCAAAACAAGCCGATGTCAATGGTGCAACCAATACATGATTCCCATGAGCATGATAGACAGGTTGTGCAGAATGAAATCGTTATGCATGTGGCCTTTATGGGACTGCATTTAAGTACAATTTTGAAATCATGGCTATTTTATTGCACTATATTATCTCTACACAGCCGTTTTCAACTGATAACGTCACAAAAGCTATAAACCGGTGACGTGGTCAACATTGCATATCCAGTAGTAAGGAGAATTGCGCCGTGGATCTTTGGCGGGTTTTCGGCAGAGATGAGCATGGATTAGGATCAGGTTTTGAAAAAACAGGATTTGTGAAATTTTGTCGGATTTGGATTGGATTTGGATTAGACATTTTTTTCAGAACGGATTAGGATTTGGATTGGATTGAACTATTTTCTGGGAGATTGAAATGTCGTGTGGCGAATGGCGACAAACTATTCAGATCAGTTATTAATGTACTTATGGTTACTAAGTTATCTTGAATCAAGTGAATCGTTGGTTGTGAAAGAAATTTTTCTTATCCCTCCATTGCATAAATTAATATTTTTTCTGAATTTTCAGTTGGAATCGGATTAGGATTGGACATGGACTAAAATATGAAAAAGTTATGGATTAGGATTTGGATTTGGATTTGAAGGTTCGGATTTGGATTGGATTAGGACATAGAAATTTCAAATCCGCTCATCTCTGGTTTTCGGGGATAGAAGATCACGACGAAGATGACCAAAATTGCTCATAAAAGTGTTTTTATGTACTAAACCTTCATTTGGGTCACAAGCATCGAAGTTTCCTGACAATTTTTCAAATCTGAACATCCCTAATGAACATTTACGAAAGGTCGATTGTGAACAAGTACGACGTATGTGATCACGAACACGAATCTTACATCGCAATGTAATTAGTGTAAACGAGCTCCTTATGTAGTTGATGATCAACTGTTTTAGGGACTTTCTTAAAGTTTACCTGCGCCGAGCGGAAAGTACCCTCCCATCGACAAGGCAGCTATATACTAGTATAGCGAAAGTTATATAGGCTATGTCTTCTATATTTCGACAACGTCGACCACTATACTTGGATGTGTCTTTCATATTTTAGAAGGATGTCCATCTGAATCTAAATTGTAGAAGGGTATATATATGTGCATTTGCGCATGCAGAAAACATATTTGTTCGTAGTTATGATATTCCACTCGAGTGTGAGTTAGGATGCACGCTGATTTATCCACCGCGAGTCCGTGTACAACATCTGCAAAATCAGAGTAAAGTGCTTATGCTGAATTTTGTTTTCTCCAACAAATCGCAGATGATGATAATGATGCTTACGAATGACGACGGAGCCAATATTGAACGAATCAAAATCACTTCTTCGACGAGGTGTATATACATATACACGTGGGCGTATAGCCAGGAAAAAGCATTTTTTGGCGGGAGAGAATGTTTTAAACAATTAATATCGCCACTAGTATCCACTGCGACATAGTGAATATATATGACGTCACAATGTACAAGCTAGGTATTTGGAGAAGACATGGACTTCTCTCAACCAAGACTACGCAGCTGCATATGGCTGCCCATAAAACGCAATTAGGCGACGGCTTTTGTTTGACGAATTGGGAAAATAAATATTAGTGGAATTTTATGCCGACTTGACCATTGTGTTCAGACAACCATGGCCTACTACATGTAGTGGTTCTCAACCTTTTTGTCTTCATTCCCCACTTCAGATTTATTCCGAGCCTGCATTCCCCACCAGGACCGTAACAGCCCCCAGAACCCCTTCAGCCCCGCTGAGCCTGTACGCTTTTCCCCTGCCACTTATCAGCTACATTGGGTCCACTGTTTAGTGCGTCGCCTAACTCAGACTAAAAGCGCGAAGCGCTAAAAATTTATACAATTCGTGTTTGAATCGGCCAATATGATCGGGAATTGCATGTATTTTGCTATCATCTTTTTATCCCCTATCTGCTCACGTAATCAGGTTTACCGGTAGAGCTGAGTGAGGTGTGTTGGAGAGGACTCCTAAATAAGAATTAAACATCTTCGGGCGGACCCGTTGGTATATTGACTTCGTTACATTATGCTATTTCGGGACCTTCTATATCTGCTATGTCAAAAGATATGGAAATCGACAAAACTAAATGGCACACACGATTTCAAATTGGTATAGCTTTAGCCTAGCGGCAACTACTTTTTCCCTGCAGGATGGCATTTGTCCTATGGGGTTCAGATCGCTAGGACAGGAACAGTCGGCACCAGCCATTTAGCCAATTAAACGTATATGTATATTGTATGTATATATCGAAGTTTTAGGTCACCACAAGGGCATTCCTTCTCGGCCAAGGTCTTCTCGCTGATGATCGTTCAGGCACACTTCTCGGAGTTCCATGTTACATGGACTATAACTTCATATGCCTTGGTGCGTCGTGGCGCAGTAATGGCCGACGCCGAAGTCTCTATTTCTCTAAATTCTACGTATTTTCGTGCGGGAAGGGTACCCAATAATTAAATATTCGGCAATATTAAATCGCGCACCCAGCGCGAATTTTTTTTGAAAAAGTGGCATAAATTAAAAAAGAACATTTTAATTTAAGGAAATTCACGAAATAATTCTGGGCCCCTTCGAGCTCTCCCCCCCCCCATTGGGGGTTTGGGGTGCGGCAGTTACGGTCCTGTTCTCCACTACCCAGCTCTTTTGTCATCACAGAGCAGCTATTTGCTGGTTTGACTACACAAGACACACAACCACACCAGTACGCAAGACAATCGCCTATAACTGCAATATAAAACGTATTGTGAACCGATACCAGTAACACTCAAAATTTCCCGAAAGCGTTATTTCACGTCAAAGTAGTCGTGCTGGATGCGTTTGCGACGCCATGATTGGCCATCTAGAGGTAAAAAGGAGGTTTTGTGAACAACACGCAATATAATTTTCGATACATACATTCCAGAGCAGTTAACTTGTAACGGTAATTGCGCATGTGTCTCCGTAAATATGTAGACTGATGTCCTGTATAGAATTTTGAAGAAATGCGTCTATTCCCCACCAGAAACCATTAAATTCCCCACCAGTGGGGAATTCCCCACCGTTTGGGAACCACTGGCCTACTAGCTACCAGCCTACTGCTACCTGTTTTAGTAGGCCATGGGACAACCAGAAATGTACATTCTACGGTACGATAAAGGTTTCCAGCGACCCTTGGGGGACCGAGAAGCTCCGGTTGGAATCACTGACTCGATTTTAATATTGTAGGACCCTTTGCAATCAGAGCCTCACATTACAGATTCGAATAGCAGAGGAAAATGATGCGCCCCATATAGAAATAACAACTCGGAATCATGTACTGTTCACCATACCGACAATCCTGATGGGAGGTCAAGAAATAACAGCATGCAACAAAGTGAGTAAAAACAAAAGGCGCACCCGAAAATGCATCATCATTTATAACTTGCCTAACTTTCGAAAACACCCCCTCTATCAACTCGACCGGTGAATCTGATCACATGGTATAAGAAAGGATAAATAAATGTTTGACAGTAATACGTAAAACTACTAATTGTAATGACGAAATTCATCAGTAAATCAGACAAAATTTTTGCTCATAGCGTGACTATGAACACTACAGTCCTATGACATGACCAGTGACTATATGCACTCGAGATTTCGGTGCGTACGGCAAGCCTATATTAATAAATAGATTAGTCCGGAGTTCACCAGAATAGTGCATAGACATTCTAACATGGGCATTTGGCATCCAGCTAGTTCGTTACAACTATGCGCTGGAATGCGGCCGTAGGCTACATGCAGGGCCATAACTGCCGCACCGCGAGGTCGAAGTGGGCCCAAAATTATTTCGAGAATTAGCACAAATTACAGAGTATTTTTTGAAAATTTGTGCAAATTTTTCAAAAATTTTTCGCGCCCGGCGCGATTTCAAGTCGCCAAGTGTCTTGATTATTGGGTACTCTTCTCCCAAGAAAAAATACACAAGATTTATAGAAGTGGGCATATCGACGTTGGCCATTACCGCGGCACCACGCTCGAAGACATGTAAAGTTTTAGGCCATGCAACATGTGACTCCAAGAAGTGTGCCAAAATGATCGGCAGCGAGAAAACCTTGGCCGAAAGGGACTGCCCTTATGCTGACCGAAAATTCGTTATGTATACAAAATACATATAGGTTAAATTGTCCATAGTCGCCTATATGACTGGCGCCGAATGTTCCTGTCTCGGCAATCTGAACCTCGCAGGACAAATACCATCGCGCAGAGAAAAATTATACGCCACTGAAGAAATACCAATTTGAAATCGTGTGCGTCTTTTAGTTTAGTAACCTACGTTTGGCGATTCGGCTCTGGAGACCCCACCGTTTGCCCGATCGGTGCGATTTCTTCACAGGACTCAAATTTAGATTTATAAGATGTTTTTTTTTTCGTTCGGATTTTAATTTTGTTGTGAGTCCATAATCTGGATATTCGATTCCAAATAAGGATTTCTGAATCATGATTACAATAGTGCCTATTCAGATTCAGACCGACTAGTGGTTGTCAAAATTTTCAACCTCGCGGCACCCTATGTAAATGAAAAATAGTCCGCGGCACCCCGGCACAGTGATTCTCGACCTTTTTTTCGCTAACGGCACCCTGCAAACCGGAAGATTTGACGGCACCGACAGATATACAGAGGTTTGTTTTGAGGTGTTCATGGTGTGTGTCGACTACTACGGCCATGGTTATTTACACAAGGCAATTTTCTTCATTTCGATTCCGTAGCGGCCGACTTGTACCACGGCCCACATTTTTAACTTTTATAAGACACCGCGGATGAGATGGCGAGGAGGAGCTCAAAAAAAAAACGTCCATCACCTAGGTAGGAATTCTAGAGTCGACCTCGGTCTGACTCGAACCCACGACCCATGGGTGTTGCAACTGTGGATTATACCGCTACGACCGTCTAACGTGTAAGTCCGAAATCCCTATACTCTAACATGGGGCCAAGATCGAAAAAAGTTAGAGTCCGAACTTTGGTTTTCGGGCCATAACTTCCCTCCCCGTGGTCCGATCGAGACAAAAGAGGTACCGTCGCGTTCTACAGCGTGCGCCGCTTCGACCGATGGCAGTAATCGGGAATCGAAAAAATATTGAAAAATTATAAAATTTCTGAAAAATCGACTGAAGTCTAACTACCCTATACTTTAACATGGGGACGAAATCGAAAAAAAGTTGAAGTCCGAAAATCTTTCCTCCCTCCAAGCACCCCTAGTCGCGTTCCTCTCCCTATTTCAAGACGCCCTGTGAAAGAATTATCCAGATCGGACAAAGGGTATGGCCTCCAGAGCCGACCGAAGGTCGATTTTTTGGGCCCTTTGATCGGAAATATCTCGGCTCCGGATATCTCGATCCGGATATTTTTTCCTCCGGATTTGTCTCGCGACGGTGCTTCCAACGAGGGGTCGGGCTTGGGGCTGGGCCTCACAGGAGCCGAGGTATAACACGGAACGTCATATCTCGGCTCCTGTGCGTCGGAGAGCTAAGCGGATAGTCGATTCGAGCTCCTGATAACAGAACGAGGATAAAAATCTGAAATATTTCTGCGACGTCCTAGAGCCATGCCGAGGGTACCGGCGTGTTCTACTGCATCCGCTGCGTCGAACGATACCAGAAAAGTGGGAATCGAAAAAAAAAATTTAAAATTATTTTTTTTTCGAAAAAACGACCAAGTCCAATTTCCCTATCCTTTAACATGGGGACGAAATCGAAAAAAAGTTGAAGTCCGAAAAAATTTCAAAAACTTTTCTCGGCCAAACACCCCCCCCCCCCCACGACTAGGCTCACACGAAATCTGGGACCGATCCGAGCAAGTATAGGCGGTTTGCCATAGGGCTGCGTGTTTTGGGGTAGGCGATGCGCGGCAAAGTTGCGGCAGTTATGTCGCCCACGTTAAAGTATAGGCGAGCTCGAAAATTTTCAAAGTCCAAACTCCCCTTTGAAATGCATGGGCCACGTTCAAAGGTCTGCTCCCGCCAGGCGGGTCGAAAGGCCCCCGTGCTACAGCATAGCTATTAGCTTAATTAGCTTTTCATTAGCTTACTTTTTCATTAGCTTATTTAGCTTTTCATTAGCTTCATTAGCTTTTCATTAGCTTACTTTTCATTAGCTTAATTAGCTTTTCATTAGCTTCATTAGCTTTTCATTAGCTTTTCATTAGCTTAATTAGCTTTTCATTAGCTTCTTGTACAAAATAAAGGCACCCTTATAGACAGAAGTAGAACACCATTAGGTTGTGCATTCCAGTTTCGGAATGTCCTAGGTATCCGCATATCACGACTGCTCGGGAATTCGTGAATTATGCTAAACTAGTTAACGATACAGCAGAGTATAAAATTATATTAAATACTGACTACAATACGCTGCGTATATACCGGATGACAGAAAACTGCAAGTCAGTTTCTTACAAACCGCGGACGAGCACAGGCAAAGATTTGAAAACTTTTGAAATTCAAGCCTTTCATAGAATTGGTGTTGTGTTTTTCCAAGTTGTTCCAGCACCTTATGTTTTTGCGTTTCGTTATCAATCTCCTTACTATGTTGTTATAGTTAATTCAATAATTAGATGTTTATAATGTGGCTGTTTTAGTGGTTGGTATATTTACGATTATATTGTTTTGCATGATTAAACATGCAATCTTAAGGTTTGAGGATATCTAAGACATTGTCCAATATGAAAAATGATGTCATGAACTCATAATAATATATAAGCTATAGTGAGGTTTGTAGCACAGCAAACCATAACAACTACATGGACTTCGGTAATTATTACATTTTCTGTGATAGGTAATATCGTGGCATTCTACTTATAGCTGAATTCCCTATTGTAACCGCATTCTTTCCAGATCTAATTGTACGTACACAGATGCAGCAGGTGAGATGAAAGTAGCTAATAGAATATGATTTGAGGCAGGGGCGGGCAACTTATGTGGTCGGCGGGCTTGATATGGGAAAATTAATTACTTGGCCAGACGGATTACAGAATCGATAAATTTATCGCGTATTTATCCACCTATACAAGGAACAAAGAGTATTTAATGTAAACTTCAAGTTCAAAGCAGATAGATCACGACAGTATTTAATAACTATAATAACCAAATGTACTTCAATAACTGTTGAAGTCAATCAGACATATATCGTCGATCAAAGTTGTCAACAAGTTCTTCGAACTCTGGCTGCATGTCGGGTGTAAAGACTGCACGTGAACATCAGTTATATTGAAATGTTCATGCTCGAAAATGTTTGCTTGCAAATGTATGTAGACCCGAACAGAATAAGTAGTTTATTTACCATGACCACGTTTTTCAGGTTGGCAAACTTGGATTCATTTTGCGACACATAAAATTTTTCAGTACTTTCAGATTAGCGTTTCACTTTCGGAGGGTAGAAGCTCCTTGTGGGTCGCTCAAAATCCCGTCGAGGGCTGTTTCCGGCCAGCGGGCCGTATGCTCCCCGCACCTGATTTAAGGTATGAGGCAAGGGAAACGATCGACAGATAATACGACAGATGTCGAAAAACTTGTAATTTTTGGTTATTATTTTTCCGTCTCTGACATAGTCGTCGATCGCATTGCAGATCAATATTACTTAACATTTAGATGTTTCCAAACGAGTATGAATTAGAGCTATGCATGATAACAAGCTGCAAGTGTTTATAACAAGTGCATCGACTCAAAAATACGTCTGTCGATTAAGAGATCTTGCTCCAACATTTTCCTTGTCGTAATTTTTTTATTTACAAGCGGATGCGGGCGAATGATATAACTTGGATGTGACCGTCGATCTTCAAGAGATCCCTTCTGAATTTTTGTCATCTACTAGAAAGAGAGTACCATTTACTATTTACTCGACAGTGGGCAACAACTTGGTTTTCACCTGGATGAAATTACGCAAGTCCGAGGCTGCAGTGCCAAATGTTCATCGTGAGCACGTAGGCCAAAAGACCTATATAATCGGAATTGAGATGGACAAGGCTTCTAGATAGGAAATACATAACTTATGTTTATACAAAATACAAATACAAAATTTCATCCGTGATTTAATGTAAGCAGCATTGCTGTTGAATTCATCAGCCAGCTGCACGAGGCGAGGCAGTAGCTTTGTTTCAAGTACTTTCAAGTTCTGCGGCTTTCCCATCGCGTGTGTGTTGCTTGCGGGATTCATTAAGATTTTCACTTTCCAGACTTCTTGAAGAAAATACCTATTTCCAAAATAATTTAGGTTGTGGCAAACTACGAAGTGGAAACTATAACTTGCAATTTCGATAACACTTACGGGCGGAGATATCGCGGCGGTACACGGGAGTCATTAAAGAAAAAATGCCAAGATAAACGCATGGCAACGCAACCTTGTTTTGCTACAAAAAGTACTGCTGTAATATGGACTGCAACATCCCGAAGTACTGCAGCAATGAACATACAGTTAACCTGGTGCGAAGCATAAACTTGCTTATTTGTTGCGAGTCATTGGCTTATTGTAATGCGGTATCTGGTACACCCCTGTAAACCCCACCACCACCACAGTGATACACACTTTGCAATTATGGTATACTCTGGGGCAGGGGTCACAAACACGTGGCCCGCGAGGTCATGAGATTACGGAAGAACGCTTAGTAAAGCATTTTGAAATGCTGAAATGGATTTCAGTTTAAAAATATTGTTGTTGTTGTTGAAAATAATCTATTCTCTGGGCCCAAGACCACTATTCCTCATCAGCTCATAGGGCGCCGCCAACGGCAATAGCATTCCATGGAGGGGGAATTACCTGATATGAATTGGCATATTGCCTTGACGAACAACATACCAGACTTTGACAACTAGATAATTCTCGCTGTTTAATTTCATTAAATTAGAGCGAAATGCCAGTGATCTAATTCTAATCTAATTTGGTAAATGTTTCCATACTCTAATTTGAGTTCTAATCTAATTCATTGGTTTCCTGATAATGCCTCTTTGTCCGCGGCATTTTGCAGCGTGTTAACAAGAATATCCCGCAGGGAAATCCAATGCCAATCCGGCGTCGCATTGCTTCCTCCAGACAGTCATAGTAGTTGTTGTGACGAATAGTAGCCATGTTGGCATAGTAGCTTGTAGTCTGCGATCAACATTCTAGTTTCGATCACAAATAGAACAACGGCGAAGAAAAAAAATAGTTTACACAGGCTTGTTCACTTTCATGCCGTCAACTACTTAAAAAAAGAGGATGATTGTTTCATATCTAACCAAAGAAAATATATTCGAGGATGAATAGGAAAGATATTTCGCAGCAGACCGTGGACTGTGATGTTTTGAGTTACTGGAAGAGTGAAAATCGTTTTCCTCATCTTAAGACTGGTGCTCGAGAACTCGTAGGCATCACTGCAAAATCAATTCCGCAGGAAAGTTTTCGCGGCCATGCAGGAGAACTGTATACGGGTGGCCAACTCAAAACGGGTCGCGGGCTACTTTCCAAATTTCGTACAGGCCGCGGGCAGCAACAATGCAATATCGAGACAAAATAGGCCACACAGTTGAGTAACCACGTTTTTAACTTTACCTTATTACAACGCCATGCTCACTACTAACATGGGCGATGTGGGCGACATGGACGATGGGCTACCCCAATAAAAGTGTTGCTGTTGTTTGTGGTATTCATGGTGTTTATCCCATCGACCACTACGGTCATTTATACCAGGCCATTTCTCTTCATTTTTTCCGTAGCTTCCGACTTGTAGCACGGCCCACTCCTATAGGCTTTTTTGAGATACCGCTTACAGGGATGAGATGACACAATGACAGTCACAATTTGATTAGTGATCGGGCCTAATTACAAGAGATGAGCGGATTTGAAATTTCTATGTCCTACAGTTACACTAATCCAATCCAAATCCGAAGCTTCAAATCCTAATCCTAATCCAATTCCAGAAATTTATTACATTTCAATCCTAATCCTAATCCGATTCAAACTTGGAATTCCAGTTAGAAAGCCTACATATTATGCCTGTAATTCTGTAAAACGAAATAGTACGATAAATGAGTCCCAAAGTACACAAAGTAACGTTGGTAGGACTTGAAACTTTGTCGCCGTTCGCTACATGACATCAATTTACCCAGAAATCGATAAATCCAATCCAAATCTTAATCCATTCAAAAAAATCTAAATCCTAATCCTAATCCATGCTCATCTCATCTCTGCTAATTACCTGCAACCATTAATGGCCAAGACGGTCGTATATCGTCACAAATCATATGTGTATGAGTTGGGTGTGTGTCTTAACCTCCAGGGAACCCCTGAGACTGGCCCAAGGAATCCATAGTGTTCCATAGAAAACCGGTTAAGAACCGATGGTAATCCGCTACAAACATTCCAATGCTCGCATTGAAAACTGGATCGGACATACAAACCTATCGAGCGCTATGTCAATGAAACAACACAATATACATCCAAAAAAGGTTAAGAGACGAGTTGAGATGAGCCACTATAAGGTCCAATCTAATTGGTCGCTCGGCCGATAAATTTTACTTGGCCTTGTGCCACCTGTATACTTAAATTGGGTACGTTGGTGGCTGCTTTTACTCTTACTCTAACACTTGCATGCTTAATTGCTTACTCACATGCATGCTTACTCCACATGCATGCTTACTCACTCACTATGTAAATTTAGTCCGACAGTCGACCACGAAGGTTCAATCAACATTGAGTCGTGTAGAAACTCGTGGTCTGGTCTAGTTGGTAGTAGGCCTACATCGCATACAGATCATGAAGCGGTGTCTGGAACTCTCGTCAACCGCCTAATCCTATATTTCGATGTACTGACACAACAGTGTGGTTAGTTAGGTGTGGTAGTATCTCGATATTGTAAATCAACTGCAATGCAAATCTTTTTTCTTCTGCGCCATCTTACTTAAGACGTCTCCGTCGACCGAACAAAGTTCGAATTTGTGACAGCAGTGCTCATAGCAGCTATGTATAGCTATTGCATATACGACGGTAGTATCTTGAATAAATCACTCCAGCGACAAGTAGAATCACGTCGTTTATTTCTCTACATCGTAAGTCATAACATTTACCTAAACAAAGTCTATTGCGATAACGTATCTCGCTTCCGCGCGACCATATTCAATACAGCATACACTTCCAATATATCTTTGAGAGTATACAAGTACAGAAGAGGTGTTGCTGACATAAATTCAAGACAGTGCTTCCTGCATTCCCTTGCAAGGTGCGATATTCCGAATAGTAGTAGATTCAAGAGCGGTACGCTTATGCCTGTGCGTCGTAGTTGGCACCTCCCGCTTTCCTCAGTTCTTTCAAAATTTCGTCAAAATCAATCGAGTCTTCCATTACCACGTTGATTGCATGCAGCTTGATAGAGATTAATATATCAATGTAGTCCAAATGTACATTATGTTGGTATGAAAAACTTATTCCAAATATATAATATATTAAAACGGTATCGGCTGCTAACCGCGTTAAGCGATCAACATATCGCACCAGTACGTCGACCTTGCTGCCATGTTCACGCGAACAATCATACAACTGGTCCGCTCAGTTAAATTTCGTTTAATCTGATCCTTGGATCTTACACTTCCATTCCTGATTCTCCGTTAATGTACAGTGTGTAGTTGTACAGTGTACACCGATACACAGTTTCAAACATACACTTAGCAAAATCTCAAACAGACATAGCAATTTTGCTATATTTAAAGTGGTTATTTCAGTAAGAGTATAAATATATTCTGATTTGAGCAACGAACTGGCAACACTTCCGATCAAACAAAGTACGTTGACACTCTACCGCACACTCACCAGTAAGGAAGACATTAGCTGTTTGTCAGTAGAGCATTTTGCTTTGGAGATCGGCGACACCGACGTACCATAGAATGTTACGAACGCGAATTTCATCCGGATACTCATCTCGTCTCCGGTCTGCATTCGGATGTAGTGCCCAGTAAACTCGGTCGTCATCTGAACCGAAACATAGCCCAGCTGTAATGGACACATGTAGGCTAACTCGCGGCACAATAAGATCGGCTGGTACTATTCCGAAAGTGATAGGGAATTAAAGAAGTAAAACACTCGTGGGCACCCTGGTCGTTGGTATAAAGCCTTGTTATCGCACCTGATCCCACATTTAATCAGAGGTGGTACAAGAAATCATCATCTCTACTCACGCAGAAGCATTTATTTTCATGACATGCCAAACTCACCCCAGATTGTGTTTAATACATTTTACTCATGGGCATGTATTACTTACTATCCGATGCAACACCGAAGGATGCTGACAAAGCTCTCGCCGTATATACTTTACTAGATCAAAAAGGTAAATGAAATCAATGATGAGTTTGCACGGTATTGGCACATCAGCGCACATTTGATCATTTATAACGGGGAATACATCTACTTATAGGATGCGTATACGTGCCTATTCTTACTGGGTGCTGTGGAACATGCCCTGATATCTGTGAAGCAACAAGTCCGGACTACTGTGATGACCATGTATAGGAGGAATCGAGGAAGAAGCGATCCTTAACAGCCGCGTCATTCGGTGAGAAATATTATCGTAGAGACGTATAGGGGATGCATGGATCAGTGATATTATCTCGTTTCAATGTGTCTCGCTTGTCCGCAGGTGATCAATTAGAGATTATATCCTAGGGTTACCCAAGACGGTAACAGCACTTCGTCAGCCCCCCCCCCCATAAAAAACGTTGGTCTTGGACCCCCGACATGGTGATAAACCGGACTTCTGGGGGGATTGTCCCTCCAGACCCCCTTAGCCTCCCCGCTTTTTGCCGCTACTTATCATCTTCATCGGGTGTACGTCCGTTGAGTCATCTTGTCACGCTCTAGCGCGCCCCGCGCGAAACATTTCTATAATTCATGATTGAATCGGTCAATATGATCGGGAATTGCATATAAATTGCTCTCAATTTCTATCCTCTCTCTGCTCACATAAACAGATTTACCGGTAGAGCTGAGGGAGGTGTGTTGGAAAAGGTAGGACCCGTAAATAGCATTTGAACATCTTCATAATCGTTGGTATAATGACTTCGTTAGATGATGCTATTTCGTGACCTCCTATCTTCTGTCAAAAGATAATGAAATCGCCCAAACGTACCAAGACCAGTGGTTCCCAACGTGGGCGATATCGACCCCAATGGGCGATTTTGAGAAACAAGGGGTGAAAATACCAAAGGGGCCGATTGGGGAGCTACGGGGGGTGAAAATGTTAGGGCGTCCAGTGAGATATATTTAATTAATACAAACACAAAAATGCATGTGAAGACGGCTTATTCTGCATATGACGAAACAATTGACCAAAAAAGGTCAACTCAACGGAAAGTAGATGCGGAAACCGGTTTTCGGAGCTCCTACTCGAAAAAATGACGTATATTTTTTTAGTCAGTTCACCAGCGATCAGAATTTAGTGAATAAATTTCAAATTGATATGCCCCATTTTTCGGATCCGTAAATATATTGGCGAAAATTTGTGTCGAGCTTGGTAGGGGGGCGATGAGTCGAAAAAGGTTGTGAATCACTGTACTAAACTAAACGCTAAACGCACACGATTTCAAATTTGTATTTCGTTACTTGCAAATGATATTTCCAGCGGGATGGAATTTGTCTTGTGGGGCTCAGATCGGATAAATGGACATGACAGGAACATTCGGCGCCAGCCATTTAGGCGTCTATCGACATTTAAACATATGTGTATTGTATATATATCGAAGTTTTCGGTCAGCACAAGGGCAGTCCTTTTTGGCCAAGGTCTTCTCGCTGCTGATCGTTCTGGCACACTTCTCGGAGTCGCATGTTACATGACATATAACTTTATAATCTTGTTGCGTCGTGGCGCGGTATGGCCGACGCCGAAGTGCCATTTTTATAAAGCATGGGTATTTTTTGGGGGGGGTACCCAATAATGAAGATTTTTGACATCAATAAATCGCGTAGTGCGCGAAATTATTTTTGAAAAAGTTGCATAAATTTCTAAGAAAAATAATCTCTGATTAATGTTAGTTCACAAAATAATTTTGGGCCCCATTCGAGCTCGCCCCACCCCCAATTGGATGTTTGGGGTGCGGCAGTTACGGTCCTGGGGTTACCATACGTCCTCCTTTAGCAGAATTTGTCCTCCTTTTTCATGTTTTTGAAAATGTCCTCCGAGGACGCCTAAATGTCCTCCTTTCTGAGACTTTGTCCTCTTTTTTGAGAATTTTGGTTTAAGAAAGGGTAAAATCCGACTGAGATACAACTAAATCAGAACTGAAGTAACGCTCCGGCGGCTATTTCGGGAGTTTTATTTAGTCAACCGACTGATAAGATTAAGAAGAAAAAAGACTGTATTTTGGGTGCTGAGCGAGATAGTTGACCTTTTTGATTAGTCATTCGCCCATGAAGTGGGAGAAATTTCTCATTTTAGCAAGACTTTCCTCCGCTATTCTAAGTTTGAAAATTTTGACAAAGGGTCCACCTTTCCCGATTCCAAAATATGGTAACCCTATATATCCCGTTGAAGTATATTCTGTTTGACGTCAAAAGTATAGCCTGGAGATAATTTACTTTCCCATTCAATCATCCAGTTCAACCTTGTGACTGCATCAGTTCAGTATAAAACCTTCATTCTGTGATGGCGAATATTCGATTTTTCAGATGATGACCGAACGATCTTCTACAAACTGGCAGAAAAAACGAACGGCAGTATCCATTTGATCGACGCAAGTCTTTCTCCCGACGAAATGCTCGATGTCTTGGAAACTACTGTCACTCTTGGTAAGACTGTAGCTTATTGGTCCCACGTCGACAATGGACGTAATATGTAATATTACTGATAATACTGATTGACATCAAAGATCAAGCTGGTTGTAGTCAAGTATATTGACCTGCTATAACGAATATACAAGTTTAAAGTACATAATATTAATAATATAGTCTCAATATATAAACATCGGTAGTAATTTGGTATATTGTCGGCTACGGCGCTTGTTGAGTTCAATATTGCCATTATAGCGACTGCGGAATGGAGTCCCTACTCAAAATGCTCTGTCACTTGCGGAATTGGAATCAAAGAAAGAAGATGCTTACGCAAGGGCGTGGAAGTTTTCTCCGAAAAATGTGGATCGGGGTCTCCAACCGCTGAATGCATTCAACCAAAATGTCCAGGTATCATAATGTATATTACTCGAAAAGAGATAGATATCAGTACTTTATTTCATTTCTAATTTTGGAGGTCTTCAGGCTTCTATTCTAATTCGATACCATATCCCCCTGGATAATCTGCCGATTGACAGTAAAAAGCACTTTCTCTCTATAAGTTAAGTTCAGCACCAGCAGCCGAAACCACCGCTATACACAAGCAGCGTGGCAATGAGGATACAATGACAACGTCGATGATTGGTGTAGTGATCTTGGTCGTACTGGGACTATGCCAGAAGGCAATACGTTCCGAATACCTTCTTCCTATCACATATGATTTGAGTATTTCACTGGGTATTTTTGTATGATAGCTTTTATAATTGGCTTTTATAATTATAGTTTTATAGAATGTAAGTCTCTCATGCATATGTTTATTCCTGCTTCAGCAATAATTCCAACTCTGATTGTGATTACCATATCATAGTGTGCCTCGTCAATTCCTTTCCAAGTGTTGGAAATTTATCTAGGCTCCTATACTCGGCATATGATACGCTTAATCGGTGTGTTAAAAAAGCCTAGAATTGGGCTGAGCTACAAGTCGGCAATGCGGAATCATAATGAAAGAGTATCTACCTGGTGTAACCATTGTATCGGAAAACGCCAAGTACATTTCAATAATAATAATACGGACTTTAGTATATTTTATTCATCCAGTTCATAATATTTAGAACAATTTTATGAATTGATAAAAAAATTTTACACAGTGATTAATGATGCAAAGACAGGCCTATAGCTAAATCGTACATATGAACTGAATGCATACTGCTGGTGACGTCGCAGTAATATAGTTGAATCTCCATACAAATTTGAAATCGATCACATGATACTTGGAACCATCCTGCATTTCAGCACCTTGCGAAGACACGAGAACTGACTGCATTTTGCTCAAAGTATTCTTTGCCAAATGCGACACGGTCAGAAATAATGGATGCCAAAAAACTTGCGAAGGATGTTGAAGCAAACTATATTGATGACGCTGGAAAATTTACTCCCCACCTATTCACTGTTATTTTTCGAAGTATGTAATTTAGACTCGACTACTCCTGTACGTTGCACCAGACTGGATGATCACCAGATCACTTCGCTGCGGTTTTATCTTATAAATTATCTGAATTTTAGCATATTACCTAAGTTCCATTTTCTTGCAATTCCTTCATTAAGTGCATTTCGCGTAAACTGCAAAAAGTCCATTTTTTGTGTCATGTACAATTTGAAATTCATGTTTGGTTTGTTTGCGAGGATGAATAAACTCTCCACATACCCGTCTACGATATAGTCCTGCAGAATCTCTTTGCTACAGTCTTCGTGCAATGATTTGACATAACTATGAAAGGGTGATGTCTCATATACCTACAATTTGAATATCTTCACACGTTTCATCAGTTTCTAATAACGTATAAAATGTGCGCCGAATAAGTCGAAAGTACAGCGCATTCATTATAATAAATACAGCGCATTTATTATTATAATTGCAGCGTAATAATTACGATTATAAATTATTATATTGATAATGCAGCTATAATATGTCAACCGATCTGGAGAAAAGCTGCCATCTCAAATCTCGTTCTACGCCCATCTCCAAATCGAATTTTTCCATGTTCTGTCGCTGCCAGTGACTTCACCACTATGACCGGCACAAAACTGGCAAAAACACAAGTCCATAGCAGGGATGGTCTGAACCTCTGAAAGGTTCAGGTTCGTGTGAACGCGAACGTGAACCTCATGACGTCACGTGACGTCATATTGGTAATTCCAACCCAACATTTCAGTGAAGTAATATATTAATGTACACGATATCTAGCGACGTCTCGGGGCACGTAATGCCACAAATGCTGAAGTATAGGCTGCATCAGGGGTGGGCAAACTTTTGAGCTCTCGGGCCGCATTCAACATCTGAATCCATTCGCGAGCCGCACTATATAAAATTGGGATTATAAACCAAAACGCAATATTGATATTTGATTATATAGTGAGGACATGGAGATACTATATATGCTTATTTAAAACAAGCCAAACATTGCTTTGATGATATCGTACATGCGCCAGAAAATATAGTGGCGAGATTTCATAAGCTGGCGGACTTCAATAACCAATTTGTCAAAACCATAGAGATGAAAGTTGGCGGCCCGATTCTTAGGACAGGATTGAAATTTAAATCTGTGAGCAGCGATCTGTCCAGATTTACTAATCCCACTTTTGATTCAGTTCCAGGACGCACAATGCTAATAGCATCATAACCATGTTAGCTTCAAACACGCTTCTGCTATGTGTAGATAAAATATAAATACCCGAATTCTACATATACAGACAACATATCTACCTAAGACACGCCCGAATCGTGTTTTATAAGCACATCACTAAAATAATTAAAAATGGAGTGGCCAATCTGAAATCCCACTCGTGTTCCAAATTATGTCAATCTCTTAGCAGCTATCCCGCTGTGATATTAAGTATTTACCTTAGATCAGTGGTTCTCAAAACTTTTTTAAAGACACGCTCCCCCCCCCCTTATGATGGTGGAAGATTTCGCGCCCCCTTATCGTCGTATCGCAAAACGCAACCAGGATGCTAGCAAACCTAACGGGTAGTTTGATGGCATGGAAGGTTACGACTGTGGATGAGAGATTTTTAAATATGTAATTCAGATAGAGCAATAACTATGAAATTGATGTAAAAATTTTCAGTTGAGCTCAGCTTCGCGCCCGCCTTCAGATGCTTTCACGCCCCCAGAGGGTGGGGGCGCCCACCAGTTGGAGCTGTCTCAGAATTATCATGGTGAAATATACTAAGAAAAAACTAATCAAGTCCCTACATTAATTCGATTTGTAGTACGCATTTTACCAATATTTTTGAAGTTTCGTTAGACTCTCGCAGGCCGCACAGAACGGTGTTACGAGCCGCAGGCGGCCCGCATGCCGTACTTTGCCCACCCCTGGGCTACATACTAACATTTTAAACGTCGCCAAATGTATCAACTGGGGCAATCAAATGATTTAATAATCCCATAAAACCAATCTTTCGTCGCTTTGCCAACGATTTGACGAGGAAATATGAACTTACGCTTTAGCGGTCTAGGCGAGACCGGACAATGTATTCGGCATCCAAGTTTTGCTATACGTTGATATTGAGCAGAGTGCAAAAAGGGTTTCTATATTTGCTACCGATATTACCCCATTAACAAGTTATACAGCAGTAGCCAGCACTCCAATCGCAAGGATTTCGTTTTTATGATACAATAAGCATATGAAATCGAGGTGGACCCAGTACGCTTACTAGCTTTTCTACATAAGACGACATCAAATTCATTTACTGGTTGAATAAGCATCATTCGCTGACAATATCTATGCAGGTAGCATATTTCGATCTTGAAGGTGTGTGATTCGGGGTCAAGTTTACAGCAGAGAGACTAAATATTCACGAACTGGATATTATTGTAACAAAGCGATCAACATTGTTGAGATTGTCAAGGTGCACGCTCGTTTAGTGTTGATATTTTATGATGCCAGCGCCATGCGTAGAGTGACTCGCAGTTAAAATACAGGAAATTCCAGCCAAAGATGTTATGACGTGAAAATTGTAATATATGATGCTTCAGTGCAGAACCTATCAACGTTCGTTCGTGAACGTGAACCTCTTTAAAACTTTCCGAGGTTCACACACAGAACGCGAACGTGAAGCTTGCGTTCACACCATCCCTAGTCCATAGTACATTGACGTGCCTGAACAATCGTATCCGATTTGCGCGTGGGCGACTGGCGAACGACATCGGTGGTAAACTGTACAGTGTACATCAATAACCACACACGTGCCAAGCGCACATGTAGGAGCTTGCGCAGGTTGAATAGTGACACGCCAGGGCAGGCAATAATACCTTGGGAACTCAGTCCAACGACTTTATCTCGAACAACGAGTTTACACTGCACTACGATAGTTCACATTTTATTCATTTCACATTTTATTCATTTCATGTTAAGGGGAAAGAAAGCCTACATGGAAATCTGGTGGATGTAGGCATATCGCAATGGCACGGTTTGCTCATCTGACATCACGAGTAATGTCAAATACCAGCTGATCAACGGAGTGACGAATTCATAGCGATCTTCCGTCTTCTGTGCAGATCTAAAACGATAGTATAGGATCGGGGCACACCGCTAAACGAAATGCATGCGGTTTCGCCTATAGTTAACGACATGGGGCTTTGCCTATAGTTGAACAACATAATGCTAACCAATACCAGGACAGTCGTGGCTTTATATTAATAACAATCTATATTGACTGCGACTGCTCGCTGCCCGAGAGTCGAATGGCTGTTCACGGCCCACAACTTACAATACAGGCCGTTTGTATGTCGAGACAAGCATATACGCGGCAAAAAGTCTCATCAGATGGAGATACGCGCAATGCGCAAATTGGTTACACGTCACGAACCGACAATGGACTCTACACCGCTTCCGGGCTCAGAGAACTGAAAAAACGAGGAATCTGATTTCATCTGCAGCAAACGATAGCGCCGATAAATGAACTCGCTGAAGACTAAGAATTGACAAAGCGGCTGGCTGGCAAACCGAATGTTCCGTTGATCAGATCAGAAAAAGAGCAACTTGCCATTACCGAACTTCATCAGGAGCTATATCGGTAGCGACAGGGCAAACCTCTCCTTTTCTGTGGCAGAGCCGGCTATGCCAATAACCCGAAGGAGCAGTTGCATTCTATTTCGATCTGCACTGTAATCATAGTTAGTGTCGACGAGAAGAGATATATACAGAAATACAAGGATACGAAAATCCTTTGTTGGAAACTTGTGGAACAGGTGATCGGGCGATGTGGTAAACGTAGTGACAGAAAAGACACAGACAGACAACACAGACAATGAATTTTACAAAACGGAACGAGGGACAGGCACAAGCACGAAGACACTTACACCGACGATAAAACGTACAAGAAAAAGCAGAACGAGGGACAGGCACAAACACGAAGACACCTACACATACACCAACCAAAAAAGAGTGAAAGATATTTACAAGACGTCGACAAGAACTATGATGACCGGCATCATTCAACCAAGAGCTCAGCGACGAGAAACAACCCGTATCGCCGCTGGTAATCCTACCAAAACGTTTAAAGTTTATTTCCGTCCGAAGTTGATTCAGGTTCTACGATTTTTTCATTATTAAATAACTTATTACTTAATGAAATGGAATTTAGCGTTCGACTTGCCGGTTTTCGCCTGAAGGGCCGGCGCTATGCTATACAAGAACACAGATCAGTAAACGTGATCATTACATCACTGCGTAATTCCCTCTGCTATTAGCAGAGATAGTCTATGAACTAACACAAGGCCCAGGTTCACCGCAAATCGTTCATGATGATATTCAAGTAAAAAAATGAAAATAAGGAAATTATGTAAAGCCGAAAGCTTAGCCGAAAACATGCTCCAGAACCCAAGACGATGACCAACGAACCATTTACCGCACTTCGTCAGGGGTTATTGCGGTAAACGGCAGGGTACCGCCTCCCCTTTTCTGTCGCTTAGCCGGCGAAGCCAATAGCCCAAAGGCGTCGTTGCGATATGCATATAAATTACACATATCGACGTCTTATTGCCAAGGGTTCCAGAAAAAAACACTTGAGCCAGACGCAAAGAAAGGCACGTCGTCCGTTTTTTTTTCGGAATGTTTACTGCAACGATTTCTTTACCACCGACCACACCGACTACGGATCAGCGAGACAACACCGATGCATAACACGATTATCACCTTCCCCTACCGACTTATTACCACGTCCTCCACCGCACGAGGTACTCAGAATCCCGTCTCCGACGTTCCACAGCCCACTCAATCCTCAACCGAATGCGAACAGACTAGATTCACACGTTAGTAATATGAATTATCAAGCAACGACGCAGACTGCATTTCTTATAAAGCAGTCAAGAGACTCTGATTGCTGCGCTAATTGGTCAATGCCAATAATTACTCTGTAATCTCGAAATTCAATCAAACGAGTCGGCATAGCGGTGTCTAGCGAAAGCCTGGAACATAGATAAGCAGTGGTAGTGTGGGAAGCTCAGGAGTTCTGTCCTCAGTATGAATATCGCCATGGTGTAAAATGACCATTGCTGTCGAATCACCACGACTGCAAAGCAACAATACACATACGAAACCTATGCGACCAGGTTATGTGCGTGTGCGAGTGTGCGACAGCCCATGACATCTTTCAACGCCGGACTTATACCGTGACCAGAATCACGACAAGCATACTATTGGGTTGAACAATCCACCAACTAGCGGTACATCCATGATAGTCCAGTTTTTAACCGCGACCTTAGGTGTTTAGGCCTTCCACGAACTCCACTTAATAACCCCTGCTTTAGTGTGACAAGTTGGTGATGGGCTCTTGTATATCTTTTCGCGTTGGTGTACCCAGTATCGGTGCATCCTAGGGTCACTGTATACACCGACTGAATACCACAGCAGGTCTTGAATATCTGCGTATGTGGCTTGTACGTATTATATAGCCTACTTCTTTCTCGTGTGATATTGCGCTGTTTTGAAATCAAACATAAAACAATTAAATGAATGGATGTAAATCAACAAAACCAGGTCTGAGAGTGCTGATGTGGGTAAATATTGAACAACCGAGTAAATTTCGCATGTGTTCGATCATCAGCTGCGTTGTGACGATGCGCAATAGCAGGGACGGCCAGCAGTGGCCTGATGCCTTCTAAATACTAGTTGATTGTAACTGAATAAACTCCTATTGGAACCGAATTAACGACACCGAAACATGGCTATCTGCTCGTCAGTCCGATTTAGCTGGGGATGGGGCGAACATTGGTTTCACGTTCGTGTACGACACGCGACCTTGATGACTCAGAGGTATACGCGTTCACAAATGACCCTTATTACTGGGTGCTAACCTGCGAACTATTTTTTGAAATAGGAGAATTTTCCAGTAAAAGCAGCATCTAATCTAGGGTTACCATATTACAGAAACCCAAATTCCGGACACTCTTTAGCGCCCACTAGTGGATTTCAAAATGAGTTATGACGTCACACTAGCAAAGCTTTGCTCAGAGACCAAAGGTGCTGGTCACGATCCGGTTCAGGAGGAGTATGTGGCTGTGTGATGTGTAACCGGGACCGAAAGCACATATTTACAGCCTCCTACCGCCCAAATATACAATGATTTTTATCCCACACTATAGGGTAATCGATGCAACTTCTTGGTGCTTGTTATATGGATCCGGTTTATATATGCATCTGGTCGTAAACTTATTTGAATGAATTCGGTCAATAATATTGGTCGTTCCATATATTACTATGTAGCTACTGCTCTCCGCCCACATGATCAGAGCTAGCGTTAGAGCTGGTGGAGGATGATGAGTTCGAAAATACAGGGAGCGTAATTGCACTTCGTTATGTCATGTTCATGTCCTACCGACAAGATTGTTTATCATCCTTATGCCGGTGCGCACCACGGAGCTTTATAAACACCCAACATCCAGTGGTTTCAAACCTTTTATGGTCGCGACTTCGTCTCCAATTCGAAAATGTTCCGTGGCCCAGATCAAACTTTGACGAGCTGATTACTAAAAGAAGTCAGCACCTTTGCCCAGACTTATTCACGGGCTATTTTGGAAGCTGATTACATTAAACATATTCGCAAACCCCAGAATAAAGGCCTACGACACCCCGTTTGGAACCACTATCTTTGAATAAAGCATTTAAACGGTTTTAACGATCTCTAGGAATATACCGTTCTTCTATAATTGCGATTGAGATTAGGCTTATTCCAGTAAATGAAGGTTGTTTTTATTAATATTTTATTGCACATTTTGCGATGGTGGCAGTCTCCATATTAAAATCAATAAATGTGATAGTAAATCGCGCGCAGCGCGAAGAAAAATATCATGCATCAGCAAAAATATTCCCAAAAAATATTGTTTTTATGCTGATTTACGAAAAAATTATGAGGCTACGTCAAGTCTTCAAAATTCCGGACATTTGGCATATTTTAGAAATTCCTCCCGGACGCCAGTTTGAACAGTGAAATTCCGGACATGTCCGGGAAATTCCGGACGTATGGCAACCCTAATCTAATCCATATGTCTCAAATTTCAACATGCTATTATTCGTTGCATCTAGATGACAGCAAGAAGGGACATTCAACACAAAAGTAAGATTAACCCGTCTTAGTTGAAGAATTATACTGATCTTTGATGATTTTGCTTGGCATTTCACGCTATATTTCGATTGAGAATAATAGAATGATTGTTGTTACGTCATTGCTACATGCTTGCCAATGTTGGCATAGTAGGGCTATATTTATATTTCAATTAATACAGTGACAGGGTCTTCCATGTATGCTGAACCCGGCAATTCGTGGTGCAAAATAGATGGCGGGATTATAAGATTTTCTAAACAGCTCTAATATACTGAGTACGAATGCGGGGCCTTTACTGGCACAACGTGACCGTGGAACTTACATTAAAATGAGAGACATCTTTCGAATTGCACTAAGAGAACTTTGGTCAATGAGTATTGTTCCGACAAGATCAGTAGTTTCCAACGTGGGCGATATCGCCCCCCAGGGGGCGATTTGGCGGTCTAGGGGTGCGAAAATAACGAAGGGGGGCGATGGCGTGTTAAAACGGTTATTGGAGTCAAGTCGGAGAAATGACCTTTTTTTAGTGAACTCGCCTAAATTTAGCTGTAAAAGTGTAATTTCGAGGTCGAGCCGAGAAATTGACCTATTTTTTAGACAACTCGCCGGTGATTGCAGTTTGTATGCCTATTTTTCGGTTCCCTATAATTGGGATGCGATGATCGGTGTGGAGCTTGAAAAGGGGGCGATGAGTCGAAAAAGGTTGGGAACCACTGGACAAGATCTTATATAGACAGGGACGTGAACAGGTACGCAAAAGCACTTTCCAATAACTCCTCATTCATGTACATTTTCATCGCATTTCGAACTTTACTGATGTTGCGATTTTCGTCCCGTGCAGTGTATCTATGGCTGCATTTAAAACAGCGCTGTACCTATAGGGTTGCATTTATAACAGGAATCAATTTAAAACAAACATGTTTAAACATGACCCTTGTTTAAAACATGCTTTTTTATTATTATAATTTATTTATTTTGTATTGGTTGTGACGTCACGAATCTTCAATTTTGACGTCACAGTAGAATGAAATTGACACATGAAAATATAGGCTCCTTTGTCAAAAAAGGCATCCGTCCCCTGTCTTAAACGGACTAAAAATATCTTTGACCAGATCTATACATTATAGGGTTCCAACTATTCCATATCGTGTATAAGTCGACTATTTATATCGAGTGCAAATCGTTCGTAAGCTCATACTACATGTTTTTTCGAAAGTATTTACACAAGTATGACGTAATTATACAACTTTTGAAGAAAAACACAAGTTTGTTCTTTTTAAAATGGTATTTTTTTAAAGGCCATTTCTTTTAAATCCAACCCTAACATCCTGCACACCTATATACATTGTTCAATGTCCATGTATATAGTAAATACGTTATTAAAAATCGGAGCGCATAAATTGGGCCATAAGCGATATATATGTATTGGTATGCAATTTTATGAATGTATAAAATCATGTTTGGATAGCAAATTCCGAACGAACTCATCATTATGAAACAAGCAAATCTAATAGGTATATATCGAATCATTGCATGGAGTCTCTAAGCAGCGCTATTTTGTGAACAAAGGTTACTATCCAAGCGTCATCGACATAAGTTTTCTTCAGCATCCCCTGCACGTCTTCCTGCATCCATCATTCTTGAATGTGTCGCATTTCGCAAATAATACTTTTAGCAAATGACTGTCCGTTCTCGTGTCTTCGCAAGGTACTGAAATACAAGGTAGTTCATGAAATCGATTTAACATTTGCATGCAGGATTATCTCTTGTATAGTTAGCTATGCTACCAACGGATACGTACATTCAATTTAGATTATATAGGCCTTGTGTTTTCGGCATTAATTACCGCGAGGAATTGTAGCCAAATGATCAAGTCGTTTTAATTGTTTTGACGTGGGTGAATAAAGGTATTTGAGTCCGCATTTTGAATATTTCAAGTATTGCATATAGAAATATTTTCGGCGTGATCCTATATGGAAAGTACTTAGATGGCACGCTGTACACCAGGGGTCGGGAACCTAAGGTTCGCGAGCCATAGATGGCTCTTTTTGATATAAGATATTACTCATTTCCAAATATTTATTTTTGTACTGAATTGATCAATATTGCAGCAGCTTGCTTATAAATTTTCATCACGACCAGAATAATTATACTCGTGGCCGTATAAATATGTCTTCGAGGGGTAAACACAATGCCGTCTTCAGGGTTTGGGGCTCGAACCCCCCCTTTTCAAAATTCTAAAATTTAAGTTACTCTCACGTTACTATCACTCGCGAATTCGATTCGGCTTGAAATCTTGGATTGCACGATACGCTGATTGATCAAAGAGAATAACTGGCATGGCGACGACCATATGACATCGCAGTTTTAAAATACACACTGTCTTGCTTATCTACGGATGATCTACTTTGAGAGTTTAGAAGTCGATCAGTATTTAGATTTTCGGAATCAGTGCGACAGTTACATGATTAATTAATTAATATCAGTTAAAATACAGGTTAAGCTATATACGATAAAATGCGCAGTTGATGGAGAGGCTTGTCCCGTCTGTGCCTTACCTCGCGTTTCGCGCTTTTCTTTTAACAATAAAAATGCAAATTGTGTGAATTTGGGTGAAAATGTTCAAAATCTAGTCATTCATGAACATCGATAGAAAATACCAATATTAATTGCAGGTTTCACAATTTTCGTTCACTCATCCTGACTACCTCACTAGCCTCCCCTGACCCCACATCATGGATGTATCACCCCATAGAGTCGGTATATATTGCTGTAGTGACCATGTATGGCTCCACCTACGAATGTGATCAGGGATTATCGCATTTAAAAGGAGCATCGCGACGAACCTACGTTCTCTTAACTAAAGTTTACAATTAAAAATATCTAACTTGCAAACGATTCATGTAATTCAAGCTTTGTGTGCTCAATTAATGCAACCACGAGTTGGCAAATAACCACGAGTTGGCTCAATTACGGCGACCACGAGTACGAGTTTTTAGTGAGAAAATGTGGCGCACACGACGAAACTCATGTAGTGAGTTTGGTTGTTTGATATTCGTGGTGTTTCGACAATATTGGTCATTTTACACCACGCCCATTCCGTCTTTACCTACTTGTACCACGGCCCACTTCTAAGCTTTTACACAACACCGCTTCCGCGGATCACGTAGCGAGGAGGAGCCTAGATAAACCTCTAACACTCAGGCAGAAATTCTGGAGTCATGTTGTGAGTTCGAATTAGTGCTACCATGACGTCACGAATTCGCAGTATGACGTCGCGAATTCAATTGTGATGTGACAGTTGATTGACATGTTTGGCTCTTTGGGAGGTAAAATGGAAAAAAATGGCCAATATGGATTTTTAGACGAAAAAAGTTCCCGACCCCTACTGCATACACCATCGCAGTCGTTGAATCCCTGTAGGCCAGAGGTCTCAAACTCAAATATGCTCGCTGGCCAATTTCCTGTTTTTGATGGCTTCGCGGGTCGTTGCGCCAATAGCAGGGGTATTCAAAGTATTACCAAGTAGACCTTATTGAACGGGACCTTCCAGACTGCCATACCATAAACATCGTGCGAATGTGATTTACTATTGTGAATTCACGCCTGGTACGAAAAAAATCACATTTTTAAATATTTAAATTTATTTTCTGAGGTATACTTAGCATAGTTTGTCAAAAGAATTAGTTATAGACACCTTGCTAGTGTGCAAATGCATCATGACGTGCATGCATCGAAGTTAGATTTACCTTCGAATAACGGAACTGATCAATAACAACTCGAATATAATGAATGATTAATGTACCATAGTAATAAAACAGTCCAATCGCCGAGTGATACATTATTGTTACGGCGGTGAAGCATACCACCACCCCACTCGCAACCTTTAATTGGCGATAATAACATGGATAAACAGACCCAAAATGGCCAGTTAGGGCTGTCTGAAATATGAAGCCAAATAAAGTGAACTTATTTGTATTTCGCAGTATACTGGGGCTCACCTACCTATATACTTACATATAGTAGCCTAGTATTCTTCAGTCTTTACAGTATTATCCCCGTTAGTTAGCTCATTAGTACATCTGTATAATTGCACCTTCTATTTTTCGTTTCCCTTGTATTGCGTAAGAAAGTATCGACCGAGCCAAGCATATATTGGACACATGCCTCACGTATGTAACATGTGTACTGTGTGATATATAGTTACATACATGAGATACGCAATCTGTTGCACTTACACGCTGTACGTTTGCCTTCTTCAGAGATATGAAGATTTTTTTCCGTCTTGCATCGTACTTGTAGTATAGCTATCTTCGTATTTTCAATTTCGGAAATATCTAATGACATAAAAATCGTCTAATTGGATAGGCGCTAGCCTGTAATCCATATGCCTCAAAACCATAACGCTCTGACTGAATTGATTACACTATTGCCAACTTTTGCAGAAACTTGCCTCTGGTGTACCTGGTGAACTGTAAGATTTACTAACCATCCGATGCAACACCGAAAGATGCTGACAAAGCTCTTGCCGTATATACTTTACTAGACCAAAAAGGTAAATGAAATCAATGATGAGTTTGCACGGTATTGGCACACCAGCGCAACTTTGATCATTAATAACTGGGAATCTATCCATTTATAGCAGTGGTTCCCAACCTTTTTGTCTTCATTCCCCAGTTCATATTTATTACGAGCTTTCATTCCCCACCAGGACCGTAACAGCACTTCACCAGCCCCGCCAAAAACGTTGATCTTAGGCCCCCACAGGGTGATAAACCTAACTTCTGGGGAACCCCAGAACCCCCTCAGCCCCGCTGAGCCTGTACGTTTTTTCCTGCTACTTATCAGCTACATTGGGTACACTGTTTAGTGCGTCGTCTTATTTGGACTAAACGGGCGAAGCGCGAAAAATTTATATAGTCCGTTTTTGAATCGGTAGATATGATCGGGAATTGCATATATTTTGTTATCAATTTTTTATCCCCGGTTTGCTCACCTAATCAGATTTACCAGTAGAGCTGAGTGAGGTGTGTTCGAAAAGGTAGGACCCCTAAATAAGAATTAAACATTTTCAGGCGGACCCGTTGGTATATCGACTTCATTACATTATGCTATTTCGTGACCTCCTATATCTGCTATGTCAAAAGATACCGAAATCGCCCAAACTAAAAGGCACACACGATTTCCAATTGGTATGGCTTTACTGGTAAATAATTTTTCCCTACGGGATGGCATTTGCCCGGTGGGGTTCAGATCGCCGGGACAGGAACATTCGGCGCCAGCCATTTGAACGCCTATGTACAATTAAGCATATATGTATATTGTATATATATCGAAGTTTCTGGACACCACAAGGCCATTCCTTCTCGGCCAAGGTCTTCTCGCTGCTGATCGTTCTAGCACACTTCTCTGAGTTGCATGTTACATGGAATTGGTGCGTCGTGGTGCAGTAATGGCCGACGCCGAAGGGAAGGGTACCGAATAATCAGATATTCGGCAATAGTAAATAGCGCCCCCAGCGCGAAAATTTTTTGATAAAGTGGCAAAAATTTCCAAAAAAAAATACTTAAATTTATGTTAATTCACGAAATAATTTTTGGCCTCTTCGAGCTCGCCCCCCCTCCAAGTGGGGGGTTTGGGTGCGGCAGTTACGGTCCTGTTCTCCACTACTCAGCACATTTGTCATCATAGAGCAGCTATCTGCTGGTTTGACTACACAAGACACACAACCACACCAGTACGCAAGAAAATCGCCTTCAACTGCAACATAAAACGTACTATGAACCGATACCAGTAACGCTCAAAATTTCACGAAAGCGGTATTTCACGTCAAACTAGTCGTGCTGGATGCTTTTGTTACGCCATGATTGGCCATCCAGAGTTAAAAATGAGGTTTTGTGAACAACACGCAATATAATTTTCGATACATACAGAGCAGTTAACTGGTAACGGCAATTGCACATGTGTCTCTGTGAATATGTATACTGTCCTGTATATAATTTTGAACAAATGCGTCTATTCCCCACCAGAAATCATTGAATTCCCCACCAGTGGGGAATTTCCCACCGTTTGGGAGCCACTGAATTATAGGATGCGTATACGTGCCTATTCTTACTGGATGCTGTGAAACATGCCCTGATATATGTGAAGCAACAAGTCCGGAATACTGTGATGTTGATGACCATGTATTTGAGGACTCGAAGATGAAGCGATCCTTGACAGCAGCGTCATTCGGTGAGAAATATTATCGCGGATACGCATAGATGCTGCTAGGGTTATGACTAGAAAAAGAATTGCCTGTAGCAGGAATTAATGAACATTTTGGTATAAATTAATAAAATTATAATCATTTTGTTCAAATCGCAAAACTGTCTTGCACAAATTAACTTCAATTTTCGACACTGGTCCAAATATAGAAAAAATTTACAATTCAAAGGTATTCTTTGCCACAAATTTAGACTTCATATATATGTTTTTTTGCACTTCTGGTACAGTTCATCCATCAATTTGACTCCTTTTCGGTTATTATGTTAGTGTCAGGGACATCTACAACAAACATATTCGACTTGCAATGGGATTTTTAGGCACTTTATCGCTGCAGGACATTCGAGCGCACAGATAGCAGCAAATAAAATTTGGCATACTCTAGAGTCCGACCGATATTGAATTTCTTGGTCGATACCGATATTTCACACCTTGACCGAGAACCCCAATACATTCAGCTGATATTCAAAAGAAGTTGGATATACATATACACATTTTGTTTTGAGAATTTTGGTTTAAAATTCGACTGAGATACAAAAAATCAGAATTTCAGTAACGCTCCGGCGGCTATTTCGGTAATTTTTTTAGTCAACAAACTGACAATGTGAAAGAAAAACTGTATTTTAAGTGCTGAGCAAGATAGTTGACCTTTTTGTTTAGTCAACCACCGATCACGAAGTGGAAGAAATTTTCCATTTTTTAAAGATTTTCCTCCTGTATTCTTAATTTTAAAATTTTAAAAGTGTTCTCCTTTCCCTATTCCAAAATATGGTAACCCTATTATGTCCCGTTGAAGTATATTCTGTTTGACGTCAAAAGTGTAGCATGGAAATGGTTGACTTTTCCATTCAATCAGCACGTTCAACCTTGTGACTGCGCCAGTTCAGTATGAAACCTTCGTTCTGTGATGGCGAATATTCGATTTTTTAGATGATGACCGAACAGGCGAACAATCTTCTACAAACTGGCAGAAAAAAAACGGCAGTATCCATTTGATCGACGCAAGTCTTTCTCCCGACGAAATGCTCGATGTCTTGGAAACTACTGCTACTCTTGGTAAGATTGTAGCTTATTGGTCCCACGTCGACAATGGACGTAATACGTAATATAAATGATCGTACTGATTGACATCAAAGATCAAACTGGTTGTAGGCAAGTATATTGGCCTGATATAACGAATACAATGTCAAAGCTCATAATATTATTAACATAGTGTCAATATATAAACATCGGTAGTAATTGGGTATATTGTCGGCTACGGCGCATGTTGAGTTCATCATTGCCGTTATAGCGACTGCGGAATGGAGTCCCTACTCAAAATGCTCTGTGACTTGCGTAATCGGAATCAAAGAAAGAAGATGCTTACGCAAGGGCGTGGAAGTTTCCTCCGAAGAGTGTGGATCGGGGTCTGCAACCGCTGAATGCATTCAATCAACATGTCCAGGTATTATTATGTATTTTACTTGAAAAGAGATAGTTATCAGTATTTTGTATTACTTGTAATTTGAGGTCTTCCGACATCTATTCTAATTCGATACCATACCCCCCTGGATAACCTGCCGATTGACAGAAAATCGCACTTTCTCGCTATAAATTAAGTTCTGCAGGCAAAACCACCTCTATACGCGGGCAGCGTGGTAATGAGGATACAATACAAACGTCGATGTAGTGTAGTGTTCTTGGTCGTACTTTTACTGTCCAGAAAGCAATACGTTGCGAACACCCTTTTCCGAGAATGGACGACCGACTTCTTAAAGCGATGAGACTACATAGTACATGATTTGAGAATTTCACTGGATATTTTTATAGAATACATTTTATAATCTGATAAGTCTCTCCGCTGCACTAGACGCCATGATCACCAGATCACTTGCTGTAGTTTTACTTTATACAAATTCTGTGAATTTTAGCAAATATACCGACAAATTTCTTGCAACTCCTTCAGGAAGTGCATTTCGCGTACTGCATCAAATCAATCTTTCGAGTCGTGCAAGATTTGAATTTCATGTTTGGTTGTTTGCGAGGATGAATAAATTCTCGATATACCTGTCCACGATATAATGCTGCAGAATGTTAGCTACAATCTTCGTGCAATGATTTGACATAACTATCAAAGTGTGGTGACTCATACTTACAAATTGGATCGTCTTCATACTCTTCAAATTCATCACTTTCAAATAACTTGCGCATCTATTTTATTATACTGTAATGATTACGACCATAATTTGTAGTGAACAATCGCATCTTAAAATTACACGTTGGCGACAGGCGAACGACATCTGTGGTGTATTATACAGCAATAACCACACTCGAGCCAAGATCACATGTGGCAACTTGCGCTTAGTGAATAGTGACGCGTCAGCGCAGGCAATACAGCAATCGAATACCTTAAGGACTTCTCTTTCATCTCGAATCCAGACGAGTTCCAATTGCATTGCGATAGTTCACATTTTATTCAATTCATGTTAAATGGCGGTGCACCACTAAGGGGAGAGAGCGGTGCACCATTAAGGGGAGAGAAAGCCTATACATGGCAAGCTGATGAATGTAGGCGAAATATTGCAATGGTGCGGTTTGCTCATCTGACACCGCGACAAATTCCATATAGAGCCGCTGATCAACGGAGTGATGGACAGTTCTGTACAGTTCTGAAACGATCGGGTATAGTAAGGGGATAGACCTCTATAAACGAAACGCATGCCGCCTAGCCTATTAATGTCAACCACACACAGTAGAGGTCTTATAACCAACCCAAACAACGAGTCCTGCGGAGCGTTACTGTCTGAACGACTGTTCATGGCACACAACGCAAGAATACAACCGTCGTGTGCGAGACACGGATGTCATGCGTCTTATATGATTGAGATATGTGCAGCACTCCGCATTTCTACGCTTTCGAGTTCCTGGCTAAAAAAGAAGGAATCAATCAGCTGCACCAAACAACAGCATCGACTGGTGAACTCGCAGGAGACGTCGACCACAAATCGGCTGGCAAGCAAACCGAATGTTCCGTTGGTCAGATCAGAATAGAGCAACTTGCCATTACCGAACTTCATCAGGAGCTATATCGGTAGTGACAGGGCAAACCTCTCCTTTTCTGTGGCAGAGCCGGCTACGCCAATAACCCGAAGGAGCAGTTGCATTCTATTTCGATCTGCGCTGTAATCATAGTTAGTGTCGACAAGAAAGAGATATATGTACAGAAATACAAGGATACGAAAATCCTTGGTGGAAACTTATGGAACAGGTCATGTGCGGTAGTAACAGAAAAGAAACAGAGACAACACAGACAACGAGTGGGACAAAACGGAACGAGGGACAGGCACAAACACGAAGACACTTACACCGACATTCACGTATAAGGAGACGGGACAGGCATGAGCACGAAGACAGCTACACCGACGATGAAAACGTACAAAAAAACAGAACAAGGGACAGGCACAAACACAATGACACCTACACGTACACCAACGAAGAAAGAATACAGAATATTTACAAGACGTCGACAAGAACTATGATGACCGGGATCATTCAACCAAGAGCTCAGCTATGAGAAACAACCCGTATCATCGCTGGTAATCCTACCACAACGGATACGAACTTGCCTTATTATTTTTGAAATCTTAATTCTATCGGAAGCCGAAAGTCAATTCAGGTTCTACGATTTTTCATTAATAAATAACTTATTAGCCTACTTGAGGAAATGCAACTTGCAAGCGTCTGACTTGCCGGTTTTCGCCGGGAGGGTCGGCGCTATGCTATACAAGAACACGGATCAGTAAACGTGATAATATATCACTGCATAATTCCCTCTGCCAAAACCAGAGATGGTCTGTGAACTGACACAAGGCCCATGCGTTCACCGCAACCTGGATTATTAAATTGAAAAAAAATCCGAGAAATAATGGAAGCCGAAAGCCTAGCCGAAAACATGTTCCAGAACCCAAGACGGTGACCAACGAACCATTTACCGCACTTCGTCAGGGGTTATTGCGGTAAACGGCAGGGTACCGCCTCCCCTTTTCTGTCGCTTAGCCGGCGAAGCCAATAGCCCAAAGGGGTCGTTGCGATATGCATAGAAATTACACATATCGACGTCATATGGCCAAGGGTTCCAGAAGAAAAAACGCTTAAGCCAGACGCAAAGAAAGCGCGTCGTCCGTTTTTTTTTGGAATGTTTACGATTTATTGACTACCGACCACAGCGATAACGGATCAGCGAGACAACATCGATGCATAACACGCGTATCACCTTCTACCGACTTATTACCACGTCCTCCACCGCACAAGGTACTCAGAATCCCCCGTCTCCGACGTTCCACAGCCCGTCTCCGACGTTTCACAGCCCGTCTCCGACGTTTCACAGCCCGTCTCCGACGTTTCACAGCCCGTCTCCGACGTTTCACAGCCCACTCAATCCTTAACCGAATGCAGATTTACACGTTAGTTATATCAATACCAAGCAACGACGCCGAATGCATTTCCTATAAAGCAGACAAGAGACTCTGATTGCTGCGCTAATTAGTCAATGTCAGTAATAATTCTGTAATCTAAAAATTCAATCAAAGGAGGCGGTTAAAATCTAAACTCATCATTAGAGTGGAGTGAAAAGAGAAAAATTTGAATTTCAATATTTCGATATCTGGTCCTAAATCTAAAATGAATACCTTCCATCATGATTTCAGGTTATTGCACCCTCTAGTGGCCGAGAAAATTTCAGTAAACGAGCCGAAAATAGCTGATTTTGCCATGTCTTGCTAGAAAGCCAGTTTGGGTTTAAAATCTTGGAAGCAACATGTTTCCATCTCACTTCAATAGAACTTCATCTTGAAAATGTACAGAAAAAAGTTACAAGCAAACTGTTCATTTTTAGACCATTGTTGATTTTTAGACCGCCATTAAAAAGACAAGGATAGTGGGGGCTTTGTACCAACCTTGCAGGTCGTTTGCGATCAACTGAAGTCGAGGCAAGCATATCCGTGGCTTTCGGATGCGTCTCATCCGATGGAGATATGCGCACTGCGCAAAACCGGATTCCCGTCACGAACCGAAAATGGACTCTTTCACCGCTTTCGGGCTCCCAGCTGAAAAAAAATCGAGGAATCGATTTCATCTGCATCAAACAGTAGTGCCGATGAATGAACTCGCTGAAGACTAAGAATTGACGACAGAGCGGCTGGCTCGAAAACCAAATGTTCCATTGATCAGTTAAAAAAAAGAGCAACTTGCCATTACCGAACTTCATCAGGAGCTATATCGGTAGTGACAGGGCAAACCTCTTCCTTTTCTGTGGCAGAGCCGGCATCGCCAATAACCCGAAGGAGCAGTTGCATTCTATTTCGATCTGCACTGTAATCATAGTTAGTGTCGACGAGGAGATGTAGAAATACAAGGATAAGAAAATCCTTTATTGGAAACTTGCGGTACAGGTGATGAGGCGCGGTAGTATGAGAAAAGACAGAGACAACATAGGCAATGATAGGGACAAAACGGAACGAGGGACAGGCACAAACACGAAGACACTTACATCGGCATTCACATATAAAGACGGGACAGGCACAAGCACGAAGACAGCTACACCTACGATAAAAACGAGAAAAAAGCAGAACGAGTGACGGGCACAAACACAATGATACCTATACACACACACCAACGACGAAAGAAGAGTGAAAGATATTTACAAGACGTCGACAAGAACTATGATGACCGGGATCATTCAGCCAGGAGATCAGCGACGAGAAACAACCCGTACCATCGCTGCTAACCCTACCACAACGCTTGAAAATGTTATTCCTGTCGGAAGTTGACTCATCATTACGATTTTGTCATTAACAAATAACTTATTTCTTTAGGAAATGCAACTTGGCGCGTGACTTGCCGGTTTTCGCCTGAAGGGTCGGCGCTGTGCTATATCAGAACACAGATCAGTAAACGTGATGAATATATCACTGCATAATTCCCCCTGCTATTACCAGAGATGTAGTCGATGAACTAACAAAAGGCCCAGGTTCACCGCAATTCGTCCATATTGATCCCTATAGTGAAAAAATAAGAAATTCGAGAAATTATGGCAAGCCGAAAGCTTAGCCGAAAAACATGTTCCAGAACCCAAGACAATGACCAACGAACCATTCACCGAACTTCGTCAGGGGTTATTGCGGTGAACGGCAGGATATCGCCCACCCCTTTTCTGTCGCTTAGCCGGCGAAGCCTATAGCCCGAAGGGGTCGTTACGAGGGTCGTTACGATATGCATATTAACTACACATATGGACGTCATATTGCTAAGGGTTCCAGAAAATAAAACACTTGAAGCCACATGCAAATAAAGGCACGTCGTCCGTTTTATGCGGAATGTTTACTGCAACGATTTATTGACCACCGACCACAGCGATAACGGATCAGCGAGCCAACGCCGATGCATAACACGATTGTCACCTTCCCATATACCGACTTATTACCACGTCCTCCACCGCACGAGGTACTCAGAATCCTTCGTCTCCTTCGACGTTCCATAGCCCACTCAATCCTTAACCGAATGCAGATTCACACGTTAGTAATATCACTATCAAGCAACGACGCTGAATGCATTTCCGATAAAGCAGACAAGAGACTCTGATTGCTGCGCTAATTGGTCAATGCCAATAATTACTCTGTAATCTCGAAATTCAATCAAAGGAATCGGCGTAGCGGGGTCTAGCGAAAGCCTGGAACTTGGATAAGCAGTCGTAGTGTTGGAAGCTCGGGAGTCCTGTCCTCAGTATGAATATCGCCATGGTGTGAAATGACCATTGCTGTCGAATCACCACGACTGCAAAGCAACAATACACATACGAAACCTATGCATCCAGGTTATGTGCGTGTGCGAGTGTGCGACAGCCCATGACATCTTTCACTTATACCAGGGGTGGGCAACATACGGCCCGCGGGCCGGATCCGGCCCGCGAAGGGATTTTGTCCGGCCCGCGGACAATTTTCCGTCTTATATGATAATGTGGCCCGCGGCTACAGTCTGCCGAGATACCCCGCTACTTGCTTACTACGTCAAATTTTAGTGACTGTATGTTATTTGTATGCGCAGCGTGCGAGTGGAGCTTGCACGTAAGTTCGTCGAAGCGAGAAGACTTGCATTATCGGCATTTATGATGTACTCAACCCTAATATCGTTTGTGGTAATCATGGTGTTGGTAGACTACAATGGTCATTTACACCAGACCGATATTTCTAATTTTTGATTCCGTAACCGCCGACTTGTAGCACGGCACACTTGTAGGCTTTTGTAAGACACCGCTTATGCCAGGGGACGCCAACTCAAAATGGGTCGTGGGCCACTTTTCAAATTTCGTAGATGCCGTGGTCCACATGAATTTAATATCGAGATAAAATAGGTCACACAGTTGAACAACGACGCTATCTCATCACCTACTCAGCCCTGATGAATTGATATATTGGTAAATTTGGGGTACCGGGCTTATCGAACACCTTGAAATATTAATTAGGGATTGCACCGTGAGTTGATTGAGCACAGCATAGTGTCCTATAAGGTGTGTACACAAGCAAATCTCACGGCTCAGTGAAATAGGTCTACGCCACACTTTCCCTTTGGTCAAAGGCAATTTGGCGGTAATTTTTTACCGGCTTGCCAAGCATTAAAATTGATAAAACGGGTATCAATCGAAAGCTATCGCGGTATTAATTGCGAAAATATAAATTCTATTCTGCTCGTGGTCCTGGAACCCCCCAAAATCAGCTTCGAATGTTGCATCGTAACGGAGTTTGGCATTGTGACGCAACTATGCCGTCTGGAAGCAGGTGAGGAGCAGAGTAAACCGCAAGCGTATTGGTCATTGTTGCGCAACCGATTGAGCATTCACACTCTTACTCTCGTGCGCGCTTGCTCCTGAGCTGCTCAGACGGCATGGCTGCGTCACATTACCAAACTCCGTTACAATGCAACATTCTAGGCTGATTTTGGGGGTTCCAGAACCTCGAGCAGAATAGAATTTATATTTTCGCAACCAGCACCGCGGTAGCTTTCGATTGATACCCGTTTTATCAAATTTAATGCTCGGCAAGTCGGTCAAAAACTACCGTCAAATTGCCTTTGACCAAATGGAAAGTGTGACGTAGACCAATTTCATTGAGCCGTGAGATTTGCTTGTGTCCACACTATATAGGACACTATATGATCAGAGAGAAGCAGACATGGCGGCGCCTGTATGACAATGCTGTTCTCAAATCCACATTATATCCTCGTCATTATCGGCGAGAACTGGCTTTGAAGTGGCATTACTGTCGTTAAAATACATTCATTAAATACGATTTATTCCTTGTGTATGTGGATAAATGGGCGAATAATGTGTCGATTCAGCAATCCGGCCGGCCAAGTACTTAATTTTCCTATATCCGGCCCGCCAATTGGAGAAGTTGCCCGCCCCTGACTTATACCGTGACCAGAATCACAAGCATACTATTGGGTTGAACAATCCACCGACTGGCGATAAATCCAGGATAGTCGAGTTTTTAACTGTGACCTTAGGTGTTAAGGCCTTCCACGACCTCCACTTAATAACCCCTGCTTTAGTGTGACAAGTTGGTGATGGGCTCTTGTATATCTTTTCGCGTTGGTGCACCCAGTATCGGTGCATCCTAGGGTCACTGTATACACCGACTGAATACCACAGCAGGTCTCTAATATCTGCGTATGTGGCTTTTACGTATTATATAGCCTACTTCTTTCTCGTGTGATATTGCGCTGTTTTGAAATCAAACATAAAACAATTAAATTAATGGATGTAAATCAACAAAACCAGGTCTGAGAGTGCTGATGTGGGTAAATATTGAACAAGCGAGTAAATTCCGCATGTGTTCGATCACCAGCTGAGTTGTGACGATGCGCAATAGCAGGGACGGCCAGCAGTGGCCTGATGCCTTCTAAATACTAGTTGATTGTAACTGAATGAACCCCTATTGGAACCGAATCAACGACACCGTAACATGGCTATCTGCTCGTCAGTCCGATTTAGCTGGGGATGGGGCGAACATTGGTTTCACGTTCGTGTACGACACACGACCTTGATGACTCAGAGGTATACGCGTTCACAAAAGACCCTTATTACTAGGTGCAAACCAGCGAACTCTTTTTTGAAATAGGAGAATTTTCCCGTAAAAGCAACATCTAATCCAAATGTCTCAAATTTCAACATGCTATTATTCGTTGCATCTAGATGACAGCAAGAAGGGACATTCAACGCAAAAGTAAGATTAACCCGTCTTAGTTGATAAATTATACTGATCTTTAATGATTTTGCTTGGCATTTCACGCTATATTTCGATTGAGAATATTAGAATGATTGTTGTTACGTCATTGCTACATGCTTGCCAATGTTGGCATAGTAGGGCTATATTTATATTTCAATTATTACAGTGACAGGGTCTTCCATGTATGATGAACCCGGCAATTCGAGGTGCAAAATAGATAACGGGATTCTAAGATTTTCTTAACAGCTCTAATATACTGAGTACGAATGCGGGGCCTTTACGGGCACAACGTGACCGTGGAATTTACATTAAAATGAGAGACATCTTTCGAATTGCACTAAGAGAACTCTGGTTAAAGAGTATTGTTCCGACAAGATCAGTAGTTCCCAACGTGGGCGATATCGCCCCCAGGAGGTGATTTGGCGGTCTAGGGGTGCGAAAATAACGAAGGAGGCTATTCGGGGGCGATGGCGCGTTAAAACGGTTATTGGAGTCAAGTCGGAGAAATGACCTTTTTTTAGTGAACTCGCCTAAATTTAGCTGTAAAATTGTAATTTCGAGGTCGAGCCGAAAAATTGGCCTATTTTTAGACAACTCGCCGTTGATTACAGTTTGTATGCCCATTTTTCGGTTCCCTATATTTGGGGGGCGATGATCGGTGTCGAGTTTGAAAAGGGGGCGATGAGTCGAAAAAGGTTGGGAACCACTGGACAAGATCTTATAAAGACAGGGACGTGAACAGAAACGCAAAAGCACTAAGCAATAACTCCTTATTCATGTACATTTTCATCGCATTTCGAACGTTACTGATGTTGCGATTTTCGTCCCGTGCAGTGTATCTATGGCTGCATTTAAAACAGCGCTGTACCTATAGGGTTGCATTTATAACAGGAATCAATTTAAAACAAATATGTTTAAAACATGACCCTTGTTTAAAACATGTTCTTTAATTATTATTATTATTTTTTATTGGTAGTGAAGTCACGAATCTTCAATTTTGACGTCACAGTAGAATGAAATTGAAAGGCTCCTTTGTCGAAAAAGGCATCCGTCCCTGTCTTAAACGGACCAAAAATATCTTTGACCAGATCTATACATTATAGGGTTCCAACTATTCCATATCGTGTATAAGTCGACTATATATATCGAGTGCAAATCGTCCGTATGCTCATACTACATGTTTTTTCGAAAGTATTTACCCAAGTATGACGTAATTATACAACTTTTGAAGAAAAACACGGGTTTATTCTTTTTAAAATGGCATTTTTTAAAACATCATTTGTTTTAAATCCAACACTAACATCCTTCACACTTATATAGGCTACATTGTTCAATGTTCATGTATATAGTACAGGGCTGTGGAGTCGGTAAATTTTACCACCGACTCCGGCTCCGACTCCGACTCCACACATTTTCAATATACCGACTCCGACTCCGACTCCCGACTCCGACTCCAGCATTATTACCAATTTACTTCGAAAATTATATGCCACATTGTCGGTTGAATGCCTATCATACAACCATTAAACATATGCAAACATATGATTAACGGTGGCATGCTAAATTGTTTCATTGTGGAACAGCTCGAATTATCCACTATGCAACTAACATGGAAGAAAGATTTGCTGAATATTCTTCCTTTTTCAAGTTTCTCCAAGTTTTATAACATGGACTCTCTAATATCCTGAAATGCATGAATCATTCAAATAGGGCAGATATCCAATCCTGTATAATAAAAATGTAGATAAAAAATCCAAGTGTAGCTCTTGTGTATGAGTCAGCAACTAATAAAGAGATTGAACCTACTAATTTTGTCATTGTACACTATCCTGATTACAAGTACACACACTCTTACTACTGATAAACATTGGTTATATTCGGAATTTGGTTAAGTAGTCAAAGACCATAGCCTATGTCTAGTCTACATGTACTTAATCAAGTATTCAAGGATTGGGACTTGTCTTTCTTAATCATTTGTTCGACCCAAACAGCTAAGCTACACTACAAATATTTTTAATTTTGTCAATTGGGAAGCATCGTTTGGTCATATTTACATCATTTTTACAATTTTACAAAACCAGCCGATGCATTTGCTCGGTCACAGTATCATGGTATAATTTCAAAAATTGTATCAACTTTGACTGCATCGCGAAAACGCATATTGCGATTTTCTTCCCCTGTGCAACTGAGTTGTAATTTGCAAGTAATGTCTAATTTTATCTATATCAGGGGTGGGCAACTTTTTCGGCCAAAGGGACACATGAGATTTACGAACCATTGCGCGGGCAACTGAAATGTTGATAACCTTTTTTAGTCGTCCGATAGGAGCGAACCGAATTAGGTAACATTGCAAACAAGACTTATATTAATACGCTCAAAAATTGATAACAATATGTGATGCAACTGTGCAGTGCGCAATCAGGCCCTGGTCGCGCCACGCGCGAAATCTTTTTGCAAGATAATGACTGAATTATATCAATAAATATGTTGCTAACATACATTGGGGGTCGCATCTGTATACCAGGGGGCTCATTTGGCAAGGACAGGATTATTCGACGTTTAGACATAGCAAAATCGACGGCATCAGTGAACATGCCTCTATCATTTTGTGCGAATGTTTTGTCGACGATCTTGCTGCGAGTGCACAAGCGAAGCCGCATGTTGAACGACATGTTATCTCCTAATTGCGAATAAAGTTAGACTCAATTCTGTGAATAATATGTATTTATAATTTTCAGAAGTGGGCTCGAATACTGAATGCAAGAAAACTAGGGACAATGAATCATGCGAAGTACCGAGAAAATTTTCAAGTCAAATAAATCTGCTATGAAATATTCTACTTTATGGTCATATACGAAGATCTGGAATAAATGTGGCTAGCCCCTGGATACGTCAATGCGTCGGAACTGTTGTTTTAGTCATCATCAAATTTCGCGTTCATGCTAATCAAATTTTGGTTGGCCTTGCAATTGTACCTGTTGTCATAAATAATTTCGAGAATTACCTCACAGGCCACACCTAACCTTCTCGTTTGCAAAATTTATCCTGCGTGCTACGGGCTGGCCGCACCTGATCTGTATGGTTAATAACAACAGTGATTGGTGGTATGTAAAAATTCTATTGTTTTCATGATAGAGAAGTTGGAATCGGAGTCGGAGTCGAAGTCAGGGTCATTCTCACAAACTCCGACTCCGACTCCAGTCAGTATTTTCCCACCGACTCCGACTCCGACTCCAGCTATTATAGTTTTCACGACTCCGATTCCGACTCCGACTCCATCAAGCGAAAATTACCCAGACTACGACTCCGACTCCACTGACTCCGACTCCGACTCCACAGCCCTGATATAGTAAATACGTTAATAAAAATCGGAGCGCATAAATTGGGCCATAAGCGATAGATATGTATTGGTATGCAATTTTATGAATGTATAAAATCATGTTTGGATAGCAAATTCCTAACGAACTCATCATTATGAAACAAGCAAATCTAATAGTTATATATCGAATCATTGCATGGAGTCTCTAAGCAGCGCTATTTTGCGAACAAAGGTTACTATCCAAGCGTCATCCATATAAGTTTTCTTCAGCATCCCCCGCACGTCTTCCTGCATCCATCATTCTTGAATGTATCGCATTTCGCAAATAATACTTTGAGCAAATGACAGTCCGTTCTCGTGTCTTCGCAAGGTACTGAAATACAAGGTAGTTCATGAAATCGATTTAACATTTGCATGCAGGATTATCTCTTGTATTGTTAGCTATGCTTCCAACGGAATACGTACATTCAATTCAGATTATATAGGCCTTGTGTTTTCGGCATTAATTACCGCGAGGAATTGTAGCCAAATGATCAAGTCGTTTTAATTGTTTTGACGTGGGTGAAGAAAACGTATTTGAGTCCGCATTTTGAATAGTTCAAGTATTGCATATAGAAATATTTTCGGCGTGATCCGATATGGAAAGTACTTAGATGGCGCGCTGTACACCAGGGGTCGGGAACCTACGGTTCGCGAGCCATAGATGGCTCTTTTTGATATAAGATATTACTCATTTCCAAATATTTATTTCTGTACTGAATTGATCAATATTGCAGCAGCTTGCTTATAAATTTTCATCACGACCAGAATAATTATTCTCGTGGCCGAATAAATATGTTTTCGAGGGGTAAACACAATGCCGTCTTCAGGGTTTGGGGCTCGGATCCCCCTTTTCAAAATTCTAAAATTTAAGTTACTGTCACGTTACTATCACTCGCGAATTCGATTCGGCTTGAAATCTTGGATTGCACGATACTTTGATTGTTCAAAGAGAGTAACTGGCATGGCGACGACCATACGACAACGCAGTTTTCAAATACACATTGTCTTGCTTATCTACGGCTGATCTACTTTGAGAGTTGAGAAGTAGATCAGTATTTAGATTTTCGGAATCAGTGCAACAGTTACATGATTAATTAATTAATATCAGTTAAAATACATGGTAAGCTATTTACGATAAAATGCGCAATCAATGGGGAGGCTTGGCCCGTCTGTGCCTTAGCTCGCGTTTCGCGCTTTTCTTTTAACAATAAATATGCAAATTGTGTGAATTTGGGTGAAAATGTTTAAAATCTAGTCATTCATGAACATCGATGGAAAATACCAATATTTTCTGAAGGTTTCACGATTTTCGTTCACTCATCCTGACTACCTCACTAGCCTCCCCTGACCCCACATCATAGATGTATCACCCCATAGAGTCGGAATATACTGCTGTAGAGACCATATATGGCTCCACCTACGCATGTGATCAGGGATTCTCGCATTTAAAAAGAGCATCGCGACGAACCTACGTTTTCTTAACTCAAGTCTACAATTAAAAATATCTATCTTGCAAACGATCCATGTAATTCAAGTTTTGTATGCTCAATTAATGCAACCACGAGTTGGCAATTAACCACGAGTTGGCTCAATTAATGTGACCACGAGTACGAGTTTCTAGTGAGAAAATGTGGAGCACACGACGAAACTCATGTAGTGAGTTTGGTTGTTTGATATTCGTGGTGTTTCGACAATATTGGTCATTTTACACCACGCCTGTATTCTTTGTTTTTGATTCCGTATTTACCTACTTGTAGCACGGCCCACTGCTAGGCTTTTACACAACACCACTTCCGCGGATCACGTAGTGAGGAGGAGCCTAGATAAGCCTCGAAGACTTAGGCAGCAATTCTGAAGTCATGTAGCCTAATGAGTTCGAATTAGTGCTACCATGAAGTCACGAATTTTCAATTGTGACATGACAGTTGATTGACATGTTTGGCTCTTTGGGAGTTAAAATGGAAAAAATACGGCCAATATGGATTTTCTGACGAAAAAAGTTCCCGACTCCTACTGTACAGTGTATAGTGTACACCATGGCAGTCGTTGAATCCCTCTAGGCCAGAGGACTCAAACTCAAATATGCTCGCGGGCCAATTTCCTGTTTTTGATGGCTTCGCGGGCCGTAGCACGAATAGCAGGGGTATTCAAAGTATTACCAAGTAGGCCTTATTGAACGGGACCTTGCAGACTTCCATACCATAAACATCGTGGGAATGGGATTTACTAGTGAATTCACGCCTGGCACGAAAAAAATCACAGTTTTAAATATTTAAATTTATTTTCTGTGGTAGGCCTATACTTAGCATAGTTTGTCAAAATAATTAGTTATAGACACCTTGCTAGTGTGCAAATGCATCATGGCGTGACTTACCTTCGAATATAGGAATTGATCAATAACAACTCGAATATAATGAATGATTAATGTACCATTGTAATAAAACAGAGCAATCGCCGAGGAATCCGTTATTGTTACGGCTGTGAAGCGTACCGCTACCCCACTCGCAATCTTTAATTGGCGATAATAACATGGATAAACAGACCCAAGATGGCTAGTTAGGGCTGTCTGAAATCTGTTGCCCGATAAAGTGAACTTATTTAGATTTCGCAGTATACTGGGGCTCACCTACCTATATATATACTTACATATAGTAGCCTAGTATTCTTCAGTCTTTACAGTATTATCCCCGTTAGTTAGCTCATTAGTACATCTGTATATTTGCACCTTCTATTTCTCGTTTCCCTTGTATTGCGTAAGAAAGTATCGACCGAGCTAAGCATATATTGGACACATACCTCACGTATGTAGCATGTGTACTGTGTGATATGTAGTTACATGCATGAGATACTCAATCCGTTGCACTTACACGCTGTACGTTTGCCTTCTTCAGAGATATGAAGATTTTTGTCTGTCTTGCATCGTACTTGTAGTAGCTATCTTCGTATTTTCAATTTCGGAAATATCTAATGGCATAAAATCGTGTAATTGGATAGGCGCTAGCCTATAATCCATATGCCTTAAGACCATAACGCTTTGACTGAATTGATTACAAGATTGCCAACTTTTGCAGAAAATTGCCTATGCTGTACCTGATGAACATGATGGCTGTAAGATTCACTTACTATCCGATGCAACACCGAAAGATGCTGACAAAGCTCTCGCCGTATATACTTTACTAGATCAAAAAGGTAAATGAAATCAATGATGAGTTTGCACGGTATTGGCACATCAGCACACCCTTGATCATTTATACCGGGGAATATATCTACTTATAGGATGCGTATACGTGCCTATTCTTATTGGGTGCTGTGGAACATGCCCTGATATCTGTGAAGCAACAAGTCCGGAATACTGTGATGACCATGTATATGAGGAATCGAGGAAGAGGCGATCCTTAACAGCCGCGTCATTCGGTGAGAAATATTATCGTGGAGACGCATAGAGAATGCATGGATCAGTGATATTATTTCGTTTCAATGTGTGTCGCTTCTCCGCAGGTGATCAATTGGAGATTATATCCTAGGGTTACCCACGACCGTAACAGCACTTCGTCAGCCCCCCCAAAACGTTGGTCTTGAGCCCCCCACAGGGTGATAAACCGGACTTCTGGGGGGCTACGCCCTCCAGACCCCCTCAGCCTCCCCGCTTTTTGCCGCTACTTATCATCTTCATCGGGTGTACGTCCGTTGAGTCATCTTGTCACGCTCTAGCGCGCCCCGCGCGAAACATTTCTATAATTCATGATTGAATCGGTCAATATGATCGGGAATAGCATATAAATTGCTCTCAATTTTTATCCTCTCTCTGCTCACGTAAACAAATTTACCGGTAGAGCTCAGGGTGGTGTGTTGGAAAAGGTAGGACCCGTAAATAGTATTTGAACATCTTCATACTCGTTGGTATAATGACTTCATTAGGTGATGCTATCTCGTGACCTCCTATCTTCTGTCAAAAGATATTGAAATCGCCCAAACGTACCAAGACCAGTGGTTCCCAACGTGGGCGATAGCGACCCCAATGGGCGATTTTGTGAAACAATGGGTGAAAATACCAAAGGGGCCGATTGGGAAGCGACGGGGGGCGAAAATGTTGGGGCGTCCAGTGAGATATATTAAATTAATACAAACACAAAAATGCATGTAAAGACGGCTTATTCTGCATATGACGAAACAATTGGCCAAAAAAGGTCAACTCAACGGAAAGTAGACGCGGAAACCGGTTTTCGGAGCTCCTACTCGGAAAAATGACGTATATTTTTTTAGTCAGTTCACCAGCGATCAGAATTTAGTGAATAAATTTCAAATTGATATGCCCCATTTTTCGGATCCGTAAATATATTGGCGAAAATTTGTGTCGAGCTTGGTAGGGGGGCGATGAGTCGAAAAAGGTTGTGAATCACTGTACTAAACTAAACGCTAAACGCACACGATTTCAAATTTGTATTTCGTTACTTGCAAATGATGTTTCCAGCGGGATGGAATTTGTCTTGTGGGGCTCAGATCGGATAAATGGACATGACAGGAACATTCGGCGCCAGCCATTTAGGCGTCTATAGACATTTAAACATATATGTATTGCATATATATCGAAGTTTTCGGTCAGCACAAGGGCAGTGCTTTTTGGTCAAGGTCTTCTCGCTGCTGATCGTTCTGGCACACTTCTCGGAGTCGCATGTTACATGGCATATAGCTTCAAAATCTTGTTGCGTCGTGGCGCGGTATGGCCGACGCAGAAATGCCCATTTTTATGAAGCATGGGTATTTTTTTTGTGGGGGGGGGGGTACCTAATAATGTAGATTTTTGACATCAATGAATCGCGTCGTGCGCGAAAATTTTTTTGAAAAAGTTGCATAAATTTCTAAAAAAAATATCGTATGATTAATGTTATTTCACAAAATAATTTTGGGCCCCATTCGAGCTCGCCCCCCCACCAATTGGGGGTTTGGGGTCCGGCAGTTACGGTCCTGGGGTTACCATACGTCCTCCTTTAGGAGGATTTGTCCTCCTTTTTCATTATTTTGAAAATGTCCTCCGAGGACGCCTAAATGTCCTCCTTTCTGAGACTTTGTCCTCTTTTTTGTGAATTTTGGTTTAAGAAAGGGTAAGATCCGACTGAGATACAACTAAATCCGAACTGAAGTAACGCTCCGGCGGCTATTTCGGGAGTTTTATTTAGTCAACCGTCTGATAAAATTAAGAAGAGAAAAGACTGTATTTTAGGTGCTGAGCGAGATAGTTGACCTTTTTGAATAGTCATCCGCCCATGAAGTGGGAAAAATTTCTCATTTTAGCAAGACTTTCCTCCGTTATTCTAAGTTTTGAAAATTTTGACAAAGGGTCCACCTTTCCCGATTCCAAAATATGGTAACCCTATATATCCCGTTGAAGTATATTCTGTTTGACGTCAAAAGTATAGCATGGAGATAAATTACTTTCCCATTCAATCATCACGTTCAACCTTGTGACTGCACCAGTTCAGTATAAAACCTTCATTCGGTGATGGCGAATATTCGATTTTTCAGATGATGACCGAACGATCTTCTACAAACTGGCAGAAAAAACCAACGGTAGTATCCATTTGATCGATGCAAGTCTTTCCCCCGACGAAATGCTCGATGTCTTGGAAACTACTGTCACTCGTGGTAAGACTGTAGCTTATTGGTCCCACGTCGACAATGGACGTAATTTGTAATATTACTGATAATACTGATTGACATCAAAGATCAAACTGGTTGTAGTCAAGTCTATTGGCCTGCTATAACGAATATACAAACTGAAAGTACATAATATTAATAATATAGTCTCAATATATAAACATCGGTAGTAATTTGATATAATGTCAGCTACGGCGCTTGTTGAGTTCATTATTGCCATTATCGCGACTGCGGAATGCATTCCCTACTCAAAATGCTCTGTGACTTGCGGAATCGGAGTCAAAGAAAGAAGATGCTTACGCAAGGGTGTGGAAGTTTCCTCCGAAAAATGTGGATTGGGGTCTCCAACCGCTGAATGCATTCAACCAACATGTCCAGGTATCATAATGTATATTACTCGAAAAGAGATAGCTATCAGTACTTTATTTGATTTCTAATTTTGGAGGTCTTCAGGCTTCTATTCTAATTCGATACCATATCCCCCTGGATAATCTGCCGATTGACATTAAAACGCACTTTCTCTCTATAAGTTAAGTTCAGCACCAGCAGCCAAATCCACCGCTATACACAAGTAGCGTGGCAATGAGGATACAAGAGAAACGTCGATGATTGGTGTAGTGATCTTGGTCGTACTGGGACTATGCCAGAAAGCAATACGTTGCGAATACCTTCTTCCCAGAATAGAATATCAACTTTTTTAAACGATAGGAGACTATCGCATATGATTCAAGTATTTTACTGGGTCTTTTTATACGATCGATTTTATAATTTGTTGGAAATAAGTGTTGGAACTTTATCTTGGCTCCTATACTCGGCATCTGATTCGCGTCATCGGTGTGTTAATAACAGCCTAGAATTGGGCTGAGCTACAAGTCGGCAATGCGGAATCATAATGAAAGAGTATCGACCTGGTGTAAATGACCATGACATCAGATATCGCCAAATATATTTCAATATTAATAATACGGACTTCAGTATATTTTATTCATCCAGGTCATATTTAAAACAATTTTATGAATTGATAAAACAATTTTACACGGTGATTAATGACGCAAAGACGGGCCTATAGCTATATTGTGCATCTGAACTGAATGCATACGGCTGGTGACGTCGCAGTAATATAGTTGAATCTCCATACAAATTTGAAATCGATTACATGATATTTGGAACCATCCTGCATTTCAGCACCTTGCGAAGACACGAGAACTGACTGCATTTTGCTCAAAGTATTCTTTGCCAAATGCGACACGGTCAGAAATAATGGATGCCGAAAAACTTGCGGAGGATGTTGAAGCAAACTATATTGATGACGCTGGAAAATTTACCTGCTAACCTATTCACTGTTATTTTTCGAAGTGCGTAATTTAGACCCGACTACTCCTGTACGTTGCACCAGACTTGATGGATGATCACCCAGATCATTTCGCGGCGGTTTTATCCTTACAGATTCTGTGAATTTTAGCATATTACCCAAGTTCCATTTTCTTGCACTTCCTTCATGAAGTGCATTTCGCGTAAACTGCATAAATTCCATCTTTTGTGTCATGTACAGTTTGAATTCAATATTTGGTTTGTTTGCGAGGATGAATAAAATCTTTAGACACCCGTTCACGGTATAGTGCTGCAGAATCTTTGCTACAATTTTCGTGCACTGATTTGACATAACTATCAAAGGGTGATTTCTCGTATACATCCAATCTAGATATCTTCTTACGTCTAAGTTTCAAATAACGTATAAAATCGGGAGAAAAGCTGCCATTTCGAACCTCTAAGCCCCTTCCCAAATCGAATTTCTCTATGTGTTGCCGCTGCCAGTGACTTCAACATGACCGATACTACAAACTGGCAAAAATACAACCCTATAGTACAGAGGTCTCAAACTCAAATGTGCTCACGGGCCAATTTCTTGGTTTTGATGACGCCGCGGGCCGCACCACCAATAATAGGGATATTCAACGCAGAATTCCCAAGTAGGCCTTATTTGACTGGAGCTTGAAACCAGGCATTCCAGAAACATCATGAATATGTAATTTACTGTACTATTCACGCTTGACTCGGAAAAAATCATATTTTCTAATATTTGAATTAAATTGATTTTATGCCGGGCATCATTTGTTCACACAATGAGTTATAGACATCATGCGAGACGATGCATCATGGCCAATGTTCCCTCTAAGCTGCGCACGTGCGCAAATGCGCGGAGCTGACAAGGTCTCTGCGCACAAAAAATCCGAAGTGATGACCTTTTTTAGTCGTTACCCACTGTTGTCCAAGGGTCTGCGCAGTGAGTTGGTGAGTCTGGGCAGATGCGTCAAAAATTAGAGGGAGCATTGATCATGACATCGTCAAACTGTCGGGTTGTAATATTGCAGTAATATTGCAGCTATAGTGGAGCTTTGACGTGCCACAATTTTATGTGGAATATTTTAAAATCTACTGAAGATTGATCTGATATCAGAGCATTCGAGAGGTGTAGCCTAATCCGGGTTATGATTAGGGCCATTTAAAGTCATTAAAGTCATATTTTTTTCTATGCATCAGTAAGTCGTGCAATCAATTTTAACGCGAAAACCACGTCCCTATGGGGTATATTAAGAAAGTTATAAAGTCATATAAAGTCATATTTTCCTTGTTAGGTCATATTTGAGTTATAAAGTCATATTGTTGTATACTTTAAATAAAAAGTGCCAATTTAGGCGGTGAAGCAATTAAGCACCAAGAAAGTAGGGCAATTTCTGATTAAACGAAGGCAAGCTGTAAGGTTAGCCTACATCGCATTACCGTCATGAGGTCACACATTGCATTGTGTTGCTACATAATCCGTTTTACTTCTGTGCGCTGAAGTAGGACGTCAGTCAGTGGGTAGGCAGGCTAAAAAGCTCTATCTTGGTCTAGTTATATACAAATACATTTGGATTTGAATAAAACAGTATTTACGATGGGGACCACGATAATAAATAATTGAAGAATTGGTCACCGAAATATGCCTCCACTACAACAATATTTCAAACTTGATACAGAAAATGGAAAGTTGTACGTACACTATCAGAGAGGCTGATCTAAATGCCCTTGATTTCAGAAAAGATCCGCTTGAGCTCAAAAATTACATTAAGAAGCGAGTGGACAAAAACGATGTGAAACAAATTATGGAGCTACAAAGGCAAGACATTTCACCAGCGCTGTATGCAAAACTGCAGAAGTGTCAACCCACATCAGCGTCTGTGGAGCGCTCATTTTCCTTACTAAAGTCATTTAACGTCGAAATTGTCACTTTAAAGACTCTAACATTCCACATAACATGAAACTGTACTACAATTGTGGTTTAAAATAAAAATGGATGCGTATTACTGCTATGTTGTGTATGTTTTACTCGTCAGTTCCATGAGTGACGTTGGTTACATATAAAAATACACTATTTTCACATAAAGTCATATAAAGTCATATTTTCCATAGAATAAAGTCATATAATCGATTTTTTAAGGTCATATAAAAATGGCCCTAGTTATGATATAGTCGTGATAAGTAGACTATTGTTACTATGTCATTGCCAAATTCAAATTAAATCATCGTCAGATTTTGCCTTCGATTATTGTAGGAACATATCAATACCAACTTGAATATAATCATTATTCAGCCATAGTAATAGCATTGTTTCTTAACCTTAGCGATCGTATAGCCTACCCCTCGTGCTTGCAATAAGATTTCTCGTAGCCCCTGTTCATTTTCAACACAATTCCTGATTGTACCTATATTAAAATTAGAAAGCCCATACACGTAAAATCGCGCGTAGCGCGAAGACCATTTTTCAGTTGAGTAAATTGGTCAAGAAAATATTCCCCAGCATATATACGCGTAATTCCACAGTGCATCTCGTACCCCATGATGTGGTGCTCCGTACCCCGAAGGGGTCTACGAACCCTGGTTAAGAATAGAAATGTCGCCGATGAATTCATTGGTGTTATATAATAGCTGTGGAGCGTACTACTACCTTAATCGCCACCGATAATAACATGGATAAAGAGATCAGACAACACCTAGCATGTAACCAACTATACGTCACGGGGGTCACATAATACCAATGGTTCCTATACTGGCCTGATTAGATTGCCATATATACCCTACGCAACGCAAGCTACCACCTTTTGATATATTACTATTCGCCATGACAGTTTCATAGATTGTTACGTCCGTAGGATTGCCAAGTCACCGTTCCGCGTCGTAAGTCCTTCTCCGGTCTTAACGTTTGACTCGACTCAACTCGAGTCATTTTTATTAAATCACCCAGTCAATCCGAAATCGAGTAATTTTACGAAAGATCGCACAAAACCAAATCACAATATTTTCAGTCACGAATCATCAACGGGTCATGTTTTATCATCATGAACTAGAAATGTGACATAATAGCTGATCTTCTACCGCATTGTAGCTTTTAAAAGTGATGTGATATAGTGTGGTTTGTTCAGATTTCAGTGTTTTTATAGCAGTTTTAGGTTGAACTTCAAGTTCTTATATCTAAAAAAGATATGTGGCACTGGAATATATTGTCGAATACTTGAAATTCCAAAATGCCGTCGCGGGCCGCACAAAATGCTCTCGCGGGCCGCGTGTTTGAGACCTCTGCTATAGTACGTGCCAGAACAATCGTATCGGATTTGCGCGTGGGCGACTGGCGAACGACATCAGTGGTGTACCGAACATCAATAACCACACACGCGCTAAGAGCACATGTAGCACCTTGCGACGAGTGAACAATGTGACACGCCGGCGCGGGGTAATACAGGAACTGAATACCTTGAAACTCCGTCCAACGATTTATTCTCAAAAGCAGGCGAGGTCACATTGCATTACGATAGTTCCCATTGCCATGAAATGATTGAAATGTGAAAGAAAATAGCCTACATGGAAAGCTGATGGATGTATTGCAGGGGCATACCAAATACCGCACATTACAATAGTTCACATTTTAATCATTTCATGGCAATAGGAAAGAAAATAGCCTACATGGAAAGCTGATGGATGTATTGCAGGGGCATAACAAATATCGCAATGGCGCGGTTTGCTCATCTGACATCGCGACAGTAATTCCACATAGCAGCTCATCAACGGAGTGATCGAGTTTGAAGCGATCCGTCTTCTGTGCAGATCTGAAACGATAGGATAGGAAGGAACGGGGCAGACAGGATAGGAAGGAACGGGGCAGATCGCTAAATGAAATACATGGGGTTTAGCCTACAGTTACAGTCGAGGCTTCATATCAACCTATATAGCAGTGGTCGGGAACCTTTTTTGTCCGAAGAGCCATATTGGCCCTATTTTTTCCATTTTAACTCCCAAAGAGCCATACATGGATGGATGGATGGATGGACATGGATACGTGGATGGACTGTTACGTCACAATTGAAAATTAGTGACGTCATGGTAGCACTAATTTCAACTAACTACATGGAATCCGTCGAGTGCAACACATTTTCTCTGTTAAAACCCGTTCTAATCATAATGGTTACCTTATTTAAGCATGCAAAACATGAGTTACTAGAACGTAGATTCGTCGTGATTGTCCTTTTAAATGCGAGAACCCATGATCACATGCGTAGGTGGAGCCAAACATCGCCACTACTGCAGTAATATGCCTACCAATCTAAAATTTGTGATACATCAGTGACATCGGGTTAGGGGAGGCAAGTGAGGCAGTACCTCACCTGTCGTCAGGATGAGTGAACGAAAATTTTGAAACCTTCAATTACTTTTGGTATCTTCTATCGATGTTCATGAATGACACGATTTTTAACATTTTTCTCCCGAAATCACACAATTTACATATTTGTTCGTAAATAAAGCGCGAAACGCGAGGTAGACACAGACGCAGACACAGACCATTGATAACACAACTCATCGTAAATAGCTTATGATTTATTATAACTGATATTAATTTAGTCTAATTGTCCCCGTGATTCCGAAGATCTAAATACTGATCGAATTCTCAATCCTCAAAGTATTCGGCAGTTACACATAACGTTGCGCCGCACGCCTACGTCTTATTGCCGGTAGTACAGAGCTACTTAGGCCTACCAATCAAAAACATGGATAGCTAGCTACTACATTTTTTGTAATTTGAGTATGGTAATTGTGAACGTAAAAACGTCCACGGCATTTCATTTCGAGCCGTAGATTAGTAAGATATTATGTATTTGAAAACTGAGTTGTCATATGGGCGTCGCCATGTCTGCTAATCTCTTTGATCAATCAACATATTGTGCAATCCAACATTTCGAGTCGGGTACATCGAATTCGCGACTGATATTGGTCGCAGTTCGCGAGTGATATCGCAGTTTATTTCTCGCCGCAGATCAGAAAGACAATGCATATTTGAAAACTGCATTGTGATACAGGCGCCGCCATGTCTCCTCGTCTCTTTGATCAATGAATGCATCGTGCAATTCAAGACTTCGTACCGGGTACATCGAATTTATTGCGAGTGATATTGGCCGCCTGCGCGACAGCAACTTGAATTTGAGGATTTTGAAAAGGGGGTCCGAACTCTTAACCTTGAATACGTCACTGTAATAACCTCTCAAATACATTTTATACTGCCACAAGAATAATTATACTGCTCGTGCTGAAAATTTATTAACTCGTTGCTGCAATATTGAAAAATTGGGCACAAAAATAAAAAATTCGCAAAGAGCCATGTCTTATGCCCAAAAGAGCCATATATGGCTCGCGAGCCATAGGTTCCCGACCACTGCTATATAGACTCGTACTGCGTAGTCTCGCTGTCCTAGAGGCGAATGGGTGTTCATTAGAGGTCTTCAAAAATGACTTTATTAAATCGTACTACTGGCTACTTAAAATTGTTAGGTTACCTAATTTAGGCTTACACACCAAATTGGTTCAATTCCAACCAGAGCCGCAGTGCTACAGGAAAAAACGTTTCTATTTATGATATAATATATAGAAACTTTCTTCGGCTACTGCTTTCGGGCTCCCAGCTGAAAAAACGAGGAATCGATTTCATCTGCATCAAACAGCGCCGATAAATGAACACGCGGAAGACAAAGAATTGACGACAAAGAGGCTGGCTGGCAAAGCGAATGTTCCGTTGATCAGATCAGAAAAGAGCAACTTGCCATTACCGAACTTCATCAGGAGCTATGTCGGTGGTGACAGGGCAAACCTCTTTTTCCGTGGCAGAGCCGGCTAAGCCAATAACCCGAAGGAGCAGTTGCAATTCTATTTCTATCTGCACTGTAACCATAGTTAGTGTCGACGGGAAGGAGATATATATACAGAAATACAAGGATACGAAAATCCTGTAATGGAAACTTGTGGAACAGGTGATGAGGCGCGGTAGTAACAGAAAAGACAGAGACAACATAGACAATGAATGGGACAAAACGGAGCGAGAGACAGGTACAAGCACGGCGACACTTACATCTACATTCACGTATAAAAAAGACGGGACAGGCACAAGCACGAAGACAGCTACACCGACGATAAAAGTGTACAAGAAAAAGGCAGAACGAGGGACAGGCACACAAACACAATGACACCTACACATACACCAACGACGAAAGAAAAGTGAAAGATATTTACAAGACGTCGACAAGAACTATGATGACCAGGATTATTCAACCACGAGCTCAGCGACGAGAAACAACCCGTCTCATCGCCAGTAATCCTACCACAACGCTTGAAAATCATATTTCTGTCGGAAGTTGATTCAGGTTCTACGATTTTCTCATTCATAGATACCTTATTACTGGAGGAAAAAGGTTTAAGCCTGAAGGGTCGGCGCTATGCTATACAAGAACACGGATCAGTAAACGTGGTCACACTGCATAATTCCCTCTTGCTATTACCAGAGATATCTATGAATTAAAACAAGGCCCAGGTTCACCGCAATTCGTCCATGTTGATCATGAAGTAAAAATGAAAAATGAAAGTTTATGGAAAGCCGAAAGCTTAGCCGAAAAACATGTTCCAGAACCCAAGACGATGACCAACGAACCATTCACCGCACTTCGTCAGGGGTTATTGCGGTAAACGGCAGGATATCGCCTCCCCTTTTCTGTCGCTTAGCCGGCGAAGCCAATAGCCCGAAGGGCTCGTTGCGATATGCATATTGACGTCATACTGTCAAGGGTTCCACAAAAAAACGTAAGGACTGATGCAGAGAGAGGCACGTCGTCCTTTTTCGGCGAAACGTTTACTGCAGCGATTTATTGACGACCGAGCACAGCGATAACGGATCAGCGAGACAATATCGATGTATAAACACGATTATTAGCTTTTCATACCACCTTATTACCACGTCAACTACCGCACACTGTACTCGTAGTCCCGCGTCCCCTTATCCGTTTCACAGCCCACTCACTCCCAACAGACTGCATCCACACGTTAGTAGCATTAGCCGAAGCAACGACGCAGAATGCATTTCCTATAAAGCAGTCAAGAGACTCTGATTGCTGCGTTCATTGGTCACTGCCAATTATTACTCTGTAATCTCGAAATTCAATCAAAGGAGGCGGTTAATCTAGACTCCTCATCGCTATCCGATCGGCATGACGGTGTCTAGCGAAAGCCTATAACGTAGTTAAGCAGCGGTGTAGGAAGCTCAACAGTCCTCAGTTTGAATATCGACATGGTGTGAAATGACCCTGATGTCGAACAACCACGATTGCAAAGCAACAATAGCCATGCGAAACCGATGCGACCAATGTTCCCTCGAATTTTTGACGAGTCTGCGCACACTCACCAACTCACTGCGCATACCCTTGGACAACAGTGCGTAACGACCAACGACTTCGGATTTTTTTGTGCGCAACTTCGATTTTCTGTGCGCAGAGACCGTGTCAGCACTGCGCATTTGCGCAGCTTAGAGGGAACATTGGATGAGACACTTGTTATATGCGTGTGCTAGTGTACGACATGCCAACAGCCCATAACATTTTTCAACGCTGGACTTACCGTGATCAGGATCACGACAAGTATATTCTTGGATTGATCAATCTACCGGCTGACGGTAAATCCAGGATAATCGGCATTTGTACCTCGACCATGGGTTTTTGACCTTTCGTAAACTCTTGATAATAACCCCTGCTTTAGTGTGACAAGTTGGCGATATAGTTTTGTATATCTTCTGGCGCTGGTGCAAGGTGCACCCTGTGTATGGTCGGTGCATCCTACCTCCTATACGGTCACTGTGTTCAATAATTGAAGACCACAGGTCTACAATATCTGCGAAGGTGGCTTTTCCGTATTAAAGCCTTCTTTTTCATATGATATTGCGCTGTTTTGAAATCAAACATAAAACAATGAAGGGAATGGATGAAAATCAACAAGACCAGTTCTGAGGTTGCTGATGTGGGCAACTATGGAACAAGCGAGTAAATTGCTCATGTGTTCTATCACCAACTACATTGCTACGATGCGCAAAAGCACGGACGGCCAGCAGTGAACTGATGCCTTCTAGATAATAGTTTTGCCTAACTGAATAAACCCCTATTCGAACCGAACCAACGACACCGTAACATCGCTATCTGCTCGCAAAGTCTGATTTAACTGGGCATGTTGCAAACATTATATTCACGTTCGTGACCTTAAACCAGGGGTGGGCAATTGTTTTCCTCCGCGGGTCGCACTTTGCCCAGGTCTGCCTTAAACCATAACGCTATGACTGAATTGATTACACAATTGCCAACTTTTACAGAAACACTGTAAGATTAACTTATCATCCGATGCAACACCAAAAGATGCTGACAAAGCTCTCGCGGTATATACTTAACTATACCAAAAAGGTAAATGAAATCAATGATGAGTTTGCACGGTATTGGCCAGACATGGGGTAATCGCGATTAGTAATCGTAATCGATTACGACGATTACATCATTTTCAAGTAATCGTAATCGCAATCGATTACATTCGAAAAAATTCTAAAGTAATCGTAATCGTAATCGACTACTTCCCATATCTAATCGATTTCTTTGTGAAAGAACGATTACTTTTTATTCGTACAAGGATTATGACATAAACTGAACATTCGTGTACATGGATGAGATATTTTGCCATGTTAGTGATAGCACAAACGTATGATTTTCAAACGCCACTGGTCATTATTATGTCAGAAGTATTATCCTTGCTCGTCATTGCGTAAGACGTATCTACATGTAGTAAATATATATTCGATGCACATTGTAGCGCGATTGAAAGAATACTCGCTATGCCGCATATCAGGTTATCAATACACCCCAGACGCCATTAACTCGCTGCAGGATAATAATCACCACTCTTCCTAGTTCCAAATAGTAACTTATATATTGATGCTAGGTTATGCTTAATTACGCTTTGGATTACTAACCGGTGGCTTCCGTAGGTTAGTAATCTATAGTTGAACGCAGTTTGACCGTTGCTGGTTGGCGAGCAGTAGGCATGTACGTACGTAAAAACACCCGACAAAGATTTGAAATTTTGTACTCGTCAAATGAAACATTACGATTTCCACAACGAAGCATTAAATCAACAGCTGCTGATGCATATCATAACAGAGCTTGTAGTATATGTATTAGGTGGACGGCATAATAGTATGTTAGCTTTATCTGATTCTCATATGACTGAAACGGGCGCCAATCAATATTTCGCAATTCGTTACTTAACATTCGAACCTGCCGCCATAGCCATCCGCTTCTACACTAGGTAAAGCGTGGGTTATAGCTAGAATCAGGACCAAAACAGCAATTCGTCCCCCGCTCTAAAAGTTGGTCTTGGGCCCCATAGGAATGTTCTGGTCATTTTTCAAGTTGATGACTGCATTTCGTAAATAATATTGGTAATTCCATTATATCATTACTCTCCCAGCCCCCCGATGGTCGGATTTACCTGAAGAGCTGAGGAGACGTAATTGACAATTATAACTTCTGGTTTATTGTTCTAACTATATTATTGTATGTTGTTGATTAGTTACCTGTTACCTGTTATGTAATCAAAAGATATTGTAGTCGCCCAAACGCAGCAGACTAAAAGAAAAACTTTCGTGAGACGCACACACAAATTGTCATGTCTTCATTCCTTTGGAGGTGCGCCGGGTGACATTTGATTTGTGGGGCTGAGATTGGAATGACAGTACTATTCGTCAGAGGTGGTCAAAGTAGTCAAGACAGCTACTCAAGTAGAAGTAGAAGTAGCGATGAAAAAATCTACTCAAGTACGAGTAGAAGTACTTCTTCCATAAGCAACCTCGCTTCCAACCCTATTGGGGAGTTTGGGGTGCGACAGTTACGAACCAGGCAAGAATGCAAATCATTGGGTGCGATAAATCGTCCACTATGGGGGCAATGAGTACATTATGACGTAACAAGCAAATGACGTCTCATTTATAAAGAATAAAGTTGTTATTTCATTAGGCCTTGTCATCGCAATCCTTAATTACTTATATTGTCTTCCAATATATCTTCTAAGATTAGTTCTGAGAAGCAAAATGAATGTAATCGTGAGTAATCGTGATTACTTTTCCAATGTAATCGTAATCGTAATCGACTACTTCCGGATTTTGCTGTAATCGTAATCGTAATCGTAATCGCGTGATTCAGAAGAAATCGTAATCGCAATCGATTACATTCATGAGGTAATCACCCCATGTCTGGTATTGGCATACCAGCGCACCTTTGATCATCAACAACGGGGAATATATCTACTTATAGGATGCGTATACGTGCCTATTCTTACTGGGTGCTGTGGAACATGCCCTGATATATGTGAAGCAGCAAGTCCGGTATACTGTGATGACCATATATTTGAGGACTCGAGGAAGAAGCGATCCTTACCAACGATGAGAAATATTATCGCGGGGACGCATTGGGAAAGGAAAGGACGGAAAGGACGCAGTTTATCTTTGTCCTTGATGTTTTTTTGCGGCATATAGGCTACACCGACTCATGATACACATACACACGATCTGCGCATATGCATACCATGAGTGCATGATGTGCATATGCCGCTGGACAAGGAAGTGCAGATATAGCCTTTACGGCTTTCTAAGTCATGCACCACCCCTCCATGCTATCCCAGTAATGCATGAGCGCCAAGCAGGGAAGCCATGGATACCAGTGTTACTAATCAGGTCTTTGGTCTGACCCGGCCGGGAATCGAACCCACGACCTACCGATCAAGAAGCCGGACGCTTAACCATTACGCTATCGGGGGCTGCATGGATCAGTGATATTATTTCGTTTCGATGTGTTTCGCTGGCCCGCAGGTGATCAATTATAAATTATATCCCGTTGAAGTGTATTGTGTTTTACGTCAAGAGTATAGCATGGAGATAATTTAATTTCCCAATCAATCAGCACGTTTAACCTTGTGCCTGCGCCTGTTCAGTATAAAACATTCATTCTGTGATGGCGAATACTCGATTTTTCAGATGATGACCGAACAATATTCTACAAACTGGCAGAAAAAACGAACGGCAGTATCCATTTAATTGACCCAAGTCTTTCTCCCGACGAAATGCGCGATGTCTCTTGGAAACTACTGTTACTCTATAGGTAAGACTGCAGGTTATTGGTCCCACGTCGACAACGGACGTAATATATATTGTTACTGATAATGATTGACATCGGAGAGCAAACTGGTGTTAGTGAAATATATAGGCCTACTATAACGAATACAATTTTAAAGTACATAATATTTATCATCTAGCCTCAATATATAAATATCGGTAGTAATTGGGTATATTGTCGGCTACGGCGCATGTTGAATTCATTATTGCCGTTCTAGCGATTGCGGAATGGAGTCCCTACTCAAAATGCTCTGTGAATTGCGGAATCGGAAGCAAACAAAGAACAGGTGTGGAAGTTTCCTCCGAAAAATGTGGATCGGGTTCTTCAACCGTTGAATGCGTTCAACCAACATGTCCAGGTATTATTATGTATATTACTTGAAAAGCGATAGCTATCAGTATTTTATTTCATTTCTAATTTTGGAGGTCTTCCGGCGTCTATTCTAATTCGATATCATATCCCCCTGGTTAATCTGCCGACTGACTGTAAAACGCACTTTCTCTCTATAAGTTAGTTTCAGCAACCAAACACACCGCTAATACACACGCAGCGTGGCAATGAGGTTGCAATACGAACGTCGATGATTGGTGTAGTGATCTTGATCGTACTGTCACTGTACCCGAAAGCAATACGTTGCGAATACCCTGTTCCCAGAATATACGACCAACTTCTTTAAACGATAGGACACTATATCGCACATGACTTGAGAATTTCACTGGGTATTTTTATATGATAGGTTTTATATTTGTTGTTTTATAAAATGTAAGTCTGTCATGCATATGTATATTCCCGCTTTGGCAATAATTCTGTGATTATACCATATCATAGTGTGCTTCGTGAATTCCTTCTCACGTGTTGGGAATTTATCAAGGCGCCTATACTCGGCATCTGATCCTCATAATCAGTTTGTTAAAAAGACTTGGGCCGAGCTACAAGTCGTCGAATGCGTAATCATAATGAAGAATATTGACGTGGTGTAAACGGCCATCGTATCGGAAAACGCCAAATATATTTCAATATTAATAATACCGACATCAGTATATTCTATTCCTCCAGATCATTATATTTAGAACGATTTTCTGAATTGATAACAATTTTACAGGGTAATTAATGGCGCAAAAACAGGCTTATATAGTATATCCGAACTGAATGCATTCGATTTGTAACGTATAGCAAATTCATATCGTATAGTTGAATCTCCATACAAATTTGAGATCGATTTCATGATGTTTGGAACTATCCTGTATTTCAGTACCTTGCAAACACGAGAACTAACTGCATTTTGCTCAAAGTACTCTTTGCCAAATGCGACACGGTCTGAAATAATGGATGCCGAAAAACGTGCGGAGGATGTTGAAGGCGAAGCAAACTATGCGGATAACGCTGGAAAATTTACCTTTTGTCATAGGCTAACGGCATATTAATTATTCACTGTTATTTCATCGAAGTACGTAATTTAGACCCAAACTACTATTCGCTGCACTATAGACTCCACGATCACCAGATCACTTCACCGCAGTATCATCTCTACAAATTCTGTTAATTTTAGCAAATATACCTACAAATTTCCATTTTCTTGCAACTCCTTCATGAACTGTATTTCGCGTACTTCATCAAATCAATCCTCTGTGTCGTGTACAATTTGAATTTCATGTTGTTTGTTTGCAAGGATGAATACATTCTCCATGTACCCGTCCACGATATAATACTGCAGAATCTCCTTGCTACAATCTTCGTGCAATGATTTGACAGAGCTATCAAAGTGTGTTGTCTCATATTACCTACAATTTGGGTATCTTCATACGCTTCAGTTTCTAATAACGCATAACATGTACGCCGAATAAGTCCAGTACAGCGCATGCATTATTATAATTGCAGCGTACTAATTTACGATTATAAATTATATCGACAGTGCAGCTATAATATGTCAAACGATCTCGAGAAAAACTGCCACATCGAATCTTTCTACGCCCGTCGCCAAATGGAATTTCTTCATGTGCTGCCGCTTGCTTTGCTGCCGCTGCCCGCAGTGACTTCCGACACAAAACTGGCATAAACACACGCCCGTAGTACATTGACGTGCCTGAACAATTGTGTCGGATTTGAGCGTGAGCGACTGGCGAACGACATCGGTGGTGTACTGTACAGTGTACAGTGTACATCAATAACCACACGCGCGCTAAGGGCACATGTAGCAGCTTGCGACGAGTGAATAGTGATACGCCAGCAGCGCAGGCAACACAGCAACTGAATACCTTACAACTCAGTCCAACGACTTCCATCTCGAAACCAGGAGAGTTCACATTGCATTACGATAGTTCACATTTTATTCATTTCATGGTAAGGGGAAATAAAGTAGCGTACATGGATAGCTAATTGATGAAGTGTAGGCAAAGGCATACCAAATATCGCAATGGCGCGGTTTGCCCATGACGTCGCGACAGTAATTCCACATAGCAACTGATCAACGAGGAGTGATGGAGTTTAGAGCGATCTTCTGTCTTCTGTGCAGATCTGAAGCGATAGTATAGTAACGGGGCAGACCGCCAAACGAAAGGCATGTGGTTAAACCTATCGTTAACGACATGGGGCCTAGCCTATAGCTAAACCACATAATACTAACGAGTACAAGGACAGTCGAGGCTTCATAGCAACCTATATCGACTGCGTAGTCTCACTGTCCGACTCCGAGAGTCAATGGCTGTTCAATGTTCATGGCCCACAGCTTACAATTCAGGTCGTTTGCGACCAACTGATGTCGAGAAAAGCATATACGCGGCATAACGTCTCATCCGATGGAGATCGGATTCACGTCACGAACCGACAATGGACTTATAAACCGCTTCGAACAAACGAGGAATCGATTTCATCTGCATCAAACAAAAGCGCTGATAAATGAACTCGCGGAATTGACGACAAAGCGGCTGGCTGGCTGGCAAACCGAATGTTCCGTTGATCAGATCAGAAAAGAGCAACTTGCCAGTACCGAACTTCATCAGGAGCTATATCGGTAGTGGCAGGGCAAGCCTCTCTCCTTTTCTGTGGCAGCGCCGGCTACGCCAATAACCCGAAGGAGCAGTTGCATTCTATCTCGATCTGCACTGTAATCATAGTTAGTGTCGACTAGAAGGAGATATATATACAGAAATACGGAGATATATATACAGAAATACAAGGATACGAAGATCCTTTGTTGGAAACTTGTGGAACAGGTGATCGGGCGATGTGGTAACGGTAGTAACAGAAAAGACAGACAACACAGACAATGAATGCTGGGACAAAACGGAACGAGGGACAGGCACAAGCACGAAGACACTTACACCGACATTCACGTATAAAAAAGATGGGACAGGCACAAGCACGAAGACAGCTACACAGACGATAAAACGTACAAGAAAAAGCAGAACGAGGGACAGGCACAAACACAATGACACCTACACATACAGTACACCAACGACGAAAGAAGAGTGAAAGATATTTACAAGACGTCGACAAGAACTATGATGACCGGGATCATTCAACCAAGAGCGCAACGACGAGAAACCCGTATCACCGCTGGTAATCCTACCACAACGCTTGAAAATGCTATTTCTGTCGGAAGTCGATTCAGGTTCTACGATTTTTTCCATTATTAAATAACTTTTTAATGAAATGGAATTTGGTGTTCGACTTGCCGGTTTTCGCCTGAAGGGTCGGCGCTATGCTATATACGAACACGGATCAGTAGACGTGATCAATATATCACTGCACATTTCCATCTGCTATTACCAGAGATAACTTCACCGCAATTCGTCCATGTTGATCCTAAAGTTTAATAAATAAAAAATGTAAAAAAATTATGTAAAGCCGAAACATGGCCGAAAATTTTTTCCAGAACCCAAGACGATGACCAACGAACCATTAACCGCACTTCGTCAGGGGTTATTGCGGTAAACGGCAGGGTATCGCCTCCCCTTTTCTGTCGCTTAGCCGGCGAAGCCAATAGCCCAAAGGGGTCGTTGCGATATGCATAGAAATTACACATATCGACGTCATATTGTCAAGGGTTCCAGAAGAAAAAACACTTGAAGCCAGATCCAACGAAAGGCACGTCGTCCGTTTTTTCGCGGAATGTTTACTGCAACGATTTATTGACCACAGACCACAGCGATAACGGGTCAGCGAGACAACATCGATGCATGGCACGACTGTCACCTTCCCCTATTACCACGTCCTCCGCCGCACAAGGTACTCAGAATCCCGCGTCTCCTTCGACGTTCCACACCCCACTCAATCCTTTAGCGAATGCGAACAGACTAGATTCACACGTTAGTAATATGAAGTAACGACGCAGAATGCATTTCCTATAAAGCAGTCAAGAGACTGTGATTGCTGCGCTAATTGGTCAATGCCAATAATTACTCTGTAATCTCGAAATTCAATCAAAGGAGGCGGTTAATCTAAACTCCTCGTCGCTATCCTATCGGCATACCGTTGTCTAGCAAAAGCCTGGAAACTTAGATAATCAGTGGTAGTGTAGGAAGCTCAGGAGTCCTGTCCTCAGTATGAATATCGCCATAGTGTGAATTGACCATTGCTGTCGAATCACCACGACTGCAAAGCAACAATACAATACGAAACCTATGCGACCAGTGTTATGTGCGTGTGCGAGTGTACGCCATGCCGACAGCCCATAACATTTTTCAACGCCGGACTTACCGTGATCAGAATCACGTCAAGCATATTATTGGATTGAACAATCCACCGACTGGCGGTAAATCCAGGAGAGTCGAGTTTTCAACCGCGACCTTAGGTTTTTAGCCCTGCAACGAACTCCACTTAATAACCCCTGCTTTAGTGTGACAAGTTGGTGATGTGCTCTTGTATATCTTTTCGCGTTGGTGCACCCAGTATCGGTGCATCCTAGGGTCACTGTGTACGTGTACACCCACTGAATACCACACCAGGTCTACAATATCTGCGTATGTGGCTTTTACGTATTATATACTTCTTTTTCGTGTGATATGAAACAATCAAATGAATGGATGGAAATCAACAAAACCATGTATGAGGGTGCTGATGTGGGTAAATATTAAACAACTTGTAAATTCCGCATGTGTTCGATCACCAACTGCATTGGGACGATGCGCAATAGAAGAGACGGCCAACAGTGGACTGATGCCTTCTAAATACCAGTTGATTGTAACTGAATAAACCCCTACTGGAACTGAATCAACGACACAATAACATGGCTATCTGCTCGCCGGTCCGATTTAGCTGGGGATGGGGCGAACATTGGTTTCGCGTTCGTGTACGACAAACGACCTTGATAACTCAGAGGTATACGCGTTCTCAAACGACCCTTATTACTGGGTGCTAACCTGCGAACTATTTTTTGAAATAGGAGAATTTTCCAGTAAACGCAACATCTAATCCAAATGTCTTAAATTTCAACCTGCTATCATTCGTTGCATCTAGATGACAGCAAGAAGGAACATTCAACACAAAAGCAAGATGAACCTGTCTTAGGTCATAAATTATACTGATCTTTGATGATTTTGCTTGGCATTTCACGCTATATTACGGTTGGGAATAATAGAATGAGTATAGTTCCGTAATTGCTACATGCTTGCCAACGTTGGCATAGGGCTATATTTAAATTTATACAGTGACAGGGTTTTCCATGTATGATGAACCTGGCAATTCGTGGTGCAAAATAGATTTTCTTAGCAGCTCTAATATACTGAGTAGGAATGTGGGGCCTTTACGGGCACAACCTGACCGTGGAACTTACGTTGGAATGAGTGACATCTTTCAAATTGCACTAAGATAACTCTGGTTAATGAGTATAGTTCCGACAAGATCAGTGGTTCCCAACGTGGGCGATATCGCCCCCAAGGGAGTGATTTGACGGTCTAGGAGTGCGAAAATAACGAAGAGAGAGAGAGAGAGATCAGATTTATTTTCGCCTGCGCCATCGAGATGCTTTGACGATGGAGATACGATCCGACCTTTAAGTAAGGTCATCTAGTCTGCACCACCTAATTTTTCTCCTCCGTGCTATCCGTGGATGCTGAGCGCCAGTTTTCGAGTCTTTGGTCTGACCCGGCCGTGGATTGAACCCACGACCTACCGATCGAGAAGCTGGACGCATAACCATTACACTATCTCGCTCGGTAGGGGAGCGAAGGGGGCGATAGGGGGCGATGGCGCGTTAAAACGGCTATATTGGAGTCAAGTCGGAGAAATGACCTTTTTTTAGCCAACTCACGTAAATTTAGCTGTAAAAGTGTAATTTCGTGGTCGAGTCGAAAAATAGACCTTTTTTTAGACAACTCGCCGGTGATCACAGTTTGTATGCCCATTTTTCGGTTCCTATATTTGGGGGGCGATGATCGGTGAGGAGCTTGAAAAGAGGGCGATGAGTCGTAAAAGGTTGGAAACCACTGGACAGGGACGTGAACATAAACGCAAAAGCACTTTCCAATAACTCCTCATTCATGTACATTTTCATCGCATTTCGAACGTTATTGATGTTGCGATTTTCGTCCCATGCAGTGTACCTATGGCTGCATTTGAAACAGCGCTGTACCTATATGGTTGCATTTATAACAGGAGTCAATTTAAAACAAACATGTTTAAAACATGACCCTTGTTTAAAACATGTTTTTTTATTATTATCATTTATTTATTTTTTATTGGTTGTGACGTCACGAATCGTCAATTTTGACGTCCCAGTAGAATGAAATTGACACATGAAAATATAGGCTCCTTTGTCAAAAAAGGCATCCGTCCCCTGTCTTAACGGACCAAAAATATCTTTGACCAGATCTATACAATATAGGGTTCCAACTATTCCATATCGTGTATAAGTCGACTATATATATCGAGTGCAAATCGTCCGTAGGCTCATACTACATGTTTTTACGAAAGTATTTACACAAGTATGATGTAATTATACTACTTTTGAAGAAAAACACAAGTTTGTTCTTTTTAAAATGGCATTTTTTAGAAAACCATTTGTTTTAAATCCAACCCTAACATCCTGCACACCTATATACATTGTTCAATGTCCATGTATATAGTAAATACGTTATTAAAAATCGGAGCGCATAAATTGGGCCATATGCGATAGATATGTATTGGTATGCAATTTTATGAATGTATAAAATCATGTTTGGATAACAAATTCCTAACGAACTCATCATTATGAAGCAAGCAAATCAAATAGTTATATATCGAATCATTGCATGGAGTCTCTAAGCAGCGCTATTTTGTAAACAAAGGTTACTATCCAAGCGTCATCCATATAAGTTTTCTTCAGCATCCCCCGCACGTCTTCCTGCATCCATCATTCTTGAATGTGTCGCATTTCGCAAATAATACTTTGAGCAAATGACATTTATTCTCGTGTCTTCGCAAGGTACTGAAATACAAGGTAGTTCATGAAATCGATTTAACATTTGCATACAGGATTATCTCTTGTATAGTTAGCTATGCTACCAACGGAATACGTACATTCAATTTATATTATATAGGATAGGCCTTGTGTTTTCGGCATAAATTACCGCGAGGAATTGTAGCCAAATGATCAAGTCGTTTTAATTGTTTTGACGTGGGTGAATAAAAGGTATTTGAGTCCGCATTTTGAATATTTCAAGTATTGCATATAGAAATATTTTCGGCGTGATCCGAAATGGAAACTACTTAGATGGCACGCTGTACACCAGGGGTCGGGAACCTATGGCTCTTTTAGATATGAGATATTACTCATTTCCAAATATTTATTTTTGTACTGAATTGATCAATATTGCAGCAACTTGCGTATAAATTTTCATCACGACCAGAATAATTATTCTCGTGGCAGTATAAATATGTCTTCGAGGGGTAAAGACAATGCCGTCTTCAGGGTTTGGAGCTCGGACCCCCCTTTTCAAAATTCTAAAATTTAAGTTACTGTCGCGTTACTATCACTCGCGAATTCGATTCGGCTTGAAATCTTGGATTGCACGATACGTTGATTGATCAAAGAGAATAACTGGCATGGCGACGACCACATGACAACGCAGTTTTCAAATACACATTGTCTTGCTTATCTACGGCTGATCTACTTTGAGAGTTGAGAAGTAGATCAGTATTTAGATTTTCGGAATCAGTGCGATAGTTACATGATTAATTAATTAATATCAGTTAAAATACATGGTAAGCTATTTACGATAAAATGCGCAATCAATGGAGAGGCTTGGCCCGTCTGTGCCTTACCTTGCGATTCGCGCTTTTCTTTTAACAATAAATATGCAAATTGTGTGAATTTGGGTGAAAATGTTTAAAATCTAGTCATTCATGAACATCGATGGAAAATATCAATATTATCTGAAGGTTTCACAATTTTCGTTCACTCATCTCAACTACCTCACTAGCCTCCCCTGACCCCACATCATAGATGTATCACCCCATAGAGTCGGTATATACTGCTGTAGTGACCATAGGCGCCGACTTTTATTTTTGCATGGGGTGGCGGCAGGCTCGTAGCCAGCAGGGGGGTGTCAAAACCCTCTCCTTTTGAAACGCAAAACCCCGTCCCTTCGAAATTACCAGTCTGATGCTAATATTCAGTAGCGATTCAACATGTCGTATTATCAGTGTTACGCACGGCCGTTAGGGTTGTTCAGAATTGACCGACTTTCAAAAAGTCTAGGTTTTCAGTCCGTTTCCCATGCCTTATACCTTAAAAACAAATTCTGGCAACTTTTTTTTGTAATTCATCCCCTGCATCCGTGTGCACATTGCCGTTTTCTCATGCACCTAAAAATTTCTTCGGAATTAGGGGATTCCCCCGTTATCAGTGACTCGACAGGAATGGCGTGTGTTCTCATTGACGTGACGCGTATGTTCTAGCGCTGATGAAGCGCTGAGCACGGCTGTGAAACGGGGATCATTGATTAGTCAGGGGCCTTGCTGCTTTGTTGTTGATGGACTCTGTTTACGATTGAGGTGCAGGACTTATCAGGCGGCGTTTTGACTCATGCTATTAGCGAGTTTAGCGCGTGATTAGTGAACATAGTATTATAGCAATATACAACTATTTGATATAATAGACCTGTTACTCTTTTCCTTTCTACTGGGATAGAAACAAAGCTTGCAAATGTCTATTCCAGTGACTGGGGAAAACCGCCAGTCGGTTGCTCTAATTTTTTTGTTATATCCCAAGATATCAATATGCTGGTATGAGTTTTTCCAATTTAGGAATAACTATCTTCGATAATCTATAACTGGATCTAATCTGGCTACTCCTGTGCAAGTTATGCAGTATATGTTCGGCCTAAAACTCTTAGAAGAACTGAAATGTTTTCCACTATTCTTTGTTGCTTGACTGAGTTTATGTATATCTGTTTTTCTAGGATTAGCTGTAGTGCGAAATGTCTGAAAAATAAAGAAAATCGCCATCTAGTGAAGCAGTACCGAAGAAAACTAGAAGAACACGATCGCAGACACAGCATTTCTTAGTTGGGCCATCTGAGGAAGCCATTACGGGATCGAAGTTGCCCACTCTGAGGCAAGTTATGCAATATGTGCTACACCTAAGAGAGCATTCATTTTTAAAAAATGAACCAGTCAAGTCACACATCCAGATCGCAGTAGATGAAGTGATCGGTTTTTGGTTACTTGCTGGCATAAAGACTATCACAAAAGTCAATGCCACTAAAAGATTGGAAACAGTATGGAAACAATGGCTGTCACTAAAGAAAACTGCAGGCCGGCAATATGTATCAAAAAACAAAGCGACTTTGAAGCCAAACTATGTAAGCTATGGGATATAGCAGCCCCTGACGCGATAGCGACAATTGAAGCAAGTAGACTTCTTTTTGACGATAAAAAACGTGAAGACATAGCATTTTATCAGGATCAAAGGGGTCCGAGATTAGCAACGATCGGTGGCAAAGATAAAGTGTTGAAAGCGAAAATCATGCAACAAAAGAGACGGACCATGAGTGCAAGAGAGTCTGCACCAGCATCAAGTAGAGAAGGTGAATTTACAGAGAGCTCATCTATATCTTCACAGGTAGCTGACACTTCTCACAGCACTGATTTTGAACTTGCACAGTCGACATCTGGTCATTCCGCTAAATTTGTGACTCTAAAAGCTCCTGTAAACCTATTCAGCGACTGCAGCAACTGCAGCACTGATTAAAGCTTGCGATGGCAACCAAAAGGACTTCCATCTTTCAAGATCTGGGACCTATCGACGACGCATTGCAAATCGTTTGAAAATTTCCGAATCTATCTTTGAAAAAATATCCACCAATCCACCAGAGAACATTGCATTGCACTGGGATGGAAAGCTCACTAAGAGTCGTCTAGGATATCAATTTGAGGCCTTGGGAGTGCTCGCATCGTCTGCGTATTCCGGCGCATTTAAGAAAGGGAAACTTGTTGGCATTCAAACTCTGGAAAGTGCTACAGGAAAAGCACAGGCTGATGCATCATTTCAACTGCTGGAACTTTGGAATTTAACAAAATCTGTTAGAGCTCTTGTGTTTGACACAACATCCTCAAACACTGGTAAAAACAAAAGTGCGGTTCCGTTACTTGAAGAATTGATTGACAGGAAAGTTTTCTACAATGCCTGTCGCCATCATATTTATGAACTGGTCATTCGAGAGGTTTGGAAGTGTTAGTTTGGATCGACAACCACAGGCCCTGAAAACACGAATTTTAATACCTTCAAGAAGAAGTGGAAACATATTGATAAATCAAGAAGCTATATAACGCTGAATTTTATTGAAGGCAGCTGGTTGGCGATGAAAGCTGATGAAGCAAAGCAATAAATAATTCCACTGATGAAACCCAATGATGGAAAGCAGAAAGAAGTCTTGATAAGAGATGACTACAGAGAATGTGCAACAGGCACCTTGGCGATTTTGGATGACAAATATGTTGATCATCGTTTTCGCAAGCCTGGTGCTACTCATAGCGCTAGATGGATGAGTCAAGTCCTGTACTGTCAAAAAATGTTCATGTGGAGTGAGCAAATGGACTATTCTGAAGAGTTCATTGAAAAGTTGGAACGAATCAATACATTCATTGCTTTGTTTTATGTTCCAGCTTGGTTGAAAACTGGTATTGCATGTGACGCACCTTGGAATGATCTCAAATTCCTTCATGACATGAAAAACTTTTCATTATGCGATCTCACTGTTGCTGATGTAGCATACAAGAAATTGCGAAAACATCATTGGTATATAACTGAGAAAATGGTGGTATTTACCATGTTCTCGGATAATCCAAAGATTCCAGACAAACTGAAGGAAGCGATGGCTGCTAAATTGCTGAAAATGCCAATCCCTGAAAAAATTCGCAGAGGTATGCCTCTCAGTCTGATCTCTGACTCTGTCTCTGAGTCAATGAGTATGGTCGATTTGATTGGGCCAGAATCGTGGTTTCTATTTGATGCTATACATGTGAAACATGATTGGTTGAGTCTTCCAGTTTCGGAATGGCATACTGATCCGGATTTCGTGACTGCTCAAGAATTTGTGAATACTGTTGAAGTAGTTAATGATGCAGCAGAGCGTATGGTAAAATTGAATACCGACTATGCTGCGTTCATAACGGATGACAAAAAACAGCGAGCGAGCCTCCTACAAACTGTGGAAGATCACCGAAACAGATATGCAGTTTTCTCGAAAGCAACCATTTCATCCACCTGTTTATATAATATTTTGCCAAGTTGATCTCTTTCTTTGCCTTATTTTTTCGTTTCCTGTGATGTTTATTATGTGGCTGTGAGTGGATGTTATATTTACAGTTGTATTATTGCACATGGGGATCCAGGAAATTGATGAACAGTGCCTGGTAGGTTTGAGGGGTGTAGGATATGTGATCCAACAAAATGACTATCAGTTTTAGCTAGTTTTGAGCAGTTCTAAGGCAGTGTGGGACATGGAAATGATCATTGCGAAATTAGGTTATTGATTGCCGAACGATCGGCATTCATTGCTGGACTGAGCAGTAACATGGCCCAACAATTCTGGAACACGAAAGACAGACAAGAAGAATGATTAACAACGCGTGCGACCAATCAGTTATTATCTCTTGCTGCCAACACAATGGGTTTTTACTTAGTGTTGAGTAGCTTGCATCGCGGACAATTGGTTGCTGATTAAAACATCGATTTAGACTGCATTGCTGCATTTCCCGATTTACGTATGCAAATCATAATTGGATTAATATTATGGGCACTGAAATAAATTCCAACTACCAGGCACACACCATAAAACACTGTTCAACTTTGCGCTCAGAGAATATTTATGACAAAAATGATTAACAAAATATTTTAAACGCGGCTTGCGGCCCTCATCGATGCAAATATTGCATTTTAATTTGTAGAAGGTGAACGTATATTTGGTCGTCAAATCGGGGTAGAAGATGGTGTTTCTCAGAGCGCGCGATGAAATCTACATTTCTAGCAATGAGGTCGAATTTTGACATTTCACAACGATCGTTAGTTTGCTGAAATCAGTATCAGTACGTTGTGCGTTGGCTTCGCCCCCCACACCCCCCTCAGGCTGTACGCTGTTTACCGCTACTTCCCTGCTTCATTGGGTATACGTTTAGTCAGTCACCTTTTCGCGCCTAAACGCGCGCGAGCGAGAAATTTTGATAATTCATGACTGAATCGGTCAATATGTTCGGGAATTGCGTATATATTGCTATCAATTTTTATCCTCTCTCTGCTCACGTAATCTGATTTACCGGTAGAGCTGAGGGAGGTGTGTTTGAAAAGGTAGGACCCCTCAATAATAATTTAACATCCCCCGGTGTATATACCCGTTGGCAGGAACGAAACAGCACTTCGTTAGCCCCCGCCCTCCCCTAAAAAACTTGACTCTTGGGCTCCCATAGGGTGATAAACAGCCCCCGCCCATTACATTGTTCGCTTTTGCCACGAAATTATAGCTGTACTGTTCAGGGAGCCAGCGCGGAGCGCGAAAATTTTCGATAATTAATGATAAAATCGGTCAATAAGATCGGGAAATGCATAATTTTTGATATCAATTTCTTGTTTTCTCTGCTCACGTATAATCAGATTTACCGGTAGAGCTGAGTGAGGTGTCTTTGAAACTGCAGAGCCCGTAAATAATAATTGAACATGTTCCGGCGGGCGGATCCGTTGGTATGACTTCGTTACATGATATTATTTCGTGACCTCCTGTATGCTATATCAAAAAATATAGAATCGCCCAAACCTACTAAACTGAAAGATCACACGATTTCGGATTGGTATTTCTTTACTGGCATATAATTTTTTCCTGCGGGATGGTATTTGTCTTGTGAGGTTCAGATTGCCAAGACAGGAATATTCCGCGCCAGTCATTTAGGCGGATATAGGGACGATTAAACCTATATGTGTTTTCGGTCAGCATATGGCAGTCCTTTACGGTCAAGGTTTTCTCGCTGCCGATCGTTCTGGCACACTTCGTGGTCTCGCATGTTACATGGCCTAAAACTTTATATGTCTTGGTGCATCGTGGCGCGGTAATGGTCAACGTCGATATGCCCGTTTCTATAAATCTAGCGTATTTTTTCTTGGGGGAAGAGTATACCCAATAATCAAGATATTTGGCGACCTAAAATCGCGCGCATCACGAAAATTTTTAGTTTAAGTTGCATAAATTTTTGAAACACACCCTGTAATTTATGTCAATTCACGAAATAATTTTGAGCACCCCTTCGAGGTCGCTCGCCCCCCCCTTATTCCAAAAGTGTCCTCTTTTGAGATTTCCAAAATATGGTAATCCTAGGTATTACCTTGTCGACAGAAGATTCCCGTTCAAACGAATTGAATAATAATCTAAATTTTTGCTGCTGAGAAGCTGATGTAATTCAACACCCTACAGTGCACAGTTGCAGCGTTTCCCAATCAACGTTTGCAAGGGGATGAATTTGTCAGCAATGTTGGTGCTTGTACTTCCATATTCTGCATATTATCCTATCTCACCATACGTGGTCAGATTTGTCTGATGAAAGTGATGACTTCGAAAATTCACGGCATGTAATTGTACAGTAAATCTTACGCAATGTTCATGCCACATGGAGAAGACTATTCGTTAGTTTCTCGCAGATTAACTTCGCGCTAGCCCATTGTTATTTAGGTAAATCATGTTATTTCGCCATTCCCAGAAAAGAAAAGTGCTATACTGAAATGATATCAGTATCGCTCACGGGTACGAGACCAAACTAAAAGAAAAATTACTATCGTGAGGCGCACGTCATTGCAAATTATAATTTCTTCACAGAGCGCAATATTCACCTTTACTGGCCGCACTTGCACCTCGGTTTCAGACTTCACCGATAACACTATTTGCCCCTGGCAATGTTCCCTCTAATTTTTTTACGAGTCCGCGCGCTTGCGCGGTCCCTTGGAGAACAATTAAAAAAGTAAAAAAAAGTCATCCCTTCGGATTTTTTGTGCGCAGCTAAGATTTTCTGTGCGCAGAGACCGGTTCAGCACTGCGCATTTGCGCACGTGCGCAGCTTAGAGGGAACATTGCTGGCAAGTGACATCGAGGGAATACGAACGTATAAAGCAGACAAGAATTAGTAGCCTACAGATGATAGCAAACGAAAATGCGCGCATATATAATCAGTAATTCCTCAGCTTGCGTAATACAGCACAATGAGGTTCCGAGTCTGACATTGCGACAATTGTTTGCTATTTATAACGACGTTTGAGCTGCATTACTGCATTTCCAGATAAAAGTTAGCAAAGCCTTGTTAGAGTAATGAATATGCGCACTTCGCGCAGGAATGACTGTCTCTTCGAAGGCATACACAAACCCACTTTCCTATTTCGCGATCGCGCTCCAATTAAAAAGACTATCACGAAACTAACTCAAGAATAATTTTGTAAACGAATATGCGCGCAAATACAGCTTAATTGAGAGAAGTAGAACGTTAATTCGTTCGTCTGGTCAAGAGAGGAGATGGTATTTCTCGGCGCAAGCGTGTCGAAATCGACGCCGTCAACGAGGTCGCTTCGATTGTATGATTATTAGTGATTACAAATCACGGATTACACTTTATTGGGAGTTCTAAGCACTAGTTCGTCGTCGCCGAAGAAGCTGAGTATTCAATTATTCACGCGCGCATCGGTTAATGGTAAATGGTTGGCATTTACGCGATATCACGGACTCGCTAATTGACAGATTAGACGGCGGGCGTTTAAGCATTTTGCATGGGGTGGCCGCCACCCCATAATTGTGTCATGGGGTGGCGGTGCCACCCCGCCACCCCGTAACTCGGCGCCTATGGTAGTGACCATATATGGCTCCACCTACGCATGTGATCAGGGATTCTCGCATTTAAAAGGAGCATCGCGACGAACCTACGTTTTCTTAACTCAAGTCTACAATTAAAAATATCTAACTTGAAAACGATCCATGTAATTCAAGTTTTGTATGCTCAATTAATGCAACCACGAGTTGGCAATTAACCACGAGTTGGCTCAATTAAGGCGACCACGAGTACGAGTTTTTAGGAGAAAATGTGGCGCACACGACGAAACTCATGTGGTGAGTTTGTTTGTTTGATATTCGTGGTGTTTCGACAATATTGGTCATTTTACACCAAGCCTATATTCTCTGTTTTTGATTCCGTATTTACCTACTTGAAGCACGGCTCACTTCTAGGCTTTTACACAACACCGCTTCCGCGGATCACGTAGCGAGGAGGAGCCTAGATAAGCCTCAAAGACTTAGGCAGCAATTCTGAAGTCATGTAGTGAGTTCGAGTTAGTGCTACCAAGACGTCACGAATTTTCAATTGTGACGTGACAGTTGATTGACATGTTTGGCTTTTTTGGAGTTGAAATGAAAAAAAAATATATGGCCAATATGTATTTTCTGACGAAAAAAGTTCCCGACTCCTACTGTACAGTGTAGTGTACACCAAGGCAGTAGTTGAATCCCTCTAGGCCAGAGGTCTCAAACTCAAATATGCTCGCGGGCCAATTTCCTGTTTTTGGTGGGTTCTCGGGCCGTGGCACCAATAGCAGGGGTATTCAAAGTATTACCAAGTAAGCCTTATTGAACGGGACCTTGCAAACTGCCATACCATAAACATCGTGGGAATGGGATTTACTTCTGAATCCACGCCTGGCACGAAAAAATCACATTTTTAAATATTTAAATATATTTTCTGTGGTAGGCCTATACTCAGCATAGTTTGTCAAAATAATTGGTTATAGACACCTTGCTAGTGTGCAAATGCATCATGGCGTGCATGCATCGGAGTTAGACTTACCTTCGAATATAGGAACTGATCAATAACAACTCGAATATAATGAATGATTAATGTACCATTGTAATAAAACAGACCAATCGCCGAGGAATCCATTATTGTTACGGCTGTGAAGCGTACCACTACCCCACTCGCAACCTTTAATTGGCGATAATAACATGGATAAACAGACCCAAGATGGCTAGTTAGGGCTGTCTGAAATCTGTTGCCCAATAAAGTGAACTTATTTAGATTTCGCAGTATACTGGGCCTCACCTACCTATATACTTACATATAGTAGCCTAGTATTCTTCAGTCTTTACAGTATTATCCCCGTTAATTAGCTCATTAGTACATCTGTATATTTGCAACTTCTATTTTTCGTTTCCCTTGTATTTCGTAAGAAAGTATCGACAGAGCCAAGCATATATTGGACACATGCCTCACGTATATAACATGTGTACTGTGTGATATATAGTTACATGCATGAGATACGCAATCTGCTGCACTTACACGCTGTACGTTTGCCTTCTTCAGAGATATGAAGATTTTTCTGTCTTGCATCGTATTTGTAGTAGCTATCTTCGTATTTTCAATTTCGGAAATATCTAATGACATAAAAATCGTGTAATTGGATAGGCGCTAGCCTGTAATCCATATGCCTTCAAACCATAACGCTCAGACTGAATTGATTACACTATTTCCAACTTTTGCAGAAACTTGCCTCTGCTGTACCTGATGAACTGTAAGATTTACTAACTATCCGATGCAACACCGAAAGATGCTGACAAAGCTCTTGCCGTATACACTTTACTAGACCAAAAAGGTAAATGAAATAAATGATGAGTTTGCACGGTATTGGCACACCAGCGCAACTTTGATCATTAATAACTGGGAATCTATCCATTTATAGCAGTGGTTCCCAACCTTTTTGTCTTCATTCCCAACTTCAGATTTATTCCGAGCTTTCATACCTCACCAGGACCGTAACAGCTCTTCACCAGCCCCGCCAAAAAACGTTGATCTTAGGCCCCCACACGGTGATAAACCTAACTTCTGGGGAACCCCAGAGTCCCCTCATCCCCGCTGAGCCTGTACGTTTTTTCCTGCTACTTATCAGCTACATTGGGTACACTGTTTAGTGCGTCGTCTTATTTGGACTAAACGGGCGAAGCGCGAAAACTTTATATAGTCCGTTTTTGAATCGGTAGATATGATCGGGAATTGCATATATTTTGTTATCAATTTTTTATCCCCGGTTTGCTCACGTAATAAGATTTACCGGAAGAGCTGAGTGAGGTGTGTTCGAAAAGGTAGGACCCCTAAATAAGAATTAAACATTTTCAGGCGGACCCGTTGGTATATTGACTTCATTACATTATACTATTTCGTGACCTCCTATAATATCTGTTATGTCAAAAGATACCGAAATCGCCCAAACTAAAAGGCACACACGATTTCAAATTGGTATGGCTTTACTGGTAAATAATTTTTCCCTACGGGATGGCATTCGACCGGTGGGGTTCAGATCGCCGGGAAAGGAACATTCGGCGCCAGCTATTTGACCGCCTATGGACAATTAAGCATACATGTATATTGTATATATATCGAAGTTTTCGGTCACCACAAGGCCATTCCTACTCGGCCAAGGTCTTCTCGCTGCTGATCGTTCTAGCACACTTCTCTTAGTTGCATGTTACATGGAATTGGTGCGTCGTGGCGCAGTAATGGCCGACGCCGAAGTCTCCATTTCTACAAAATCTACGTATTCTTGTGGGGGAAGGGTACCGAATAATCAGATATTCGGCAATATTAAATGGCGCCCCAAGCGCGAAAACTTTTTGATAAAGTGGCAAAAATTTATAAAAAAATACTTAAATTCATGTTAACTCACGAAATAATTTTTGGCCTCTTCGAGCTCGCCCTCCCTCCAAGTGGGGGGTTTTGGGTGCGGCAGTTACGGTCCTGTTCCCCACTACCCAGCACATTTGTCATCACAGAGCAGCTATCTGCTGGTTGACTACATAAGACACACAACCACACCAGTACGCAAAAAAATCGCCTTCAACTGCAACATAAAACAGAGGTCTCAAACACGCGGCCCGCGAGAGCATTTTGTGCGGCCCGCGAGAGCATTTTGTGCGGCCCGCGACGGCATTTTGGAATTTCCAGTATTCGACAATATATTCTAGTGCCATATTTTTTTAGATATAAGAGCTTAAAGTTCAATCTAAAACTACGACAAAAATCACTGGAATCTCAACAAACTTCACTATCACATCACTTTTTGAAGCTACCATGAGGTAGAAGATCAGCTTTTACGCCACATTTATAGTTCATGACGATAGAACATGACCCGTTGATGATTCGTGACTTAAAATTGTGATTTGGTTTGGTGCGACCTCCTCGTCAAATTACTCGGTTTCGGATTGACTGGGTGATTATATAAAAATGACTCGCGAGTTTAGTCGAATCAAACGTTAAAATCAGACAAGGACTTGCGAATCGAAACGATGACTTGTTAATCCTACGGGCGTAACAATCTGTGAAACTGCCATGGAGAATAGTAATATATCAAAAGGTCGTAGCTTGCGCTGCTCAGGGTATATAACTATCTAATCAGGTCAGTACAGGCAACCATTGGCATTCTATGACCCCTGTGACGTATAGTTGGTTACATGCTGGGTGTTGTTTGTTCTCTTTGTCCATGTTATTATCGTAGGCGAGTAGGGTAGCACTGCGCTCTACAGCTGTAACAGTGTAACACCAATGAATTATTCGCCGATTAGACATTTCTATTTCAGGGGTTCTTAACCAGGGTCCGTAGACCCCATCGGGGTACGAAGCACCACATCAGGGTGTGCGAGATGCATTGTGGAATTAGGCCTATATGCTGTGGAATATTTTCTTGGCCGGTTTTTCAACTGGAAAATAGTCAGGTGTGAATGGGCTTTCTGATTTCAATGTAGGTACCTTCGGAAATTGTGTTGAAAATGGACAGGCGCTACGAGAAATCTCACTGAAAGCACAAAGGGTGCGATCGCTAAAAAGGCTAAGAAGCAATGCTATGACTGTGGCTCAATAATTATTATATTCAAGTTGTTATTGATATGTTTCAATAATAATCGAAGGCAAAATCTAACGCTGATTTAATTTGACTTAAGCAATGACAATAACGATAGCCTATATTCATCACGACTTAACAAAACCAGGGTTAGGCTACACCGCTCAAATGCTCTGATATCAGATCAATCTTCAGTATATTTTAAAATATACTACATAAAATTGTGGCACGTCAAAGGTCTACTAGCTGCACCATTATAACCCGACAGTTTTAGGATGTCATGATGCATCCTCTCGTATTATGTCTATAACTTATTAATTAGAAAAATTATGCCCGGAACAAAACAATTATTCAAATATTTGAAAAAGTGATTTTATTTCGTGTCAAGCGTGAATAATGCAATAGTAAATCACATTTCCACGATGTTTGTGGAATGCCTGTCTGCAAGGACCCGTCAAATAAGGCCTGGAACCTATACATTGCATATCCCGATTATTGATGCTGCGGCCCGCGGCGTCATCAAAAACTAGGAAATGGCCCACGAGCACATTTGAGTTTGAGACCTCTGACGTAAAAAGTACTATGAACCGATACCAGTAACGCTCAAAATTTCACGAAAGCGGTAGCCTATTTCACGTCAAACTAGTCGTGCTGGATGCTTTTGTTACGCCATGATTGGCCTACCAGAGTTAAAAATGAGGTTTTGTGAACAACACACGGTGTAATTTTCGATACATGCATTCCAGAGCAGTTAACTGGTAACGGCAATTGCATATGTGTCTCCGTGAATATGTATACTGTCCCGTATATAATTTTGAATAAATGCGTCTATTCCCCACCAGAAATCATTGAATTCCCGACCAGTGGGGAATTTTCCACCATTTGGGAACCGCTGATGCGTATACGTGCCTATTCTTACTGGATGCTGTGAAACATGCCCTGATATATGTGAAGCAACAAGTCCGGGATACTATGATGACCATGTATTTGAGGACTCGAAGATGAAGCGATCCTTGACAGCCGCGTCATTCGGTGAGAAATATTATCGCGGATACGCATAGATGCTGCTAGGGTCATGACTAGAAAAAGAATTGCCTGTAGCAGGAATTAGTGAACATTTTGGTATAAATTAATAAAATCATGATCATTTTGTTCAAATCGAAAAAATGTCCCGCACAAATTAACTTCAATTTTCGACACTGGTCCAAATATAGAAAAAAATTACAATTCAAAGGTATTCTTTGCCACAAATTTAATCTTCATATATATGTTTTTTGCACTTCTGGTGCAGTTCATCCATCAATTTGACTTACGGCAACAAACTTTTCAGTACCATTGTTATTAACTTATTGAGTTGTAAAACTACGCGTGTCTAAAATGTTCTTGATTGGAAAATTATTCCACCTCGGTACAAATCACCCTGCGTATCGCGGATATCAGAAAATATCTTACAAATGTAATTGTTTCCAGTTACCAAGACTAAAGATGAAACAACAATTTCGTTTCCTGGTTAACAACCGGTGCAATACTGTATTGTCAGAATCTGTGAAAGCGAATTGAAACATACGCACTTTACACAGTACGAAAAAATCACTTTGGAATTCGAGGGCATCATTTAAACCGTGTTAAACTCTATTCACACTATCTGTCGAACGCGTGAAATGTAAAGCATTACGAGGTTACACTCTAAGACTTTGATCATCAAGAAAGTAAATAGAGGAATGCTTGTTGGATACATCCTATTCAACCGGTCTTGGTTGATACAAAACTCATAACAATAATAAAATAAAAATATGCGCTACAGTGAAATCTACAAAAAATGTGTTTGTATTGTTGTTAGTAGTGATCATACATTATCATTTGAATCTTCTAAAGTAATTGTAATTATAAAACCAAACTACTGAAAGTCATTATCACCACAAAAACAATTTGTATGATATTCGCCAAACACATCCTAACTCAGTTTGCAGAAATTATTTGTAGAGTGCATACCGGCAAAGAAATCAGGAACACAACCAACACCGAAAATGATAAATGCGTTTCGCGTTACTATTGATACAAGTTCATTTCTATCGGGCGAAATAAATGCCATCACAAAACTCAGAGCATGCAAAGGTCTTGCTTGATGTGAATTTCGATTTGTGTCTTATGATACCAGCAAGCATTTTAGAAATATTACGATTTGTTAAACCAAAGTCGTACGTCCGATTAATAGTTGATTGGAAACTTGATCACGTACCTCAATCATTACAGAAGAGTACAATACCATTGTCCGACAATCTTTTACAAAAAGGATCGAAACCAAGTCACTCAAAGTCGTTGCCGTCACATAAACAATTTGTACGTCGTTTGCTAAATGTATCCTATAGTTAGCTGTACAAGAAATATTTGTAAAACACACTCCGGTAAAGAAATCGATGAAAAGATATCCTACACCTAAATCTGGTAAAAACCATTTTGCACTTTTTTTTCATTAGTATAGTATCCATTTGAATTTTTCCATTTCCTTTCGTCAAAGTAGATGTAATCATAGTCACTAAAGAACTTACTTGGACGTGCTTGAATTCTAGACATAGTTCTGATTTACCAGACACAAAACCCAAGAACAACCCTGGCTTCAACCGAGCACACGTAGGCCTACCTAAAATATCACACACTTAGCTATTCCTGAAGCGCAAACACCCGATACAAAATATTACTTGTTGTGTTGTTGCGGTATCATCTTCACAATATCACACACAATACAAATGATGGTTATGTGTAACATGCTATCGACTTGAATCACACCAACATGGAAGAGGATTTACTCACTCTTTACAGAACGATATTGACCAACTTCACGTCGTCGGTGTGTATCGTTTTTTTTTTCTAGATACAAACTATGCTAGTGTAGCGGAAAATAATTTAGTGTAACAAAAACAATTTTCACTCTCTTGACTTATGACAACAACAGACGAGTCTTCATTCAATATTTTTTTGCGTCAACCAGTTACTTTCTATGATACGACTGATACCCCCGCGACTTTTTTTCAGATCACAATATGAAAGATAGTTACATCACACAAAATACTACACTTGATATTCCCATACTATACTAAACTGCGGAATGGTTGGTCAGACTCTACAAAATGTTTTGATATTGTTTTTTACACGAATGGTCACGCTTCTAAATATTCAAATAATCCAACACACAACTATAGTACTCACCGAAATATCATAGTTCTTGTAACAAAGTTGTATAAGTATAATGTTTATCGTAAGTCCTACATAGTCATGATATCGGTCCGAGTTTGACTTTTAGAAAACATTATACCGACATCGCGACATCTTTCAAAATTAAAACCACGGTGACTGCTTGAGAGACCTACCAATGATATCACAGTAATCTAGTTACTTCCACAAAAGAGTATGCATTCGACTTACTTTCCACAAATCTAACGCGCAAAACAATTTACTTTGCTAACGAAAAGTGCTGAGTAATCATATGTTTGTCCTCACAACAATACAACTAAAACATACTATCATACAAAATGATCGTTACAGTTTGCACACCAACGGTACATTGTACAATAGTAACAAGTCTCGAGGATCGAGTTATTGAAAAAACGTTAAAGTGTTTCTCCTGCGCCAAGTCGTTTTGTTGACGAAAGCGTATATTGTAATATCATGATCGATTTGCATTCGTTGGTCACAAACTGTCACTATTCCAAACATTTATTTTTCACTCAAACAAAAAAGTATACTTGTCACCATTCGTTTTCATCAAGCACGAGTTCAAGAAGCTTACTTACTACGACATGAATTGTTATTTTTATGTTGTGTAAATAGGTAATAATTAATTTTAGTAACACTATAACACTATATCAACGTCATCGGGTTGTGCGAATAGATTTACGTGTAGTCTTGTGGTTTTAATCGAAGCACACAGCATGGTCTAATGTAGAGTCATCTCTATTGTACAGCAACTCGGTAATCGAAATGCATGCAATAACAATTGAACAACGATCTTGTTTCGTCACGCGAAAAATATCTTCACTGTCGCGACACTCTGATACTCTGCGCAAGATGTGTAAATCCTTTTCACACTCATAATAATACACTAACGGGATACCGACGTCAAGCGACAACGTTTAACAACATCACTGACACTGAACATACGATACCTACCCAAGTGAAAATATTATTTTCGTTTGGACAACTGGCGTTTACCTGTGTAAAAATACATTTTCCTTTGGCTACATGACGCTTACCGAGTAAAAAATATCATTTTCATTTGGAAATCTATCTTTTCCCCGGGTAACAATACATTTTCCCTTGGAGATTCAGCGTTTACCTGAATAAAAATATCATTTTCCTTTGGGGATCTGGCGTTTACCCAGAGTAACAATACATTTTCACTTGGAAATCTGTCATTTACATGAGTAACAATACCGTTTCACTTGGAAATCTATTTTTCCCTGAGTAACAATACCATTTTCGTTTTGAAAACTGACAACCACACGCGACAATTTGATATTTTTTGTATATTGGTACGACGGACAGCGACAGAATATACACCAACAACGACCCCGATACATTTGTCTAATCAAATATTCACTTGCTCTGATGCATCCCATCAAAATCATTGGTTACCCACATGCAATACGCTGTTGTACATCGACATGTATGTTTTCGGAATTGGCGAATAAAGGGGTCCCCGATATGTCCGTGATGTCCGGGTTCGTGCTTTGGATTTTCCAGAGTCATAATGTCTGAATAAAATACCTCCTCGACTTTGGTAACTGGTTGATACACGGATAATGGTGTTCGGAAAACGGATGAATTTATGTTCCCCGTCGCGCTAACAACTCCGGGTTACTTGTGAGTTTCCTGAGGTCTGTTTACTATATTGTGTCTTTACTGGTCAATACATGTCGCTCCAGTCAGCTGAAATCGATCACTAATATGAGAAAGTGTGAGGATCGGATCCGGATACTCACTCATGAACCAACGACCAATATTCAAGTAAACATGTTACAGACCGTGTTTTGTCTCCATGAAAAATACCAATGCATACACCATCACATCAAGTACGTCACGTTTGTTCATACATACCAAGTATTCGCGTAAACGAGGTGTACATACAATGTGTCGGTGTACAAACATCATGGAAAACAAATCCATGTTCTCAAGTCTCATCATGCGACGACTCTGCACAGTCAATGTGGGCATAGATGACAGATGGCATGATACAACGAACAGCTCATTATGCATACCGATATATTCTCAGTCAAATATGCGAACCATGCACAACCATATACCCTGATTTTCGCTGAATATCCACGACACCAACAAATCTGTACATTTCTTTTCCCTCGACCTCGACGATAGAGTTGTCATCCCAATGTACCAATCGAGTGTATGGTTCATCAGGTATAAAATCCAAATCAAATGTCACCAGGATATCGTTTTTCATTTTCAATATTTCGACTGCTGCATCTTGTCTGTGTCGTAAAACCACGGCGTGAGGCCAAAGAAACCTATGGACAGTTACGCGTAGTCCCATATTCACTCGTGGATACGGTCAGGTAACGACAATGTTTTCTCAATGGTCTGTGTGGGTACACCGTTTCAATAGGTAGCTGGATCAACTAGACCAGTGGTTCTCAACCTTTTTCGCCTCGCGGACCGGTAAAATTTCAAAAAATGTCTCGCGGACCGGTGAACTGTCAAAATTGAAATGAAGCCAAAATGTAAAGTATGCAACCGTTTTTGGCAATTATATGATGCTATAGAGTGACATTTGGAGGGTTTTGATCGTATTTAATAATATTCATGAAGGCATCCATGTGATTTTATGGTAGTGAGTCTGCCAAGTCGAGGTAAAATTGCCTTGTCCAGATAAACGTGCTACCGCGCTGAGAGACGTTTACAGTCTTTCGCGCCAAAGGCCGTGGGTTTAAACGGCCACGCCAACTCAATACCGACCGACAATATCAAGAGAAGAGGCGTATCGGAGTCGAACCAAGCACCTTGTCGTGCTACCTTGCTCATTGCCCACTGCCACCAGACGCAGGCTACTCCGGCAACTGCAAATACAGTGCGTGCCGCAAGAAAACACATTGCAGCAGCTATACCTGCCATCCGCAAATCCGGGCTGAAAAAGCACTTCGTCAGCCCACCCCAAAAAACGTTGATCTTGGGGCCCCGACAGGGCGATAAGCAAAATTTCCGGGGGCTTCGCCCCAAGACCCTACACTTGGACGGATGTTTTCACCTGTACTTGTGATCACATCCATTCTGCTCAGCGTAAGCAGAGAGTTTACGAAGCTTATCGCGACAATGGCGACAATTTTCGATCATTCACGACTGAAGCGCTTTTCTGGCGGTCGAATTTTAGGCCCAAATTTCGGAGTCCCATGTTAACATAAACTTCATTATGTGTGGATACGTCGTGGTGCGGCAATGGCTGACGCCGAAATGCCTATAAATCATGCGTATTTCTCGAAGAAGGGCACCTAATAAGCAAGGCATATAGGGACACTAAATCGTGCAAAGCCCGAAAAGAAATTGAAAAATGTTGGAAAAACTTTCAAATAAAACGCTATGATTTATATTCATTTGCGAAATAATTTTGGGCCCTTCTCAAGCTCGGCCCTCTCCAATTGGGCCATTTGGGGTGCCCCAGTTACGGTCCCGCACAAAATAAATGAATCGAAAACCAATGATCAAACTGCGCTGCTTAGCGATGAGTGAGCTCGTATCTGTTCTGTATTTGTCGCTCGCATGTCGTCAAATGAAACGTCTTGTACTTTAAGTCAAATCGAACATGTTTCTAGCCCTAATGTTACCTCACAAAATTTTGAATCAGTTTAAAATTAGATGTTTTATTTATTTTATCAAAGGACAAGCCTTCAACATTGCATCTTGAAATTAAAGTATAAAATTGTAATATTCCTCGCGGACCGGCAGGAATGTCGTCGCGGACCAGCGGTTGAGAACCACTGAACTAGACCAAAAGTTTCCATCCGCGTTTTATAACGACCTGTAGAATTACGAGACAGCACCCTGTTGTGGAGTGGTTGACACGAAATCAGTCTTCAACCCACAGAAACAAACCTTGGATTACATTATCAAATCGTAATCGAACTCGAGATTCACACACACGAAGTCTCTGTTTACGATTTCAATCCGGAGTCACTGCTCACGATGTTTAGCTGGAGTTGTTATGTGGGAGTAGCGACATCCGACATATTCATCGCGTGAAAGATTGATAACGATGGTGATCGCCAAATACATTAAACCAACCAAGGTGAAACACTGCGGTCTCAGCAAAAAGTTAGCAGGTTATGACCAACAATACGCAGGGAATTGAGCGAGTTACGCAACCCAATTTTACTATACGTTGAGGTCTGGATCACGATGTAAGTCTACCTGAGAATCCGAACAATCTTGCAAAATCAAGGTGTGAACCCGTGAAGAGATGTACTCTCGGTGAAATAGTTTGAGATTTATTTTTCACAAGTTGGGTGGAGGCGGTTCATACTAAGACCCTGTTACGTGCAAATATGGCTGCTTGCCTGTCTCAAAGTCATCTATGCCCACATTGACTGTACAAGAGTCGTCGCAGGATGAGACTTAAGAATATGAATTTGTTTTCCATGTTTGTACACCGACGCATTGTACGTACACCTCGTTTACGCGAATACTTGGTATGTATGAACAAACGTGACGTACTTGATGTGATGGTGTATGCATTGGCATTTTTCATGGAGACAAAACACGGTCTGTAACATGTTTACTTGAATATTGGTCGATGGTTCATGAGTGAGTATCCGGATCCGGTCCTCACACTTTCTCATATTAGTGATCGGGTTTCAGCTGACTGGAGCGACATGTATTGACCAGTAAAGACACAATATAGTAAACAGACCTGAGGAAACTCACAAGTAACCCGGAGTTGTTAGCGCGATGGGGAACATAAATTCATCCGTTTTCCGAACACCATTATCCGTGTATCAACCAGTTACCAAAGTCGAGGAGGTGTTTTATTCAGACATTTTGACTCTGGAAAATCCAAAGCACGAACCCGGACATCACGGACATATCGGGGACCCCTTTATTCGCCAATTCCGAAAACATACATGTCGATGTACAACAGCGTATTGCATGTGGGTAACCAATGATTTTGATGGGATGCATCAGAGCAAGTGAATATTTGATTAGACAAATGTATCGGGGTCATTGTTGGTGTATATTTTGTCGCTGTCCGTCGTACCAATATACAAAAAATATCAAATTGTCGCGTGTGGTTGTCAGTTTTCAAACGAAAATGGTATTGTTACTCAGGGAAAAATAGATTTCCAAGTGAAACGGTATTGTTACTCATGTAAATGACAGATTTCCAAGTGAAAATGTATTGTTACTCTGGGTAAACGCCAGATCCCCAAAGGAAAATGATATTTTTATTCAGGTAAACGCTGAATCTCCAAGTGAAAATGTAGTGTTACCCGGGGAAAAGATAGATTTCCAAATGAAAATGATATTTTTTACTCGGTAAGCGTCATGTAGCCAAAGGAAAATGTATTTTTACACAGGTAAACGCCAGTTGTCCAAACGAAAATGATATTTTTACTTGGGCAGGTATCGTATGTTCAGTGTCAGTGATGTTGTTAAACGTTGTCGCTTGACGTCGGTGTCCCGTTAGTGTACTATTATGAGTGTGAAAAGGATTTACACATCTTGCGCAGAGTATCAGAGTGTCGCGACAGTGAAGATATTTTTCGCGTGACGAAACAAGATCGTTGTTCAAATGTTAATGCATGCATTTCGATTACCGAGTTGCTGTACAATAGAGATGACTCTACATTAGACCATGCTGTGTGCTTCGATTAAAACCACAAGACTACACGTAAATCTGTTCGCACAACTCGATGACGTTGATATAGTGTTATAGTGTTACTAAAATTAATTATTACCTATTTACTAGGGATGGTGTGAACGTGAGGTTCACGTTCGCGTTCTGTGTGTGAACCTCGGAAATTTAGAGGTTCGCGTTCACAACAGAACCTTGATAGGTTCTGCACTGTGAACCTTTTTCATATATTACAATTTTCACTTCATTATAACATCTTTCGTTAAAATTTATTGCATTTCAACTGCGGGCGACTATATGCATGGCGCTGGCAGTATAAAAAATCAACACTAAACGAGCATGCACCTTGACAATCTCAAAAGTTTTACTTGCTTTGTTACAAAAGTTTGCTCGAAATATCCAGCTTACCGTTCGTAAATATTTAGTGACCCGTAATCACACAACATCATGAGCGAAATGCGTAGTCAGCGAATGATGCTTATCCAACCAATCAATGAGATTGATATCGTTTTCTGATGTAAAAAATACAGCAGGCGTACGGGGTCAATCTTGACTTCATATTTTACTGTATCATTAAAGTCAAATCCGTGCCATTGAGGTGTTGGCTACTGTTTTATAACTTGTTAATGGGGTAATATCGGCAGCAAGTATAGAAACCCGTTTTACTCTCTGCTCAATGTCAATGTAGCAATACTCAGACGCTGAATACATTGTCCGGTCTGGCCTGGACCGTTAAGGATTAAGCTTATATTCCCTGGTGAGTCCTCGTCGAAATTGTTGGCCAAGCGACGGAGGATGTTGATTTTATGGGATTATTGTATCCTTTGATTGCCTCAGTTGATACATTTAGCGACGTTTAAAACGCCAATATGTACTTCAGCATTATGGGATTATGTGGTCCGAGTCATCGCTCGGTATCGTGTACACTGTACCGCAGTGTACACTAGGGTTGCCCAAAATTTGAAAAATTTCGAAAATGCTGCGTTGTAATGTCTTATTCTATAGATTATTGATTAAAAACATCAACAAGCCTGAAAGAAGCTCTCAGGAACGTCGTTAAGATTTCTTACAAAGCGTTTGAAAGTAGCCGTCTGCATGTGGGCGGGGAATCGATGAAGTGGGCGGGCAATCACGAACCTAGAATTTTGATTGGTTGGAACCTGTAATAATAAGCTACTGATTGGCTGAAATACTGATTTTGTGATCATTGCTGGTCACGATTTCGTTCTACTCTGTTGTGTTGGTTTGCAGCCATTTCTGTTCGTGGCATTGGCGATATGGTAAATTGACGTTGTTAATGCTGCCATCGACAACAGCATAACGATCCAGTAATATATTTTCTACCTGAACACTGTGTATAACAGTTTTGTTACTTCTTGCACAGGAGCTTGGCCAATTAAGATAAGAATGAACTAGATGCATGCATCGTGCTACCTTCGAGCCTTCTAAAACATACCAGTTGACAACGACTGTAACTCATAAATTGCAAACCAGTAGTCAATTTCTCCTTATGGCTTGTTATGGTAAGTCGACGTCTCTCTCTAAAACGAACGCATATTACACTTTTTATTCAAGATTTAACAAAGGCAAAAATGCTATTTACAAAAGGCATCATTAAAAAGTATATCGCAGGGTCAGTGTTGCAGATCACTGGCCTTTGATAAGAGTAGACTTCCTGCTGTCTCCAAAAATCTTCCTATGCTGTTCCACAGCTTGAAGCAAACTGTCTCTTTGCTGTTCATTGTCAGTCAAGATTGCAGCATAGTCTGTGCTTAGCTTGACACCTCTTTCTGCGGCATCATTAACGACTTTGACAGAACTAACGTAGCAATTCATTTTATTGAATGAATCTGAAAAGTGCCAATCATCAACCGGTTGACGCAGCCAATCCCCAGAGCATTCAAAAACTTCAAATATGTACCACGACTGGGGCCCAATAAGGTCAGACAACGTACTGTCCTTGTTGATCTGTATAGTTGCATTCAATGAGGGTGGGCCCCTTCTGAAACTGGAAGTTCGCTCTACTTGCAGGAGCGCCTTTGCCATATTTTCCCGGGTTTCCTTGCTTTCCGTCGGTGAAAACAAGGCGTATACAGCGGTTTCCTCAACAATATACCAGTCGTGCTTCAAAAGCTTTCGTGAAGCAGCTGTGGAAACTTGCTCATCATATTCCTTATAACTCAACATGTGCTGAACGAATCTCAAGTCATTACCAGCTGCATCACGACCAATGCTTGAATCCACCCACGCAGGGATATAAAAGAGAACCAAAAATAAATTGAAGCGGCGTAGCAGTTCAACTTCTTCAGATTTGTAATCTAATTGGTCGGCCCACATGAACATCTTTTGAGCATACAGAATTGTACCCATCCATCTCGCATGGTGTGCTGCACCAGGTTTGTGATGACGTATATCTTCATCTGCACCGAGAAGAGCAAGAGCATTAGTCACACATTGCTTGTAGTCATCCCGTGTGAAAAAATCTTTTCTGTTCAACAGTAGCTTGAACTTATCAACTATCATTGCAGCTCGTTCAGCAAAACATAGAGGAATAGTCAGAGTCTTGAATTGCTGTTCCCTGTCAAGACTGCTCCAGTTCCTTTTAAGGTGGGCAAACCATGCATTCTCTGGTCCAGGTGTGGCCTTTCCAAATAAAGATTTCCAAACGTCTTTCACTACCAGCTCATACACATGGTGCCGACATGCATGGTAGAACACCTTCCTTCCTAGAAGGTCTTCAAGAATCTTTGCCGCACCCTTCTTCCAGCCGCTGTTGCTTGCTGTAGTGTCAAAAACCAAAGCTGTTACAGCATCTTTTATATTCCAACTTTCAATTATGTTGAAAGTGGTTTCTGCTTGCGTCTGACCTGCAGCATTTTGCATCTTTTGAATGCCAAGTAGTTTTCCTTCTGAGTATTGAGGATGACAAGATAGGACAATTGACAGAGCCTCATACCGATTTCCTAATCTATCCTCTGTGAGCTTTCCATCCCAATGAATAGCAACATGTTGAGGTTTATTTTCTGCAAATTTTTCTGAAATATCCTTGGAAATTTCAAGACGATTTGTTTCCCTGGCTCTCTTTGTCGAAGATCTTGACAGAGAGAACATTGCTATGTCACCGCCACAAGCCGTAATAAATGCTCCGATCAGCATTGTTGCCTTGTTGTCTGTTATTTGCAATCGATCCAGAGCTTGGGACACATGGGTATTATTCATAATATTTTTAGGTGCCATCAGCTTAATGGCTGTCGAGGTGCCAAGACCAACATCAGCATCATAATCAGAACTTGAACTCAAACTATCACCCTCTTTTGAAGATGAAGAAGATGCTAAAACAACATAGTCATCACTTGAGTCATGTTGAATGTTTTTAACAGTTCTATCCGCCATGGTTGCTGTTTTCTTTTCGATGTCTTTAGCGAGAATCTTGTCTCTTCCCCACATTATGCATTTGCGAGATTGCTGTTGATCTTCATAGAATGCAATGTCTTCGAGCTTTCTATCATGTGATAGATAAATGTCATTTTGTATTATTGCTATCGCATCTGTACTTCCAATATCCCACAACTTGTCCAAATCTTCCGTGAATTTTTTCCTCTTACCCTTGGGATCACTTTCCCGTTTCATGGTCGCCTTCAGAAAAATATATTTTTTGTTCAGTTTTTCAAGTAATTTCACCGCATTTCCTTTAAGTATTGTGGCAATTCTCGCCATTTGCCACACTGTCATGACATCATGAACCACCACATTACATAGCTCACGAGTAGGGGTTGACTGAGGGCAATGGTCTTTCAGATGCAGAAAGTAACTCATTACTTCTCGCAAGGTTGGTAATCTCGAGCCACAGATGTAATCGCAAGCATATCCGACCAAGTAATGCTCAGATCGAGATCTTGTTCTTCTCTGTGGCAAGTGCACAGTCTTCCGCCGTTTTGCCTCTGCCATGACAGTAATATTTTTGCCTTCTATCATAAATTACAGCTACGCCTAAATGCCCTAAAACATTTGGCACTTCTTCGATGGCAGTCAGACATCGAAAAGTGTTCACCATGATCACCGATGAATGTTTTCCATGAACACGAAAAAAAAATTATAAACGTCAAAATATATTTTTTTTTGTGCCTTTCGAAAGACGAATGTTAGGGTTGGGGTGGGGGTATTAGGGTGGGGGAAAGGGCGATATTAGGGTTGGCGGAGGGGATATTAGTGTTAGGATTGGTGGATGGGGATATTAGGGTTGGCGGAGGGGATATTAGTGTTAGGATTGGTGGATATTAGTGTTAGGATTGGTGGATAGTAATATTAGGGTTGGGGTGGGGGGTATTAGGGTGGGGGAAAGGGGGATATTAGGGTTGGCGGAGGGGATATTAGTGTTAGGATTGGTGGATGGGGATATTAGGGTTGGCGGAGGGGATATTAGTGTTAGGATTGGTGGATGGGGATATTAGGGTTGGCGGAGGGGACATTAGTGTTAGGATTGGTGGATGGGGATATTAGGGTTGGCGGAGGGGATATTAGTGTTAGGATTGGTGGATATTAGTGTTAGGATTGGTGGATAGGGATATTAGGGTTGGGGTGGGGGGTATTAGGGTGGGGGAAAGGGCGATATTAGGGTTGGCGGAGGGGATATTAGTGTTAGGATTGGTGGATGGGGATATTAGGGTTGGCGGAGGGGACATTAGTGTTAGGATTGGTGGATGGGGATATTAGGGTTGGCGGAGGGGATATTAGTGTTAGGATTGGTGGATATTAGTGTTAGGATTGGTGGATAGGGATATTAGGGTTGGGGTGGGGGGTATTAGGGTGGGGGAAAGGGCGATATTAGGGTTGGCGGAGGGGATATTAGTGTTAGGATTGGTGGATGGGGATATTAGGGTTGGCGGAGGGGATATTAGTGTTAGGATTGGTGGATAGTAATATTAGGGTTGGGGGAGGGGGAGATAGCGTAGTCGTAACGATAAGCGCCCACCAATCTGGCGGACCCGGTTCGATTCCCGTCGGAGGTTTATGTGGGCTCCTCTTCCCTCGCCGTTGCCGCTCTTACGGAGACAAAAAAGACCAACGAAAGAAAGCACTCACAAGGAATGGAAAGAACTAGTAGAAAGGACCGCGGCTTCAATAAGATCAACATCGAAATGAACTGCGACATCGGGCACGGCTTCGATAAGATCAACATAGAAAAGAACTGCGACATCGGGCACTCTAGACCGAGGTGGAAATTAGATTAAAAGGATCGCAACTGCATGCGTGTCGTTCGACATCCTCCTATCTGCTCATTACATCGCATTTTGTCTTATCGCATGTACATTGTGTGTGACTTGTTCAGATGAAACATATAACCCAACGATTAATAATATGATATTATTACTATTAGGGTTGAGGTGGGGAATGTTAGGGTCCATTCATTACATTCAGCACCCATTACCATCCGTTCAAAAGATACATATTTTCCAATTGCCAAGACAGAAAGTATCGAATCTTTCATTCGAGCACGGGGTTAGATCGTTCTAGTTCATTACAAAACTGATTCAAATATAAGCGAGTGATTAATATGATGCCTATTGAATCAATAGGTTACGTCAATTCACGCGGAGTCATCATTACAAACGATGGAAAAACATAAGCGGGTGAATTCAAGCCTGCAGGCTCGTGCCGCTAGGACATACTTTGCGATAGGTGATGCTGGAGCAAACTGATGATAATCAGTATGTTGATATTTCATCCTTTCGAATACACGAAAAGATTGCGATTGAACGAAAAAATTGGAAGGTATTGAAACGATATTTAGTAGTCGTTGAAACCGGACATTCGGACACCACACTTCCTGTAGCCATAAGACAGTGTAAAGAGGCACTTACGTCGTTGTAGCCTTGTAGGATGGGCAGTTGGACACTGAATATAAAGTAACAGAAGTGACAACCAGAGATGTCTTGGAACAATATCCCCTTCTTGTGAAGGCACGCTGGGTAAGATCTTGAATCCTAATCTTACATCGATAGTATCAATAGCTAAATTCTTTCCAGATCCTCGAAGAATTGAAAATACTCTGCCATACTGCTGGTTGCATTGAAGACCTTTGTAGAGTTGATCTACCAAGAATAATCGCAGGAAAAGTGTCCAGCTCGGCTCAATGCCTGACAAAATTAGGAAATGTTCCAGATTACATCAGAAAGCTTATGTGTAAGTTGTTTCCATACTACCATTTCTATATTTCATTCAATGGAAAACGCCAAATATTTGATAAGTGCCGTACGTCCTATGGCATCTCTTAGAAAAGGAAGCTAAAATCAACTCAAGTACGAGTAGAAGTAGTCCTTTTGAAAACGTTCTTAAATTGCTTGGAGTATAAGTAGCGAAACAGTACAAAGTTTCAACACATAAAAACTATGGAGGAATGGAAGTAGAGGAATATTTCCAGACATAGTACTTCGTCAATTATACTACCTCTGATAGCCACCCTTTAATGTTATCGGATATGTTTTCAATGATCAACTTATGACCTAACATTGAATATTTTACAGACTCTCAAAAACTGGACTGGATGGTTGGCATGCCTACCATTTTTGGTGACAGCTATTCACATTTCTTGATAGTTGATCAGGTAATATTTTCATCGATGTTAACTAGCACTTATATGATTTTAGCCTACATGACAAACAAGCGCTGTACGAGATTTGAGTTCAATAGCATCTGAATGGAGTGTCAACTCAACTGTAATGATGCAACTCGAGATGGTCACGAAGACTTATTGCTAGGCTATTGTTATCCGGTTCAACTTATGTTCGTAACTCCGCCAACTACAAGCTAAGAGACCCCCTCGGCTTGGGACCATGATGCATCACGGCCCCCCTTCCAATGTTAGCTCGAAGTTATTAGGTCAATTATCGTGCGACCCCCATCTATCTTGTGCAAATATAAACTGTGGACTAGTGATAACCAGCAACAAAATTACTTTTTCTGAAACTATCATCATACGTAAAATCAATTTTCACAAACATGGTGGTAGTGACTGTAGGAATGACGCGGGACGCTTCTGACGATACCTTTTTCTATGCACAAAAATTCAGAAAAAGTATTTTCTTGAACATATGATACCCAGCCTTGTCCTTCCTATCTCGCACCTCGCCTTAAAATTATTTTCGAATAATGCATTTATGATTCGATTCATGACAATGTGTGATTTTTCTCCCAGACGCCCAAGTCTGCATATCCGACCATCTCCTTCGACACGGCCAAGGAAGAGTGGGCGGTCTGCTTCGATGGCCAAGAAGTAACTTGTTGCAATGGATTCCACGAGGCACTTGCAGTGCTACTGGGTGTTCACTGGGTGTTCAACATCGAGTTTGCGTCTCAGCTCAAAAACTCATTGACATTTATGTCTATTTTCCTCGCGAGATTGCCGGGTGCTAAGTGCAACAGTTTAACTGTCCGCACCAAACTTTCTCTAATCAGTGACTAATAAAGATACTATTTGGCAATCGGTGACTCTAATCCAAATCCATCAAAAAATATCCTCAAATCATATTCTAATCCTATCCGTCACTGGTCAGTGTAGTGAAGTTTTCCTCTCAACAACGTGATCTAAGCTATCAATAGATTCCGATATTGCGTGTTCTCGAGCAATATGGAAAGAAGCTTCCAACAGCTCCAACGACTTACTAAACAATTTGTTGTGATTGAACTCTATTCATTGATCATCATTTTTCCAAAATCCGGTTTTCCCAAACCCTAATCCATGTAAATGTCTGATCGATACACATTACACAACTACTGTTGTCACGCTTTGCTTTCTTGAAGAAATTGACTGCCCATGCAGTTTATACTCCGTTTCTGCGCGCTGGAATCGAGTTAAATTAGCTTTGCATCGTTTTTGATGACAAATCAACAATTTCGTGGGATTGACAGAAATTTTTTAATAATATAATTTAAATTGGCTCTGCTGCCGCTTATTCTAGGATTGAATGAAATTTGGTGTGCAGCGTTGAATGACCAGTAGCCAAAACTATTCTTTCAAACTATTGGTAAATATACTCCTACACAACTTGTGAAGCAGACGCAGTACAAATACAGTTGATGCCATGCAGCATTCACAATCAATCCTAATGAGTATTGTATGATACACGATAAATAGCCTATGCGGTATGTATTTTCATGACAAGTTGATTCTGCGTGTGTACTAAGTTGTTTCTGCTTGTGTGTACTAACTTTTTGACTTCTTAGGGTGAAGCAGAACGCACTAACACCGTACTGATGCATCATTAGTGGTGTGTTTCACTCATTTCCGCCCGTAGGAAGGGTGTGGAGAAACGATTTGGTACCCGAGTGATGCTGTACCGTAGAACCTTAGCTAACCTATTCCTTGAAATTGACATGATGCTGCCGGCGGCGATTACCAAGTTGAAAAAGTGGCCCTTTACTCTTTTCGAGTTGGTAGCCCCTGCTCTGATATCAATATACCACTATATGTCACTGCATGCACATTGCACCATGCACAATGCACATGTCTGTCTGAGGAGCACTGGAGACGGTACAATTCACGCATTGTTTTGTTAACGAATGAAATATAATAAATGTAGCAAAGCCAACGAAAAAATACAGTGTAAATCATGGATGTAAATAAGTATAAATTCAAACAGGATAGCGAGTGCGAATCTGATTTATCAAATTCTGAAATGGATCGTCGCCGAATTTGAGGCGCCAAATGAATTCAAATAAGTACGTATCCAGGAGAGTACGATGAGTCCCGCACTCCCGCTTATTTCTCTGTTTCGCTCGGGCCCACATTGATTCAACGTGATTTGTCGTTGCGTGGGAGATCGGGTCCACAAAGTTTAATCTGTGGTTTACTGTGAGATGCTGGTAGCCCAAATTGCTCACCGTATTGTACGCTGCCCAGAGATCTGATATCACAGTCGTTCCGGGCAGGATATAATATATTCGATATTGAAATACGCCGTGGAAATAAGTTTGGGAAAGACATCGCTAAAAGCCTCGAAGGCCATCCCGACAGTCGTCAAGAACGTCCACATTCAAATCTCAATTTGATATATCGGCCCATCATTCCGAAACATGCCACTTCATTAGGCTATCATCCCATCACTTCTGTTACTTTATATTCAGTGTCCAACTGCCCATCCTACAAGGCTACAACGACGTAAGTGCCTCTTTACATTGTCTTATGGCTACAGGAAGTGTGGTGTCCGAATGTCCGGTTTCAACGACTACTAAATATCGTTTCAATACCTTCCAATTTTTTCGTTCAATCGCAATCTTTTCGTGTATTCGAAAGGATGAAATATCAACATACTGATTATCATCAGTTTGCTCCAGCATCACCTATCGCAAAGTATGTCCTAGCGGCACGAGCCTGCAGGCTTGAATTCACCCGCTTATGTTTTTCCATCGTTTGTAATGATGACTCCGCGTGAATTGACGTAACCTATTGATTCAATAGGCATCATATTAATCACTCGCTTATATTTGAATCAGTTTTGTAATGAACTAGAACGATCTAACCCCGTGCTCGAATGAAAGATTCGATACTTTCTGTCTTGGCAATTGGAAAATATGTATCTTTTGAACGGATGGTAATTGGTGCTGAATGTAATGAATGGACCCTAATATTCCCCACCTCAACCCTAATAGTAATAATATCATATTATTAATCGTTGGGTTATATGTTTCATCTGAACAAGTCACACACAATGTACATGCGATAAGACAAAATGCGATGTAATGAGCAGATAGGAGGATGTCGAACGACACGCATGCAGTTGCGATCCTTTTAATCTAATTTCCACCTCGGTCTAGAGTGCCCGATGTCGCAGTTCTTTTCTATGTTGATCTTATCGAAGCCGTGCCCGATGTCGCAGTTCATTTCGATGTTGATCTTATTGAAGCCGCGGTCCTTTCTACTAGTTCTTTCCATTCCTTGTGAGTGCTTTCTTTCGTTGGTCTTTTTTGTCTCCGTAAGAGCGGCAACGGCGAGGGAAGAGGAGCCCACATAAACCTCCGACGGGAATCGAACCGGGTCCGCCAGATTGGTGGGCGCTTATCGTTACGACTACGCTATCTCCCCCTCCCCCAACCCTAATATTACTATCCACCAATCCTAACACTAATGTCCCCTCCGCCAACCCTAATTTCCCCCACCCTAATACCCCCCACCCCAACCCTAATATCCCCATCCACCAATCCTAACACTAATATCGCCTCCGACAACCCTAATATCCCCCTTTCCCCCACCCTAAGACCCCCCACCCCAACCCTAACATTCGTCTTTCGAAAGGCACAAAAAAAAATATATTTTGACGTTTATAATTTTTTTTTCGTGTTCATGGAAAACATTCATCGGTGATCATGGTGAACACTTTTCGATGTCTGACTGCCATCGAAGAAGTGCCAAACATTTAAGTAACAAGTGTTACATTACGACTATTAACTCACCAACCCACAATGCCCTTGTACATAACCACAACCACTACTAACAAAATCGACCTCATCAGAACAGAAAATGCTGCTGCAACTAAAACATTGAGCAAGGAACAAGTGTTGCATTACAACTATTGATGCATCAACCCACAATGCGCTTTACAAATTCCCGTCTCTACTAACAGACTCGACCTCCGCAAAACAGAAACTACTGCTACAACTGATACATTCGAAGAACCACTGTTACATTACTACTATTGACTCATCAAACCACAACACGCTTTTACAGTATTACAGCCGTCACCAACAGACTCAGCAGCAGCAAAACCTACTCCTTCTGTCAAACACGGTGAAGCACCCAAATCAGAGCTGACAGCCGCCGTCATCATTGAAGCATAACCGATTACCCAATCAAGAATCGTGGTTTCGTCATTGCCCGCCTAGTTGCAATTTCGCCGTCGGTGGCCCGCCCACTCTTTGGCAGCTACTTTCAAACGCTTTGTAAGAAATCTTAACGACGTTCCTGAGAGCTTCTTTCAGGCTTGTTGATGTTTTTAATCAATAATCTATAGAATAAGACATTACAACGCAGCATTTTCGAAATTTTTCAAATTTTGGACAACCCTAGTGTACACACTCTGTCACATTAATATAGGCTATCACATCATAGTGTCCTATATGGTGTCGACACAAGCAAATCGCACGGTTCAATGAAATTGTATCACGTCACAGTTTCCATTTGGCTACAGGCAATTTGACGGTGATTTTTGACCGGCTTGCCGAGCATTAAATTTAATGAATCGGGTATCAATCGAAAGCTGACTCTGCACTGATTACGAAAATATAAATTTTATTCCGCTCGCGGCCTTGGAACCCCCACAATCAGCCCCCAATTATTCATTGTCGAGTAGATTGGCAGTGTGACGCAACAATGCTGTCTGGCGAAACGAGAGACTAGCTCAAGAGCAAGGATGCGGCCGAGCGGCGAGAGTGGGATCAGCTGACGTCGCGGCAATAGCGATGTGCAAACGCGCCACAGAGAAACGCTGCGCTGTTGATACTTTATCTATGCGTTTCGGTAGAAGCGAGCACACACCAGCCTTTCCTTGACTTGTAAGGGTAGGACTCGGTCCACAGGATGTATTAGGGCCCTACCAATTTTCGCGCAATATCCTTCAGCTGATAAAGATATGTAGGCTACGTCTAAGTAGTCTACATTGGATATGTCAGATTATTAAGATATCGATTGCCTTAGCCCGCTTGTTGCGTAGGGCTCCAGAGACACGTCGCGCTGTTGATGGCGGGTGTCGATACTTTCTATAGTCGCTTTTATGGTTAAGTGTGAGCAAGGAGCATTGAGCATGAGCATACATTACAAGCTTTTATTTGATCCGTGTGGGTAGGACTTGGTCCGCGCATGCAGCAGGTAAAATGTTGATTGTTGAATAAAGTTTAACAGCAGGAGTGTCGAATTAAACTGGTATCGCTGTCCGGATTCAATCCGTTACTAGAAAGCTTGCGGGCCATACCTGCCAAATGATTCCAAAATGTTACCACCAAATTCATACCTTTGTTTTTCACTGGAATATATCTGATATCACTATAAACGTTGACATTGGAATTTGGTTTAGCATTTTTCAATCACCAAATAGTTTTTTTGAATGCCGGGGACCTTTTGCGTCAAAAGTAATACAGTGGTATCACAGATATTTGAATTATATTCATTCTGTAGCCTGTATATATATTCCTAATGTAACTTACGTAAAACGGATTTGCAGTATTTTTTTTCGCATCTGTGAATAACTGAATGTCCATTGTCCATTCGGCCCAACAGAGTTTGCACTTTTTCGCCTTCTCGGAATTTGGCAAGGTCACCGACGTGGTGCTTATGGGGACTAGAGTGAAAACTCAACACTGTAGTTGTATTACTACAATATGATATATTTACATTATCTAAATTTGCTGTCTTGAGTGAATCTTATTACTTGAAAGTATATTTTTCTTACTAGAAATATCTCTAACAGCTGAAGGATTGCTCGAAAATTGGTAGGGACCAAATACATTCTGTGGACCCAGTTCTACCATTACAAGTCAAGGAAAGGCTGGTTTGTGCTCGCTTTTAGCGAAGCGCATAGAAAAAGTATCAACAGCGCCACGCATCTCTGGAGCCCTACGCATCAAGCGAGCTAAGGCAATCGATATCATAATAATCTGACATATCCAATGTAGACTACTTAGACGTAGCCTACATATCGCTATCAGCTGAAGGATATTGCGCGAAAATTTGTAGGGTCCTGATACATTCCGTGGACCCAGTTCTATCCTTACAAGTCAAGGAAAGGCTGGCGTGTGCTCGCTTGTACCAAAACGCATAGAAAAAGTATTAACAGCGCAGCGTTTCTCTGTGGCACGGTTGCACATTGCTATTGCCTCGACGTCAGCTGATCCCACTCTCGCCGCTCGGCCGCATCCTTGCTCTTGAGCTAGTGTCTCGTTTCGCCAGACAGCATTGTTGCGTCACACTGCCAATCTACTCGACAATGAATAATTGGGGGCTGATTGTGGGGGTTCCAGGGCCGCGAGCGGAATAAAATTTATATTTTCGTAATCAGTGCAGAGTCAGCTTTCGATTGATACCCGATTCATTAAATTTAATGCTCGGCAAGCCGGTCAAAAATCACCGTCAAATTGCCTGTAGCCAAATGGAAACTGTGACGTGATACAATTTCATTGAACCGTGCGATTTGCTTGTGTCGACACCATATAGGACACTATGATCACATCATTGAAAGATAGGATTGGAATCAGCAATATGACGTCACGTGACGTCATGAGGTTCACGTTCGCGTTCACACAGAACCTTTTAAAAAGGTTCGCGTTCACACGAACCTGAACCTTTCAGAGGTTCACACCATCCCTACTATTTACACAACATAAAAATAACAATTCATGTCGCAGTAAGTAAGTTTCTTGAACTCGTGCTTGATGAAAACGAATGGTGAAAAGTATGCTTTTGTGTTTGAGTGAAAAATAATTATTTAGAGTAGTGACAGTTTGTGACCAACGAATGCAAATCGATCATGATATTACAATCTACGCTCTCGTCAACATAACGACTTGGCGCAGGAGAAACACTTTAACGTTTTTTCAATAACTCGATCCTCGAGACTTGTTACTTGTACGATGTACCGTTGGTGTGCAAACTATAACGATCATTTTGTATGATAGTATGTTTTAGTTCAGTGGTTCCCAACCTTTTTCTACCCACGAACCATTTCGAAGGTTTATGCAGTGCTCGCGTACCACCCACCAGTTACCACCAGTCACCAGTTACGCCCGCTGAAGAAGGTCAAAATTTTTCGTCGTTTATGACGTCGTAATGACGAATTTGGCGTGTGCAAGGCGTAATAGCAAATACTATTAAACTAGTAGGCATTATCAACCAGGCCCCAGGGTTAATGGGATGCATGAAATTGTTTTGAAACGAGAATGCTATCAATCCAAGAGGCTAATTTTATGGCATGGAAGGTTATGACAGTTGATAAGAGAATTCTTCAATATGCAATTAGGACTATATACACAGAGAAAAAAAAGACATGGAGGTGAATCGCGCGAAGTGCGAACAAATTTAGCAGTTCGCCGCAGCTTCGCACCCCTTCAGATGCTTTCACGCCCCCAAGTTTGAGAACCACTGCACTAGCGGGTCAATGCGGGGTATATGTTTGCTCACAGCCCATCGAAAGTTATGGATGGTGGCAACAAGTTGGTTTCGTTTCTTCGACTTGATAGTCATCGGAGATGATCATCCTTGCTCGCACTCCCACGTAGAAGGGAAAATTAGCAGATGGAGAATAGCGTGAGAAGCTAGAGTCGATTAGGAGGAGTCCACGCTGAGCCTGAAGTTCATTTGAAAACAATTTTTGTGTTCAACTCCACCTTAACTGATAGCTTCCTTTGATCGAAAAAAAAACAGTATCTATTCGCGTACCACCTGAACGACCTTCGCGTACCACAGGTTGGGAACCAATGTTTTAGTTGTATTGTTGTGAGGACAATCATATGATGACTCAGCACTTTTCGTTAGCAAAGTAAATTGTTTTGCGCGTTAGATTTGTGGAAAGTAAGTCGAATGCATACTCTTTTGTGGAAGTAACTAGATTACTGTGATATCATTGGTAGGTCTCTCAAGCAGTCACCGTGGTTTTAATTTTGAAAGATGTCGCGATGTCGGTATAATGTTTTCTAAAAGTCAAACTCGGACCGATATCATGACTATGTAGGACTTACGATCAACATTATACTTATACAACTTTGTTACAAGAACTATGATATTTCGGTGAGTACTATAGTTGTGTGTTGGATTATTTGAATATTTAGATGCGTGACCATTCGTGTAAAAAACAATATCAAAACATTTTGTAGAGTCTTTCATATTGTGATCTGAAAAAAAGTCGCGGGGGTATCAGTCGTATCATAGAAAGTAACTAGTTGACACAAAAAAATATTGAATGAAGACTCGTCTGTTGTTTTCATAAGTCAAGAGAGTGAAAATTGTTTTTGTTACACTAAATTATTTTCCGCTACACTAGCATAGTTTGTATCTAGAAAAAAAACGATACACACCGACGACGTGAAGTTGGTCAATATCGTTATGTAAAGAGTGAGTAAATCCTCTTCCATGTTGGTGTGATTCAAGTCGATAGCATGTTACACATACCCATCATTTGTATTGTGTGTGATATTGTGAAGATGATACCGCAACAACACAACAAGTAATATTTTGTATCGGGTGTTTGCGTTTTAGGAATAGCGAAGTGTGTGATATTTTAGGTATGTGTGCTCGGTTGAAACTAGGGTTGTTCTTGGGTCTTGTGTCGGGTAAATCAGAACTATGTCTAGAATTTAAGCACGTCCAAGTAAGTTCCTAAGTGACTATGATTACATCTACTTTGACGAAAGGAAATGGAAAAATTCAAATGGATACTATACTAATGAAAAAAAAAGTGCAAAATGGTTTTACCAGATTTAGGTGTAGGATATCTTTTCATCGATTTCTTTACCGGAGTGTGTTTTACAAATATTTCTAGTACACCTAACTATAGGATACATTTAGCAAACGACGTACAAATTGTTTATGTGACGGCAACGACTTTGAGTGACTTGGTTTCGATCCTTTTTGTAAAAGATTGTCGGACAATGGTATTATACTCTTCTGTAATGATTGAGGTACGTGATCAAGTTTCCAATCAACTATTAATCGGACGTACGACTTTGGTTTAACAAATCGTAATATTTCTAAAATGCTTGCTGGTATCATAAGACACAAATCGAAATTCACATCAAGCAAGACCTTTGCATGCTCTGAGTTTTGTGATGGCATTTATTTCGCCCGATAGAAATGAACTTGTATCAATAGTGTTGGTTGTGTTCCTGATTTCTTTGCCGGTATGCACTCTACAAATAATTTCTGCATACTGAGTTAGGATGTGCTTGGCGAATATCATACAAATTGTTTTTGTGGTGATAATGACTTTCAGTAGTTTGGTTTTATAATTACAATTACTTTAGAAGATTCAAATGACAATGTATGATAGAAGATTCAAATGACAATGTATGATCACTACTAACAACAATACAAACACATTTTTTGTAGATTTCACTGTAGCACCTGTTTTTATTTTATTATTGTTATGAGTTTTGTATCAACCAAGACCGGTTGAATAGGATGTATCCAACAAGCATACCTCTATTTACTTTCTTGATGATCAAAGTCTTAGAGTGTAACCTCGTAATGTTTTACATTTCACGCGTTCGACAGAGAGTGTAAACAGAGTTTGACACGGATTAAATGACGCCGCCCGGAGTCCAAAGTGATTTTTTCGTACTGTGTAAGGTTCGTATGTTTCAATTCACTGTCACAGATTATGACAATAATGCATTGTACCGGTTTTTAACCAGCAAACGAAATTGTTGTTTCACCTTTAGTCTTGGTAACTGCAAACAATTACATTTGTAAAATATTTTCTGATATCCGCGATAGGCAGGGTGATTTGTACCAAGGTGGAATAATTTTCCAATCAAGAACATTTTAGACACACGTAGTTTTACAACTCAATAAGTTAATAACAATGGTACTGAAAAGTTTGTTGCCGTCATAATAACCTTTACCACAACGGCAGGTCTAATTAACGCGAATAATTTAATAATCAAGTCATGATCAACTATTACATATGGCAAATCAATTTATCAATCCTTATGTTTGCAGAATGATAACTTTCGATATAACACCAGCGTTCGATTGTCAGAAATGAATTCTCAACTACGTTGGTCAGAATTTCAAATCGCGTACACTCAAACATATTATGTTAATCTCAAGTCGCCTGTACCGAGTAGTAATTACTTTTGTCTTACAAAATATATGCCGCGTAGTAATTCCTCTATCTTACAGAATAGTAACGACTTTTAAAGTTGAATCAAAAAGACGCGTCGTCGGGATATGAATACAACCGAACTTGTTATGGATTTTAGGTTTTAGTGATTGTATGGACTCGTGTATGCTTGGTTGTTTTTCATACTGATACTGTTTGAGTTGGTCGGGCAAGTTACAAACGGATTTTCTTGGCAATGTTTTTGTGATTGACTCTTTGAATATGGTAAGATGATAAGATCGATGTCGAGACGTAATACTCTTTCCGTTAACTCGATTACAACAAAAAATAACCCGATAACTTGTTCAAGATTTCTTTTGTTCCAAATCCATATGTGAATAATCAGCTATTGTGTCAGTTGAAATATCGTGCTGAAATTGCGAGCGGGAACAGTAGGCGCTTGTGTAAATGTGAGGACAGCGAGATGGTGATCGTGTGAATAAATTAATCTGAAATACAACGGAGGGAAAGTTTGCGAGCATGTCTGACAAGCCTACTTCAAATCGCGATATGACAAAGTAGGTTGAAATATTTCGATTGGCATTCAACTCATCGCATTGCAACTCGATCGCGTTATGTGCAAGTGGTTGTCGAGTTGGAAATGTTTACAACAATGGGTGATATTTCATTGATTGATTCTATTGTGTGTAGTAACACATTAAAATATCGCGATGGTATTTACTGAAACTCTATTTGACAAACGGAGAACTGGATCTCGAATAGAGTTGTAAGTTTCAAGGATTGTTTCAAAGTATAATCTTGAAATGTGACTGGATCAAAGTTGGTAGTCATGTTTGTCAAACCTATTTCAATTCACACTATGTCAAAGTCAAAATATTTCATTTCGGTTTATCTCTATTTATCTATAGTACATCTCGCGAATGGATTCCGACGCCCAAAAATAACTGGATCGTTATGTCTGATGCATTATCCTGTCAGCGACCGTAGGGTTTTACAATTATTTCACACCTTTTCAAATAAGCGTTGACTTCGCAAAGGATTAGGGTTGGATCGGAAATCAGTGAGCATTTGTCGGTATTCGAATCACCGTCTGCGACGGTTCTGTTATTCGTTACTTATTAAATCTTACCGGTGAAATCCAGTTCCGCACCAAACTACCAACATATTACATTGTAGCGATTGGGATGTATGTAACAGCAAGTCACGAGAGATGGTTATATCTTATGGGTGTTATCTTGTGAGCGATCGTAGGATTTTAGAATAATTTCACACCTTTTTGAATAAGCGTTCACTTCACAAAGGATTAGGGTTAGAGCAGAAATAAGTGACAATTTGTCGCTATTCAAGGTACCGACACTGGCGGTTCTGTTATTCGTTACGAGTGAAATCAAGTTCTGTGACAAATTGCTTACGAAAATTTCACCGCGTGAGCGATCGGCATGCCTGTAACACCAAGTCGCGAAAGATGGCTATGTCCGAGATATTATCTTGTCAGCGATCGCGGGGTTTTGCAAATTATTTCACACCTATTTGAAGTGTCAGTTTGTGAACGCGGCTATTGTTGGTATTGGAATCGCCGTCTACGCCGGCTCTGTGACAAACTAATTTCCGAAACATTACCATGCGACTGATTCCTAGATTTAGCAAACTATTTCACACCCTCTTTGCTGAAAGTACGACACGTCAACGCAATGTATACCTGAAAGTACGAATCACGGCCGCACCCATAAGCATAACGATATATTATGTCACACTCACCGTAAACGTTAGGATTACCTCGAATCGGTCATATATAATAATTTGCGATACACAGATTAACAAAGGATCAATCACGTGATCAACATACTTCGTAATCAACATCACCTCATGACCGCAACCTATACCTACAACACAATACGACACAAAAATCCGTGGGCACATCTTCGCCGCAGCATATATCTGAAAGGGTACCATCATCGCCGCACAGGCACATCATCACCACAGCCTATAACTGAAAGTACGACTCACCAACACGAGCTTTCAAGGCACATCATCACCACAGCCTATATCTGAAAAGGTACCATCATCACCGCATCCATAAGAACACATGGCACATCACCACCACAAGGGGGGTCTAAAAGGGTACCATCACCACCCCGGGTTTTCAGGCACATCACCGCCGCACCCATAAGTGCCCCACGCACCTCACGACCGATCTATACTACAACTACGGCGCATGTTGAGTTCATTATTGCCGTTATAGCGACTGCGGAATGGAGTCCCTACTCAAAATGCTCCGTGGCTTGCGTAATCGGAATCAAAGAAAGAAGATGCTTACGCAAGGGCGTGGAAGTTTCCTCCGAAAAGTGTGGATCGGGGTCTGCAACCGCTGAATGCATTCAACCGACATGTCCAGGTATTATTATGCATATTACTTGAAAAGAGATAGTTATCAGTATTTTATTTTACTTGTAATTTGAGGTCTTCCGACATCTATTCTAATTCGATACCATATCCCCCTGGATAACCTGCCGACCTGCAGAAAATCGCACTTTCTCACTATAAATTAAGTTCTGCAGGCAAAACCACCCCTATACTCGGGCAGCGTGGTAATGAGGATACAATGCAAATGTCGATGTAGTGTATAGTGATCTTGGTCGTACTTTTACTGTCCAGAAAGCAATACGTTGCGAATACCCTTTTCCCAGAATAGACGACCGACTTCTTAAAGCGATAGGAGACTACTAGTACATGATTTAAGAATTTCACTGGATATATTATATAATACATTTTATAATCTGCTAAGTCTCTCCGCTGCACTAGACGCCATGATCACCAGATCACTTCGCTGCAGTTCAACTTTACAAATTCGGTGAATTTTAGCAAATATACCAACAAATTTCTGGCAACTCCTTCAGATAGTGCATTCGTGTAGTGCATTCGCGTACTGCATCAAATCAATCTTTTGGGTCGTGTACAATTTGAATTTCATGTTTGGTTGTTTGCGAGGTCGAATAAATTGTCGATATACCCGTCCACGATATAATGCTGCAGAAGCTTAGCTAGCTACAATCTTCGTGTACAATGATTCGACATAACTATCAAAGTGTGGGGACTCATACCTACAAATTGGATCATCTTCTTACGCTTCAAATTCATCACTTTCAAATAACTTGCGCATCTATTGTAATTATACTGTAATGATTACGATTATAATTTGTATTGATATCGCTGCAGCTAGAATATAATAACTCTGATCGGGAGAAAAGCTGCTATTTCAAATCTCTAAGAACATCATCGCCAAAGCGAATTTATCCATATGCTGCCAGTGACTTCACCACTATAAGCGACAGAAAAGTGGATCAGACACTCAAAAATAATCATCGACGTGCCTGAACAATCGCATCTTAAAATTGCACGTGAGCGACAGGCGAACGACATCTGTGGAGTAATAGACAGCAATAACCACACTCGAGCCAAGATCACATGTGACACTTGCGCTCAGTGAATAGTGACGCGCCAGCGCAGGCAATACAGCAATCGAATACCTTAAAAACTCGGAAGGACTTCTCTTCAACTCGAATCCAGACGAGTTCCCATTGCATTACAATAGTTCACATTTTATTCAATTCATGGTAAATGGCGGTGCACCACTAGGGGGAGAGAAAGTAGCGTATAGCCCATACATGGCAAGCCGATGAATGTAGGCGAAATATTGCAATGGTTGCGGTTTGCTCATCCGACACCGCGACAAATTCCACACAGAGTAGCTGATCAACGGAGTGATGAACAGTTCTGTACAGCTCTGAAACGATTGAATATAGTAGGCTAAGAGGATAGACCACTATAAACGAAACGCATGCCGCCTAGCCTATCAATGTAAACCACATAGAAATACAAGGACAGTAGAGGTCTTATAACCAACCCAAACACCGAGTCCTGCGGAGCGTTACCGTCTGAACGACTGTTCATGGCCCACAACGCAAGAATACAACGGTCGTGTGCGACACACGGATGTTATGCGTCTTATATGATTGAGATATGTGCAACACTCCGCATTTCTACGCTTTCGAGTTCCCGGCTGAAAAAGAAGGAATCAATCATCTGCACCAAACAACAGCATCGACTGGTGAACTCGCAGGAGACGTCAACCACAAACCGGCTGGCAACCAAACCGAATGTTCCGTTGGTCAGATCAGAATAGAGCAACTTGCCATTACCGAACTTCATCAGGAGCTATATCGGTAGTGACGGGGCAAACCTCTCCTTTTCTGTGGCAGAGCCGGCTACGCCAATAACCCGAAGGAGCAGTTGCATTCTATTTCGATCTCCACTGTAATCATAGTTAGTGTCGACGAGAAAGAGATATGTACAGGAATACAAGGATACGAAAATCCTTTGGTGGAAACTTATGGAACAGGATATCATGCGCTGTAGTAACAGAAAAGAAACAGAGACAACACAGACAAAACGGAACGAGGGACAGGCACAAGCACGAAGACACTTACACCGACATTCACGTATGAAAAAGACAGGACAGGCATAAGCACGAAGACAGCTACACCGACGGTGAAAACGTACAAGAAAGAAACAGAACGAGGCACAGGCACAAACACAATGACACCTACACATACACCTACGAAGAAAGAAGTTAATATTTACAAGACATCGACAAGAATTAAGATGACCGCGATCATTCAACCAGGAGCTCAGCGACGAGAAACAACCCATATCATCGCTGGTAATCCTACCAAATCAGATACGACCTTGCCTTATTATTTTCGAAATCTTAATTCTGTTGGAAGCCGAAAGTTGATTCAGGTTCTATGATTATTTCAATAATAAATGAAATGACTTATTAACTTGGGGAAATGCAACTTGGCGTTTGACTTGCCGGTTTTCGCCTGAAGGGTCGGCGCTATGCTATACAAGAACATGGATAAGTAAATGTGATCAATATATCACTGCATAATTTCCTCTGCCAAAACCAAAGATGGTCTGTGAACTGACACAAGGCCCATACATGTTCACCGCAATTCGTCCACCTGGATCATTAAATTAAAGAAAAAAAACAATTATGGAAGCCGAAAGCCTAGCCGAAAACATGTTCCAGAACCCAAGACGATGACCAACGAACCATTCACCGCACTTCGTCAGGGGTTATTCCGGTGAACGGCAGGATCTCGCCTCCCCTTTTCTGTCGCTTAGCCGGCGAAGCCAATAGCCCGAAGGGGTCGTTGCGATATGCATATATTAGACATATCGACATCATATTGCCAAGGGTTCCAGAAGAAAAAAAAACACAGTTAAAGCCAGATGCAAAAAAAACACGTCCATTTTTTGCGGAATGTTGACCACAGACTACAGCGATAACGGATCAGCGACACGACATCGATGCGTAACACGATTATCACCTACCACCTTATTACCACGGCCTCTACCGTCCAAGGTACTCAGACTTCCACGTCTTCAACGAAGTTCCACAGCCCACCCAGTCCGTACTGGAAATCGAACAACCTGCATCCACACCCGAGTAACACTAAGCAACGACGCAGAATGCATTTCCTATAAAGCAGCCAAGAGACTCTGATTGCTGCGCTAATTGGTCACTGTCAATAATTACTCTGAAATATCAAAATTCAATCAAAGGAGGCGGTGAATCTAGACTCCTCGTCGCTATCCGATCGGCATAGCGGTGTCTAGAGAAAGCCCAGATCGTAGATAAGCAGTGGCGGTGAAGGGAGATCAGCAGTCCTCAGTTGAATATCGACATGGTGTGAAATGACCATTGATGTCGAATCACCACGATTGCAAAGCATCAATAGCCATACGAAACCTATGCGACACTTGCTATATGCGTGTGCTAGTGTACGACATGCCTACATCCCATAACATTTTTCAACGCTGGACTTACCGTGATCAGAATCACGACAAGTATATTCTTGGATTGATCAATCCACTGGCTGGCGGTAAATCCAGGATAATCGGCTTTTGTACCTCGACCATAGGTTTTTGACCTTTCGTAAACTCCAGTTAATAACCCCTGCTTTAGTGTGACAAGTTGGTGATGTAGTCTTGTATATCTTCTGGCGTTGGTGCACCCAGTGTACGGTTACTGTGTTCACGGACTAAAGACCACAGGTCTACAATATCTGCGTATGTGACTTTTTTCGTATTAAAGCCTTCTTTTTCATATGATATTCCGCTGTTTTGAAATCAAACATAAAATAATGAAGGGAATGGATGAAAATCAAGAAGACCAGTTCTGAGGGTGCTGATGTGGGCAACTATGGAACGAGCGAGTGAATTCCTCATATGTTCGATCACCAACTGCATTGTTACAATGCGCAAAAGCAAGGACGGCCAGCGATGGACTGATGCCTTCTAAATACTAGTTGAGCGTAACTCAATAAACCCTATTGGATCCAAGCCAACGACACCGTAACATCGCTATCTGCTCGCAAATCTGCATGTTGCGAACATTATTTTCACAAACGAGTCTTATTACTAGGTGCTAACCTGTGAACTATTTTTCAAATAGGAGAACTTTCCAGTAATCGTAACATCGAATCCATAGGTCTTAAATTTCAACCTGCTATAAATCGTTGCATCTTGATGACAGCAAGAAAGGACATTCGACACAAAAGTAAGATGGACCTTCTTAGATCCTAAATTACACTGATCTTTCATGATTTTGCGTGACATATCACATATCACGGTCTTATTTCGGTTGGGAATAATATAGAATGAATATATAGTTCCGCCATTTCTGCAGGCTTGGCTATGTTGGCATAGGGCTAGCCTATAGCGGCGGGCAGACCGGCTTCATGCGCGAGTCGCATATCAAAAATCTTGGCTTTAAAAGAGCGACAACAAAAAGAATTTAAAAAAAGTATTGATGACGCCACAATGATATTGTAGGCTATCGAAAGAAGTTTATTATTGTGTGGTGATACGTTGCGTCCCCACCTGGGCTATAAGGTGTTTAAAATCAGGATGATATGACGTCTAAGGCTTGCGGAGCAGCTCCTTCAAGTGCTGATGAGAATTTAAGGAAGACTTCAGCTCGGTAATATCGACATTTCATTGGCCAAACTCAGCAGTTAGTGATCGCCTTTACAGTACAAACAGAATAGCGCAGAACTGATTGACCTGCGCTGGCGTAATTAATTAACTTTTTTTTAAAAATTTATCATTGTTTTATCGTTGATTGATGGCCAGGCATCCATGGTTGCGGGTGAAATGTTTATCTCAGGGGTTCTCAAAGGATGGGTCACAGGAGTAATTTAAGGTTGGTCACAGAGCTATTTAGAAAATTGTACAATTAGTGAAAGTTTAGTTATATTTGTTTTGTTCATATATTCGAAAATATATTCATGTTACTGAATTTTATGTGAGCTACACATAAAACTTTTCATCCGACTCTGGTGAGATGTAGTGAGCTAGTGACACGTATGGATTCACAATGTACAAGTCGAAAATGTTAGGGGAAACCAGGGATATCTAAATATCTCTGCGGGAAACAGCGGCTTTTGCCCCCTCCCCCCCCCCCCCCCCGGCTATAACCATCTACAGCCAGCAGCAACGAAAACAATTTCGATTGCATAATAACTGGAAGTTAATGCTGAAGTAACCATGTATTCTGGCAGTGTCATACGTCGTATGCCCTTGAAAACGGCGTGCATTAAACTCTGACTGAAGTGCATTTGATGTAGATTTATGGTAGGCCTACGTCAGCAGGTCGTATTATTGTAACATAGAAATAGCCGCAACTGCAATTTAATATCAATCATCGACTTCCTATGTCAAAGTATACGGTCCCACCGCAACGAATCGTAATAAATTTAGGATGTAGCGTAGCACATAAATTTTGCAGTCGGTCTGAAATGTCCGGCCATGAAGTCACTGCACATAATGTAAGAGTAATATGAATTGATTGTATCATTGGATTTAATGTTCTGACATCGCAACTGCAATAGGTAGACCTACAGGACATACTTGTACAGCTAGCATACTAAAAATTGTTTCTCCACTTTTCTGTAGTATCCATTCACCAAAGAATTGTTTGAACGAGGCCCAGATTGATTATAATATTCCCCTTCATAGTGGAACCATAGTGTCCTATATAGCGTGGACACACGCAAATCTCACGGCTGAGTGAGATTGGTCTACGCCACACTTTCCATTGTAACTGTGTTTGGTATTGTGACGAAACCATGCCGTCAGGGAGCAGGTGAGGAGCAGCGCAAATTTCAAGCGTAATGGCCATTGTTGCGCAACCGATTGAGCATTCACACTCTCACTCTCGTGCGCACTTGCTCCCGAGCTGCTCAGACGGCATGGCTGCGTCGCAATACCAAACGCCGTTACAATGCAACATTTGAGGTTGATTTCGGGGGGTTCTAGGACCAAGAACAGAATCGGTGCCGCTGTAGCTAGTAGTTAGTATGATCGCTCGCACATCGCCATTGTTTCTTATGGCGGGGTCGCATGCTAACGCGAAAACCGGGGGTGACATGCTAACGTTTTCGTCTTATGGCGGGGGTGACATGCTAACGTTTTCGTCTTATGGCGGGGGTGGCATGCTAACGTTTTCGGGTATAGGCGGCGGTCGCATGCTAACGTGAAACTCGTGGTGGCATGCTAATGTTTTTTGGTATACGTGCGGCGACATGCTAACGACGATAAATGTGTCTGTCATGTATTCTTACGGGATCTGTGGTGATTCGCCATGTGTTCTTATGGGTGCGGTCGTGAATCGTACTTTTAGGTATATACATCTCTCGCATATCATACTTTCGGGTATAGGCATCACTAAACAGGAAATTCACTAATCCGCAGTGCATTGCGCGATTTTGAAAACCAGATGTTGGCGGTTTTGTGTGACCCACTAAATACGTCCGTTTTGGAAATTCGGAGCGCGCACTATCGTATCGATTATTCCACTAATCCAGTAAGTACTATTACATACAGGAGTATTCAGTATTCAGCAACGACACGAAAAGCGACCAACAAATAACCGCACTCGTAAATTAACACCTAAGAAAGTGTAAAATTGATTGCAAATCCCGCGATCGCTAACAAGATAATGTCTCGGGTATAACCATTTAGTGACTTGGTGTTAAAGACATACCGATCGCTCACAAGGTAATATTTCGGTAATTAGTTTGTCACAGAGCCGTCGTAGACGGTGATTCGTAAACCAACAATTTGACACTTTCTGGTGGTCGCTATATGTTTTGACACTTAGGAACGTGGTTGACTTTAGTTGTATGATAAGAATCATGTGAATATACAAGTAATGTATCAATTTGTCAACTTGAAATGAAACTTACTACACAAACCAAGTTGATTCGTATTTGAATGTGTTAATTCGGTACAATTCTAATTATTTTGAGAAATCTTTTGATTCGACCGTAACCTGAATATTACTGACGCCGACTTTCAGCCGCATCGAATTATTCGCACATTCCGCGCCGCTGTTTTCACACTTATAGAATCAATACCAACTATAACTCTTCTACAAGAATCAAGAATCACAAGTATGTGCATTACACAGTTATTGTCTTTATTAACTTGAAATCAAACTCTTAACAAAAACACGCAACTAATCATTTACCAGCTCTAACATTATGAAAATCCTCGAGTCTTTATTTTTAAGAATGTTATAGTACGGTGTCGGAATCCATTCGCGGGGTGTACTAAAGCTAAATCCAGATAATCCAAAATGAAATATTTGGACTTTGACATAGTGTGACTTGAAATAGGATTGACAAACATGACTACCAACTTTGATCCAGCCACATTTCAAGATCATACTTTGAACCAAGTAATGTAACATTACAACTCTATTCACGATCCTGCTTTCCGTTTGTCAAAGAGATATTTTAACATCTTACCATACTCAAAAGAATTATTCACAACATTAACAATTGTTAAAAATCTAGTTTTCACTTACTTGATTATATCACTGCAACTCATAAATTTGAATTAATTCATCCTGGTTGTATTCGTATGCTCGGTCTTTTTTTATTCGATTGTAAAGGTTGTTACTATTCTGAAGACAAACTATTTACTAATCGGTGCATATACGATTTGACTTGGACATATTATATTTTGAGTATACGAGATTTGAACGTCCGAACAATAACTGAGAAATAATTTATCACAATTAAATCCGTAATATTACAGCGTAAAAGATATTGGAATGTCAGCAACTCTGTAAGGTCATAGTTACTACCACATTACCTAATTTACCCGACCAACTCGTCATGATCATTCCTGAAATCAACACAAACGTGACCACTGACTTGAGTTAACCACAAAACAGCATCAAGTTTTAAATCCACTTGTAGCTTACGGCTTATTTGAATGCGGGTTATGTTTTGTTGTAATTGAGTGTACGGAAATAGTATTACGTCTCGACATATCACCGTCTTACCATATTCAAAGAGTCAACCACGAAAACATTGTCAAGTAAATCCGTTTGTAACTTACCCGACCAACTCAAGCAGTTAGCCAAGCATACACGAGTCCATACAAACACTAAAACCTAAAATCCATAGCAAGTTCGGTTGTACTCATATCCTTACGACACCTCATTTTTATTCAACTTTAAAAGTCGTTACTATTCTGTAAGAAAGAGAAATTACTACGCGGTATATTCTGCAAGACAAAGTAATTATTACTCGATATATTTTGTAAGACAAAAGTAATTACTACCCGCTGCAGGTGACTTGAGATTAACATAATATGTTTGAATATACGAGATTTGAAAGTCTGATCAACGTAGTTGCGACTTCATTTCTTACAATCGAACGCTGGTGTTATATTCAAAGTTATGATATCAGAAAATATTTTACAAATGTAATTGTTTCCAGTACCCAAGACTAAAGATGTAATAGTTCCAGTATTCATACATTGAACAACCGATGCAAAATGCTTTATTATCCCGATTCCCAACGGGTAATTGAAACGACTAAGTGTAGAGTCAGTATATCACAATATCGTTACTATTGAATCCAGCAATTGATACGATTTATTGTCGGAATTTGTGACAGAGAATTGAAACATATGCACTTTACAGAGTGTGAAAATATCACTTTGAGTATCGAGTACTGTTCGAAGCTGGCGATCAATTCTTAATCATTTCAGTAACTCCCCATTGTGCGTGCTAAATGTGAAATATCGCGAGGTTATACACTCTAAGACTTTGATCATTACAAAAGTAAATTGTGATATGTTTGTTAGATGCATCCAATTCAACTAGAAGTGTCTAGTGCCCAACACTCGTAATATCAAAAAAGTACTTGCTACACTGTAATTCACTAAACGTGTTTTGTATTGTTGTTCATTTGTAGTATTGATTGAAATTGTTTTTGAACCCTCAAATAATAATTCCCGACATGAAACTAAGCCACCGAAAGTCGTTACCATCACAAAGAAACAATTTGCATGATGTTTACTAAATGTGTCCTATAGTTAGGTGTGCTGGAATTATTTGTAAAACACACACACACACAGGATCAGAGAAATTGGAAATTTTTCCGTTGTTATTATCTAAAGTAAATGTCATCACAATACTCTGCCACTAAAAGACGTTACTTGTATGTGATTGAATCCCTAACAATTAACCCACTATTCCAAAGAAATTTTACTCACTCGACAGATATGAAACAGCGTCACTTAATCGGTCTATCGTTTTTCTAAAGGTAAATCATATCCATCCAATAGAAAACAATTTTCACTAGCTTGGTAATGAAACCGAAGTCTCCATTCGATATTTTGTTTGTGTCAAATACTTTACAATGAACACATTTGAGTGGTTGAGCTTTACATCATCAAGCTGTTATTTGTAAATCAAGATTTCGGTAAACTTGTAAATGTATCGTTTAACTAACCGACATTTAGTGATTGCTGAACATACCACTTCGAAATACTGCGTTGATCTCAATTCCCTTTATCCCGATAATCGAAGTACTTTTGTTTTGAATTCATAACAATCGGCTTTTCTATGACATGATAAATTATTGACAAGTTCTGCTTAGAAGATTGGTTGCATATCACGAAAAATAATATACCACACATATTATTACTGTTACTCCATTCATCGGTATTTTTTCCGTTGTCGATTTTCAAACGAGTAAAATTTATTACTTGAGTTGCTCTGCTTACTATATTTAAATGTAAACTCGCCCGTCTTTCAACAACAAACAATGTTAAAAAAGTATGCAATCAAACACAACAAGTTTTACGATACTAATTATTATCCCACATAACCCATTTCTTACCGATGGCATATGAAATATATTCATGTTACACGAAAATCTTCGCTCATGCTACAAACCTGTACAATGATTGGTGGTGCTTTCAAACTGTTTCGATACCTCAAGAACTTTATTGTCTGAATGGTTGTTCATGTATCGTAATAATCAAGTAGTTCAACACAGAACTAGTATTAACAGAAACACCAGAGTTGTTTACACAAAAGTTTGTATGTGTACAGTATACGAATACCATGTGTAAGTCCAGCACAATTGTGGTATCCATACGAGTTTAGTTAACACAATTTACGACACCGAGGTCGCGTCATCTTTCGTAAGACAACAAACCAAGGCTTCAGGATATGTCCATGTCATAGCAATAAATCAGCTACTCCAACGACAGAGTGCATATGTTTTCTAGTTACGGTGCTTACATCTTACACACAAATCAATCTACTTTGCTAACGAAAAGTGGTGAGTCATCACAACAATACAACTATCATACAAAATGGCCGTTATAGTTTGCACACCAACGATACATCGTACAAGTAACAAGTCTCGAGAATCCAGTTATTCAAAAAACGTGAAAGTATTTCTACACCAAGTCGTTATGTTGACGAAAGCGTATATTGTAATATCATGATTGATTTGCATTCGTTGGTCACAAACTGTCACTACTCTAAATAATTCTTTTTCACTCAAACACAAACGCATACTTGTCACCATTCGTTTTCATCAAGCACGAGTTCAAGAAACTTACTTACTACGACATGAATTTTTATTTTTATGTTGTGTAAATAGGTAATAATTAATTCAAGTAACACTATATCAACATCATCGAGTTGTGCGAATAGATTTACATGTGATCTTGTGGTTTTAATCGAAGTATAGAGCACGGTCTAACGTAGAGTCATCTCTGTTGTACAGCTACTCGGTAATCGAAATGCATTAACATGTAAACAACGATCTTGTTTCGTCACACCAAAAATATGTTCACTGTCGCGATACTCCGCACAAGACGTGCATAGCCTTTTCACACTCGTAATAGTATACCAACGTCAAGCGATAACGTTTAACAAGACCAACGACACTGAACCCACGACGTTTACCTATGTAAAATTACCACTTTCACTTGCCAGTCCATCGTTTACCTGACTAAACATATTATTTTCCTTTCGAGATCTGACGTTTACCCAGAGTAAGAAACCATTTTCACTTGTAAATATTTTTTTTCCTCGGCTAACAAACCTTTTTTCACTTGGAAATATATTTTTTCTCTGGGTAACAAACACCTTTTCTCTGGTTAACAAACCTTTTTCACTTGGAAATATATTTTTTCTCTGATTACCAAACCTTTTTTCACTTGGAAATATATTTTTTCTCTGGATAACAAACCTTTTTCACTTGGAAATATATTTTTTCTCTGGTTAACAAACCTTTTTTTTACTTGGAAATATATTTTTTCTCTGGGCAACAAACCTTTTTCACTTGGAAATATATTTTTTCCCCGGGTAACAAGCCTTTTTTCCCTGAGCAACAAACCATTTTCACTTGGTGGTCCGTCGTTTTCCCGAGTAAAAATATCATTTTCCTTTGGAGATCCGGCGTTTACCCAGTGTAACAATACATTTTCACTTGGAAAAATACTTTTACCTAGAGTAACTAATCATTTTCTCCTGGGTAACAAACCCTTTTCGTCTGGAAACTATCATTTAACTGAGTACCAATACCGTTTTCACTTGGAAATACATTTTTTCCCTGGGTAACAATACCATTTTCGTTTTGAAAACTGACAACCACACCGGCCAATTTGATATTTTTGTATATTGTTACAACGGACAGTGACAAAATATACACCAACAACGACTCCGATACATTTGTGTAATCGCATACTCACTTGCTCTGGAGCATCCCATCAAAATCGACGGTTAGCCAGTGGCTACCGCTAATAGCCACACACACACACAAACACAATAACAATGTGCTATTTCGATATGACTGCGATGTCCGGGTTCGTGCTTTAGATTTTCCAGAACCAATCCGTCTAAAGTTGTAATCCCCCACCTTTGTTAACTGGTTGATACACGGATAACAATCTTCGGAAAATGTAGGAACGCATACTACCCATCGTGCTAACGATTCCGGGTTACTTGCGATTAATTTCCTTGCTCACCCTATACAGATTATACGTACAGCGATATGTAGCGGTAATCGGTTTGGTCAATACATATCGCCCCATTCAGTATGGAATTACAAACCCAATACAGGTCAGTTCATAACCGGATCCGGATATTCAATGCAAAGCGATAAAGCAGAACCAATGACCAAATGTAATTAAACATGTAGATTCACAACCCTTGATTTTTTTTTTCGTGAAAAATGACAATACATATCGAATATATATTTTACGATGGTTCAACCCTACCAAGTATTCACGTAAATGTGGTTTATGACATTACATACAATGTATCAGTGTATCAATGTTGGGTGTTTATGCACACATCGGTATGACCCATAGACAACATCATCATACCCTCCAGGACTTCGTTATTACATAGTGAGGTCAATAAAATCAATCGGAGGCATAGACGACAGAAGGCTTGGAGATCCAATGTAAAATTCAGACAAACAAACGGATATATTTGTCCATCTTGGTTATTTACTCAACTACCATTGGTGCTCTCGATACAGCGAACGGTACAGTATGCAACGCATATCATTAGAGTGATATATCCACAGGTAAATATGGGGCCTGGCCACAATAATTGTATCGAGATTTAACCCAGATTACTATCCGTTCACTGATTCACTCGATGGTTTTAGCAACTTGTAACAACACAAGATAGAGACGACTGGAATTACTAATATTCATAATGTTTATGATAAGTGTCGTTACCGATCGTTCACTAAGTCGATATGAATATTCGAAAAATCGGATATCACTACTCTCAACACCAGTGATTCGGTTTAAGTTTAAAATCGATTTGATAATGTAATCCAAGGTGTGTTTCTGTGGGATCTGCTAACCTTTACGAGAGAGTGCTGTCTCTTTGACACATGAAACAATTATTATCAACCACACCTTGCGTGCATCGATTTGTCGGCGTCGTACAATTATTGTGGCCAGGCCCCATATTTACCTGTGGATATATCACTCTAATGATATGCGTTGCATACTGTACCGTTCGCTGTATCGAGAGCACCAATGGTAGTTGAGTAAATAACCAAGATGGACAAATATATCCGTTTGTTTGTCTGAATTTTACATTGGATCTCCAAGCCTTCTGTCGTCTATGCCTCCGATTGATTTTATTGACCTCACTATGTAATAACGAAGTCCTGGAGGGTATGATGATGTTGTCTATGGGTCATACCGATGTGTGCATAAACACCCAACATTGATACACTGATACATTGTATGTAATGTCATAAACCACATTTACGTGAATACTTGGTAGGGTTGAACCATCGTAAAATATATATTCGATATGTATTGTCATTTTTCACGAAAAAAAAAATCAAGGGTTGTGAATCTACATGTTTAATTACATTTGGTCATTGGTTCTGCTTTATCGCTTTGCATTGAATATCCGGATCCGGTTATGAACTGACCTGTATTGGGTTTGTAATTCCATACTGAATGGGGCGATATGTATTGACCAAACCGATTACCGCTACATATCGCTGTACGTATAATCTGTATAGGGTGAGCAAGGAAATTAATCGCAAGTAACCCGGAATCGTTAGCACGATGGGTAGTATGCGTTCCTACATTTTCCGAAGATTGTTATCCGTGTATCAACCAGTTAACAAAGGTGGGGGATTACAACTTTAGACGGATTGGTTCTGGAAAATCTAAAGCACGAACCCGGACATCGCAGTCATATCGAAATAGCACATTGTTATTGTGTTTGTGTGTGTGTGTGGCTAACCGTCGATTTTGATGGGATGCTCCAGAGCAAGTGAGTATGCGATTACACAAATGTATCGGAGTCGTTGTTGGTGTATATTTTGTCACTGTCCGTTGTAACAATATACAAAAATATCAAATTGGCCGGTGTGGTTGTCAGTTTTCAAAACGAAAATGGTATTGTTACCCAGGGAAAAAATGTATTTCCAAGTGAAAACGGTATTGGTACTCAGTTAAATGATAGTTTCCAGACGAAAAGGGTTTGTTACCCAGGAGAAAATGATTAGTTACTCTAGGTAAAAGTATTTTTCCAAGTGAAAATGTATTGTTACACTGGGTAAACGCCGGATCTCCAAAGGAAAATGATATATTTACTCGGGAAAACGACGGACCACCAAGTGAAAATGGTTTGTTGCTCAGGGAAAAAAGGCTTGTTACCCGGGGAAAAAATATATTTCCAAGTGAAAAAGGTTTGTTGCCCAGAGAAAAAATATATTTCCAAGTAAAAAAAAGGTTTGTTAACCAGAGAAAAAATATATTTCCAAGTGAAAAAGGTTTGTTATCCAGAGAAAAAATATATTTCCAAGTGAAAAAAGGTTTGGTAATCAGAGAAAAAATATATTTCCAAGTGAAAAAGGTTTGTTAACCAGAGAAAAGGTGTTTGTTACCCAGAGAAAAAATATATTTCCAAGTGTAAAAAGGTTTGTTAGCCGAGGAAAAAAAATATTTACAAGTGAAAATGGTTTCTTACTCTGGGTAAACGTCAGATCTCGAAAGGAAAATAATATGTTTAGTCAGGTAAACGATGGACTGGCAAGTGAAAGTGGTAATTTTACATAGGTAAACGTCGTGGGTTCCGTGTCGTTGGTCTTGTTAAACGTTATCGCTTGACGTTGGTATACTATTACGAGTGTGAAAAGGCTATGCACGTCTTGTGCGGAGTATCGCGACAGTGAACATATTTTTGGTGTGACGAAACAAGATCGTTGTTTACATGTTAATGCATTTCGATTACCGAGTAGCTGTACAACAGAGATGACTCTACGTTAGACCGTGCTCTATACTTCGATTAAAACCACAAGATCACATGTAAATCTATTCGCACAACTCGATGATGTTGATATAGTGTTACTTGAATTAATTATTACCTATTTACACAACATAAAAATAAAAATTCATGTCGTAGTAAGTAAGTTTCTTGAACTCGTGCTTGATGAAAACGAATGGTGACAAGTATGCGTTTGTGTTTGAGTGAAAAAGAATTATTTAGAGTAGTGACAGTTTGTGACCAACGAATGCAAATCAATCATGATATTACAATATACGCTTTCGTCAACATAACGACTTGGTGTAGAAATACTTTCACGTTTTTTGAATAACTGGATTCTCGAGACTTGTTACTTGTACGATGTATCGTTGGTGTGCAAACTATAACGGCCATTTTGTATGATAGTTGTATTGTTGTGATGACTCACCACTTTTCGTTAGCAAAGTAGATTGATTTGTGTGTAAGATGTAAGCACCGTAACTAGAAAACATATGCACTCTGTCGTTGGAGTAGCTGATTTATTGCTATGACATGGACATATCCTGAAGCCTTGGTTTGTTGTCTTACGAAAGATGACGCGACCTCGGTGTCGTAAATTGTGTTAACTAAACTCGTATGGATACCACAATTGTGCTGGACTTACACATGGTATTCGTATACTGTACACATACAAACTTTTGTGTAAACAACTCTGGTGTTTCTGTTAATACTAGTTCTGTGTTGAACTACTTGATTATTACGATACATGAACAACCATTCAGACAATAAAGTTCTTGAGGTATCGAAACAGTTTGAAAGCACCACCAATCATTGTACAGGTTTGTAGCATGAGCGAAGATTTTCGTGTAACATGAATATATTTCATATGTCATCGGTAAGAAATGGGTTATGTGGGATAATAATTAGTATCGTAAAACTTGTTGTGTTTGATTGCATACTTTTTTAACATTGTTTGTTGTTGAAAGACGGGCGAGTTTACATTTAAATATAGTAAGCAGAGCAACTCAAGTAATAAATTTTACTCGTTTGAAAATCGACAACGGAAAAAATACCGATGAATGGAGTAACAGTAATAATATGTGTGGTATATTATTTTTCGTGATATGCAACCAATCTTCTAAGCAGAACTTGTCAATAATTTATCATGTCATAGAAAAGCCGATTGTTATGAATTCAAAACAAAAGTACTTCGATTATCAGGATAAAGGGAATTGAGATCAACGCAGTATTTCGAAGTGGTATGTTCAGCAATCACTAAATGTCGGTTAGTTAAACGATACATTTACAAGTTTACCGAAATCTTGATTTACAAATAACAGCTTGATGATGTAAAGCTCAACCACTCAAATGTGTTCATTGTAAAGTATTTGACACAAACAAAATATCGAATGGAGACTTCGGTTTCATTACCAAGCTAGTGAAAATTGTTTTCTATTGGATGGATATGATTTACCTTTAGAAAAACGATAGACCGATTAAGTGACGCTGTTTCATATCTGTCGAGTGAGTAAAATTTCTTTGGAATAGTGGGTTAATTGTTAGGGATTCAATCACATACAAGTAACGTCTTTTAGTGGCAGAGTATTGTGATGACATTTACTTTAGATAATAACAACGGAAAAATTTCCAATTTCTCTGATCCTGTGTGTGTGTGTGTTTTACAAATAATTCCAGCACACCTAACTATAGGACACATTTAGTAAACATCATGCAAATTGTTTCTTTGTGATGGTAACGACTTTCGGTGGCTTAGTTTCATGTCGGGAATTATTATTTGAGGGTTCAAAAACAATTTCAATCAATACTACAAATGAACAACAATACAAAACACGTTTAGTGAATTACAGTGTAGCAAGTACTTTTTTGATATTACGAGTGTTGGGCACTAGACACTTCTAGTTGAATTGGATGCATCTAACAAACATATCACAATTTACTTTTGTAATGATCAAAGTCTTAGAGTGTATAACCTCGCGATATTTCACATTTAGCACGCACAATGGGGAGTTACTGAAATGATTAAGAATTGATCGCCAGCTTCGAACAGTACTCGATACTCAAAGTGATATTTTCACACTCTGTAAAGTGCATATGTTTCAATTCTCTGTCACAAATTCCGACAATAAATCGTATCAATTGCTGGATTCAATAGTAACGATATTGTGATATACTGACTCTACACTTAGTCGTTTCAATTACCCGTTGGGAATCGGGATAATAAAGCATTTTGCATCGGTTGTTCAATGTATGAATACTGGAACTATTACATCTTTAGTCTTGGGTACTGGAAACAATTACATTTGTAAAATATTTTCTGATATCATAACTTTGAATATAACACCAGCGTTCGATTGTAAGAAATGAAGTCGCAACTACGTTGATCAGACTTTCAAATCTCGTATATTCAAACATATTATGTTAATCTCAAGTCACCTGCAGCGGGTAGTAATTACTTTTGTCTTACAAAATATATCGAGTAATAATTACTTTGTCTTGCAGAATATACCGCGTAGTAATTTCTCTTTCTTACAGAATAGTAACGACTTTTAAAGTTGAATAAAAATGAGGTGTCGTAAGGATATGAGTACAACCGAACTTGCTATGGATTTTAGGTTTTAGTGTTTGTATGGACTCGTGTATGCTTGGCTAACTGCTTGAGTTGGTCGGGTAAGTTACAAACGGATTTACTTGACAATGTTTTCGTGGTTGACTCTTTGAATATGGTAAGACGGTGATATGTCGAGACGTAATACTATTTCCGTACACTCAATTACAACAAAACATAACCCGCATTCAAATAAGCCGTAAGCTACAAGTGGATTTAAAACTTGATGCTGTTTTGTGGTTAACTCAAGTCAGTGGTCACGTTTGTGTTGATTTCAGGAATGATCATGACGAGTTGGTCGGGTAAATTAGGTAATGTGGTAGTAACTATGACCTTACAGAGTTGCTGACATTCCAATATCTTTTACGCTGTAATATTACGGATTTAATTGTGATAAATTATTTCTCAGTTATTGTTCGGACGTTCAAATCTCGTATACTCAAAATATAATATGTCCAAGTCAAATCGTATATGCACCGATTAGTAAATAGTTTGTCTTCAGAATAGTAACAACCTTTACAATCGAATAAAAAAAGACCGAGCATACGAATACAACCAGGATGAATTAATTCAAATTTATGAGTTGCAGTGATATAATCAAGTAAGTGAAAACTAGATTTTTAACAATTGTTAATGTTGTGAATAATTCTTTTGAGTATGGTAAGATGTTAAAATATCTCTTTGACAAACGGAAAGCAGGATCGTGAATAGAGTTGTAATGTTACATTACTTGGTTCAAAGTATGATCTTGAAATGTGGCTGGATCAAAGTTGGTAGTCATGTTTTTCAATCCTATTTCAAGTCACACTATGTCAAAGTCCAAATATTTCATTTTGGATTATCTGGATTTAGCTTTAGTACACCCCGCGAATGGATTCCGACACCGTACTATAACATTCTTAAAAATAAAGACTCGAGGATTTTCATAATGTTAGAGCTGGTAAATGATTAGTTGCGTGTTTTTGTTAAGAGTTTGATTTCAAGTTAATAAAGACAATAACTGTGTAATGCACATACTTGTGATTCTTGATTCTTGTAGAAGAGTTATAGTTGGTATTGATTCTATAAGTGTGAAAACAGCGGCGCGGAATGTGCGAATAATTCGATGCGGCTGAAAGTCGGCGTCAGTAATATTCAGGTTACGGTCGAATCAAAAGATTTCTCAAAATAATTAGAATTGTACCGAATTAACACATTCAAATACGAATCAACTTGGTTTGTGTAGTACGTTTCATTTCAAGTTGACAAATTGATACATTACTTGTATATTCACATGATTCTTATCATACAACTAAAGTCAACCACGTTCCTAAGTGTCAAAACATATAGCGACCACCAGAAAGTGTCAAATTGTTGGTTTACGAATCACCGTCTACGACGGCTCTGTGACAAACTAATTACCGAAATATTACCTTGTGAGCGATCGGTATGTCTTTAACACCAAGTCACTAAATGGTTATACCCGAGACATTATCTTGTTAGCGATCGCGGGATTTGCAATCAATTTTACACTTTTTTATGTGTTAATTTACGAGTGCGGTTATTTGTTGGTCGCTTTTCGTGTCGTTGCTGAATACTGAATACTCCTGTATGTAATAGTACTTACTGGATTAGTGGAATAATCGATACGATAGTGCGCGCTCCGAATTTCCAAAACGGACGTATTTAGTGGGTCACACAAAACCGCCAACATCTGGTTTTCAAAATCGCGCAATGCACTGCGGATTAGTGAATTTCCTGTTTAGTGATGCCTATACCCGAAAGTATGATATGCGAGAGATGTATATACCTAAAAGTACGATTCACGACCGCACCCATAAGAACACATGGCGAATCACCACAGATCCCGTAAGAATACATGACAGACACATTTATCGTCGTTAGCATGTCGCCGCACGTATACCAAAAAACATTAGCATGCCACCACGAGTTTCACGTTAGCATGCGACCGCCGCCTATACCCGAAAACGTTAGCATGCCACCCCCGCCATAAGACGAAAACGTTAGCATGTCACCCCCGCCATAAGACGAAAACGTTAGCATGTCACCCCCGCCATAAGACGAAAACGTTAGCATGCCACCCCCGCCATAAGACGAAAACGTTAGCATGCCACCCCCGCCATAAGACGAAAACGTTAGCATGCCACCCCCGGTTTTCGCGTTAGCATGCGACCCCGCCATAAGAAACAATGGCGATGTGCGAGCGATCATACTAACTACTGTAGCTTTCGATTGAAACCCGTTTTATCAAATTTAATGCTAGGCAAGTCGGTGAAAACGGACTGTCAAATTGCCATTGACCAAATGGAAAGTGTGACATGGACCAATGTCACTGAACCCAGAGATATGCTTGTGTCCACAACATATAGGACACTATGGTGGAACTAAAACCCCAATCCCACAGTGGATGCATGAATTGCCTCATTGGTTTTCGCGACGTGAGTGGAACATCGGAAGTACACAAGAGTCATACGATCTTCGAGGGCCGTAACTGTCGCACCCCCTCCAAACCTCCAATCGGGAGGGACTAGAAGGGGCCCAACATTATTTCGTTGGTTGTTTGTTGGAGGAAATCGATTGAACGTGAAAATTTTCGTCACGCTTCGCGCGATTTCATCACCAGGCCATCAGGCCTGCGTTTAAATATGATTAGTAGGCTAGGAGAAAAATGAGCATATATTAGAGAAATAGTCATATCGGCGGCGGCGATTACCAGAGCTTGAACATGACTATGACTCTTGGATAAGAGGTGTGCCACAGTGATTAAGGTATTGATAGCCATCTTGCTAGTTTAGTCAATTACACTCTTGTTGCTAAAATGTGAAATGAAAATTGCTGTGTCATGTAGGCCCACTGCAGTTTCGAGTGTAGGTAAACATTGGAATTGTACATCTTGTCACAGACCATAGTCATATTTCACAGAGCCTAATTATTCTCTGTCACATGTTCTTCTGTTTTTTCAGTTATAGAATGGGGCTTTCGATTTTGAAAATATTTTTGGATCTGGCTGTAGTTGGACTGTAAATCTGGAAAATATTTTTGGATCAGGATGGAGTAGGACTGAATTGAAAATTTTCAGGACCGGACTTGGACTGTAAATTTTTAAAATATTATTGGATCAGGATGGAGTAGGACTGAATAGAAAATTTTCGGGATCGAAATTGGACCGGAAAATATCACAGTCCGCTCATCACTGATGTGAACTCGATTCGAGAGTTCAATTGCAAATTTCTGACCCTGTATAGTGCCACCTTCCCCTAAATTTTACGTCTTGCGTAGATAACAAGGAACGAAACAACGCGAAAACGATATATGCATATAGTGTTGTACACGATACAATGCATCAATTTATAATCTGGTTAAACCTCTCTAACAAAATAGCGAAACTCATGTGCAATCATTAAAGAGCTGCAACAAAGGCTGAAAGAGTCGCATGGGCTCGCGAACCTCAGTTTGCCCACTCCTGATCAGGGCATGGTAAGGTATGGTATGGTATGGAACGAAATTCCGGTATGGAATATGGAAGAGTATTAGTATGGTATGCTATGGAAATTTCCCAAGTATGGTATGCTATGGAAATTTCCCAAGTATGGTATGCTATGGAAATTTCTCAAGTATGGTATGGACTGTGTTTCCCATACCTCCATACTTTTTCCATACTTTGACAGTTTTGAAAAAACCATGACAATAATCCTACTTTCAATTTGTCAAATTGATTGCATACCACATAAAATCGCTCACTGTCCATGTCCATGTTCATATCTCAAATTGCGCTTCACGGCTCACCCATCCCGGTCGACATCTATTTAAAGACAAATAAGTTTTGCGACGCGCAGATGCATGAAAATAATATTATTGATAATTATTCCGATATAAATATCATAAAAATGAATGATATTCGACCGCTGTCGCGTTACAATTGCATTTCGCTTATCCTAACTTCCACTACGTAAATAACCAATGTAGTTTTAAAATCGTAGACTCATAGAATGTAGAAGTTACACGAATATTTTTATCAATTTGTTGAACTTGGAAATAATTTTCTGCGCTTTGCGAGAATGATCATCACGCAACATCTATTTGACACAACCATCATAGTAATTCAAAAATATGTAGCTTGTCTTGAAGCGACGTTACGATATGCAGGCCTGTAACACGCATCGTAACTTCATGAAATCTAGTCATTTCTGATATGATGGACAGCGGACACCTTGATGTTGGCTAATGATGCTAACGAGAGTGACCCACAGATTGGCGGAAAAATAGACATTTGATTAGCTGTCGCAAAATGATTGTAGTGATGTAAAATTATATTTAAAGATATATCCCAATGCAAGTTTTTCCAACCTGTGAGGAATACTCCAATTGTGGGGAATTTGGGGCCTTCTGGTTGGGAATAGACTCACTAGGAAAATAAATTCTTTACGTTATTAACTTCGTTTATTGAACGTCTGTATGAAATGCCGATCGTTTATACCTCTGATATTTCTTCGCTCATTTGCAATTCAGCAATTCGTATTATCAGTGCCCCAGTGCCTCCAATTAGGGAAAATCGATTGGACAGCGGTACGCGATCTCCCTCATATGTTATTCATTCGTATGCGAAATGGTGTGATTGAAATCACCTGATTCGTTAAAATAAAAGTTCATATATATTGTATATGAATATGTACTCACGGGAGATCGTGGAATCGCTAATTAATAGCATAGCCGGACTGTTACTGATGAAGTGACATATTTCATACTACTCGAGTTATGGTAGCGTGCGATAGTGTAGGTCAGGGGTTACCAACCTGGTGCCCGCGGGCCCCAGGTAGCCAGCGAGGACCAGATCAGTAGCCCGCGAGCCTGTTCTAAATATAGATCGAATAGCAGCATTTGCCAATCTTCGTCAGAATATTACCAGTGAGCTTTTAAATATATAAATTGAGTGATTTTGCTATTCTTGTTTAAATCACACTATAACACATGACTTAGAAATGACAATACATACATATATATATATATGTGTGTGTGAACACTTAAAATGATGATATTAAATATCCTAAATTACAATTAGTAATATACCAACATGTAATAGAATAACAAGATATCGAAGACGTAAAATACGGCGTACTGCCCATACAAGCGATATGACGGCATGCCATCCACGGTCTTATTGAAATGGTGGGGGTTCCGTTGTGGTAGCTCGACGTCCAGGACAATACCAAAGTAGTAAACAACATTACTATCCGGTTGCAGATAGTGGTGAAGTACTAGCAGATGCAGTATGCCCATTACGTATTGCATCTTTTGACACAGCTTGTCTCTCTTACACTCAACCCAGTTTATAGTACTATTTTTTAAACTTTTTTTTACCGATGCATAATGAAATCTGTCATGTCTGGATGCTGAACAGTTAGAGATTGAAATTGCACCACTGCAAAGCAGTGTTGGGATCAAGTCACTACCTTCGAGTCACGAGTCATCTCGAGTCATTGCACATTTTGACTCGAGTCAAGTCAAGTCAATCGATTTTCAAAGGTGACTCGAGTCAAGTCAAGTCACTCGTTTTTTGGAGGTGACTCGAGTCAAGTCAAGTCAAGTCAAGTCACGAGTCAAGTCACAATTCAAGTCAAATTGAATTTTCGAAGTATGAGTGATCAAATTCAAATTCATTATATTTTACTAGCCGTGTCAAAGAGATCAATTGGTCACGGTCATTTATCTTGAATCAAATAACGAATATAAAGTTGAATATGCATGCAAAAATGCATTGTATCGCTCACGCACACGTAGAACTGCTAATAAAACACGTCAGTAACTGTATAGCTACATCAGAGGTGTCGAACATAAGACCCGCCAAATGATTTCATTCGGCCCGCGAAGAAATTCTGAGTAGGCTATATGTTGAAAATTGCGTGATTTTATCCAACACATTTCTCGAATTTGTGGCAAAAAATACTACTAATAAATATTCCTTCAAGCAACCATCCGACAGCGGAGTGGTGATTGTAGTCATCGCCAGGAGAAAAACGCTGACATGGACACCCAATTTCGACTTCCGAGAATGCGAAAAGTGCATATATTGAGTTAGGAGTTAGTAATATTTTGGAATCATTTGACTGGTGTGGCACTCGAGTAATCTGAATATTTGAATTCGACCCGCGACATCAGTTGAGTTTGACAACTCTGAGCTACATGCTAAATTCTCTTATTATCTGCCAGAATAGAGGATCGAATACGAAGCCTCGACAAGATGAAAAAAATTGATATCGTGCAATATACTAGCCATCTATGCACATCCGTGAGAATATAAATGCATAAAATATATATTTGTTCGATTTAAATCATACAAGAGGGTTGGTAAAGGTGAGCATCCTGCAATGTACGGACAAAGTCGTCCAATCAGCGATACGTTGCTCTGCTACTGCGACCACGCAAGCTGTGATCATTTCGTTTGCAGTCAGTGTATTTGTGATGTAACAATGTAGGATCAGTGAAACGTACAATCAGTGAATGATTGGTTGCTCTCACAAGTGACAACGGCGTATCGTGAATAATCCGAACATGCACAAAATACATTGATTTAGTCGACACCGTTTACTTGATGACTTGAAATTGACTCGTAAATTTTGCTCCGAGTCACGAGTCAATCCACATTTTTGAAGTGCCGAGTCAAGTCAAGTCAAGTCATTTTTGCAGAGTGACTCGAGTCAAGTCAAGTCATCGAAAAAGTTGACTCGAGTCTGACTCGAGTCAAGTCATGACTCGAGTCATCCCAACACTGCTGCAAAGTCACCTACACCTCAAAGCCCACAAGGCTGCAGCAAACTTGTGGTGCCTTGTTGACACGGAAAAGTACATTGGTGAATGCGCAGCAGCTACGAAGGTTGCAAGCGTGTTTGGTTCAACCTATCGTTGTGAATCAGCCTTTGCGGACACGACCGTCACCCAAAAACAAACTCAGAACACGCCTCACTAATGCACATCTGGAACACTCACTCAGAGTTGCAGTGTCAAGTTACATACAAGAGTACAGCGCACTAGTTGATAGCATGCAATGCCAGGCCTCCCACTGACTGGTATAGAAACAGATAACACGATGTCCAGTCTAACGTGTGACATGATTTATTATAAAATTTGAGCTGACAATTGTTGTATAATTTATATAAACATGTTGCGAAGTAATTCGTGATTTCTTAAAAAGTGTTAGTGGCTAGCTATAGTTGAAATGAGATGTTTTGATTTAAAAGACTCTCTTATAAGTCTTAACGCTATGCGATTCCTGCCCAGTGTTATGAATATCAAATCGGAAATTCCGTCTGGTACTGGTAAACGGCGGGAGTAAATGGTAGCCCGTCGCTTCAATCAGTACCCAAAAGTAGCCCTTGGTTGCAAAAAGGTTGGTGACCCCTGGTGTAGGTTATGGTGGCTTATATCTACCATACGCATAAGTTCGTTAACACCAGGAAGTTTATCTGACCCATACACTATATTCGGCATTTACACATCAAATTGATGCTACCTTGGTACATTTGGAAAAATTTCAAACCCTTCCTTTTTTCTGTCGGATTACCTCACTTATCCATTTTACGGAGCCGCAACATTGCGTGTACGGTTACCAGTTCACTGCTCATTAATTTTACTGCGTGCTGTTCCATTCTGGGGGTCTTAACTTTCACCAATTGCAAGTCTTTACAAAAGAAAGTCTTATCAGGTTTTATTGGGGGAACAATTTTAAAGTGTATAAAGGTTGGGAACCTATCTTATAACTTGACAATACCTTTGTTTTATGTAATTCTATAGATGAGGTTATGATAGCAGTGCGTTACCACACTAGATTTACATGTCGTGAGATTCTGTTGTGATTTCCAAATAATCCCGTGTGTCTTGGCATATACATTATACGTTCCTACATCGCTGACGACATATGATATAAAGAAACTGGGGATATCATTGGTGCATCAGGGCTGTTTAAATGGATAATCTCATCCACAATAATTAGAATATATACGCCGGAACATTTCCACACATCAAAAACAGAATATCACTTGAGAGGTTGGTCACGTTGCGAAAGTATGGAAAAAGTATCAAGGTATGGAAGAATATTGCTATGGTATGGAAAATTGTCAAGTATGGTATCGCACGATTGGGCGGGTATGGAGTATGGAAGCTTCTCATTCCATTCCATTCCATACCACACCATGCCCTACCCCTGCTATATGCAGTGACAGAGTTTTCCGTGTATATGATGAAACCACCAGTCCGTGGTGCAAAAAGAGGCCGGGATTCGAAGATTTTCCATGCAGCTCTAATATTCTGAGTGCGAAAGCGGGGCCTGTACGGGACAACCCCACCGCGGATATGCTATAATTTGGTCTCCAAATTGTTGGTAAATTCTGTAGATAAGACATGTCGTTAAAATTACATGGCAATGACTAACATCTTTCGAATTGCACTAAGAGAACTCTGGTTAATGACTATTGATCCGGCAAGTTCTTATATCGACAGGGACGTGAACAGAAAAGCTAAAGCGCTTTCCAATAACTCCTCATTCATCTCCATTTTCATCGCATTTCGACCGATGTTGCGATTTTAGTCCCGTGCACTGTACCTTGGGCTGCATTTAAACCAGCATTGTATCTAGGGTTGCATTTAAAACAAGAATTAATTTAAAACAAACAGGTTTAATACATGGCTCCTGTTTAAAACATGTTTTTACTGTGTATTTTTATTGGGCGTGACGTCACAAATCTTTTATTGTGACGTCACAGTGGAATGACATTGACAAATGACAATATGGCTTCTTTGTAGAAAAAGGCTTCCGACCCCTGTCTCAAGCGGACCAAAAATATGTTTGGCCAGATCTACATTGTAAGGAGCCAACCATTCCATATCGTGTGGGTCGACTATGTCGAGTGCAAATCGTCCGTAGGCTCATATACTACATTGTATTCACACAATTATGGCATAGTTATACAACTTTTGAAGGAAATACACAATTTTGTTCTTTTTAAAATGGCATGTTTTTTAAAACAATGTTTGAAACATGTTTTAAACAAAGCATTTTTAAACACCATTAGTTTTAAAGAGCTTCTTGGAGGTACCGAACTTCAGTATACAATTGAATAGTACATTCATATTGAAATGAACCCGAATATTTTCGGCTGACACACTTCCATTTGTGTGCCTTGGAGTCGACTTTTATCAAAATACACCAGCCGAAACTCTGTCAACAGAAGGAGTTCGTATACCACCTGGGAATAGTGCATTGAACGCTCTCTCATTCGAAATTTCATGTTGGTCACGTCATATTTTGTAATACGATTGTTGATGTTCAATGTTCTTTCCAATTCTCTACTAGTTGCTGACGATTACCCCTGACGAGTGTCAGCCGAAAATATTCGGGTTCATTTCAATATGAATATACTATTGATTTGTTTTAAATTCGTCCCTTACTGTACTTAACATCCTGTACACCTGTACTCATTTCCAATGTCCATGTATATTGTAAATACGTTATTAAAAATCACATATCGCATAAATTGGCCCATAATCGATAGATATTTATTCGTATACAATTTTATGAATATGTAAAATCATGTTGAGATAGCGAACTCCTAACGAATTGTGAGACAGGCAAAAGTACATCATAGTTAGGCGTATATATCGAATCAATGCAAGGAGTCTCTAAGCAGCGCTATATTGTTAACAAAGGTTACTATCCATGTAGTTTTCTTCAACATCCCCCGCACGTCTTTCTGCATCCATCATTCTTGAATGTGTCGCATTTCGCAAAGAATACTTTGAGCAGAAGACAGTCCGTTCTCGTGTCTTCGCAAGGCACTGGAATACAGGACAGTTCATTAAATCGATTCCACATTTGCAGGGAGGATTATCTATTGTAACTATGTCACCAACCGTGCATTCAATGTAGACTAAATAAACCTTCTTTTTCGACATTATTTACCGCGGGGAATTGTTGCCGAATCACCAAATCGTTTTAGATATTTTGATCTGGATGAATGAGACGTATTAAAGTCAGCTTTATAATTATCCCATTGTTGTTTTTGTTTCTCTAGAATTTGAACTGACAACTCTGAACATTTATTTATCTTCTATTTATCTTTTGTTTTCATTGTATTTGATTCTTTCGTTATTATTTATTATTGCTGCCTGTTACTCTGTTGTTGTTCCAACTTCCAACACTTTTTATTCTTGACGCGAGACTCTATTTAAAAGAAGGTTTTATACTTCATCGATGCAACTGACTAGATGATCCCTAAAGATCGTATCGCTGCAACCTGTATTATATTTTTGAATGTAATTTTTGCTCAATAAAAGCTATGTCTCTCTCTATCGCGTCGAGAAATATTTTTGGCGTGATCCGATACGGAAATTGCAGATACTGAGGTGGCATGCTGTAAACCATCACAAGATATGTTACAAGAATTATAGGATGAAGTGAGTTATGATGTCAGTCGACATATTAATCATCAGTAGTATATGTAGAGACGTGGTATCAAATTATAATACACGCTGGAACACCGTCAAAATCCAGTGTTGCGAATAAGTCATTGCCTTCAAGTCACAAGTCTTCTTGAGTCATTGCGCATCGTGACTCGAGTCAAGTCAAGTCAAGCCACGAGTCAAGTCAAATTGAATATTCAAAGTACGAGACGCAATCCAAAGTAATTGAATTTTACTATAGCTGTTTGAAATACAGATTGAGTCGCCATTTATTCTGAATCGAGGAACGGCTATAGAGTTAAATATACTTGCATAAATGCGTGGAGCACCCACCCGTAGAACTGCTAACCAAACTCAGTAACTGTGCAGTGTACAGTACAGCCTCAGTCTATGATTAATCAGCCAAAATAGAGGATAGAATATGGAACGTCAGGAAGTTGAAACAAATTCATATGATACAATGCACTAACCACCTATACACATCCATGATGTAGAATTTCAGTCTGCTCCAATTGTTGACAATTAATATAAATGTTTAAACTATATTAGTGTGATTGATATCTTACACTGGGGTTGGTTAACGTGAGCGCTGAGCGGTCTTTAGAACAGAGAAATTTTGCTAATATACATTACTTTACTAGTAGTTTGTGACAACGTAAGCTGTAAGCTCTTATCACTTCGTTTGCGGTCAATTTATTTGTGATAACAATGGAGGTTCTGTAAAACGCATAATCGTTGAATTACTCGACTTGAAATTTACTCGTAAATTGGCTCCAAACAACTAGAGCTAAGCTAACCAAATTTCTGAAACGCCGAGTCAAGTCAAGTTATACGGAAAAATTGACTCTATAGTCATGACTGGAGTCATCCGAACGCTCCCAAAAGCTGAATAAAAATAAGTACTGATAGCGATCAATTTGCTAAATAATATACCTGGGCAAGTTGGTTGAATGCATTCAGCGGTCGGAGATCCCGATCCGCATCTTTCGGAGGAAACTTCTACACCCTTACGAAAGCACCTCCTTCCTTTGATTCCGATTCCGCAAGTCACAGAGCATTTGGAGTAAGGACTCCATTGCGCAGTCGCTATAACGACAATAACGTACTCAACATGCGTCGTGGTCAACAATATACCCATTTACCCGTAAAAAGTATTTATAGTAGAGTATTTATAGTAGAGTATAGTAGTATAAATAATAGTTACTATATATAATTCAAAGTTGTTTTCGTAATAGTATATATATATATAGAGAGAGAGAGAGAAAGAGATAGTGGACTAGATCTCAAAATCGCTTCGTCGAGACTGGCGACAGTTCGCTGTCGCTGTCAATCATCAATCATCAATAACAATTTTCATTAGGCTACTTGCCTTGTCGAAGTCGGACCTAACCTAAATTCTTACCTAGAGTAACAGTGGTTTCCAATACTTTGAGCATTTCCTCAGGAGAAAGATATGGATCAATTAGATGTACACTGCCATTCGTTTTTTCTGCCATTTTGTAGAAGATTGTTCGGACATCATCTGAAAAATCAAATAATGGACATCGAAGGTTGAAGGTTTTGTAATGGGCGTCTACACACGGACGCAGTCACACATTTGAGCATGCTGGTAAAAGGGGAACATAAAATTCTCTCCCCATATTGCTATACGTTTCATGTAAAATATACATCCACTTGAACTAATGTCTAATTGATCCAGCGAAACACCAGATCGAAACGAAATCATATTTCTAAATCAAACCATTTGCATCTCAACAATACTGTGACCGATATAATATTTTTCACCGAATGACGCGGCTGTTACTGATCGCTTCTTCCTTTCAAATACACGGTCGTGGCAGTATTCCGGACTTGTTGAAGTACATTCCAGCTCCTCTGGGCACTCACCACAGCACCCAGTCAGAATAGGCACGTATTCGCATCCTATAAGTGTACGATCCATTTTAATGAAGTTGCGCATAATAACTGACGCAAAGTGATAGGCTATCTTCTTGATCCACTAATGAAGTGCTAACTCGATGTTGATTTCATTTACTTGTTTTATCCCATAATTCAGATACGACGAGAGCTTTGTCAGTATCTTTCGGTGTCGCATCAGTTAGTAGGAAAATCTTGCAGTCATCCTTTTGATCTGGTACAGCGGAGAGAAGTTTCTGCAGAAGTTGAAGTTGTAATCAATTCCGTTAGGCCTTAGAGCAGAGGTCTCAAACACGCGGCCCGCCAGAGCATTTTGTGCGGCCCGCGACGACATTTTAGATTTTTATTAATTTTACAAAATATAAGTGTCACATATATCTTTTCAGGTTATAAAGTGAAAATTCCCTCTTAAATTGCTCCGAAAGCCTTAAACTATTCCTCAAACTTCACTATCACATCAATGGCAAACGCTACCATGCCAGTGGAACATTCCCTATTTCGCTAATTACCAATTCATGATGACAAAACCGGACCCTTAGACGATTCTAGACTGAAATTTGTGAGTTGGACTTGGACGCGACCTTTCTTAGAATTACTCAGACTCGGGCTAACTCGATAGCAAAATGAAAATGACTCGAGTGGACTTGAAGTGACTCGCAATGCCGTAAATTTGTTAGAACCATGGACGCAACAAACTAATCGCGCATCAGGGGAATGTTAATAGATCAGAAGGTCGTTATTTCGTCCATACCTAACTAAGCAAGTAGGTATGGCAACCATTGGCAATCTGTTAGTTACATCTTTGGTCGCTAAACCATGTTATTAATGCCACTTAAAGGTACCGAGTACCGTAGTGGTACGCTCCAACGATGTAACAGCAATGGGCCGCTCGGCGTTACGACATTTCAATCATTTGGACACATTCATTAATATATTTATGTTATATTTATATTTTTTTGCTCCTATATTTGAAGATATTTGGCCATGAGATTAATAGCCTACTTATCAGAACACGAATCCTGGATTGGAATTAAAATGCTCAACTTAAAAATGTATTGATATCAGATCAGTCTCTATTATCAGTATGTTGGATTCAAAATATTCATAGTAGCTGAAAATTATAACCTGATAGCTCTTATGATGGCATCATACATTTGTCCGCCCATGTGGTGTCTATATCGTATAGTTAATACATATCAAGTACAACAACAATTCTATTCATATAGTTATAAATGTGATGATTCTTTTCGTGCCAGGCCTAAATTGATACATTTTGACGATGTGTGTTTACTGTCAGTCTGCTGGATCGGCTCACTTTCAATAGGAAAATTCATTCCCGACAAATAAGGCCTACTTGGAAAGACATAGAATACCCCTATAAATGCTGCGGCCCGCGGCGTCGTCAAAACTGGAAAAATGGCCCGCAAGCACATTTGAGTTTGAGACCTCTGCCTTAGAGGTAACCTACGTGAGGTAGGCTGTCGCCTAACCAAATGGTTCATTTACAGTTTTTACACGATTTCGATGACATTTTTATGGGGTTTGATATACCCTAAATTGAAAATTTGAAGATAGGCCTAGGGATGGCGCGAACCCTGAAAGGTTCGTGTTCGTGTGACCAAGAATCACGCTGCAAACACGAACGTGAACGATAACCTCTGAGGTCATGTAACGTCACAATGCTGATTTCAACACGACTTTTCCGCAATGTTATAGATCACTGGTCGGGAACCTTTTTCGACCGAAGAGCCATATTGGCCCAATATTTTGAACTGTAACTCTCAAAGAGCCATACATGTAAATCAACTGCTGATTGAAATTTAATTGAATTGATTGAATTGAATTGAATTGATTGACACAATTGAAAGTTCGTGACGTATTGGTAGCATTCATATTTGTGAATCGTGGTGTGTACCATATTTTTCGGCCCACATGCGTAGGTGGAGACATGGTCACTACAGAAGTACGTATGCCACTGCAGGGTGTGATATGTCAGTGAAGTGAGGTTATGGGAGGCAAGTGATGCTGTGTCTCACGTGTCGTCAGGGATGAGTGAAGGGAAATTGTAAAACCTTCAATGATTATTGGTATTTTATCGATATTATGGAGTGGCTAGATTTTGAACATTTTCATTTCCAAAATCACGGAATTTTCATATATTGTTCAAAAAAAGCACGAAAGGAGAGGTAAGGCACAGTACGGCCAAGCCTCGCTTTTGAGAGAGCAACTTATGGTAAATAGCTTGGAATTTATAATCACTTATAAGTCTGGTCAACACATATTTTTAGGCAGACAAAGTAAGAGTGGTTTTAGGGGTTCTGAAGGGCACTGATTCCGAATATGACCTTATTGACCTCCGAATATGACCTCGTGTTGTGGAGATAACCCATGGGGCTATCTTGACCAAAATCTCCCATTTTCGCGGTAATAATTAGATATAAATTCGGCTCAGTCGTACCATAAAGCTTAGAAATTCGATCAGGTTGTTATTTTTACACACAGAAGACTCTTTGAAATCAAAATACAGCAACAGCACTATATTTAGGGATAATTGATTTATCATAGTTACAGACTTTCACGGATATCATGTACATGAATAAACTCCAGTCATGTATATAAGTATATACCTAGTTACTCAAATAACGTGGCATTAATTCAATCAGTTTTACGTCAACTCCCTATTGTAAATTTGAAATAATCAGTTGGAATATAATATTATTGATATATTTTAAATCACAATTGTTTTTGTTCGATTTTCGCCTGTAAGCTATTTGATTCAGTTTCTCGAAAAGTTCCGACAATGGCCTGGCATAATATGTTCAATTGTTTATCTGATCTACGCTGATATCTTTCTGTGGTTGTTCTGATGTCTTGGTAGAACATCTCCCCTTGCCAATCAACAAGATGATCAGTAAATATATCAAGATGACTGAACAGGAAGTGAGCTTTTATGCTCATGTTTGTGCTCAAGTTTTCGATATGCAGATACGAATTTGCGGACCTACTGTTTGTAGTTGGGTGCTTTGTGATCATCTAAAAAGTTTTATTTACTACATCTTAAGGAAAATTACATGCATTGAACTCTTTCCTACTGTGAAATTGGAATATTTCATCGGTATTCGAATATACCAGATACCAGATTTAAACTTTTCGTTTGATAGGGTTACTAGGTATACCCACTTTGCTGACTCAGCGGAAAATTATCCATTTACCAGTCAAAAGAAATGATACGCATATGAGTATTGCAGTCAGGCCTTTCAAGGGCAAATTTTATAGTTTGATACTCCTCTTTAATCTTGGTAGAATGACCAATAGATACAGGAGAATATGTATTTCCGTTGTGCAAAAGTACAATTTTTAGGCTTGACAAACTGCTTTTTTGACAAACAAATATTTCGCATCAGGTCATGTTAATATTGATAGAATGACTTAGAATGACATGAGGGTTGTTCATAGTCATTTATCTATTTATGCGCAGTATAAAAGTAGAAAAAACTACGTTTTTCTTCCTACCAAGTGAAATGTTTAAGGGTAAATACAGTAATTTTGAGCATTTTAAGGGTAAAAATATCTTCTGATACAGAGCCAATCTGACAAAATTAATGTGATATTCGTAATCAGCAACCTCAAAAACCCCTGAAACGGCTCTCAGATGTTCTGCCTGAAAAAAAAAATTCATTTTGTTGACGAGTGTAATCATCAAATGCAATTGTCGCCCTCGCCCTTATTCCGAAAATCTAAATATTCATCGACTTCTAAAGCATTATTCGGCACTAACGTTGCGCTACACACGTACATTTTTACGGCGGCGCTAAAAGCTACTTACCAATCAAGAACATGGATAGCTATGGCGTTGTTTTGAATTTGAATTTCCACTTTCAAGGCAATTCATTTCTAAGTGTAGCTTAGGAAGAAAATGTGTATTTGGAAACTGCATACAAGGTATCGTGCAATCCAAGACGTGCGATGGAAATTAGATCGAATTCGCGAGTGGGTGTTACTCGTCGACGCAACGGACTTTGAAAGGGGGGATACGCGACCCTTCCCTGGATGCCTCAATGTCTTGACCTCTCAAAGGCATGTTCATGCTGCTACGAGAATATTGATTCTGGCGGTCATAAAAATTGACTGACAAGTTGTAATATTGATAAAATAGGTACAAAATTGAAAATTTGTCAAAGAGCCATATCTTTTACCCAAAAGAGTCATATGTGGCTCACGAGCCATAGGTTCCCGACCACTGTTATGGATGTTAACTTCAACAGACTAGATACAGTATAGGTACGCATATATGGCTCTGCGTATATTTATTTAGATCGGGCACCAAGTATTGTCTCAATGGCAGTCGATAATCAAAATGCGCTTGGTTACCATTCGCAAAATGAGTCCTACCGATTTCACTGGATCACTGAACCTTTTATAACTCTTTGTAACTCTTGACTACACTTCATTAGATCTGAGGTCACGTTATTGGGTCTGCAAAAACAACTAATTCCACCCGATATTAAGAGAGTCTTTGGAGACCACGCAAAACAATCTGGCACAAAGAACTTAAATATCATATATAGCCGTGATTCTCGGACGATTTTGCTGCTTTGTCAGGTTGAAGCATTCTTTGTACCTCCAAAAATATTTTAATCTAATTTTTCAGATGTATATCTAAATTGAATTGTATTAATAGACCAATTAAGTGTTAAGCTGTATCGCATCATACCATCGCTATCATGGCTGACCTGAACTATGCGTCTGCAGCCAGCCTCTTGACCTCCCATCCCTCCTATCGTACTATCGTATGTATATCGTAGGCCCCACTCCAAGACTTTTAGAATTAGGCTGAGTAGCGATTGTTATATAATCCTGTTTCAGGACTGACGACATGAACCGGACTAAATTTGAGTATGCAAAACGGATTGGGAACAGACTCCAAAGATCGGAATTGAATTGACCTAATGTCAAAAGATGTGAACGATCTGTATCATCTGAAATCGGTACGATTACACAACAGATTCCAGAACAGTCCCGACTGTTTTGACATGTGAAAATAGTTCGCTGTCGCCGATGTTGCGAATTGATTGTTCGCAAAATGGAGTGATTGAGAAAGACCCGATGAAGTACGGAAAACAATGAATAGATGAGCAAAGACCAAGGAAGAGCTGCCCATAAAGAGAGACAGAAGCGAGAATATCCAGATGGAACAATGTTACACCGAACACTAGGCCGAGTGACACAGCACTACATAACGGTTTTGCACTGGCGCTTTGACTTCTGTGAATAACTACTTTTCGGTAATTTTTTCCATAAACTCTCAACACAGTGTGTAATTTTTGTCTTCTCGGAATCGGGTGTCAATTTCAGCGACTTGTTCCTAATGGTGAGTATAGAGCGAAACTACAACACCACTGTCGAATGGATATATTGTGGCCTATGAACAGTGAACACGCTCTACATTAAGACATCGGATTGCACGTTGCACAACTCTGTTACAAATAAAAGCATGTTGGCAGAATTTTCAAAATTCAAGTCGCTTATTTCATCTAGAGCAGTGGTTCCCAACCTTTTTCGACTCATCGCCCCCTTTTAACGCTCCACACCGATCATCGCCCCCCAAATATAGGGAACCGAAAAATGGGTATACAAACTGTAACCACCGGCGAGTTGACTAAAAAAAGGTCATTTGTCCGACTTGACTCCAATATAGCCGTTATAACGAGCCATCGTCCCACTATCGCCCCCTTCGTCCGTTTCTGCCCCTATCGCCCTATTCGTTATTTTCGCCCCTTAGACCGCCAAATCGCCCACGTTGGGAACAACTGATCTAGAGTTTAGCAACTCACTCCAATACCGGACATGGCCATCTCTGGACAATCGCCCCCGCCATTTGCGTTCAAGTTTTTGATGTACGTTAGTATCGGTTCAGTGTCTGTCGTTGGGCCTGACAGGGCTCCAGTTCCTAGTACGTAAAGAAGATTTACGAATGTAAGCATGAATAAAAATGTTCCGTCGTCTGTGGGAATATATACGCGATTCACATTCAGTATGGGCTACCTCCACATATCAATAGCATGCAGCAGCCTACAGCACTATTTCGTGATACATTTCAAAAATATTTCACGTTAGAATCGTTGATGCTATGATGTGCTTATATATACAACACCCGCTACGGTGCGCATATTTGAAAACATGTCAAAACTGCAAGTCTGGGAAGCATGAACATGTTCTGGACCATAACGTATTGCTGCTTAACAATCAACAATCAACTAAATATTAGTAGTTGCAGCTACATGTGTATGTAATCGTAATCGTCTGTACCAGGATCGTTAAAGGAAATTGCCAGCCAGTACGTGTCATCGGTAATCTTGCAATTGTCGTTCTTTCCGGCGATGCAGTTTTCAATCCAGCTGCGAACTGCAGATATCTCATTACGCATTGATCCGGTGTCATCAACAACGAAACCGAGGTACTCGATTCCAAAAACTGTAAATAATATATAGTGGTTAACAATCATTCTCCAAAAATCATGCTATAGAAGATATCTCGATATGATAATGTTGGTACAAAAAAATCAGATAACAACCTATGCATTGCATATATATTTCGGGGGTCAATAAACGTCTGTATAAAAACATATTTTACGTCTTCCTTCTTCGTACCTAATACGTGTTTGGAGAATAAGCATCATCAAAACTGGCACTCACCAAGGCAGGAAGGGTCCTGTAGCCCGAGGATCAGCATAATTCCAATGTACACTACTCTCATGGCTAAAAAGTGTGCGTATGTAGTTAACTACGTTCCAACTAGCTGTATTTAGTAGAGGGAAGTATTAACAGATATGGCACCAAAATAATCAACAAAAGACAATTCTTTTTACCAGTAAAAAGTTAATATGGCATGAAGGATTACATCATAACGACTTCACGAGCAGTCATACTCGAGAAGCTTGATTTTCCTATCTCGAGTTGTATGTTTGAATTATTTCTTCTCGATCTAGCCTATTTCCCCTGCGTACTGAAATTCCAGATTTTTCATTGTCGTAAATTCCTAAATGACTAAACAATATATTTTAAATAGCGGTACGAGAGAAATTGTGCATTGCATATTTATTCGGAACAAATTTATTTCGACTTTTGTGTGAAACTACATAAAATATACTACTTTGAACTTTTCATGTCATTTATACGATTGCAACATCATAACTAGGGCTGGGCACAATGATTCGAGTACTCGAATCTGAATCGAGTAATTATTGTGATGATTCGAGTCGAGTAGCCAAAAGACGATTTTTCGAGCACTGAAATTATTCGCTCCTCGATACTGAAAGTTATTTTATCAACGAGAATTATGGTTTCGATACTATTTTCCACTGTGGAAGCCTTGAAACCTTGATTGGCCGTATCGCAGACTACGAAACATATAGTGCAAAGCTACACCGTTACTGGAACTCATTTCCGAAGTTATGATCCTCCCGCAACATTGTCACAAAAGGCAATGAAATCGGTAGGGTGGATGAAATACCAAAGTATCTTTAATGTGATGGATAACAGGTATTATATATTCTTTTTGGTGGCACAAAAGGTAGATATTCGAACTTTGGCATATTACATTTTGTTGTGGCGTCATAATGTGATAATGTGATACTCGACTCGACTCGAAGCATAATACGTGATTCAGAATCAAATTACTCAGGTTCTCGATTTTGCCCAGCCCTATAGTCATAAGAAGTGGTGCTCGAATACTCTACTCGACTGGAAGCCTCATATTCGATTTAGAATCGAATCACAAAGGAACTAGATTTTGTCCAGCTTTATCCGCGAGTCATCGGGATGCTGGCCAGAATGATTTCTTGCGATCCATGCAGAGCCTTTATATATATATTTAGGTGACGCTGAAGACGGTTTTGTTTTTATACACATGGCCGACTTATATCACCTTAGGTCATGGCATAAACGTACGTTGAAGTTTCGGTTGGATTTACACCGTGCGGAAAACAACATTTTCTATTAACGGGCTCTGATGATTCTCATACTATACGCGGCCGAAATTGACCTGCATAAATTTTCAATTAATATCCTGAGGTCGGCCCGACTGAAGCCCAAACTTTGAGCTCGAACCAAATGGTGAACCGACAGACCAAGCAAGTCAAACAAATCTTTTCGATACGACTCAATGCAACACCTTCGATTCTTCCATTGTATCGCAGTCTTATGGTGTATTGAAATGATGCAATTGTTAGCAATAAATTGAATTGAATTGAACTTTGGGACGACAAAAGATCACAGTCTTAATAAGAATGGCAGATTACGTAATATGGTGAGTAGGATATAACTGAGCTACATCACATAGCATAGATTACATACTATTTGTAATTACTAGGATTATTTTTTGACATGTCAAAAAAAAATCAATATTTGGTCAAAATTGTGGCGTAGGCTCAAATAATTGTCAAAATTGTTTATAATTTGCAACCTGCATTTCGTTTGTACTCTAGAGGTTTGTCCTGTCGTTGAACTTATCATTTGCCATTTTACAGCTTGTAGCCTACTTTGATCGGCTTGTGGTATTCATGGTGTTTGTCGACTGCAGTGGTCATTTGCACCAGGCCAATATTCATTAATGTTTGATTCCGTAGATGCTGACTTGTAGCACGACCCACTTCTAGACTTTTTCAAAACATCGCTTACACGGATCACGTGGCGAGGAGTAGCCTAGATAAACCTCTAACACTCATGTAGAAATTCTGGAGTGGACCTCGGTCGGACTCGAATCCACAACCCATTGGTGTTGCAGCTGTGGATTATACCACTGCGCCGTCTCGCCACGACGACTACAAATGTATTGACAGACTTCAAAGGGCATTGAAGTGCATTACGTTGATAACTTCTTTAAATATGGTTTTGGTATATATGCTTTAAGCTTCAAGTATACATTAAATACGATTTTATTCATTGTATAGGTGAAGAAATACGCGATTAATTTATCGATTCATTTCCCATATGCGGCCCGCCGACTGGAGAAGTTGCCCGCCCCTGCTACAGGCCTACCGTTGTACACGACCCAATGTCTGCTCGTTGTGAATCATAAACGGTCAAATGAAACGGATAGGTTGACATGGAGTTATGGTCAAAGTATCAAATTATTTAGGGTTGCCATACGTCCTCTTTTGAGAGGATATGACCTCTTTATTCACAAAATTGAAAGTTTCCTCTGGGGACGCCTAATTGTCCTCTTCTGGGGGAACTTGTCCGCTTTTTTTCAGAAAAAAAAAGTATTAAATTGCCATGAAAAGTCGACTTCCAGGCAGAATTGGTAAGCAAAACTATAGAAAAGTGAGTAATGTGGGAGTCGATCAAAATGTCGACCTTCTTTTTTTAGTCAACACTACAAAATCCAAGTAAAATGTGGGTGAATCGGAAGTCGAGTAAAAGTGATGACCTTCATTTTAGTCAACTCAACAATTAAAAATAGCAAAATCGGCTGTTTTCAGTCTTGCTCAACTAACTTTTTTGATTTTGTAAAAGTGTCCTCATTTCCCTGATTCCAAAATATGGTTACCCTAGCAATATACTAACTGAAGCAAGACTGCTAGAGCATTGGTTCTTATATCAAGAAGCGCATGATGAAAAATTGTGATGTAGACAGCATGGCCAGAATGAAGCAACACGGTGTGTTACCAGCAGTGTACGCTCAATTTCAGTGTTGCTAGCCAGCAACATGGTTGATATAATTAAACGTCAGGTAACAATCTGTTACGGAAAGAATATGGAGGATTTTGTATCCTCTACTGAAAACATAGTGCTGCGACTAGCTGCAGCTAAGCGAAATCGAGCATTTGTTGGCAATCGCAAGATTGGCACAAGCTTTTCGCATCGTGGACATAATCGTCTTACATTCCTGAGTAAACAAAGCAGTATTATAGGGCAGTGGACTGCCTATATTTGGCGTTCGTTGGTATTCATACATCGATATGCATTGGTCATGTGAGACTTGAAATTGTATGGGCCATTGAGCAATATGTCTTTGCAAGACGTTCATGACTAGAAAAGAGGTTTAAACCATTGATCTGAGTGAACTATTTCGTCGTATATGCAATACTGTTGATTGAATAGTATAATCAATCATATTGAAACATAAAAACGAATATTTTCGGCTGATACTCATCAGGGGTAATAAAATTGTTGATCGCAATAGGTTAATTGTATTCATCATTTTTTCGCCCATCATCAGAATTCTATACTTCATTGGGTCACGGTTTATGTCTATAGGTTTAGCATACATATACATTATACTTACATATATACATGATAGCTGCAACTCAGTCGTAGGCCTATTCCATTATGACAGGGTTGTCAAATATATACGGCGCGTGAGCCGCATCCGGTCCGCCCAATGTATATATATCATTGGGTCCGCCAGACGATTTCATCCAGCTCACGAAGCAATTCTGAGTATATTGAAAAAATCTTATATTTTCCAGCACATTTGCGATAAATGTTGGAATTTTTTTCAGGAAATGCTTCCATGTTAATAGACCCCATTATAACTCCCCGACCACGGCGCTGTGGTTTCACTTTAGATATCAACAGTAACAACAAGTCTGTGAAATTGACACCACACTAAGTTCAGAGTTTTATACAAATATGGACCAAAAAGTAGTTATTCGAAACACACCATGAAAACCACAAAAAATGCCGAAAGTGAGGAAAAACATGTAACGTGTAACACGTAACAACAGAATGCGATAATATATGGAAACGCCTACCGACAAGATGGCGTGATGGCGGAGCGTCCGTCCGGTTTCTTGGTCGGTAGATCGTGGATTCAATCCCCGGCCGTGTCAGACCAAAGACCTGTTCAGTGAAACTGGTATCCATGACTTTATCGCTTGGCGCTCAGCATTTCTGGGACAGCATGGAAGGGTGGTGCAAGACTTAGAGAACCTTACAAGGCTGCATCTGCACCTTACAGCGGCATACGTGCACATCATGAACGCATGGTAATGTTAAGCAATGAGCACAGATTGTATGTATGTGTATTGTGGAAGTCGGTGTATATACCGCAAAAACATCAAGGACAAAAATCTATAACGTCCTTACATGCTTATAGCAAGGTCATATTTTATTTTGGGACTCTGAAAGGTCAGACCGGGTTTTTGATAGGGATGGTGCGAGCCCCTGAAACTGAAAGGTACTGGTTCGTAAAAACGCAAACCTTTTCGAAAGGTTCTGTGTGAAGGCGAACGTGAGACTATGGAGTCACGTGACGTCATTTTGATAATTCCAACCTACATTTCCGTGAAGTTACATATTTATGTACGCGATAACTATAGCGACGACTCAGGCCATATTATGCCACTATGCTGAAGTACATGCTGACTTTTTACACGTCGCCTATTGCATTCAACTGGAACAATCAAACGCTATAATAGTTCCACAAAATCGCTTTGCCAACAATTTCGACCACGACTCGGCTAGACCGGACAGATGCATTCTTAAGAGTGAAACACCGGTTTCTACTTCCGCCAGATATAATCCCAAAAACTAATTATACAGTAGCCAACATCGTCATTGCAATTTGGTTTTTATGATACAATAATGGTATCAAATCCAGGCATGGACCACCTACGCATGATAGATTTCTTACATCAGGCATCGATGTATTCTTTATATACTAATTTTGTTGATGTAAAAAGCTGATTGGTTTACTAATCGCAGCTTACTGACTTCCTACATGTGCGTTTCGTTCTTGGTATAGTGTGATTGCTGGCAAAGCTCACAGAAGAGAGTCACTAGAGATTCACATACGGAAAGTCGAATACTCCGTGAAAACCTTTCAGCAAATAATTTTTGAAATTGACAAGGTAAATGCTCGTTTAATGCTGAATTTCTTTTCATGCTGCCAGCGCCATGTGGAGAGTGACCCGGAGTGGAAATGTAAAGAATTTCAACCAAAGACGTTATAATGACGTGAAAAATTGCATTACAAGAAAGAGATTCGCAGTGTGCAGAACCTACCAAGGTTCGTTTGTGAACGCGAACCGCCATATTTCAGAGGTTCACACACAGAACGAGAACTTGAATCTCACGTTCACACCATCCCTAGTTTTTGATCGTTGATTTGGTTGCGACGGAATTGTGATTCATATTCATGCTATATAAATAGAAGTAGAGCACCATTAGGTTGTGCCTTCGAGGTTCAGAATGGCATATTGATCCGCATATCACAACTGCTCGGGAATTCGGGAATAATGCTAAAATTGTTAACAATAAAGCAGAGCGTAAAATTAAAATACTGACTTATAATACGCTGCGTATATACCGGATGACAGAAAACTGCAAGTCAGTCTTTTACAAACCGTGGAAGATCACCGGTAAAGATTCTAAAACTTTTGAAATTCCACCCTTCCATCCACCTAATTGGTGTTGTATTTTTGCCAAGTTTTTCCATTACTTAGTTAATTTTTTCCGTTCCCCGTTTTAGCCGCATACTTTCCAGCTCTAATTGTACAGTGTACCGTACATAGATGCAACGAGTGAGAAAAAAGTAGCTAGAATATATTTTAAGGTATAAGGCACGTTGAAACGAACTGCACACCTTTTTAAAGTCGGTTGATTCTGAACAGCCCTAACGTACATTTCTATGGTCAGTACATCTGAATCAGAAAATATAACGGCTAATACGATAGACGTCGAAAAGCTCGTAATTTTCGGTTATTATTTTTCCGTCTCTGACAAAGTCATCGATTGCATTACAGATCAATATTACTTAATATATAGAGGGGTCGGGAACCTTTTAGGCGAAAATAGCCATATTGACCCTATATTTTCAATTGTACTTCTGAAAGAGACATACAAGAATTCCATGAATGTTACGTCACAATTGAAGACTGGTGACGTTATGGTGGCACGAAATAGAAATTTACTATTTTCGTTGTGTGCACGATGTATTCTGCGTACTGATGTAATGTGATAACGTCCACACTAATCAAGCCGGTTGCCCAACGTTAGAGCATGCTACACAATTAAAACGACAAATGAGCATGGGACAATTTAGCTTAGCTACAAGGTTCGGGAATCTTTTGTAAGCTTTACATTTTTAATTTTATTTCCGTGAGAGCCATATGACATTTTTCGAAATTCAAGGCAATTAAGATGTACATTCTAGCACAAAACCAACAATTGTAGACACCGGTAAACCTGTGAATCTTCCGTTTCTTCCTCAGTAACACAGTTTTTACAGTTAAGCGGCCCTCCAAGGAATCCGCGAAAATAGCCATGCTACAATTGTTGTACTGGCACCTATGTACATTGCACGGTTCAATCTATTCGTCTAAACCGGGATAATAAGAGTATTGTTAACTGATATTAATTGGCTAACATTGCTTCTCAATTCTCAAAATCTTCTGCGGTAACATAACGTTTCGAAAGCCTAGATTTAAACAGCAGTGCGAACAAGCTTCCTAATATATTGGAATATGGATGAAATTTGAATTTGTAATTCGGAATGTCACTTCCAAGGGAGTTCGTTTCGTGCTGACTATCAGGAAGACAAAGTGGATTTGCAATCTGCCAAAGAGGCGTCGCCATATGTGCTTTTCTCTCTGATTAATCATCACATTGTGTAATCCAAGACTCCAAGGGTGCAATATTGGGTACAATGAGTTGTGATATTGGATATAATATTTACCGCATCTTTGTGTTTACCATTATGCAAACTGCGTATTGAACTCGACGGATTAGATTTGTCTAATGTACAACCTTAAATAACTTGAAGGCACCGAACTTGCCCTATTCTAGAAAAATATACTATATTGGCCTCATAATTATCAGCAGCAAATATTAGTACCCCCGCAGAATATGTCTCTGCTTTGACGTCATAAGGACTTATCTCAGCTACAACGAGAAAAATGACACCAGCCGTTATGAATATTTATTAAAAACTTGCGGCAATATTTATAAATCAGACTCAAATAATGTGTTGATTAGAAATTTCTCAAAAATCCATATTTCATCATCAAAATGAGCCATATGTGCCTGTTGATCCATAGGTTCGCGACCCCTGACATAAATGTGTTCAAACGAGTATGAATCAGAGCTATTCATGAAAACAAGCTGTAAGTGTTTATGACTAATAGATCGGTAGATATGGCGGACTTGGTGGCATTTGTGCGGTCGGCATGCGCTCAATGAGTAAAATCATACAGGCCGGCGGCAATCAGCAAGTGTATCGATTCAAAAACACGTCTGTTGATTATGAGTTCTCGCTGTAACGTTTTCCTCGGCATCTACTAGAAAGCGAGTACTAATTACTATTTACTCGACAGTGGACCGCAGAAATTTGGTTTTTGCTCGAATGAAATTACGTAGTCCGAGAATGCAGTGCAACAGGCAACGTCGTTAACGGAATGGGAATCGTCAAGTCACAAGCAACCTTTCTATGTTGCAGTCCAGGGTTGTAATGACTCGAGTCACGATTTTTTGATGATTCGACTTGACTCGAGTCATTTTCTCAAAATACGGAAATGACTCGACTCGACTCGAGTCAATTTGTGTATTGACTCGACTTGGACTCGAGTCATTGCGCATGACTCGAACCAAGTCCTATGACTCAAGATTCAGCCGGCCAAGACCGACATTTCATTGTAATTTCGAAGAACAGTAAAGTAACCACCCAATTGGGATTACGTCTATTGGTACTGGTACTTGAAAATGCGACCAGAAACTGTTAAAAGTGAGGAAAATTAGTATATTATAAATGCGAACCATTCGATATCACCAAACAGAGTTATAAGAGTGGCGGGAACAAGACTATAACTGGAGACTGAGCAGTCAACACAATGACTTGGATTCGGACTCGAGTCATAATACCATGACTCGGACTCGAACCTCTGCTCGATGACTTGAACTCGGACTTGACTCGGTGGTGAATTGAAAATGACTCGACTTGACTCGAGTCAAAACCGTAAAAGTGAGAATGACTTGTGACTCGGAGCTTTATGACTTGGTTACAACCCTGTTGCAGTCTCACATACCAGAATGAAGCAAGGACAACCGGTTTCAGGGCCGTCCAGCCACTGTGTATATAGTGTATATATGTCGATTGTTAGCTGGATTCACAATTATTCAGTCGGTATTAATACATGTAGACGTATTACAATTACGATGATGCTGACAATGTGTAAATCTCATATACCCAGCAATATAATCGTGTTTATAACAACAACTATGATGTCATATATGTTGCGATAATACCAAGAGGTGTCGTCGGAAGCGTCGCGCGTTATTATTACATTCGCCACCACCACCATTCACCACCTATTTTCGGTACTCCTTCATATTAAATAGACGACGCGGATTTTCAAAACACGTCCGAGTATTTCAAGAGACTGAGCTATACATAATTCGCTTTGAAAAATGATAAAAGTCTTCTTAATTTTTACACAAATATAGTAGGTTATGATGTTCTCTCGAGAATGGTCATTTTGTTGCTGTTTATCACCAGCCTACAGTTGATATTTGCTCAGGACAGATCACGGTTGCACGATAATAGAACTTAATTCATACTAAAACTATGGGGGTCCGCGGGGGTCCGTGACGGTCCGAAAGGAGTCCGTGAATACAGAAAGGTTGAGAACCACTGATCTAAGACCTATATTCGGAATAGAGGTGTACAAGGCTTCTAGGTATAGAATATGCATAGCTTATACAAATACAAAGTTCCATCCGTGATTTATTGTATCCTAAGCGTTGCTGTTGAATTTCTACAGCCAGTTGTACGAGGCAGTAGCTTTGTTTCATGCACTCCCAAGTTCAGCGTTTTCCCCATCATATGTATGTTACCAACATCTCTTGCTTGCGTGATTCATTAGGATTTTCACTTTCCAGAGATCTTAAAGAAAATACGTATGTCCATCATAATTCATGTTATGGCCAATTAAGAAGTGAAAACTGTAACTTGTAATTTCGATAACACTCATAGGCGGAGCTATCGCGGCGGTACACGGGAATCCTTAAAAACAAAAATGTCAAGATAAACGTGTGGCATCACCACCCTGTTCCGCTACAAAAGTACTGCTGCAAAGTGCACTGCGCAGTGCCAAAGTACTGCAGCAATGAGCTTACAGTCCACCCGGTGTGAAGCATACACTTACTTATTTGTCATTGGCTTATTGTAATGCGGTATCTGGTATACCCCTGCAAACCCCACCACAGTGCATGATACACCCTTTGCAAGTATGGTATACTCTGGGGCAGGGGTCATAAACACGCGCCCCGCGAGGTCATGTTCTGGGTCCCGCGACCTGATTTGAGATTACGGAAGAACGCTAGTAAAGCATTTTGACATGCTGATATGGATTTATGTTGTTGTTGTTGTTGTTGTTCAAAATAATTTATTCTCCTGGGCCAAGATCACTATTCCTGACCAGCTGATATGGCCCCGCCAACAGCAATAGCATTCCATGGAGGAAGAATTAACTGATATGAATTGGCATATTGACTTGACGTACAATGGCCCAGACTAGACTTTGACAACTAGATAATTCTCGCTGTCTAATTTCACCAAATTAGAGAGAAATGCCAGTGATCTAATTCTAATCTAATTTGCGAAATATTTCCATGCTCTAATTCTAATTCTAATTCTAATGAAATGTTTCTATGCTATATTTCTAATTCTAATCTACTTTGTTAAATGTTTCTAGACTGTGGTAATAGTTCTAATCTAATTTATTGTTTTCCTGAAAATGCCTCTTTGTCCGCGGCATTTTGCAACGAGTTAGCAAGAATATCCCGCAGGGAAATCCAGTGCCAAGCCGGCATCGGATTACTTCCACCATACAGTCATAGTAGTTATTGTGACGAATAATAGACATGCTGGCATAGTAGCTTGTAGTCTGCGAACAACATTCTAGTTTCGATCACAAACAGAACAGCGGCGAAGAAAAAGCGGTCGTTTACACAGGCTTGTTCGCTTTCATGCCCTCAACTACATCAAGAAAAAAGAGGATGATTGCTTCAGATCTAACCAAAGAAAATATATTAGAGGATGAAGTGGAAAGATATTTCGCAGCAGACCGCGAGAGTGTAAACTGTGATGTTTTGAGTTACTGGAAAAGAGAAAATAGTTTTCCTCATCTCAAGGCTGGTGCTCGGTAACGGGTCGCCAACTCAAAACGGATCGCGGGCCACTTTTCGAAATTCGTATAGGCCGCGGGCCGCAATAATGCAATATCGAGACAAAATAGGTCACACAGTTGAGTAACCACGTTTTAAAACTGCCCCATTTTACAACGCCGTGCTCACTAACATGGGCGATGGGCATGGTTACCACAAAAGAAGTAATATTTATTAAAGAAGTACAAATACAACAAGAAATATCATGAACATAAACCTCATTATATTTTGAACTATGAGCTGCACACGATACCTGACAACGCTTTACAGCGACTAATGCATCGATATCGAACCTATAGCCAGACATGTTACGAGCTGAATGACTATCTCATCCTAAAGATTGATATTTTGGGAAAGCCCAAGGCCGTTTTCTTAGCGTCTCGGTCTTATGGCAGTGTCCTAGGCCATTGCATGTAAAGGCAATATATGCTCATATCAGCTGGCTCTACATCGATAGAATGCTGTTGCCATCACCGAAGCCGTTTCAGCTAGTTAAGAATAGTGTTGTTGGGCACGGGCATGCAAGGAACCTTGAACATGATTTTTTGGTGTATTTTGCTGCACGGGCATGTTGGCGACTCCTGGCATAGTGCAAAACGAGCCAAGCTTGGTGTACAGATGTTAACCGTTCTAATGCATATAGGAACGCACTGTGATTTAATATGAGCTGAACATGATTTTTTGCTGTATTTATTTCTCATCAACAATTTCATTCAATTTCCAAGTTTTTCCGAAATCAGTAATTCTAATTCTAACCTAATTCTAATTTCGAAAAAGCTGTGTAGCTCTAATTCTAATTCTGATCTAAGTTGGAAAATGCTGTGTAAATTTAATTCTATTTCTAATCTAAATTGGAAAAATGGTATAGCTCTAATTCTAATTCTAATCTAATTTGGAAAAACACTGTGTAGCTATAATTGTAATTCTAATCTAATTTGGAAAATGCTGTTTAGCTAATTCTAACTTCAATTCTAATCCAATTGGAAAAAAGGATGCAGCTCTAATTCTAAATCTAATCTAATTTGGAGAAAACTATGTAGCTCAAATTCCCATTCTAATCAAATTTGGAAAAGCTGAAAATTTACTGGTTATTTAAGTCTGAGCCTCAGACCCGGCCAAGACCGAGAAGCTTAGAGAAGGACTTACGGCTTCCCCACAACATCGAGATTTACGGGGAGAGTTTACCAGCTAGTGCTGCGTCTAGCTAACGCCAATATCGATATATCGATTCTTCAGTCCCTGAAAAGTGTTGTCAGGTATCGTGGGCATCTCATACAGTTTAAAATAATGATCATGATATTTTTGTTGCGTTTGTAATTCTTTAATAAAATATCATTTCTTTTGTGGTAACAATGCCTGTCGCCCACGTTAGAGGGCACGTCGTTGTACTCGCTTAAAATTTTAAAAACGTGGCTGTTAGACTATGGGGCCTAGGCTACTTTATCTCGATATTAAATTCATGCTGCCCGCAGCATCTACGAAATTTGAAAAGTACTGGCCCGCGACACCTGCTCTCGGGTATACGATATTTTTACTTCAAATTGCACCATTGCTTAGAATTCAGAATTAGTTTGCGTTCTTTTATAAGTAAGTAGTTGTTGACTACCAATCAGGCTTAATTACCTGCAACCATTGATGGTCAAGACGGGCTTGTCGTCACAATTCATATGTGTATGGTGTGTGCAGGGATATATAGAACTCTAGATATCCCTGGGTGTGTGTCTTAACCTTCAAGGAACCGGCGCGACTGGTTCAAGGAACCCATAGTGTTCAAGTAAAAACCGGTTAGGACCTGATGGTGATCCGCTACAAACATTCGAATGCTCACATTGAAAACTGGCTCGGACGTACAAACCATCACGAGTAATGTCAATGAAACAACACGGTGAATAACCAACCAAGGTTAAGAGACGAGTTGAGATGAGTCACTAAGGTTGAGCTCCAATCTAATAGGTCACTCAGCCGATAGATTTTACTTGGACTTGCGCCACTTGTAAACTTAAATTGGTTACGTTGATGGCTGCTTTTACTCTTACTTTCACATTTTCAAGTCCACATGTATGCTTACTTACTCACTATGTAAATTTAGTCCAACAGTCGATCACGAAGGGTCATTCAACATTGAGTCGTGCAGAAACTCGTGGTGTAGACTAGTTGCAAGTAAGGTTGGGCAAAATCGAGCACCTGAGTGATTCGATTCTGAAGCTCCTATTTTGCTTCGAATCGAGTATCACTCATTATGACGTCATAACGGAATGTAATATCCAAAAGTTCAAATATGAACCTTTTATGCCACCGCAAAGAATATAATGTCAGTTCTACATCACATTGAAGACACTTTGGCATTTTATGACCATGTCGATTCCATTGCACTTCGTGACAATCTTGTGGGTTGATCATGACAAATGAACTTTCCGTGGCAAGCAGCCTATAATTTCAGTACCCGAAAAAATCGTCTTTTAGTACTTGACTCGAATCATCAAAATTAATGCTCGATTCAGATTCGAGTACTCGAATCATTGTGCCCAGCCCTATAGTGGCTAGTACATCGCACATATACAGATGTGAAGCGGTTTCTGGAATTATCCTCAACCGCCTAATCCTATACTTCGATGTCCCGACACGGGAGTGTAGTTAGCATCTCGAGATTTTAAATCAACTGCAACGCAAAACTTACTTCGTGTTTTTTTTCTTCCGCGCCATCTTACTTACAGACATCTCCGTCGACCGAACAAAGTTCGAATTCGTGACAGCAGCGTTCACCGCAGCTATTTATAGCTATTGCATATTAGACTACACTATAGTATCTTGAATAAACCACCCAAGCGACAAGTAGAATCACATCGTTTATTTCTCTACATCGTAAGTCATAACTTCTACCTAAACAACGTCTATTGCGATAACGTGTCTCGCTTCCGCGCGACCATATTCAATACAGCATACACTTCCAACATATCTTTGAGAGTATACAAGTACAGAAGAGGTGTTGCTGACATAAATTGAAGACAGTGCTTCTTGCATCCCCTTGCAAGGTGCGATATTCCGAATAGTAGTGGATTCAAGAGCGGCACGCTTATGCCTGTGCGTCGTAGTTGGCACCTCCCGCTTTCCTTAGTTGTCTCAAAATTTCGTCAAAATCAATCGTGTCTTCCATTACCACGTTGATTGCGTGCGGCTTGATAGAGATTAATATTTCAATGTACTTCAAAAGTATATTATGATAGTATGAAAAACTGATTCCAAATATATAATATAGTAAAACGAAATCGACCGCTGACCGCGTTAAAAGATCAATATATAGCATCCGTTTACGCATACCTTACCATGTTCACGCGAACCATCATACAACTGGCTAGCTCAGTTAAATTTCGTTTAATCTGATCCTTGGATCTTACACTTTCATTCCTAATTCTCTTTTAATGTACAGTCTGATGTACAGTACAGTGTACACCGATACACAGTTTTCAAACATATATACACGTAGCAAAATCTCAGCAGACATAGCAATATTTCTATATTTGAAGTAGTTATTTCAGTAAAAATCCAAATTCGGATTTGAGCAACGAACTGGTGACACTTCCTAACAAACAAAGTACGTCGACACTCTACCACATACTCACCAATAAGGAAGACATTAGCTGTTTGTCAGTCGAGCATTTTGCTTTGGAGATCGGCGATACCGACGTACCATAGAATGTTACGAACGCGAATTTCATCCGGATACTCATCTCGTCTCCGGTCTGCATTCGGATGTAGCAGTAAACTCGGTCGTCATCTGAACCGAAACATAGCCCAACTGTAATGGACTCATGTAACTCGCCACACATTAAGATCGGCTGATCCTATTCCGAAAGTGATAGGGATTTAGAGAAATAAAACAATCGTGGGCACTGGGCACCCTGGTCGTTGGCATAAAGCCTTGTTATCGCACCTGATCCCTCATTTAATCAGAGGTGGTCCAAGAAGTCATCTCACGCGGAAGTATTGATTTTCATGACATGCCAAATTCACCCCAGATTGCGTTTGATACATTTTACTCGTGGCGATACATTACTGTACTGATTTATTCCGTGAGTTCGCCTCAGGGATATCTAGGAGCTATAGATATCCCTGGTTCGCCAGTTCGGCATATTGAGCCTCGAAGGTTTGATTGCGCGAATTGTAGAATTACTATTAACGCAACTTCCTTTTGGGCGTGAATAGGTTTTTGTAAGTTATACCGAAACTACTATTCATGGAGTTGAATCATGCTGTGATGATCACCGACTGATTTTCACCCACTTACTTGACTTAACGAACTCTTGCAGCTCATCGTAATCCGTCCCGGAAGCGCCGACAATAATGTCAGATCCGTCGTACACGAATGTCGCCCTTAAATGTACAAGATATGGCTCACGAGGGATAAATGATAGTTTGAATGAGCGACGGGTCTGACTGCGACGAAAAATACATTCTGAGTAGTGCAGAGACAATTTTAACTTGAATTTTACTACTGCAGCCACATACGTATTTTAGTAGCAAGAGTTCGAATACGAGTCAGAAGCAGCAATAACTTTTCGGATAGAGGGCAACCGGGTTTACTAAGTGCTTTCGTCAGCACCTAATAGCCTACTTGCGAGCTTCGCTTGTGTGCGGTATGTATGAATGTATTGTATAATGCTCCAACTCAATCTAACCCGCAAAGCATAGACATGTATGCTGTTTGAGATTTCCATCACAGCTGTTGATTTCTTCCTGCGAATTTCAGTATTTTTGACGTTAAAACACATCTCACGTGCCACGCCCTTTAACTGTCAGTCTATCTCCTGTCCATGTATGATTGCGAGGCCATACTAAGGAACAAGAACCTATAGGATTACTAATCATCTAAACTTGCAATCGCATCCATGTTTATTGTTTATATTTCGATGTGAAAGTACAGTAGTTTATTGTTTCAAGCAAAAAATTGTCAATAGTGCACGCATATTAGTATCTGCTTAAGCAATAAACAGCCGGGTTGTCTCCTACGCACAATCTCACATCTCTCTCTCGTCTATTACAACCATCAGTTACCGGATGCGAAGGATAGGCAGTACGCACGAATACATTCACTGATTTTACTCTGTTCAAGTTAACATTACTTTCAGCAAACAGATATATATGCATATCAGCATTGCAGTCTTCGGAGATGGACTGTCAGGCTGTATAATATACGTAATAAACAAAACTGACGTCGGAGATATGTTGCCGAGGCTAATACTGGAGCAGCCCCGATTAAGGTGTGGCTCGCACCAAAATCCTACATCCTGTGAACTGATGAGATATCGACCAATGGCGAGCCTCCAATCGGAATCGCGAATGCAACATATTGACAATTAATGTGACATATACATAATGTATTCTTACATAAGAGCATTTAGTACAGCCAATAATGGCGTAATGGCCTAGCGAGAAAATTCTCACATGTATAGGCAACAGTTAAGGATGATATGGAACAGTTTCACCGCGTAACCAAACAACACAAATGTTGTCGTGGATGGTCCGTTATCATGTAAATAATTCATGGACATGCAATATTTTAATATACTTCACTATCTTACCAATTCGTGTCTGTGCCGTCATTTCGAACATCGTTACTGGCTTCCTTGACTTCGGCTTTATCACACTTCGGCATGATGATTCTACTAGGAATGTACAAGCTACAAAAAGAGAGCTATATATTTTACTAAAATGAAAATCGGAAGTTATCACGCCGACCCCTACCGAGAGCCATGGGCATAAGCAATTGAGCAGGTATATGCTATACTGCGAAGCTGGCTTCGAACGTAGCAACTCAAACCGAATGGACTATCACGTCATGCCATACAGCCGCTTCCGCTGCTATTTAGTAAAGTATGATTCAATGAGTCTCCGCAAGGTTTGTGTGTCTTAAACATCCTCATTTGGCTATAGTTAGTCATATATCGCATTAGTGGGAAGAATATACAGTCAGTACTGAACGAACATTGAAGACAAATTGTCACAACGGTGCGTTCATACCATGTATTCTTTATCTGCGAATGATTAATATATAGTTGATGACGAATTGAGCGAATCGGCACAGTTTCAATACACCGCAGAAATGACATCCTATTCTCGAACCCTAACATACTACGTATCTATGCACTAAATTACATCACAGCAACCATATTTTATAGAAGCCGACACGGCCTAACGTGCAAGGAATAAGGAGAGGGGTGTTTGATGAATGATTAAGAGGGCAACTCTCTGAAATAGCAATACACTACCTTGGTGATACGGTATAACAAAGCAAATGAATAACGCTCGCCTAATCTCAGCCGCCCTCCGAGTTCAGCGGCAGTTCCAAATATAAAAATCATGAAATCCGATTGCTCTGCGGCGTTGTATACGATGCTGCACTCAAGTAGTGACTGCTTGGGAAATGTTACTCACACGCAGCCGCGAACAGTTTACCATGCATCTTGAACGTTTGATTTATACATACACGGTCGCACCCTTTGTCAGCGCCGATACAATCAAACTCGAATACTTCCGAGTATTGCTGTATCAGTGTATATCATAAGGTTGGACGAAATTGCTGAGAAAGACAGTTTACGATGATGGCGTGTCAGCAAATAACGCCTTCTGTTGACATCTAGCCGTTACTAACAGAAGAGTGATGCATGATACACTCTTCGTGAGTAAAAATGAACGAGACGTGTACGTACAATAGGGCTGTTCAAAAATAACCTTTTTTCCTGAATCTTGCTGATTACTTGATTAAATCGTTAGGTTGCCTTAAAAAACGACGCACACCAAATTTGAATTCATTCCAACCAATATTCGCGGATTTCGTAGAGTTTGAAAATTTTGAATTTGCCTAAAAATGCAAAAAAAATTTTTTTTCAAATTTTCCTTCCAACCTTATGAAATTGTTGCGCTGTCTTCAAAAACGATGGAAAACAAATTTGACTCCATTCCAAGCGGTAGAAGCGGAGTTATTCAAGTTTTTTGATGATAATTCTGGGATGATCTACCAATCAAGGATAATCCCAGAATTATCAAAGAAAAACTGAAATAGCTCCACTTCTACGGCTTCGAATTGAGTCAAATTTGTTTTGCATCATTTTTGAAGACAGCGCAACAATTTCATGGGGTTGGCAGAAAAATTTGAAAAAAATTTTTTTTTGCATTTTTAGGCAAATTCAAAATTTTCAAACTCTACGAAATCCGCGAATATTGGTTGGGATGAATTCAAATTTGGTGTGCGTCGTTTTTTAAGGCAACCTAACGATTTAATCAAGTAATCAGCAAGATTCAAGAAAAATGGTTATTTTTGAACAGCCCTAGTACAATGTACAGTAGCCTACAGTTGTCCGGTGTACACTGAAGCTTAACAATATACGTAGTGCTATGTATGAAGAGCAATTCGGGTATGGGACAGTTGGGACTATTCTGCGTAGCCTTTTCGGCATTGACCATTTTGGCGCCAGGACGAACCAGCCTGCCGGTCCTCATAAAATGGTGAAGATTTATTGAATTGGGGTTACCATACGTCCTGCATGTATGTGAAAATTGGACTGCGATATAGGAAATCAGCACTCAAGTGACGGTCTGGCGGGTATTTCAAGAGATGAGCCAGAAACGCGACTTTTTTTAGTGAAACAACTACAAACCCGGAATATATTTACCAATTTTCCGTATTTTACTCTGGTATTGTGAGTCTGAAAAATTTGAAAAATTGTCATCTTTTCGGATTCCAAAAATATGGTGACCCTAATTGAATGAATGTTGATTCCAGCGTCGTGGAATGAAATAGGATCTACCCTATGCAACGAAATTTAATATACCTTTGTTTTAGATTATTATGTTAGGTTAGGTATCGACGGGATTACTATAGCTGAATGTATGACTTTTTCTAGTGTCTTTTTCTATTGGGATTACTCGGACAATCTCCGGGATGTCGAGATCCATCTCTAAATGAGTCAATTTATACTATTTACAACCGGAATAGAGAGATGTTTCACGCAGACTGCCATGAATCAGTAGTCCTACCCTACAAGGTTTATAACAGGGGCGGGCAACTACTTCATTCGGCGGGCCGGATATGCAGAAATGAAATACTGGGCAGGCCGGATTCTTGAATCGTTTTCATCCGTCTATATAGCCTGCAAGGATAAATCGTATGCAATGTAAATTGTAAGTTAGAAGCATAGAAACCGAAACAGTATTCAATGAATTTATTATTGTATTGTAATTCAATAGCTGTTGAAGTGAATGAGGCATCTGCGGTCGATCAATGTTTGTTGTGAACAAGTTCTTTGAACCCAGGCTGCATGTCGCACACAAAGAAAGCAATGAACTAAAGAAGAACTAAAAATCACTATAATTTGTCGTAGTGAGCAAGTGTTAGAGAATTGCGGCGGACTGTGAGCGCGAGCCGTATGTTGCGCGCCCCTGGTATAATATATTGCATACGAACGAGGGGTTGGGATTTTTTCCAAATTTACCAAGATATCAATTCATCACGTGACGTGATATTGCTAATTCCAACACTTCAGTGAAGTGATATATACTGCTGTATTGTACACGATACCTAGCAACGACTCGTGCCATGAAGCAATGCTGAAATACAAACTGACTTTTTAAACGTTGCCAAATGCAGCAACTGTGGCAATTAAATGATTTAATAATCCCATAAAATCAATATCAATATCAATATGAGGTTAACGTTCGCTTTTACACTAACCTGAACCTAAAAGAGGTTCACACCATCCCTAGTAAAAAGTATCGACACATAGTGAATAGGTATTCGCTGTACAATTGTACAATCACAGTACATTGTACATGGTACTGTGATTGGAAGAACACCCGACAGGCTATATACGGTATATACCTGGTTATCAATATACCCTCAAAACTCCAGTAGGCCTACCTCGCAGTAAGATAATTATCACCACTCTGCCTGGTTTCAAATCAGCTGTTCGAACCGTTCTTGGCCGTTTCTCGTAACAGCAGCAAGCAATATCTGTATTAATTGGAAGGCAGAATTTTATGTTCACTTTATCTTATTCTCTTATGACTCTACTTGAAACGAGCGCCAGTCGTTATTTCGCAATTCTTTACTCAACATTTGAACCGGCCGCCATAGAAATCCGCTTAAACACCATGTTAGCGTGGGCTGTAGCTAGAATCTGGACCAAAACAGCAATTAGCCCCCTCCCCCTCCAAACGTTGGTCTTAAGCCCCCATAGTGTGATCAATTTTCAAGTTGATGACCGAATTTTGTCAATAATGTTGGTAATTGCATTATGTTACCAATCATTTTAAATCCTCTCTCAGCCCCCATGGTCAGATTTTCCAGTAGTGATGGGGGCACGTAATTCATAATTATGACATCTGATATGTGGTTATAACTACTTTATTTTATGGGGTTATTTCGTGACCCCCCTCCCCGTCTGCTTTATAGTCACAAGATATTGTATTCGCCCAAATGTAGCAGACTAAAAAAAAAGTTTCGTGAGACGCACACACAAATTGCCATGTCTTCATTCCTCCGTATAGGTGAGCTCAGAATGAAAGGACAGGACTATTCGCCACGCCCACCCAGCGCTGCTATTGATAATGGACACATACCCAATGTTTCGGCCAAGGTCTTTCTTAGGTAGCACACTTCGTGGAGGTAGGGGAGATGTGGTACCGATGAAACACTGGGACCGAAAATACTTGAAAAATTCTCTGTGATAATCCCATGATTACAGTATGCGACTTTGTCTACACTGGCATGCTGGCAGAATCTTTCCTCACATGCAAAAAACTTCGACCTGCGTGAGTTATGGGGTCTGTGACAAATAATTCACGTTTTAGGGGGGGGGCAAAGTAAATTTCATCGACATATACATTTTTCTATATCACCTTCCAGACTAACAAACCCGAAATAATTTTGATGTGAATTATTTGGCTTCTATCAAGGTATATAATGGCACCTATTTTTCGAATCAATACCATCCTCGAGTGGACTAATTTCAATTCAATTACAATATTTATAGCAGAGGTCGCAAACACGCGGCCCGCCAGAGCATTTTGTGCGGCCCGCGACGGCATTTTAGATTTTTATTAATTTGACAAAATATAAGTGTCACATATATCTTTTCGGGTTATAAAGTGAAAACTCCCTCTTAAATTGCTCCGAAAGCCTTAAACTATTCATCAAACTTCACTATCACATCAATTGCAAACGCAACCATGCAGTGGAACATTCACTATTTCGCACCATCTCCAATTCGTGATGACAAAACCGGACCCTTAGACGATTCTAGACTGAAATTTGTGAGTTTGACTTGGACGCGACCTTTCTTAGAGTTACTCAGACTCGGGCTAACTCGATGGCAAAATGAAAATGACTCGAGTAGACTTGGAGTGACTCGGAATGCCGTAAATTTGTTAGAACCATGGACACAATAACAAACTAATCGCGTATCAGGGGAATAGTAATAGATCAGAAGGTCGCAGCTTGGTATTTCGCTAACTAAGCAAGTATAATGGCAATCATTGGCAATCTGTGAGTTACATCTAAGGTCGCTAAACCATGTTATTAAGGCACACTTAAAGGTACCGAGTACCGTGGTGGTACGCTCCAACGATGTAACAGCAATGGGCCGTTCGGCGTTCCGACATTTCAATCACTAGGACACATTCATTAATATATTTATATTATATTTATATTTTTTCTGCTCCTATATTTGAAAATATTTGGCCATGAGATTAATAACCTACTTATCAGAAGTATACCCGAATCCTGGATTGGAATTATAATGCTCAACTTAGAAGTGTTTTGATATCAGATCAGTCTCTATTATCAATCTGTTGGATTCAAAATATTCATAGTAGCTGAAAATTATAACCCGATACTGTTATGATGGCATCATACATTTGTCCGCCCATATGGTGTCTATATCTTATAGTTAATATATATAAAATATAACAACAGTTCTATTCAAATAGTTTTAAATGTGATGATTCTTTTCGTGTCAGGCCTAAATTGATACAAACGTAAATCATATTTTGACGATGTGTGTCTACTGTCAGTCTGCTGGATCGGCTCACTTTCAATAGGAAAATTCATTCCCGCCAAATAATGCCTACTTGGAAAGACATAGAATACCCCTATAAATGCTGCGGCCCGCGGCGTCATCAAAACTGGAAAACTGGCCCGCAAGCACATTTGAGTTTGAGACCTCTGATTTATAGGATGGGGGACCTATGTTGCCATAGCCAGATCAAGCAAAATAATTGGACCAACTTAATCACTTAATAACAGAAACACGCCTACATGTATAAAGGCTGAATAAATCATAGTTACCTGTGGTGTTTCATCGCTAATATGAAGTATTTGAAAATTCAAAATGTCGATTTTGAGGTAATATGAATGTGGCATTAAATTTGTAAGTTTCGGAGAAAATCAAAACGTGATCTTATCCCAACAGTTGACTTGATATGACCCAGTGGTTCCCAACCTTTTTCGACTCATCGCCCCCTTTTCAAGCTCAACGCCGATCATCGCCCCCTAGATTTTGTGAACCGAAAATTCGGTATACAATCTGTAATTATCGGCGGGTTGACTGAAAAAAAAGGTCAACTTTTCGGCTCTATGTCGAATTTTACACTTTTGCCAACTAAATTTCTGTGGGTTGACTAAAAAAAGGTCATATTTCTCCGACGTGACTCCTATGTAGCCGTTTTAACGCGTCATCGCCCCCTATCGCCCCTTTCGCCATTTTCGCCCCCTGTCGCCCCCTTTGTCCATTTTCGCCCCCTATCGCCCCCTTCGTCATTTTCGCCCCCTAGGCCGCCAAATCGCCCCCTGGGGGGCGACATCGCCCACGTTGGGAACCACTGATATGACCTATTCTATTCTTGTAGGTGGCGACGAAACAATCTTCATTGGCATGCTGTAGCTTGGATTATAGTAGCCTACACAACAAAACAAGTTGAAAAATTAGAGTTTTCAGCGTATGTCTCATAGGTCCCAGGGTCGTGTGCCATTGGACCCACCAGGTGGGAACCGATGATACGTTCGAGCAACAAATTTTAAACGTTTATAAATATTTTTTTGAAAAGAAGGATATCCATGTAAATATCTGCGATAGTTAGAGCATGTATCAAAGTGTGGAGACAAGCAAAAGATCTGCTATTTTCGGCTAAAGATTTGAGGGCCAGAGATCATTTTGCAATTTTTGATCCATCGGTACCACATCTCCCCTACATGTTGGTCGAAACTTCATATGTTTTTGGTGTTTCGTGGTGCGGCAATGACCGCGGGACCCAAATTCCTATTCCTATAAATTATCCACGCTTTTTTTCTTGAGGGGGTAAGGTATGCATTTCAAAATCCGGCTATCTATAGAAACATTGAATCGCGAAGCTCGAAGAAAATTTTTGAAGTTAATTAAATCTCCTGAAAACACTTTATAATTTATGTGCATTTACGGCATACTTTTGAGTCTCCTTCAACATCGCCCCCACCTCATTGGGGAGTTTGGGGTGCGGCAGTTTCGAACATGGCAAGAATGCAAATCGTTTAATGCGACAAATCTTCGACTATAAAGCTGAGCAATGACGTATGACGTAACAAGAAAATGACGTGTCATTTATAAAGAAAGTTCTCATCTCATTAGGCCTTTTCATCGCAATCCCTTTATTGTCTCCAGGATATCTTCTAAGATTAGTTCTAAGATGCAAAATAAATGTAATCGTCAATAATCGTGATTACTTTTCCAATGTAATCGTAATCGAAATCGACTCCTTCCTGATTTAGCTGTAATCGTAATCGTAGTCGCGTGATTCAGGAGTAATTGTAATCACAGTCGATTACATTCATCAAGTAATCACCCCATGTTTGGTCTGAGTATGGTACCATCCCGGCGATTCCAGTCCTAGTTTTAGAATCATCACGCGGTAGACCAGAGGTCTGAAACACGCGGCCCGCGAAGGTAGTTTTGAATTTCAAGTATTCGACAATATATTCAAGTGTCATTATAGATAACTAACTACCGTAGGTTAGTTATCTACAGTGTCATATATCTTTTTTGGATTTAATAACTTGAAGTTCACTCTAAAACTGATACGAAAACCTGAAATCTCAACAAACTTCACCATCAAATCACTGCTAAAATCTACCATGCGGTGGAAGATCGCTATTACGTCGTTGTTCATTTCTATTTCATGATGGTAAAACATGACCCGTTGATGATTCGAGACTAAAAATTGTGATTTTGTTTGGTGCGACCGTTCGTCAAATTACTCGATTTTCGATAAACTGTATGATAAACTAAAAATGACTCGAGTAGAGTTGGGTCAAACGTTGAAATCAGAGAAGGACTTGCATCTCGGAGTGGTGACTTGGTAATCCTACGAACGCAACAATCTATGAAACTGTCATGGGGAATAGTAATGTATCAAAAGACCGTAGCTTGCGTTGCGTGGGGTATATAGATATACAATCAGGTCAGTATACAACTATACATAGATGGTCTCTTTCGGATAATCAAAGAAACGTCCTGGATGTCTGCTACAGACAATTTTTGCGAAAAATGGTACATGGAGGCTACACTCGAAAGGGAACCGATCACGCCATCAAGATTAGCAATCAGAATCTTCATAGAATCTGTCGCACTGAAGACCTCTCATCATTCATTGATCATTAACAAGCTAAATTTCTTGCACACAAAATTCGAATACCTAATGACAGTGTCGTGAAGTCAATAGCGTTTGAAGATGAAAGGAGAACGAAAAAAGGAAGACCCTCCGCAACGCCTCAATCGGAACCACACCGGCATCAGGACATTTTCGAAAGCAGCACTTTCACGGGAAATTTAATTCATAATTCAAATCTTTGATGCTCCATTTTTTTGATGGATACTTCCATCGCCTCGGTACTCTTAGTCTGGACGCAGACAGAGCTAGACCTATATATATGGAAACCATTGGCATTCTGTGGCCACCGTGACAGATATTTGGTTAAATCCGAAGTATTGTTTCTTCTCTTTACCCATGTTATTATCATTGGCGAGGAAGGTAGTGGTACGGTCCACAGCTGTAACACTAATGGACTCTTCGGCGATTGGACATTTCCATTCCAGGGGTCCGTAGCCCCCTCGTGGTACGACGCACCACATCATGGGGCACGAGCTGCATTGTGGAAATAGGCCTATATGCTGTGGAATCTATTCTGGGTCAATTTCTTAATTTGACTTTGGCTCACATTCTCTGCTATCTGATCAATTAGTAGATTTTCAAATATTCTACATAAAATTGTGACACGTCAAAGTTCCACAAAACGACAACTTTATACACGTGTCGCACCAGTTCTTCGGTTCTAGTTTTTAAATCCCAAACCATGGTATAGCATAAATCATTACCATTGTGTGTGATCGTCTGCCCATGTTCAAGGTAAACACAAAAATGCAAAATCTTAATAAGTCTTATTTATTTCCCAGTGATGAAAGAAATGCAGCAGTTCATGCATCCGTGTCGTTCTACACTCTGGAAGGGTACAGCATCTGAAAAAGAAATGATAACTTATTTGGTTATTTATTAAATTTGAAATAGATAACACCAAACCCAGTTACTGTTACAACATAACCAACAAACCAAGTATTGTAGCAGGACGAACTTGTCAAATTAATGCGATAGTGTATGAAGTTTCTACATCATCTCAAGGTGTTCAGTTTCAAGTGGTATGGTGATACCACTGAAACCTTGCCCATATGAGGTTTACCACATGCGGCGAAATGACATCATAATGAAATTTATGTATACACAAACATTTTCAGAGCTGTTAGGACGTGCAGAACTTCAGTATACAATTGAATGGTATGTTCATATATATTTTGGCTGACACTCGTCAGGGGTAATCGTCAGCAACTGGTGGAGAATTGGAAAGAACATTGTATATCAGAAATTTCAACATCTAATCAAACTATCAAACATGGGCAGGACCGGACCCTAGTCGTCCGAAGAACGGCATGGTCTAGTTCCGGGCAAAATCACGTATCTTGGGTATCGAATAGAGTTCTTCTCATTATGACACCACACCAGCAAAATTACTCCAAACATTCAATGCCAATTAGACTACATTATCATTTTCACCGCACATTCATAACAATACCGCAGGCCAATTACCATGTCACGGAATGTCATTCTGCTGCAAGCTTTGATCGAAACTATAATTCTCGTTGATAAAATAAACCAAATCACTGTGTGCAGCCCCAGTAGACACCAACTGGCGACCTTCGACGTGTAGCGCCACACAACGTCGGAATAACAAGCCCAATGCTAAACCTTCATGTACGTATTTCATATGGATTTACGGGCAAGACCATATCATCGCAGTGGAATCAAAGTGACTTATGTCAATTTTTTTCGGCCATATCTTAGTCATGTCTGTTTCATTAATTCAAAGTGAATCAGGGCCAATATATGGATGAAAGAAGATGAGAACTTTACGTATAGCCGATTTTCTCAAAATGTGTAAAACGACATAAGTCACTTCGATTTCACTGCGGCGATATGCCTTATCCTACGAAATTTTAGTACATGACTGGGTAAATAAATCGTACGATCGAATTAGTCCGTTCACGATCTAGTGCCGCTCAGCGTACTAATAATACAATTTCTGGATTTTTGTGACAGTTCAGTTCGAGCCGATGAAGTCGGGAGCTTGACCAGAAAAACCAATTATCCGAAAGCTGACAAGAAGTTCCACCCGACCGCATGGATTTCATGATCATAGAACGAACTCACGAGGAAACCAGAAAAAAATCAAGAGAAGTTTCTCAATATCTCCAGGCCGCATAAGGCAGTGATATATTACGTGTAGTGCATATAAAGGCTAGTGTCAAATCGTCTCACCACTCGGACTCGGTGTCCCATCGCTTTGGCCGGCAGGTTTCTCTTGAACTTTGCCCGTACAATACCGCTGTTGCCATGCGATCGAACAACTTTACCCCAAATCACCCTGGTCTTGTTAGCTTCCCCGCCGGGTGTTTGTGTCTTGCTGAGAAAGGGAATCGCCGTTATAGTTGACTGCGCCAGCCGCCAGATTAAAAATGAAGCAGCCAACCCAGTGCACAAAATGAAACCGGCAGTTGATTTTAGGTTAATGGAAATGTGTGCACCAAGTGCATTCTGGGAAGGAATTTTTTTTTTATATAATTTGACAATTGCACGTTTCGTCGAACCCACGACAAGACAGACGCTCTATCATCAAACTGCCTTGACAGTATCTATTGAATGCCACTGTTACTTGAATATTGAAAGCACAAATACTACCTAAAACCACCTCGGGACAGTGGAGCAAAAGCTTCAGATTTACATTGCATTGCTAGTTGCTACAGTATACTTGATCAAGTTGGAATTAAAACAAATATCCTCTCAGTTTTGTTTTTGCGCCATTCGACTTTTGATGAAGGGCATATGAATCATTATAAATGTTGATGTCCTGAAATTCAATGCAATGCTAACTGCCAAGCGCAATTCGGGCCGGGGCAAAACAATCCAAGTATCGGAATGATTGCAGTCAGGGGAAATTTTTGATTTCTTCCGATATCTTCATGCAACATGGCTCATCAGAGTCATCACTAATCGTGCAATCATTAAATCAGACTCAGAGTCGGTATATGCGCTACCTGAACACGACAGGAGGATCAAAATGTGCTGTCAAAGTTTCAATGCCGGCTGGAGTAACTTGAAGCAATGATCGTCAGAGTAACATTCATCACCTTTAGATCCACAGGCAAAGACTTCAAGGAAATACAAAACAATACGGGCCTACTATATTTAATCATCAATTACAAGCATGTGTTGACATGGACTTATACAGGGCTCGAAATAGGACAGCATGAAGTAGCATGTAGTGTCATTTTAATTAGTACCGCATACAAAGAATACAATCAGTATGTAGATTCGGTCAACTTTTACTATTTGCAAAGGATGACGCAATTTTAAGCACTGAAACCCAATGCAATTCTATTTATAGGAATAACCAAAAGTTGCACGACATGCTCAAATTACAAGGCGATTCGTCTATTTATAATTTTGTAGAAGACGTAACAAACATTAATCGAGAATCATTATCAACTATGTCGTCCCGTCGTGATGGAATCGCCAAGTTACGCTCATTTCTCATTATATTGAATATCTCTGCACTTGCATAGCGTTCAGAACAGTGTCCCCAAATATCAGTGAAGTTTCATTCTTACTTTTTAGCTCGGTAAACATAGGCACACTTTTTGCCAAGATAGAACTCCGTGTTCTTCTTGTTGAAGACTCCTTCTATACGCAAGAGAGCAGTGCCCTCATGTTGGTTTCTTAAACCTCTTGTGTAGCCAGTGAAGACGGCCTTGCAATAAAGTCTGTAACATGAAGTAGCAATTGCAACAGGAACAGATCAAGTAAACGTACGCCGTGAAAAGTCAAATGTTCGAATATTCCATCATTTTTTTCGCAGAAACCATTTCTATCATATGGTCTTGTAATTGGGCGTGCAAGTCAGTGAGATTTGAACTATGATCCTACATATAGTTTCATCGGTTGCCGGAGAACTCGGTGAACCCGGCCCTCGAGAAATTTTGTAATTAAGTGTATTAACAAGTATTAATATGAATTATTAAACTAATAATGTTATTATCAACCGATTTCTCGACCTTGTAAGGAGGTCAGGGCATGCGTAGATCACGCAGTCACGGCGTGATCAGATCACGTGATCACGATTGCGTGGTCTCGGCTCAGTGTTGAGTTGACTTGGCGAGGGGCGGACGTGCGACATCCTCGTATCTGTTCATGACATCGCGTTGGGTCTTATCGCATTGTACATTGTGTGTGACTTTTTCAGATGAAAAATATATCCCAACGATTGTTATTGCTCACATATCAACCACGCGTGGTCTGCTTGTTATTGCAACTGTAGGTTGAGGTGGGGTGTTAGGGTTGGGTAGGGTAGGGGGAAGGGAGACATTAGGGTTCAGGGAGTGGGACATTAGGGTTGGGGTAGGATATTAGGGTTGGTGGAGGTGGGATATTAGGGTTGGTGGAGGTGGGATATTACACTACAAAAAAAAATTAGACAAATTGGTCTCAAAATTAGACAAATTTGGTCTCAAATTTAAGAAATCAGGATGATTTGGTCTCATTTTACCACCCACTCACCATAAATGCTATTTTCGACTCAGACAACCATATATATATATTGATCTGAATAGTACATGTGAGGGTGACCGGTGAACTCGGCCCATGACTAACTCGGCCTATTGAACTCGGCCCATGACGAACTCGGCCTATGACGAACTCGGCCTATGACCAACTCGACGAACTCGGCCTATGACCAACTCGGCCTATGACCAACTCGGCCCATGGTGAATTTGTTAATAAAAGTTATTATAAATGTCGTGAATTGTATTAATTGTGTGGAGACAATAGTGAATTGGTGGTGATGGACATGTCGTATGAATGTTATTACCGATGGGGGCAGTATCGTCAAGGAATAGGGCCTAGACAGAAAAAAACCTCCTTGCACCAACTCAACTATTATAATGTGAATTATATTACATAATTATATTATTATCAAGTGATTAGGTTAGGGTTATGATAAGGGTTAGGTTAGGGTTAGGATTAGGTTAGGTTAGGATTAGGTTAGGATTAGGGTTAGGTTAGGGTTAGGTTAGGGTTAGGTTAGGATTAGGTTAGGATTAGGGTTAGGTTAGGATTATGATTAGATTAGGGTTGGGTTAGGATTATGATTAGATTTAGGATTAGGGTTAGGGTCCAACACTCCCAAATTGACCATTTTCTCCGACAAATAATACAATTTACGACGTTTATAATCATTCACATTAAGAAATTCCCCACGGGCCGAGTTGGTCATAGGCCGAGTTTGTCATAGGCCGAGTTCGTCATGGGCCGAGTTCAATAGGCCGAGTTCGTCATGGGCCGAGTTCGTCATAAGCTGCGTTCGTCATGGGCCGAGTTCGTCATAGGCCGAGTTCGTCATGAGCCGAGTTCGTCATGGGCCGAGTTCACTGGCAATCCCCACGTGTTATGACGGCGGCAAGTAAAACTTCAAATTCTGAGAATTGCAATACTGCCCTCCCCCAGCATTCGTACGACATGTCCATCACTCCCAAATTAACCATTTTCTCCGACAAATACTACAATTTACGACGTTTATAATCATTAATACTAAGAAATTCCCCACGGGCCGAGTTGGTCATAGGCCGAGTTCGTCATGGGCCGAGTTCAATAGGCCGAATTCGTCATGGGCCGAGTTCACTGGCAATCCATGTGAGTAGTAAGTGGCATGTACCTTGATAACTATATCTAGTGAATACCTTGTAAACTTAGTACAGGATCATCTCAACACTGCAATTTCTGGTCTCTCTCATCCTTCCCCTCCTCCGCTCAGACCCCTAACACTGAAAAGGATGCCCCCGAGGCACTGCTACTATTTTCGATCAATTTCTGGCTTACTTTTGAGACATAAAGTACTTGGTAAGACTAATTGGTCTTTAAGACATTTTTTCATAAAAAGTCACTTCAAGATAATAAGATAAAAAATGTCTTATTTTTTTTTGTAGTGTAGGGTTGGTGGAGGTGGGATATTAGGGTTGCGGAGGTGGGATATTAGGGTTGCCGGAGGTGGGATATTAGGGTTGCCAGAAGTGGGATAATAGGGTTGGTGGAGGTGGGATATTAGGGTTGCCGGAGGTGGGATATTAGGGTTGCCGGTGAATACAAAATTCCCCAAGGGTGGAATTCACTGAGGGCCGAGTTCTCTGGTAATCGTTTCATCGCCTACAATACCATAGTGTGTCATTTCAAATAACGAGTATAAACTTTGAAGATATAGGATCGAGTCGCATCATGCATTACAGATAATAGAAATCACTCACCTTTCGTTGGGCATCCCGATTGTCACAGATCTGCAATATAAGAGAATATAAACTTATCGGGTTTAATCGTCGCAGAGTCACAATTAACGCTGGTAATTTCACCAGGATGTGTTCAAACGTATATTCATTGATAAAATAAGAGCTATGATAATCCACGAAAGCTCATGCTTTGCGATTAACTGCTATTATAAAAACTCACCTCGCAAACCCTACTCTCACGAAATCAACGCGACACAAAAAGGACTGATATTTGTTCGACGAACCATAACGCCGACGATCCACTCTTACCGGATAATTTCGTTTTACCGGATAGAGACAACGGGTTTGGAATGTTTCAAAAAGGAGAATCATGGTAACTTTATTGTGGAAGTACAAAACGGGGAAATGAAATAAAACAATGCTTGGTAACCACAGTGCAGCATAGTAGAAGGTTCAATATATCCCGATACGTATTCTGCATTATCATGTCGCTTATAGCAGTGCTTCTCAACCTTTTTGACCTCGCGGACAGGTAAAACTTTTAAGCAAATGTTGCCGACCTGTGAACATAAAAAACTGAAAATCGATCAAAAATTTATAATTGCGACAAATGTCTGCATCTCAAGTGTAATATTGGAAATTTCAGTTAATGCCTGATTTTTATATTAGATATTTATGAGTGGTTCTATTGAAATTTGTGCGAGCCACAAACTTGACAAAAACATTTCAAGGTGTAGAATGGCTCGAAAAACGCAGGCGCGGGATCTTTGGCAAAGGGCGATTCCACCATTTGGGAGAGATATCTAAGACAGAGGGCTAAAAATGGAAGAGCGTAATTTGGGGGCGCGAAAGCATACCAAAGGGCGATAGGGGACGACAATAATAATCCTTCTCACCGTTATCTTCAGTTTCTTGCGAAGTTGAATTTTCGATTGATGAATGTTATGTCGAATGTGGAACGATTTCCTGGTACAGTTGCATGTTTTTTTAATTTGTAATTAGTCTGAGTTCTATTGCAAGAATACCTTAGATCAGAATCAGAATCTTTAACCCGGTCATGGTTGAGTTTTCCTCACAGTGACCGCTATAGGCCTATAGTGTTGTACAGAGGTGGTCAAAGTAGTCAAAAAAGCTACTCAAGTAGAAGTAGAAGTCGCGACGGAAAAATCTACTCAAGTACAAGTAGAAGTACTTCTTCCATAAGCTTCCTGAAACTACTTGAAGTAGAAGTAGAATTGACTGACTTTATATATACTCAAGTAAGTAAGTAGTGGTGAAAACGATCATAATTCGTTCGCATTGATTGTCAGAAACTGCAAATTGAGCTATGCGAAAGGTGCAGAGCTTGATTCATATTGATGCATACCAGAAGGCATCCAATTTTCGACAGCACAAGCGTGTTCGTCCGCATGATGGGATGAAAATTATAGCATAGATATGAAAATGCGATACTAATCCTCTGTTCACTCGAACAGCACGCTTTAGAAAATATCATGATATAGCACCCTCCCCCATATTATAAGGCCCGTAGTTTAGTCGAAGAGCAATTCGGCGAAGTTGTATCGGATACGGTGTAAACACTTTGCGCGGTTAGTCAACGTTAATGAAAAATATGGTGGATTAGAAAAATGCGATATTGTGTAGCTTTATTTCCGGATATTAAAGGCATTGCCACACTTGCGTTTATATTTAAACGTGTATGTTCTTCAGACAAAAAACTGATACTAATTAGAACTCAAAGTATGATACTGGGAATTGAAAGTGAAAGATAAATACTACTTCTGAAAGTGGAAAAGGTACTTCATGTCTTTAGTCCAGAAAGTTTCAAAGGCTGTATGCCAAAACAGGTATAAAGCTAAAAAAGTCGGAGCTCACTGTTCCAGATCAGGACACGTCATGGAGTGCTAGACTACGATATGATAAGTAAATGCTAGATTGCGAAACATCAGTTTCAAACGCTATGATGGACTATATATACAGTGATGAAATATTTCATATGGGCGACAATGCGGTGTCAACGGAACCACGCAACCCGCTACCTAAATTATATTCACCGATACTTTCGTGAAATCATATTGGTCGCTCCACATCCACCGTGCGCGAAGCGCGACAAAAATTCTGGGCTTACTCAACTTTTCTGAAAATTAAATGTTGATACTCCGTGAAAACAGCCCCGGAATTCCTCAAGCTATCTTCCTGATTGGAAGATTAAACTACTTCTACTTGACAAACTGAAAATAGCGAAAAGTAAGTAAGTAGTTAACAAAATATTATGAAGTAGAAGTAGAAGTAGCGAAAATTAGTTCTACTTGAGTAAGTACCAGAAGTAGAGGAAAACTACTTAAGTACTTCAAAAAAGTAGAAGTACTTCGTTGCTGACCACCTCTGATCAAGGTCTAGCAATAGTAGCATGCCAAGCGAATTTGGTATGTTATGTAGTTTTGCTGCAGGTATGATCTTTTGTGTAATTATCTGTTGGACCAGTTCTGCCACCAATGCAGACTCCTTGACGCATGTATGATGCAAACTATATATCGAAACACTGGAGCTGGTGTTTACTGTATAGCCGCCATGCTATGCTCCTTTGCCATTGCGACGAGAGTAGTAAACGTCCTTTACCTTTTTCCTGCGAATGGCCTTATGAATTGTTTGATCATCAATTCGTAGCTGCTCGAGCGAACAGTACCTTGTGACGTCATACAAATTCGAGACATAGCGGCGTCAGACGTCAGACTGACAGTCTGAGCCTGAGCACGTGCGGCTGAATGTTGCGAGATTAGATATTATGTCGACGCGATATTTTCGTATTGGATAATAACAAGATGCATTGCTGTAAGATATTGAGGGTTTCGAAGCCACAGCTAACTTTAGCTTAAGAATATTGCAGGTGTTGATTGCAGATATTGTAGGTATAGCAGTTTCCGAGCTGTTTCTGAAGACCTATGTATTTTCGTTACAGTTTAATGGTGAACAAAAGCTATGGCTTATAAGAATGTATTACATTTTCTGACATTCAACTAAACGAAAATAGAAGCGTTATGGCATTATGAATCATGACGTCGAATGCTTATGTGATAGAAAGGGATCGTTTCGCCTATCGCTTCTAGCACGGTGCCGTGGGATGCAAAGGAATATTGCCAGAAAAGTTTGCAATCACACTGGAAAAGATGATTCAGGTAAGAAGTCCTAGGCGAGGGGTATCAAACTCAACTTGCGTCGCTGGCCGGAGTCAAACTTTCAAACCGCTCGCGGGCCGGATCAGTCAAATCATTTCAAAATATTATGGTACATCAAAACGCCTGCCCTTACTTTTTGCTTGAATAGTTTATTATCAATCCTGTATACATTTTGGTATATTACATAACATTCACGATCATATCATATGGATATATTCTAGCAGCACCTTTACTCGCAAACAACGGAATTTTGGCAAAATTTCAAAGATTGATCGTTTGAATTCAAGCGCTAAAACACTGACTCTAACGACGGAATAAGCTGACATATTTGTATGCTCCCTTTGTTTTATTCGTAATCTGCCGTTATCTCATCGTATGCGCTTTGAGGAACACAAGTGATTTAATTGTAAACGTAGACGTTAGAATTTGGCTCATTATTATTCGTCATTCGAGGTTCTCTGTCTGTCAACAGGGCCTTTGAGTAGAAGTGATACAGCAGTGCGACCAAATATATTTGGCGCTTCTTCGTTATACGATCAGAGAGAGTGAGTGCTCCCCATGGTACCGATAAACAATGTTCCCATTGAACATGATACAATGTGACGTGTTTCACATGATATCAAGCTGTGCTGCCCCTGAACTCGATATTTTTTTCTACGCAGGCGATCTGGGTTCGATTCTCGCCAGTACCCTCTGTGAGTCGCTGCTTGGAGATCCGGTGATGGGCATGGAGATTTAAGCAAATGAGAAGCAGCAAGGATTAGAGTCTGAATGACGATAACCAAAGGACTTATTTTTATATTCAATGAACACAGTGTGAAAGTGGTTTTTACTCGTATTTCGCATAGTCATTATGCTGTAAAGATACATTAGCGTCGTATTGGAAGTTCGGCCTTGCTCACACGATCGCTGGTCATGTCGGTTGATTAATTAAACTAATTAAATTCAGTGGTTCAATCACACAATATATGCAGTTCAAAGAGACATTTCGGGTGAAAGTTGTAGAGAAGACAGACAGAAGTATATGTGCAACAATACTGTGACAGATAGAGTGACCTGTGACTCGGACTTGAGCCGCTGGTGAATTCTTGAGAGATTGACCTGTGACCAGGGCATGGTATGGTTGTTGTATGTTTGGTGTCAAATTGGTACCGACTTCACTTTTGTTGTGATTACCTCTCTGTGTTAAAGATCATTCGTCGTAATGTACTGGCGTGGACTGTAATGATTGCAGACTGTCTACCTGTTTCGCGTACTGAGAACCGTTCTTCATTTATGTTGCTGTTGTCTTAACTGTTGGTATTGCGAGTATCGTAGTCAAGGTATTAGTTCATTTAAGCCGAAGTAATAGACTGCTTACGAATATTGTTTCGTGCTCACAACAATGGTACGGTAAGGTATGGAAGCATAGGCGCCGACTTTTATTTTTGCATGGGGTGGCGGCAGGCGCGTAGCCAGGGGGTGTCGAAACCCCCTCCTTTTGAAACGCAAAACCCCGTCCTTTTGAAATGACCATTCTGATGCTAATATTCAGTTGCATTCAACAAGTCGTATAATCAGTGTTACGCGCGGTCGCAATCAATTAGCGAGATTCGTCTGTGCACGCAACGCGATCTCCCGCTGAGATCATTGCGAAATTAGGTTATTGATTGCCGAGCACTCGGCATTCAACTCTGGACTGAGCAGTGACAGGGCACAACAATTCTGGAACACGAAAGACAGACAAGAAATATGATTACAAAAGCGTGCGGTCAATCAGTAATTAGTCCTTACCTCCAACACAATGGGCTTTTACTTCGTATTGAGTAGCTCGCATCGCGACAATTGGTTGCCGATCAACTTTGCGCTCAGAGAATATTTATCACAAAAATGGTTCACAAAATATTTTAAACGCGGCTTGCGGCCCTCATCGATGCAAATATTGCACTTTAATTCGTAGAAGGTGGCCGTATATTTGGTCGTCAAATCGCGATAGGAGATGGTGTTTCTCAGAGCGCGCGATGAATTCTAAGTTTCTAGCGATGAGGTCGAATTTTTACATCTCATAACGATCGTTAGTTTGCTGAAATCAGCATCAGTACGCTGTGCGAAATGCAAAGTAGTGATCAATTTTATCGGACTGTACAATCGGCCGACAAGGTTGCAATGATACCGAAATTGCAGACATGCCGCAAACCCGCAATAATTACAATAACAGGGTGCGCTAGTCATACCTAAATGCCCAGATTCGGCAATGGCAACGAGCACGATTTGTTCAGACGCGGGCACAAGTTTTAATCAAAAAGATACATAAACAAACAATTTTACACTCAAAGATTGTTACTGCATGCAGACGCGCTAAATCAAATCACCGACGATAGTGCACATGAGATATCGATGACCCATTTCGCATATAAATGATTCCCGCTAATTTGCAGTACTCCGCATCGATAATACATTGACATTTCAAAAGGACGGGATTTCTAGTTTTAAATGAGAAACTCACTGGCTACGCACGTATAGTGTTCTAATACCGACAACGCGCTGGTTAATATCAGCCCGGAGCCTACGGCATACGTAGGTATCGTTCAGAAGCTACTTATACCCCTAAAAAGATGTTCAGATATACTCCGCTATGTCTCCATTGTAATATCGCCGAAACCGTCGACCATTTTCTACTGAATTGTGCAAGATATGATTTTCAACGGTCCTTTCTCATTGAGTCATGCCGTAATCATGACATCCCATTCACGACTTATAACCTCTTGGTCCAGCCTGAGCTATTAAACCCTGTGGCTGAAGTCGTGCTATCGTGTCGTAGAATCTAGGGATGGCGTGAACGCGAGGTTCACGTTCGCGTTCTGTGTGTGAACCTCGGAAATTTAGAGGTTCGTGTTCACAACAGAACCTTGGTAGGTTCTGCACTGTGAACCTTTTGGTAAATTGTAATTTTCACTCCATTATAAGATCTTTGGCTCAAATTTATTGCATTTCAACTGCGGACCACTCCATGCATGGTGCTGGCAGCATAAAAAATCAACGCTTAACGAGCATGCACCATGCACCTTGACAACCTTAAAAGTTTTAGTTGCTTTGTTGCAAAAAATTTCTCGGAATAACCAGCTTTCCGTTTGTGAATATTTAGTGACTATGTGCTGTGAGCTTGACCCGCAATCACACAAGATCACGAGCGATATACGTAGTCAGCGAATGATGCTTATTCATTCAACCAATCAATGCTATTGATATCGTCTTCTGATGTAAAAAATCGAACGGGCGTACGGGGTCAATCTTGACTTCATATCTTAACTGTATCATTAAAACCAAATCCGTGCGATTAAGATGCTTGGTACTGCTGCATAACTTGTTGTTGTTTGTGGTATCGGTAGCGGGTATTGAAACCAGTTGTACACACTGCTCAATATCAATGTAGCATAGCAATACTCAGACTCCGAACACATTGTCCGGTCTGGCTAAGACCGTTAAGGCGTAAGCTTATATTCCTTGGTAAGTCCTCGTCGAAATTGTTGGCAAAGCGACGGAATGTATTGATTTTACGCAATTATTTTATCCTTTGATTACCGCTGTTGATACATTAAGCGACGTTTAAAACGCCGATATGTACTTCAGCATTGTGGCATTATGTGGACCGAGTCTTCGCTAGGTATCGTGTACATTAATATAGGCTATCACTTCATTGGACGATAGGGTTGGAATTAGCAATATGACGTCACGTGACGTCACGAGGTTCACGTTCGTGTTCACACAGAACCTTTCAAAAAGGTTCGCGTTCACACGAACCTGAACCTTTCAGAGGTTCACACCATCCCTAATTTATATGCGAAATGGGTCATCGATATCTCATGTGCACTATCGTCGGTGATTTGATTTAGCGCGTCTGCATGCAGTAACAATCTTTGAGTGTAAAATTGTTTGTTTATGTATCTTTTTGATTAAAACTTGTGCCCGCGTCTGAACAAATCGTGCTCGTTGCCATTGCCGAATCTGGGCATTTAGGTATGACTAGCGCACCCTGTTATTGTAATTATTGCGGGTTTGCGGCATGTCTGCAATTTCGGTATCATTGCAACCTTGTCGGCCGATTGTACAGTCCGATAAAATTGATCACTACTTTGCATTTCGCACAGCGTACTGATGCTGATTTCAGCAAACTAACGATCGTTATGAGATGTAAAAATTCGACCTCATCGCTAGAAACTTAGAATTCATCGCGCGCTCTGAGAAACACCATCTCCTATCGCGATTTGACGACCAAATATACGGCCACCTTCTACGAATTAAAGTGCAATATTTGCATCGATGAGGGCCGCAAGCCGCGTTTAAAATATTTTGTGAACCATTTTTGTGATAAATATTCTCTGAGCGCAAAGTTGATCGGCAACCAATTGTCGCGATGCGAGCTACTCAATACGAAGTAAAAGCCCATTGTGTTGGAGGTAAGGACTAATTACTGATTGACCGCACGCTTTTGTAATCATATTTCTTGTCTGTCTTTCGTGTTCCAGAATTGTTGTGCCCTGTCACTGCTCAGTCCAGAGTTGAATGCCGAGTGCTCGGCAATCAATAACCTAATTTCGCAATGATCTCAGCGGGAGATCGCGTTGCGTGCACAGACGAATCTCGCTAATTGATTGCGACCGCGCGTAACACTGATTATACGACTTGTTGAATGCAACTGAATATTAGCATCAGAATGGTCATTTCAAAAGGACGGGGTTTTGCGTTTCAAAAGGAGGGGGTTTCGACACCCCCTGGCTACGCGCCTGCCGCCACCCCATGCAAAAATAAAAGTCGGCGCCTATGCTTCCATACCTTACCGTACCATTGTTGTGAGCACGAAACAATATTCGTAAGCAGTCTATTACTTCGGCTTAAATGAACTAATACCTTGACTACGATACTCGCAATACCAACAGTTAAGACAACAGCAACATAAATGAAGAACGGTTCTCAGTACGCGAAACAGGTAGACAGTCTGCAATCATTACAGTCCACGCCAGTACATTACGACGAATGATCTTTAACACAGAGAGGTAATCACAACAAAAGTGAAGTCGGTACCAATTTGACACCAAACATACAACAACCATACCATGCCCTGGTCACAGGTCAATCTCTCAAGAATTCACCAGCGGCTCAAGTCCGAGTCACAGGTCACTCTATCTGTCACAGTCAGGGCTGTGGAGTCGGTAAATTTTACCACCGACTCCGGCTCCGACTCCGACTCCACACATTTTCAATATACCGACTCCGACTCCGACTCCGACTCCTGAGTCTTCGAACGTACCGACTCCAACTCCGACTCCGACTCCTGGGTCTTTAAGCGTACCGACTCCGACTCCCGACTCCGACTCCGACTCCAGTAATATTACCAATTTACTTCGAAAATTATATGCCACATTGTCGGTTGAATGACTATCATACAACCATTAAACATACTCAAACATATGAATAACGGTGGCATGCTAAATCGTTTCATTGTGGAACAGCTCGAATTATCCACTATACAATTAACACGAAAGAAAGATTTGCTAAATATCCTTCCTTTTTCAAGTTTTTATAACGTGGACTCTCTAATATCCTGAAATGTATGAATCATTCAAATATGGCAGATATCCAATAATGTATGATAAAATGCAGATAAAAAATCCAAGTGTAGCTCTTGTGTATGAGGTAGCAACTAATAAAAGGGATTGAACTTATTAATTTTGTCATTGCACACTATCCTGATTACAAGCACACACACTCTAACTACTAATATACATTGGTCATCAACGGAATTTAGTTAAGTAGTCAAAGACCATAGCCTATGTCTAGTCTACATGTACTTAATCAAGTATTCAAGGATTGGGACTTTCAGTCTTTCTTAATCATTTGTTCGAGCCAAACAGCAAGCTACACTACAAATATTTTTCATTTCGTCAGGCGGGAAGCATCGTTTGGTCATATTTACATCATTTTTACAATTTTACAAAACCAGCCGATGCATTTGCTCTGTCACAGTATCATGGTATAATTCCAAGAATTGCATCAATTTAAACTGCATCGCGAAAACGCATTTTGCGATTTTCTTCCCCTGTGCAACTGAGTTGTAATGTAGTAAGTATAATGTCTAATTTTATCTATATCAGGGGTGGGCAACTTTGTCGGCCAAAGGGACACATGAAATTTGCGAACCATTGCGCGGGCAACTGGAATGTTGATAACCTTGTCCTAGTCGTCCGATAGGAGCAAACCGAATTAGGCAACACTGCAAACAATACTTACGCTCTAAAATTGATAATATTTCATGCAACTGTGCGGTGCGCAATTAGGCCCTTGTCGCGCGAAGCGCGAAATTTTTTTGCAATATAATGTCTGAATTATATCAATAAATATGTTGCTAACATACATTGGGGGGCGCATTTGCATACCACTGGGCTCATTTGGCAAGGACAGGATTATTCGATGTTTAGACATAGCAAAATCGACGGTATCAGTGAACATGCCTCTATCATTTTGTGCAAATGTTTTGTCGACGATCTCGATGCGAGTGCACAAGCGAAGCCGTATCTCCTTATTGCGAATATAGTTAGACTCAATTCTGTGAAAAATATGTATTTATAATTTTCAGAAGGGGGCTCAAATAGGCCTACTGAATGCAAGAAATCTAGTGACAATGAATCACGCGAAGTACCGAGAAAAATGTCAAGTCAAGTCAATAAATCTGCTATGAAACAATCTACTTTATGGTCATATACGAAGATCTGGGATAAATGTGGCTGGCCCCTGGATACGTCAATGCGTCAGAACTGTTGTTTTAGTCATCATCAAATTTCGCGGTCATGCTAATCAAATTTTGGTTGACCTTGCAATTGTACCTGATGTCATAAATAATTTCGAGAATTACCTCACAGGCCACACCTAACCTTCTCGTGCGCGAAATTTGCCATGCGTGCCATAGGCTTGCCGCACGTGATCTGTATGGTTATTAATAACATTGATTGGTGGTACATGAAAATTATATTGAAAATTCTTTGAAAACAAATGTTTTCATGATACAGAAGTTGGAGTCGGAGTCGGAGTCGAAGTCAGGGTCATTCTCACAAACTCCGACTCCGACTCCAGTCAGTATTTTCCTACCGACTCCGACTCCGACTCCGACTCCAGCTATTATAGTTTTCACGACTCCGACTCCGACTCCATCAAGCGAAAATTACCCAGACTCCGACTCCGACTCCACCGACTCCGACTCCGACTCCACAGCCCTGGTCACAGTATTGTTGCACATATACTTCTGTCTGTCTTCTCTACAACTTTCACCCGAAATGTCTCTTTGAACTGCATATATTGTGTGATTGAACCACTGAATTTAATTAGTTTAATTAATCAACCGACATGACCAGCGATCGTGTGAGCAAGGCCGAACTTCCAATACGACGCTAATGTATCTTTACAGCATAATGACTATGCGAAATACGAGTAAAAACCACTTTCACACTGTGTTCATTGAATATAAAAATAAGTCCTTTGGTTATCGTCATTCAGACTCTAATCCTTGCTGCTTCTCATTTGCTTAAATCTCCATGCCCATCACCGGATCTCCAAGCAGCGACTCACAGAAAGAGGGTACTGGCGAGAATCGAACCCAGGTCGCCTGCGTAGAAAAAAATATCGAGTTCAGGGGCAGCACAGCTTGATATCATGTGAAACACGTCACATTGTATCATGTTCAATGGGAACATTGTTTATCGGTACCATGGGGAGCACTCACTCTCTCTGATCGTATAACGAAGAAGCGCCATATATTTGAATTGTATTTTTTGTAACTATTATATTCTCCATGCGATCTGCATATAACAGTTTCTTTTTCACTTCACAAATAACTACTTTTGGGCTCATTTTTTCATAAAATTATGAACTCAGTGTGCACTTTTGGGAGTTTTGGGAATTGGATGTCAGTATCACCAACTTGTTCCCGATGATGAAGTATTTCTTACAATAATATCTCAACATTTGTTAGAAAATGTGCTGGGTAATACAGGGGTTTTTCAAACTACTCAGAATTGCTTCGCATGAGGCCTGCGGGCCTTATGTTCGACACCGCTATCCTAGGTCATCATCATTCGAGAAATTGACAAGAATATGAAAAGTCGCAGTTTGTCATACTATAGCGTCTTAAAGTTTCCAAATTGTAACTGTGTTGATGACTGCATAATCTTTGTTCAGATTATAGAAGAACCTACAAAAGAGCATGGCTCAAAGTACAGTCCTTCAACTGCTGCTGAAGTTTTGATGAAGCCCTCTTCATTCAGGCAGTTGCTGACTGATGATTTTCACAAGAAAGACTGGATTTTCGTCATCATCCATACTTTTTTTACGTGTTCCCGCAACAAATAAACCTGATTCAAATTTACTGGTCTCAGGAACGTAAAACTGCTGCAAGGGACCAGACGAGTATATTGATGTTACAGCAGATTTCTGTTACCTTTAGTTACGGAAATTTTCAGTAAAACTTCCTACGGTCAGCATATGTAAAATCATATTACGGGGAGAGTTATTTCGAATTTACTGGTCTCATCAGCGTAAAACTGCTGCACTGGACCAGACCGGTAACTTGGTATTACAGCCGTTTTCCGTTACGTCAGGTAGCGGGAATTTTCCGTACAAAATTTTAACAGTCAGTCTTTGTAAAAATAAATTACGGTCAATATTATTTACGGGAAAATATTTTTCAAATTTACCGGTCTCAGAGTCGTAAAACTGCTGCCAGGACCAGACCAGTAATTTGGTATGGAATATTTTTAACAGTGTATAGGTTACTAAGGATGGGTAAAATAATGGCTTTTCGTGATTCTCAATTGATTGTTAAAGTATACTTTTCACTACAGACTGTTTTATGGAAAATATATGTACCAGTAATGGCGCTGATGGCATAGTTATCTATAGTCATAAGTACACCGTTCAGTAATTCGATACCGAACGATTCAACAAATTCTGTATAATGTATTACTGGGTAAATCACACGTAGATAGGCTTGAAATCAGGACAGTAATTCTTCAAATACAGCACTAAGCCGTCCGGCAAGGGCTAAAACGGTATTTTCTGTATTATTCCGTTCTGTAAGATGGACGCAATTGTACCGAAGTAAAAGCGACTATATGAACCCAACACGGACTTGTGTGAGTTCAATGTCGATTGTTTCTGCATGGATCGTTGCTGTTTTACCATAATTTCCTATCGTTGGCTCATGGATCAGTCCAGGTAACACACTATGAGCAGCGGGCTGGATTATTAAAGCCAATGAACCTACCTGAGTTTAAACATTCTGGCTGGATGAAGAGAATCAATGCTTATGCAAAACAGCGCACACAGATCGAGTTCCATCCAGTTATTGAAGGAGACCGTAATGACTTGAACACCACCTTCACCACTCTTAAAGAGTGCACACAGCTGATGTCACTAAAGTTACCGTCGATCTTCCGATTCAGCTGAGGGATGTATAGGTTATATAATGAAGCAGACAAATTTACCAGTCATTCCAACGTTGGGTGGTTTTCATCTATTGAAATCTTATCTGGGATCAATTGGTAACATCATGGAAGATTTTGGGCTACTAGATGTGATCCAGTTGATCTATGCTTGAAGCACAACAACCAGCTACATACTGGATGGAGGATATGTTTTGACAAAGCAATCCGCGCTCACCTCCTCGTCGATGCAGCTATCTATCAACATGCCATGAAAATTGCCTTAACTGAGGATGAGCGTGGTGATATGAAGTCCTTCATAGAAAAGGTGGCTGATGGTGAACTGGGAGCCAGACACACCGACCTAGTAGTGCGAGTATTTGAGCGAAGGTTTGAAGAAACGTTCGATCGATTCACAAAAAGAGGAGGAACGCCTGCACTCTGTCAGGGTGGAGTAGGCTACCACTACTTGGTAGAAATGCCCAAGGTCTTTATCAGAACCGAGTGACTCGCAGACCACAATGAGAATATGTCCTGCATTGTTACCAATATACTTCACACCTGCAGGCCATCATCAGTGGTTCTCCAACTTTTTTCAGCATGCTCCTTGATGATAGTGAAAAATCAAAGACCACTGGCAGCTCCACGCATTTACCAGTTACTCTTTATTCAGGGACATCTTCTTATTATAGTGCAACGTTCAGTATCACTCAAGATCTAGAATCAGTGTTTGGGTGGTGCGGAGGAATTATGACATTTCAAATCGAAATATAGGCCTAATTAGGATTATTGCCATTGGTGAACCTTGGAAGTTTAAGCACAAATTAAACTCATTTCGAATTCAAGAAAAATCATTTTTTCAAGCGGCTTCGTGCCTCCCCTCAGATGCTTTCACACCCCTTCAGTTTGAGAACCACTGCATTAGAACGTCTGTCTACCCGCCCACGGGAACCGCATTGGTGAACTGAGCAGAGGAAGAATGAGCAACAGCTTTTGAGGCAATAGATGTTGGTTGCTCACTGCTCATTCTCAGTCGTCTGTCAAATGTCAACCGGAGAGTGTGGGGGGGGGGGACGTCAGTATAAACATATACCCGTTCACGGAGACCTCACCAAGACACAGATAAAGCGAGATGCAGGGGCCATTGAACCTAAAATGGTTTGAGGAAATAAAGCCATTCGTCAACGATAGAGAAAGGGGGTTGGTCGTGTATTCCTGATCTGGATTCACAAGTACGGATGATGACGTAGTCGAAATGCCGAGGGGCAGCTCGGGGCCTACGATATTGTATATCGTAGGCCCCGGGCAGCTTAAATTAGGATGATCATGACCATGAAGATCAACCAGGATGGAAAGTCAGTGACGTCGACCATGGTTGCCATATCCCAGGTGAAAGCCCGGTCATCACTAAGAAAATGTCTTAAAGTCAACGAGTAAAACATTCCCATTGACTAATGGAATTTGTTAAACCGATTGATTATTTTTACCCAGCGGGATATGGCAGTTAAGACAAGCTTACAGTATGAGTTCACTCCTTTCCCGTTGTCCTTGTTCAGCAACAAAGATCAGAAGATGAACAAGGCAGAATTTTCAAATACAACCATGAAGGCCTGAACTTATCAACTTGACTTGACTAACCAACCATGCTGTACCCGCGTAATTGATGGTGGCTGGCTTCTGTACATGGTGAAGTGGGAACAACGTCAGACACAACAGGCAATTGCCAGCAATTACTTGAGCTACGTGTACTATCCGGGCTGTTGCTTTCATAGCGTCATTATGGTCTTTGATGGACACAGCAGCTCACCAAAAGATAAAACATGTTCTCAAGGAAGACAGCGGCAGGAGTGATCAAACCAGAGACACTACCTCTAGCCTAACAGAGGGTGCAGATGCACAACATTCACTCCTCGCGCACCTGCATACCAGAGATTTGATTTTTTTACGTCTCTAAACCCCAACGATTACGGGTGGACAGTAGGCGTATATGGATATGAGCCAGATCCAGTACTGGAACCCATTGATCCTGAAGAGCTATTGCAGTTCACAAGCTGTGATTGTCAAAAAGATTGCATCAAGATGCAACTGCAAGAAGAATGGGGTCACGTGCATTTCGGCCTGTGGGGTATGTAAAGTCCTTACATGCAAAATCTGAAGTCACGATGATGCTGAGTCTGAAGAAAGGCATAGGCAATGCCTGTTGAAATGTCAGACATTGTGCATGAGAAATATCTCTTAAGTAAACATAGCTGTGTGAAATAAAGGCTATTTTTCGCATAAATATAGAAGTGGGTGTGGTGTTTTTCACAAAGCAGAGCCTGTAGTGAAATATAAGTGTTTACAATCAATTGAGAATTATTGAAAGCCAATATTAAACCCGTCCTAAGTTACTTATGGGCGATAATTATATATTTTTAATTTTTTTAATTTTATTTTTTAATTCGTCAAATTTAACAGATTTTTGGAGGGTTTCCCACAAGAGTTTAACTTCAACATTTTAACACATGTTATGACACACCCTTACAAAGATATTGGTGAAGGAATTTATTGGTAACAATATAGTTCACAGACTTTCATAAGTTTCCCTTACTACATGTTAATAATCCTATATACTTTTGGAGTAAAGTCGAATTTTTTGTTAAATTATTGGTGTGCAGTAAACCTCGGGGTGGCCCGCGGCAAGATAAAGGTTGGGGACCAGTAATTTAGATTGATAAATCCTACATTTTAGGCCCCGCTTATGGGGACTAAAATTGTTTGGAATATTTTCCAATCATCCGGAAATCAGCGTTGGGGTAGTACACTACTAGAACAACAGTTTTCCGATACACTGCATATTTGTACAATGTACGATGTACAATGTACAATGTACATCAGTGATTCCCAACCGCGGCCCTGCGGGCCGCATGCGGCCCCCGACTAGCCTTCTTGCGGCCCCCACAAAAATATTGAGAAATCGATTTATGAAAAAAAATTGCTTGGTTTGGAGTCTGGAGTTTTCAATTAGGATTGCAGGAAAGTTGTGAGTAGACTGCGAAGATTACGTCACTGCTGTTTCAATGCAATGTGCCCTAACTTTCCAGTTGAATGGGCAGTAAACCTATAGATATAGGTATTGACAGGAACGTAACTGCCGCACCCCCAGCCCCCCAATTGGGGGAGCGAGCTCGAAGGGGGCCCAAAATTATTTAGTGAATAAGCATAAATTATAGAGTATCTTATGCAACTTTTTCAAAGATTTTTCGCGCTGCGCGCGATTTCAAGTTTCCGCGTACCTTAATTATTCGGTACTCTTCGACAAAGATAAACTACGCAAAGATTTATAAAAGTAGGCATATCAGCGTTGGCCATTACCGCGCCACGACGCACGAAGACATATAAAGTTTTAGGCCATGTAACATGCGACTCCAAGAAGCGTGCAAGAACGATCGGCAGCTAGAAAACCTTGGCCAAAAAGGACTGCCCTTACGCTGACCGAAAACTTCGTTATGTATATTGAAAATAGATATAGGTATAATTGACCATAGGCGCCTAAATGACTGGCGCCGAATGTTCCTGTCTTGGCAATCTGAACGCCACGAGGCAAATAGGCTACCATCCCGCAGGGAAAAATTATATGCCAGTGAAGAACTACCAATTTGAAATCGTGTGCATCTTTTAGTTTAGTATGTTTGGGCGATTCTATATTTCTTGATATAGCAGACTGGAGGTCACGAAATAACAAATAACATCATGTAACGAAGTCGTACCAACGGGTCCGCCCGTCCGAATATGTTTAATTATTATTTACGGGCCCTACAGTTTCCAAGACACCTCACTCAGCTCTAACGGTAAATCTGATTACGTGAGCAGAGAGGACAAGTAATTGATAGCAATATATATGCAATTGCCGATCTTATTGACCTATTTTATTTTGAATTATCGAAAATTTTCGCGCTCCATACTGGCTCACTAAACGGGGATCCTGGTTTCGCGGCAGAAGCGAACAAAGGCACGGGGGTTGGTTTATCACCCTATGGGAGCTCAAGACCTAAGTTTTTGGGGGACTGACGAAGTGCTGTTTCGTTCCGCCCGAAGATGTTTAATTATTATTGAGTGGTCCTACCTTTTCAAACACAACTCACTCGGCTCAACCGGTCAATCTGATTACGTGAGCAGAGAGAGGATAAAAATTGAATCCAATATATATGCAATTCCCGATTATATTGACCGATTCAATCATGAATTTTATAAATTTTTCGCGCTTCGCGCGATTAGTCGAGAGAAGCTGCCTAAAACGGACACCTGATTGAGATGATAAATAGCGGTAAATAGCCATCTATCCTGAGGAGATCTGGGGGTTTCGAAGTTCTTTTTATCACCCTATGGGGGACCCAAGAGAAACGTTTTTTTCTGGGCGGGGGGATTGACGAAGTGCTGTTACGGCCCTTGGTATTGATAACTAATTTACGGATAGATGTGCAACAAGTGACTCACGATTGAATACGCCGAGATGCGTACTGCTTAGCCGGCAAAAAGCAGCATAATTTGTAGTCCTATAGCTCGCGACCCAAGCGTCCGTATAATTTGATATGTCCGTGTTTATCGAAAGCAAGTGTTGCACTGATTCCAAGAATACGAGTTGAAATCTCGCGAGGGCAATAAAGCTATACTCCGAAATAGCCAGCAAAGGTTGATTGTTCTGAACAACGGGAACGCGGCAACAGAATGGCCAATGGCGTCAAGCGCATGATCGGAACGATGCCAATTTTCGTATTTTGGTGACTATTTTGGGCTCCTTTCATCGCCTAGGTATTCGTGCGGCCCCGGCCGTACTATGAAATTCTAAATTTGGCCCTGCCACCGAAAAAGGTTGGGAACCACTGATGTACATTGTACATAGACGGTGACCTCCATCGTGTAGCCTATATATGCGGCTTGCATCAAAGTCAATCTATAAATGTAAACAGAGCCACTCACCCTTCGCAATAAAAATAATGAAATGTGAGTGCATATGGGATAGTAAAATTACCTTACATCCTTACATCACTTATTAAAATTAATGTTATGTCGCCCAACTGATGTTTACGATCGATGACTGCATGCGTCGGCCTTGCGTGGGACGGATGGAATGCCTGAAGACTACTTGAAAACACATCGCGCTTTTTAAATTGATTTATTCATTTCTAAAAGGGAATTGCACGCACACATAAACGTTACATGGTACAGATTAGATAATTGGTCGTCTACTCACGTTAATCCGCAAGCCTTCGGGGACATCAAACTCTTAGCTGAGGGTTAAAGACAATAATGTACCACAACCGCAATACACTCTTAGCAAAAAGAGTGTGTATTTCCACCAGTGCACCACCTAGGGTTGCATTTAAAACTAACGATAAACAGTGTTTTAAACAAAGGCCTTTTTAAAAGACACTGTTTTTTTTAATTGTAAAATTATGCTATAGCCGACGTATATCGATATGGGATGGTTGGAACCAGAGTTGGATCAATTACATTATTTCAGTTCAATGACAATTACAATTACAATTACTTTCATGCATGTTTCAATTACATTACAATTACAATTACTTCATGCTAAAAATATCAAATTACAATTACAATTACAATTACTCCTTGCATGCTTCAATTACATTACAATTACAATTACAATTGCTGCTGTTGAACATGTAATTGAATAATCATAAATTCAACCGTGCTCCTTGACAACCGTAGCGTCGTAATTAACAACAATTCAAGTATTCGTGTTTCATTCATGATACGCAAATACCCGTTAAATAATAAAAAGAAAAAACGTTTTCGAACTATTCCAGTATGCAGTATGTCGTTGAAAAAAGTATTATAATATATGCACGTGTTGGATTTGCGTATATAGTATACAATTAAAGAAATAATATTATTTTTATCGAGGGACGTAGGAACTAGGATGAGGAGTAAAACAAAACCGTGCTTTGTCAGATAAGACGTTATATAATATCCAGTGGTCTGGTTAGTTAGCCAGACGAAGTAACGATGCAGCATCGTGATCTGAAATCGTATTGTAGATTGCCAACCCACGGATAGATGCGCAAGATGTGAGTCACGGATGAATGCACCGACAAACGTACTGCAGAGCCGGCTAAAAGCAGCAAACTTTGTAGTCCTAGAGCTGGCGATCCAAGCGTCCAAATTTGATGCATCTGGTCTTTATCGTAAGCTATTGATGCACTAATTCCGAAAATACAAATTAAAATCTCGTCAGGGCGATGTAACTGCTCCAAAATAGCCGTTTAAGGCCGACTGTTCTGAAAAGTGAGAGCGCCGCAGCAGCATGACCACAACAATGACCAATTACGCCCAGCGATTGTTCAGAACAATGCCGATTCCCAGACTTTCACGACTATTTTGGGATGGTACCATTGCCTGGAAATATACTTTTATTGCGGAATCAGTGCGACACTAGCTTTCGATTAGGACCATACATATCAAATTTCGACGCTTGGATCGCCAGCTATGGGACTATCAATTCTGCTTCTTTTAGCCGGCTCAGCAGTTCGCTTCTCGGCGTATTCAATCGTGAGTCACGTGTTGCGAATCCATCCGTTGGTTAGTAATCTAATAATTGTATACAATGGCAGCCGAGCCCAGCATAGCGGTAAAAATAAAAAACTTCGCCCGCAAGGGCGCAGTCAAGGGCTTCCGCGAATGGATCCACCAAATTCCTTGTCGACATTTAAAGAGAATGCATTATAAGTCAATTATTTTATGTTGTGCTTGTCAGGTCTCAATAGCAATTTAATGTAATTGAAATTGTAATTGAGCAAAATTTTTGTCAAATTACAATTACAATTACACAAAATAAAAATGCTTCAATTACAATTACATTACAATTACATTGAAAAATGTAGTTAATTACATTCAGCTCAATTACAAATTACAATTGATCCAACTCTGGTTGGAACCCCCAGAATTATAGTCGGTTCAACATTGTCAATATAACATTAATTAACATTAATTCAATGTTTTCAATTGTCAATGTCAATCCACGATGACGTCACAATAGAATCTTTGTGACGTCATGGCTTAAAAACATGTTTTAAATTAAGGCCTTGTTTCAATTATGTTTGTTTTAAATTGACTTTTGTTTTAAATGCAACCCTAGCACCCCCCCTGATATATCAATAACGTGTTAAGGAAAGGAAAGGACAAGTATTCTGTTTTGTCCTTGATGATTGTTCCGGCATATACACCGATCCATGATGTAGGGTGCGGATAAATCTTCATATAATTGCACAAGTCCACGCGCACTCACCAACTCTCTGCGCGGTCCCTTGAACAACAGTGCGTAACCACTAAAAAAGGTCGTCACTTCGGCTTTCGTGTGAGCGACACAGATTTTTCTGTGCGCGGCGACTTTGTCAGCAGCGCACGGCCGCGCACGCGCGCAGCTTAGAGGGAACATTGGTTCCAAGTCACATGATGAACGAGAAGAAGGTCATAAAGGCATGTGATGTATAGCGATGGACAATGTACCATAATGGCATGGTGAATGAACCACGAGGGGCCCTAGAGAACTTGATCTACACCAGACAGAGTCCCAAACTCAATATGAGAAACCATGTCGTAGGCTAATCCCTGTCAAGCTATGCGAAATCAATAAGAACTGACACATAGTCTATATTTAAAAATATTTCAGTACCTCTCACTATATGTCCCTGGACATTGCACTGGGAAGCGATGCGAAATCACTTAGGGTAAGTCACGGTCCACGAAGAATCCAGCGTCGACAGGCACTTCTTGTTATTGAACACGCGTTTGTAGGTAATGTATTAGAGGCGGTAAATATTGGTAAAATATGTATTAAATAAAGTTAAATATTTTGTTTCGCTTTCCCCTGCAAATACAAATATGACACCGCGCGAAGCACGGTATGTCTTTACAGGCTAATTATGCGGAGTTGCCTATACGTCTCCTCGGCATGCACAAAGCGAGAAAAATGTGGATAGAATGGTAGTAGCCACGATTTCGCTCTTTCGAGTGTTTTAGACAATAGACGGACGGGGTAATGCATGTCATGTTTAGGTAAAAATAACAATGCAGCTGTGAAAATGTCAGGGAAACAATGCATATGCAAAAGCCTCTGGATTCACACGGCGTAGCGCCAATAACGCCGGTGACAAAAATGTCACAAAGATCGAAACCTCTTACCTAAAATATGATATTTAGCCTACATGTCCAACATAAGTTTAAGTCAGGGGTGGTCAACCTAGGCCGTACGGCCGCATGCTGCCGTAGAAGGAATTTTGTACAACCGTGAACACGTAATGCAATTAGTATGTTTTAGCGGCAGTCGACATGCAATTTGAGTATAAGAATTGACTCCCGATTTCTTGAGAGATTTTATTTAATCTTGAAATTGTCGTCGCGTGTGACTTCACTTTTCGATTTTAATATAGCAGGGCCCCTTACAATCAGAGCCCCATAGTAGGCCTACAGATTCGAACAGAAGACGAAAATGATGCGCCCCATGTAGAAATATCAGCTCGTAATCGTGAACTCCTCACTATACCGACAATCCTGATGGGAGGTCAGTGCAACAAAGTGACTAATAACAATTGGTTCACCCGAAGATGCCTAATCATTTATAACTTGCCCTAAATTTTCGAAAACACCCCCTCCATCAACTCTACCGGTGAATCTGATCACATGGGCTGAGAAAGGATTAAAGTTTCACAGTATTATGTAAAACTACTAATATAAATGACAAAATTCATTGGCGAATCTGAAAATATTTTCGCGCTTCGCACGACTATCACCAGTACCCTTACACGACCAATGACAGGTCGCGATTTCGGTGCGTATAGTAAGCCTATGACTATTCCGGAGTTCACTAGAAATTGACAGACACTTTAACATTGGCATTTGGCGTCCAACTAGTTCATTGCGACTATGCGCTGGAAGGCGGCCGTTTATAGGCTGCATGAGTAGTCGAAATGCGGCCGTGAATGGCAACAAGGATGGCCACCCCTGGTCTAAGTGTATGTGTGTCTACGTACAGTTTTGAACATATGTATTTCCACTGTAATGCATATCATGTGTCCTGTTCGTCAAATAATCATGACCAGGAAAATATACTGGTGTATATTATTCAGCGGATTAAATCTACGTGCCGGAGACAATAGTCAGCTAGTGTAACTTTTTAGCATTGAAATATTGTCATTCACAAGTGTAGAATATGGACAGAATATTCGAAATACATTAAATTATGTGATTGTGTCAGCGGTGAAATTTTTCCATTTTCGGATTACTTATGCCCCCGGCTACTCATTCCGATTAAAATAAAGCTGAAAAGACATATAACATGCTATATCTCATGAACATATCTATGTATGACAAGACCTAATACTACAGATTATCGAAGATACTGTGGTTGTTTCCAGAGAGCTCGCCCGCAGGACGTTCAGACAAGAATAGCGATGGCGTGAAATCTTTCCGAATGGAGCTCGCAAACCGATCCAACCGTCCAAAACGTTTTAATATTTGAATAGAAAGTAATAATGTGCAAGGAAAGGTTATCGGAAATCCAAAGCGAGGTTTTGAAAGCAAACAACTAGCAATGCTCAAATGCTCAGTTTAGGAGACCGTCGGTTAGGACTGAAACTTAATCGCGGGACCTATATTTAGAGATTTACAAATTAGTTTATGATCAAGTTCAATATGAATCCATGGTGTATACAGAGCTGATCAATATAGCCAATAAAGTTACTCTACTAGACGAAGAAGTAGCGACCCAATTCTACATGAGCACGAGAAGAGTTAGTGCATATAAAAGCAACTCCAAACCAAGTCAAGTCCGAATAGAATTGGCTTGATTTGACTGCTATACTCAAGTAAGTACAAATAGACGTAAAAAGTAGTTATAAAAACGCTGTAAATTGAGCTATTCGAACGGTGCGGAGAGATGGGTTCGTGCTGCTACATTACAGGGTGCATAAATTTCTACAGCAGAGGTCTATAGCAGTGGTTCTCAACCTTTTTCACCTCGCGGACCGGTAAAATTTCAAAAAATATTTGGCGGACCGACTATCAAAAATTAAAATTAACCCAATATGTAAAGTATGCCACCATTTCCTGGAAGGATATGGTGCTACTGCTAGATAGTGACATTTGAGAGTTTTGACCGTAATTAATTATGTCCAAGATAGAATCTATATGATTTTAGCAACGTGCTACCGCGGAGAGTCGTTCAAAGTCTTTCGTGCGGTAAGCCGCGGATTTTTCCGACCATGCCAACTCGAGTAATATTCTTCCCTCCGACAATATCGAGAGAAGAAGCGTTTTGGAGTCTAACCAAGCATACCTTGCCGTGCTCTCCTGCTCATTGCCCACTACCACCAGTGTGCGGCATGAAAACACCTGACAACAGCAATACCTGGCCATCCACAAAATCAGGGTCGAAAAAGCACTTCGTCAGTCCACTCCCCAACACACGTTGATCTTGGCCCCCCACAGAGTGATACCCCAAACTTCCGAGGGGTTTCTCCCCCAGACCCCATCGTGTGATGGATGTTTTCACCAATACTCGTGAGCGCACGCATTTTACTCAGTGTAGGCAAAGAGGTGATGGGACCTAATTGCGCGAAGCACGAAAATTTTCTATAATTCATAACTAATTCGGTCAATAATAATAATAATAATTACATATATATTATATTGCTACAAATTTTCTATCCTTTCACGATTCCAAATTGAAATTTCTTCACTGGCAAATCATTTTTCTCTGTGGTATGGCATTTGTCCTTTGGGGTACAGATTGTCAGGACAGCTAGGTGCCTATGGACGATTAGACATTATATTTAAGTTCTCGGTCAATAAAGGGCAATCCTTTTCGGTAAAAATTTTCTCTCTACCGAGTTTTGGGCACACTTTTTGGAGTCCCATGTCAGCCTAAACGTCATTATGTGTTGGTGCGTCGTGGCGCGGTAATGGCTGACGCTGAAATGCCTATTTCTCTAAATCATGCGTATTTCTTGGGGGAAGGGCACTCAATAATCAAGACAATTATTGACACTGAATCTCGCGAAGCGCGAAAAAAAAAGTTGATAAAAGGTATTTGAAGTTTCAAAAAATAGTCCATAATTTATGTTCATTCACTAAATAATTTTAGTTCCCCTCCAGCTTGGCCCCAATCGAGTTTGTGGTGTGGCAGTTACGGTCGCACAAAATGAATGAATCGAAAACGAATGATCGCACAAACTGCCCGGTTTAGCGAGTCAGATTCTGCTTGTCGCTCTCATGTCGTCAAATGACACGGCTTCAACTAATTCAAGTCAAATCGAATACGTTACCTCAGAAAGTTCTGAATCAGGTTAAAATTTGATATTTATTTAATTTATCAATGCACAAGCCTTCAAAATAATTCATCTGAAAATTAAGGTATAATATTGTAATACGCCTGGCGGACCGGCAGGAAAGTATTTGCCGACCGGCGGTTGAGAATCACTGGTCTATAGCACCATGGGTAGCATATAATAGTATTGCCATGAAACAGCGGTTCTTAACATTTGTTTACCCCGCGTCCCGTTACAGAAAATGCTATGAAATGACAACCTGCCCCGTATTCCAAGACCAACAGTTAGGAAGATGAGCGACACGGAAAAGTAGAAGTAGTAGTAAATCAAATTTACTTGAGTAAGTACTTCAAGTAGAGAAAAATACTTACGTCGAAAATGTTCCAGTTCTTCGTTACTGATCACGTCTGAAGAATATTTACCTTTATTCAAACATGGAGGAAATTAAATTCAAGTTGTAATAAAATTCGCTATACACACCCAAATGCGCATGATTGGAAGACTGGAAGTATTGGTAACATGAAAACATGTATTTTGTCAACATCATTTCATTTCTAACAACTTACTGCCTTTAGCAACCGTATTGTCGTCTGCTAACATTATATTAAACCAAAATGAATTCTACGCTCAACATTTTTATATCGACATATCTCCTGGGCCTTGTGTACGGATATCGCCAAAATGTTCTGGATTTTTGCTCCACGGTTATCGATGGAGATGGTACGGATGGAGGCTGCACATGTATGGGAAGGACTGGTAAGAGTGGTCCGCCCGGGCTTAGTGGAATGAAAGGGGACAAGGGAGACAGGGGTGACGAATTCGACCCATCAGAAGTAATGAGGCAACTTGACAATTTGAAAAGTGAATTCTAAATGCCTGCGATTCAACCCTTGATTATGCGTTATTTTTAAACTTTTCATTTGTCAGATAAGGTTGAAAAGATGCGGAGAATTCCCGAAATCGCACGTAAGTTGACTTTATGATCATTTTATGAGAGCAGTCGATACATAAATAACAGTGGTTCCCAAACAATTTTCGTTGCATCCGTCATTTCAAAACTGATCAACATGCACTCGCGGCGCCATATTGAATTTAAAAAAATTCAGTACCAATGAAATAACAAAATCAATCCTCTGCAATGAAAATGCACAACGCTGACAGCCTTTGATGCGAACAATACGCGTGTTGCTCTATTATAGGCACACTTCACATTTTTAAACCGTTACACGTTTGTCATCGCGTCCTATGTCGATTCGATTGCGGTTATTCGACATGATTACTGTCGATGCATAAAGATCTTTACGACATATTCAGGTTGGAAGTCTCATCGCGCTTTATGTTCTCAAACTTTTTTTAGACACGCGCCCCTTTATGATAGTGAAAAATTTCGCGCTCCCCTCATCGTCATATCACAAAATGCAACCAGAATGCAACCATAATGCTATCAATCATAACGGATAATTTGATGGCATGGAAGGTTATGACTGTTGATGACAGAATTCTCAGATATGTAATTCGGACGAAACAGAGAGCAATAACTATGAATTGAAGGTAAATCGTGCAGTACGAAAAATTAAAGTTTAATTTACCGCAGCTTCGCCCCCCCCCACCAGTTTGAGAACCCCTGGTCTCAATGATTGACATCTGAAGAACTGCCGCGAATATGGTGAGGGTTAATTTACTTGCTCTAATTTCGGAAAAGTACTGCGGAGATAAGCTAAGTCGGTCAAAGATGACGTAGGTTAGCCTACTACAGCATGTGGTATTCTCTATTTATGCATGTTTAACTATGTGTTATATCTCAATCAAAGCTACTATTATTGTGACATATTGAGGCTGCATTACTGAATATAAAGAGAACCGAGTACATTAGAAGGGAGAGCGAGGACTTGGTATTTGACTTTGTTTTTACAATGGCTCACTATTATATGAATCTGCTGTGTTCGGACGAGATGAGAACCGTGAAAAGTGCAGCAACATTTAAATGCCTGCACGGTGTCCAGTTGTGAAGACGTTGATAAAAACAGAAAGCTCATCATAGCCTCCACTATTTGGTTTTTCTATCCTTGGTTTCCTCGTGTTTCAGTTCACTATTGTTTGATGGGGATGAAAAGTGGAGCGATACCCGACTCTGCTACAAGCGCCTCCAGCGAATACAATGCCTCATGGAACCCAAAATATGCACGTCTAGACATGATTTCTACAGGTGCTTGGTGTCCCAGAGAATGTATGTTCATAATACTATAGCGATATCATATATATATAAAGATATATATTAAATGACCAAATTTCCAGCAACTCTCGGAAATTGGATACAAGTCGATCTTGGTTCTTCACACTCGATCGATGCAATCGTTATACAAGGCCGAGCTAATCCAGGTGCATACATTTGCTTGCGATTACATCAGTGCAACTATAATATCCCGGTCAGCATATTATGGTGTAAGGGCGAAAGGGCCTATTACCTCAATGCGACCTTATCTTCAATTTTTTCAGAGTGCTCAATTAGGTTATGCCTATATTGAAGGGGGCGGGCTCATCAAAAGTGCTCAACTCAACCTGGGGGCTTCTAACAAATCCAAACACTACATGATCGACTGATAAGAGCCATGCATGATTTTAATCTGCAAGGGTGCAAGGCTCGTTTTGGATAATCTCACAATGAATATAGAGAGCATGAAAACGAAGGAATATAGTGGGCACTTCTAACGGACACTGAGATTTCATGATTGTCCCTTTTGTACGGTACCTTCTTCTTCGCGTGTACACGGATATTCGCGTTTTTTGGTAAATGCAGGAGTGAGCCTTTCAAAGCTCGTAAGTCAAGCAGCGGGCTTCCGAAATCATTCAAGTACAACCCTTATTGACCGATTGGTACGATGCTTTAAATCAGAGGTCTCAAACACGCGGCCCGCGATAGCACTTTGTGCGGCCCGCGACGGCCTTTTTGAATTTCAAGTATTCAACAATATATTCAAGTGCATATCTATTTTTTAGATATAAAAACTTAAATTTCACGCTAAAACTACTATAACAATCACTGAAATCTCAAAAAACTTCACTATCACATCACTTTTAGAAGCTACCATGCGGTAGAAGATCAGCTATTACGTCACATTTCTAGCTCATGATGATAAAACATGACCCGTTGATGATTCGTGACTGAAAATTGTGATTTGATTTGGTGCGACCTTCTCGTAAAATTATTCAATTCGGATTGACTGGGTGATTAAATAAAAATGACTCTAGTTGAGTCGGGTCAAACGTTAAAATCAGAGAAGGACTTGCGACTCGAAACGGTGACTTGTAATCCTACGGACGCAACAATCTATGAAACTGCCATGGGGAATACAAATTTTTCAAAAGGTCGTAGCTTGCGTTGCGTAGGTTATAGCTATCTAATCAGGTCAGTGTGGTAACCATTGGCATTCTGTGACCCCAGTGACGTATAGTTGGTTACATGCTGGGTGTTGTTTGTTCACTTTATCCATGTTATTATCGGTGTCGAGTAAGGTAATAGTACGCTCTACAGCTGTAACACCAATGAATTCTTCGCCGATTGAACATTTCTATTCCCGAGGTGGTTCTTAACCAGAGTCCGTAGACCCCATCGGGGTACGAAGCCCCACATCGGGGCGTACGAGATGCATTGTGGAATTAGGCCTATATGCTGTGGATTATTTTCTTGGCCAATTTATTCAACTGGTAATAGTCTTCGTGCCACGCGCGATTTTATGTGAATGGGCTTTTTGATATTAATATAGGTAGGCCCTACCATCAGAAATGGTGTTGGAAATTGACAGGGCTACGGGAAATCTTATTGGAAGCACATAGGGTACGATCACTAAAACGTTTAAGAAGTAATGCTTTTACTATGGCTCAATAGTGATTATATTTAAGCTGTTATTGATATGTTCCAATAATAATCGAAGGCAAAATCTAACGCTGATTTAATTTGACTTTGGCAATGACAGTAACAATAGCCTATATAGCCTAATTATCACGACTATACATCAAAACCAGGATTAGGCTATACGCCGCTCAAATGCTATGATATCAGATCAATCTTCAGTAGATTTTAAAATATTCTACATAAAATTGTGGCACGTCAAAGGTCCACTAGCTGCAATATTATAACCCGACAGTTTTACGGTGTCATGATGCATCCTCTCGCATGATGTCTATACCTCATTAATTAAAAAAATTATGACCGGCACAAAAAAAATAACATCCAAATATTTGAAAATGTATTTTTTTCGAGTCAAGCGTGAATAGTACAATAGTAAATTACATTTCCACGATGTTTGTGGAATGCCTGTCTGCAAGGTCCTGTCAAATAAGGCCTACTTGGGATTTATACATGGAATATCCCTATTATTGATGCTGCGGCCAGCGGCGTTAACAAAAACTAGGAAATTGGCCCGCGAGCACATTTGAGTTTGATACCTCTGCTTTGAATCTATAATGATTCCTTTCGGCTAGTCGCAAAACGAATAGATTATACACGGAGCGAAATAATAGGAAGCATTTCTGACGAATGCAGATATTTGGCGATTGACCCCTCTGTGTGATACCATCTTTCTCATGAGTAGTGCTGGGCACTCATATTTTCGCAGTTATTCGCAAAAAGGTAATAACACAAAAAGTGAGTCCAACAAAGAGGGAGGCCTTTTGAAAGAGTGTAAATCAACCAGGGGGTCCTTGATGAACGGTAACCTCGCCCACTCCCAAAGTCATCACTGCGTATACTATAGTTTATACCTCCCGAGCATCACCTGCAACCCACCATGTGCTGTGAATTAATGCGGCTATAGGCTGGTATTTTGTTTTGGAAGGCTGTAACTACAGGGCACGGCGCGAGCCCATCTCCGACTGGTTTTAACATATTTTCAATTTGCAGCGAATACGTATTGGGTCAAGACGTACAAAGTGGCGTGTGGAATCACAGAAAACAACCTATCTATAATAAGAGAAGGAGGGGAAGAAAAGGTTTGTATGAAAAATTGAAAAACTCTCTTGCCGTAGACCATGGCATCTTGCTTTCAATGAGGTCACTAAGTAGCTAATGTCACACTGAACTGATTGAACAAATTCATTTCAGGATTTATTTTTCACCAAATAAAATGTTTTATTCATTATTTCTGTACAGCATATACAAGGTCGTCTTCGAATAACGACAATTTTCATTTTTCAATCACCGATGCAGGTGTTCAAGTCAAGTGGTACACAGCGTATACTTGAAACTCATAACTCTTTTAAATTCTATAAAGATATTCGAGGGAAACACCGATTCAACAACAAAGGTGATTGGATGGTTCCCCGTGCCCATGAGTTGCCGTTACGTGCGACTGTATCCACAAACCTGGCAGGCGTTCTTGTGTCTTCGAATGGACATCGTTAAAGCTGACTGCCCTTGAAAATCGAATTTGAAATGACCAGCGTTGGCTTACATGTTTTCCAAAAAACAGACTATATTGGTATCTCGAAGTGGGTTGTGCTCAGAAAGCGAATAAAGCAGCCAATCACTCAGCTTTGCCGAATGATATCGGATCTGTAATGTCCACTCCTATAGTACAATATAGAGTTGTGACAGAGTCGCGAATATAGTTATTACTTACAAACGAGTTTTTGCCTGGTCATATCAATGATCATGAAATATCCCACTCTGTCGCCTATTCGACACCGGTCATGCAATACCAAAGCTGCGACTCTGGTTCCGATACAGGTCCGGACGACATCCGAACAAGATGCACACTAGCTCCGGATTCACGCACCCGACTAAACTTAAAATATCGAAGGCGATCCCAGTTTCATGGGATCGCCTAACTGTAGTGCTTAAACACGAGGATGAGGCCAGCAAGAGGCAAAGGCCTGCAGCAGTGGTCCTCAACAGCGGCGCGGCCGTACCCTATAATGCCGGTGGGACTGCTTAGGGTTGCCGCGAGAAAATGAGATAATAGGGCTGCCGAAGAGATATAACAAAACTTGTGGGCATCGAAATTAGGACTGGCATTCGGGAAGAAGCGTAGCTAGAAACATAGTAGCATTTTCTTCAACTGATTTTTGCCACTTTATGTTTTATGGGACACAAAGTTCGAAAATTGACTCATTTTTTTCCTATCATCGATACTTTTCACTTTATCCCCTTCCTTGTTTTTCTCACTTAGTAAGAAAAAATACCCAATTTCATAAGTGTTTATGTATGATAGTTTAGACCAGGGGCGGGAAACTGCGACTCGCAACCCGCATGCGACTCTTTTAGCCTTTGATTGCGCCTCTAATGATTGCACGATGCACATGCGTTTCGCCATTTTGCTAGAGAGGTTCAACCTGATTAAAAATTGATGCATTTTATCGCGTATTACCAACATGCGTATTGCTTTCGTGTTGTTTCTTTCCTTGTGGGTTCACGCAAGACTTGTAAAATTTAGGGGAAGGTGGCAATACAGGGTTAAAAATTTGCAATTGAACTCTCGAATCCAGTTCACAGAAACGTTTCACGCGGAGCAATGGATGTCTGGTTCAATCAATGATAAATCTTTGTGTTAACAATGAACATTATAATTAATTACGCCAGCGCAGGTCACAATCATTTACGGGCTGGCAATAGTGTATAAGGCTTTTCCATTTGTATTGTAAAGGCTAGCAATAACTGCTGAGTTTGATCAAAAAAATGTCGTCGAGATTAAAGAGCTGAAATCTTCCTTAAATTCTCATGTTCTCTTGAAGGATCTGCTCCGCACTGCTTAGACGTCATATCGACCTGAATTCAAACACCTTGCAGCCCAGGTGAAGACGCATCATATCACCACACAATAATAAACTTCATTCGATCGACTACATTTCATTCTGACGTCATTAATTCGTATTTTTGAATTTTTGTGTTGTGGCTGTTTTATAGCTAAGACTTTTGATATGCGGCTCGCGCAGGAGGCAGGTCTGCCCAGTGCCCCCCTGGTTTCGACCAACTAGGAATCAAATATCAATTACAAAATATGACAGGTAAGTCATAGGTACTCATTTAAGATGTTATAGATTAGACATTAGAGCTACATGTTATAGGTCCCGAATACGAATATCGAATACGAATATCGTAGGCCCCGGTATGACTGATTATGAAAACTATTGGGTGCTAAACCTGGTTTTGACCCATGACCAATGTTCTTTCTCGTTGGTCCCGTTTTAACGCAAACTCACGAACTTCTTGGCGGTCCCTTGGACAACTCTGAGCAACATTTAGGACCAAAACAACAGTTATTGTCGCGCTCCCGCCAAACTATAGTAGATCGGACCATTTGTTTTGCCTTACTACGCAAATTTGTTTTAATCTTGCGAAGCGCGAAAATATTTTGAGCCAAATGATGAAATTTGTGAATAATATTGGTACTTGCCCTTGCATATTCTTCAATTAATGTCTTATCCTCTATTAGCCCGCGTGATCTGACTTGCCTGTCATGCTGATAGAGGTGATATTTTCGAAACATGCGGAGGTCAAGGTTTGATAGCAGCTGATACCGAAATTATACGCTCCTGATTATTTTATGACCGAGAATTGTTGTTGCGATGCTTTCTTGTGTCGGGCAATATTTAATTCTTGATCGCAAGAAAAAGTACAAGAAAGCACATCGCTATATCGAGTTTATGCTGGACCTCAAGTGTAGAACAGTATCTGGCCGGCTATCCGACAGTCGCCGAGTATGTCCAGTCCACATTCAAGTCGAAATACAAGGCGTTCCTGCTGAATGTATACCATAGTCAGATCTTGAGAGTACCTGACCCCAATTCATAATCTGAAATATCGACCTCGCCTACCGACACATGCCGCATTCATTAAATCCAGCAGCATGTAGGCCAAGCGGAGTGTCTGATTAAAAGACTATAGTCCAAGCCGTTTTAGCACCCGCATATCTTCTCATTATAACGCAATCCTATGGTGTTTTGATTTGGTGAAAATTACAATAGAAGTAATTGATTGTTGCGGTCCTGTTATTAAGGAAAATTTCAGTGGAGAAAACCCTTTCCCACTATCAACCTCCGTGGATGGCCCGCCAACCAATCGTCAATACGCAACTGCTATGTTTACACCCAAAGAATGTTACTCAAGAAGTCATATACAAGCATGCTTCCAAGACTATATGTTCGAATGCCACGACGGAGCTATCGGGATATATACAGATGGGTCCAAGACCTCAATAGCAACCGCTTACGCTTTCTATATCCCCTCTCGTTCGGTATCGGTTAGTAGAACTTGTCATGTTTATCATTCCGTATTTCATGTTGAACTTTTAGCGAATCTTCAGGCATTGTCCTGGGTTTCCGATAATGGATGCAATGAAGACAAATATGTGATTCTTTCGGACTCGCTTAGTGTGTTGAACACGATATCCAACCCTCTCACTGCGCCGACAGATATCTTCAACAAGTTTTTCCCCTTGCTTGAGCTGGTTACTGGAAAAGGTATAGAGGTAGAATTTGGATGGATTCCCAGACACAAAGGTATCCATGGCAACGATATCGCCGACCGCGAAGCAACATCCGCGGCAGTGTCTGGCCCCAATCGTCAGGTCCCTGAGGTGACCATCGGAGAAGCTAAGTCACTTGTCCGTCAATATTCGCGAACTCTCTGGCAGGAACTGTACGCATGTGAAGATAAAGGGATGCATTATAAGCGTTTCCATAGTTGCATTTCTACTAAATTCCCGTTAATGCATGCATGTCGGCAATTCGAGGTCATCATGTTCCGTTTGCGCTCCGGCCATTGTAGGCTTAACGCCCATTCGTTCAAAATAGGATGTTCAGATACTCCGCTATGTCTTCATTGTAATATCGCCGAAACTGTCGATCATTTTCTACTGAATTGTGCAAGATATGATTTTCAACGGTCCTTTCTCATTGAGTCATGCCGTAATCATGACATCCCATTCTCGACGTATAACCTCTTGGTCCAGCCCGAGCTATTAACCCCTGTGGCTGAATTCGTGCTATCATGTCGTAGAATCCTTTAATTTTTGATTAGTATATAGCCGAGGTTGAATTACATTGTAAGGGTACTTATACCAGGAGGTAATTTCAGACCGTGGTGCACAAGACCCTTAAGGGAGATAAGCGCTACTACAACTTTTAACCATATTAATAATAATAATGATTGTTGCGGTGATGCGTCGTGCGCAGTGACGTACGCTCGTTTGCAACTTTGCAATTGGTATCAAGCACGCTGTTGCGTTTCGACCGAACAACGCGCTGGCACTGTCCAGGATGAAGGCGCGCGTTTCTGAACTTGTATATGAAAGGGAGGTCCCATGAGTTACAATATTGATTATTTGTTGATCCTCTGTTAAATTATGCACTATAGTTAGCAATGTATTGCATGCGTATTTTAGATGAGTACCCGGAATATTCGATTCTGAATCGAGTACTAGGTTTCGAGACGAGCATCCGAGTAACATGACGTCACAACAGTATGAAAGAAGTGGAAAGTTAAAATATGTAACTTTGATGCGGCCATAAACAGTATTGAGTCAGTTGTTGGCTATACATCGCATTACAGATAATTCGGTATTTTTCGACTATGCCGATTGCATTGCACTTTGTGGGTTGATCGCAATTTCACTACATGTTTCGTAAGCTGTCATACGACTAACCGAAGTTTCAGGGCTTGCACAGTGGATAATACTATCGAAACTATCATTTTCATTGACAAATCAACTCTTACTGGCAATGCTTCCTCTAGTTTTTCACGAGGCTGCGCGCACTCACCAACTCACTGCGCGGTCCCTTGGACAACAGTGCGTAACGACTATAAAAAAAGGTCATCACTTCGGATTTTCTGTGCGCAGAGACCGTGGAAGACCGTGGAGACTGCGGAATTGCGTACGTGCGCAGCCTAGAGGAAACATTGCGGACTAGCAAGGAGAATATAATTTCAGTACCAAAATATCATCTCACACTATACTCGAATCGAATTATTAAAATTAATACTCAATTAAGATTCGAGTACTGGAATCATTGTGCCCGTCCCTAGCTAAGAATCATTGTTCTAACGCAGTGCTCTTCAACCTTTTTGAGCACCATCCAAACTTTTGTTTTAAAATAAATTGCATTCGCACAAACCAACCGAAAATTGTAATGCAAGAAGAAAATGAAGACAGTTAACAATATTTTGTTCAAATGCGCAACAAAATAGGCTACTATAGTTTAGGTCATCAAGTGTCTCATTAAAAAGAGAACTCTTTTCTCTCGTTTTGATTTCATCTATAGCGCACTAAAACCGTTTTTGGCCAAATAAGTTGTTGGGTATTGTATAAGAACTTCTAGTGCTTGGATGGTCAGGTCTTTATAAGAAACACCCAACACTCCTATCCAAAATTGAGCGTATTTTCCGCTAGTGAAAAATCCTTGCTGGCAGAAATCCTTTTTCAGAGTATGACCCAAAGGTGGCCGAGGCTCCAGTTCGTCGAAGGGGTGCAAAATCCGCATGCTTATTTTGATGCTTCTGCGTGATGGCTTGGAAATTAAGCTCCAAAACAATCAAGAAGAATAGGCGCGTTAGAGCCCGCTATCTTTTGTTTGACACGCTGCTCCAACTTGTGTTCAATCTCCATTTTTTTGTCTCGCGAGTAAATGAGATGAGAACAGAAAGTCACGATACCGGTGTTCTCTGGTCTTAAGCTCAATTTAACTTGACAGTTCATTATCTTGAAGCAGTGGTTGTTGAACTTTTCAGACCGCAACCCAAATCTAAGTTTTAATGACATCTTATCACCCAAGCCTCGCACATGAAAAAATATGCATTTTTGAAATTAGTATGCTACGATTGTACGGGTATGTGTGACATACAGAACTCGTATACAACAATTGTACGCAACACAGCTCTACGAAACATTTCTGACGCGTGCGATTACAAATTGGAGTGAATTATGTTCCTCTGCGAGTAACATTTGTTCTACTGTCCACTCAGATTGCAAGGACGGGACTGCATTCGGTACCGACTGCCGGCCATTCCGATGACGGAGCATATCAATATCGAAAGTTTTGGCCAACCAGCGGCGGTCATATTTACCCAGGGTTTTGTCACCGCTGATCGTTTAGCATCGCTGATCGTTTAGCATCGCATTTCCCAGCGATCTGCTGGCCATTACTTCACGTCTTCATGTGTCCCGACGTAGAAGGGGTTTGACCTCGAAATGAATGTGTCTCATAGGTCCGCAGTCCTCACCCGCTCGTTGCAGACGTCTACATTAAAGTAGCTCAGCGGTCTTCAACGGTGTTTTCCGGAGAAATCAGCCAGACTAATCTTATTATGAATTCAAACCAATAGAGTAATGCATATTGGTCGGCATATTTTCATGATCACGCCATATTTTCGGTGTGTCTCGCTTAATTACTATATAGTAGCAAAAATACGTTCATATTGTCAAATTGATTCCACTTGAAGCTTTGCGGCTGACTCTCATCAGGAGCGAATGTCAGTAAAAGCGGTTAATCAAATTAGAAATATAGAACTAATTTTGTCGTTGTGACGTTGTGTCGTCGCGAACGGCAGATAACAACGCACGGTACGGTATATTGTTTGCTGCAATATTGAAGTTCTCTACTTCCAAAGGCCTATTCATTTACTATAGTGTCCAACATGAGGACTTTTGATGTGTAAAAAGTACCCTCAGGCAATCGCGCGTGGCGCGAAGCAATTCTTTTGTAACAAATTCAACAAATATTACATACATATTAATAGATCGCTCTGGTGCCGTGGCGACCCAATATTAAACCTATTGCGACCCATGCCTTGAGTGGCGAAATAGCGCAGTGGTATAATCCGCGGCTGCAACACCGATGGGTGCGGGTTCGAGTCCGACCAAGGTCGACTTCCGAATTCCAAAGTGTTGGAGGTTTACCTAGGCTCCTCCTCGCCACCTCATCCGCGTCAGCGGTGTCTTACAAAAGCCTAGAGGTGTGCAGTTACGGAAAATAAGATGAATATCGGCCTGGTGTTAAATGATCACAGTAGTCGACAAACACCATGAATAACCCAAAACAAACAAACACATACACATATAAACACACACACAGACGGTATAATGCGGTATACGTAGAAACAAGAAGTGTTTTAAACACTTTGGTAAAAACATATGTTAAACGGTGTTTTATAAAGATGTAATTTAAATAATGTTGTTGTGTTTTTCAAAAGTTTTATAACTATGCCATAATTGTGTAGATATTTTCGAAAAAAAGCATGTAGTATGAGCTCTCGGACGACTTGCACTAGATTTAGTCGACGTATGCGATATGTAATGATTGGAATGCTCGACACCATGGTCGTTTCTTGGGAAAAGCCGTAAAAAGCCCCAGAGCTGTCTTTATCATAAATTAGCTCCTGATCTTGAGCAAATTATTACCACGGCTCCGCCTGCCGTATGCTAATAATAGTTTCAAGAATATCGGAGTGATGCCGTTATATATGACGCTTCACGCTTGAAATACAGTGATCTGTGCTCACTGCGTCAAAATTAATACGTGACGTCGCGTCATTGTTGAAAGCATTAACCCTAGTGATACTGCCAAACAAATGTGCTACTTCATATATCCATGTCAGGCTTGTACCCATCCATGGATTCCACACCATACCACAGCTATTTGTAGTACAAGTCCATATATTTTAAAGATATATGTTATGTTTTAGATGCAACCCTAGTCACCCAATAGCCTCGTAGTGTGTGAAATGCTTTGTGAGCAAGTAGCCTACATTTCGACTATTTTCATACCTTTTTTTTCCTCCTCCGCTTATTATAGATAAATTGCCATCTGATATACCACATGCTACCTTGTACGTCTTGACCCAATAAGGATGACCGTTAGGGTCAGCCCGACCTTGTGTGACCGTCGCATTGATCAATTGCGGCGAGCCGAGATCTACTTGTATCTATTGGCCTACAGTTGCTAAAAGTATGACAATATGATATCATTTTTTGATGAGAAGACTCACGTCAGAGTTGAACATACTGGTTTTGGGGCACCATGTGCCTACGACAGAGTCCATGTCCAGCCGGGCATATTTTGCTGCGTGTGCGTCATTATGATCGGTGGATGAGCTTATGGAAGAGTCGGGTGACGCTCAGCTCTTCATCCCCATTAAACAATAATGGACTAAAGCACAAAGGAAAATATTAAAAGTAATGCAGAACACCTAATGAGCGAGACACGCATCAGCCTTTTGGTAACAACCCAATTATGGAGGTGTGTAATCTTACGTGCTACCTCAGGAATTCCCTCCATTCTTTCAACTTTAAATGTAAAGGCGAACGTTTATCAGATACATAGTCACATGCTGATATCAGATTTTCGAAACTCACTTTTCAAAACTTCAATCCGACTCATCAATTCTGATGGATCAAATTCGTCTCCTTTGTCTCCCTTGTTCCCTTTCATTCTTCTCGGCCCGGGCGAACCACTTTTACCAGTTCTACCCATACATCAGTGACGTGGGTCCAATGAGGCAGGTGAGGCAGTACCTCACCTGTCGTCAGAGTGAGTGAGGGAAAATTGTGAAAACCCTCCATTAGTCGATGATTATATTGATATTTTACATCGATGTTAATAAACTACGAAATTTGAACATTTTTTCACCCAACATCATCAATTTGCATAATTATTATTCAAAAATACAGCGCGTAAGGAGAGGTGAGGCACAGGTGAGGCACGGGCGGGTCGTGCCTCACCTGCGACAATGCAATTCATCATAAATAGCTCAGAATTCATAATAACTGGTATCAATCAAGTGCTATCGTCACACTGATTCCGAAAATCCAAATATTAACAGTATCAGAGCACCAGAACCCCTCCAAAATCACCAAGCAAGGTAACATTTGGCTTTATTACAGACAATGTCATCGCAGACAATGTCATCGCAGAAAAACAATGGCCAGGTGAGGCACAAACGAATCTGCCTCATGCACTATTCGTTAACAATTGGACAATCGCAGCACAGTGAACGCGCATCGATTTCGGAATGCAACATTCTTGTAGGAATTATACAGTAGCGACGGCCAATACGTAATGCGGAGCAAATACATTCCATTACTTATGTAGCTGTTATGTATTTTCCTTCCATAGCTACGCTAAATTGTGGTACGTGACAGCGACTTGCATAGGCTGCATTGTCGTTGTTTGTGGTCTTTATGCTGTGCTCAACTACAATACCTATAACCCTTAATCGTGGTATGTGATAGCTATACTTACATAGCCTGCGTTGCCGTTGTTTGTGGTGCCACTCCTACTGTTTTTACACTATATCCAGTGTATTTTGACTTGTCCTAGTGTATTTTCCTACGAAATTCGGCAAATCTAGTGTTTTTTACTGAAAAAATATTTGTAAATGAGGATGCTATTTTCATGTGCTTCGGATAATTTATAACGGTACTTGAAGAGATAGTAATTATTATCCGTCTAAACTTGTCCATTTAGCACAATAGCGCCCAGTCCTACATGTATTGTAGAATGTGGAATTGCAACGGCTATCAGTGTGCAAAGAAAATGCTCTTCTCTACCCGTTGCTGTTGTTATTCACATTTTGGGTCTGCTTATCAGGTACTTTACGTGCGTGCGTGTTTGTGTGCGACTGTGCGTGTATGTATGTGTGTGTGTGGGGTGGGGGGGGGGGGGTCCGTGCCTCACCAGCCATGAACCTCACCGCACGTCACTGCCATACATGTGCAACCTCCATCCGTTTTTCTCCATTCATAACCGTGGAACAAAAATCTAGAACATTTTGGCGGTAACCGTACGCCAGGCCAACAAGATAAATCGCCATAACAGCTTTGAGTAATGAAATCATTTCACTGTTGTTTGCTGACCGACGAAGATCCCACTGCAGAGAAATGCACTCCGAGAAATGGAATGCTCCGAGGGTGGCTACTCTTTAAACTTAATGCGAACTTATATATATATATACATATGCTAACTCATCCCTCGGTTTCCACGTTTACGTAAATGCGAAAATTCCCGATGTGATCATATTGTACTCATCATTAATTTGAATGCGCGAGCCATTAACTTACGTCAATACAAAATCGCTTTGAATTGAAACCGATACCGTTTTCCTGCAACAGTCTGCAACGTCTCATTTTAGGGTTTGGCTCATCACGACTTTTACAGTTTGCATATTATTCCTACTATTCCAGACAGAAGAATTTGATCATGCAAGGACAGCGGATTCTCATCATTTTTCGGCAGCAACCATTCGGCAACATATTAACCCTACCGCAACCGGGAGAAAGGGATTTTTGTACGAGCTATAATTCTCGAATCCAATTAAACGCGAAAAGCACGCTTCTGAAATTTATCGGATCATTGGAGCATAGGCCATATAGGCAACGCCATTCGAGTGGAGGCTTGGCGCATTCAATGAATATTTTGAGTAATTTTCTCTACCGAATCTATATCTCGTTGGTTTTGGTATTAGTCAACTGCTCGGTGCGGCGGGGGCTGTTGTCGATTATTGGGACCTTCATGGCATTCCACAGTTTTCGATGCAATGAGGTTGTTGGGTTTTGCCTCTAATTAAATTAACACATTATATTTGACTTTGATGGAATGTCAAAGCAAGACCAGACTATCATCTGTGACCATTTCCGCAATCTATCGCAATCCATGCAAGTGACCCTTCAGATTGATGAGGGTTACCGCCTCGGTAGTTATTCAGTTACAAACGTCATGCTTATCCATAAAGATTCTGGCCTTATCGGAAAAAGTACTGATCCGGCTCCGATCCGGTTCGGCCAAAATTGAAAAAATCCGGCCCGATATCCAATCCGGTGCCAGTCCATGATCCGCACTAGTCTGCGCAGTGAGTCGGTGAGTGTGCGCAGTCTCGTTAGAAATTAGAGGGAACATTGGTCGTTAGCTCTCCGTATGTGTTGTGAAGAATACAAAAGATCTAACTATAAACGCGGCGATTGGAATTTGGTTCGTCATTTCAGTGTTGGGATGACTCGAGTCATGACTTGATTCGAGTCAGACTCGAGTCACCTTTTTCGTATGACTTGACTTGACTCGAGTCACGTTGAAAAAATGACTTGACTTGACTTGACTCGGCGCCTCAGAAATGCTGATTGACTCGTGACTAGAAGCAAAATTCATGAGTCAATTTGAAGTCATTAAGTAAACGGTGTCGATTAAATCACCCTATATTATGTATGTTTTGGTTGTTAGCGATACGCCGGTGTCACTTGTTAGAGCAACCAGTCTTCAATAATTGTAAGTTTCACTGATCATCCATTGTTACATCACAAATAAATTGACCGCTAACGAAACCATCACACCGACGTTGTCGTAGTAGCAGTAGATTTATCTAATCGCATCGCATCTCTGTTTCTTAAGCAGCTCAGTGCTTACATTGCGTGGTGCTCACCTTTACCAACACTCTTGCATGATTTAAATCGAACGAATATAGTTTATGCCTTGATATTCTCACGGAGGTGTAGGTAGGTAGTGCCTATTGTACCACATCAATTTGTTCAACTTCTCGAGGCTTCGTATTCGATCTTTTATATTGGCTGATAAAATGAGACTGTAGCATGTAGCTATACAGTTACTCACGTATTTTATTAGCAGTTCTACGTGTGCGTGAGCGATACAACGACTTTTTGCATGCATATTTAACTTTATAATCGTCATTTGATTCAAGATAAATGGCCACTTAATCTATCCTTCACACAGTTATCAAAATGTAATGACTTTGGATCATCACATATAATTCGAAAATTCAATTTGACTCGAATCGTGACTTGACTCGTGACTTGACTTGACTTGACTCGACTTGACTCGAGTCACCTCCAAGAAACGAGTGACTTTACTTGACTCGAGTCACCTTTGAAAATCGATTGACTTGACTTGACTCGAGTCAAAATGTGCAATGACTCAAGATGACTCGTGACTCGAAGGTAGTGACTTGATCCCAACACTGCGTCATTATGAGATCACCATTCGGTATTTTCTGGACGCAGGGGATCTTTTGAGTCAGAAGCTTAATGTACAGCACTGCGACCACGGATTCTTTGTGAATGATATATATTCTCCAGCTAACCTGCATATAATATTTTCATATTGGCAGATTTGCTTTTTCTTCATGTCTATACGTCACCGACTTGTTCCTAATGGTGTCTTGAAACCGCAACACTGCCGTCGGGTGGTTATAATGGGGCCTATGAACAATGAACATGTTCGGCATTTGCTGTTTTGAGATAGTATTGAATGGAAGTATTTGTTACTAAAACGTTGTCAGAAATGTGCTGGATAATATTTGCATTTTTCAATATACCCAGAACTGGCCTGCGGGCCGTAAGTTTGACCCGTGCCTGCCATAGATAGACCATATAGTTTCAAATAGGATGTCACAGTGGTAACTAGAAACAAACCAGATGGTAGTTGAAACGAGTGTTACTGAAGATATATCATATATACACACTTATGCGAAAATTGAATGTCGCAGTTTCAAGACGTATATTACATAAATGTTTACGCCTACGTCAAACCACTTTACGGAATATCACTTCAACAGAATAAATTATGTTTTGATATCTTCCAAGCTTAAATAAACTGTTTATCATGAATTGAAACATGTATATGAATGAAGACACGGATTACATATTCTCTCTATTAGATTTACATTATACTATGAGTAGCGTATGGCTAAAAGAAAAAAAGAAGAAAAATGTCTACGAATCACTACAATCAGTACTCGATTCGGAGTTTAAAAACATAAATCATAAATATCACCTGCGAATGCCGATAATCAATGAACGTTTTCATTAGTTTCTTCAACTTCTCGTGGTTACAGGGGAGGAACTGCCTCCCTTGCCTTGCCTCCCCTCACCTCACCGCACTTTCCCCCCAATACTATAATCGTAATGTTTTAGTGTATCTACTTGCTGTCTCCCTGTCTTAAATGCTCATAGACGACACGCTTCCTATGTGTGACTTAATTATTACTTCATATCATGCGATAAGGAGAGTATAACAACACTAATTAGATCTACAACTCAATGCTCGCTCAATCCAAAAGAGAAGATGATACGGATCACATCCCACACAGACATTATGTCGAGTCTGCAATACTCTCAAAACTTCACCGCTGCATGGACGTGTAATTCGTCGTGGATGTTCACCGGATTTTTATAACTGGAGCCAGCCTTCGCTGCTGAGTCTCGTGCATCTGCATCTGCGTTAGCGTTTCTCATTGCAATGTTACTAGATGTAGTCTCTCGGTCCGGTTTGGAAAACGCGAGCTTCTGCAATTCTGCTACCGGAGCTTCAATTAGTAAGTAGAGCGCGTATCCAGCGAGCATCGAAAGCACTAAAGCAGCTGCAAAAAGATACCAAGACTTGCGGATTGCTCATGCTTGCCAGGTTATCCAACATACCTAGATAGTAGTATATAAATATGTCTATTCTCATGTGGAGTTCTACCTCTCGGGAGGTATACATAAATAGTACGACGAAAGTATGGACCATGTACGTAGAATATGTTAAACGACTCAGCGGAATGAACGCTTTCCAGCTCAACAAAGGAGTGATAGGACCTGTGAAAAAAAAATATGTTTGTAATATGATATTTATAGACTATATGTAGCTGAGCTCATTTGACCTACTCCTATCAACCAATCTGTGTAGGATTTACCTCCGTAGCCGTATGTGCAGGCTAAGGTGATCCACATTAGACCGAAACCCCACAGAGGCCGTCTCACCGCTTCGTAAAATGCCATCACATCGTAACTTGGATAATGTTGGTACGGATACTCATTTATACTTCCAAACCATCCATAAACCACGGCCAACTCCACCGCAATAACCGTCACCCAGAGAGCAACAACGAAAACCTGGAACGTACCAACATATATTTAAATATTCCAAGAAGTACCCATAGGCAGTTGGTCGGATTTCTTACGAAATTTTGACTGCGGAAAAATCCAACCCTGGCGGATATCGGTTGTCGAGGTGTCTCTAAAATATTTTGTCATGGAGGGTCAAAAATTCCGTAACGTAAGTGGTCACAGTAATCGCGAATTATAGGTCAGGAAGAGGGTGAACCGTGTTTGCGACTCATATGACCATGAATTTATGATTCAAATACTTTGACTTTGTAGCTGCACATAATACACCTACAAACTATATCCAAGCGATCGCGACTCACAAATGTATTACGCTTATTCCTGACGCGTTACCGTTCGAATATTAACATTCTGATACATTCGTACCGCTCTGACTTGCACGCTCAAAAGGTGCCAGTCAGAGAGCATGTTCAATGTACATACACACGATCTGTGCATTTTGCATATGCATACCAGGAGTGCATGATGTGCATATGTCACTGGACAAGGAAGGTGCGGAAATAGCCATACAAAGCTTTCTAAGTCTTGCACCACCCCCTCATGCTATCCCAGTAATGCATGAGCGGGGTAGTGATGGATACCAGTGTTACATGTCTTTGGTCTGACACGGCCGGGGATCGAACCCACGACCTACCAATCAAGAAGCTGGACGCTTCACCATTGCCTGATCTTGTCGGTAAACGAAAGCATTTTCACACACAACGAAAATTTTAGAAATAATATGGTAGAGTGGGGTAGCGCGCCTACCCTAAGCGGGAAACGTCCTAATATCCACCAAACTGGTCGAAACGGGTTGAATTTCGGAATTTGCGCATGAGATATCGTCCCCACTCTACCACGATCGTATGGAAAGTCCAAGTATCAATTACCATATGTAAAATTATCATTCATCTATGTCCACCAATTTGACGTTTTGTTACATGGGTGGGGCAAAACGCCTCCAATGGCTTTTACCCCGTTATACCCTACTAAATATAGCATCCCACTCAGTAACCGTATAATCCCTGTACATGCTTCTCCGCCTCATCATGGCGTACCGGATATTTTGAAAACAAATTTCATTCAGAAATGCCAACTGATTATGAAAGTGAAAAAACAAGTCGGAAGTTCTTGAGATATATCTTGTTTAGTCGGAGGGTTGGCCTATATTCCACAGCTGAATATCAATTTTAATAGTAATGGCGTTCTCCGAGAATGCATCCTTGATGAACCCATAAACGACGGGTGCCTTTATTTTGTGCTAGGAAACTTATGAAAATTATGGAAACTTATGAAACTTATGAAAACTTATGAAACTTATGAAAACTTATGAAACTTATGAAACTTATGAAAACTTATGAAAACTTATGAAACTTATGAAACTTATGAAAACTTATGAAAACTTATGAAACTTATGAAAACTTATGAAACTTATGAAACTTATGAAACTTATGAAACTTATGAAAACTTATGAAAACTTATGAAACTTATGAAAACTTATGAAAATTATGGAAACTTATGAAAACTTATGAAAACTTATGAAAGGAAAAATTTGAAAATTTTCTGTTCACCCCATGAAAGTGTTAGGATGTCTATAGAAACGATCCTCACCAAATTTTTTCTTATTTATTTTTATATAATAAATAGAAACTTTCTTCTCCTGTAGCAAAGCGGTTACTGGCTGGAATTGAACCAAATTTTGTGTGCAGGCTTAAATTAGGTAACCTAACAATTTTATCAAGTAGCCACCACGATTTGAGAAAAAAAGTCATTTTTGAAGAGCCCTAATAGACTCACGGAGGTGATCTCTGACGAAGCTATTTTACCTATTCGGTGACCGCGAGTAGGCATTGCCTTCTTGTAATATACTTAAAACCATGCGGTAACTAAGTGCCAGCACGTCTAATAAGAGAATGCTGGGGACTGTTATGATTGCAATATGAATTTATAAACTTGAACATTGACGACGCTTCATTTCTTGGTGGTAATTAGGGCTGGGCATAATGATTCGAGTACTCGAATCTGAATCGAGTATTAATTTTAATGATTCGAGTCGAGTAGTGAAAGACGATTTTTTCGAGTAGGCTACTGAAATTATACGCTCCTCGCGACTGAAAGTTAATTTATCACCGAGAATTATAATTTCGATACTAATTTTCACTGTTGAAGCCTTGAAACCTTGCTTGGCCGTATCGTAGGTTGCCAGTGAACCCGTCCCTCGGTGAACCCGTCCCGTGAACCCGTCCCTCGGTGAACCCGTCCCTCGGTGAACCCGTCCCTCGATGAACTCCGCCCTCGGTGAATTCCGCCCTCGGGAAATTTTGAAATTAAGTGTATTAACAAGTATTATTATGAATTATTAAACTAATAATGTTATTATCAACTGATTTGTCGATCTTGTAAGGAGGTCAGGGCATGCGTAGATCACGCAGTCACGGAGTGATCAGATCACGTGATCACGATTGCGTGGTCGGCTCATTGTTGAATTGACTTGGCGAGGGGCGAACGTGCAACGTTCGACATCCTCGTATCTGTTCATGACATCACATTGGGTCTTATCGCATTGTATATTGTGTGTGACTTGTTCAGATGAAAAATATATCCCAACGATTGTTATTGCTCACATATCAACCACGCGTGGTCTGCTCGTTATTGCAACTGTAGGTTGAGGTGGGGTGTTAGGGTTGGGTAGGGTAGGGGGGGAGACATTAGGGTTCGGGAAGTGGGACATTGGGTTCGGGTAGGATATTAGGGTTGGGGGAGGGGGATATTAGGGTTGTCGGAGGTGGGATATTAGGGTTAGGATATTAGGGTTGTCGGAGGTGGGATATTAGGGTTAGGATATTAGGGTTGGTGGAGGTGGGATATTAGGGTTGGTGGAGGTGGGATATTAGGGTTGGGGGAGGTGGGATATTAGGGTTGGGGGAGGTGGGATATTAGGGTTGCCGGAGGTGGGATATTAGGGTTGCCGGGGGTGGGATATTAGGGTTGGGGGAGGGGGATATTAGGGTTGTCGGAGGTGGGATATTAGGGTTAGGATATTAGGGTTGCCGGAGGTGGGATATTAGGGTTGTCGGAGGTGGGATATTAGGGTTGCCGGAGGTGGGATATTAGGGTTGGTGGAGGTGGGATATTAGGGTTGTCGGAGGTGGGATATTAGGGTTGGGGGAGGTGGGATATTAGGGTTGCCAGAGGTGGGATATTAGGGTTGCCAGAGGTGGGATATTAGGGTTGCCGGGGGTGGGATATTAGGGTTGGGGGAGGGGGATATTAGGGTTGCCGGAGGTGCCGAGTTCATCGAGGGACGGGTTCACCGAGGGACGGGTTCACCGAGGGACGGGTTCACGGGACGGGTTCACCGAGGGACGGGTTCACTGGTAATCGTATCGTAGCATACGAAACATATAGTACAGAGCTAGGAACGTTACTGAAAATAGCATATTGCTGAAGTCATATCTTCCCACAACATTGTCAGCAAGTGCAATGAAATCGGTATGGTCGAAAAAACACCAAAGTATCTTTAATGTGATGGATAACAGGCATTATCTTCTTTGTGGACGAATAAAAGGTACATATTTGAACTTTGAAATTTTACATTCTGTTATGACGTCATAATGAGTGATACTCGATTACTCGACTCGACTCGAAGCATATTACGTGATTCAGAATCGAATCACTCAGGTACTCGATTTTGCCCAGCCCTAGTGGTAATTAGGAAGGCAATGAGGTTTTGAAAACCGCATTGTCTCACAGGCGCCAGTATGTCTGCGATCAATCAACGCATCGTACAAAACTGGATTAACCCTTCTCCGCACGCGATACGTCTGGTAAACCGAGTTCGCGTGGATATTGGTTGTCGGCATGACAGAAATAATATTTTTACAAATAAACTTCACATCGAGACCGACGGATTATAATTTAGATCAGTGGTTCCCAAAGTTTTTCGGTGTCAGGGCCAAATTTAGAATTGCAGAGCACGGTCGGGGCCGCACGAATACCAGGGCAATTAAACGGACCCAGAATGTCATCAAAATATGATGATTGGTCGATGTGCGGTGATTCTATCTACAATTCTACATATAATTTTTAAAATCATAATCATTGGGAACGATAAGTAGCAACATATTCATACGTCACATATGAGTGTATCACGACTAGGGGTGGGCAAAATCGAGTATCTGAGTGACTCGATTCTGAATCACGTAAAATGTTTCGAGTCGAGTCGAGTATTCGAGTATCACTTATTGTGACGTCATAACAAAATGTAGTATGTCAAAGATCAAATGAGTACCCTTTATACCACCACAAAGAATATATAATGCCTGTTATTCATCTCATTAAAGACAGTTTGGAATTTTTTCGACCATACGGGTTAATTGCACTTTGTGACAATGTTGTGGAATGATCATGACTTCGTAAATGTGTTATTTTCAGTAACGTTCGTATAGCTTTGTACTGTCTGGGATGCTGCGATACGGCCATTCAAGGTTTCAAGGCTTCCACAGGCGAAAATGGTATCGAAACTATAGTTGTCGTTGATAAATTAACTTGCAGTGGCGAGGAGTGTATAATTTTAGTACTCGAAAAAATCGACTTCTACTACTCGACTCGAATCATTGAAATTATTACTCGATTCAGATTCGAAAACTCGAATCATTATGCCCAGCCCTAATCACGACTTCGCGAGTATCTTCAATAATATCGCGAACCGAAAAGGTTGTCTTAAAGCAGGGGTCGGCAACCTTTTGCTAGTCACGGGCCAAATTTCGAGTGCACAACATTTCGGCGGGCCGGAATTTTTCTTAATACTATATTTATCGCTCACGTCGATATATTACCCTACAATGCTGCAATCTCAATCATACAAATCACAAAAAGAAAAAAAAACACATGTATTTACACTTCAACAACGCAGGATAAATGTGACACTTGGCGCAGCTTGCTTCATGAAAGGTTTTCAACTTCTGGTAACAAGTCAGATGAAGCAAGAATCAGACCATATCCTAAATGGGCGTTGGAATACGTGATCTTAGCTTGCTCTTCGTGAATTTCATTGTTGAAAATAAAAGTCGATGCCATTTCTTTTGCATTGTTGGTCAAGCTGGGATGAAGACCCATTTCAAGAACGTACTCTTTGTCAAAGTCATTCAGCGATATGCTCTTTGTATGAAATTTGTCATTCAATTCAACTGCATCGCATTTCAAATGGGCCCATTTGAAATTTTCTGGCAATGGTTTTGGCGTCCACAATAAACGGAGTACTGAGTAGTCAGAATTTATTTTTTACAGAACGAATGTCGGAAAAGCGGGTGGAAATTCAGTAATTAAATTTCGTATATCACAGTTACAAATGTATAGTGCTGGTACCAGGTTTACTCTCTTCCAGAGGAAAGTGAGCATAATTTTCTTTGTACTGTTGACATTCCCAGAGTCGCAGTTTTGTTTCGAATGTGTCTCAACGTCTCATGTATTTAGTTGTTTCCCCCCGAAGTTGCAAATTCAATTTGTTTAGATGTGACGTTAAATGTACTACGAAAGCTAGATTAGATGCCCATTTTCGATGACAAGATTATGAGTCGGCGATGTTTGTATTTTCAAGGAAAGTTGCTATTTCATTTCGCAGTTCATACACTCGTGCAAGCATATAGCTTCTCGACTTAATGCGCGAACATGGCAGATATACAAGACATCGCCATATTGATGCTCTGCTTCTAGTAATATCTGAGGTAGGCTAACTGCTGTCGGTGATTCAGTTTGTGAGATAAAATCAGCTTTCAACATTGTGTCCAAAACACTATTCAGGTTTGCTGTCTTGGCGTAAAATGTCTTCTGGTGAATTAAACTACAGATGACTAACCTACGGATGCTAGTTATCTATAATGAAACGGGAAAGTTTGAGATTTTGTCATTGCGTCTGAGCAGAGGAACGGCACCTTTATTGTCGCACCCTATCTGAGTGGCAAACCCTTAAAAAAGTATGGCATACCCTCGGTTGCGCGATACACCCGCTTGATAAGCACTGGTCTAGTCTACTCCACAGACATTCTCCATCTCCTACTTTTAGTACGAGATAGGCTACTAGTCGACTGCCTTCGCACCAGTTTTATGGCGTAACAATAGACAAATACGACGTAGGATACTTTATATCGGAGCAATGCCGCATTCTTTCCAAGCAGTGCTGCACAGCAGATTGGAACTCATTACGAAACGGCGGGCCGTATTCTCGTGGTAACTAGATATTTCGTCGCGGGCCGGACGATTTCGCTTGGCGGGTCGGATCCGGCCCGCGGGCCGTAGGTTGCCGACCCTTGTCTTAAAGCATAGTTTAAGTTTATCTCTAAATACTTGAGTGGCATTGACGTCGACTATTATTTCCAAAGATACCAATTCAGCGTCAATCAGAAAACGCGACTGTGTCGCAATCTTCATATGCTAAATTGCTAACACGTGACCCAATTTGATTGCCGCGCGGGGAAAGTTCAAGATTGCGCAATGTGCACAATATCTCAGATGCGCTGGTAGACGTCTCATTGTTTTGATGTACTGTTCTTCACAACAGATTAAATAAAAATGCTAACTCTCTGGACGAAGCTTTAATTCTTCCACAATTACGAACAATGTTTATGTAAATTGCATCGTTAATTTAGGAGAATACCAGATACCCTGATTCCGACATAACTGTCTACTTAGAGCGAAATGCTGATAATCTCTAATTTATTTCTGATATTTTTCAATGCTTTACAATTTTGAATCTAATCTACTTCTGGTTTTCCGGAAAATAGTACTGAACTGTATAGTCCGGAACGAACCGAGGCTGTTGTACAGACATTTGCCATTCTCGTGCTTATAACAAAGAGCTCTGACTTAATTGTTATGAACTGAATTTATCTCAATTTCCACAACTGGTCGTGAAAATTATCCGAGTTATCCAACTTCACACTGACAACGCCCACGGTTTTCACTTGGCATTCGAAATAAATTTAAGCAAAGTAAAGGTGAATGAGTCCAGTATAATTCACGGTGATAAATTTTTTCTTTCCAATCAGGTTTATAATATAGGATGAAGCGGGTGCGGACGGTTTCAACTAAAATTGATTGATTTTTTGGCTTGTATTCATTTTATCATTGCGATTGTTGCTTTACAATGTTTTTTTTTTTTAATTCTCTACTAGCTACTGACGATTACCCCTAACGTGTTTCAGCCGAAAATAATCGGGTTCATTTCAATAAGAAGATATTCTTAAATTGTATATTGAACGGCTCTTCATCCAAGAGCTCTTTATCTTCATAAGTTTCCATAAGTTTCATAAGTTTTCATAAGTTACATAAGTTTTCGTAAGTCTCATAAGTTTCCATAAGTCTCATAAGGTTTCATAAGTTTCATAAGTTTCATAAGTTTTCATAAGTTAGCATAAGTTTCATAAGTTTCATAAGTTTCGTAAGCATAAGTTTCATAAGTTTCATAAGTTTTCATAAGTTTTCATAAGTTTCATAAGTTTCATAAGTTTTCATAAGTTTTCATAAGTTTCATAAGTTTCATAAGTTTCCATAATTTTCATAAGTTTTCATAAGTTTCATAAGTTTTCATAAGTTTTCATAAGTTTTCATAAGTTTCATAAGTTTCATAAGTTTTCATAAGTTTCATAAGTTTTCATAAGTTTCATAAGTTTTCCTAAGTTTCATAAGTTTCCATAATTTTCATAAGTTTCCTAGCACAAAATAAAGGCACCCTAAACGACTACTCAGTGGACATTTACTGGAATAAGTGGGTGGGGCGTTTTACCCCACGGGTGGGGTAGGCGTTTTAGCCTCAAGGTCGCCATTGTTTGTGAATCAGTTACCAGGTTGTTATTCTGTAAATTCACCTTCGGACTGTGGCTTAAATCCAACTAAGCGTAGTGAAAGCAAAAATAGAATCGGAAAAGTCTCTGTAGCATCCGGTAAATATGACATTCCATTTGATTGTAAAAGGCCATCTTTTGGTTAGAATATGTGTAAAAGTCATAAAATCTCATAAAACATTACAAATCTTCAGCCTGGTGTGGAAATCAAAGTGACAGTTTCGTCTGGCCATTGGGCGATATCTGCGATACTGTGACGCATCCAATGCTCGCTTTGTTCTGTGATATTGATGGTGGGCGTCTTACCTCGCCTGGGCGTTTTACCCCACTCTACCCCTATTGGTTGCAAATCGGTGTGAGTACTGTCGTTCCTTTTCAGATATCCGTTCAGAAATGCGAGGCTTAACCTTGGAAAATATGTCATCGTATTTTCAGTCGAAGCGCAACCGCGTCATACCAACTGTGTAATTGGAAATCGACTTATAAATGTTGGAGATATAATTGGCATGTCAAAAGGACAGGATCTCGATTTCGATCACCAACGCCCCCTGCGTAGGCCTACGCCAATGCGGACGCCTGCCAACACAACGGTCACAATTCGATTACTGATCGGGCCTAATTGTCGTCAACCCATGTTGGCCAGGACAAGCGTGTATCACTTCAGTGTGTGCCGTGAACTCATGGAACCCCTGCTTGCTGATATAGGTCTGTATTCTAAGCCGACATAAGAACAACTATATAACGGTATCATGTCATCCACAACTTTCCTGTCGTCGGGCACCGTTTACCACACAAATAGACGACGGTATGCAATTCGTTTGTAATTTTCATGCTAGAGCGAGTGACTCAGATTCAATCTGGTATCTGCGTATAATCGTGCCGGAATTGCAATCACAGATTCTGTTTGTGAAGTACACATATTTACCCAAACCAATCGTATATTAGAAAGGCATAATATGGTGTGAGATATGATCACATGCACCTGAATGTGTAAATTCCGTCGCGAGCAATCAATATAGATTAGTATGAATGATATCATCATTTAGTGTTACGACCTTCCCGGATAGACAGAACAAAGGCACACTCTGAGCGAATAGCATGTCAATGATCTTAAGAATCTGCTTATGAGCCGCACATTTGTTTAGTAGTTCATGGACGGGACGATTCATGTCGAATAATATAGCCTAGTGCCGATGATATATAGTTCTGTCACTGATACGTGCTTGGCATAGGCAGTGCTGACAATTACATTTCAGTATCTACACTTATACAGTGAGTTGTCCATGTCAGATAGATTTGTGTCCGTGACCCAGAATAGTTGCCGCGGCGGGCTTAGAAGATTTCCCTAGCAGAGATTATAAACTAGGTGCGAATGCAGGGTCGTCCCGACCTCAACTTGACCTCGGTTGGATCAGAATTGTGCCATCGAGTTGTTATAAAATCATGAGATAAGACATTTTCTTTAAGCCACTTCATTATGGGTGACATCTTACTAATCGCACGAAGAGCACATAAACGCAAAAGCGCTTTCAGATGTAGCTTCTCATCTAAAATTTGCAGTCACAGCGTATTCTCTAACTTGATGGATGTTGGGATTTCAGATAACTATGACTTAGTTCGTCAATTATTGTGTACACTGTACATCTGCAGAGTGTTTGGAATTAGCGATGTGATGTTGGGTGATGTCATAAGTTCTTGTTCACAGATAACATTTAGTAAAAGTTCGAGTTCACTCAAACAAGAACTTTTTACGGGTTCGCACCATTTTCATGATGCGTCAGGGACAAAATCCCTGGAAGGAATGCTATAGAATACTATATTGTAAGCAAAACTGCAGAATTTACTCGTACATTAGCAAACCGCTAAATCTAAACAGCATATACTCTGTAAGGGATGGGGCTGTCGCTACTATTCGTGGATCATTTGTCTAATGCTGGATTTTGACACTGTGCCGCCACAACCCAAATTCACGATACATTTTAACCGTATACTTTATGTTAGATCGCAGGTCTTTAACGGCAACATTATATCGATAAGTTCAAAACCATTAGTATCAAAATGAAATGGTGTCAGTGTCTGTTTGTCTTTCTTCTGTTCGGTTGCGCTCAAGCGGGAAGCAAGTTTACAGGACGACAATTCATCAAACAGAAACAGTTAATACCCCGCAATTTTCGCGCCTTACCGAAGCGAATCGGCGACCAAATCCATCACTCAGTAGCGGCCATGTTCGAAGAGGAAAACGTGCTGATTGCTGGAAAGGCTTCGAAGTTGTACAGAAGGGAGACGGCGAGCATTACTAATCACAGGAATGAATCTTCGGGCAATTTTACCGATTCTAAATGTTATCAACATGTTTTGAAAATTAGGAATGATCTGGCGTTGCGTCTACCCTACGCTAGTTTCAGTGAGTAGAATCGAAATATCTAATGAGGCACGAACTGAAAAAAATTCTAGCTATATTGCTACCAAAGAAGCCTGAGCAAAAGTACAGTCACAAGGGAATAGTCGTGTACATGTAGCCTACATTTGAAAATATGTTTTAATACCACGTAAGCGGTGCGATACTTGAGGAGAAGTGGTAATGACGATAGGTATAATTGGCGTGTGTCTAATGCAGGGGTGGGCGAACTATTTCGCTGGCAGGCCGCATTCACCATTTGAATCCATTGGCGGGTCGCACTATATAAAATTGGGATACTAAGCCAAAATTCAATATTGTTATTTGATTACATAGTGACCGACGACATGGAAATAACACATGTGTAGGACTGTTTTTATATTTAAATATAATCGAACATTGATTTGATGATAACGTACACGCGCCATAAATATTGATGAGAATTTATAAGCTCGTCTTCCTCATTGTCAAAATTAGGGATGAGTGTCGGTTGCCCCGGTTCGTAGAACTGGATGTGAATTTGAATCTGTGAGCTGCAATCTGTTCATGAATTTGCTGATTGTACTTTTGGTTCAACTTCAGGACACACAATGGTGACAGCATCTTAACTATGTTACACATACCAAGGTCGACTCCATAATTCCTACCGAAGTGTTGGAGGTTTATCTAAGCTCCTCCTTGCCACGTGATCCGCGTAGGCGGTGTCCCATAAAAAGCCTAGAAGTAGGCCGAGCTACGAGTCGGTAAATACCGAAACAAAATAAACAATGTTAGTCGAAACACCATGTATGTATGTATGTATTAATGGGCACAACACAGTGAAGCTTATCGCCATTTTAGGCCTTGTGCTCCACGACATGAATTTCTTATTGTTCATTGGTCTTTGCTTTTTTGTATTCTTGGGAACATCTTTCAATCTCTCTCGAACTCATTCGTCATTCTCTCTCGCTCCCATGCGTCCCCGCCGTGGTCTCTGCTGCCGACTTGTAGCATGGCTCATTTTCAGTCTGGGCTTTTCAGGCCACTACCGTAGTAGTGAGGCCGGCGATGAGGAGCCCAGATAATCCTCCGACACGTAGACGTTGTTCAGAACCGGGATTCGAACCAACGCCCATTGGTGTCGTGACTGCAGTGATTAACCAACTGCGTCACTCGCTTCCCCAGTCGGAACACCATGAATATCAAACAAACGAACAAACAAACATACAAAGAACGAATCTATCTGTGGTATGATCCACAGCTACAACACCAATGGATTGTTGGTTCGAGTCCGACCGAGGTGGACTCCAGAATTCCTACCTAAGTATTGGAGGTTTGTCTGGGCTCCTCCTTGACACGTGATCCGCATAATCAGTGTCTTATAATAGCCTAGAAGTGGGCCGTGCTACAAGTTGATAAATACGGAATCAAAAATAAACAATATCGGCCTGGTGTGATATGAACAATGTAGTCGAAAGATGAATATCGAACAAACAAACGAATCTATCTAACACACTCGCGAATCATTTTTTCCAAGTACAGCCCAACAACTAGTAATCTTGCTCGTGTTGCCAACATCCACTCGTGGTCCGAATTAGGTCATTTACGTTTTACTTTCAGTGAAGTTTAGCAATTGAATACCTTTAAAAATGCATGAACCTCGAGGTCGGGCTATCGCGCCATCAATGAAATGAAAAATACTATTGTAAGAATATAACTTATCACTATCATGTCGAAATATAGTATAAATTTGATTTTTAGTACGAATTTTATTATTATTTTTATTGTTTATTTTTTATATATTTATTCAATAATTCTTGAGGCTTTCGCGGGCCGCACAAAACGGTGTTGTGGGCCGCATGCGGCCCGCGGGCAGTAGTCTGCCCACCCCTGGTCTAACGGGTCTCATTTCCCGGATGTCATCCTGGTGTCGTTAATTATATGGAAATATAGAGTGCAATTAGATATATGGCCCAAATACTGATTTATTTCACAATAATATATCATGAAACGAATGTGTAATCTTTAAATTGCTTGCAGCCTGATTGAAAGAATTGGATTAACGCTAAAATTTATCTCCAGTTGACGATTCAAATGGCAAAAAAGAAAGCGGCTTGTACAAAGGCAACTATCGATGGCTGGGTAGGTATTACCAATGCATAGGTCAAACCGACAGGCAGGATATCACAACGAAGATGTGCCTCGTCAGCTTTGGACGTGACCCAGTACGTATACGTTAAAATAATAATATCGTCGGGCTTCGTCTTTTAACAGCAATAGGATAACAAGCTAAAATAAAGACACCGCGGTGTAATTTGAGGTAAATATACCATAGAATATTGTGATTACACCAAGATCGAATCTCTCTCTTACGTGAGCAAACTTCCTATGGCGGTGCACTAATTTCTTACGCTCATGAAGCGAACGCATCTAGTCTGGTGAAATGGGGTGAACAATTCAATATATTGTAAAGTTGTCAGTCGCCTCTCCGTAACAATTTGGAAGTAAGAGTGTCTCTGGTCACGAACCGTTTGCATGGCGTATATTTGCAAGTTGCAAATTGTGAGTAAATGACTGTTTAAATTCGATGTCTTGTTAAAGGAGCAACCGAGTGGAATAAGCGTCGGCCAGTGCGTTCCTGAAGCCTGTTCGCAAGACGATATAGCCGAATTAAATAAACTGCTATTACCAGAAAATCAATTCGCCATTGCAGATTGCCCGGAAAAGTTGCCGTTCAGCGGGGCTGACATTGCCTTAATGTAAATTGTTGTCCTTGCATTTGCCATGCAATATCTTCTGTACATATACTTTATGCATTCTTCAGAGTAATACTATCGGTTTTGACGTTCCTGGCACTTGTCGGCACGATATTGGAAGTGGTCACGAAGAAATCGTCTTCGTCAAGCTGTAGGTAGACGTTGATACGCCGAAATGTGGTAATCATTTTACTTCATTTTTACAGCGAAAGTCAACGTGCTGAAGTGCTTTTCAGTCATAACGAATCACCGAGTCCTGTTTAACATGAAACGAAAGAAGAGTAGCATTCCGGTTCTTGATGGCATTCGATTTTTTAGTATGGCCTGGGTTGTGCTAGGGCACACGTACGCATTTTCATTGGGTGCCGCAGGTAGGCAGTCAGAAATGCTTGGTTAATTTATGGTTAGGCCCAGAGGCGGTCATGCAGTAACGAAGAACTTCCACTTTTTCGGAGTGCTAAAACGTAGCTTTTTTTCTTGTACTAATTTTTCTACTGACTCAGTTGGTTATGGGACTAGTTTCACTTTTTATCTTTTTTACTACTTTTTTACTTTTTACTTTCTACAATTCGCATTTTGTATAATGCATTTTTTGGATAGGATTACCAGTTTTACCAGTGAAATTTTCATAACAACCGCGTTAAATAGCCGCTGTATGGGGATAGTGTAATACAGTGGTTCTCAGTGATAAACAGCAACAAGATGACTTTTCTTGAAAATAATATCGAACTATTCATGTAGAAATTGGAAATAATTTTAATATTTCAAAGCGATTTTTGTAGCTGCATTTCTTGAAATGAGCGGCCGTGTCTTGAAAATCCGTGCCGTCGATTTGGCATGACCGGGTGCCGAAGAGTTGCTTCCACAAATATTCGCGGTGGCTAATATACGGTAATTATATCGCGTAATGCTTCCTACCACACCCTTGGTTATGATCGCATCAGATATGGCACCAAAATTGAGAAACAGATATTTATTTAATGAACCTATATAACGGTCAGCATAATCCTTTTTATCTGGCAGCTCACCTTGAAGATATTCTGCAATAGCGGTTATGTATAGTACATGCGAAGATGGATTTTTGCAGTCAAATCTTTTATGAAACCCAAACAAAACATCCCTAAAAAACAATACATGTGTATCATTAGTCTAATAGTAATGTGGCAATCGAATTGAGTTTGCACAGTAGAATATTTCATCTCAGAAGGCCATTTTGTTTATGTGAGTCCTGAAGGTTTAGCAGTTATGAAGCAAAACTTCCTCGTGATTTCTCTAATTAAAATAAATCAGATTAGGTTATCAACTATCTCGCAAACTTGGAGGTTTCGCGGACCCCAGTTGAGATCCACCGGTCTAGTATGTTGTTGAAAATTGCATCTGTTTGTAGTTGGTTAACGAGATTCATTTTGTGACTTTGAAAGTAGCCACCTCATATTTACTGTCAAAAGTATGCGATGTGACGACCTAATTTACTTTTAATACTGCTTGCTTGAATACTTTTCAGTTTCTATTTCTACTTGATGTAGTTTTGACTTGCCTTAAGAATGTTCACTTCTACTTCTAATTAATAGGAAATTTATGGCATTACTTGTACGTCTATTTGAATAGCGAAGAGGACTATTTTGACGACTCGGGTCACGCCACATGCCAGGCGACATTAAAACCACGCGAAACACGATTTAATAACCTTTTGTGTGACACTAAATTTTGTCACAGACAATATCGTGGACTATGGGGAATTATATCCATCTAACTTCGGTCAATTGGCCATAATCAATGGAACTCTGGCGGTGGATTCGTTCTTCTTTTTGAGCGGTCTTTTGGTCGCGTATCTCGCTTTGGGGAGAATGCAAAGAAACGGCGGAAAATTGAACGTGCCTCTCATGTATCTGCAACGGTATCTCAGGTAAGATCGACACCATGCTATTGATCGATATAAAAACGAATGTTTGACGTTTTCAAGGTTGACTCCGACCTTGATATTTGGTATCCTGTTTATGGTTGGAATGTATCAAAGAATAGGCGGAGGGCTTCTCTACCAGAGCATTAACATGCCGTTCAGGGGGCCATGTGTTGATTGGTGGTGGACAAATTTGCTGTATATTAACAATTTGATACCAAAGAACAGCGATCAATCGGTATGCATTGACTTTTCTAGTTCTGGTAATAGGCACACGGTACTCTGGTAAACTTGTTTCGTACTTAGAGTGATAATGATAATTAATTTATAATACAGTGTCTAAAATTGACTAGAAAATCATGTTGGCTGTATAGCGCACACATGCATAGTAAGCATGACATATCATGAAACAATAGCAGTTTACCAGTGTTGTTATTTCTGCTTTAAGGTTAAGCCATATATATTCCACCACAACGATTCAAAGATCTAATAACGGTGTCGTGGTGGTTTTGTTACATTATTTCTCAACATTGGCCACAGAGTAGGCTACTTTACAGTGTACCCTGGAGATGTGTGTTTCAATTTCTTAAGTGATGCGGTGACAATCGCCTGATTTGTCTTGTTGTTTCGTTCGTATATCGTTTATTGTATCGCCGTGGTTTGTCTCTATCAGGATATTAACAGTGAATTTTCAACGGTAGTTAAATAACAAGATATGGCCTACGTCCATTTTGTCGTCTTGATACACCAATTGGGAAAGGATATTTCTAGTCAGCATACTTCAATATTTTCCTTTATATGTTGCTTTCTGGGGAAGACGAATAGAATTTCACGCATGGGATCCTTGAGGATTGATTGTTCCGACACCCGAATGGTGGGCATGGGCATGGGTGGGCTTATTGTAATATCATTTTTCAGTGCATACCCTGGACATGGTACCTTGCAAATGACATGCAATTTTTTATCGTCGCACCGATATTCCTCTATCTACTTTTCAGGTTGGTGTTTCTCTTCTATACATTAATAGCCATCAGCTTCCATCTACAGGAGGTAGAAATACACATTCTGCATGCAATATATATTTATTGTTTCCATAGCCGCAGATAGATTACATAGATTACACTGTTCAGCACTGTTTTGTTGACTTGGATCAGGCCATTGTTTTTGACTAACTTTTGGGCGCTGAATTAAAAAATGACTCCGTTTTTCTACATCACGTCAATTTTCTGGGTTAGTCACCCACCACATTGTCTCCCACATAATAGCACTATTTTTAAATATTTTTTGCTTATTATATAACACGTATCAAAAACCACAAGCGGTCGAAAGTAAATCATAGACTTCAAATAAACATTGGCCTTGCTTTATTTGGTTGATTTAAACTGATATTGCTTCTACATGACAAATAAAGTGCGAGTTTCAGGGTGCAAATTTACGCTAATAACCTATTATTCTGTAGCAGTGTTGGGATCAAGTCACTACCTTCGAGTCACGAGTCATTTCGAGTCATTGCATATTTTGACTCGAGTCAAGTCAAGTCAATCGATTTTCGAAGGTGACTCGAGTCAAGTCAAGTCAAGTCGCTCGAATTTTGGAGATGACTCGAATCAAGTCAAGTCAAGTCAAGTCACGAGTTAAGTCACAATTCAAGCCAAGTTGGCTTTTGGGAGCATGAGGCATGATTACGTCATTGCATTTTGATAGGTGTCTGAAATACAGATTGAGTGGTCATTGATTTTGAGCAGATGAACGAATATAGAGTTCAATATACCCGCAAGAAGGCCTTGTATCGCTCACATATACGTATAATTGCTAACCTACGTGAGTAATTGCATATCCTGAGTTAATAGTTACCAACCTAAGTAGAGAATCGAGAATCAATTAATAAGATGCAATACGATATCCATTTACAAATTGATATGATACAATTCGAGCCTGCGCCAATGGTTGAGGACTATAATAAACAATATTCGAATCCAATTTCAAACAGGTTTGGCTAAGATAAGAACAGAGTACAGAAATAGAGATTTTGCTATTAAATTACTTTACTATACTAGTTTACGACAACGTAAGTTGTAAGCTTCGATCACTTCGTTTGCGGTCTATTTATTTGTGAGAGAACAATGGAGCCTCACTAAAACGCACGATCATTGAGTGATTGGTCGCTCTCACGGGTTACACCAGCGTTTCGCGAACAATCCGAACATATATGCAAGATACAGTGATTTTTATCGACACCGATTACTTGATAACTTGAAATTGACTCGTGAATTTTGCTCCGAGTCACGAGTCAATCCTCATTTCTGATACGCCGAGTCAAGTCAAGTCAAGTCAATTTAGCAAAGTGACTCGGGTCAAGTCAAGTCATACGAAAAAGGTGACTTCAGTCTGACTCGAGTCAAGTCATGACTCGAGTCATCCCAACACTGTTCTGTAGGTTGTCTAGTTTGATACTTGAGCAACAGTCAGCTAAGATATGTAAGCTCCAATCTACTCTGGTATCTTATCCCCATCATCTTCAGATGTTGAGGGACATTTTCTCTTTGTCCATCTCTGACTATGTCAAGGTTTTTAGGTAAATTATTTAGATATTTTAGCTTTTTTGGATATCTGCCGTTCGACATAAAGATATGGCAGTGACACCTGTGTATTAGGGTTGCATGTGCATCCTTATTGTTTAACCACTAGAAAACACAATATATCAAAGCTGACACATATGATTCAATCGTGTTCGTGACATTGCAACAATTCAATGTTTCTGTATTACTCTTAATGTTTCTGTATTATTCACGAAGAATTTAATGTTTCTGTATTATTCATGAAGACTAACTGAGTGTGCAATTGTTACTGCACCTAAGACTTTGCCATTTTGGAGGATGGCATACTTTAGGATCCTTTTTGAGCTACCATAGAGGCATTTGCCATTCACTTGACTTGAAAACCGGGATTTCCAACTCCTCCGGTAGTCCATAGTAACGGTATCATGCCAATGCCAGTATCAAGTCATATATACACAAAGCTACCGAAAGTAGGCCTACGAGGAAAAGGCTGTTTCTCCGGATCGACAGTGAGATACCTTCTCTACCTTGTCAAGTAATCTTTTCTAACTTCATGAGGATGTTAAAAGCTTCGTAGATGTCTATTCCAAGTCGCAAAGCTTATGTCAGATCAATAACTCGTGTTGATGGATTACTTTACTTTCTCAATCAACTTCGATTTCAAAATTTCATCATTTGGCCTGCTATCCCTAAGATCTTCATCTTGATCCAAATAATCGAGCGTATAGGAGTTTCAGGTGACACTGAATAAGCTGAAAGTGGCATTGGACCTATAGCTGATAGTAAATGTCATGTTTATTTTTCTTGCCATATCCTGCAGTTTGAATCAAATATGTGTGTGAAATATCCTCGGATAATTGCATCCTCTAACCAGAAATGGGTGAAACCATCGGGCTAGATCGATACCAGTACCTTTCCCGACATAATTCAATCGAGCCCTTGACTATATAACTTATTATAAGTTAAAAGTATGGATTTTTAGATGATATAGAAAAGTAAAATGGTTAAACTCGTGAAAATTTGCATATTTTGGGCATATGTCATAGAGCAAAAAGTTGACGTGATAGGAGAAAACCAGTGGCATTTTTGGAATCAGCACCCTAAAATTAGCCTAAATCAATTGCCAAATAAAAGTCAACTAATTTTTCGTTCAAAATTGGTGCCCACTGTTATCAAAGTATGGTCATAACACCATACAAATTTGAACATATGCTGCGACAGTAACGTTGTGACAGTTACAGATTAAGGCTAAGAGTGTATCTATATCGATGATTTATTATTGTCCCCAAGTGTCTAATACTGAGAAAACTCAATGTTCACTTGGTGGAAAAAAGATAGATCGTATGCCCTTGTTATCTGAACGCCTGTCCTTACTGTCCCTGAGATGGACTGTAAAAGATCTTCAACAAAAACTGTTGTATCTTCGATCATCTGAATTGTTAGGTGGGCTTCTAGTTGTGTACGGTTATTACTTTCAGATTTCCGAAAGCCGGACTTGCTGCCCTTGGAATAGGTGTTTTGGGGAGTGCGGCCATCACCGGAGCATTGACAAGGCATTACAAATTGCTAACAGATGTCTACGAATACTCTTTAACGTTCCGGTTAGTAATCTAGCTAAAGGATAATATTTTCACGTGAAAAAGATTACGTTTTATAGATATTTCGGGACTTGGTGCTCATAATAATGCTGATTTACGCGTTCTGTTTCCATAAAAATGGATGGTATCATTTGGTCTTTGAATTCATATAGTATTCGTAGTGTTATAGTATTAGTATCGTATTCGGCGTTTGGGCATATCAATATAGAAGATTTCGGTGAACATGCGTATATCAATTTGTGCATCGCCGACGATATTTCTGCGAGTGCAGAAGCAAAGTCGCATGTTGTGATTGTGTCATGATTGCGATTATTTAGACACAATTCTGTAAATTAGGCGTATTTCTAATTTTTAATTTTCAGGAGGGGTACCAATATGAAAGCAAGAAATCGAGTGATAAGAAATCGCGCTAAGTGCTAAGAAAAATTTCAAGTCAAATAAATCTTCCACGAAATTCTACTTTATGGTCATGTACGAAGATCTACGAAAAATGTGGCGGGCCCCTGGATACGCCAGTGTGTCGGAACTAATATTTTAGTCATCAATATCCCAAATTTCGCAGGCAAGCTAATCAATATTTTGGCCTTACAAGTTCACAATAAATTGCCTATTTTTTGATAATGCAACTAATTTTGAAACTTACTTCGCGGGCCACTCAAAAGCTTTTCGCGGGCCACGGGTTGGCCGCGCCTCACATATGGCGATATGCGCTTAAAGACAGACGCTACAATAACGCTTGCTTCGCATTGATGCTATCATTACGTATACAGACTGCTCGAGCTCATAACATATCCGTGGACTGCCATTCCTAATCTGGATATCCCGTCGATTTACGAGGAGAACTCTGAAGTGGAAGACACTCCGAGCTATTGGGAAGACACATACAACAGACCCTGGTGTCGCATTGGCGTTTACTGCATCGGGTTGCTAACCGGTTACGTACTCCATGTAACGAAGAATAAATTGAAACTAAGGAAGGTAACGAAACTCCTTTGGCCAATATTCAGGCCTTCATTACACGACAAATAATTGTAGCATACCATCATTCGTGGTTCAAAAATCATTTATGTGTTATTCATAAGGTCCCATGACAGATTCATATGTCAGGTGGTCAGCATTTAAAGTGCAGCACCATTTCTGAGTACCTAAGTGATCCAGTATTGGACAAAACCGTCCCTGAATATTGATACAAAATGGCACGCCGCAATGGTTTTGGTACTGGCAGCGGCAAATCTATATGTAGCCGGATTATAAAGTATCGCAAAACGTTAGATTATTCCGAAATTTCTAATATATACTATTTTGAGTAGTGACGTAGACTTGCCTCATGTAATCAAGTCTAGCATTATTTTCCTAATTTTGTGTCGAATCATTCTGCCATGCTACAGTTCACACATGTTTCCGGTACCGCCCAATCACCTTTACCATTGAAAGCTCAATGACGAAAATTTTCGTTGCTTCATATATTGTAGAGGCATAATAGTCTCACATGCTGCAATAAGTATTTTTCATAATTTTGGTGTGCTAAGCTGTGACTAAGTATAGGTCGAAGTATTTTAATCATAAATTTATGTTCATAGGAGTCGCAAACATGGTTCACCCTCTTCCTGACCTATAATTCGCGATTACTGTGACCAGTTGCGTTACGGAATTTTTGACCCTCCATGACAAAATATTTTAGAGACACCTCAACAACCGATATCCGCCAGGGTTGGATTTTTCCGCAGTCAAAATTTTGTAAGAAATCCGACCAACTGCAACAATATGGTTGCGTTAGATGCCAGTTTAATACCTATGGGTACTGCTTGGAATATTTAAATATACGTTGGTACGTTCCAGGTTTTCGTTGCAGCTCTCTGGGTGACGGTTATTGCGGTGGAGTTGGCCGTGGTTTATGGATGGTTTGGAAGTATAAATGAGTCTCCGTACCAACATTATCCAAGTTACGATGTGATGGCATTTTACGAAGCGGTGAGACGGCCTCTGTGGGGTTTCGGTCTAATGTGGATTACCTTAGCCTGCACATACGGTTACGGAGGTAAAGCCTACACATATTGATTGATAGGAGTATGTCAAAAGAGCTCAGCTATATAGCCTATAAATATCATATTATAAACATAATTATGTTTTTCACAGGCCCGATTACTCCTTTGTTGAGCTGGAAAGCGTTCATTCCGCTGAGTCGTTTAACATATTCTACGTACATGGTCCATACTTTCGTCGTAATATTTATGTATACCTCCCGAGAGGTAGAACTCCACATGAGAATAGACATATTTATATACTACTATCTGGGTATGTTGGATAACCTGGCAAGCATGAGCAATCCGTAAGTCTTGGTATCTTTTTGCAGCTGCTTTAGTGCTTTCGATGCTCGCTGGATATGCGCTCTACTTACTAATTGAAGGTCCGGTAGCAGAATTGCAGAAGCTTGCGTTTTCCAAACCGAACCGAGAGACTACATCTAGTAACATTGCAATGAGGAACGCGAACGCAGATGCAGATGCACGAGACTCAGCAGCGAAGGCTGGCTCCAGTTATAAAAATTCGGTGAACATCCACGACGAATTACACGTCCATGCAGCGGTGAAGTTTTGAGAGTATTGCAGACTCGAGATAATATCTATGTGTGATTTTTGGATTGAGCGAGCATTGAGTTGTAGGTCTAATCAGTGTTCTTACACTCTCCTCATCGCGTGATATAAAGTAATGAAGTCACACTCCGGCTCACATAAGAAGTCTGTCGTCTATGCGCATTTAAGACAGGGATACAGCAGCTAGATACACTAATACAGTGGTTCCCAACCTTTTTCGTCTCGTGCCCCCCTTGGCCGATATTTGAGCTGAAATTCCCCCCTATGAAATAGTTGCCTGTGACTAAAAAAATGTTCTTTTTAACGCGCAACCATTTGATGACTATTATTAATGGCCAAATATATTCAGATATCTCTGAAGAATGGCGAATGAGTACTAAACTTTGGTAAACTACAGTCAAATTTGACCTGTTTTTGACCGGTCGGGTAGCCGCTGACGAAAAATAAACCACCAAGTCCGCTTGCTATGGACTTGAGTTGAATCGATGAATTCGGTACGGTATGTCTCTCCCGTTAGCTCATATGTTGATTTAAAAAGTTAAACAATTTCACTAGCGGCCATATGCTGAATTCGGCTCGACGTTTTCCTGCCTATAGTAGCAATTTGGTCGAGAGGCTATCGCGGACCCAACGAAATCGTCTCGTGAGCCTCACTTCATCAGGGGATGTAATATCTACGGAAGGCATTTAAACATACACCTAGCTTGTAATCCGCCAAAGAAACATACAATTGTAAAGAACTAATTTCTACTTAACAGTTCTATACCATAAAATTCTGAAAACCTTGCGAACCCAGTGTATCTTCCGCTACAATGCCATAGCCAGATTTCCCCTAAAAAATTTAAGCCAGATTCCCCCCTAAAAATTTCAAAATTCCCCCCAAGGGAGGAATTCCCCCCCCCCCGGTTGGGAACCACCGCACTAATACATTACGTTAAGTAGAGGGGGGACTTACGGTCAGGGACCATGAAAAGTTTAAAAAAAATAATAATGAAAACATTCATTGATTATCGGCATTTCTCTAGTCCTGGTGCAAAAGGTATGTTTATTGTTCATATAGGGTGAAATGAGAGGTTAGGTTAGGGTTAGTCACGGGTGGTCAACCTGCTGCCGTATAAGGTAGGCTTACCATACGTCCTCTTTTAAAAGGATTTGTCCTCTTTTTTGACTTTTTTGAAAGTGTCCTCGGAGGACGTCCTTTTGTCCTCTTTTTTGAGATTTTGTCCTCTTTTTTGAAAATTTAGGTCAGATTTAGAGCAAATGGCGAGTGACGTGCCGCAAATCAGCACAGAAGTGACGCTCTGGCGGGTATGTCGGAGTGAAAAACGGTGATTTTAGCTCTGAGCGAAAAGATGACCTTTTTTTTTTTTTTTTAGTCAACCGATCGCAAAGTGGTGGGAAAAATTCACCGGTTTTTGATAATTCTTCCCCGGTTTTGCAAGTCTGAAATTTCTGAAAAAGTGTCCTCTTTTTAGATTTCCAAAATATGGTAAGCCTAGTATAAGGTTGCTTCTTTGTGGTATTCATGGTGTTTGTCGACTACTATGGTCATTTACACCAGGTCGATATTCCTTATTATTGATTCCGTATCTGCCGACTTGTAGCACGGCCCACTTCTAGGCTTTTTGTAAGACACCGCTTACGCGGATGAGATGGCGAGGAGGAGGCTAGATAAACCTCCAGCACTCAGGTAGGAATTCCGGAGTCGACCTCGGTCGGACTCGAACCCACAACCCATTGATGTTGTAGCTGTGGATTATGCCACTACGCTATCTCACCACTCTGCCGTAGAAGGTCATTTGTGCGGCCGTCAACACGTAATTCAGTTACCATGTTTTGGAGACCGTCGGCATGCAAATTTAATTTACGAATTGAATACCGAATTTTCGAGAGATTTTAATTAATCTTGAAATTTTCTTCGGGCTATACGCGATTCACTACGTCTTCATTTTTAAAATTTAATATAGTAGCACCCTTTGTGATCTGAGCCCCGCAGTACAGATGCGAAAAGCAGATAACAAATTATGCCCTCCATATAGAAATACCGACTTGGAATTGTGTGCTCCTCACGGATGAAATTTGTCTCTGGTACGTTTGAGCGATTCCAACACCTTTCCACTATCTATACCGACAATTCTGATGGAAGGTCAAGAAAAAAATAGCATACAATTAATGACATGAATAATAACAATTGTCCCACCCGAAAAAACACCATTATATATGTATAACTTGACCAAAATTTTCGAAAACACTATCTCCATGAACTCTACACCGGTGAGCTGATCACATGGGCTTAGAAAGGATAAATATTTGATAGTAACATGTCAAACTACTAATATTAATGAGGAAATTCATTCGTGAATCTGAATAAATTTTCGCGCATCGCGCGACCATAACCACGCCTAGTAACTACATTCATTGCATGGTCATTAGGGATTTCGAAGCGTATAGTAGGACGATATGAAAAAGTAGATTAGTCCAGAGTTCACCGGTAATGGACATGGACAGTTTAACATGGGTAATTGGTATCAAGTTAGTTAATTGCGACTATGTCCTGGAATGCGGCCGTATAGGGTATATAAGTAATCGAAATGCGCCCGTAAATATAGCAAAAAGGTTGGCCAACCCTGCCTTATACCTTAAAACGTATTCTGGCTACTTTTTTTCATTAACCCCTCTTACCCCCAAGGGTAATTTCATCACTACTCTTCATACATCCGAGACACAAACGGCGGAATTACGCGATTCACGAATGAGCCGAAATACCTACCAACCAGTGTTATGTAATATCAGTGTGCAATTATTTTCTATTAGTCTGAAGCGTGAAATTTTTGTACTGGACTACTCGGTGCCTGGACATTAGGGTTGTTCAAAAATAATTTTTTTTCCGGATTCCGATAATGCACTGATTAAATTGTTAGGTTGCCTAAAAAACGAAACACACCAAATTTGGCTCGATTCCAACCAGTAAAAGCCGATGCAGAGCCAATTAAAGTTTTTGAATTTATTATAAAAATAAACTAAAATTCAAATTTTACTGTCAACCCCAGAAAATTGTTAAGTTGCATCAAAGAACAATGCATAACTGTTTTGCTAAATTCCAACCAGTAGATGCGAAGTTATTGCAGTTAAAAGTTTTAAATTTGCAAAAATAGTATTGACGGTGGGAAAACTCAGAACTATTAATGAAAAACTCATATAACTTTGCTTTTACGGCGTGGAATTGCGTCAAATTTGTTTCGCATCGTCTTGGGTCACAACCCAACAATTACATGATGTTTACAGAAGAATTGAAAAAAATATATTTATATTATATTAATAAATTTCAATTTGCTCTGCATCGGCTTTTACTGGTTGGAATCGAGCCAAATTTGGTGTGCATCGTTTTTTAAGTCAACCTAACAATTTAATCAGTGAATCCCCGGGATCCGGAAAAAGGTATTTTTGAACAACCCTACTGGACAATGGACATATCAATATCTATGGTTTCGTCCAAAATGCGCCTAGATCATTTTGAAACACGGTTTTATCGTCACTGGCCATTTTGGCAGCTCACATCATGGAGTCGCATGTTGGCGAAACCTTCAAATGTCTGGGCTGTGTCCAAACCGAAATGAAATGGTCAGCGCCGAAATTGCATCCGCAGCTAACACACCCCTACTTTAAAGCACGCCATAACGGCCTCCAGCGATTCTCTCATAATTGTGAATATAGGTATAGGGTTATTACTGTAAGTAGTGCGCATGTAGTGACACTGAATCGCGTGAAGGACTAAAATTTCAATCTGAATAAGTCTGCACCAAAATACTTTACTTTTTGTTGATTAACGAAATAATTTTGGGCCACCTTCTAGTTTGGTTTGGAAAATAAGTTGCCTAAAATTTGTATGCTCCAAAAATCCAAAATTCCAGTAATTTCTGGATCGCGTGAACATTTTAGTAGGTGCTTCGCGGTCTTAAAAAATTGTCTCGCGGACCCCAGTTTGAGAACCAGCGGTCTACACATACTTAAACTAGCGTGTGTTGGCGGCCGTCAATATAAAATTTGAATTAACGAATTGGTTCCCAAATCTTTGAGAGATTTAAATTCAAATCAAAAAAATTATTCACGCTTAGTGCGATTCAGGGTGACTTGGATTTTCGTTTTTAATGTAATAGTGCCCTTGCAATCTGAGCCCCTGAGGTATATCTCAAGAATTCAGCGATGGTACAGAACACCACGAGTGCTCTCCGCTGTGCGGAGTTCCCTGTAGCCAATTTAACATGAGTATTTGTTGTATTCCATGTCGACTCTCCTCTGGAATGAGAGTGTGTGCTATATATGTAATCGAAATGTGGGCTTGTATAACAAATGACTGAACGCCCCTGGATTCAGCTTACCATGGAATCGGTGTGTTATGTGTTCAGGGGTGTATGAGTTCTGCGTAAACGTTAAAAGGGTGTACCACGACGAAAAGGGTTGAAGAGCACTGGACTACAGTACACTGTACAGTGTACACGTGTACAGTGTACATACATTGTACCTGGTCCTCGTACATAATGAACACGAAAGACTGCTTAATTTGCAATGTTCCATGTATTAATATGGGGTTGATCAAAAATATTTTTTTCCGGAATCCAGCCATTCACTGATTCAATTGTCAGGTTACCCTAAAATAAAGGTTGTACACCAAATTTGGTTCAATTCTAACAAGTATAAGCCGCCACAGAGCCAATTTGAAATTTTAATTTAAAATTTAAAAAAAATACAAATTGGCTCTGCGGCGGCTTATACTTGTTAGAATTGAGCCAAATTTGCCTTGCAGCGATTTTTGGGTATCCTGACAATTTAATCAGTGAATGGCTGGAATACAGAAAAAAAAGTTATTTTTGAACAACCCTAATGTATAAACATTTAGTTTACTTCTATAAAAATAGACGCTTAGGAGTACAGAACTTCATGACACATTTGAATAAAATATTCATTTTATTACCGAAGCTTTTCGGCTGACCCTCGTCAGGGGAATATCGTCAGCAATAATGCGAGAATTCGAATAACTATGTTCAGCAACAAAATATATCGCTAATTATGACGTCACACAGACAATATACAAAGTTGGGAAAACGAGAGAACTGCAGCGTTGGCATGGAGATAGCGAAGCAAAACAAGTTGCAGGACCGTATCAAAGAACACATTCCACCGTCTGTCAAATCTTATATCTCAAATTCGCAGCTTAACAATCCGCTTGTTCTTGAACATAACCAGGCCATGGGTCAAAAATCTTCTATAGGCAAACATTTACTAGAAAATCATACGTGTGCTGCTAACTATCACGAGGACATGTTCTCTATATTGGCTAAGGGTCGCAATTTATTTCATTTGTCTGTTCTTGAGTCCACGATCATCACTATGAGCAAACCTAGTCTATGCCAACAGAAAGAATTTGTGTATCATTTGAAAATCGCGCATTAACTTGTTTTGCTTCGCTATCTCCATGCCAACGCTGCAGTTCTCTCGTTTTCCCAACTTTGTATATTGTCTGTGTGACGCCATAATTAGCGATATATTTTGTTGCTGAACATAGTTATTCGAATTCTCGCATTATTGCTGACGATATTCCCCTGACGAGGGTCAGCCGAAAAGCTTCGGGAATAAAATGAATATTTTATTCAAATGTGTCATGAAGTTCTATAAAAATCCATGCATAATATTAGTCGTACTACTGGGAAGTAATTTAATCGACTCAGGTTTTTTTTTAATTGAATTTCAAGGGCAGTTGACTTTAAGAATGTCCATTCGAAGACACATAAAATTCTGCCAAGTTTGTGGATAGAGACGAACGTAGCGACAAGTTATAGGCTTGGGAAACCATCCGATCATATGCCGCGTCGTACCGGAGTTTCCTTGGAATATCTGAAAAGAATATGGTATGGCAGAGGTTTGACTTTTAGAGAACAAACATGATTTGTGAAGCCAAACCGGCAAGTAAAACATTCGCGAAATTGTTATTAAAACAGTTTCATGCAAAAATTATCCCTTGGGAACGAAATGGCGGTAAATCTTGTTTAGTCATAACCACAAACCATGAACCTGTGATGATAGTATTTTCACCGACTCAACAGACACACACACACACACAGGGCGGGTTCGGGTCGACTCCAGATTTCCTACCTAAGTGTTGAAGGTCTATCTATCTAACAATGCTGCATGACGAAAGACGATGTATTGTCTGGTCAATGATATTCTTTGGTTTGTTTAAGACAGGAGTTCTCAAACTTTTTATAGTCGCTACCCCAAATATCGATTTCAAAGTGCCCGGAGACTTCACTCTGAATTTGTCTTGCTGATTAGCCTACTAAAATGGTCTGCAGCTTCGCCCCAGTCTACACACGACCATGCGGGAAGCTGGCGACTATATGCGCACTGATAGCAATTATGCAATTATGAACTCGCCAACCTCTGTCAATCAAGACCATATCAACGTATATCGGTATTTTGGAACGATTTCTGTCTATATCCAATCGAAATATAGTTAACTAGTGCTTCGTGAACTCTTCCAAATACAGATAACAATACACGAGTTATTCGTCCGTTCCTAGCGTGTGTGTATGTACTACCAGTCACTTGTATCCTAGTTATCCTGGAAGGAAAAATTCCCGTCCTATTGATTTCTAAGAACCCGACACTATAATTTTCAGAGTGGTTGCCAGACGCCATTCTTACGATATAGTTGCCTGGGTCGTTAATGACGCTTCGGCTGCTCTCATGCCTTGCTTGCCGGGTTCGCATTCCCCATAGGTCCTTTTATATTTCGAAAAATTAACTCTAAAATCTTCGGACATGAGCCACCGATAGCATCTGGTAAATTTGAATAATTCTAATAGTCATTGTCGCCTCCGAGTAGAGACTTATGAAGAAAGTGATTGGAGTAGGCTGACTCTGGATCTCCCTCCTCAACTGGTACGAAACAAGACGACCAAGTGGGGGGAATATCTTATTAAAATACCCTTGAAAAATTGCTGATAATATCCTGGTAAGACCAAACACTCCAGTAAATAAACAATAAATGAACTCAACAACAACAACAACAAAACAAAGCTGGTTATTATCACCGCTTCGCTCAAGAAATGAATGCACGTGCGCTGCAAAGCAGTCCAAGTGGCGAGTGAGCCATAAAGAAAATAATATCCACCGTGACAATTATTGCTATTGAATTTTCGTCTCGTCGACCCCAAGAGAATAAGCAAACGATACCATTGGGGTTGCGACCACTAGGTTGGGAGCCCCTGGTTTAAGACAGGTGTCGGAAACCTCTTTCGTTAATTGACCCTATATTTTCAATTGTCATTCGCAGGAGCCATATAAGAATATGCATCCACTGTGACGTCACAATTGAAGATCAGTACCGTCAACGCAGTATGACCATTGTAACTAGGGCTTCGGAAAAGGCGTCAGAGCGGCAAGACCCGGCCTTCGACGGAATTTTGTGCGTCCCGCAGCCAGTTTCCGGTCTTAAATGATAATGTGGTCCGCGGCAACAGTCTACCGCGATACCCCACTACTTGCTTACTACGTTAAATTATAGTGATTGTAGGCTATTATTTTTAGGTTTTTGCTTTCTTTGTGTCGTGCGTTTATGCGTCACTGAACAAGATGAAGCTGCGTTCCAATCTAAATCATGTTCACGTGCATTCTTTACTAAGGGTTTTTACGTCCGACATGCAGCCAGACTTCCAAGCAATTGTTGATAACTTTGATCGACCACAGATTTTTCATTGACAGCTATTGAAGATTACGTTAATAAATTCATTGCATACTGTTTGGTCTCTATATGCTTTAAGCCTAAAGGTTCCAATAAATACGATATCTTCCTTGCATAGTTGGATAAACCCGAGATTAATGTATCGATTCAGGAATCTGGCCCCGCCAAGTACTTACGTTTCCCACATCAGGACCGCCGACTGGAGAAAGTTGCCCAATGCCCATGTTTTAGATGCAATCCCATAGTTACACTATACCCTCGTCGTATAAAAAAGGCTTTGTGGACAAGCACGTATTTCCACTATTTTAATACCAACCTTATCATTTCCTCTTTCACTTATTATAGCGATATTGACTTTTGTTATTCCACATGCTACCTTGTACGTCTTGACAAAATGCGTATTACCGGTGTGGTCAGCTCGACCTTGTATAACCGTTGCATTGATCAAGTGCGGTGATCCGAGATCAACTTGTATCCATTCGCCTACCGTTGCTAAAGATATGAAAATATCATATCATTTCTTGATGTGAAGACCCACGTCAACGTTGACCATACATCTTCGTGGGCACCACCCGCCTTCGATAGAGGGCAGATCCAGAGGGCAGATATTTTGCTGCGTGATCAGCATTATAAATGCTGGATGCGCTTATGGAAGAGTCTGGTATCACTCCACTCTTCATCCCCATTGAGCAATAATGTACTAAAATACGAAGGAAATACCAACCAAACCAGCCTTTTGACTGCAACTCAAATTCTATTTCTATACATCTACTTACTTGCGACCGCGGGAACTCTCTGCATTCTTTCAACTTTGCCTGCATGGAGACGCGAAAGTCTGCAATAAATGCATGGTCACACGGGTTGAATAAGACCTTGGAAACTTACTTTTCAAAACTTCAATCTGACTCATCAGTTCTGATGAATCAAATTCATCTTCTTTGTCTCCTTTGTGACCTTTCATTCCTCTCGGCCCGGGTGAACCACTCTTGCCAGTTCTTCCCTTACATGTGCAACCGCCATCCGTTCTTTCTCCATTCATAACCGCGGAACAAAAATCCAGAACATTTTGGCGGTAACCGTACGCCAGGTCAACAAGATAAATCGCTATAACAACTTTGAGTAATGAAATCATTTCACTGTTGTTTGCTGACCGACGATGATCCAACTGCAGAGAAATGCACTCCGATGAATAGAATGCTCCAAGTGTAGGCTACTCTTTAAACTTTAAGCCAACTTATATATATATATACATAGGCTACCTCCCCTTGGTTTCCACGTTTATGTAAGTGCGAAAATTCCCGATGTGTTCATATTGAACTCATCATTAATTTGAATGCTCGTGCCATTAACTTACGTCAACACAAAATAGATTGCAATTGAAACCGATACCGTTTTCCTGCAACAGTTTGCAACGTCTCATTTTAGCGTTAGGCTCATCACGACTTTTACTGTTTGCATATAATATTCCTACTATTCCAGACAGAAGAATTTGATCACGCAAGGACAGTGAATTCTCATCATTTTTCGGCAGCAACCATGCTGCAACATACCCCAACCGGAAGAAAAGGGCTTTTGTAGGAGCTTCACTGGATTATAATTTTCCAATCAAATTAAACGCGAAACACGCGCTTCCCAAACTTATCGGAGCATTGGAATATATAGGCCGTAGGCAACGCCATGCGAGTGGAGGATTGGTATTCGATGACTATTTTGAGTAATTTTTTCATCCGAAACTGAATCTCATTGGTTTTGGTATTACGCAACTGCTCGGCGCGGTGGTGACTGTTGTCGACTATTGGGGAGCTGCATGGCATTCCACAGTTTTCGATGCAATGAGGTTGTTGGATTTTGCCCCTAATTAAATTACCACATTATATTTAAGTGCAATGGAATCTCAAAGCAAGACAGGACTATCTGTGGCCATCTCCGCTACTATCTCCGGCTCGTATTACTACTAAAACACAGGTCATCGAATATACATTTTATAATCGACATTCGTTTATCATACGTGCCTGTAAAGTTCATCATATCACAAAGCAAATCGCCATAAATAATGGAACATCTGACAAAATCAGCACAAATATTCAGTTCCTCAAATAATTTGTTCATTTCAAGATCGCGAAAAAATGATTCGCCGATGGCCATGATAAGCGATATACGAATCCGCGATCAACAGTGATGCAGATAGGGTTGCATTTTAAACAAAAATCAATTGAAAACAAACATGTTTAAAAAAAGGCCCTTGTTTAAAACACTTTTTGTTTATTGTTGTTATTTTGTTTGTTTTTCAAGCCATGAGGCCACGATTATTCAATCGTGACGTCAAAGTGGATTGACATTGACAATTGAAAATATAAGGTAAATATTAGGGATGGAGTGAACGTGAGGTTCACGGTCACGTTCTGTGTGTGGACGTCGGGAATTTTGAGGTTCACGTTCACAAACGAGCCTTGGTAGGTTCTGCACTGTGAACCTTCTTCATCTATTACAATTTTCACATTATTGTAGCATCTTTAGTTGAGATTTATTGCATTTCAACTGCGGGCCACTCTATGCATGGCGCTGGCAGCATAAAAAGTCAACACTAAACGAGCATGCAGCTTGACAATCTCGGAAATTTTACCTGCTTTGTTACAAAAGTTTGCTCGAAATATCCAGCTTTCTGTTTGTGAATATTTAGTGACTCTCTGCTGTGAGCTTGAATCGCAATCACACAACACCAAGAGCGAAATACGCCACATGTATGGTAGTCAGAAAATGATGCTTATTCAACCAATCAATGGAATTGATATCGTTGTCTGATGTAAGAAATCTAGCAAGCGTACTTTCATAAGTTTATTGTATCATAAAATCCTAATCCGTGCGATTGGGGTGTTGGCTACTGCTGTATAACTTGTTAATGGGGTGAAACTCGTTTTACACTCTGCTCAATATCAACGTAACAATACTCAGACGCTGAATATACATGTCCGGTCTGGCCTAGACCGTAAAGGCGTAAGCTTATATTCCCTTGCAAGTCCTCGTCGAAATTGTTGGCAAAGCGACGGAAGATATTGATTTTATGGGATTATTATATCATTTGATTGCTCCAGTTGATATATTGGGTGACGTTTAAAACGTCAGTATGTACTTCAGTCCGAGTCGTCGCTAGGTGTCGTGTACATTATTATATCAGTGGTCGGGAACCTTTTTGTCCGAAGAGCCATATTTGCCCTATTTTACCATCTCAAGTCCCAAAGAGCCATACATGTCAATCAACGGCTACGTCACATTTGAAAATTCGTGACGTCATGGTAGCACTTATTCGAACTCCCTACATGTGATTCCTCGTGTGCGCAATATTTTCTCTGTAAAAACTGGTATTCATTGTTCAAAAATAAAGGTCGAAACGAGATGTAAGGCACAGACGGCCCAAGCCTCTCCATTGATAACGCAATTTATCGTAAGTAGCTCATAATTTATTATAACTGATATTAATCGAATGTTACTGTCACACTGATTCCGAAAATCTAAATACTTATCGACTTCTCAATTCGCAGAGTATTCGGCGGTAACATAACGTTAGTAGTGTAGTAGATCGGTGACACATTGGTGTTTTTTTGCATGGGCTCTTATGGGCGCGGTCGCACATCGTATGGAAAACTCGTGGTGGCACATCGTACTTTTAGACCCCCCCTTCCGCTGGTGAGGTGCCATTGTGTCTTATGGTGGGGGTCGCATGGTTACCTTTTCGGGTATAGGCTGCGGCGGCACGGTGCCGTGAAAACTCGTGGTGGCATGGTTACCTTTTCGGGTATAGGCTGCGACGATGACCTGCCATGGCTTGTTTGGTAGTGAACTAACGTTGTGGTTATAGACCGCGGCGTCTTTTCGCGCTGGGCCTATTGATTCCTACGTAACCTGAATAGCACGCCGACTTTCAGATCGGATTATTCGCACCTTCCGTACCGCTGTTTCGCACCTAAAAAATAGTCTGCTGTTCACAGTCGCGACAAGAATCACAAGTATACACATTTATACATTCATTTATTACTCTGAAATCAAACTCTTCACAAAAGCACGCACAATCGTATCATTCACTTTTTTATCATCGCCAAAATTATCCAAGTATTCCTTGGCTGAAAACCCTTGAGCTCTTTTTATGAAAAATGCAATATCATGATCTCCACACACATCGGAAGTTTTACTCTGTAGCTGTTTCCCAGTCACGGAAAATTTATCCGGCTCCAGGAATTCGATTATCTGAGGTTTTAGCGGCCCGAAACCTAGTGAATCATGAAAATGCGTATCGTCATCTCTGTATATACACACCCAGTGAGACCCAGGCAAACTCGATTCGTCGTAATTAACGGTGATAGCGAATTTTCCGCTAGTTGGTTTCTTTGGTAATTGGTCTACTGGATAAGTCCCTAGATATAGACTGCGTGTATCAGGATGGTTATAGAGAATATCATTGTTCTCGCTTATTCAAAAAGGTGTGAAATAATTTTAAAATCCTACGACCGCTCACAGGGTAATGCTCCAGACATAGCGATCGCTCATGATTTGGTGTTACAGACATACCGATCGCTCACAAGGTAATATTTCCGCAATAAGTTTGTCACAGAGCCGTCGCACAATATCCGCGTTCACAAACTAACACTCCAAAAAGGTGTGATATATTGGTAAAATCCCGCGATCGCTCACAAGATAATACCTAAGACATAACCATCGCTCGCGACTTGATGTTACATACATTTCAATCACTCACAAGATATCATTTTGGTAATTAGTTTGTCGCAGAGCTGGATTTCACTGGTAAGATTTATCATGTAACGAATAACAGAACCGTCGCAGACGGTGATTCGAATACCGACAAATTCTCACTTATTTCTGATCCAACCCTAATCCTCTGTGAAGTTGACGCTTATTCAAAAAGGTATGAAATAATTGTAAAATCCTACGTCGCTGACACGATAATGCATCAGACGTAGCGGTCTAGTTATAGTACGGCGTCGGAATCCACTCGCGAAATGTACTAAAGGTAAATTGAGATCACCCAAAATGAAATATTTGGACTTTGACATAGTCTGAATTGCAATAGATTGACAAATATGACTACCAACTTTCAACCCATACATATTTAGAGATTATGCGCATGTTGATTTGAAACAAGTAATGACCATACAACTCTATTCACGACTGAGTTTTCCGTTTGTCAAATAGAGTTTCAGTAAATAATTTCACTATACTATCATGATATTTAAATGTGTTACTACACACAATAGAATCAATCAATGAAATAGCACCTGTTGTAAATATTTCTTACTTGACACCCACTTGTACATACCGCGATCGAGTTGCGACACGATGAGTTAAATCGGAATACTTACATCTATTTGTCGAAACCTTGTACAAGCTATCTGGTTATTTTTTCGTTGCAATTGAGTTAACGGAAATAGTATTACGTCTCGACATCTTACCATCTTACCATACTCCAAAGAGCCAACAAGGAAAAACCTTGTCAAGTAAATCGTTTGTAACTCACCCAATCAACTCAAACAGTATCAGTATGAAAACAGTCAAGCATACACGAGTCCATACAATCGCTACAATCTAAAATCCATAGCAAGTTCGGTTTTAGGCATATACCGTCAACTCGTCTTTTTTGTTCAACTGTAAAAGTCGTTACTATTCTGCGAGACAAAGAAATTACTATGCGGTATATTTTGTAAGATAAAAGTAATTACTTCTCGGTGCCGGCGACTTGAGATTAACATAATATGTTTGAGTATGCGAGATTTGAAAGTATGCCCAACATGTTGAGAATTCATTTCTTACAATCGAACGCAGGTGTTATATTGAAAATTATCATGATGTAAACATAGGGATTGACACATTGATTTGACATATGTAATAGTTGATCATGACTTGATTATTAAATTATTTGCGTTAATTAGACCCGGCGTTGTGGTAAAGATTATTGTGACAGCAACAAACTTTTCAGTACCATTGTTATTAACATATTGAGTTGTAAACTATGTGTGTCTAAAATGTTCTCGATTGGAAAATTATTCAGCCTTGGTACAAACCACGCAGTGTATTGTGGATATCAGGAAATATTTTACAAATGTAATTGTCTCCACTAATCAAGACTAAAGATGAAACAACAATTTCCTTTGTTGAACAATAACCGTTACAATACTTTATCATCGTAATCAGCAGTGAGAATTGAAACACTTTCACACATTATCCGGTGTCAAGATATCACACTAGGTGAATTGACATACCGCCGCTTGATTAATACCTAATCCATTCGCACCATTTCACATACTTTGATCATTACAAAAGTAAATTGGAATATGTTTGCTAGATGCATTCAATTCAGTTAGAAATGTCTGGTACACAACAATCGTAATATCAAGGAAGTACTTGCTACGCTGTAATTCACTTAACGTGTTTTGCATTGTTGTTTATTTGTAGTATTGATTGTTTTTGAACCCCCAAATAATAATTCCCGACATGAAACCAAACCGCTGAAAGTCGTTACCATCACAACGAAACAATTTGTACGATGTTTGCCAAATGTATCCTATAGTTAGGTGTACTAGAATTATTTGTCTAACACATACACCGACAATGCAACCGAAAATTTTTCCGTTATCATTCGCTAAAGTGAATGTCATCACAATACTCTGTCACTAAAAGACGGTACTTGCATGTGATTGAATCCCTAGCAACTCACCAAACCGAACTCCAAATAAATTTTACTCACTCGACGGATATGAAACAGCGTCGCTTAATCGGTCTACATCGTTTTTCTAAATGTAAATCATATCCACCCAGCAGAAAACAATTTTCACTCGCTTGGTAATGAAACCGAAGTCTCCATTTGATATTTTATTTTTGGTCAAATACTTTGCAATGAACACATTTGAGTGGCTGAGCTTTACATCATCAAGCTGTCATCTGTAAATCAAGATTACATCCAACTTGTAACTGTATCGTTTAACTACCGGGTTGCATCAGTTTGCTATTTTTGTCATTTAGTGACTGCTGAACATACCAAACGATACACATTCACTTACGAAATACTGTGTTGATCGTAATTTCCATCATCGTGACAATCGAAGTACATTTGTTTCGAGTTCATAACAACCGACTACTTCTCTATGACATGATGAATTTTTGAAAAGTTATGCTTAGAAGATTGGTGCATCTCGCGAAAAATAATATACTACTCACATTGATACTGTTACTCCATTGACCGGTATTTTCAAACGAGTCGATTTTCAACCGAGCAAAATTTATTACTTGAGTTGTCCCGCTTACTATATTTAAATGTAAACTCGCCCGTCTTTCAAAACCACAACAAACAATGATAAAAAGTACACAAGCAAACACAACAAGTTTCACTTTTGTAGGGCACTAATTATTATTCCACGCATCTCATTTCATACTAAGTGTATATGAAAGATATTCATGGTACACGAAAATATTCGATATTCCATGCTACGAACATACGCAATGATTGGTGACGCTTTCACACTATTTCGATTTAGTGTAACAAAAACAACAACAACAATTTTCACTCTCTTGACTTATGAAAACAACAGACGAACCTTCATTCAATATTTTGTTTTTGTCAACTAGTTACTTTTTCATGAGACCCCCACAACTCTTACAAAAGTACGAAAGATATTTACATCACACAAAGTAATCAACTTTACTCGATATTTTCACATTACGAAACTAAAGAATGGTTGGTTTGACTCTACAAACTGTTTTGTTACCTCAAGACCTTTATTGTCTGAATGGTTGTTCATGTGTCTTAAGAACCAAATAGTTCAACACAGCACTAGTACCAACAGTAACATCAGAGTTGTTAACACAAAAGTTTGTATGTGCGCAGTATGCGAATACCACGTGTAAGTCCAGCACAATTGTAGTATCCAGCCGAGATTAGTTAACACCAATTTATTACAACGGAGCCACGTAAACTTTCGTGAATGTAAGGCATACTCACTTCTCGAGATTCTGTCAATGTCATAGCAATAAACCAACTACTCCAACAACAGAGTACATATGTTTTCTAGTTACGGTGCTTACATCTTACACACAAATCAATCTACTTCGCTAACGAAAAGCGCTGTGTCATCACATGATTATCCTCACAACAACCAGTAGATGGAGCTGTATTAAAATGTTCATAACCCCTTGCACACCAGTGACAAATTGTTGTTCAGCGTCAAGTCTCCATGTTGAAGCGTACATTAAAACAGCGCAATGCAATTAAAACCACGAATCTATTTTCATTTCCTCACAAACTGCCACATACAGAAAAGTAAATTTTATTTTCCCAACACATACTTGTAACCAATCGCTTTCATTAAACACACAACTCCATAAAAGTATTTACTTCCTACAACATAGACATTCCGATGTAGTCAAGAAATATTTTTATTAATCAAAATCATCGACTTCTGTTTACGGCGTTAGTGTGTGTATGTCATACATGTGGACCCCGTATTAAAATGGACACGGCGCAACTGAATGCAAGCGGATAGAAGTCTATCGTATCGATTACCATGTGGTCTTCGCTACGGTTTCAAAAACCGAATCATCTATTTTGCATCGGTCGAGACCTAGCGAGTCAGTTACATGTATTCACGGTAATGATTTTGCTTGTCATATGCGAATGATAGGGTTGCTACTCCGACAAATCAAATCAACCTACAACAACTTTCTTACAGTGGTAATAACATTTTCATTTTTCGCCCCTTCGTAATTGTATACGCACGAAAAGTATATTGTACAACTCGGCAACTACGTTTAACAAGACCAATCACACTACCAGCGTTGAACACAAGATACCTACCCAAGTAAAAATATCATTCTGGTTTGGGCAACTGACGTTTACCTGTGTAAAATTATCATTTTCACTTGGAGGTCCACCGTTACCTGACTAAAAATACCATTGTCCTTTGAAGATCTTTGGTTTACCCAGAGTAACAAACCTTTTTCACTTGGAAATCTATCTTTTTCCCTGGGTAACAAACATTTTTCACTTGGAAATATATTTTTCTCTGAGCAACAAACCATTTTCACTTGGTGATACGTCGTTTACCTGAGTACCAATACCGTTTTCACTTGGAAATCTATCTTTTTCCTACAGCAACAAACCATTTTCACTTGGAAAAATACTTTTACCCAGAGTAACTAATCATTTTCTTTTGGAAATATATTTTCTCCCTGGGTAACAAACCCTTTTCGTTTTGAAAACTATCATTTACCTGAGTACCAATACCGTTTTTACTTGGAAATCTATCTTTTCGCTGGGTAACAATACCATTATCGTTTTGAAAACTGACAACCACACCCGACAATTTGATATTTTTGTATATTGTTACAACGGGCAGTGACAAAATATACACCAACAACGACTCCGATACATTTGTGTAATCGCATATTCACTTGTGCTGGTGCATCCCATCAAAATCATCGGTTACCCACTTGCAATGTGCTGTACATCGAAATGCATGTTTTCGGAAATTGGACAATAGGTTGCGATTTGATTGTGATGTCCGGGTTCGTGCTTTGGATTTTCCAGAGTCAAAATGTCTGAATAAAACACCTCCTCGACGATGGTTGGTACGTGGATAACAGTGTTCGGAAAACGGCTGAATTTATGTTTCCCATCGCACTAACAAATTGGGGATGAGTTTTCTCGCGTATGTTTACAATATTGTGTCTTTATTGGTCAATACATGTCGCTCCAGTCAGCTGAAACCGGATGACCATAAGAAAGTGTGTGATCGGATCCGAGTATTCACTCATGACCCAACGACCAATATTCAAGTAAACATGTTACACCCCGTGTTTCCACGAAAAAAATACCATCCACACATACGCCGTGATTTATGGCGTAAATAGAGAGGGGTGTGACATTGCATGCAATGTGTTGGTATACAAACATCGGGGAGTAAGCCTTCGATCCACAGACATTATCATAGCCGGTAATTTTGATGCAGATCGAATGTCATCAAGCACACCCGATAACAATGTCATACCAATAAGACACATTGCAATGACTCTGGATCAATCTGAAGCATGACATACCGACACACAAACATGGAACCGTTACATGGTTATTCGCACGACTACGATTAGTGGTGAAAGTGAACTATACAGCAATAGAGCGTTCACAGACATTCACCGTGTACAATCATATACCCAGATTTTTGTTGGATATGTACGAAACCGATAAATCGATACATTTCTGCTCCGTGGACATCAATAATACAAGCGTCATTCCAATGCATCGCTCGAATGTAAGGTTCATCAGGTGTAAAATCCATGTCAAATAACACCAAAGTGTCCCTTCCGTATTTTATTATTTCCACCGACGCTTCTTGTCTGTGTCGTAACACTATGGTGCGGGGAGTTGAAAAACGGTGGATTCTAAAACGGATTGACATGTTCTTCGATATGACCAACAGAATCAACGTCAATAGCCTTGTAACGATGCCGTTTCAAAATGTTACCGATCTCTTGTGGCGATGACCTTCGAAACTGGACAAACCCCTACGATGGTGTGTTTTATGATTGTATGTGAAATCACGAGAGGTAGTGTTCTATTGTGGTGTATGATTGCAGTCTTCAGTCCACAGAAACACACCTTATTGGATCACAGTATCAGTCCGAGATTTACAGAATCGTTGTTCACGATATTTATCTGGAGTCGTTATGTGGGAGTAGCAACATCCATTCGTCGTGACTGAAAGATTGATCGCAATCATTTCGAGCACCACTTCAATAGTTCACCTTGGTCAAACGCTGCAGCAGAAAACTTCGGTGTCGACAACGCGATGGATATTGACCGATGTATCCAATTGGTCTGGGTGGTCTGTCCATAGATAGGGTCATGACTATTTTGCAATGTTACAACACGATAACACCATCGAGTAAATCAGTGAACGGTGCCAAAATATCGATATAATAGCGCGGACCCAGAGTCATTGCAATGTGTCTTATTGGTATGACATTGTTATCGGGTGTGCTTGATGACATTCGATCTGCATCAAAATTACCGGCTATGATAATGTCTGTGGATCGAAGGCTTACTCCCCGATGTTTGTATACCAACACATTGCATGCAATGTCACACCCCTCTCTATTTACGCCATAAATCACGGCGTATGTGTGGATGGTATTTTTTTCGTGGAAACACGGGGTGTAACATGTTTACTTGAATATTGGTCGTTGGGTCATGAGTGAATACTCGGATCCGATCACACACTTTCTTATGGTCATCCGGTTTCAGCTGACTGGAGCGACATGTATTGACCAATAAAGACACAATATTGTAAACATACGCGAGAAAACTCATCCCCAATTTGTTAGTGCGATGGGAAACATAAATTCAGCCGTTTTCCGAACACTGTTATCCACGTACCAACCATCGTCGAGGAGGTGTTTTATTCAGACATTTTGACTCTGGAAAATCCAAAGCACGAACCCGGACATCACAATCAAATCGCAACCTATTGTCCAATTTCCGAAAACATGCATTTCGATGTACAGCACATTGCAAGTGGGTAACCGATGATTTTGATGGGATGCACCAGCACAAGTGAATATGCGATTACACAAACGTATCGGAGTCGTTGTTGGTGTATATTTTGTCACTGCCCGTTGTAACAATATACAAAAATATCAAATTGTCGGGTGTGGTTGTCAGTTTTCAAAACGATAATGGTATTGTTACCCAGCGAAAAGATAGATTTCCAAGTAAAAACGGTATTGGTACTCAGGTAAATGATAGTTTTCAAAACGAAAAGGGTTTGTTACCCAGGGAGAAAATATATTTCCAAAAGAAAATGATTAGTTACTCTAGGTGAAAGTATTTTTCCAAGTGAAAATGGTTTGTTGCTGTAGGAAAAAGATAGATTTCAAAGTGAAAACGGTATTGGTACTCAGGTAAACGACGTATCACCAAGTGAAAATGGTTTGTTGCTCAGAGAAAAATATATTTCCAAGTGAAAAATGTTTGTTACCCAGGGAAAAAGATAGATTTCCAAGTGAAAAAGGTTTGTTACTCTGGGTAAACCAAAGATCTTCAAAGGACAATGGTATTTTTAGTCAGGTAACGGTGGACCTCCAAGTGAAAATGATAATTTTACACAGGTAAACGTCAGTTGCCCAAACCAGAATGATATTTTTACTTGGGTAGGTATCTTGTGTTCAACGCTGGTAGTGTGATTGGTCTTGTTAAACGTAGTTGCCGAGTTGTACAATATACTTTTCGTGCGTATACAATTACGAAGGGGCGGAAAATGAAAATGTTATTACCACTGTAAGAAAGTTGTTGTAGGTTGATTTGATTTGTCGGAGTAGCAACCCTATCATTCGCATATGACAAGCAAAATCATTACCGTGAATACATGTAACTGACTCGCTAGGTCTCGACCGATGCAAAATAGATGATTCGGTTTTTGAAACCGTAGCGAAGACCACATGGTAATCGATACGATAGACTTCTATCCGCTTGCATTCAGTTGCGCCGTGTCCATTTTAATACGGGGTCCACATGTATGACATACACACACTAACGCCGTAAACAGAAGTCGATGATTTTGATTAATAAAAATATTTCTTGACTACATCGGAATGTCTATGTTGTAGGAAGTAAATACTTTTATGGAGTTGTGTGTTTAATGAAAGCGATTGGTTACAAGTATGTGTTGGGAAAATAAAATTTACTTTTCTGTATGTGGCAGTTTGTGAGGAAATGAAAATAGATTCGTGGTTTTAATTGCATTGCGCTGTTTTAATGTACGCTTCAACATGGAGACTTGACGCTGAACAACAATTTGTCACTGGTGTGCAAGGGGTTATGAACATTTTAATACAGCTCCATCTACTGGTTGTTGTGAGGATAATCATGTGATGACACAGCGCTTTTCGTTAGCGAAGTAGATTGATTTGTGTGTAAGATGTAAGCACCGTAACTAGAAAACATATGTACTCTGTTGTTGGAGTAGTTGGTTTATTGCTATGACATTGACAGAATCTCGAGAAGTGAGTATGCCTTACATTCACGAAAGTTTACGTGGCTCCGTTGTAATAAATTGGTGTTAACTAATCTCGGCTGGATACTACAATTGTGCTGGACTTACACGTGGTATTCGCATACTGCGCACATACAAACTTTTGTGTTAACAACTCTGATGTTACTGTTGGTACTAGTGCTGTGTTGAACTATTTGGTTCTTAAGACACATGAACAACCATTCAGACAATAAAGGTCTTGAGGTAACAAAACAGTTTGTAGAGTCAAACCAACCATTCTTTAGTTTCGTAATGTGAAAATATCGAGTAAAGTTGATTACTTTGTGTGATGTAAATATCTTTCGTACTTTTGTAAGAGTTGTGGGGGTCTCATGAAAAAGTAACTAGTTGACAAAAACAAAATATTGAATGAAGGTTCGTCTGTTGTTTTCATAAGTCAAGAGAGTGAAAATTGTTGTTGTTGTTTTTGTTACACTAAATCGAAATAGTGTGAAAGCGTCACCAATCATTGCGTATGTTCGTAGCATGGAATATCGAATATTTTCGTGTACCATGAATATCTTTCATATACACTTAGTATGAAATGAGATGCGTGGAATAATAATTAGTGCCCTACAAAAGTGAAACTTGTTGTGTTTGCTTGTGTACTTTTTATCATTGTTTGTTGTGGTTTTGAAAGACGGGCGAGTTTACATTTAAATATAGTAAGCGGGACAACTCAAGTAATAAATTTTGCTCGGTTGAAAATCGACTCGTTTGAAAATACCGGTCAATGGAGTAACAGTATCAATGTGAGTAGTATATTATTTTTCGCGAGATGCACCAATCTTCTAAGCATAACTTTTCAAAAATTCATCATGTCATAGAGAAGTAGTCGGTTGTTATGAACTCGAAACAAATGTACTTCGATTGTCACGATGATGGAAATTACGATCAACACAGTATTTCGTAAGTGAATGTGTATCGTTTGGTATGTTCAGCAGTCACTAAATGACAAAAATAGCAAACTGATGCAACCCGGTAGTTAAACGATACAGTTACAAGTTGGATGTAATCTTGATTTACAGATGACAGCTTGATGATGTAAAGCTCAGCCACTCAAATGTGTTCATTGCAAAGTATTTGACCAAAAATAAAATATCAAATGGAGACTTCGGTTTCATTACCAAGCGAGTGAAAATTGTTTTCTGCTGGGTGGATATGATTTACATTTAGAAAAACGATGTAGACCGATTAAGCGACGCTGTTTCATATCCGTCGAGTGAGTAAAATTTATTTGGAGTTCGGTTTGGTGAGTTGCTAGGGATTCAATCACATGCAAGTACCGTCTTTTAGTGACAGAGTATTGTGATGACATTCACTTTAGCGAATGATAACGGAAAAATTTTCGGTTGCATTGTCGGTGTATGTGTTAGACAAATAATTCTAGTACACCTAACTATAGGATACATTTGGCAAACATCGTACAAATTGTTTCGTTGTGATGGTAACGACTTTCAGCGGTTTGGTTTCATGTCGGGAATTATTATTTGGGGGTTCAAAAACAATCAATACTACAAATAAACAACAATGCAAAACACGTTAAGTGAATTACAGCGTAGCAAGTACTTCCTTGATATTACGATTGTTGTGTACCAGACATTTCTAACTGAATTGAATGCATCTAGCAAACATATTCCAATTTACTTTTGTAATGATCAAAGTATGTGAAATGGTGCGAATGGATTAGGTATTAATCAAGCGGCGGTATGTCAATTCACCTAGTGTGATATCTTGACACCGGATAATGTGTGAAAGTGTTTCAATTCTCACTGCTGATTACGATGATAAAGTATTGTAACGGTTATTGTTCAACAAAGGAAATTGTTGTTTCATCTTTAGTCTTGATTAGTGGAGACAATTACATTTGTAAAATATTTCCTGATATCCACAATACACTGCGTGGTTTGTACCAAGGCTGAATAATTTTCCAATCGAGAACATTTTAGACACACATAGTTTACAACTCAATATGTTAATAACAATGGTACTGAAAAGTTTGTTGCTGTCACAATAATCTTTACCACAACGCCGGGTCTAATTAACGCAAATAATTTAATAATCAAGTCATGATCAACTATTACATATGTCAAATCAATGTGTCAATCCTTATGTTTACATCATGATAATTTTCAATATAACACCTGCGTTCGATTGTAAGAAATGAATTCTCAACATGTTGGGCATACTTTCAAATCTCGCATACTCAAACATATTATGTTAATCTCAAGTCGCCGGCACCGAGAAGTAATTACTTTTATCTTACAAAATATACCGCATAGTAATTTCTTTGTCTCGCAGAATAGTAACGACTTTTACAGTTGAACAAAAAAGACGAGTTGACGGTATATGCCTAAAACCGAACTTGCTATGGATTTTAGATTGTAGCGATTGTATGGACTCGTGTATGCTTGACTGTTTTCATACTGATACTGTTTGAGTTGATTGGGTGAGTTACAAACGATTTACTTGACAAGGTTTTTCCTTGTTGGCTCTTTGGAGTATGGTAAGATGGTAAGATGTCGAGACGTAATACTATTTCCGTTAACTCAATTGCAACGAAAAAATAACCAGATAGCTTGTACAAGGTTTCGACAAATAGATGTAAGTATTCCGATTTAACTCATCGTGTCGCAACTCGATCGCGGTATGTACAAGTGGGTGTCAAGTAAGAAATATTTACAACAGGTGCTATTTCATTGATTGATTCTATTGTGTGTAGTAACACATTTAAATATCATGATAGTATAGTGAAATTATTTACTGAAACTCTATTTGACAAACGGAAAACTCAGTCGTGAATAGAGTTGTATGGTCATTACTTGTTTCAAATCAACATGCGCATAATCTCTAAATATGTATGGGTTGAAAGTTGGTAGTCATATTTGTCAATCTATTGCAATTCAGACTATGTCAAAGTCCAAATATTTCATTTTGGGTGATCTCAATTTACCTTTAGTACATTTCGCGAGTGGATTCCGACGCCGTACTATAACTAGACCGCTACGTCTGATGCATTATCGTGTCAGCGACGTAGGATTTTACAATTATTTCATACCTTTTTGAATAAGCGTCAACTTCACAGAGGATTAGGGTTGGATCAGAAATAAGTGAGAATTTGTCGGTATTCGAATCACCGTCTGCGACGGTTCTGTTATTCGTTTCATGATAAATCTTACCAGTGAAATCCAGCTCTGCGACAAACTAATTACCAAAATGATATCTTGTGAGTGATTGAAATGTATGTAACATCAAGTCGCGAGCGATGGTTATGTCTTAGGTATTATCTTGTGAGCGATCGCGGGATTTTACCAATATATCACACCTTTTTGGAGTGTTAGTTTGTGAACGCGGATATTGTGCGACGGCTCTGTGACAAACTTATTGCGGAAATATTACCATGCGGCTGATTCCTAGATTTAGCCAACTATTTCACACCTTTTTACTGAAATTACGACATGTCAACGCAGTCTATACCTGAGAGTACGAATCATCGCCGCATCCATAAGAATAACGATATATCGAAGTCGCGCTCACCGTAAACGTTGGGATTACTTCAAATCGGTCATATATAATAATTTGGGATATACATACTAAGTAATGGCGTCACTGTTTACTATACTTGATATTCAACACCACTTCACCAGAGATCCCTATACCGTAACGTTATCAGGCAGGTCATCGACACAACGTATACCTGAAAGGGTGGTATCACCGACGAGACGGCGGGTCATCAGCGATAGGGGGTCTGAAAGGGTACCATCACCAATACGAGTTTTCACAGCACATCACCGATGCAGCCTATACCCGAAAGGGTACCATCACCAGAGATCCCATAAGAACACATGGCACCTCACCAGCGGAAGGGGGGGTCAAAAGGGTGCCATCACCAACACGAGTTTCGCGGCACCTCACCAGCGGGCCCATAAGCCACAATGGCGTCATGCGAGCGATCTATATAACTACTAACGTTGGGCTACACGCATACATTTATTCGCCGGTACTACACAGAGCTATATACTTACCAATCAAAAACGTGGATAACGATGGCCTTGTCCGTAATTCCAGTTTGTAATTGCGAATGTCACAACCACAACAGCTCATTTCACGCCGTAGATCAGGAAGACAATGTGTATTTGAAAACTGCGTTTTGAACTGGGCGTCGCCATGTCTGCTATGCTCTTTGATTAATTAACGTATCGCACATTGCACACTTCGAGTCGGGTACATAAAATTTGCGAGTGATATTGGCCGCCGGCGTGACAGTCACTTGAATTTAATGATTTTGAAAGAGGGGGACCGAGCCCCTAAACCTGAGGACGGCATTGTCTTTACCTCTCAAAGACATGTTTACACTGTCACGAGAATAAATATTCTGGTCGTGATGTAAATTTACCAAAATGTCGCTGCGATATTGATCAATTCAATACAAAAATAAATATTCGGCAAAGAGCCATATCATATACCCAACAGAGCGATATATGGCTCGCGAGCCATAGGTTCCCGACCACTGATATATATCATTTCACTAAATTGTATGGCTGGAATTAGCAATATGATGTCACGTCACGTCATTAGGTTCACGTTCGCGTTCACACAGAATCATTCAAATAGGTTCGAGTTCACACGAACCTGAACCTATCACAGGGTCACACCATCCCTATGATTTGCGATCAAGAATCGTTCGCAATCTATGCAACTGACCCTTCAGATTGATGATGGTTACCGGTATTGTAGTATCGATGATCACGCTAGACCAGCACTAAGCAGGTCTTAACCTTGGCGCCAGCGCCGCCCATGGGCCGATATGGATTTTAAAAGGGACGGAAACACCCGAGGGCGATATGAGGGGCGCTAGGACCATATGGGGGTGCTGGTGAATAATATAGTTGCAATAAATGGTGTAGAGGTTCTCATAGAGATACAGTTCTATAAAGTTATGGGGACTGTTTTTCTACGTCCGATCTGATTCCGAACATGTAGTTCACGGACCTGCGGGGCTCATGCACTTTCGGGCCACACCCATTACAGTCTTACGGAGAAAATAGCTTTTGCGACCGAAAGTGCATCATTAGCCCCGTCCAGAGCCAGGCTCGTTAAATTTAGATTTGAGTATTAGGCCGCGAGCCGCATGTACCCCACTGGGATAGCAATTCGACGAAAACGGGTTCGTGGAAGAGGTGTTGTCAGTGACATAGCAGAATCGTGGAACCTTTAGCTTTCGATACAGCTATGTTTTGCCGGCGGCGCCTACCAAGTGGAAAAATTGGCCCTCTTGAAAAATTGGACAACTTTGAGTTGGTGACCTCTACCTTACACTGTCGTCCTATATATCCCTGTGTCACCGTTGCAAATTTACTTGTGACAAAATGTATTAAATCTTTAAATCGCTCATCACGATTCGCGCGAAATGGACTATACTCTCGTTGTATGCTATATTTTCCACATGTACAATGCTTAGCATAATTCATGTGCGTACTTTTAGATCGCAAAGTGTAGGGTTTTTTACAACAAAATGTTCCTAACTAAATATTGTATCTCGAAGCACATGGCTGTCGTAATTTGGGAAGTGGCCCTATAGTCCTATACTACTTTTGAGAGTGAAAATAGACATGCTTTGAGGTGGTCTGGCAAGGATGATGAATTCCATTTCCTTATTGTATTCATAAGAGCTACCATATGTAATTTCCATATGTATATTTCTCCATCTTACCATGAACAATGATTCTGATTAGTATTGTTACCCACAACCTCACATGTACGTTGTATAATGTGGATTGCATGTTACAAGAACTAATTTCTATGAGAGCTATACGATAAATTTCGGTTAATTTACTAGTCGCACAAACCAATAACAACAAAATCCGATACAACTTCTCAGTGGATAAACTATAGACCAGGGGCCGACAACCTTTTGTGTATAGCGTGCCAAAATGTCACAAAATGTCAAATTTTACCAGCTTGCTTGCCAAACATTCAACTAATTATAATTTAACGTTTCAAGCAAGGTGTACAACCAACCGTTTTTCTGCAGCTGGCAACTGCATCCGTTACGCCAGTGGTTCTGGAATTATTGGTCGCGAAGGGAATAAATTTTGGTCGCAACCGCACCCAACCTATCGTACGTAATATTTACATAATTTATTTTCAGTCGCGCAATTATCGATCTTCTGTGGTTGATTTGATCGTTTCATCCAAGTCCACTGCGTTCGGTGCCTATCCAATAAGTGACAGGCCAATCAGTATTGTTACGATGATGATTATCTGATGATGATGAAAATGTGCCCACCCCTGTATCATTCAAGTCTGTTTGGTGTCACATTAAACTAGGTCTGGCACTAGATTTGTCTGGAAAGGTCGCGGTAAATATTGTCGTTGCTCCAGATATATATTGTAATTGCTCGCACACCACACGAAACTAAACGAATATCTCCTTGAAAGGTTCTCCTTGAAATGAAAGGTATCGATGATACGAACTAAAACAAGTCGATTTTCGAACTTTTCCTCCCATAAAACATCAGGTGGCAAAAAATCAGTTGAGGAAAATGCTGTTTGTTATGTTTCTAGCCACACTTCTTCCCAAATGCCACTCTTAATTTCGATACCCTTAAGTTTTGTTTTGAATGTGTTATCTCGCCGGCGGCCCTATGATCTCATTTTCTTCCGGCGCCCCCAAGCAGTTGAACCGGCCTTATAGGGTACTGCCGCGCTGCGGTTGAAGACCACGGCTGAAGGCCTATGCATGTTGCTGGTCTCATCATCGTGTTTAAGTGCTACAGTTTGGCGATCCCATGAAACTGGGATCGCCTTCCATGTGTTAAGATTAGTCGGGTGCGCGTGAATTCGGAGCTAGTGTGCATCTTATTCGGATGTCGTCCGGACCTGGATCGGAACCATCAGAGTCGCAGTTTTGGTATTGCATGTCTGGTGTCGAATAGGCGACGGATAGGGATATTTCATAATCATTTATATGACCTGGCAAAAACTCGTTTGTAACTATATCCGCGACTCTGTCACAACTCTATATTGTGCTATACCAGTGGACATTACAGATCCGATATCATTCGGCAAAGCTTTATTCGCTACATGAGCACAATCCACTTCGAGATACCAACCGTCTGTTTTTGGAAAACATATAAGCCAACGCTGGTCATCTCGATTTTTATTTTCAAGGGCAGTCAGCTTTAACGATGTCCATTCGGAGACACAGGGACGCCTGCCAGGTTTGTGGATACAGGCGCACGTAACGGCAACTCATTGGCTCGGGGAACCATCCAATCACCTTCGTTGTTGAATCGGTGTTTCCTTCGAATATCTTTATAGAAGTTTACAGTTATGAGTATACATTGTATGCCATTTGACTTGGCCACCTGCATCGATGATTGAAAAATTAAAATAGTCGTTATTCGAAAACGACCTCTTATATGCCGTACAGAACTAATGAATAAGACATTATCTTAGGTGAAAAATAAACCCTGAAATGAATTTGTTTCATCAGTTCACTGGGACGTTAGTTACATGGTGACCTCATTAAAAGCAAGATGCCATGGTCTGCGACAAGCGAATTTTTCTATTTTTCATACAAACCTTTTCATCCCCTCCTTCTCTTATGATAGATAAGTTGTCGTTTGCGATTCCGCACGCCACTTTGTACGTCTTGACCCAATACGTATTCGCTGCAAATTGAAAATGTGCTAAAACCAGCCGGAGATCGGTTCGCATCGTTTCCGTAATTACAGCCTTCCAAATCTAAAATACCATCCTATAGCCGCATTAATTCACAGCACACGGTGGTTTGCAGGTGATGCTCGGGAGGTACGAACTATAGTATTGGCAGTGAAGACATCGGGAGTGGGAGAGGTGACCGTCCATCAAGAACCCCCTGGTTGATTTACGCGCTTATAAAAGGCCTCCCTCTTTATCGGACTCCCTTTTTGTGTTGCGATCATTTTGCGAATAGCTCCGGAAATATGTGTGCCCAGCACTACTCATGAGAGATGGTATCGTACAGAGGGGTCATTCGTCAAATATCTGCATTCGTCAGAATACTATATCTTCGCTTCGTGTAGGCTATACTCTATTCATTTTGCAACTAGCCGAAAGGAATCCTGATAGATTTAAAGCATCGTACCATTGGGTCAATAAAGGTTGTACTTGAATACTTTTGGAAGCCCGCTGCTTGATCTACGAGCTTTGAAAGGCCCACCCCTGCGTTTACCAAAAAAAACCGCCAATATCCGTGTACACACGAAGAAGATGGTACCGTACAAAAGGGTCAATCATGAAATCTCTGTGTCCGTTAGAAGTGCCAACTATTACTTCGTTTACTTGCTCTCTATTCATTTTGAGATTATCCAAAACGAGTCATTGCACCCTTGCAGATTAAAATCATGCATGGATCTTATCAGTCGATCATGTAGGGTGGATTGCACAGATACCGATTGAAAAGTAATCATAGATTACCTTATTCGGCGATGATTTAATCAGCGAGCAAGGTCACCTGGTGACTCTGTGATACAGATATGGATTCGCCTGTGAGTTATCTTATCGCGGATTACTGACGCAAATCGTTTGTTATGAAAAGAGGTGTTGTAGGAATATAGCGTACCAAAATCATCGTCTTATACCGGTATCGCTATGCCAGAAACTCTACTACAAATTTCGTATATTGCGGGACATTTATCTCAATTACCCAGGGATATCTAGAACTAGATATTACTCAGGGATATCTATAACTGCATATCCCTGTCATTACTTTTCAAATGGAATTTCATTTTTCATTTATTGGTGCATTACCAGGCCTGTTTATTTTTGGATATTGGGTTTTATTTTTGGAGATTCTCCAAAAATAAGATTTGAAAACATCCAAAAATAAGTTTTTTTTTGTATGATGTTTTTTCAAGTTTTTCAGTGAAATAAACAAGTCAGAGCGATGTAAACGAACAGGAAACTCATAAAAACACACAAAACCGCATCTATGTGAGGGAAGGGGTCACCGAAACGCTAAAACTACTTCCACTCAATCCACTTCACGTTTCTGCTGTCCTTGCCCTCCCGCCCCTCTGCCTTTGTACTCCTATAAGTTTCACAGTGCGACACGTAGAGAAGACGGGAAGGCAGCTTGCGTGAGGCAAAGGGAACGGCGAAATCATATACCGCCATCTCTGTAACAATCACTTCGCCCACACGATGATGGGACTGATCTGCTGATGTTTCAGACAGCAACACAATTTGATCCAGTAGATGGAAAGTGCGCGCCCTAAGTTTGTTGACGATCGTTTCTTGTCAATGAAGAAGGTGGCCTCTTGGTGGAGTGGAAATCGTACCAAACTCCTTGATGTTATGGACAAGAACAGTCCGGCGTGTGCACCTTTGCTTCAGTGGTGGATCCATCTGATCGATCTTGATCGCATGGTCACGGTCTCACAGAGCTGAGCACCACCGTCACGATGCTTCATCGCCTTGATGTTCTGATCATGGAGCAACAGGAGCTCATGCACCTGGTCGAACGCCTTCGAGCTCTGTGTCCAGGCGAGGACTGGGACAACGAGGACCGCCGCAAGGAAGGTTTTCTGGTCAGAAGGTGTTGGGCTGTCAAGTTTAATGAGGCACGCAACTTCGTGGAGGATCGGAGGTGTTTTCAAGCGCATGACGAGCGCTTGTCAGCAGCAAAGACTTGGAAGATTGGAGAGTTTGAAGAGTTAGACATTCCTCCATTTGTGGACCCCTAACCTCGATGTTTCCCACAATTTCGACGTTCGAGGAGTCGAAAACAAGTGGGAGGGTCTCGCACTGATTAATATTCTTTAGAAGGCATTCTCCAGGCCAAAGACTAAATTTGTGAAGAATGTATTGGAAAGTTATATCAAGATCACTGATGATATCTATGTGTTGGAGGACTTGAATACATGATCATAACATACTTTTGGTGGAGTTTTTCAGTAGTAATAGGTCTCAAAACACCTTCATTTCTTATTTTTGGAGAATCTCCAAAAATAAAATTTGAAAACATCCAAAACTAAGCTATTTTTGTTATTTTTGGAGATATCCAAAAATAAACAGGCCTGTGCATTACTCATGATAGCCGCTTCACCAATGTGAAGATTTACAAATTGAGTTCATATACAAAACGTCCATGTAAATTCTGTAGAACACACATTTGCATAAGATTCTGATTTCTCCCTATCAATAATAATTGGCTCTTCAGGAGTGTAGAAGTAAATTTTAGCCATTGCAAGGATCTGTTGTGCAATGCGACGATGTTAACATACAATAAGTTATATGCACACTTGGGCTCAAGTGATGTACAAATAGTTATGCATTTATGTTACAATTTTGCAATGCAAAGTTATCTGCTGTTACCCAGTTGAGTAATTTTGTTAGTTGACAGCCAAACCTCACTTCAGTTTATCAATAATTTGGTCAACCATAAATTCAATACGACCTGTTTTATAGGGAGCTACATTAATTTAGTGCAATATCGACTGAGAATAACAATGGATCCATACCTCAATGTTCTTGCTACCCTCCGGATGTTAGAGAGCCTATAGCAGATTGGTCAAAGACAGAGCAAATCCATTGCAATATAGCCTACCCCGGAGGTTCAGCGACAGCGATACCGTTAACGTGACGGCACAACCGAGCACGCCGACTTCAGCGCAGAGAGATTGTTCGAAATCATTTCTCTTGAATGTCTTCAGTATGTCATCTCGTGTTTGAACAGCAATAACCACACATCCAATTCCTCGTCAATTATTTTTATTACGAGATCCAGTATGTTGTATCAGAATTGGACAACTAGAAAATCAGCTTTTCAACAACTAGAAAATCAGCTTTTCAAAATTAAGACTATAATTATAATAATAGCTACACAGATTTGTCGAAATTAGCATATAATTATAGATACAGTAGTAGTTGCTATACCGATTCGTTGCTGTACTTTCTCAATTTTGTAGTTCTCTTGCCAGTTCCAGTTTCTGCCCTTCAATTTCCAGTGTCTGGTTTTTGACATGCATCTGTAATTCAAAATACTTCATTCTAGGGATGGTGTGAACCTCTGAAAGGTTCAGGTTCGCGTGAACGCGAACCTTTTTAAAAGGTTCTGTGTGAACGCGAACGTGAACCTCATGACGTCACGTCATATTGCTAATTCCAGCCCTATATTTGAATGAAGTGATAGCCTATATTAACGTACACGTTACATAGCGACGACTCGGGCCACATGATGTCACAATGCTGAAGTACATATTGACGTCTTAATCGTCGCTAAATGTATCAACTGAGGCAATCAAATGATATATTAATCCCATAAATCAATATCTTCCGTCGCTTTGCCGACAATTTCGACGAGGACTTGCCGGGGAATATACGCTTACGGCTTAACGGTCCAGGCCAGACCGGAAAATGTATTCGTCGTATTGCTACACGAGCAGAGTGGAAAACGGGTTTCTATAGTTGCTACCGATATTACCACTTTAACAAGTTATACAACAATAGCCAACACCCCAATCGCACGGATTTCGTTTTCATGATACAGTAAACATATGAAGACAAGATTGACCCCGTAAGCTTGCTAGATTTTTACATCAGAAAACAATATCAATTGAATAAGCATCATTCGCTATCTACATGTAGTGTATTTCGCTCTTGATGTAGTGTGATTGCCGGTCAAGTTCACAGCAGAGAGTCACTAAATATTCACAAACGGAAAGTTGGATATTTCGAGCAAACTTTTGTTAGAAAGCAAGTAAAATTGTTGAACGGTGTTGATTTTTTATGCTGCCAGTGACATGCATAGAGTGGCCCGCAGTTGAAATGCAATAAATTTGAACCAAATAAGTTATAATGAAGTGAAAATTGTAATATATATGAAAAAGGTTCACAGTGCAGAACCTATCAAGGTTCTGTTGTGAACGTGAACCTCAAAATTTCCGAGGTTCACACACAGAACGCGAACGTGAACCTCACGTTCACACCATCCCTACTTCATTCTGATATCATGCTGCCCCTTTGGCAAATTGGATGCCATTTCCAGGACGCTCATTTCTTAACACCGCATTTTGATCCAACATTATAGTTAAAATATGATTTTTTCCCTCAACACACCAGGTATTTCCAAACTTTGAATTCTGGCTCTCATTTTCGAGACAATTGCTGTTGAGCTTTTTGTGTTCTCTGTTTTATCTTGTATATCTGAATGTAGTAATGAATAAACTGTGGGTTGCATTACCATCATTGTATGCTAATGCTAACACTTACCGGTCTTGTGTTCCATCGCGAAGTCTGTCAAGGGAACTGAAGGAAGCGTCACATCGCCATCAACAATGAAAAGGGCACCAGTTTCATTTGCTGAAGGAAAAGTATGGTTATAGCAACAGTTGCATTTACTCGCGCAAGTCGAATAGAGCAATGTTATTGTCAATCAAAACAACCCGTAATGAAGTATTCATATGGCTATGTTGGCACTAAGAGTTTGATTTCAAATTAGTACCTCTACTTACCTTCGCCGTTGTGACATGAAGAACCAGCCTGTGTTCACATCATCGTTAATGAAGGTGCAAACTGAATCTTGGCAATATGCATCTGAATAGAAATGCAATGCTTGGGCATTAAACAGTGAAATCTACGAGCTAGGCCTACTAAACTTATAACTGCTAGCATATGTTTCGCTATGAATCTTATCTTTTCTAAATTTAGACATTGGATAAGTTTCTTTCAAAATATTTTTCATGGTTTATCTTATCCTAGTGAAACATAGTAAAGATGGATGACTAAAATCATGACTTGATTCGAGTCAGAATTATCTGTTTGGAATGGGATGAATTGATTTGACTCAAGTCACTTCTTCAATGTGACATATGAGAAATCCTGACTCAAAGTCAAATTTTCAATTCAAGAAGCAAGCCTAACAATAATATGGTCAACGATATGGCTCAGGCACCGGGACAGTAGCGTAGCAAAGCCCAACTGTTTCATATTAAAATAGGATGCAAGTTCCTCTGCCGTTGGTTGTAACATATTAACAAAGTTGTAGAGATGTCCTAAATGTACTCACCGTTGTTTGTGTAGTTATCCAATACGGTATCGTCATCATACGGATATTTCAGACATTCAATTTGAGATGGGATAAGGTCTGAAAAGTGATAATGAATACACCAGTGTTATGAAAAACAATTGCAGATTAAACAAGGAGCGGTTCACAGTCGAATATGACGAGAAGTGTTCCACATGTGTCATTTTAGTATAGCTAATGTGCAGCAGACTCTGGATATAATTAGTTTGTTGGGAATTACAAAAAGACAATGAATCCATGATGACCATGGTCATCACAATTTGTCCATTCAGTTCAAAACGAGCGATGAAATGCGAATATGAAGCACGCTGAGAGTCACGATAAACACAGGTGGAAACAATAATACATCACCTACTGCGAATATTAAAGAATTGCTTGCAATGTTACCTACCGAAAACCTTTTCCAAGAGGTCATCAACTGGAGGTGGCGGTGGGCCGCCGCCAGCTTTTGCTCGTTCGATGCGTCGTGATGCGTATATCTTTTGTGCTTTTCGTTTCAAATTTCTCTATACATTCTGGATTTGGCCAGTTATTCTTACTGATTACATCCCAGGCCACATCTTTTGTTTTGCCATCTGTCTTTTTGTTTTCCACCGTTTCAATATATCATTCTACTAATTCAATTACTCTGGACTTTTCCGTCCTCATATTTTGCTGACAAAGTATATTATCGAATTCTGTACAGTATAGGGCTGTTCAAAAATAACTTTTTGTTCTGGATTCCAGCCATTCAGTCATTAAATTGCCAGGTTACCCTAAAAACGCTGCCCGCCGAATTTGGTTCAATTTCAACAAGCATAGGTGTCCGCAGATCCAATTAAAATTTTTATTTAAACAGGAAAAAAAAAAAAAACATTTTCAAATTTTTCTGTCAACCCCATAAAATTGGTCTTCAGAGACGAGGCAAAACAAATTGGACTCAATTCCAACTAGTAGAAGCGGGGTTATTGGAGTTTTTCGTTGATAATCCTCGTATTATCTACAAATCAAGGATAATCCGAGAAATATCAACGAAAAACTTCAATAACTCCGCTTCTGCTGGTCGGAATTGAGTCAAATTTGTTTTGCATCGTCTCTGAAGACAGCTCAACCATTTCATGGGGTTGACAGAGAAATTTTTAATTTTTAATTTTCGTATTTAAATTTAAAAATTTAATTGGATCTGGGGAGTCCTATACTTGTTAGAATTGAACCAAATTTGGTGTGCAGCGTTTTTTAGGGTAACCTGACAATTTAATGACTGAATGGCTGGAATCCAGAACAAAAATCTATTTTTGAACAGCCCTACTTGTACAGTGTACAGTTTACATGTACAGTCTGTAAAAATGCCATACCGGTAATCATAGCGTAAGGCAGGGGCGGGCAACATTCGGCCCGCGGACAGTTTTCCGTCGGACATGATAATGTGGCCCGCGGCCCCAGTCTGCCGAGATTCCCCACTACTTGCTTACTACGTCAAATTTAAGTGACTGTATGTTATTATATACGTGTATGCGCATGCGCAGCGCAGCGTTGCGAGAGTGGAGCTTACGCGTAAGTTCGTCGAAGCGAGAAGAATTGCATTATCGGCATTTACGATGCACTCAACTCTAATGTCGTCTGTGGTAATCATGATTTTTGTTGACTACAATGGTCAGTCATTTAAACCAGGCTGATATTTCTTATTTTTGATTCCGTAACCGCCGACTTGTAGCACACTTCTGTAGCGACTGTAGCACACTTCTAGGCTTTTGTAAGGCACCGCTTGTGCCAGGGGTCGCCAACTGAAAACGCGTCGCAGGCCACTTTTAAAATTTCGTAGAGGATGCGGGCCGCATGAATTCAATATCGATATTAATTAGGCCACACAGTTGAACAACGACGCTATCTCGTCACCTAGTCAACCCTAATGAATTGATATCTTGGTAAATTAGGATTACCGCGCTTATGGAACGCCTTAAAATCTTAATTAGGGATAGCACCGTGTGTTGATTGATCAGAAAGAAGCAGACATGGCAGCGTCTGTATGACAATGTTATTCTCAAATCCACGTTGTCTTCGCCATTATCGGCGAGAAATGACTTTGAAGTGACATTGCTGTCGTTAAAATACATTCATTAAATACGATTTATTCCTTGTATGTGGATAAATGGGCGAATAATGTATCGATTCAGCAGTCCGGCCCGCTAAGTACCTAATTTTCCTATATCCGGCCCGCCGACTGGAGAAGTTGCCCGCCCCTGGCGTAAGGTACTATCTGCTGTGGTAGGCCCACGCTTATAATATGCACCAACAGTTGTAGTAGTGTCAGAGTACAATATTTTCAGCTAATACCGCAACTGAACGTAAGAACATCCACTTAACACCATCTCCATACGAAATACTAGTCTACCTATAGCCAGCCCTGACCGCAGTCGCCGCGAAGCACACAGCCGATTAACTTTCTAGACACCTCGCTCGGCGGATAACATTCGGCCGATTAAAATTGACTGATCAGTGATTAATCGACATCTGTGCAATCCACCCGTAGTGTCGGGATTTATTAGAAGCCCCCGCTGGTTGAGTTGAGCACTTTTGGAGAGGGTCTCCTTTAGTATAGGCATGACCTACTTGAGCACTACGAAAAAATTGAAGATAAGGTCGCATCGAGGTAATACGCCCGCCCTTTTGCGCTTACACCATAATATGCTGACCCGGCTATTTTAGTTGCACTGATGTAATCGCAAGCAAATGTATGCACCTGGATTAGCTCGGCCCTGTATAACGATTGCATCGATCGAGTGTGAAGAACCAAGGTCGACTTGTATCCAAGTTCCGAGAGTTGCTGGAAATTTGATCATTTATTAAATATATTTATATATACATGATAGTGCTATATAGTATTACGAACATACATTGTCTGGCACACCAAGCACCTGGAGAAATCATGTCGAGACGAGCATATTTTGGGTTCCACCCGGCATTGTATTCGCTGGAGGCGCTTGTAGCAGAGTCGGGTATCGCTCCACTTTTCATCCCCATCAAACAATAGTGAACTGAAACACGGGGAAACCAAGGATAGAAAAACCAAATGATGAGCTTTTTGTTTTTATCAGGTCTTCCGCTTCCGCGCAGGCAATTAAAAGTTTCTGCATTTTACACGGTTCTCCTCTCGTCCGAACACAAAAGATTCATATAGTAGTGAGACATTGTAAGAACAAAGTCAAATACCAAGTCCTCGCTCTCCCTTCTAATGTACTCGGTTCTTTTTATACCTAGTAATACAGCCTCAATATGTAAAAATAATAGTAGCTTTGATTGAGATATAATATACATAATTAAACATGCATCAAAAGAGAATACCACATTCCGTAGTAGGCTAACCTGCGTTATTTTTGACCGACTTAGCTTATCTCTGCAGTACTTTTACGAAATTATAGCAAGTAAATTAACCCTCACCATATTCGCGATGTTAATCATTGAGACCAGTGGTTCTCAAACTGAGGGGGGCGAAGCTGCGGTAAACTGAACTTTAATTTTGCGCACCGCGCGATTTACCTTCAATTCATAGTAATTGCTCTGTGTTTCGTCCGAATCTGAGAATTCTGTCATCAACAGTCATAACTAGGGCAAGTTTTTGCAAAATACATGGAAGTTATGTAGAATGCTGTTTTAAGCTGTTTGAAGGAATCTTACAGTGCAACTTTTGTCCATTTCTTTCATGCAACTTTTCGCAACTTTTTCGATTTTTCATGAAAGTTTTTTCAATTTTTCATGCAATCAACTTTTTACTGGAAATATTTGGCAGTATACGTAAAAAGATCGCTTGATTATGTCACTGTTTTATGAGAATTTTGGTGAAATACAGGGCCAAATTCGACTGAAATACCGTAAATCAGCTCTGAAGTAACGATGTAACGCATATTTCGGGAGCTGGGCCAGAAAGTTGACCTTTTTTTAATTGAAGCAAACAATGGAGAATGTGGATGGAAAACTGTATTTCGGGAGTGAAAACGGGAAGTTGACCATTTTTTTAGTCAACCGACCAAAATGTGATCGTTTAGTGCAACTTTTGTGAGAAAATAAATGCAACTTTTTACTGCAACTTTTGTGAAAAATAAATGCAACTTTCCAGCGATTTAACTGCAACAAAAACTAGCCGTAGTCAAAAACTCCCATGCCATCAAACTATCCGTTTTGATTGCTGGCATTCTGGTTGCATTTTGTGATATGACGATAAGGGAGCGCGGAATTTTCCTCTATCATAAAGGGGGCGTGTCTAAAAATGTTTGAGAACATAAAGCTCGATCAGACTTTCAACCTGAATATGTTGTAAAGATCTTTATGAGTCAACAGTAATCATTTCGAATAACCGCGATCGAATCGACACAGGACGCGATGGCAAACATGTAACGGTTTAAAAATGGGAAATGTGCCTAGAGCAGCACGCGTATTGTTCGCATCAAAGGATGTAAGCGTCGCGCATTTTCATTGCAGAGGATTTTATTATTTCATTGGTACTGAATTTTTTTTAGAGCGCCGCGAGCGCACGGTGCTCAGTTTTCAAATGACGGATGCAACAAAAATAGTTTGGGAACCGCTGGTATTTATTTATCAACTGCTCTCATAACATTATCAGAAAGTCAACTTACGTGCGATTTCAGGAATTTTCCGCATCTTTTCAACCTCACCTGAGAAATGAATAGTTTACAAAACGCGTTATCATGGGTTGAATCGCAGGCATTTAGAATTCACTTTTCAAATTGTCAAGTTGCCTAATTATTTCTGATGGGTTGAATTCGTCACCCCTGTCTCCCTTGTCCCCTTTCATTCCACTCGGCCCGGGTGGACCACTTTTACCAGTCCTTCCCACACATGTGCAGCCTCCATCCGTACCATCTCCATCGATAACCGCGGAGCAAAAATCCAGAACATTTTGGCGATATCCGTACACAAGGCACACGAGATATGTCGATATAAAAATGTTGAGCGTAGAGCTCATTTTGGTATAATATAATGTTAGCAAACGACGATACGGTTGCTAAATGAAGTGAGTTGTTAGAAATGCAATGATGTTGAAAAATACATTTTTCATGTTACCAATACTTCCAGTCTTCCAATCATGCGCATTTAAGTGTGTATAGGTAATTTTATTACAACTTAAATTGAATTTGCTCTATGTTTGAATAAAGGTAAATATTCATCCAGAGGTGATCAGTAACGATGAGCTGAACGTTTACGACGTAATCAAGTAATTTTACTCTACTCGAAGTACTTAATCAAGTAAATTTGATTTAATACTACTTCTCCTTTTTCGTGTCGCTCATCTTCCCAACTGCGGGCCTTAGAATACGGGAGAGGTATTCATTTCATCGTATTTTCTGTAACAGGGCGCGGGGTAAACAAAAGTTAAGACACGCTGTTTCATAACTTAACTAATATTTGCAACCCATGGTGCTCTAGACGAGGGTTGCCATATTTTTGTTACACGAATCCTTAGCGCCCACTAGTGGATTTTTAAAATGAGGTATGAGCATATTGTTGATTATTATGACGTCACACCGGCAAAGCTTTGTCTATCGAATAGAGTTGGTCACGATCAGGTTCAGGAGTATGTGGATGTGTGTTGCAAGCTGTAACCAGGGCCGAAGCCACATTTTTCAGCCTCCTCCCGCACATATAAACACTGATTTTGGGCCCACCGTAGGGTAATCGATGCAACTTCTGGGGGCTTACTATATGCATCTGGTAATTAAATGATTTGAATGAAATATGTCAATAATATTGGTTCTTCCATATATTACTATATATAATTTTGATCTTTTCTCCGCCTACATGACCAGAGTTAGTGGTAGAGGTAGTGGAGGATGATGACTTCGAAAATGCAAGGAGCGTAATTGCACATCGTTAAGTAATGTTCATGTCACATCGATAAGATTATTTATCAGCCTACTGCCGGTGCGCTCTGCACCACTGAGCCATATATACATCGCACATCCGGTGGTTTCCAATATTTGATGGTCGTGACTCAATTTCCAATTCTCAATTTGCCGTGGCCCAGCCCCAAATTTGATAAGCTGATTACAAATTAAAGGTCGGCACATTTTCCCAGACTTACTCACGGCCAATTTTGGAAGCTGATTACATTCAACATCTTCGCGAACCCCAGAGTTAGGCAAACTACCCCCAGGTTTAGAACCAATGTCTTTGAATAAAGCATCCGGACGGCCTTGACCGACTCTATGCATATACCGTTATCATGTAATTGCGATTATAGTTTGACTTATCTTTGTAAAGGAAGGTTATTTTTATTTATTTTTGATCGCAGTGCTTGTGAGGGTGGTAGTCTCTATATTAAAACAATATATGTGATACTAAATCGCGGGCAGCGCGAAGAAAAACTTCATGTGGCATAAATCTGCCCAAAATAGTATTGTTTATGTTGATTTACAAAATATTATGAGCTTACTTCAAGCCTTCAAAATTCCGGACATTTAGGCAAATTTTAGAAATTCTTCCCGGACGCTGTTTTAACATTGAAATTCCGGACATGTCCGGGAAATTCCGGACGTATGGCAACCCTACTCTAGACCTCTTAGGCTGTAGAAATTTATACACCCTGTACTGTAGCAGCATGAACCCATCTCCCCACACAAACCGAATAGCTCAGTTTACTGCTTTTGACAGTCTACGAGAGCGTATTTATTACTGCTTTTTACGTCTACTTACTTACTTGGGTAGCGGTCAAATCGATTCAATTCTATTCCAACTTGAATTCGATTTGAGTTTCCTTTAAAATGCTCTCTTCTCGTGCTGGAATAGAATTGGGCCGTTACTTCTACGTCTACTAAAGTAACTTTCTTGTCTATTTTGATCACCACGGATTCATATTGAACTTGGTCATAAATTAATCTAGAAAGCTATAAGTAGGTCACGTGTTTCAGGTTCAGTCCTAGTCCACGGACTCCTAAACTGAGCATTCGAGAATCGCTAGTTGTTCGCTTCCAAAATCCCATTTTGAACTTTCAATAACAATTCCTTGCGCATTATTCCTTCTTATTCAAATATTAAAACTGCTAACTAGGCTACGTTTTGGACGATTTAATCGGTTGGCGAGCTCCATTCCGAAAGATTTTTCGCCAGCCCAATTGTTGTCTGCACGCCCTAAGCGCAAGCTCACTAAAAAAAACTACAGTGAAGCTTCGATTATCTCGAGTATTAGGAGGTCTTCCCATGCATATATATGTTCATCGGATAAAGCCTGTTAATATATAGATATGTCATTTTAGCTTCATAGTTATCGCAATGAGTAGCCGCGGGCTCAAGTAACCCGAAAATGGAAGATTTTCACCGCTGGCACAATCAATGAATTTAATGCATAATCTGCACTTGTGAATGACGCTATATTTCATGGATAAAAAGTTTCACTACCTGAGTATTTTCTCCGGTAAGTAGATTTAATCCGCTGAATAATATACACTCGTGGTTTCTCCTGCCCACAGTTATTTCGTGCGTCAACTCTCCACAGTATCAGTCTTTGTCGAACAGGACATATGATATGCAGTACAGTTTAAATACATGTGTACAAAACTGTATATAGATGTATACACTTAGACTTATGCTGGACATGTAAAGGTCATAATTTGGATATAATACGTTTTGATCTTTGTGACATATTTGTCGCCCGCGGTTTTGGCGATGTGACGGGTCAATTCAGTGGCCGTCGCATATGCATTGTTTCCATGACATTATTATAGCTGTTTTGTTATTTTTACCCAAACATGGCTTGCAATGCCCAATCCGTCTATTGTTTCATTCAACCACTCGAAGAGCGAAATGGTGGCTACTCTCACTCTATCCACATGTTTCTCACTTTGTGCATGCCGCGGAGACGTAGGGTTGGATTATCCGGATAACGGTTAACCGATAAACCGCAGTTTTTTATTATCTGATATATAATTTTGCCGGTTAACCGGATAACAGAGTATCGTTGCTAATGCATTTACGCTTTTCAGTAAGTTTCAATGAGTCGTGTTATCAGTGCTGCGCACGGTCAATTAGCGAGAAGCGTGTTGCCAATTAGCGAGACATCTTTACACTATGTAATGCGACGCAATCTGCCTCTGAGAAGATCGCGAAATTCGGTAAGTGATTGCCGCGCGCTCGGCTATCGTCGCTGGCCTGATTTATCGTGTCTTCAGCAAGCCTAGTTTCGCTAGCTTGAAGAATCGCTTCTGCAAATAGGCCATGTGCACACTGCACACCATACCATCGCTGGCCTGCACAATCGCATCTGCATTGGCTTGGTGCTCATCATATTATCGCTGGCCTACATCGCGACTGCAATAGGCCTGATACGAAAGATATCATCGCTGGTCTAACCATCACGTTATGGGCCTAGCTTGCGTTGGCTCCTATCTCTCGATGGCTTGGAGACAATATTTCGTTAAGTGTATTCTGATTGGCGATTGTGATTAGTGACATCGCGAAACAGAATGACATCGAATGCTCGCTCTCAAACATGTGCGTGCGTGCAAGTGTAATTGATTTCCGCTGAGACTTGGTTCGGAAAAATCGAAACCCCTTAATTTTATTTCAAATACCCCCCTGGATACGTGACTGATCACGTGAATTTCTCATGGAGGAATTATAGCAAAATATCATGTCGGCATCAATTTCAGTATCAACCATACTCGTCCTTCCAGTACTCCAAACCTTAACAGAAGAATGGTCTAAAAGGGATGTAAAGTCTTTGAAGCTTCCGGGAAACGACCTGCCAACCGTTAGACCAGTGTTTCCCAACGTGGGCGATATCACCCCCCAGTTGGCGATTTTGAGATACAAAGGGAGGGGTGAAATACCAAAGGGGGCGCGAGATATATTTAACTAACACGACCAAAAATTGCACTTGAGACGGTTTATTCTGCATATGACGCGCAAATTGACTTAAAAAAGGTCAACTCAACGGAAAGTAGATGCGAAAACTGCTTTTCCGAGCCCCTACTCGACCTGGGCAAAGTGCGGCCTGCGGGCCAAATGCGGTCCGCGGAGGTATTCTGTGTGGCCCGCGAAAGTTTATTTGGAATGCAAAACTTAAAACCTACTTTTGAATGTTGTTGCGTGAACTAAAACCATAGGCTGTATAACTGAACAGGAAATCGGTTTACTTTTAAAGCCTGTTCATATGAATATGCCACGATTACGATTGCGGTGGCCCCTGGTATAGCACAGACCGAGCCAAGCTTGGTGTACAGACGTTAACCATTCTCATGGTTATGGGAATGCACTGTGATTTGATACGAGCTGATTATTGCTGTATTTATTTCCCATTCACAATTTCATTCAATTTCCAAGTTTTCGTGCGGATTCAATAATTCTAATTTTGAAAAAATTGTGTAGCTCTAATTCTAATTCTCATCTAATGTAAAAAAAAGCTGTCTAGCTTTAATTCTAATTCTAATTCTATTCTGATTTGGAAAAAAACGATGTAGTTCTAATTCTAATTCTAATCTAACTTGTAAACGATGAAAATTTTCTAGTCGTCCAAGTCTGGTTGCAAGGACGCCAAAACATAATTCGATATAGGCTACCTGAAAGTGCCGTTTACCTGATTTACACCCTACGCTGGGGTGAAAATCGACGAAATACACTGTTTTCTTTCTTAACCTGTCGGCATTTTACGCATTTGCAGTTTTTTTTTAAATATAATTGCACTCGCCAAGCCGTGTCTATCAATCCTAAAATTACCGAGATAGAGTATAGAAGTGTAGGCTATATGTACATGTACATTGTACAATGTACATACATGCTTTAAAATGGTCTTTATAAGTACTTGATCATCTTCATGCGGCCCCATAGGTACTCTGAAGTTAGAAATGCAGCTCCGACATTAATAAAAAGTTGGGAACCACTGGCTTGGAGCACTGAATATATGTATACCGGATTCAGGGGTGAACCCCGTAATTTTAGTTTGTGCCGAGCAGGTCGCCGAGATTAAGGATATTAATTGAAGTCGGTCTCATGACAAAAACACGAAGACAGACACTCGGTCAAGGGAGGGCGAATTTCAAAAGAACTGCAAGCTTCGCAAAACACCAATGCTATTTCACCAAGCTGCGTGCTGCTCTGAAGGCAGCGACCATAGACAATAAGCTTTGTACCATCCCAAATACTGGGGTGGTCGTGAAAGCATCTGAAGGAGGCGCGAAGAAGCAGTGAAATACGAATAAAAATTCGCGCTTCGCGCGCTTTACCCCCAGGTCATGATTATTGGTATGTGTCTTGTCCGACTTTGATATTTGAGAATTCTCTCGGCAACAGCCAAAAACATTCCATGATATCAAACTATCCCTCTTTAATAACATTTTGTGATATCACGATAAGAGGGGCGTGTCTAAAAAAGTTTCAGTATCACACTACCGAGCGAGATAGTGTAATGGTTATGCGTCCGGCTTCTCGAGCGGTAGGTCGTGGGTTCGGTCCCCGGCCGGGTCATACCAAAGACTCGAAAAATGGTATCCGCAGCTATCCTGCTAGGCGCTCAGCAATCACGGATAGCATGGAGGAGAAAAAAAAACGGGGGCGCAGACTAGATGACCTCATGGGGCCGTATCGCAACTCCGTCGCCAAAGCATCTCGATGGTGCAGGCGAGAAAGAATATCATATCTCTCTCTCTCTCTCTCTCTTTGTATAGAAGAAATTTGTCATGTTTACCATTGTTTCAAATCATGACGGCAAATAAATATTTTTTTTACTAACCGTCCCTTTCTCATTACCTAACATCAACACATTCACTGAGCAGCATTTATTAACAATGTAATTTAGAAATAAAATTAAAATGCGGTGGAATACAGCTAAAAAACTTCTCTTGACCCTCAACGTATATTCTACTTAGGATTTGGCCCGCGGAGAAAAATAATTGCCCACCCCTACCCTACTCGAAAAAAGAACCTTTCTTTTTGAGTCAATTCACAAGCGATCATAATTTGGTTACTAAATTTTCCGTTTATATGCCCCGTTTTTTGGATCCGTAAATATGACGGGGGGCTTGAAAATGTGGGTCCAGCTTGATATGTCGAGAAAGGTCGGGAACCACTGCTTTAGACTCTCTACGAAGCATCGCTTACTATTCGATCCACTTCTGTGGAAGCACCAAGAGCATTCAATGCATGTGAACTCCGGTGCCGGTTACAGAATTCCACAATCGATGCATTGTGCTTTATAAGGCGTTGCAGAAGCAGTGAACATTAAATTTGCGTGATTTTTCTCGTAATGCGCGTGTACGTATAGATCTACAATAACACTGTGTAATGATTTTGCTATCCACTTTTTATGCAGACCCCGTGAGATCGATTATCTCACTTGGCAATTATTAACCGGTTAACCAGTTAGAAAAATTCCAAATATACGGAAATATCCGTTTTCCGGATTGTGAAAATTATTGATATCCGAATTATCCCTAGTACAGATAACTCCGTTATTTGTCTGTATAGATATACCATGCTTCCCGCGATGCCATATTTGTGGGGAAAAGCAACACAAAATATTTAACTTTATTTGATATAAATTTGACCAATATTTAGCGCTGCTAATATATCACCTAAACATGTATTCTGGAATACGAAGTGCCTGTCTGTGCTGAAATATTTTCAAATACACTATATGTTAGGTGTTATTGACTTCAAATAGTTGGACAGGGATTACGACACGGTTTCTCAAATTGAGTTTGGGGCTCTGTCCGGTGTATGTTAATATTGTTCAACCATATTATTATTATTACAATATGAGTGGTGCTTCTCGCCATTTATGGCCTTGTGCTCCACGGTCGTCAGGAAATTCCAATCAAGCAGTAACTAAACGAACTTATTACAACTAATTACGAATTCCGCAACGGCGTTCGACAATTGCGACGACGAGAGTAGGTTGCGTAGGGTGAACGGGATATGTAACTGATTGCAATATTTATTAAAACTGATCGATTGAAGTCGTATTTAATGCATGACATTAAAAAGTGTTCGACTGTTCCGATGACATCGCATTCGTCGCAAATCGGAGAGTCCGAGAAGCCGATTCTGAATAAATGGGATGCTACTCCACAGTGTCATCCTGGCCGTAGTCGAAATATATGGCGTTCGATATTGCGACAGCTGTTCGTTTCGAGTCCTGTACTGATTGCGCTTTGGAATAGCTTGTAGTGTGATCCCCGCAGAGTATTCGCATTGCCAGATCTCATGGGTAACCCTCTTCATCGCGGGTTTTGCGTCCGGCACGGTAATGATTGGAGTTTGGTTCAATTGATCTTGCGTGGGCGAGCCTACTCGAGCTAATTCGTCGGCGTTTTCGTTACCTGTAATTCCTGCGTGTCCTGGCTGTGTCTCGACATTCTGGCTGTCGAGAACATTCGATCGTGAAATGGTGTTAAAGGTATAAAATTTCGGCTTTATGATACAGTATATTTCATGCCATAAGTCTTCTACTACGTTAAGACAAGGATGTCGAGACGGTTGTTGTCCAGCAATTGACACCGGTATGGTCAAATACTTGTGCCGTATGTGTACGGGCATTTCGCTACACGCTGCTTGCAAGACGCAGACGGATGTGCTACGCATAGCTCCACCGCAACTCCGGAGCGCAGTGTTGTGTATTGTCAGGGGCCGCTGTAGGTGGCATTTAGGATCGAAACAATATGCGGGCAGTGCATAATCAATAAGTGACCGGATAAATGTTCAATACACGATCAGAAGATATTTTTTATTGCCACCTCATGTGGTACCAGTGAGGAGGCGAAGCATATTCAATCGCTTGCTGCATTTTGCACTTATTTCCTCAATATGGTATTTATACGAGAGTTTTGGGAGAAATGCATACCCGAGAAATTTGAACTTTTCGGACACCATGACTGGGGTGTCATCAATACGTAACGCAAGTTCCGGGAGCGTGCGCTTCTTAGTGAAATACATTGCTATGCTTTTGGATTTCAATAGTATGAAACGCCATTGTACACAATAGCGCTCGATTGCTTTCGAGGACATTTGCACCTATGAAATTAGCGATATCACGCTAGAGCGCTTGGCACAATCATCCGCGAAAAGATAATTCGCACAGCCTATGACCGAGGGTAAGTCGTTGATCAAAACTGTGAATATAGTGGAGGCAAGATAGTACTTCGTCCTTGTGGAATACCATTCTCAAGAACTTGCTTTTCAGATAGGCTATTTCTCACATTAACTTAGAATGATCTATGCCAGTGCTTTTCAACCTATGTGACGGTTCGCACTTGTGCTAATGAAAAAATTGCAGTGCGAATGACAAAGGTGGGCGAATGGGGCGAATGAAAATCCCGGATGAGCGCGAATGAAAATCGTGAATAGTAATCAGGGCTTTGGAGCAGCCGTAAATTTAAACTGCTCCAGCTCCGGCTCCGGAGCTTTCTTCTATCATACATTAGCTCCGGCTCCAGCTCCGGAGCCGCATTATTACCACTGCTCCGGCTCCAGCTCCGGCTCCGGCTCTGAAATTATCGAATGGGCCTATATCTATATCAGGGGTGGCCAACCCGCGGGCCAAATGTGGCCCGCGATAGGTTTTGCGTGGCCCGCGAGGTAATTTTCTGTTATATTATCGAAAATGTATTGCTCAGATTGTAAATTTGCAATGCCAACCAAAAATTACAATTCTGGCTGCGACACTTGGGATGTTGATGACTAAAATATTGGTTCCGACGCATTGGCAGATCCAGGGTCCAGTCACATTTTCAGTAAATCGTCGTACACATTAAAATATACTAAAATAGTAGCGAAATTTTTCTTCGCGTGTTAAATTCTCACACGATTTCTTGCTTGGTAGCCTACCCCCTACTGACAATGAAAAAACGCCCAATTTGCCCGATTGAGTCTAACTGTATTCGCAATTACGCGTTTGCGCTCGCATAAAGATCGTCGACGCTGAAATGTAGGCACAACATTATTGTCGCATATTATCGGAGACCTTCGATATCGATTTGACCAGACGCCGAATAGTTGTGTCCTTGCAAACTGAGCCTAGCGGGCGGTATACAATAGACCCGCAATACTCAAGTAATAATATTATTTACCTAGTTTATTTATAAACTTAGTAAATTTTACCCGCTTGGCGCGGCTAGTGGACCGCACACTCGTTCGTCAAATGCATGTGCCCCTTTAGCCGAAAAGGTTGGCCATTCCTGGTCTATATAGATTACTAATCTACCCATAGGTTATTTATCTATAGTAATCTAGAGTCTGCCAGCCGTCAGTAACATCCGATGTAGCAACGAAGACATATAGGTGCCGCCGTGCCGGCTTGTGACGTCATACTGAATACTTGTTAATTGCCGACAACATCATAGTTACACTAGAACGCACTTTAATCTATGCCATTGCTGTGCACAGCATTAAAATTCAGGCCTGCTCTTCCATTAATCAGCAGATGTGGTTGTTGCATATAATTTATATATAATGGCATCTTATGAAATAGGTCGGAGCCGGAGCTACTCCTAAAATAACGGGCTCCAGCTCCGGCTCCGGCTCCGGCTGAATTTTATGTAGAGCTCCGGCTCCGGCTCCAGCTCCGGTGAAAATGCACGGCTCCGGGGCTCCGGCTCCGGGCTCCGGCTCCGCCTCCAAAGCCCTGATAGTAATTGTTAACTTTTCTGACCTCGAAAAATTCAAATAAACCTAATAGGAAATTCAAGGGCAGTGTATCTTTCGTAGTTGCGAAGCAATTGTAAAAACTTATTTAACTTACGACGTTGATAATTTTCGGATCAAGGATAATCCTTGGATTGCCAACGAAAAACTCAAATAACTTCGCTTCTAGTAGTTGGAATTGACTCAAATTTGTTTTGCATCGTCTTTGAAGACAGCTCAACAATTTCATGGGGTTGACAAAAAAATTTGTATTTTTTTTCAATTTTCCGTAATAAATTAAAATTTTTAGTTGGATCTGCGGAGTCTTATACTTGTTGGAATTGAACCAAATTTGGTGTGCAGCGTTTCTTAGGGTAACATGACAATTTAATCAGGGAATGGCAGGAATCCGGGAAAAAAGTTATTTTTGAACAGCCCTACTGCACACATAATATATTTCCGTGCACGACGATTGGAACTCATCCATAATGGTTGATGTGAGCGTTTCAGCAACAAAAATGGCTAAACCTCTAGAATGAATGGTTTTATCACCGCGATAAAAAACGATAGACACGTATTTTTGGCTGGTATCGGTCGACGAGGTGAGTTTCTTGTAATATTATGACACAGTAGTGTTGTCCATGAAATGTTTGAATTCGTAGATTTTTTATGTACATCCCTCGGCAATTCCATTGAAGAACCGTTAATGGTCTAGTGAATTTCTTGATTTACATCGTCGTGGTTTTGTGCGTTCGCCGCAGTACTGTCAACGAATGAGCTTGTCTGTTTCAGCATCTTCGGGTCTATAGAGCACCCGAGATATTTGCTGGATGCCTTTGCTACAATTTCAAAAATATCTTTTCATGATTGAGAGGCTGTGATGGAGACATGGACAATTTCTGCGACTAGCGCGACTAAGGCGAATTGGGTCAATAGTTATCTGCTCGGTCATTCCCGTGGTATGTGTTGGGTTGGCCTGTGACGGAGAAGTTTGTAGAGCACAACTCTGGCATTTCAAGTTTTCGAAGATCCCTATCGTTTGGGCTGCGTGGCACTCTGATATGTACGGGTTTGTTTTTGCGACTTTTCCTGGTGTGTATCGTTGAATACATAGTATGATCTGTGGTTTCAGCTTGTTCGACGAGCAATTTGTACGACCGCACTCAATGTTGCGCCTCATTGAAGGATACCTGTGTTCATTCTTTTACAGTTTGGATTTTAGCCTCCTCTTTATATGTTGGGCATCCCCCACATTCAGCGCTGTGAGATTCGTTGCAGTTCAATCATTTCCTTACATTTGGACAGTTTTCGTATTCGTGGTCACGTCCTCCACATTTACCGCAGGTTTTCCGACCGCGATACGCTTTCGCAGTGTGACCGAATCGATGACAGTTGAAGCATCTGCTCGGTGGAGGGTTATAATACTTTGTTCTGAAAGGTAGGTATCCGAATGTCATGAATTGGGTGACTTGCGTCGTGCTGAAGCACACTAACACTGAGAAGCTTTCAGTGAGGCCCTTTTCATTCTTTTTCTCGAGACGTTTAACCAAGATCGCTTTCTGTCCAACGAGGCATACGAGTAATTCATCTTCCTAGATATCAATCGGCGCGCCAGAAATAACCGCTCCGCTGGCGTATGGTCTTGGCGAAAATCCAGAACAAGTCACAGGGATCGCGGTTTTCGTCACTGGATCAGAGATAGTGCTGCATTCCAGCAACAGCTTGGCTTGTCTCTCGTTGTAACAGGTCACTACAATGTTCCCAGATGAGTAGAGCGGTTTGATGGCCTCATAATTACTGATCACCTACTGATCACTCTGTTGATGACGGCTTTATGGTAGCGCATTCTCGCCCTAGCTTGACCTTGTGATTGTGATTAACGTAATGATTATGTGTGTGCTCCCGACGCTCCTGTCACGCGATCGACAGAACGGGCTCGAGGGCGAGAGGACTGGTTGTGCGGTTTTTACGGAAACGTTTTAAATAGCCTACATTGAACTATATTACAAGCTATCGCGGCCCAATGGCGAATATGAAGTTAACTGATATTGTGAAGAATTACGTAGATTATCCAACGTCTGGGGATTTTGCAAAGTGGGTTGAGAAACTAGAACTGGTTGCCGAGCTTCAAGAACTGACAGACAAATTGCCAACTATTTTCCCATTGCTATTGGATGGTGCTGCATTTGCAGTGTTCAAGCAGTTGCCAGAGGCGGATAGAAAGGATTACAGCAAGTCAAAAGAAGCTATTTTGAATGCGTTTGGGGTAAATTGTTACGACGCGTATGGCCAATTCCAGCGAAGAATACTGCTGGATGACGAGCCTGTCGATGTGTACCTTTCCGACCTAAAAAGGCTGGCGCTATTGATTGGGTTGAAGGTGGATGCATCCGAGGCGTTAATTCGGTGCGCATTTGTAAATGGACTCCCATCAGCAGTTTCAGGCCAGTTAAAGTCTGTAGCAGGATTGGACAAAATGAATTTGAGTGATCTTGTTGCACGGGCACGAGTAATAATGTCGGTCCGCTGCACCTTCAGTGTATCGTGCGCGGTCGGCTCGCGTCAGCGGAAGAACAGCTGTTTTTTCTGCGGGAAGCTTGGTCACTTTGCTAGAGAATGTCCCATGAAAGAGCCGAGAAATGACGGTAACGAAACGGTCAGGAGACAACCAAGATGTTTTTCCTGCGGGAAGCTTGGCCATGTAGCCCGACAATGCAGAGCTGATGAACGTAACGAACCACAGCAGGAAAACTACCAAGGAGAACCGTCAGCACCGGACGCGTTCTCCCGTATTCACAAGTAGCAAAAAAGGTGCTTCCGTTTGTTGTAGTTGTGATTGGTGGAAAACCTCTCAAGGCTCTGGTTGATACTGGGTGTCAGCAATCTGTTGTTCTTGAAGACGTGTGTCGTCGTATGGGATATAACGCTTCTGGTCCTAGAAGGATTGTCGAGATGCTAAATGGAGAAAGTACTAGCTGTTACGGAGACACCATGGTAACGATGGTTGTAAGCGAGACCAACGTCAGGGTGCGATGCCTGGTGGCCTCCGAGCTGGTATGTGCTGCTGGCTTGATTCTCGGTATTGATGTTATCCAGCAAATGGGCGGGGTATTCGTTGATCCAAATCTGGACGTGTGGTTTGGCGCAAAGGTGTGTGTAGCAAGTGCGGTGGTCGGGACGAATAAACAGTTGCAAATTGACGATAAAGATTTCATTGCAAAATTTGATGGAGCGAAGTGGACTAGGGAGTGGAGATGGGAAAATGGCGAGCCGGAGTTGACGAATCAAAGTGCCGGATATCAGATACCATCGGAGTGTCGTACATCGTTTGATAATGAACTGAGTCAATGGATCAGAGACGGATGGTTGGTGGAGTACGATCCTGCTCGTCACGGGTCCCACGAGGGAATAATCCCACTGCTGGCGGTCAAGCAACCGAACAAAGAGCAGAAGGTACGACCGGTGATGGACTACCGCGAGCTGAAGTCCCATGTCATGAGTCACCCCGGAATGGATGCGGCTGTATGCCAAGATAAATTGAGAAATTGGCGCAAACGAAGTAATCGCGCATCTATCTTGGATCTCCGGAAGGCATACCTACAGATTCACGTGTCAGAGAGGCTGCAAAAATTCCAAGTAGTGCGACATCAAGGAAAAGTTTACGTTATGACACGAATGGGGTTCGGTTTGAACATCGGCCCAAAGGTGATGACCAAGATCATTTCTACCGTATTGTCACTGGAAGACGATATAGCAAGGGGAACCGACCATTATATCGACGACATATGGGTTGATGAGAATGTTGTGGTGGTTGAGAAAGTGCGCAGGCATTTGGCAAGTTATGGGTTAGCGACGAAGGATCCAGTTCCGTTGCGTGATGCACGTGTACTTGGATTGCGGGTGAATGAGACCCAGGATGGAGTACTGGAGTGGAAGAGAGATGGTGATCTGCCGAGTTTAAACGGCCACATGACGAAGAGGGGGCTATTTTCTGTGTTCGGCAAGCTCACAGGGCATTATCCCGTGGCCGGGTGGTTGAGAACTGCCTGCAGTCATGTAAAACGCCTTACTAACGAGATAGCGTGGGATGCGGTAATACCGAATCCAGTTAGGCATTTGGCTGAAGAAATCTTGACGAAGGTACGAGAGAGCGATCCAGTAAGAGGCGACTGGAGAGTATATCGTGATGGCAGAGCGCAAATATGGTGCGATGCGAGCAATATGGCGGTGGCATGCTGTTTGACCGTAAATGGGAAGGTTGTCGAAGATGCAGCATGGATGAGGAAAGAGGACGATGGAACGCATATAAATGTCGCGGAGCTCGACGCTGTCGTAAAGGGATTGAGTTTGGTGCTGAGATGGGGTTTCACAAATGTGGAAGTTGTGACCGACTCGGTCAGTGTGTTCCATTGGGTCACGTCAATATTGGAAGATTCGTGCCGACCTAGAGTCAGCGGGCTAAGTGAAATGATTATTAAAAGAAGATTGGGAATTATCGCGCAGCTCTTTCAGGAATACTGCATGGAGGTTACAATTCGTTGGGTACCATCGTCGGAGAATCTCGCAGATGCACTAACGAGAGTCCCGCAACGCTGGCTAAAGAAGGTGTGTCTGGGAGTAAACCGGCGTAATGAGAACGTGATTGAACAGGTACGGACTCTTCATAACGTGCATCACCTAGGTGTGAATCGGACGCTTTTCGTGGCCAAAAGAAGCATTGGCGAAGCTGTTACTCGTGATGTTGTTCAACGAGTAATCAATGAGTGCAACATCTGTCGCAGAATTGATCCGAGTCCCGTGAGATGGGAACACGGGCAACTTTCCGTCCCCGTTGTCTGGGAGCGCCTGGCACTTGACATTACTTACGTCAACACTCGACCATACCTGAGTTTGATCGACTGCGGGCCTAGTCGATTTGCGATATGGCGGGCGGTGCGAAATGAAACGGCCGATCAAATCATCCAGATCCTTGAACAAGTCTTCTCGGAAAGAGGTGCGCCGAGTGAAATTCTAAGTGATAACGGACCTTGTTTTACTAGCCAGAAAATGCGCCAGTTTTTGAACAGTTGGGGGGTGGAACATGTGTTCAGCTGCGCCTACCGACATTCTGGAAACGGTATTGTGGAGCGGAATCACAGAACTATCAAAAGAATTGCCGCGAGATCTGGAGGTAGTGTTGAACGAATGGTGTATTGGTAAAATCACACTCCGAATTCGGAGGATATTGTACCTGCAGATAAGGTGTTTCGCTATGAATCTGGTTTGCCATCTTCAATGATCCGCGCAAGCAGCAAGAGATTGGACCGACAAAATAGTTCCAACCCATACAGAGTCGGTGATGTAGTGTTCGTGAAGCCACCAAATGCTCGATGTACTATACTCCATGGAATAGAGGTGTCGTTACCAGGGTTGCCGCCGACGTGGTGGTTGTGGTTGACGGGATGAATCGACATCTTTCTGACGTTAGACTCGCCGTCGGGGACCTACCTGGCCCACCAGGAAGTGTTACGACGCGCGAAATCGACTTGAATTGTAGCAGAGGAGATGATGCCAGTGATACGGAAAACAGCGGTAACTCGGGTGAAGCTAATGGTCCAGTCGGTACGGAAGAGAATATCACCGATGGGAATAACTCGGCTAATCTGGATCAACCTGGTGATGACAATGTCGATCAAGATATTGAGAGAAATAACTCTGAACATTTGCGACCAAATCGGGATCGAGCGCCGCCACAATGGTTGGCTGATTTTTATGTAGGCTAGATGTTTAGTGTATCTGTACTAAGAATAAGTGATTTTTTATTTGTTCGCGCGTAATGCTTATGCCTTGTGATGATTGCATATACCTTGCAAGTTTTAGCCTTCAAGTACGAATTCTATATGCTACAAATTCCAGTTATCATCGCTTTCGTCCATCGTTTGAGTCACACCTACACCGCAGTTTTTCGTTTCTTGTACGCCAGTATGTTTTAGTTGTGGGATCCAATTTGTGTGCTTTTAATAGCAAACGACTTGTGTTATTTTATTCAGAATTAGCCCACTGGCCAGACAGTCTTATATAGGCTACACTGGGGGGTTACACTCAAAAGCTTTGAATTTGGTTCAGTGATCAATATAGATCACGGGGGTAGGAAGACCAAATGACTCCCCGTCCCCGTCAATAGATCACAGGCATGAGGCATATATCGAAATTTAACTCTCAATTTGATGTATCGATATATGTACAGATTGTACACTGCGTATTATTTTTTTTCGTTTCCACCCTTATCACGTTGACTTGGCTTCCCGTGCGATCTTCAGACCAAGGGGAAGTTTGCCGTTTCATGTATACACTGTTTTAGAATTGTTCACCTGATTTTCACGTTTGAAGTTACATCGTTGCGTTATGTATTGGTTTCCCTTGTGATCTTTAGATCAAAGGGAAGTGTGATTGTGATTAACGTAATGATTATGTGTGTGCTCCCGACGCTCCTGTCACGCGATCGACAGAACGGGCTCGAGGGCGAGAGGACTGGTTGTGCGGTTTTTACGGAAACGTTTTAAATACATTGAACTATATTACAGACCTGAGATGACAACTTTCCTGTCGCTACCGTTATCAGTCTAGGCCAGAGGTCTCAAACACCCGGCCCGCGAGACCATTTTGCGCGGCCGCGAGGGCATTTTGGATATCGAAGTATTTGACAATATTTGACTACCATTTTTTTAAATTTGAGAACTTGAAATTCGCTCTAAAACTACTCCAGAATCCAGAAACTACAGATCAAACTTCACTATTACATCACTTTCTAAAGCTGCAACGCAGTGAAAGATTACCTATTACGTGACATTACTTCTTTATGATGGGTAAACATGACATGTTGATGATTCGTACTGGAAATTGTGATTTGTACTTTGACGCGAACTTTTATAGAACGCCGTGACTTGGTACAAAACTGGTATAGAAAATAGTAAAATATCAAAATATCATAGCTTGCGTTTCGTAGCTTATTTAGATATCTAAGCAGGTCGGTATGGCAACCATGGGCATGATATTGCCCTCTTGATATATAGTTGGTTACATCCTGTGACATCTTGGGTAGCCTATCTTTATCCATGTTATTATCGCCAATTAATGTGGCGAGTATAAAATAGTCGTAGCCTACGCTTCACAGCTGCAGCGTAACACAGTGTAACACAAATGGAGTTTTCGGCGATTGAACATTTCTATTGCTACGGCACAGCAATCATTAAATTCAAGTTGTTATTGATCTGTTCGAATATTCGAAGGCAAATCTAACGCTGATTTAATTTGACCTTGGTAATGACATGATTAATAACCTAGTTATCAGGAATATACCCGAGACGCAGATTAGACTTGCTCAATTGCTCTGATATCATATCAATCTTTGTAAAATTATAAAATTCAACCTATAATTGTGACACGTCAAATGTCCGTTAGCTGCAAAATTATAACGCGAGAGCTTTGACGATGCCCTGATGCAGTTCTTCTTTCCCATGGTGTCTACAACTAATTATTTTGCCAAACTATGCCAAGTACAGCAACAATTATTCTCAAATATCTCAAAATGGTATTTTTTCGTGCCAGGCGCGAGTTCTCGATACTAAATCGCATTTTTACGATGCGTGTGGGATGCCAGTCGGCAAGGTCCCGTCAAATAAGGCCTACTTGGAAATACATTGAATTCCTCTATTACTCGTGCTGCGGCCCGTGGCGCCATCAAAAGCAGGAAATTGGCCCACGAGCACATTCGAGTTTGAGACCTCTGGTCTAGGGCAAGTTTTTGTTGCAGTTAAATCCGTGGAAAGTTGCATTTATTTTTCACATAAGTTGCACTAAAAGACCACCTTTTGCTTGGTTCACTAAAAAAAAGTCAACTTTCCGGCTCAGCTCCCGAAATATCCGTAAGAGAGTTACTTCAGTGCTGATTTACGGTATTTCAGTAAAATTTGGCCGTGCATATCCCCAAAATCGAAAATATTTTCATGAAAAATCGAAAAAGCTGCAAAATGTTGCAAAAAGTTGCATGGAAAAAATAGACTAAATTTACAAAAAGTTGCACTATAAGATTCCTTCAAACAGCTTAAAACAGCATTTTACATATCTTCCGAGTATTTAGGAAGCTGCAGGAAGCTGAAAAAAAAGTTGCAAAAGTAGCAAAATTTTGCCCTATAGTTTTCACTACCAGCGAGTTCGTTGGTGATTAATGTTCGAGCGAGGTTACTGTCCGTTATGCGAATCGGCCACTATTTAATTCTCAGTGTCCGTGACACGAGACACTTCCACACACACTATCGGGGAAGGTTTAAAAGTGTTTATACTTTCCGAATCCTCAGAATGGCTATGCTGACCATGTTCCACAGCTCCCACGACCGTATTGTTGGGCTGAGAACTATTTGCCGAGGCGAAACTACGAACGCAGACTTTACCATGTTTTGTTTTTGTGTTCACCGAGTCTTCATCACTGCTGCTTGATGTTAGCAGAGCAGTGTTTTTGCGCTTCGCTGATGAAACTCCCTTCTTCTACCTTATTTGGTAGTGGGGAATGTTGAATTAAACTCACTTACTGAACAGTATCTCTGGAATACGTAATCAGTACAAACGACTAGGTACACTCTCACCGTATGCTGTAAGCCCCTGACGAGATCAAGGCACTAATTAGGAGCGCTAGATATACGTCCGTACTCAACGACTGACAGACATGGGTCCCTCGTGGTTCATTTACTCTATAAGATATACCGTGTCATTATGGTGCCATGCCAATCGCTGTATAGGTCTACCACATGCCTTTATGACCTTCTTCTCGTTCATCACGTGACTTGAACTATATAAGTATGTGCATTACAATTATATGTAGACTTATCCGTCCGCGAACAATACTGTATATTCATACTCATTCGACCAATGCATAGCTGTTTTCCGGATCATTACGCATCTCTTGACCAAGTCATATGACTACAAATTCGGATGGGGAAGAATGTCAATTTTATGTAATTTCAAGGAATAGTCAGTAACCACAGTATTGGTATTTCATCTATCCATAATAGTATTTGTAAAATACGGGCAGGAACTGTTTAAAAATTACTTTATTATAAATGTGACGCATTCGATATCACTTAAGTAGAGTATATAAAAAGAGGTGGAACAGGAACTGAACTATAGAAACTGAACAGTGACAGTGACACAATGAGTTGCACTATGACTCGAGTATCCACACTATGACAGGGAATCGACTCTTTGCATCCTGACTTGAAATCGTACTCGACTGTGAATTGAAAATTTATCGACTTGACTCAAGTCAAAACTATAAAGGTAAGATTGACTTGTAACTCGTTCCATCCTGGTATAATATAATATAAACTGGTATAACATAATCTGAAATAATATAATCCGTGTCTTTAATTCATATACATGCAGCAATTCGGAATCACCAGTTTTTTATGCTTAGATAATATCAGCGTATCATTTTTTCCTAATGAAACCATCTTCCGTAAAGCGGTTATACGTAGAGACTACTGAAAATGTTATACTTTAAAACTGCGGGATGATCTCCCGTATATTGAAATTCGCCTATACGCGGAAGTATAATAGTCTTATATATATTTTTTTGAGTAACATCCTTCCCGCGCGCGTACCAGGTTATCTTTTAGATATCATGACGACGTCCCATACCTAACTGTGTTGTCTGTGAGTGTATAGTGCACACGACACAGCACATATCCTGGGTCCGGTAGAAAACATATAATGATGCTTAACTCGCAGTGTTTCATGTATGTCGAAACATAAAATCTACCTCTACAAATTGATATATTGGTCATACTACGGAGTAATTGTTAAATCGGCTCAGGTTCTTTCGGTTGACTTTCGAGGGCAGTTAGCTTTCAGAATGTCCATTCGAAGACACATGAAGTTCTGCCAGGTCTGTGGATAGAGACGTACGTAGCGACAAGTCATTGGCTCGGGAAACCAGCCGATCACTTTTGTTGTCGTATCGGTGTTACCCTGGAATATCTGAAAATAATTCTTAGGGTCATGTATGACATTTTCAGTGCAAAATATTTCTCAATAGTTGAATATACTCAAATCCAAAAGTAGTAGTCACGGAAGTAATTTCAACAAAAAAATTTTGTTCTATAACAGCGGTTCCGAAAAATTGGTTCCGCGGACCAACTGGGGTCCGCACATCGGTTTGAGATGGGCGGCAATGATAATTTACTCAATAATCCTGTTTGCGCGAAAAATGATCGGATCGACAGATTTGTCTACTTTCTAGCCTTGGAGTCGGCTTTTATCAAGAAATGCCAACCAAGTCTGGTTGGTGTACCAGCTAAAAATAGCATATTGAGCGTAATCGCTCTCTCTCTCTCTCTCAGATTATTCGAAATTCCCTGCCGGTGACGTCGTATTTGTGATAAGATTGTTGATACAGATGCACAGACCCCGTGTGCATGTATATTGTATATCATGAGACGGTGTGTAAGCCGCAAAAACATCAAGGGCAAAAATAAACTACGACCTTTCCTTCATATACAATGTTCTTTCCAATTATGTATTAGTTGCTGACGATTTCCCCTGACGAGTCTCAGCCGAAATATTCGGGTTCATTTCAGTATGAATATACTATTCCATTGAATGGCGGCCACAGCAAGGAACGCGAACGCGTACTACTCGCGAGGCTATTCACGTAGGTATTCTTGCCTACGCAGACGACCTAGCCTGGCTTGCCCCGAATACTGCATCGGCACAGCGCCTAATCAACCAGCTAGAGGCCGCCGTTGCTCTTATTGGCCTCCAGATCAATGCCAAGAAGACTGAGGTTCTGGGCATACCAGCTCTGCCGGAGAACGTAACACCAATTCAACTGGGAGAAATTGGGCTCAAGAATGTAAAGAGTTTTGTATACCTCGGTATTGACGTCGCGGACTCTGGAAAAGCGCTTATGACGAGGCGAGCAAAGGCCTGCGTGGGCCTCTTCCACTCATGCGCCTCACCACAGCTCAATACCCGCATTTTACGTGCCACTGTCGAGCAGGTTCTTCTCTACGGAACAGAAGCACTCACGCTGACAGAGAAGTTGGTTAAGACGCTCAACGCCAACTACGATGCACTCCTCCGCTACGCACTCGGCATCCACCACCCGGAGCACATATCCATGAATGCATTGCGCAAACTCACAAGAACGGTCCCATGCCGTTTGCTGGCTGCTGAACGACGCTTCCGCCTAATCGGTCATATAGTGCGGCATCAAGACGATCAACCAGCCGCCATCGTCATCAAGCACATTGCAACGGAGCCATGGCGCATAGGTGGCTGGAATAGAACCACATGGCGCTCGACAATAGAGATCGAACTCGCGCAGAGCGGGCTGTCGCTTGAAGACGCCCTCGACCGCCCACGCTGGAGGCGCTTGACAAGAGCCCAAAACTGATTATCTTGATGTTCTTTTGTTTCCTTTTTTCTTTTGCCCTTTTTTATTATATTGAAAGTCGATATAGATACAGATATTTAATCAATATTTGAAAAATGCCGAAACCGACTACACACATACGACATGACAATTGCGCTATCCAAAACAAAACATTAATGACTTGATTGCAGCAAAACAAACATTGATGACTTGATTGCAGCAAAACAATAGTGCACCTATCTCGTTACGTTGACCGTATTTGATAAGCAGCATTTGGTTTTTATATGGCCGCGAATGGAGTTGGTTATCAATTCGTTTTGAAGCCGTTTGCATGATTGCCTGGAAATTTCGACACATTCCATACTAACCTTATCTTTTCCACCTTCTGTTATCGTAGATAAATGGACGTCTGTTATTCCGCATGCAACCTTGTACGTCTCAACCCAATATGCTGCGGAACCGTGCTGAACCCGACCCTGTGTGACCGTTGCATTGATCAATTGTGGGGAGCCGAGATCAACTTGCATCCACTGACCGACAGTAGCTAATAATATAATATCGCGTTACCAGAAGATTCCAGTGAACCTTATAAAATTTCGAGCATACTTGATAAGGGGCACCATGCGCCTACACCGGAATTCCTGTCCAGACGTCCGTGCTTTGCTTCGTGTTTGGCATTATGGTTGGTCGATGCACTTATAGAAGAGCTGGGTATCGCTCCACTTTTCATCCCCATTAAACAATATTGCACTGAAGTTTTTGGGGAAGAATATGAATGGTAACGCAAACACGCAAGAGTGAGGTGTAACTTACGTGCGACTTCGGGGATTTTCTCCATTCTTTCAACTTTATCTAACAAAGGAAAGTGAATAATGTCCACGCAGCTAAACAGTAAATTACAGGTATATGGCATTCACTTTTCAAAATATCAAGCTGATTCATTAGCACTGATGTATCCGACGCGTCACCCTTTTCTCCTTTAAATCCTCTCGGCCCACGCGGTCTAGTCTTACCAGGACTTCCAACGCACTGTCTTGTTTTCATTCATGACAGTGGAACAAAAATCCAAGACATTTTGCCGATATCCGTAAACCAGGCCAATAAGATATATCGAAGCAAAAATCCTGAGCAGGGAACTCATATTTATGTTATGCACACGGCTGGTAAAAGATAAGTTGCAGTTGCTGGTGAGAGCCTGGATGGAATGCAATCATGAAATTATGGTTTGCCAACTTGTCAATTATCGCATATCGCTCTTCTGGCTATTCTATAATATATATAATGTATCATATTTTGTCTATGATATTACCAGGTGAAATCGAAAATTCACGATGAAGTGTTACTAAGCTTGATTACTGATATATAGATATATTCACGTCAATAAAGCACCCAAAAATATTTTCTGCGGCAGTCCACTAAGGCTTATCCATGCGAATATCGAATTGCAGCCCCTATATTCGACTGAGTTTTTCCGAACGTGAGTATAAATGGAGGATACGCCGTAACAATCCATTTCACTCGTCGGACATCAGGTCGTATGACTACAGACTGCTAATCACAAGATATTAGTATGAATACCATTGATTTCAAGAAAAAAAGATAACGAATCAAGGTACAGGCAACCTATTAGCAAGAATGACATTGGGGGGCCAGTTGGGGGTCAATATTGGTTATTCACTAGTTATTGGTGCTCCATAGATATACAGAAGGAAACGGCCATCGCCCAATCACGCTTTCCGGTACATTGAATATACTTTTGTGTGAACAACCTTATTAGGTATGTAACACTCTCCAGTCCTTCATTGAAGACGAAGATTTCTTTGCAATTAAAATTGGGTGTGACACAGGCCAAACATTTGCCCGCAAGTCAGTGATCCAAAACCACATGGATTGTAAATCCCTCGGAAATTGATGACAATGGTCACGAAAATTCAATTTGATTGTTTTTCTATTGAATCATACGAGACGCGATCAGACTTGTACAAACTAAACATTGGTCAACTAATTAACAGTTTTTTGAGTAGTTTTAGTTCTAGTTCTAGTTGCGGATTTTGAAAATTAGGTAGTTCTAGTTCTGGTTGTACATTTGAAAAAAATATTAGTTGCCGAACACCTAGGAAACACGTGTCGTGGTTTTGGGAGAATTGAGATGCCGGTGTTCTGTTGAATGATGTTTGTGCAGCCATTGCTCGCTCAGAGCCATCACTGCTAACAGTGGCGTAGCCAGCGCGTGACTTTTCGGGGTTGGAATCTCTCCCATTTCAAACTCGGAACCCCGTTCTTTTGAAATCTCGATTCAATGTCTGATATTTCCGATCAAATAAAAATTAATGTGTTGACTAGGAGAATGAAATCCAGTTATGTTCAGTTCTTAACCTTTAATGACTTGGGAACCCCTACGTCACTGATGGCCAACTATTTTCTGAGCATGACAGGGAGGAAATACGTTGATGGGCTACGTCAAAAGTTTGCACTATATTCGGCAGTGTATTAATTTATAATAATTACTAAATTTAAAGCAATGAATTACGCGGTTAGCACAAGATTCTGGCCGGATGTGATACTATAGGCAATTAAGAATTTAGACTCAAAGTACAATTATAATATTTATTCCACGTAATTATTCAAAACAATGGCAAACAAGAAACATGTTCACTCTTTTTAATCACACCAACCCATACAAACGTCGTTCTATTAGGACACCTAAATGTATGGGATGTTACAGCTTGGTCACTATCCCGAGCGGTGTGTAGTTTGGTAAAATCATCCTATTTTTTGGTAATATCGCTTGCTGGTTTTCGGAATTCGTCTTCTCGCAGCTTCAGCCGATTGACTGCCTGCTTTTGTCATAATCCCGACTTAAAATAACTATGTTATGTCGAGTTTATTATGAATAAAGATTACTCCAGCGATCGGCTACCCCTGGCAAGTGAGATGGTTTTTTGTGGCACGCTAAATGCTTTGATGTGCATTATTATAATCATGCATCTTGCAAAAAGTGAAACAAAAGTTTTCAAAATGGAAAAAGCTCGGAGGTGAATCCAAATTATTTCGTAAATCAACATGAAATAGGGTCTTTTGAGACTGATTTTAATTTTGCTTAAGATTTTCTTCGCACTTCCCACTTATAGTCCGTAACTGTCTCTCGGACCGTAAAATGCCCTGATCAGCCCTACGGTAATCCACAAGCCTTCGGAGAACCCCTACATTTCTGTGAGTCACAAAACAAAATCTACCAAATGTGTGCTATACTGTGCATAGCTTATGTGTTGCAATCTGTAGCCAGTAAAGCTACTCAGGCAGACTTGTACAAACTAGTTGCGAATGTTGAAAATCGGGTAGTTCTAGTTTTCGTGGCGCTATTTGAAAGTCCAGTAGTTTGTACAAGTGGGCGCGATTGAGATTTAGTCCTAATAGTCGGCGCAGGTCAGCATGAATTTCGATTTGGATTGAAAAAATAACGTTTTTGATGTTTTCGGCCGGATTTGGATCAGATTCTCAGTTACTAATATTTTGTAGCCGGATTTCGACTTGGGCATGATATTTCCTATCATTTTCTCGTTGAGTCCGAATAAATTTCAGTCATTACCGGATTCCAACTTGGATTTGTACATGGCAAGAAATTATTTGTGTATTTGAATATGGACTTGAATCTCAAATCAGGGAACATGATTTATATTTGAAAATATTAACTCCAGTCATGTCTCTCTGCTATACACACCTGGACAAAGGTAGACGTCGGTACACTCTTGCTAAATTTTACAAATCTCGCCGCGAGGCAATCCTTGGACGCAATCAAAGGAAGGCTGAACTTGTCAGTCTAAAGGTGATTTGATTAGTCATCGTTTGATCGGATCAAATTGATTCTATTCACTTTTCTTCGCCGTTTTAGTTTGTTTGGCCCGAGCATTCACGCGCCAAAATGATTCGGCGTTGGTTTTTGTTGGTTTTGTACGCTTCTGATTTCGCGCTTTTGTATCGATGGCCCTCTATTGACACTTGGTTTTCCTTTTACTGCTGATAAACCCGCGAGTGATTTGAAGGTTGGAATCCGGCCGGCGGCGCTAGTTTAGTTTGACACCCTTGTTATAGTGGTAGCCAGTGGAATTGACATACCATGAATGTGAATCAGACAAATGGTGATGGTGATACCTGCCATATAGCCTATGACCGGCTTGAATCATCTGTCACTGTCACAAATAATTTTTGGGCATGACAATATGTGAGTCGTAACCGGCACAAATATTCGTGATCGATTCCCGCTTTTAAGTTACACTTATGAAGGCTTTTGTTCTTACCCCTTCTCTTCTTTCCTCTGGCCCAATCTCAACAACGATACACATCCTACCCGGTATAGGCGCAATAAGCAACACTTCACTATCAACACTGGTGTTACTACAACATCGGGCACTTCATTGCCTTATTTAGCCGCTGTTTATTTAGCGTCTATTACAAGCAATCCAATTTTCAACAAATTCGGTGCATTAAACAATATAAACATAGAATACATGGAGGAAGCTAGAAGTCGCAAAGTTCAACCAATTCAACTGTGGTGTCTGTCACGCTGAATTCGACCACTCGCTACGGAATCTAACCAACGCTCACTTTAAATTACATACGTGCGTCCGCATTCTTGAATTATCACAAAATATACTCTAAATATGGTAGCTCGAGATCAGTATCAATATCAGTATCAGTATCAAGACTCCGACTCCGACTATTTTCGTAAGAGAACTCCGACTCCGACTCAGACTCCAACAGTATTATCAATTTACTTTGAAATTATATGCCACACTGTCGGTTGAATGACTATCATACAACCATTTTACATATGCAAACATATGATTAACGGTGGCATGCAAAATTGTTTCATCGTGGCACAGCTCGAATTATCCACTATGCAATTAACATGAAATAGTGATTTGCGAAATATCAATCCTTTTTCATATTTTATAGGTTTTTATAACATGGACTCTTTAATATCCTAATATGTATGAATCATACAAATACGACATATATCCAATCCTATATAATTAAAATGTAGATCAAAAATTAAAGTGTAGATCTTGTGTATGAGTCAGCAACAAATACAGAGATTGAACTTACTTATTTCTCATTACGCACTATATACTTATTACAAGCACACACACTCTTACTACTGACTTGGACTTGCAGTCTTTCTTAATAATTTGTTGGACCCAAACAGCTAATCTACACTACAAATATATTTTATTTTGTTAAGTGGGAAGCATCGTCTGATTAAATTTGCATCAATGTTACGATTTTACAAAGCCAGCCGATGAATTTGCTCTGTCACAGTATCATGGTATAATTCCAAAAATTGCATCAATTTTGACTGCATCGCGAAATGCATATTGCTATTTTCTTCCTCTATGCCACTGAATTGTAATTTGCAAGTAATGTCTAATTTTATCAACATCAGGGGTGACCAACTTTTTCGGCCAAAGGGACACATGAGATTTACGAACCATTGCACGGGCAACTGGAATGTTGATAACCTTTTTTAGTCGTCCGATAGGAGCGAACTGAATTAGGTAACATTGCAAGCAAGACTTATATTACCACGCTCTAAAATTGATAACAATATGTCATGCAACTGTGCAGCAGGATTATTCGACGTTTAGACATAGCTAGGGGAGATGTGGTACCGATGGATCAAAAATTTGAAAATGATCGCTGACCCCGAAATGTTCTGCCGAAAACAGCAGATCTTTTGCTGTCTCAGCACTTTGATACAAGCTCTACCTATCGCGCACATATACATGAATATCCGTGTTTTCAAAAAATATTTATGGGCGTTCAAAATTTGTTGCTCGAATGTGTCATCGGTCCCCACCAGGTGGGTCCAATGGCACACGACCCGGGGACCTATGACACATATACCCTAAAAAACTCAGATGTGACTACTTTTCTTGCTCAGTATTATAATATAAGATACAGCAAGCCAAAGAAGAATGTTTGGTCGCAACTGTCAAAAAATAAAATAAATATTAACTCAAATGTTGTCATAAAATCACGTTTCGATTTAGGCTCGGACTTATAAAGTTGAGGGTACATACATATTGCACGAAAATCGACAGTGTGACTTCCAAATACCTGGTTATAGCGATAAAACATCATATGCAATTATTACATAAAGATTTTCTGTACGTAGGCATGTTTCATTTGTTTCATGATTATTATGCTTGATTTGGCTATAGTATCATCGGTCCCCACCCTACGAATTTTATACATGAATCGAAAAAAGTCCACTCAAGGAAAGTACTGAAAAAATATTAGGTGCCATTATATAGCCTGATACAAGCTCTACACTTCACAATAAAAATGAGTGCTGGTTTGTTCGTGTTGAAGGTTACAAAGAAAAATGTATATGTCGATCTGAATTTAGTTTACACCCCCCAAAACAATAAACATCTGTGACCCATCTCGCGCACTTCGATTTTTTTTGTATGTGAGGAAAGATTTTGCCAGCATGCAATTGTAGACAAGTTCACGGAGTGTAATCATGGAATTATCATAGAGAATTTTCAAAGTATTTTCGGTCCCAGTGACCCATCGGTACCACATCTCCCCTATATTGACGGTTTCGGTGAACATGCCTCTATCATTTTGTGCAAATGTTTCGTTGTCGACGATCTCGCTGCGAGTGCACAAGCGAAGACGCATGCTGGACGACACGTTATCTCCTAATTGCGAATATAGTTAAACTCAATTCCGTAAATAGCATGCATTTATGATTTTTAGAAGGGGGCTCCAATACTGAATGCAACAAATCTAGTGACAATAAATCAAGCGAAGTGCCGAAAAACAATTCAAGTCACATAAATCTGCTGCGACAGTAGTAGACTTAGCTGGCTTTGGCGCCGTCCAATCCCAGAAGGCCACGTCGCCTTAATTACCACGCCTATATGACGCCCATTGTCACGCCTACAGGATGCCCATTGCCACGTCACCTGCCACTGCCACATCGTGTGTATTTATGAGCAAATTTCATTGTTTTGTGAATTTCAATACCGGTTTTCCATGTATATTTAGCAATATGTATTGAATAACTTGAAATGTATCATCACTAATTAATTAATATAAAATGCGATTTTAAGCGCTGCGACTTGAAAATATTAATATAATAACTTACTTTTTTGGATATAAATAACATTCAGATTACACATAAATTTCGAAAACTATGATGTCAATAGAATACTATATTTGGCAGATATTCACAGATAACACTCATAAACGTTGAACTAGGCGCGGGGTTCTATGATGATATATCAAAATTCTACACATCATCACTAATTAATTAATTCATATAAAATGTGATTTTGAGCGCAGACAGATCGCGGTTTCGATTGCCGAGGTCTCCGCATTTCATGACCTAATGGTTATTTGATGATGTATTAAAATTCTACGCACATTTCGCGCGATCAACATAATATTAATACCTAGTAACGATTCAACTTCATGACATTTTCAGTATTAAACAGAAATATAGACCTAGAATACTAACTTTTATTCATTAACGTAGTAAAACGCATAACAGAATTCACGCAAAAGTCGATCGGTATTTGCAATAAAGCCTAAAAATTAGAGTCGCATCTTTTCGCAATTTATGCAGCTATTCGCGCAGACTTTGCCGCATTTGCTGTATCTGAAGTAGAATTTCAGCGTCGTTATTCGCTATAAGCCGGAAAATGCACCTTCGCGCAATTTATATAGCCAAACGCATTAACTTTTCTGCATCTGAAGTAGAATTTCAGCGTCGTTATTTGTTATAAGCCGAGAAATGTACCTTCGCGCAATTTTTACAGGCAGTCTCACCCACTTTGCTGCGTCTGAAGTAGAATTTCAGCGTCGTTGTTTGCTATAAGCCGGGAAATTAGAGTCGCTGCTTCGCGCCATTTTACAGCCAGTCTCACACACTTTGCTGCATCTGAGCTTCATACTAATACATGCATAATTTTTGCATGACGAGAATACGGGTAATACGGTCAATAAACGCCGGAGGCGAGTCATTTAAACCTTGTTGTTAGATAATACCGCTTTCGGCTACAACAAAGTTGCCCTGCAACAAAAAATAGAAGCCCTAATGATCATGCAGAGGAAAGTTCAATTATAAATCGAATTATTCGAATAGACTATCTACATTGTATAGGTATGAAGTGAAATAGAACGGAGTTTACGCAAAAGTTGCTATTGATCATAGACCAAGCTTGCTTTCAGAGCTGGAAACTAAATGCACATGAAAATTTAACTAGGTTTTCCCCACACGCATCAAATGTAGGCCTACTCAAGTGTTTATGAGGTGGCGAATAGTTCGAAGGTTGTTGGCATGCAAGGACGTCACATAGAATTGTGGAGTTTTCTGTAAACTATAATCCAGTGATCTATTTTCAATCACTATACTTTTAATAATCTAAAGTAAGTAGCCTACTTGAATGTCATTAAAGAAAGCAGATTTGTATGAAAACTCGTTAAATAGAAGTAAAAGTAGCCTAGAAACATGACTACTTACTGAAAAATCGTTACGTAGAAGTGGGGTTAGTCTACAAACATAACCACTTACTTACTTTGAAATCTCTACTTGTACTTGTATTCGTACTTTACCTTTACACGTCGTTTTTGTATAATGGATACTAATTTTATTAAAAATTAAAAAGTGCGAAAAATTACATTTTATCCCGGAACGTAGCAAGAAAAATCGTATAAATTTTGTAAAGTAGATGGAAAACTACACTATTCCGATGCAGTAAAGACTCTTACACTCTGGATTTTGTGCAGTATATACTAATTTTACATTGCGGAGTATTCCATAAACGTTAATCCAGTGATCCTCCTTCTATTTTCAATCACGATCCGCTTATTATTCTAGGCTTCGAACCCCACACCCAGTACGTTTTATGGGGATTAATATATTTAGATTAAATATAGCGTATCGAGACTTCGTGAAACTTACTTGGAAATAGTTATTTCTACCTTAATTTAATAGATTTCTCAGATATCGTAGCAACGGAACTGGCTTGAGCGAGCGGTTAAGGCGTTGGACTTGAATTTCAATGAACAAGTGTTATAAGTTACTCATGTTTACAACACAACCTAAACGCAAAGTGCACGAATTTCCATATTGATCAAATACCACAAACTTTGCTGGCTTTCAGAGTTAGTAACTAAGCGCGTAACAGAATTTACCTAAAAAAGTCAGTACTCCAAAATTTTTGTAAAGTATAGCTTTTTGGCGTTGGATTTAAGTTCCAATGAACAAGTGTTCACATATAGGTTCGAATCCCACACCCACTACGTTTTACGAGAATTAATATTTTTCGATTCAAATTTAGCGTATTGAGTACTTTTTCTGCCTTTTTCAGCGCATTAGAGACGTTTACACTATGGATTCCGTGAGCTTTACTTGAGTTTTATAAATTAACGTAAAAGTAGTCATTTCCGAGTAAGTAAAACGTTCGTATTGTAGGTTCATTTCTGCTTAATACTATAATTACCATGGAGTTGAAGCAGTCCAATATCAAAAACACCCGAAAGTATTTGTTGCATATAGCTAAAAACCTAATTGAGTACTCTGAAGAAGTACAAGTTGCACAGTTTGTGGTATTTCTATGACATCGAAATTTAGCTGACCAGAACTTATACTTGAGTACTTCGAAATGTACAAGTACTTTACCTTCACACGACGTTTCTGTAAATTGAATACTGATTTTAATAAAAAATGAAAAAGCACGAAAAATTACATTTTATCCCAAACCATCAGAATACTAAAGTAGCTTATCACGTATATGGACCTAATACTAAAGTGTTTATGATTTCCGCTCGCTTCAACTTCATGACATTTTCAGTATTAAACAGAATTATAGGCCTAGAATGCTAACTTTCTTCGTAAATTGCTACTTCCGCCTTAATTTAACGGATTTATATGAGATCATTGCTTTACTTGATCTCTCCGAAATGTGCATTATACTAGTACGTCACCATCGAATCCCTCTGGCTATAACTACCCGATAGTATAATTGAGGCCAATACTCGAGTACTAATTTTAAAGTAGCTTAGGTATTTAAATGAACCGACGGTCAGTAAACCATTTCGAAGTGCAAGTACAGGAATATCATAGTTCTTGAACCGTGCTCAATGCTCAACTAGTTGTATCAAGTTATCGAATGATTTTTTCCTTACATCAAAACAACTAGAACGTGAAACTACATTAAAAACGTATCTAAATGAGCTCCAGGGCATTGTGATTATGCAGCATACCAAATTTCATCAACCATTTCATGATGGAACAACTTTAAAACTAACGCAGTTCTATAGCAACTTTTGCCTAAATCTGTTTTCGGTAGCGTATACATATACATAGTCAGCTTTAATAACAGAATTACCGAGCTAATATGTGACTCCTCACCTTGCAACTTGGTACGTAGTTGTAGGACATTGTGATTATGTAGCATACCAAATTTCCGCAGGCATTTCATTATGGAACAACTTTAAAACTAACGCGGCTCTACATCGACTTTTTGCGTACATCTGTTTTGCAGGAGCGTATAGAACATACCTATACATAGTCAACTTTGATAACGGAATTACCATGCTTAACATTGAATCCCAACTCTAAACTTGATACGTAGTTGTAGAACATTATGGCAATGCACCATGCTAAATTTCATCACACATCTAATGATGGAACACCTTTGAAACTATCGCAGTCGAATATCGACTTTTACGCATATCTGTTTTTCGTGAACATAGCATATACCGATACATAGTCAATTTTAGTAACAGAATTAGCATGTTAAACATTAAATTCTCACCTTGAACGTTGGTACGCAGTTGTAGGACATAATAACAATGCACCATACCAAATTTCGTCAGGCATTCCATGATGTAACACCTTTAAAACCAACGCAGTTCTATACAGACTTTTGGCTAAATCTGTTTTTCCGTAGCGTAGCACGTACCTATACATAGTTAACTTTAATAACGGAATTACCATATTAATAATCGACTCCCCACCTTGAAACTCGGTACGCAGTTGTAAGACATTATGACAATGCACCATGTCTAATTTTGTTACGCATTTCATGATTGAACAACTTTTAAACTAACGCAGTTCCATACCGACCTTTGCGGGAGCGTAGCACGTACCTATGGATACTCAACTTTAATAACGGTAACTCAAGATTGCCATACACGGAATCGCTGTTAACGATGTCTGACTGCGGCGTTTCGACGAGTAACGAATTCTCGTATTTAGTATTGATTGTGACACATAGTCAAAACAGCGACAGTTTTCACAACCCGGTACATACATTGAACCAACTGATGTAAGGTGAAACACTACGTTCACACCAGGCTGGTACTCAATGGTTCTGTTAGTAACTATATGGAATGTATGGGAGTCGAATTGGAGCGTAAAGTATGCTCCTATGGCATAGAGCCCTTCGAAATGAGTCCACATACCTCGTAAAATTCCACTCCAAGCGCTGCGGCTCAGCTCAAGCGAACAAGTATTTCGTACTTTAGGATTCAAATCATCTTTCTTATGATAAATTAACATAGGGAGAATTAATCAGAAAATTTTGTAGAGTACCGTAGGCATCGATACATTGAGTGAAATGGGCTCCCTTATCTTAAATTGAAACTGACAGAATAAATCGAAACAATTTGCAGATTCCCGTAGGCTTCAAGACATAGCTCAGGCTGAGATCATAGCCTAATAACGAGGGCTTCGAGTGGGATGTTATAGGAAGCAAGACGAATCATTGTAAAAGTGTTGAAACTTAATTACATCTGTAATTCCGTCATTAAAGTTGACTACGCATAGGTACGTGCTACGCTCCCGCAAACAGATTCACGTGAAATCGGTATAGAACTGCGTTAGTTTTAAAGGTGTTCCATCATGAAATGTGTGATGAAATTTGATATGTTCCATTGTCATAATGTCCTACACCTGTGAACCAATTTTCAAGTTGCGCATTCAATGTATAGCATGGTCATTTCGTTATTAAAGTTGATTATGCATAGGTACATGCTACTCTCCCGCAAAAGTCGGTGTCGAACTGCGCTAGTTTTAAAGTTGTTCGATCATGAAATGCGTAACCGAATTTGACATGGTGCATTGTGTTACAACTGCGTACCGAGTTTCAAGGTGGGGAGTCGATTATCAACATGGTAATTTCGTTATTAAAGTTGACTATGTATACTGTATAGCTACGTGCTACGCTACGAACAAATAGATTTAGTCAAAAGTCGGTATAGAACTGCGTTGGTTTTAAAGGTGTTACATCATGAAATGTCTGACGAAATTTGGTATGGTGTATATTCATTATGTCCTACAACTGCATGCGTACCAAGTTTCAGGGTGGGGATTTGATTATAAGCATGGTACTTCCGTTATTGGAGCTTACTATGTATAGGTACGTGCTACGCTACCGAAAAACAGATTTACGCAAAAGTCTGTAGAGAACTGCGTTAGTTTTAAAGGTGTTACATCATGAAAAATCGACGGATATTGTGTGTCCTGGTGTGTGTGTGTGTGTGTGTGTCCCGGTTCGTGCTTTAGCCTCCCACAGAGTCAATATGTTGAAATTAGCAACCTCCATGACTTTGGTAACTGCTTGGTACACGGATAATGGTTGAATTTATGTCCCCGTCGCGCTAACAAATCCGGGTTACTTGTGAGTTTTCTCACACATGTTTACTATATTGTGTCACTCTTTATTGGTCAATACATATCCCACCGTTCAGTTTGAAATCGGAAACCCGAGAAAGTATTAACCGGATCCGGATATCAACTCTGAATCGACAAACCAATGAACAATATTCAAACATGTTACACCCTCGTGTTTCCATGAAAATAACAAGACATTACACATCCAGTATACTTCACGATTGTTCATAGATACCAAGTATTCGCGTAAAGGAGGTGTGTGACATTACATACATCATGGATAACATCATGACCGGCACTACAAGCATCATGGATTTCAAATTTATGTTCTGAAGTCTCATACATGCACCGACTCTGTACATTCAATGTGGGGGTAGCTGACTTGGAGACAGAAAAACACACATATTTGACCGTAACATGGTCTTAGTATGAACCGTCATGCATTCGACTTGTGGAAAAATGTGTCGCACACTATTTCACCGAGATTACAACCCTTTCACGGTTCACAACTTGATATATCAACTTCACAGGGTAGTTCGGATTCTCAGGTAGACTTGAATCATGATCCGGATCTCGGAATATAGTAAATTCGGGGTATGTAGTTTAATTACTCACTCACTACTCTATATGTTGGTGGTGGTCATACCCTGCAAACTTTTTTTTTTTTTTTGGTGTGAACGTAGTGTTTCACCTTACATCAGTTGGTTCAATGTATGTACCGGGTTGTGAAAACTGTCGCTGTTTTGACTATGTGTCACAATCAATACTAAATACGAGAATTCGTTACTCGTCGAAACGCCGCAGTCAGACATCGTTAACAGCGATTCCGTGTATGGCAATCTTGAGTTACCGTTATTAAAGTTGAGTATCCATAGGTACGTGCTACGCTCCCGCAAAGGTCGGTATGGAACTGCGTTAGTTTAAAAGTTGTTCAATCATGAAATGCGTAACAAAATTAGACATGGTGCATTGTCATAATGTCTTACAACTGCGTACCGAGTTTCAAGGTGGGGAGTCGATTATTAATATGGTAATTCCGTTATTAAAGTTAACTATGTATAGGTACGTGCTACGCTACGGAAAAACAGATTTAGCCAAAAGTCTGTATAGAACTGCGTTGGTTTTAAAGGTGTTACATCATGGAATGCCTGACGAAATTTGGTATGGTGCATTGTTATTATGTCCTACAACTGCGTACCAACGTTCAAGGTGAGAATTTAATGTTTAACATGCTAATTCTGTTACTAAAATTGACTATGTATCGGTATATGCTATGTTCACGAAAAACAGATATGCGTAAAAGTCGATATTCGACTGCGATAGTTTCAAAGGTGTTCCATCATTAGATGTGTGATGAAATTTAGCATGGTGCATTGCCATAATGTTCTACAACTACGTATCAAGTTTAGAGTTGGGATTCAATGTTAAGCATGGTAATTCCGTTATCAAAGTTGACTATGTATAGGTATGTTCTATACGCTCCTGCAAAACAGATGTACGCAAAAAGTCGATGTAGAGCCGCGTTAGTTTTAAAGTTGTTCCATAATGAAATGCCTGCGGAAATTTGGTATGCTACATAATCACAATGTCCTACAACTACGTACCAAGTTGCAAGGTGAGGAGTCACATATTAGCTCGGTAATTCTGTTATTAAAGCTGACTATGTATATGTATACGCTACCGAAAACAGATTTAGGCAAAAGTTGCTATAGAACTGCGTTAGTTTTAAAGTTGTTCCATCATGAAATGGTTGATGAAATTTGGTATGCTGCATAATCACAATGCCCTGGAGCTCATTTAGATACGTTTTTAATGTAGTTTCACGTTCTAGTTGTTTTGATGTAAGGAAAAAATCATTCGATAACTTGATACAACTAGTTGAGCATTGAGCACGGTTCAAGAACTATGATATTCCTGTACTTGCACTTCGAAATGGTTTACTGACCGTCGGTTCATTTAGATACCTAAGCTACTTTAAAATTAGTACTCGAGTATTTGCCTCAATTATACTATCGGGTAGTTATAGCCAGAGGGATTCGATGGTGACGTACTAGTATAATGCACATTTCGGAGAGATCAAGTAAAGCAATGATATCATATAAATCCGTTAAATTAAGGCAGAAGTAGCAATTTACGAAGAAAGTTAGCATTCTAGGCCTATAATTCTGTTTAATACTGAAAATGTCATGAAGTTGAAGCGAGCGGAAATCATAAACACTTTAGTATTAGGTCCATATACGTGATAAGCTACTTTAGTATTCTGATGGTTTGGGATAAAATGTAATTTTTCGTGCTTTTTCATTTTTTAATAAAATCAGTATTCATTTTACAGAAACGTCGTGTGAAGGTAAAGTACTTGTACATTTCGAAGTACTCAAGTATAAGTTCTGGTCAGCTAAATTTCGATGTCATAGAAATACCACAAACTGTGCAACTTGTACTTCTTCAGAGTACTCAATTAGGTTTTTAGCTATATGCAACAAATACTTTCGGGTGTTTTTGATATTGGACTGCTTCAACTCCATGGTAATTATAGTATTAAGCAGAAATGAACCTACAATACGAACGTTTTACTTACTCGGAAATGACTACTTTTACGTTAATTTATAAAACTCAAGTAAAGCTCACGGAATCCATAGTGTAAACGTCTCTAATGCGCTGAAAAAGGCAGAAAAAGTACTCAATACGCTAAATTTGAATCGAAAAATATTAATTCTCGTAAAACGTAGTGGGTGTGGGATTCGAACCTATATGTGAACACTTGTTCATTGGAACTTAAATCCAACGCCAAAAAGCTATACTTTACAAAAATTTTGGAGTACTGACTTTTTTAGGTAAATTCTGTTACGCGCTTAGTTACTAACTCTGAAAGCCAGCAAAGTTTGTGGTATTTGATCAATATGGAAATTCGTGCACTTTGCGTTTAGGTTGTGTTGTAAACATGAGTAACTTATAACACTTGTTCATTGAAATTCAAGTCCAACGCCTTAACCGCTCGCTCAAGCCAGTTCCGTTGCTACGATATCTGAGAAATCTATTAAATTAGGGTAGAAATAACTATTTCCAAGTAAGTTTCACGAAGTCTCGATACGCTATATTTAATCTAAAAATATTAATCCCCATAAAACGTACTGGGTGTGGGGTTCGAAGCCTAGAATAATAAGCGGATCGTGATTGAAAATAGAAGGAGGATCACTGGATTAACGTTTATGGAATACTCCGCAATGTAAAATTAGTATATACTGCACAAAATCCAGAGTGTAAGAGTCTTTACTGCATCGGAATAGTGTAGTTTTCCATCTACTTTACAAAATTTATACTATTTTTCTTGCTACGTTCCGGGATAAAATGTAATTTTTCGCACTTTTTAATTTTTAATAAAATTAGTATCCATTATACAAAAACGACGTGTAAAGGTAAAGTACGAATACAAGTACAAGTAGAGATTTCAAAGTAAGTAAGTGGTTATGTTTGTAGACTAACCCCACTTCTACGTAACGATTTTTCAGTAAGTAGTCATGTTTCTAGGCTACTTTTACTTCTATTTAACGAGTTTTCATACAAATCTGCTTTCTTTAATGACATTCAAGTAGGCTACTTACTTTAGATTATTAAAAGTATAGTGATTGAAAATAGATCACTGGATTATAGTTTACAGAAAACTCCACAATTCTATGTGACGTCCTTGCATGCCAACAACCTTCGAACTATTCGCCACCTCATAAACACTTGAGTAGGCCTACATTTGATGCGTGTGGGGAAAACCTAGTTAAATTTTCATGTGCATTTAGTTTCCAGCTCTGAAAGCAAGCTTGGTCTATGATCAATAGCAACTTTTGCGTAAACTCCGTTCTATTTCACTTCATACCTATACAATGTAGATAGTCTATTCGAATAATTCGATTTATAATTGAACTTTCCTCTGCATGATCATTAGGGCTTCTATTTTTTGTTGCAGGGCAACTTTGTTGTAGCCGAAAGCGGTATTATCTAACAACAAGGTTTAAATGACTCGCCTCCGGCGTTTATTGACCGTATTACCCGTATTCTCGTCATGCAAAAATTATGCATGTATTAGTATGAAGCTCAGATGCAGCAAAGTGTGTGAGACTGGCTGTAAAATGGCGCGAAGCAGCGACTCTAATTTCCCGGCTTATAGCAAACAACGACGCTGAAATTCTACTTCAGACGCAGCAAAGTGGGTGAGACTGCCTGTAAAAATTGCGCGAAGGTACATTTCTCGGCTTATAACAAATAACGACGCTGAAATTCTACTTCAGATGCAGAAAAGTTAATGCGTTTGGCTATATAAATTGCGCGAAGGTGCATTTTCCGGCTTATAGCGAATAACGACGCTGAAATTCTACTTCAGATACAGCAAATGCGGCAAAGTCTGCGCGAATAGCTGCATAAATTGCGAAAAGATGCGACTCTAATTTTTAGGCTTTATTGCAAATACCGATCGACTTTTGCGTGAATTCTGTTATGCGTTTTACTACGTTAATGAATAAAAGTTAGTATTCTAGGTCTATATTTCTGTTTAATACTGAAAATGTCATGAAGTTGAATCGTTACTAGGTATTAATATTATGTTGATCGCGCGAAATGTGCGTAGAATTTTAATACATCATCAAATAACCATTAGGTCATGAAATGCGGAGACCTCGGCAATCGAAACCGCGATCTGTCTGCGCTCAAAATCACATTTTATATGAATTAATTAATTAGTGATGATGTGTAGAATTTTGATATATCATCATAGAACCCCGCGCCTAGTTCAACGTTTATGAGTGTTATCTGTGAATATCTGCCAAATATAGTATTCTATTGACATCATAGTTTTCGAAATTTATGTGTAATCTGAATGTTATTTATATCCAAAAAAGTAAGTTATTATATTAATATTTTCAAGTCGCAGCGCTTAAAATCGCATTTTATATTAATTAATTAGTGATGATACATTTCAAGTTATTCAATACATATTGCTAAATATACATGGAAAACCGGTATTGAAATTCACAAAACAATGAAATTTGCTCATAAATACACACGATGTGGCAGTGGCAGGTGACGTGGCAATGGGCATCCTGTAGGCGTGACAATGGGCGTCATATAGGCGTGGCAATTAAGGCGACGTGGCCTTCTGGGATTGGACGGCGCCAAAGCCAGCTAAGTCTACTACTTGCGACATATTTTACTTTATGGTCATATACGAAGGAAGATCTGCGATAAATGGGGCTGGCCCCTGGATACGCCAATGCGTCAGAATTGATGTTTTAGTCATCATCAAATTTCACGGTCAGGCAAATCCAATTTTGGTTGGCCTTACAGTTTTACCCGATGTTATAAATAATTTCTAGTATTACCTCGCAGCTCACACAAAACCTTCTCACGGGCCACATTTGGCCTGCGTGCCAGGGGTTGGCCGCACCTGATCTGTATGGTTATTAATAACAGTGATTGGTGGTACATAAAAATTCGATTGAAAATCCTTTGAAATCAAATGTTTTCACAAACTCCGACTCCGACTCCAGTCAGTATTTTTCCCACGACTCCGACTCTGACTCCGACTCCAGCCATTATAGTTTTCACGACTCCGAATCCGAATCCGACTCCATCAAGCGAAAATTAGCCAAACTCCGACTCCGACTCCACCGACTCCGACTCCACTGACTCCGATTCCACCGACTCCGACTCCACCGACTCCGACTCCACCGAATCCGACTCCACCGACTCCGACTCCACCGACTCCGACTCCACCGACTCCGACTCCACCGACTCCGACTCCACCGACTCCGACTCCACCGACTTCGACTCCACCGACTCCGACTCCACCGACTCCGACTCCACAGCCCTACCATCCACAGGCAAAATCCATCTCTAATGTAACTTATCCTAACTGTAACTTACCCCTAAATTAACCTAAGCGGGCCAACATGGGCGTAACCAGGTCGAAAGTTTTGAAGGAACGGTAAATAGTTTGGAGGTGTTATTTGTTAACATGGCGCAATGTTACAGATCCATGGTGCCGCAGTGAGTACATATGACGTCATAATAAGCAAATAGAAATGTTTAAAGAAAATTTAGGCACCTTTCCCTCCTTGGTTACCCTATCAATTTTTCGACTGCCGTGGTAGACCATGTCATTACATCATATAGCGTAGATATTTATGTCGTAAACAGATATTCGTTCATGTTATATAAATAGTGATATCGCAATCATGTATACATACAAAATCGATCAGTACACTGTACGTCAGTGGTCGGGAACCTATGGCTCGCGAGCCATATATGGCTCTTTTGGGTATAAGATATGGCTCTTTGCCAAATAACTATTTTTGTACTGAAAGGAAATGTTGCAGCGACTTGTTAGTAAATTTTCATCACGGCCAGAACAATTATTATCGTGGCAGTATGAACAATTAAACACGTCCTTGAGAGGTAAAGACAATGCCGTTTTCAGGTTTAGGGGCTCGTACCCCTTCTTTCGAAAATCCTCAAATTTAAGTTATACTGTCGCGCCGGCGACCAATATCACTCGCGAATTCTATGTACCCGACTCGAAATCTTGGATTGTGCGATGCGTTGATTAATCAAAGAGCATAGCAGACATGGGAACGCGCATATCACAACGCAGTTTTCAAATACACATTGTCTTCCTGGTCTACGGCGCGATATGAACTGCCGTGAACGTGAAATTCACAACTACAAACTCGAATTACAAACAACGCCATACCTATCCACGTTTCTTGATTGGTAAGTAGCTCTGTAGTACCGGCGATAAAATGTATGCGTGCAGCACAACGTTATATTACCGTCGAATACTTTGAGAATTGAGAAGTCGATCAGTATTTAGATTTTCGGAATCAGTGTCACAGTTACATTCGATTAATATCAGTTCTAATAAATTTTAAGCTATTTACGATGAATTACGTTACCAATAGTGAGGTTTGGCCCGTCTGCACGTGTCATTACCTCTCGTTTCGAGCATTATTTTCGAACAATATAAATACTAGTTTTTACTGAGAAAATGTGGCGCACTCGACGAATCGCATGTAGTGAGTTCGAATTAGTGCTACCATGACGTCACGAATTTTTAATTGCGACGAAACAGTTGAATGACATGTATGGCTCTTTGGAAGTTAAAATGAAAAAAATAGGTCCAATATGGCTCTTCGGACAAAAAAGGTTCCCGACCACTGCTGTACGAGAAAGAGAAAACTATTATGGCCGAACAAATTTACACATAAGTTATACAGAGCATTATGCATGCTCGCGCTGGATTTCTAAACACTCATATTATTAAAATTTCGAGCTTTTCTCATCACTGACATCGACCGACTTCCCGTAGCTGTTTGCTGATTCCACGTCGGGATGTGCGTTATCGGAGTCTCGTCTACTCTTTGCGGTCGGTACGCTGTAAATTTCCGTTGCAGCGCGTGTGCTCGAACCGTCTTTCGTACCAGGTTTGGACAGGATAAGCCTCTGCATTTCAGCGATGGGGGACTCGATCAGAAGATATGCTAGGTAAGCAATGGCCATCGAGAGCCCCAACGCGGCTGTTGAAAATCACGAAACGGAATAGGTAAAACATATTATTTTCAATTCGGAAATGATAATTCAAATGTAAAAATCACAAAAAAAAACTCGCGTCCGCATTAACTTGCCTCGTTTGTTGCTATTAAATACGACACATTTGATTGTAGCAACTAGCGATGGGAGTATAACTCAGGGGCGGGCAACTTCTCCAGTCGGCGGGCCGGATACGGAAAAATGAAGTGCATGGCAGGCCGTATTCCTGAATCTATACCTTATTTTTTATACCGTATTTATCCAAATATACAAGAATTAATCGTATTTAACGTAAACTTTAAGTTTGAAGCATAGAGACAAAATCAGTATTCAATGAATTTATTAATGTAATGTACTTCAACAGCTGATCATGTCAATGAGACATCTGTGGCCGACCAAAGTTGTGTACAGATTCTTTGAGCTCTGGGTGCATGAAGGACACAAAGAACTAAAGAATAACTAAAAACCAGTATTATATGTGTCCGAAAAAAGAAAGAAAAACCTACAGCCACTATAATTTGACGTATATTAAGCAAGTAGTGGGAAATTGCGGCATACTGTGACCGAGGGCGATATTATCATGAAAGACCGTAAACTGTCCGCGGGCTGTATGCTGCCCTACCTGGTGTAACTGCATGCTACGCCTTACGTTCGCAAGATATATTCAGCAAGTGGTGAGTGAACGTGCTTTATTATCCTATCAACTCGTAATTTGGTTGTTACACTATTGACTTCCCACTGCATAATTATGTTCATAGGCTCTAACAAACAAGGGCGACCATTAACAATGAATCCATTTATTTCCGCAAACCGAGTTCGTAGGAAAGTTGCTAGATAATAAAAAACGGCTATAAATATATGGAAATTGTGCGTGGAACGTCACCGTTCTCATACGTGCATTATGCGCGACAATTAATTTGAAATACGATCAATACTCCTATAGTTTACGCCGGCGCTGGTTTCACTAATAGTAAAACAGTTGATAGTTACTCGCATAGAGGTAATGTTACATTTTTTGTGAGACAATTTTGTAACTGGAAGTGGCAATTAGAATCCACCTGCTGGGCATATATATATATGCCTTTACAATTCCTCGCGTTTCGACAACTATATATATGCTTAGAATAAAATATTCCTGGATGCCCTGTCTTTCGTACTTGGAAAGGTATTCTACGGAAGGAATCAGCATGTATTTATACTTACCAAGGAAGTAGTAGATAAATATGTCAACCCTCATGTGAACCTCCTCTTCGCGTGAAGCAAACATGATTTGTACAACATAAATGTGAAACATGAACGTTGAGAATGTTAGACGACTCAGTGGAATAAAACCTTTCCAGCTCAAAAAGGAATTGACCGGACCTTTGAAGGAATTGTGAAGTCACAGACACGAAATGCTAAGACTATGAAGTACAATATCAATAGAATACAATCAGAGGTGGTCAAAGTAGTCAATAAAGCTACCCAAGTAGAAGTAGAAGTAATCACGAAAAAATCTACTCAAGTACGAGTAGAAGTACTTCTTCAATAGGCCACCTAAAACTACTTGAAGTAGAAGTAGAATTGACTGACTTCAAATCTACTCAAGTAAGTAAGTAGTTTTGAAAACAGTCTTAATTCGTTCGCATGGACCGTCAAAAGCTGCGAATTGAGCTATGCGGAAGGTGCTGAGAGCTTGATTCGATATTGATGCATCCCAGGAGGTATCAATCTTAGACAGAATAAGCATTTTTTCGCATCATGGGATGCAAACTATAGTATTGATATGAAATGCGATACTAACTCTTTGTTTACTAGAAGACCCCGTTTTAGAGAATAGCATGGTATGGGATACTACCCCATATTATAAGGACCCAAGTTTAGGCGAAGAGCAATACGTAGAAGTTTTATCGGATACGGTTTCATCACTTTGCGCGATTAGTATACGTTAACAACAAATATTGTGGATCATAAAAGTTATATTTAGTGTAGCTTTATTTTCGGAAAATACAGGCATTACTACACTTGCTTTTATGCTTCCACATGTATGTTCTGCAGACAAAAGAACTGAAAGTAATTAGAACTCAAAGTATGATATTCGCAATTGAAAAGGAAATACAAATACCACTTCTGAAAAGTGGAAACTGTACTCATGTCTTTTGTCCATAAAGCTTCAATGGTGATCTGCTAAAACCGGTGTAACGTTAAAAAAAAGCTGGATTTTCCAGATTAGCAAGAGACGTAATGGGCTGCTATATTACGATATGATAGGTAATTGCTAAATTGCGAAACGGTAGTTTCAAACATTATGGTGGGCCATATTTACTGTGATGAAATATTTGATATGGGCGAGAATGCGGTGTGAGCGGAACCAAGCAATCCGGTACCTAAATTATATTCACTGATACTTTCGTGAAAACATTTTTGTGCGCGAAGCGCAACAAAAATTCTGGACTTTCCTTGACTATTATGAATGTTAAATGTTGATACGTCGTGAAAACAGCCTCGAAATTCCTCTGGCTGTCTTTCGTATTGGGGGATTAAACTACTTCTACTTGACAAACTGAAAATAGCGAAAAGTAAGTAAGTAGATCACAAAATATTACGAAGTAGAAGTAGAAGTAGAAAAAATCAGATCTACTTGAGTAAGTACCAGAAGTAGAGGAAAACTACTTGAGTACTTCTAAAAAGTAGAAGTACTTCGCTACTGACCACCTCTGAATACAATCATATATTTAGCAGACACGAGTCTGAGCAGTGGAATGTAGAGTTAAATGACTTGATTCGATCTCATGACTTATGTTACGCTGAATATATAAGCACCATAACCGAAAAAAACGGAAATATTCAGAAGGAAATATAAATTGTACACAATTACATATATATGACACTGCAAGTATAGAGTAGGTACGTGGTGGCGCGTAGTGCATTACTAATATCTTTCAATGCTGCAACACCAATGACGGATTGCAGGTTCAAGTCCGATCGGTTTGGGCACTAGAATCCTTTTCTAAGTACTAGAGGGCTATATACGCTCCTCATCGCCATCGCCACCCTATATGGGCATGACTTACAGAAGCATAGAACGAATGCTGGCTTGCTATAAGTCGACTGATGCTCGGTAATCGCAACACTATGAATGCCCAACATCATCATCTGCCACTCTAATAAGTGACCAGCAGGCATAATTCGACAAGTAATGACATGTAACAATCAAAAGTGAAACAAAAACAAATTGAGCTAAGCTTCAACAACCACGTGATCAGTGGCATATAATTTTCCACTCGAAAGTATCAAGAAATTCCCAAATCTGGGGTTTTAGTGCCATCAAAGTCAGGACGGATCCATTGAGTTACGGAAGCTTTTGTAGATGATGTCCAAGAGATAGTCACCTATCAACCACACGTGGCCTGTATGGGGGTCGTAAATTTAGGAAAATGAGAGCTTAAAGTAGGTACCTCCGTAACCACAGGAGCAAGCTATTGACACCCACATGAGCCCGATCCCCCACAACGGCCGCCGCACTGCTTCGTAGAATGCCATAACGCCGTAACTAGGGTAGTCCGGATATTGTGACTCTTCGATACGTCCCCACCACCCGTACACGACCGCCAATTCCACAGCAACAGCTATCGCCCACAGCTGAATGACTATCGCCTGGGAAAAGACACAGCCAGATGCAGTACATATTAAGTGTGCCTTTCCATGAGGCTGTGTCGGCCCCTATGCGACATGTTACTTTGCATGATATGGAAACATTGACCCTGAGTATTAGGCAGAAAATTTCTAAATCTAGGACAACATTGCTATTCACCCCTTTAATTGCATCAGTGTTACACACCAATTGTTCCTAAAGCTTTTCTTGGGGAAACAACAAAGAACATTTCGTACTGCGACGAAAGAACTAAGTTTCAGGGCCATCAATATTTTTTTTAATAATCCGAGCACCATCGGGTCTTCTCGTTCTGTTTATGCGATAAATAACCGTAACTTATCATTCTTGGTATTCTTATTGTTGATAACCACAGCAACGAAGTGTCAAAATTGAAAATACTAATAATTGCTCGCACAATAATTATTGCTGATACCTTATGACGCACATAACACAATTTTGCCATGATCCCAAAAATAATTTTAGATATCTTCTTTCTGTTCGCGATCTAGTCCAGGGCTTCCCAAACTAGAAGTCAAGTACCAAATTTTGGTGATCGTAGTGAGCATGCCGCACAACTGTACATTGTATACCATCGACCTAATGAACATTCAATTTGAAGGTTTTGCATATATACGCGCTGTTAAGTGGACAATATTCCGCGCTGGTCATTATTTCTAGCTCGAGGAGTCGGGAGAAATTTTAGGAGAATAAAGGGGGTCGCGGGCAAAGCAAACGATCTCCTATTTGATATGTGAGATACACCTAACCACTCCATGCATTATATTTGATTTCCACGATGTTCTACTGCTGCAGCACCTATCGGTTGCAGGTACCAATCCGATCGGGGTCCACTCAAGACTTCATATCTTGGTGCTGGGTGTTTAACTGTAGGCTCGTCATCGCAATCCGATGGGAATGCTAAGCAGTGTCTTACCGAAGTATAAAACGAAAGTTAACCGTTCTATAAGCAGACATGGGGTAATCGTGATTAGTAATCTTAATCGATTACGACGATTTCAGCATTTTCAAGTAATCGTAATCGCAATCGATTACATTCGAAAAAAATTCGAAGTAATCGTGATTGTAATCGACTATTTCGCATGTATTGTGGGCAGAATTTTCTGTTCACCTTTTCTTTTTTTCATGTGGCCCTACTTGAAACGAGCACCAAACATCATTTCTCAATTCTTTACTCAACATTTGGATCTGCCACCATAGCCACCCGCTTATACACCATGCTAGCGTGGTTTGCAGCTAGAATCAGGACCGAATCAGCACTTCGTACCCGAAACGTTGGTCAGGGTCCCCACATGGTTACTCAGCCCGCTTGGTAAGATTTACCAGTAGAGCTGGGGGAGCCCGTTGCTGTAATTAATTGTGGTATGTTGTTAATTCTCCACCTCCCGTTCGCTAGTCGAAAGATATTGGACTCATCCAAACGTAGCAGACTATAAGAAAACTAAAAGACACACTTTCGTGAGACATACACACAAATTGTTATTTATTCGCGGGGCGCATTGTTCACATCCGCGGGTGCCCCGGGTGGCATTTGTATTGTGCGGCTCAGATTGGGACGGCATGGTTATTCGTCACGCCCATTTATCGCGGTTATGGTCCATGCAAACATCCACAGAGTATCGGGCACGGTCTTCCTTTGATAGTACATTTCGTGGAGTCGCATATTGGCCGAAACTGCGTATGTCTTGGTGTGTCGTAGCGAGGTAATGAACTGCACCGAAATGCCTATTTCTACGCATTATCCATATTTTTCTTAAGGATAGAGGCATGCATTTCAAAATCAAGATATTTAGAGACATTAAATCACAAAGCGTGAACAAAATTTAAGGTTGATCAAATGTCTCGAAAATATAAATTATGTTGATTTACGGAATAAATCTGTGTCCCCTTCGCGCTCGCTACCCATCCAATTGGGAGGTTTGATTCCGGTTCTGACTAGAATGCAAATCGTTGGGCGCAAGAATTCGTCAGCTATAAAGTTGACCAATGGGTTTATTTTGAAATAAACATTAAATGACGTCATGACGTTTCACTCAAAGAGAAAGTTATCCTCTCGTGAGGCTTTTTCATCGCAATCGTTATATTGCCTACCAATATGTCTTCAAAGATAAGTTCAAAGATGCAAAATAAATGTAATCGTGGGTAATCGTAATTACTTTTCCAATGTAATCGTAATCGTAATCGAGTACTTTCTGATTTTTCTGTAATCGTAATCGTAATCTTATCGCGAGATTCAGAAGTATAGTCGGAAGTAATCACGCCATGTCTGTCTATAAGTTGGCATCGGATTGTGTTAAGGAATATTGACTTTATACTGGTGTAAAATTGACACAGATGTCAAAATATCATGAATATAATATGACAACAATAACTATTCCAATAAGTGACCTGTAAGCATATTCAGACACCATTATATCAAGAAAATTTGGTAATTTGTTTTAAACATGTTTGTTTTAAATTGATTTTTGTTTTAAATCCAACCTTAGATATAATTATTTATTGGATATTTGATTATTTTTCAATATCCGTCCAATGTCACCAATATTGGTTAGCGACCAGTGACGTGTCTATGCATTCTTGTGTTAATTGTGGGATGAACTGACCTTGTGTAATTTAATTTTCTTGTTCGTAATGTGCAGTATGTATCCGGTCAACATTCCTATGCAGTAAACCCCGATCCGACACCAAGGTTTTGCGTAAATATCATTCCAGTACGGGTCCGAAGAGGCTTCGGTTCCTGAGTCTTCCTCATATATTTCAGGAATATTAATAATCGGAATTAGCGCTGCAAATGGGTAGATCAAGATATTGATCGCCCTGGAGTAATGAAAACAGAGGTGGTGTTAGTGATTGAAAAATGTATATGCCTGACAATGCTCTCATGTAATATCATATCTCAAGCGCATTCTCGGTTGGAAGAACCACAAGGACACACGCTACATTCTCTTATTTGCTGACCTCCACAATTCCGACAATATGTACACGTCCGTGGTGAGGTCATAATGTCTCGCCAATGCTCCGGTGATAGAGGCGCTTCCCAACACAATAATTGCAAGAGCTATCACACCAGCTTTAGGATACCTGAAGTAAATAAAGGATAGATGAACAGGTGTAGAGACCCGATGGCCTCTTATGATATGTTATTCTAAACACCCACGCCCACGCGCAATGTGCTCTCTACCGCGACCATGCTGCCACATCGCTATCTACTTATACTGTATCGCGCTATATAGGCAATAAACAATGATCATCATCATCATCATTGGTTTATTAGCAATTTTATCAGTTCAATACACCACAAAAAATGCGATACAATGAAAAGACAGGAAGGTGTCGAAGCGACAAGGAACAGTCTATGGAATCTGACACCCACCTTGGCCTAGGCGATATAAGGAGGAGGCATGCACACTGAATGAAAGTAAAGAAGATAGTATGGAAAAAGAAAGCGACAATAAATAGGGCGGCATGTCATGGGAAGCGAGATCGATAGGTCAGTCGTGGTCCGGTAATCTTGAGGATGGACTGTATTTATTTAGTAGTAATTGCTTGTATTTCGACTTGAATGTGGACATGCTCGTCGACTGTCGGATGGCCGGCGGGATACTGTTCCACACATCAGGTCCGGCATATTTGATAGAGCGATGATCTTTTAGGTCGATCATATGATATTTGGACGACGTGGACGCGCGTGTGTTGTACTTGTGCGCTTTTGATTCCGAGGTAAAGAAGTCATTGAAATATTCGGGGCAACGACCACAGTGGAACTGATACATAAACTTGGCGATTTCTAGTTTCCGTACAACAAGTACATTCAGAACTACATCTCATGGGTCTCACACGCTATTCTACTGTTTATATTCGTTCGACCAATATATCTATCTGTGGCAATTGTCATCGCATCCATCGTTGAACTGTCAGATCCAGGACTAACCCAGGATCGTTGCATCTGCCACTGCTACTTTAAGTATATAGGTACGCGCAACTCAAGTGAAACTCAGGCTTACGACTCTGGCAGGTTATCAGGAAACAACACGGTTCCTATAACATAGTCTACTTGCTGACCACCGACACAGATATGGAGACTTACAGTATCGATGCCATTTGTCGCAGACATGAGCTTCGAAGGCAAAGTACCAGATATAGATAATTTTGACAACGCGTGGCGCGCAAAAACAGATTTCTATTTTAGTTCAACCCCATTCAATTCTGGGATTCGTTGTGCCGGTGCGTTATCTGCTTAAACTTCATTACCCGTTGTAAATGCGTTTAATGTGCGCTCGCAACTTGCGCTCAATAAGATCGCTGGATAAATATTTTTTTTCGTTGATAAACTGGTTGGTTCGAAAACTCAATGCTGCATAACAATTAACATCTACGGAGGGCTTTGGAGACTATTTTCGATTTAATGCGCGTAGTTTCTATTACGACGGTGAGCGACCAGGCCACATATTCATATATCTACCTTTAGTGCTCAATTGAAAGTGAATTTTTGTATTGCCGATTTACTCCTTGATCCTCAAATAGCTCCTTATGTCGTCGAATTTGTGTTATCGTGCAACTACAATTTGTAACTTGAGTTTATCGTACTATTCTGATATTTGATTTGTGTTTTTGTGTAACCGCCTTACCATCATGTTCTCGTGAAACCGCCTGTTGTGATTTGAGTGTATCCACTTTATTCCGTTATTCGTCATTATTCGTGTACAATGTTATTACCGTGACGCAAAGGGCCGTCAGGCGATTTTTGTTTAATAAACAACAACAAGAACTTTTAGTGAACAAAATAGAGATTTAAATTACGGTTTATCCCAAATCGGTTTTATGGCATTAACGCCCCTTTTTTACTGTCAACATAGCTTCTAAGCAGCGCCCCGAACCCCTGGTTCGTAGGCAATCAAGCGCCATCTTCGAGGTAGTTCACGAGGGCGAGGGCTGTGACTTTGGGAACAGACGCACTGCCTGTGTCTCTCGCTATACTCGTCATGCGCCATGCGGCATGTCGGAATATTAAGTGATTCAGCCGCATGTGAAATTCGTATACTCAAATTAAAGGGAATATACTAAAATTATCCCAACCTATAAAGAAGGTAGATGAATATTGGAGCGACGATGAAGAATTGCATATCATTGGCAAGATACCAGGTCCACGAGATACACTGAAATACATGTATATATACTATAATAAGATGAAGTTTTCGTATATAGAAAGGTCGAATGACACCGTATACCGAGTCTTGATAGTTGGCTGGCCACAGATTATTGATGTATAATATGTTCGTCCACCACCAATCCTCGCATCTTTTTTGGTCCACTTGTATGGATTGCTGCCAGAGAAGTCCACCGCCAACCTTCATACTTGGACCGATCATAAGTAGAATAGCAACTATCATGGTGGGCGTCAACCTGTAAAGAGCACTATACTCAGTACGCAGTGAATATAGAATAGGATTTCACATTCTGCAAGTCACGCGAAACTATATACGAACCTGATATATCTTTGGAGATACATTAGCGGCACGTTCAGTTTCCCGCCATTGCTTCGCATTTTCTTCAATGCGATGTACGTCACCAGCAGACCGCTCAGAAAGAAAAACGAATCCACCGAAAGTGTAGCATTGTATATAGCCAGTTGGCCGATATGGGAAATGTAAAAGCTCGTTAAGTCCGCGAAGTTATCTGTATATATATGTACGTATTCATAATCATACCACAGGTAATACCTTTCCCTTCAACTAAGTATCTATACGTAGTCATATAATAGGGTTACCATATTTTGGAAATCTAAAAAGAGGACACGTTTTGAAAATTTTCAGACTTGCAATACCGGAGGAAAATCCTGAAAAATGGTAAAATTTTCCCACCTCGTGGTCGGTTGACTAAAAAAAGTCAGCTTTTCGGCTCAGCTCCGAAATAGCCGCCGGAGCGTTACTTCAGTGCTGATTTACGGTATATCAGTCGGATTTTGCCCTATATTTAACCAAAACTCTCAGAAAAGAGGACAAATACTCTTAAAAGAGGACGTGTGGTAACCCAGTGTAACAATCTTATTACTTTGAATTTACCAGGTAGTCTATATGAACTGCAATGGTACAGCGAATGATTACTCGGTTGCGCTTCAAGATAATATCTAAAGCTGTGGTTCTCGCCGGGCTTCGCAGGGGTTCAACACACACAATCGACTCATTACATACGATTTGTGATGACACGTCCGTCTTGGTTCATTCATTTCGGGCAACTAGGCCCGATCAGTACTCAAATCATGACTATTGTCGCGACTCGCGCCACGTCGTGTGCAGTGGCGTACGCGGGACAGCTTGGGGTTTGGAATCTAAACCCTGTCATTTTGAAATGCCAATTATATCTTTAATGTACATAAGCTCATTTGCAATTAACGATTGGTATCACGCTGGTGCGTTTCAACCGAACAATATGGTGACACTTTCCAAGGTGAAGCCTCGCATTTCTGAACTGGTATATCTGAAAGGACACAGCAATAAATATTCATCATGATGTTTCTGTATTGCGTGAAAATCACATTTTAATGGTTTTGCTTTTTTAACACTCTGCAGATGTACAATTCATTTTGTACAGCAGCACTCTATAGTAATTAATGTAGGAATGCATCAATGTATTAGATATGTGGTAGATTTGTTTTTATGACTCAGCGAAGATCTGGGGTTCCCCGGACGCCTGCATATACTGTGAGTGATCCCCGGGTCAGTAGACGTTAAAGAACCACTGATCAGGAGAAAATATTTCTACCAATCAACAAGAACGGGACCAAAGATAATATCAATTACGGCTAACATTTCCCAAACACTATGCGAACCTTCTTACCAATTAGTCCAAACGGCAAGGCATATGTATGACCTAACACGACCCATGTCATGCTGAAGAAACGTATCCCATCAAGGACCGGAATGTCACTGTCTTTCCTTTTAGTTCGAAACAGTTGATGGTTGTTCTTGGTTATTGAGAAGCATATAAGAAGCTTGAACCACACTATAGAAAAATTTGAAAAGATACTGACGAATGTTGATTCCATCTCAATTTACCTACAGCCATATTCCGTGGGATCTTTAACGGCTACATCCAAAATTGTGCCAATGAGCGCTGCGGCTGCTAGTACCGATATTATCACTCTGAAAGTAGATGAATGTGAAAGGTATTTGAATTGCCAAAACGTTAAGTGCACTATTAGCACAAATTACATTAGCGTGATATCAACGGCTGAAAGCGTTAACTCTTCAGGGCAATACGCCACCGCGAACTCATTACTCTGAAGAAATAATTTGTTCAATTCGACGATATCTTCCTCTGTACATACATCAGGAACGCATTGACCCACTTCCAAGCCATCGGGAGCTTCCTGGTATCGGGACGAAATCGACCATGGAGAAACTTCGTGTTAGAGATACATGTGATATCCATACCTGATTGGTACCAAACGTCACAAGACATGACTTGGTAGTAATATTTTGATTGTCAGTTTTTCCCATGCATTCATAGTACCTTCCCAGCCATCTATAGTTACCTCGATACAGTCCACTTTCTTCCTTGCCAACCGAATCGTCAACTGATAATAATATAATATGAAGTAGTACATCTTCAGTTACCACTATTTTATGGAGACCTGGTGCTTAACCTTGACGTCTGGTAGAATAGATTCTATAGCTACAGGGATGATGGTGCATACGCGGGGCTCACATTCATGTTCAGCATGCGAACCTATAGGTCCGTGCAGGATATTCAGAAGTTCAACTTTACGAAAAAATTTCTCCAGATTCCTTTGCATTCATTACTATATACGCAACATCGGTATTTAGAATATGATTTACGTCTATTACCATCATTGTTTAGTTTTTACAATATAATGTATATCTTTTTTTAATTCGAGAAACTCTTCAGTCTTAGGGCTGGACACAATCAGTAATAGCATAAGAAGTGAGTATTAATTGTAATGATACGAGTCGATTAGCGAAAGGCGATTTTTCCTGTATATAAGTCTTTATCGATATTAAGAGTTCTGTTATCAACGATGATTATAGTTTTGATAACTTCTTCCCATCATGCATGGGTGATTCGATTGCGAAACGAGTAGCGGTATTCGGCATCGGTATTGAGCATTCTAGTATCACTTCTTGTCACGTCAGAACAGTTTAGATGACGTGGAAAGTTTAAATACATACCTTTTATGCGTCCAGGAATATTATTACCAGTTCTACATCACATTAAAAATAATCTGATATATATTCGACCATACCAATGCCTAATTAACAGATGTGGTCTGTAACCAAGTACTTCCACTTTTTTAAGTACTCAGGTAGTTTTGCACTACTTGGGTACTTACTCAAGTAGATCTAATTTCCCGCTACTTCTATTTCTACTTTCTACTACTACTTTCTACTTTCTATTTTGTGATCTACTTACTTTTCGCTATTTTCAGTTTGTCAAGTAGAAGTAGCTTAATCCTCAAATCAGAAAGACAGCCTAAGGAACTTCGGGACTGTTTTCACGGAGTATTAACATTTAGTTGAGTGAAGCCCAGAATTTTCGTCGCGTTTCGCGCACAGTAGACGAATATGATTTTACGATCGTATCGGTGAATATAATTTAGGTAGCGGTTTTCGTGGTGCCGTTCACACCGCATATTGTCGCCCATATGAAATATTTCATCACAGTAAATAGGATGGCCCATCATAGCGTTTGAAACAACCATTTCGCAATCCAGCATTTACCTATCATATCGTAATCTAGCAGATCATGGCGTGTCCTAATCTGGAAAAGAGGACTCTTGACTTTTTCTTAGCTTTACACATGTTTTAGCGGACCACTGTTGAAAAACTTTCTGGACAAAAGACGTGAAATATATTTTCCGCTTTTTAGAAGTAGTATTTATATTTCTCTTTCAATTCCCAGTATCATACTTTGAGTTCTAATAAGTTTCAATTCTTTCGTCTGGAGAACATACATGTTGAATTTTAAAAGCAAGTGTACTAATGCGTCTATTTTTCGAAAATAGAGCTACACTATGGCATTTTTACGATCAGCCATATTTTTTATTAACGTTTACCAATCGCGTATCCGACACCACTTCTCCGTATTGCTCTTCGACCAAACTACGGGGGAGGGCGCCACACCATGATATTTTCTAACTCGGGGTGTTCAAGCAAACAGAGGATTAGTATCGCATTCCCATATCAATGCTATCATATTCATCCCGTGATGAGGACGAATGCTTATGCTGTCGAAAATTTATACCTCCTGGCAGTGGCGGCTCGTCCTATAGGGCAACTGGGGCATTGCCCCATCTAAAATTCTGTTCAATAACAATTCTTTACCATTTATAGACGCTCAGCAATCTATATATACGGAAATCACAGCGAAAATCGTATTCCTCTTGTCCTTTCGCTTGTAAATGCCGATATATAGCGAAGTCTTTGCGAAAATCGAATTCTCTTCGTGTTTTCGCTTTGCGAATGCCTAGCCGGGGCATGGCCCGGTAGCGCTCATAACAAGCTTTCATTGTCTATTCTCTCAAAGCCGCGCACAATAAAGAAACGGTGATTTACTCTCTCCTATTCATAAAATTACCGAGCAACCGGGGCAACATAGCCTAGTTGCCCTTAAGGTGTGATGTAACAATCGTATCTATATCTGAACTCGGTTACCGTCATATGCGTGAGTCGATATTTGCTGGTATAGGTCGATTTTGATGGTGTTTCACTCCATGATAATTCTTGAAACTTGGTATGTCATGTCGTGATGGTGGTATTTAACACTGTCCTAAGTTTTAGGGTTTCTACTCAAAGTTTAGGGTAGTAATTCCGATTCCGAAGTTGAGTGTGGGCTGATCCGTCATGTATCGCAAACAGATTTTACTCAAAAGCCGGTATTGGTGTCCATTGATTTTTACGATGTTCCATACCGAGATCAGTCATGACATTTGGTAAGGTAAGTCTTAATGTTAGTATCGAACGCTGTACCAAGTTTCAAGTTTGTCACTGAACTATGTCAGTGGTAATTTCGTTTCCTAAGTCGAGTGAGAGCTGACTCGTCATTTATCGCAAACATATTTTACGCAAAGCCGGTATTGGTCTCCATTGATTTTAACGATGCTCCTTAGCTAGATCCGTCATGAGCTTTTGCATTGTATGTTTGCGATTGCGCATCTTTTTTTCCATCCTTCATTTGATAACGTTTTTAGAGGAATCAGTTCGTCCTTCAACTGTCCTTATTTGTCTTTCGGGTTTCTACTAATCGATTTGTACGCTTTTTAGGCGATTTTGATTGTTTGATTACTCCTTAATTATCTTTTCGCTAGTGTATAAATTGCCCTCGTTACCGTTGTGCCGGTCTCCATACCATCGAGCAATGGACGAGCGAGCACTATTGCGAATCTCACTATCTTGTATTTGTATCTTAGTATTCTTAAAGCAATTCCGAATTTCCATTGTGTAATATTCGATTGGGATTGCTTGATTCTGTTGAAATACAAGACTGATACGCAAGGTTAGCGAGTCCATGAGCAGATTCAGCGAAGCAGACAGGGTTCGACGCCTGCTAAATCGGCACTCATTTACATCGGAGTGCCGCGTCGAAATATCTTGATTTTAGTATCGAACGCTGTGCCAAGTCTCAAGGTTGGTACTTAATGATTCGGGCAGCAATTTCGTTATCAAGGTCGAGTATGGTAGAGATGTGCGCTGATCTGACACTTAGCCTACCTAACGCATTGCGGATTTCATGCAAAAGCCGGGTATCTGTGTTAACGCTAACTGTTTTCCATACTGAGATAGTTGATGAAATGATGATATCATGAAGCAGTTTACTAACATCCTCGGTTTGCATTCAACTATTTAGTTTTATTTTATATTCTTCTATGTCAATTTCACCGTAAAATCGTGGCCTTCAGACCATTTGCTTACAATTACAACCCCTGTCAAGCTCGATAGCTGTTTCGTTTTCGATGGCGGCTAACAGCTGATCACTTGATCAGCCTATTCCTCAGTAAATTTTACGCAAAATTCGGTGTTGGTCTGTTCGTATTAATTTTGACAGTGTACCATACCGAAAACGGTCATGAGGCTACTTCTCGATGATTTCATGTAACAGTGTACCAAGTTTTCGGCTTTCAATCACGTATTTATTCGGTAATATATTTTCCAAAGGCGATTTTGCAGCAGACATATAGACACTATAGACCGTAAGCCGTATGTGCCGTGTGACAGTCTCCAGCCTCAAGGCCAAAATTCCCTATGCTGCACCGGCACCGAATTTCCGAGGCTGCTATCCGTAGTTCTTCAGAATGATGTTTTTTATTCAATATGACATGTCCAATCTATGAGATAACAATTGCGTATGTGTCCGCACTCGTTGACCTTTCCAGTTAGGCTTACGCAATCTCTCGAGTTACAGCCATTTCCATTTCTGCAGATAATTAGTCAGGTGTAGCGCGAACATGAACCGTGTCGTATCTTTGTTCCGCGCGCCGTCTACGCAGTTACCACACTTCAACTCACAGCTCACCAGCAGACCTCTCGCGGCACATACGTTAAAATCACTGTTGTCGTTCGTGTTACCGTAGTACCACAAAGTTACTTGTTTACGTTGGAAAACGCCACTGTGACGTCATCTCGATAAAAAGTCGCTTGCAGCCCTTGCCCCACCACCCGATATTGTCACGAGCCGCCACTGCCTCCTGGGATGTATCAGTTTGAATCAAACTCTGCACCTTTCGCGTACCTCAATTTGTAGCTTTTGTCAGTCTATCTATGCCAGGGGTGGGCAAACTTTTGAGCTCGCGGGCCGCATTCAACATCTGAATCCATTCGCGGGCCGCACAATATAAAACTGGGATTATAAACCAAAACGCAGTATTGGTATTTAATTAAGTAGTGGAGACATGGAGATACTAAATGTGCTTATTTAAAACAAACCAAACATTGCTTTGATGATATCGTACACGCGTCAGAAACATAGTGGCGAGATTTCATAGGCAGGTTGATCTCAAAAACCAATTTGTGAAAACTATAGGGATTATTATTATTATTATTATTATTATTGGTACAACACAGTGGCGCTTATTGCTTTTTCAAGCTATGTGCTGCCGCGACATGAATTGTAATAATGTTCATAGTGTTTTTGTCTTTCGTAATCTTGGGGACGGCTTTCATTCTCTTCTCCCAGTCAATCCTCAGTCACCCTCACTAGCACGCGCCCCCAGCGAAAACTATAGGGATGAAACTCGGTATTCCCGATTCTTAGAATAGGATTGAAATTTAACTCTGTGAGCAGCGATCTGTACATAGATTTACCAATTCCACTTTTGGTTCAGTTCCAGGACAAACAATGCTAACAGCATGTTAGCTTCAAACACTCTTCTACTATGTGTAGATAAAATATGAATACCCCAAGTCTACACATACAGAGAACGAATCTACCTCAGACACGCACGAATCCTTTTTTATAAGCACATCACTGATATAATTAAAACTAGAGTGGCCAATCTGAAATCCCACTTGTGATCCGAATTATGGCAATCTATCTGTGATGTTTAGCAATTAAAATCTTTCAAACTGCGTGGGCCTTGAGATCGGGCTGTCGCGCCAGAAATTAAACATAAATAACAATATAGGAAGTATGTACCTTAGAACAGTGGTTCTAATACTTATTAAGACACCCCCCTATGATGGTGACAGATTTCGCGCCACCTTTATGGGCATACCACAAAACGAAACCAGGATACAGGCAAACCTAACGGATAGTTTGATGGCATGGAAGGTTACGACTGTGGATGACAGATTTTGCAGTATGAAATCCAAACTAAATACAGAGCAATAAATGTGAATAGGATGTAAATCGCGCCTAGCGCGAAGAATTTCTTCAGTTGACCTCAGCTTCGCCCCCCCTTCGGATGCTTTCACACCCCCAAGGGAGGCGCCCCCCCCCCCCAATTTGAGAACCAATGTCTTAGAATTATCATGGTGAAATATACTAAGAAAAGGTTTAATCAAGTCCCTGCATTAATTCGATTTTTAGTACGTATTTTATCTATATTTTTAAAAAGTTTCTTTAGACTCTCGCGGGCCGCAGAGAACGGTGTTGCGGGCCGCATGCGGCCCGCGGGCCGTAGTTTGCCCATCCCTGATCTATGCGATCGAATTACGATCGTTTTCACAACTACTTACTTACTTGAGTATATTTAAAGTCAGTCAATTCTAATTCTACTTCAAGTAGTTTTAGGCTGCTTTTAAAGGGACTACTTCTACTCGTACTTGAGTGGATTTTGCGTCGCTACTTCTACTTCTACTTGAGTAGCTTTCTTGGCTACTTTGACCGGATCTGCTAATTAATAGCTCCGAAAAAGTACAAATAGTTCGTTGCAGACCATGAGGACATCTGCTATTACGAACGAGGCAGAGCCTCCACCTCCGAGCTTTTTTTGTAGATATGTGTACTTACCAAAGCTTGCGTACGGACGACGGAGCTTGAGATCCCTCCGTATTTTCGATGCTTGTTCAAAACACTTTGAGTTGTTGAAAGGGCTCGACCTGTCGTCAGTAGCATTCTCAAATAATGACCATTCATGTCGATACAGCTGCGAACCATGACGTGCCGCGTCCAGGGTGCGTTCGTGGTGTCGTGTTCTGGTAGATTTCAGAACGCTGTCGACGCCGGATTTTGGAAGATAAAGACTTAGATGACGTCGGACGAAGTTCTCCAGTCGAATATAAGTTTCTTCTTGGTCGCTTTCTTCGGGGGCAGCAGGATATACTATTGTGAAAAATACCGCGCTCATAATCAAGATCTTTCTCATTGTGAAGTTGACGTCTACAGATTGTACTTAAAAAGCTGCCTCTACCTGGGTGAAAACGCGAGGAGATTGATGATCTCGCTAATAGACATGTTATTACTGTAGCTTTGATATTATCAAGCAGGTGGCCAATATAGTCTTATAGGCCTGTCCGGAACTAGGAGTCCAAGTTGGAATTTGGTGCAATTTTTACCATTTGAAGTTCCATATTGGGTGTCGCTTTTCAACGAATTAGAAGTGCTGATATGCATAGGGCAGTAGAGTATGATAAAAGTATCTCGGTGTAGTGGAAATAATTGCTGACAGGTCCGGAGTCACGAATGCAAGGAAGATCTCCAGTTTTCGCATCGGGCTCATGCAGATCTGTTTTTGTAGAGATATTTCAACAAACACACAACACTGGCTGGAAGCACATATATGTAGAACAGTGTCTCTTAACCGGTGTTCAAACGAGCCCCTGGGCTGCGCTCAGTCATTTTTAATCCACCGGCGGTCAAGATCCACATTCGATTTATATAACTTAAGTCACCTTGATTCATTACAATATCTTTGTTTTGTGAGTACATCATGATTCAATGGTTTTATTGTTTAACACTATCGTATTGATACAAAGTTCATCTTATGCACCAGTATTGGACAGTAATGTATCAGATACGATGCTGTAGATTTTTGCTTTTGTGACTTGACGAAAATGCGCCGAAGGCTTGTAGATATAAGCGCAAGGGTTGGCCGGGTTAGTAATGGTTGAGAACCACCGTTCTAGAAGACAGTAACACACTGATGCTCACTATACGCAGTAGTATAAGTGTCAAACAAGTCCAGCGTTGGTGTAAAACTGTAAATGGATGTCACGGTGCAATGATGACGATTAAAATCTAATTGAAATTATTGTTATATTCCGCAAGTTTCAGCACAACTCATTCCGAGATCAAAAATGCATTACTCTAAGAAGCTTCGTGCCCCTTTAGAATATCCCCAATGCAAAAGCCACTCACCGCCTTAGAGTCAATGTCATTTGATTATAGTGCTGCCTGAAGTAAGTGACTGTAGCACAACAGATTTAGAATATAAGATATCAAAAAAAAATTCCATCTATTCAATAGCAGACTATATTGTTCGCCTCTTAGTCACGTCAGTGATCACATCCTCTGATATTTCACAACAGGAAGGTTTGGGTAAACCGATTCATAAATCGTCGTAAAGACAGTAACCTTCAGACTGTGTAAGTCATCGTATTACCCTATAACCTCTCAACATGACCCGTTTCACACTCCTATATTGCTGCTAATCTCGACATAAATATAGAATAATTACGAGATCATAAAAACCTCTGAGTCCGTCCACCGTGCATATAGTTTGATGTTTACATTAGGAGATTGGGCATTATTACACCAGCGTGTACTCAGAGGGTACACGCTGATTACACTAATCTCGCATCGCAGTATAGGAGGAGCGTGAATGTGTTTCGCAAACAGCATGGTACATCGACCCCTGTATTATTGTCGACTTATGTAATTTAAATGTATAGAGTAAATATGCAGGTACTGGCATGATGACCTTATATGGTACTTCATTGCAGGTGACAATGCGTAATTAACAAGTGCGTCTCAATTCGACTAAAATGTTATCGTGCGGAGAACAACATAACATCGAGCCGTATGAGAGAAGGATAGGCTACATATAGTTACAACAAGAGTTCGCTCTATGGGAGGAGTGGGCAAATTCTCCCTGCGAATACATAAATCCCGTATCTAACCACGCTTACAAGGAATATGACGTATTTAATGTAAACATCAATTCGTATTAGTGTTGCAACAGAACCCGATGAATTTATCAAAGTGTAGCGTAATTCACTAGATCAGCGGTACTCAAACTTTTTTAGACGCGTCCCCATTTATGATAGTGAAAAATTTCGCGCCCGCCTAATCGTCATATCACAAATGTGTCTTACAAAAAGCCTAAGTGGGCCGTGAAACAAGTCGGCAGATACGGAATCAAAAATAAGGAATATCGGCCTGGTGTAAATGACCATAGTAGTCGACTAGACACCATGAATACCACAAACAACAACAAAACCAGAATGCTGGCAATCCCAACGGATAGTTAGATGGCATGGAATGTTATGACTAGGACGATTTTTTTACCTAAATAACGGAAGATTTTGTCCTAAGAACTCAAATTTTTGACATTTTTTCAACTTAAAAAACTTAATTTCGACAAAATTTCGACCTCATGTATGTAAATTAGGTGTTTTCCCACATAATGCTCGAATTGTACAACATATCTTCATTTCTGTTTGGAACTGTCATTTTTTACTTAAAATCTGACAAATTTTTACATGTAAAAACTTTAGCGTAACAAAATCTGGACCTATGAATAATTCGAGTAGTTACATCACGCATTAGGGTAGAAATAATTAAAATTTGTTGCAGTACAACGAAAGATACTTTACTAAATTCTCGGGTAGAAAGTATCTGTCCTTACTAGGTAGCTTGCCTAGAATGGAGAAAGAACGTTCAACAGCAGCGGTTCTTGACTGGAAACACTGAGGTTGTGCGTACACTGCTGGTGACACACCGCTTTGCTTCAATCTGGCAATGTTGTCTACATCACAATTTTTCATCATGCGCTTCTTGATATAAGAAACAATGCCCACGCAGTTTTGATTCAGTTAGGATATTGAAATACGTTGAGCATCGCACCATGTCAGCATGTCATGTTTCATTTGACCGGTTATGATTCACAATTAGCAGAGAATGGGCCGTCTGCAACGGCAGGCATATAAAGCAGACTACAAGCTGTAATATTTAAAAAGATAAGTTAACCGACAGTGCAAACACCTACTATACAAACGAAATGATGATTGCAAAAAAATAGACTTTGTAAACAATTTTGACAATTTTTTGAGCTATCGCTACAATTTTGACAAAATTTTTGACTTATTTTGACATGTCAAAACATCGCTCTAGTGATGACATAAATACAACCAAAAATGGTAATATCGACAGACAAGACAAGGGAAAACTGACCTTCTACACCAGTGTCTCCCAAACTTTTTTTAGCTACCGCCCCCCTGGACAACGAATAAAGTGCCAGCGCCCCCCGACACCCCCCCCTCACACCACGCCTAAATGATAAAATGAAAGTTGTTCTGCATTTATTACAGCTTATAATGAGACGGATGAAGCTGTTGTATTATTATCATCATCCTCGACAAATTGGGTTGAAGTCGTAGTAAGAACAATCTTATTCTAAAATCTCCAGGGCTCACGTCCCGTACTGTCAAGTCGATTTCTGCTGTGAGCCTTATCACCTTATCACAGCACTTAAAACACGTTCTATCAAATATGAGCGGGGACGGGCAATGACGAAAAACTCTAACCGACTCCAGTGAGAGTATTGCTATTTAATTCAATTGTGTATCCAGAACGATTGATTGGAGATACTGAACTTCGGGTAGAACTCAAACTTGTTCTACACTGCAATGTAATCAGCTCCCCAATCATTTCATGCTCATAAACTTCACAGAATGGACTGAATATCAGGAGAGAATTTCTTATTGGAATATATCGTGGAATAAAATCACCATATCCTCGTGCAATTTACTGAGTTGATTGCTTTATGTTTCTCCATCAAATTACGGTGAAATATCACGGGATTATCATTGAATCCAGACAGTGCCATTTTAACCTTTATCAGGTTCATCATTACCAAGAACGGATATATTCTACTCATAAATGTTGGAAAATATGCCCGTCAAGTGGAAGCGATATCGTTTCTCGCAACCAGAAACGCTGTGTCGAAGGGCACGGTCGCGGCACTGTGGTAAATCCACGATCGTTTGAGACAAAGTAAAATCACGCAAGGCAGTTTCTGTAATGCCATCACACCTTGCAGTGAGCAATACCTGCTCAAATTCTCACAACACACAGTGAACCAGACATGGGGTGATTACTTCATGAATGTAATCGATTGCGATTACGATTACTTCCGAATGACGCGATTACGATTACGATTACGATTACAGCAAAATCAGCAAGTAGTCGATTACGATTACGATTACATTGGAAAAGTAATCACGATTACTCACGATTACATTTATTTTGCATCTTAGAGATTATATTGGAAGACAATATATGGATTGCGCTGAAAAGGCCTAATGAGATGACAAACTTCCTTGAAAAAGATGCGTCATTTGCTTGTTACGTCATAATGTACATATTGCCCATTTTTATAATGGACGATTAATCGCACCCACCGATTTGCATTCTTGCCAGGTCCATGACTGCCGTACCCCAAACTTCCCAATAGGGGGGGGGGGAGCGAGCTCGAAAGGGACTGAAAAGTATTTCGTAAACCAACATAAATTATAGAGTATTTTCGAGAGATTTAATTAACTTGAAAATTGTGTTTTTTCAAGTTGTAAAATTATGCCATGTTTAGTCGGTTCAACAGTTATATTAAAGATATTGCGTCAAAGAAGCTATATTTACCCTATATTTTCAATTGTCAATGTCAATTCACATTCGTGACGTCATTGCTTAGAAAAGAAACAATAAAAAACATGTTTTAAACAATGGCCGTCTTTTAAACATGTTTGCTTTAAATTGATTTTTGTTTTAAAAGCAGCCCTAATTTATAGTAATAGGGATTTAGGTTCCAATCAATAACGTGCCACGACACACCAAAGACATATGCAGTTTCGACCAACACGCGACTTCACGAAGTGTGCTACTAAAGAAAGACCTTGGCCCAAACCTAGGGTATGTGCCGATTGTCAATCGCCGCGCTGGGTGGGCGTGACTTATAGTCTGGTCCTTCCAATTTGAGCCCACAATGCAAATGCCACTTCTGGGCACCCACAGAGCATTAAAGACAAGACAATTTGTGTGTGTGTCTAACGAAAGTCTGCTTTTAGTCTGCTACGTTTTGGATACAACAATATCTTTTGATTATATAGCATACCGAATGCCATGAATTAACAACATACACCAAATTAATTATAACAAGATGCCAGACGTAAATCTGACCATCGGGGGCTGAGAGAGGATTAAAATTTAATAATAATATAATGCAATTACCAATGTTATTGACGGCATTCCGTCTTCAACTTGAAAATATTACCCTATGGGGGCCAAAGACCAACGTTTGGACTGGGAGACGAATTGCTGTTTTGGTTCTGATTCTAGCTATATCCCACGCTAACATGATATATAAGCCCATGGCTATGACGGCAGGTCCCTATGTTGAGTAAAGGATAGTGAAATAACGCTTGGCGCCCGTTTCAAGTAGAGTCATATGAGAATAAGATGAAGAGAACATAAAACTCTGCCTTCAACTTAATACAGATAATGTACTGCAAGCGGCCGTTACGAAAAACGGCAAAAACGGCTCGGTTATGATATTAAACAGTAGCTGTTGATGTTTAATGCTTCGTTTTATTTGACGAGTACAAAATTTCAAATCTTTGTCCGGTGTACATACGTACTACATGGGCCTACTGCTCGCCAATCAGTAACGGTCAGACTGCGTCTAACTAAGCATAACCAAACATCAATACACAAGTTACTATTTTAAACTAGGCAAGTGGTGATTAATTATCCTGCTGCAATGTACTATATGGCGTGTGGAACGTCTTGATAAGCTGATAAACAGCACGGCGGGTGTTCTTACAATCACACTAATGTACGTACATCGAATATCTATTTACTGTGGATACTTGTTACGCAATGACTAGCAAAGCTAATAGGCTACTTCTGACGTAATAGTGAGCAATGGCATTTGAAGTTAAGACGTTTGTGCTAACACGTAACTGGTATAACATCTCTTCCTTGTTCACGAATATTCAGTTCATTTCATAGTCCTTGTACAAATAAAAAGTAATCGTTCTTTCACAAAAAAATCGATTAGATATGGGAAGTAGTCGATTACGATTACGATTACTTCGGAAATTTTTCGAATGTAATCGATTGCGATTACGATTACTTGAAAATGCTGTAATCGTCGTAATCGATTACGATTACTAATCGCGATTACCCCATGTCTGCAGCGAACCACGCTTTTCAAGGATACTGCCGTCTGCTAAATTAGTCCATTGATGGGCAGGTTCAACATTGTGAAGTAACAATTGACTTTTCCGGTACAGCTGAATAGATAGACGGATGACCCTAAATTACCCTGGCTGAATCGATTCCGCATTTTTACTGCGAATTTAGCTGCTTTATTTATCAATAGTTTCAACACTACGCAGCAGTTGTCTTCTAAACCTACACCGCCCCATTTTCTCTCAGCGCTCCCCTACCGCCCCACCTTTAGCGCCAGCGCCCCCCAATCGCCCATTTCGTGGCCAGCGCCCCCTTCACGCTCACGAACGCCCCCAGGGGGGCGCTGGCGCCCACTTTGGGAACCACTGTTCTACACAATTGACGCAAAGGCTGACTAAAAATAGGGTCAACCCAACCTAAAGCAACTGTGGAAAACTGTTTTCAGGCAGCGGTTCGGAAAATTTGCCTTTTTTGTTTTTAGTCAACCTACGACCCAGTTTCTAGATATCCCTGCCACGACCGATCACCATTTTCCATAAAACGCCGTTTCACTCTATGTTATTGTCCTCTTTCGCAGTTCTCAAGATATGATAACCCTACCATATACTCCAACCCGGTTGAGAAGCACTGTTCTCGAGAAACTCGTATGATCACCATGAAGTCGCATTTTCACCTCTGAATGCGCCAATGCGACGTCATTTAGACAACAAACATCGCGTTCATAAATTACTAACCTACGGAGGTTAGTAGTCTGGTTGGTTGGTTGGTTGGTTTTTGAGGTATTCATGGTGTTTGTCGACTACTATGGTCATTTACACCAGGCCGATATTCTTCATTTTCATTCCGTAACTGCCCACTTATAGCACGGCCCACTTCTAGGCTTTTCGTAAGACACCGCTTCCGCGGATGAGTAGTCTGTGGTGCAACCCTTGCCCCACCACCCGATATTGTGACGAGCCGCTACTGATCTACAGCAATGTATTGGATGTGTAATTAGATTTCTAATGTGGTAAATTTTTGATTTGTGAGTAAGCAAAAATTTCGGGTTCCCCGACGGCTTGCAGATTAGCGTTAAGGCTACTCAGGCTATTAAATTTTAAGAACCCCTGAACAATATGTTTGCATGACAATGGCAAGAACACCGGGGTGATTGCTACTCACTAGATAGTCCAGATTATACTGTTCAAATATATGCTGTACGACTTATATTGTATGTAACACTCGGTGTATAACAAACTGCACTCTTCATTGTAGATCTGCTCGATTATCCCTATATTGACCATTGTTAACGTATTTGCTTGTCTTTATAACATCTAATACGCACCGTGATATCAATATTTACAAGAGATGGGAAAATTCAAATCATGGCTGATTCGAATCAGATACTGAAAATGTAAGTCCATTCGAATTGAATCACCAATTTCTAATAATATGTAATTGATCAAAATTTGCTGCGGGACTTCAGTTATTTGAAACAAAATTCAAAGCGATTTGCCGTGAAAAGCATTGCAATTATTGCGTAATAATTATAGATCCTTAATGTCCTTGGACTATATATATGAGAATCATTTGTTACGCAGGGTGGATATCACCCGAAGGAGCATCTGTGACATCGACACTTTCACAGTCATCATTTATGTTCAGAGTAGCGAGAATATCAACAGCAGCATTACCATGAATGCTTGAATGAACGCCCTCAATGCCAACACAATTGAAGTGATTCTATGCAATACCATTTATAACTTTCATTACATTTTAGTAGACACTCAAAAAGATCACACTTTTTCGCGGAAAGCAAAATCGGAATTATTAGGGGAAGGTGAGGCACAATGGTATGTCGTGGATATTTCTAAAACCCAACATGAATAATACACATCGCGCTTCGATGTTTTCGTAGTGTCATATCAGCCGTAATCTTGATGTGGTTTGATTCCGCCAGGGTCGCTGTCTTTGTGAGAAAATGACGAGTCTCTTAATTTTGCTAACCTGCGTGAATTTATATCGCTACCTTTAAATTCTGTTTTAGGTGTGTATGTGGAAGACCTCCTGATATTGTAGATGTAATGAGATTCAACAATTGGTTTCAGAGAGCTCTATTATACGTCCTCACGGCACCCAGGTTAGACAAGAAGGGAACATACAGCCAGACTGTTCAGAGTCAAGTGTACCTGTTTGATGCTGGTGTGATCAGATGACCGTCACGGTCTTATCGATCATTCCTATCTAATACCGAATACTGTGCATGCATATTTTCTGTACCACCATCACTGCCGTTTGTTATGTATTTTGGTTGGATGAAAATAAAGACTCTCTCTCTCTCATTGAGCAATTGAGCAATGAGCATGCGTTCATGTGTCCACCAAGTGTCCATTCTAACTAGTCGTAACCAGACACTTGGTGGCCCCAGCACTTTTACACTACACTACAGTGCTACACTAACACTACCACTATAACAATAAACAATTATAACAAATACGCCCCACATGGGTGGGCTTACACAGGTCTTGTATGCTGTGCTAGAAATTGGTACACACGCTCTGTATGCTATCTTATGCGTGGAATTGCGATTTCATAGTTTGGGGGGGGGGGGCTTTTTGTTCTGAAGAAGTGGGTTGGGCAAATTTGGACAATTAGGAGGACGTTAAGGTTGTTTTACCACCCCACAATGATATTTATGCTGGTTTCCGTGATATTCTAAGCTTCGGGATGTAAACGGTAACTGGTCTTGGACACCTGTTGGTCTATCCTTTTCTGCAACAGTTCTCAGTTTATTCCTAACTCATGCGGTGTTTATTTTTAGTAGGCCTACTGTAAAATTTATCCTACCGCCCAGCCTGTGGCACACAATAGGAGAAAAGGGGTAAGTTTTTCAAACGGCTGTCCTTTTGTTATTTCTTCGTATTCTCAAATCATTTTATTTGGAAATATGCGTTTTATGTTTATCTAACGTTTTGTTAAAGTTCATTGGTATTTCTGGATTCCGAATACATTCCTGATTACCAATATATTTTTTGGCTTATTGTGCCCCACCTTCCCTATACGTTTGAGTATGACGGTGTTTGACATTTCCTTCATAGTTGCAGGTAAAAGTTGCAAAAACGGTCACAAAAACGACAAATCAAATATATTTTTCGGATTCCACCCATGAATAATTTGCCGTTACCTTAACTTTTTACAATAAGGAATGATGATTTTAACGAGTTTGTGAAATTGATTACACGAAATATCATTGAAATTATATGCAACCGTCACTCAGGATGCTTGAAACTGATCTAACTGTTAAGTTCTACTTGTGCCAGATCCTCGTATGTAATAAAAGCCCAGATGTTACAGAGAACGTCGAACAATGTTTGCAATAACAATCAAGAATGGTAGCATTGGTAGGGTAAGTTGTTGGAGATCCTTTTTTAAACCAGTATGTTTCATGGCTGAAGTAACTATTTGGATATAAATACAACATCACGTATAAAAGTCTTGTAAGTACAAGCAACTAACTCGAAATACGAAAAAGAGGGCATCTGGGCGTTCTCGGAGGATCATTCACTTTTCTAGAGAAAAGTGGGCAAATCCTCATAAAAGAGGATATATGGTAAGCCTAATTCATAGGATATGAAAGCGCGAGATCGTCTCGTACAAGTAAGTTACCATTTATGATTGTTATTTGGGATGGGCAACCAGAGCCTTTCTGTCAACTTATTTCTGTTCATTCTATTCGACATGCCCGATCCGATTCATACGGCATGAAAAATTATTCGATTCCATTTTGAATGAGTGATTCATTTTGTATATCCCTAGTATTGACATCACACGTAAGTTGTATAAGTAAAGCAATAGTGATTACCAGATTCTGTTTACGTACTGAATCGGCCCGACATCGTAATATGGTATGCAACTTGTGACATTATATTGAGAAATATGTTTTGAAATTACGTTATGCATGTTTAACCTCTATGATTAAACATGTGCACTTGTGCAGTGTACACTGCACACATAACTATATATAATTCATCGTTATCGCAAGCTATTAGCAATAGAGAGCGTGTACGCGTTTACTATATATATGTATGTGTATGTATGACATAAATGATATATAGGATTATATAATAGTATGGTTCAGTTGTACTCTAAGTTTCTCATATTATCAATTAGAAATGTTGTAGAAAGCGAAATTATCTCTCGTTGAAGTGAAGATCTTATCGCAAACTTTCAAGAAGTACAGCCAAACTGGAATGGTACAGCATTTCATGATCGCCGGATTAATTCGATCGCTTGTCTATTAATTAGAATAAGCCAAGGGTAATTTTGAATTTATTGAGAAGTGTGGAACGTGGTGATTGCAAGGTGTGGCAAAATAGAGAGTTCGTGGTCTAATTTGCGTGTACGTAACGTACGTGTCGTACGTCACAATGGTGCAATTGGTAAAAGAAACTGTTTGAAAGTAGTGTGAACTGTGAAGCCTGTAACTCACTTCGGACTAGTTGGTCCGCGGGGTCAAAAAGGTTGAGAACCACTGCTGTAGAATATTCATATTGCAATTTTTCGAAGTCAACTCAGCCGTCCATTGCCATGCAACTTAATATACAATCGATTTCTGGCCGCACAACGGCATAACCATCAGTGTTGTTGTTATTTTATGTCAGTGGGTAAAAAAATCCGAGGCAACGTATACACAATCAGCGGATAAATTTGACATCACAATGAAGAATATACCAATTTTGTGTGTTGCGTTCTGTCTCGGCGTCTCTTTCGTACATTCGAACGAAATGAATGGACACTACAAAAGTTTGGAGAAATTCATGCGGGATCAACTTCCTCCCTTCATTCCTAAACAAAACATCGATAACGTTCTGGACGCGACGAGGGCAAGACAGTACGAAGAATTCCTAGACGCTGCGCGTCTCGGTTCTGAACTATACACTGCGGAACTGTCGATAATAGAAAATGTCACTGACAATTTGTCGAACTGGGTAAATGCCTCCAAGTGTTTCGAGCAGATATTCAAGATTCGAAGAGATCTCAAGCTTCGTCGGCCTTACGCTGCTTTTAGTAAGTGGACTGTAGGCCTACGTTAATATACTGCTGGAATAATGAATTGTACAAAGGAGAGCTCAAACTCAAGCGTTGCTACTCAAGTAGCAGTAGAAGAAGCACCGTAAATGTGGACTTCATTACAAGTAGAAGTTGCTATATTCAAGACTCGTGAAAACTGTTGCAAGTCGAAGAAGAAAGCGAAGATATGAAAAGTACCCAATTAAGTTTAGTTTCAAAACGTAGGTTTGGTGGATAAGGCGCATTTTTCAAACAGGTATTCATTACTTCATGGAGCAGATGGTTCTTAACCTTATATGGTAGCTGATTGCTCCACTTTGATAACACCCACAATAATATCGTCCTTCTAGAGAATAACTGATAACAATTTGTTTGCATTAGTAGTCATGAATTAATATATATGGGTAACAAATCCATCACGCCACGATCAAATGAGGCGTTACCAACAAAGATGATGTCATATAGTGTCAAAGTCCGAAATTATTTGAATTACCTATCTCGTCCGTTATTTGCTAAACTAGTGCTCAACTGATCATGTTTAAATACCAAAATTGTTCTCTCCGTCATACTAATCATACTTCCACAACCGTTTTTCGGCATGATAAACACAAGCTATCACAATATTAAGACATTTATCTATAGATTATTATTTTAGCTTTAACAATCACACAAAATAGCACATTTGACACGCATTCACTAAACTAACGAGTTCAGAATTTGAGTCTCCCTACCTTTGAAGCATATAAATGATATACATTTATCAGCGAGCTGCAGCGTCATGTCTACTGGAAACAATGACCTGGCGAGGTTGAGAAGGCCTAGTAGCTCGTGCTGCGTTTAACAAATCGTGTTTTATGACACACAATGTTTTAAGCTATGATTTAAATCATGGGTCCCCAACCTGTGGGCCATGGCCCCCATTAATCAAATAGTGTAATTTTTAAGTGTTATTTTTTATGCATATGTGATCCATGGCCTACTAGGCCATGTGTGATCATGACTTGAGAAAGCGATAGAAAAAAGGTTTTAAACACTGGCATTGTTTTAAACATCTGTGTTTTATATACATTTTCATTTTAAACCCAACCCTGCCTGTAAAGCAATCCGTTTAGCGATACGCCATTTTGCAGCCTATTTACTCAATGCATCCCCGGACTCTGAAAATGCTCTACCGCTGTAAATATTATAATACAACTTGCATTGTAGTTGACGACTCTAATGGCAAAGAGGAAAGTGGCTTGTATCGTGGCAACTTCTTGTGGCTTGGAAGGTATTACGAATGCGTTGGACAAACTGATATGGAGGATATAACGACGAAGATGTGTCTCGTGACATTTGGTCGTGATGAGGTACGATTTCTTTAATTCCAATATGTGGTTTTTCAAACGGTTACCATACCGCCTTCGCCATGTTGACAGAAAAATCCGAATGGTATACGGGTGGGACAGTGCGTTCCTCGTATATGTACGGAGGAAGACATATCTGAGTTAAACGAGAAATTACTGTTAAGAAGACGTTTCTCTGCTACTGCTGTCTGCCCAGAAGAGTTATCATTTACGCCCATCGATATCGCACTTATGTAAATAATTGAATATATTGCTAGTCTTATTGTCATCCTGTCCCTACGACTGTTTCATACACAAATTAATTTTGTTCAGAGTTATATTATCGGTGTTGGCAACCATGGTGATCGTCGGCACGATCGTGGAAGCAACGGTCTTTAATCCGACTACCAGCAGCGGTGAGTTGGCAATTGCCTTTTCAAGCATCTCTTCGTTACTAGAATCACTGGAGTTCAATGTAGTTGTGCGGTTTATTTTTGTATTTGTATGGTCTACTCGCTCTGCTGGTTTTTATAATATTGATAGATGAGGTGACGAGATATACTGTGCAACCGCGGTGAATTTTATCTTCAGTGTATTACTACATCCATCCAAACGTTACTTTGATATATAGGCACTAGAAGAGACATGGCTATTTGAAAACACTCTGATAGACGATAAGTCATAACACGATTGTGCGAGACGAGAGAGAGAATTTGCAGGTGCATAGGCAGGCCGTGTTATTTTTGGCATTTGGCAAAAATAGCTTATTTTTGGCAATTTTGGCATCGCCATGAATTCATCTTTATAATATATATAATAATATTTATAACTATCTAAAACGCTTCGGTTTGGTCTTTCTTATCAAACGGCAGTTACAAAACATGCAGTATCCACACTGTGCCATCAAACAGCAAGATTTAAATCCGAATTAAAAACGACGTTGAAGATTAAATTTACCCGCTACAAAACCGAATGCTTCAGCAATATCTATTCTCAATAGTCGATTGACGGTGCGTGCAAAATGACCGGCATTCACATCGGTCACAATACTTATGATCACAATTCAAAAGGGTTTCTGACACGTTTGCATCGCAGCGTACACTGCCTTACCAATTGTTAGAAATCATGGATGACTTCATAATCAATATTTATTATACGAAAAATTATCCACCATGCAATGAAAAACCATGAGGAAAGGACTAAATCTACATATGTAGGATATGTATGGTACGTATAGATCTTGAGGCCTTTTGCTCCATGTCTGTTCATTGATCAAACTATGTCCCTATTGGAAAACGTGGCACAATATACGAGGTGCTGAACAATGAACTTGCAGACAGTTTTAAATTGCTAGTTAAAGGGGAATGGAAATTGGTATGATGCACATTGAGATAAATGCAGTTTGGATCGCGCGTGGTGGCTACATGATGTAATAAAATGCATGGGCAATTGAGCATTGACAACAAGAATATTCATAGTAATCGAGCTAAATTTAAAAATTAGGGCTCGCTATCACAGATTCCGAAATATGCTGATTACTACTTTGGCGTGCAGAGATCATCTACTTCCTAATCGCTTAATCTCATCTTCTTCCTAATCGCTGGATATAATCTATTTCCCAATCGCTGGATTGATCAATCCGAAGATTAGTCGTAAATCCAGATTTAATCATTGGACTGTTTGGGCTTTTCATTCACCTTTCATGGACCCCTTAGGGCTTAGATAGTAGTCTGCGGACCCTGGAAGGATTCGCGGACTCTAATTTAAGAATTCTGCTTTACACACTTGTTTTTTCGCTTCTTACAAACTCCTGACAATTCTTGTTGACATTGTTATCAAAATCTTTCATGAAAATCTATATTTTCAGAAATCCTTGTTTTTGACATTTTAAAATTTTTATTTTTGTCAGTTTTGACATTTTGTTCCTGAAATGCCAATAATAACACGGCCTGTGCATAGGGATTTGAACTTGAACACATACCCTCTCAGCCAATCAATCAGTTTTTAATAATATTTTCATCATTTCAAAAAATCACAAGACTGCGATACGATGAAAAGATAGGAAGGTGTCAAAACAACTTGGAGTGGCCTTTAAGATCAGACACCCACCTTAGCTTAGGCGAAGTAAAGAAGAGGCATCCACACTGAATGAATCAATCAATCAATCAATCCGGTTTATTAATATTTTCATCGCTTCAAAACATCACAAGACTGCGATACAATGAAAATATAGGAAGGTCAAATAAGATCAAGATGCTGAGAGAGGTCTTTGCTGGTAGAAAGTATATAGGCTACATAAAATTTGGACGTTTGTACAAATATACCATATCGTACAAGCATGCTAGCGATGTTCATTCGATATTAGGCTGGCTCAAGATTCTTGTGTGCTTCTCGATGATCAAGAACAACAACGCATTATTCCGCACCAAGAGAAGCCAAAGCAGCATTCCAGTTCTTGATGGAATGCGATTTTTGAGTATGGCATGGGTCGTGCTCGGACACACATTTTCCTACTCGAATACTAACACGGGTAAGATGTAAATATATCTCTTTTGCTAATTTCTTTGGTTAGAAATTGTAAATTGCCGAGTAAGAACATACTCCCGAAGGGCAGGTCCCGAAGCATTATTCACTTATTTCTAAATTCTTCAGGTATACGATTCTGGATTCTTTAGCGAGTGAGGTAGCCTATCCCTGGCACTACTATATTATACCAACATACTCGAAAGTTCACTCGTCACGAAATTTCGATGCTTACGTTACGATTAAGAACTATACACGAATAACTGAATGAAACCAATGATTTTGAAGAAGTTTGTCGATTTTGAACAATCCTGTAGGCCTACACCAGCAATATCCAATATTGCTAAGAACGGGATTTGGCTTGATTGCTGGCGAAGCCGTTTAATCAGCCGCCATCATCATGGCAGTTTACCGTTAGAATCTCAGCTGTTGTGTGTTTTGAATTGGCGGTGGATTCATCTTGGCTGCTCCTGCATCGCCGTAGCTGCGGTGTCTTTACATAGAAAAGCTCAGAGACTGACCCTTTGACGGGCGAATACCAGGAATAGAGGAAGTGTCAAAGCAAGGGAAGCGGAGATTTCAGATCCGTATTGAAAACAGTAGCCTACACCAAACGTTATTAACTAGTATAGTGCCATTAGGCCTGGTGGATGTTAGATGGATTGACCGTACTTCGTCGTTTCGTCATCGGATTAGGCCTATACCTTGTACAGTACATCGCATTGTACATGTACATTAGGGCTGTTCAAAAATAACTTTATTCCCGGATTCCAGCCATTCACTATAATTAAATTGTCAGGTTACCCTAAAAAACGCTGCACACCAAATTTGGTTCAATCCTAACAAGTATAGTACTCCGCAGATTTAATTAAAATTCCTAATTTATTAGAATATTAAAAAAAATCAAATTTCTCTGCCAACCCCATGAAATTGTTGAGCTGTCTTCAAAGACGATACACAACAAATTTGACTCAATTCCGACCAGTAGAAGCGGAGGTATGTGACTTTTTCGTTGATAATCCTCGGATTATCCTGTACATTGAATATCTTGAGCGGGTGTAACTAATGGAACCGCTGCTTAGGATTATGCTGCAGAATTCAAGTCATACCACCTTTCGCTGCAATCCACCCATCTATATATTATTCTCATTGTAATATTGCCTTGTTTTGCCATTTACCAAGACAACCTGGTGGACACTGCTGAATTTTATACTTCGCACATCGGTACGTTGGCTATTGCAAATGGCACGCTCTCGGTGGACTCGTTCTTTTTCCTAAGTGGACTGTTGGTGACGTACCTGGCGTTGCGTAAAATGCGCAGTAACAATGGAAAGTTGAACGTGCCTCTCATGTATCTGCAACGATATCTCAGGTAGCTCTTTTTCGCAATTTCCGCCGATTGCTCTCGCGTAAAAGTATCACGTTAGAGACATCACAGTCTGAATTCTTACCTCTTCATCTAGATTAACACCTGTCCTGATATTCGCAATAATATTCATGGCGGGTTTGTTCCAAAAGATTGGAGGTGGACTTCGATATCAGAATTTCAACCAACAATTTGCGGTAGCTTGCCAAGACTGGTGGTGGACAAATATTCTGTACATCAATAATTTAGTGCCCAAAGACCTTTCACAAGCGGTATTACGGTCAATGTTTTTGATTTATGTATATATGTGTATCATCATATTTTTACACGTTATGTTTTTCATGTCAGTGTATCGGCTGGACTTGGTATCTTGCAAATGACATGCAATTCTTCATCGTATCCCCTATATTCATATATCTTCTGTACAGGTATGGCGCCGGTAGGGTATATTTTCCTGGCTTCTCAATCATGGTGGTGAGAGTATAAAGTAGTGGAGACTCTGTGAGTCTGTGATGACTCCTGTAACTCCTCACCATTATCAGAAACGAAACTTTTGGACGGTTTTGACATTCTTATTTTGTTAAATCTAAATGTCAACACATCATTTCAGATATCCAAAAGCTGGAATGATCGCAATAGGCGTTGGAGTATTAGGTAGCTCTTCCATCACCGGAGCCTTAACAAGATATTACGAAAAGTATCCTGACGTCTACGCTTACTCAATCATTTACAGGTTAGTCGGCTGTATAGGTAGCCTACATGTCTCAAACTTCACGAGATAAGTGTTCTCGCAATTCAGAGGCAACGAGTATAGATTTTCAGTAAGATGTATTTTACCCTGTCCATATTTATCCTGGAATGTGACTGATTTTCCCAAAATTAATTCAATATGATTGCCAGCCAACGGTTTTCTGGTGTGTCAACGGTTTTCTGGTGTAACTGCGTATATACTGTACAATTGTACGTTCTCTTATTTGCAGTGCGCGAAGATACCGAGCACTGCTCAGTTCATTTCGAAATTGTGAAATTTGCGAAATTTTGTTGTTAGAGCTGTCGCGTTCCTGACGTATCCCTTGACAATACTGCCCAAAGTGAACATTCCAGCTATCTACACGAACGAGACGGACACCGGTTTAGACAGTCCTGCCTATTGGTCCGATATTTACGCTAAGCCCTGGTGTCGAATCGGAGTTTACTTCATTGGGATGTTGACAGGATACATACTTTACGTCACCAATAATAAACTGAAAATGCGAAAGGTAAGGGCAGACATGGGGTAATCGTGATTTGTAATTATAATCGATTCTACGAGTACAGCATTTTCCAGTAATCGTAATCGCAATCGATTATTTCAAATATCTAATCGATTTCTTTGTAAAAGAGTGATTACCTTTTACTTGTACACGACTATATGATATGGATTTTCAAACTCCACTAGTCATTATCACATCATAAGTTTTTTCTTTACTCGTCATTGCGTATGAATTATCCACATGTAGTAAATATGTATTCGATGTAGTAGCCTATGTCAGATTATATCAATACAGACTGGACACCACTATCTCGCGGGAATAGGATAGGCTAATGAGTAATAAGTACCGCTCTGTCTATTAGTCTTCAAATAGTAACGTACTTCTTGATGTTAGGTGATGATTTGATAAACGTAGTTTGAACGTTGCTTTTTGACGCGGAGTCTGTACAAGTACAGTGTACATCGGAAAGCGATTTCAAATTTCGTACTCGTCAAATAAAACATGATGATTTCCACAGTGACGTGCGCTCAGGGGAGGTAAATGAGGCAGCGTCTCACATGTCGTCGGGATGAGTAAAAGAAAATTGTGGAAACATTCAATGATCTTTGATATTTACCAGTGAAGTTCATCCATGACTAATTTGAAACATTGTTGCACCGAAACTCAAGCAATCTGCATATTTATCGTTCTAAAATATAGATCGAAAGGAGTGGTGACACACATATGAGGCGCAGACGAGGCTAGCCTCTCCTGTGATAGCGCAATTCATCATGAACAGCTCAGAATCTATAATTACTGGTATTAATCAAATAATATAGTCACACTGATCCCGAAAATCCAATTATTAACAATGTCAGAGCAGCAGAACCCCATAAAATAGCCAAGAGATTTGAAATTGGGCTTTGTTTCGTACAATGACGGTGCAGAGAAACAATAACCAAGTCAGGCAGAGATTAATTAGCCACACTGATTGTTGGCTACCAATCACACAATCAATGCACTATAGCAGTGGTCGGGAACCTTTTTCGTCTGAAGAGCCATATTGACCCTATATTTTCCATTTGAACTCCCAAAGAGCCATACATGTCGATCAACTATTACGTCACAATTGAAAAGTCGTGACGCCAATGTAGCGCAACTTCGAAATCACTACATGGGATTCGTCGTTTCCACTGTATTTTCTCTGTAGAAACTCGTACAAATCATGCTGGTTGCCTTTATTTGAGTAATGAGTAAGCAAAACTTGAGTTCAATAGATATTTTGCAAGTTATATATTCTTGATTTTATTGCACTGAGAAGAATGTGATATTTTTCGAAGCTTAAGACGATTACCATTTAGATTTCCAACAGACGTAGACACCAGCGAAAGTATATGAATCTACTCTTTACACGGTTTTACAGTTAATGCGTCTTTTGATGTTGCATGGCATTCCTGATGACTTTGTAGTGTGGCTGATAACAATTGTTGATGTTAACTTCACAAGAAATTTGAGACTTCCTTCGGTTATACGAGATCGTAGGTTCGTCTTGTTGCTAATCTTAAATGCGAGGACCCCGGACCCATGATTCGTAGGTGGAGCCAAACATGGTCACTATGCAGCAGCATACATATACCCACTGTAATGTGTGATGTCCTGATGTGTCAGTGACGGGTGGAGTCAGGGAAAGCGGGTGACGCCGTGCCTCACCTGTCTACTAGATTTTGGAACATTATTACTACTAAAATCACGCAACGTGCCTATTAATTGTTCGAAAATATAGCGTGAAAGGAGAGGTAAGGTATAGATGAGGCACGGCCGGGCCGGGCGATGCCTTACCTGTAATAGCGCAATTCATCGTAAATATCATAGAATTTATAATAACTGATATTAATCGACTGTAATTGTCGCACTGATTCCGATTCGACTTCTCGATTCTCGAAATATTCGACAGTAACTTGACGTTGCGCCGCACGCCTACATTTTAACAGCGACTACAAAGCTCTGTTATCAATCAAGAACTTGGATATCTATGGCGTTGTTTGTGATTTGAATTTGTAATTGTGAATGTCACTTTCACGGTAGTTCATTTCTCACCGTAGATCAGGAAGACAGTACGTATTTGAAAACTGTATTGTGATATAGGTGCGTGCCGCCACGCATTCTACTCTCTTTTTTATCAATCAACGTACCGTGCAATCCAGGATTTCGTGGCGGGTACATCAAATTCGGGAATGATATTGGTCGCCGGCGCGACAGCAAATTAAATTCGAGGATTTTGAAAAGGGGGTCCGAGTCCCTAACCCTGAATACGCCACTGTATCAACCTCTCAAAGACATGTTTATACTGCCACAAAAATAATTATACTGGTCGTGCTGAAGATTTAATAACAAGTTGCTCCAATATAGATAAATTAGGCACAAAAATAAAAATTTCGCAAAGAGCCATATCTTATGCCCAAAAGAGCCATATATGGCTCGCGAGCCATAGGTTCCCGACCACTGCACTATAGACTTCGCAAACGGACGATGTAGTATGAATCGCGCAGTTGCGACGACCAACAGGTAGTGCATAGCAAATACATTCCCTTATTGATGTGGCTGTTAGGTATTTTCCGTCCATACATACCTTCAATTGTAGATAGGGCTGGGCACGATGATTCGAGTACTCGAATCTGAATCGAGTATTAATTTTAATGATTCGAGTCGAGTGGGCGGGCGGTACAATTGCCCCTGGGTACGGGGCGATTGTAACATTTGAACGTTGATTTTCGCGGCCAAAAATTTCCATGATTGATTGTTGATTGAGTTCCATTTTAGTTTTTATATCAACTATCGAGTTGTTGGCTTCTTTATATAAAACTTTGGAAATGAAATTTCCATGAGAAAAACACGTAACGTTAGAAAATACAAAAAAATGCTTCAATTTTCCCCGATCTCCCCTATAATCTTCTTGATGGGGACAAGGATTATCGCGGTTATTCGTCAGATGATAACGTTTAAAAAAAAGCACGTAAACCGCGAAGGAGGGCCTTCGAAAGCGGGAGGCCCCTGGCGACCGCCCACCTCGCCCACCCCAAAAGCCACCACTGGTTACATACATACAATCACGTCATTTAATGTAAGTATAACTATATAGATACATAGGGCGCAATTATCTATGGAGAATGGACAGAGTACAAGCATTACCTATAGTAGATATTCAACAGATAGTCCAGCATCCTTGAGTGAATACATATGTTTGAATATTATCCTGATATTCATGAAGTAAATTCTAATATCTGATAGTTAACCACGTGATTGCAAAACTTATTATCTCCGATCCTGGTTTGCCAACCTAATGTACATAATTTTCAGATTTTCGTCGCGCACATGTGGGTGATCGTAGTTGCTGTGGAATTGGCCGTGGTGTACGGTTGGTGGGGGAAGATTGACGAATCTCAGTATCCCGATTTTCCGAGTTATGACCTAATGGCATTTTATGAAGCTGTCAGGCGCCCATTATGGGGATTCGGCCTCATGTGGATCACTATAGCGTGTACAAGTGGTTACGGAGGTTCGTGATATGTTTAGGCATCCGATAACCAACATGCGATTTTTTTGTGCCCATAGGACGTTTGTGTGCTGTGCTGTGCATGCATATTGCATAAGCATAGCAAGGATCAAAACGTGCGTGGGCTCAAAGTAACCCTGCCCAGGAATAAGGTCGTCTAGATTTGTAATCGAAACCGATTATGGTGATTACAGAATTTTCAAGTAACCGCAATCGATAACATTTGAAAAATATTTGAAGTAATCGTAATTGCAATCGATTATTGTGCAGAAAACTCGACTGCGTTATAAAATGAAGATTAGCCTACTCAAGTTATTTGTTTTACACAATTAACTTAACCTGAACAAGTAATGTAGCGCGATGTATCAAGTGTATAGGTACGTGATATTTGCGCACACGCACTATTATATACTCCAGTGGTTCTCAACCTTTTTGTCCTCGCGTCACCCTTTGTACATGAAAAATAGTTCGCGGTATCTAACGCAGTGGTTCTGCACTTTTTTGGCTTACGGCACCTGCAAACAACCAGAATACTTAGCAGCACCAACTTCGGTAGTAAGTACTACTGAAGATGGGTGTTGCTAAGTATTCTGTGACCATCCCTACAGTCAATCCAAAATGTTTCTGTATTAAATTCAACAGTTCCATCGAAAACAAAATTATTTATTGAATTTCATCGCAAATAAAGTCAGTGCGAAATTTGCGCTTGACTTCTAGAGCATGTCATTTCAATGTCTGGACGCACATTCGTTTATGCTACTCATCTCTTCTTCAACAGCAAGTAACCTCTCCTGTTTTGGTTGTTATGTGGACCAGAGCGGAAATCCGCTCTCGCGCAGATACGACGTGGAAAATTGAAGTAAAATGACAATTGCCTTTTCTTTAATGCAAGGATATTCCTACTGAATTTTAATCCAAAATTCGTTGAGAGCCATCTCACTGTACCCTAACTTAAAGTTTCCGTCATTACGGATGTCAATCAGCTCTTCCTCCTCTTTGAGATTTAAAGTAAATTGGGTTTCCTGCGGCAAACATCGGTTTCTTACCCATGCATAGTTTTCTGTGACTAGTGTTGGGACATAAGTGTTTATTTTTGCATGCAAACATTCGACATGCTAAACAACTAATGGCACGAAATCCCGGTTATTCGTTTGGCAGACATGGGAGAACATACTACAAGTTCCTACTTCTGCTCGTACAGTCCACACTTTTAATTTCTCTTGCAACTAATGCTCTAATTTTGACTGTTGAAGATAAGAGATTTCATTTCTGCCTTGTATACTCAAATTTGTCTTATTTAGGTGGTCAAAGATATCTACCAAGTATTCTAATATCTCTGGACATGTCCCATGTACGTCTACGAATGGTATCATTTGACATGGGAATCGTTTTCAATTCATCTGCAGCTTTGGCCCCAAACATTTTTTTACAATTCCAGTGCAAGCCGGAAAAATAACTTTCTGCGCCTCCGTGGAAGACTTTGAATTTTTAGCTTGTAGACTACATCTTCTACGACAGAACTGGCCTGTTGGCGATCTGCTTGAAACTTCAAACGTTTTGGCAAACGACTTAGATAATAACCTCAGCAGCGGGGAAGTTTGTTAACTGATATAATTTGATCAACCATACTTCTCAATTCTCGTATTCGTCGCCGGTAACACAACGTTTTACTACAAGCCTAAATTCTAACGGAAACGCCGGTACGCTACTTAACAATCGCAATGTGGGTGGGTGGCTGTGTGGATGTAATTCGAATTTGAAAACGCGAACGTCACTTCCAAAGGAGTTCATAACTCGCTGGTAATTGGGGAGACACTGAGGATTAGAAAACTGCATTGTCATACAGGCGCAGCCAAGTCTGCTGTTCTGTGCGATCAAACATTGTACAAAACTGAATTCAGCTTTCAAGGTACGCGACATGTCGGGTAAAGCGAATTTTCGGACATACTGATTGCTGGCATATCCTCAATTTTGATTTGTCAAATTCACATCAAGCTCGATTTAAATAATTGATCGTGTGCCTATTTTCAAAATTTCGAAGAAATCGTTCGCGGCAGACTTGAGAGACGTGAATGGCATACTAGTGAGCAGCGCACACCGGTTGAGAACCACTAATATACTCTATTAGTTAGCTATGTTCAATTGAGTCGTAAAGAATTATCTACATGTAGATGTAGGCACGTGTATATGATCGATAGGTATTCGATGTGCCAGTATGATAAAGAAACAACCGCTCTGTCATGTTTGGCAATGTCATGAGAATGACAATTACCACTCTACTTTCTTTTTAAAGTTGTTGTTTTTTGTATCTGGCATCTCGGTTCTGCTATTGGTCAAATTGATGTTTGTCTGACATTACGGCGTGTGACGTGAATCGAAACGACGTCAGAATTCAAAAAAATATGCTCTCTTGTGATGCAGTCTCATCTCAATCGTTATATAATAATCTTCGAATATGTGTTCAAGGCTCAAGTTCAAGGAAGAAAAATATATGCAATCGTGAATAGTGCTGATCGTTTTTCTCTGTAAGCGAATCGTAATCGATTACTCTGGATTTCGACTGCTTCGTAATTTTAATCGTGCACATCAGAAGTAATCGTAATCGTTGCAAAATCAATTTAATTGATGCAGTAACACAGTAACTGTCTCGTGTCTGAGCAATGAGCATGACAGGTATATATTTAAATTTCATTACGTGTTGACTAGTTGACTGTTGACTGTTTTTTAGTCAACACAACAAGATTTCCCATACAAATATTCCAAAATTACCTGTTGTTTTATAAAAGTGTCCTACTTTCCGGACTCCAAAATATGATAACCCTACACTAGGCCTATATGTATTTACATGCTTTCATTCATATGTTGCTATAAACTTATTAAATAGTAAATCATCATATATGTGTGCTTCACAAAAGGTCCTGTCAACTCTCTTCTGAGCTGGAAAGGATTCATTCCATTGAGTCGTCTGACGTATTCTACCTACATGTTTCACCTTTTCGTGGTGACTTTCCTGTATCTTTCTCGAGAAGTTGAAGTACACTTACGAATTGACACCTATATCTACTATTTCTTTGGTGAGTACGCCTAAAATAAATCTAGGCGCACATCACACAGGCGAGATGAACTATTTCACGTTACCTATCCTTCCCTTACAGCCACTCTGGCACTCTCTATGTCTGGAGGCTATGTGGTGTATCTTCTGATTGAGGCCCCTGTCGCCGAATTACAGAAGATTCTGCTAACCAGGGACAGCACCAAGACTTCATCATCGAATCTTACAGTAGAAATGAAAAACGTAGATGTTCAACGGGTAAAGGATACCGTCGTAGTAGTAAAGCAAAATGGGATTGACGGACACGAAAATGAAGTTGACTTAGGCGATGAAGTCCTTTCTGGTGGAAATAAGCTCTAGTCAGAATGTATTCGAATTTTGTCGATTTTGTGCTCATTGAGTTGTCTTTGCGTTTGTGCTCTTTGTGTAGTTTAAGATTTAAATTTAAACATTGGTTCTCAACCGCCGGTCCATAATGTTTGTGATCGGTCCGCTGAATATATTTCAATTTTATTCTCGATTAATGTTATTCTCGATCTCTTGCGATTTAATGCTGAGAAATATCTTGATTACTGGGTACCCTCACCCTCACCCCAAAATAGAAATACGCGTAATTTATAGAAATGGCCATTTTGGCGTCGCCACATACGAAGTTTTAGGTCATGTAACAGGCGACTCCCGGAGATTTGCCAGAACGATCGGCAGCGAAATAATGTTGTCCGAAAAGGAATGCCTTTATGCTGACCGATAATTTCGATGTATGTATAATTGTCCATAGGCGCCTAAATTAGGGTTACCATATTTTTGTGGAGCCAATTCCGGACATTCGTTAGCGCCCACTAGTGTATTATAAAATAAAGTATGACACATTATCTGTCAATATGACGTCATACTAGCAAAGCTTTGCCTATCGGCCATGGGTGGTCACGATCTGGATCAGGAGCTGCTATAATGCTAATTCAGTGTATTTATGTGGTTGTGTGTTGTAACCATAAGGTCGAAACAACATTTTTTCAGTACCCGCGCCCGTCCAAACAAACACTGATCTTGAGCCCACAATATTAGGGTAATCGATGCAATATCTGGTTTCTATATGCATCTGGTAGTTAAATTTTGTGAATCAAATAGGACTGTAATATTACTTCTTCCATGTATTACTATTAAATTTTGATCCTTTCTCCGCCTACATGATCATAGTTAGCGGACGAACATCGCAAGGAGTTTATTTCGGCCAGGACCAAGACTATAAGCTTTGTTACTGGAGGTCTTGCTCCATGAGGTTATTCCAAACAGGGTGAACTTTATTTTATGAAAATTGGACTTTAGGGTCAAAAGTTACGTCACTTTGAAAATTTCTGCTCATTCTGGGTCTGCACATCTCAGGTTTTATTAATGAAATATTCAAGAAGGTGTAGCTAGATGTTGGACAACAGTTGAGATACGGCACTTGGATTTATCTGAAGCTTGTCTGATCGTCTATATTTCCAAATGAAATTTAATACCCTGTAAGTTAGGGTCAAAGGTTAAATTGAGGGGGAAATCTAAAATCAGTCAGGCGTTACACGATTTAGACAGCGGATTGCTCAAAAACATATTAAAATATTTTGGAAAACACGGTCTTAAATGAAAGTTTGCTTCAAGGAAAATTCGTTCAGAGCTGTTTGATTTTGGTTTTGAAACTGTAAAGTGATGAAATTGCAGTTTTATGAGCACACTTCATTTGTACATGGAAATGCAGTACTAGTAGGGCGTGTTCGGACGTCGAGTCTGGGGTGTGTGCGGGCAACATGTCTGGGGTGTATGCGGACTGGGTTGCCATTCGGACATCGTATCTGGGATGATTTCGAACTGTTTTGCCCCTCGGACACCGTGTCTGGGGTGTGTTCGGGACATCATGTCTTGGGTGCGTTTGGACAGTTTTGCAACTCGGATATCGTGCCTAGGCAGTGTTCGTAATGTGTTGCCATTCGGACATCGTGTCTAGGGCGTGTTCGGACATCATGTCTGGGGTGTTACGACTGTACTGCCACTCGGACATCGTGTCTGGGGGTGTTCGGATATCATGCCTGGAGTGTGTTCGGATTGTATTGTCACTTGGACATCGTGTCAGGGGGGTGTTCGGACATCATGCCTGGGGTGTGTTTGGAATGTGTTTCCATTCAGACATCGTGTCTGGGGTGAGTTCGGACTGTTTTGCCTCTCGGACATCTTGTCTGGGGTGTATTAGGACAGTTTTGCAACTGGGACATCGTGCCTAGGGTGTGTTCGGAATGTGTTGCCATTTGGACATCGTGTCTAGGGCGTGTTCGTACATCATGTCTGGGGTGTTAGGACTGTGTTGCCACTGAGACATCGCGTCCGGAGGGAGTTGTTCGGACATCATGCCTGGGGTGTGTTCGGACTGTATTTTCACTCGGACATCGTATCTGGAATATGTTTGTGCTGCGCCAGACATGCCTTAGACCAGTGGTTCTCAACCTTTTTGGCTTCGCGGACCCCTTTTGACCGTCACGGACTCTCGCGGACCCCCTCAAGTTTTAGTTCAATTTTAGCTCTATTATGGTGCAACCTTCATATCTGTCTTGTGCAAACACGAACTGTAGGCTTGCGATGAAGAGCAAAATAATGACTTTTCTTGAAAATAACATCATACTATTTATGTAGAAATTGGTAGACTTTTATTATTTCAAAGCTTGAAAATCCGTGTCTTCGTTATGATAGAAACGAGGAGTGCCTAAAACCATTTCCGCAAAGATAGATGGAGGCTAATGCAATATTAACGCATAACGCTTTCGACGATACTTTTGGTGTGATCGCAACATTTATGCCACCAAAATGAAGAAACATATATTTTATGAACATATCACGTCCCGCATCTAGCGCAGGGACGGGCAACATACAGACTGCAGGCCGGATTCGGCCCGCGACGGCATTTCGATCGGCCCGCAGAGAGTTTCTACCGTCAAAGTAAAATCGTAATCTAATAGTATAGACAAATTTTCTGCGCCAAAGAATGGATCCAAGTTTTCCAACCTGAGAAAGACTGTCATGAAACTACTTGTTCTGTTCGGGTTTACATATATATTTACGAGCAAACATTTTCGATCATGAACAATTGAGTATTAACAAGACAAGGCTGCATACCAATATAACTGGTGATATGAATTTCAGGGTTGAAGCGTAATGCTTTGATAGCAACGAAACACTACTTGTTCATCAAAAAAGCAGCCTTGTCGATAGGGCATCCGCAATAAGAATGCGCCAAATCTGATAGCCGAGCTTTAAGAGCAGGTATATCATTATCCGATTTATGACGGGTGTCAGCCGAAAATATTCGGGTACATTTCAATATGAATATACTATTCAATTGTATATTGAAGTTCTGTACCTCAAAGAAGCTGTTCAAATAGTGGTTATGTATATCACAGGATAAAATGGATTTCATGGCGATGTTTCAATCTCTGCATTGGGACAAATTAGGGATATACTTCGGAATTTATATTTTTCAAACGACTGTACACTACTTTGATGAGACTAACAACTTCAAATCGAGAAGGTTTCGGAGACATTACGAAGTCACCCTGATTGACGTTACTATCTCCATATTTTTATTTTTTCCACAAACCTCAACAAAACGTCTCATAACAGCAATATGTTTGTATCAGCAGGTTAATTGGCAATGAAAATGAATTTCCACATTACGATAGTTCATGTCAGACGATTATTATGATGAGATGAGTCATGAGGTTTTAGCAGTTGTGGGGCAAAACTGCCTCATGCTTTCTCAAATTAAAAAATAAAGTAAAAATTAACATATCACCGATACTAAAAATTTAGAGGTCTCGCGGACCCCCTGAAATTGCTTCGCGGACCACTAGGGGTCCGCGGACCCCCGGTTGAGAACCGCTGCCTTAGACCTTATATCTGCGCACTCTTTTTATCCGGACATGCTCCGGTGCTGATATCTGAGCACTAAATACCCTTAGGCATGGTCCGGACCGGATATCTGCGCGCTTAATGGACACAGACATGCGTCAGACGTGATACCTGCGTCCTAAACGACGCATGACCTATGTATGTCTGCAGTTTTTTCTGATATCTGCGATAGCTGGGTATATCCACAGTAGTGATAGATGAGTACATGTTTGTGATGCGCACTATTTTAATCTGGACATGCTTCGGAGCTGATACCTGCGCACCAGATACTCCCAGGCATGGTCCGGGCCTGATATCTGCGCGCTGAATGGACACAGACATGCTTCAGACGTGATACCCGCGTGCTAAATGACGCGTGACCTATATATGGCCGCTATGTTTGTGGTTTTTGGTGATATCTGCGATAGCTGAGTATATCCACTATAACGAGGGCTGAGTATATCCATAATTCCACATCCACAGTAGTGGTATCTGTGATAGCTGAGCATATCCACAGTAGTGATAGCTGTGGATATACTCAGCTATCACTACTGCGGATATACCCAGCTATTGCAGATATCAGCAAAAACCGCAGATATATAGGCAGGATTGCCATCGACATGGACCCAAAAATAAGGACAGTCGAAAAATTAGATTGGCATTTAAAAGCGTTTTCGTACATACTGTGTATTTATACGAGGCGTGACATATCATTTTCCATACTTTCGCCAGAAACAATCTGCTCCAGCAACTCCTTGTTATCAGAAAGTGCTTCATTGATCTCACGACCGTTTTTTTTTTGTAAAATAACGAATTTTATTAACAAATCCAACACTTTTGCATCGAATTATTCGAATCGACTTCGTACATTGCATAGGTGAGAGCTAGAACTAGCCTACCGCAAAACGGATTTGACGTAAAAGTTGCTCAATGTTGATTTTGATAGCGTTCGATATCGAGGTAAGAGACACGATTTTTCATTTCATATCATGACAATATCATAAGACACTGTGCCAAGTTTCAAGGTTGTAATTTGATGATTAAGGAATTAAGAAAACTACTTCTACTACTACTCGTACACTTCTACTAAACTTCTACACTGAATCTCGTAAAGTAGATAGAAAAAGAAAGCTAATAGAAAAATTCACGAAGTCCCGATACTGTAAGTACTGTCAGTAGGCAAACCCTAGCAGAGTATACTCTGAAAAACGTAGGAGTAATTCGCAATATGAGCGGTGCTACGATGTCTGACAAATACTTTTCATTATTCTATAGAAGTTGCGTTTCTGACTACGCAAAAAGTTTGTCGAGCTCGCGCTGTTTTATCGTCGTAATGATATTCGTTTTACGACATTTTAAAAAGTATCATGCTCAATGGTTCATATTCACATCATTCAGTTTAATTAGGTATCGTATAAAGAAAAAAAGTCAATCAGTCACCACCACTAAAATTGTTTCCGTCCGATTAGTATAACGACACTCTTGAGCTTAGGATTCTTTGTACGTCAAGTCGAAAATTAAAAATGTAACGCTGCCCACATAAAATGCTATGCAATTCCTGATATAAAATATACTAGAAATGCTTCATCTGGACGCCAGTAAGCAGATGGTTAGCAACGAGGTAATTCTATTTTCATAGTATTAATCTAGATTTGGTGAAGACTTTTATACATTTTGTAAAATAAATACTCATTTTATTGAACCACCCAACAGTTTTACACTGAATTTTGTAAGGTGAACAGAAACTACATTTCCAATGTACTAAATACCTTTACACGACGGTTTTTGTAAAATAAATTCTAATTTTAATATTAAAGTCGAATACTTTACATCGAATTTAGTAACGTATATAGAAACTACTTTTTCCAATGTATACTAAAGACCTTCACACGACGGTTTTTGTAAAATAAATATTCATTTTAATAAGAAGTCTAACACTTTTACATCGAATTCTGTAGAGTACATAGAAAGCTACTTTTACCGTGTACCAAAAAATGCTTTTCATAATGTGCTAATCACTTTCATATGTATGACCAAAACAAATACCAATCACTATTAAAAAAAGTTCTAATTTGGTTCTAACTTTATGAGATTAATTCTTATTACTTATCATGTTACAGTATTTTTTAATGACAAAACTCTTTTGCAGCATAAGCTAAGTAATTTCATTGAAAAAAAAAAGCAAATTGAATAATTTATAGAGAATTGTAAGATTTTCGTGTTATCACTATTCCTGTGAGCTCCGCAATCTAGTCAAACGCATAACAGAATGTACGCAAAAGTCGGTATTGCTCTGTGATGATTTTGACGTTGTGCCAGACCGATTTGGGAGATAGTATACTTAATTTCATAAAGTAGATAAAAAAAAACTACTTCTACTGAACTCTTACAATTCTACTAAACTTCTACACTGAATCTTGTAAACGAAGATAAAAAAGGAATACTAGTCGAAAAATTCACGAAGTCCCGATACCCTATATTTGAGTTTAAAACATTATTCATCGCCATAAGTCGAGATTTTGTTAAGTAAGTTATGTTTAAGTATGTATGCAAGTAAGTATGCAAATTTCGATATCGTACAAATTATTCGAATTATTCTACCCTATGCTAACTTCACTCATAAAATCCGAAATACTTGTTCGCTCGAGTTAAAGCCGTAGCGCTCGGAATGTAATTTTACCAGGTTTTTGATAATATCCTACATGCGGGCTCATTTCGAAGGGTAATTTGAAAAACTCAAATGTCGCATAGTGGGACTTCGCAAACTTTCGATTTATTTTCGCTATTATTCATCCCGATAAGTCATTCTGAACCGCGAAAATGTATTGTAGGATATAGATGAAACATAACGTTCATTAAGGCTGTTCAACATTTTATTCGCGGTAAATTTCTACTCGCGAAGTGGTGATTTGCGAGCGAGTAAAAGAAGTATTGAAGGTCTAGTTTGCCTAAAACTGAAACTGAGTATAGTCCAAGCAGGAAAAACCTACTTGAGTATTCCAAAATGTACAAGTACTTCGCTATCGAGTCCCCCCCCCTCCCGTAAAAAGTTACTATATTTCGAAACAATGTTAAACATGGTACATTTTGAACTCTATTTAAACCCCTGTCCGCGTTTTTCTATCAAGGCATTAAAACGTGTTTGCGATACTACAAATCTTGTTGTCTTGGCGGCTGCCTCACGAGCAGTGTGCAGCTTGGCGAAATAGTCTTGTTGTTGAGCGAAACTTGCAGTTCTTCTGAAATTCGCTCTCCCTTGACCGAGTGTGTATCTTCGTGTTTTTTCCATAAAACCGACTTTCATTATACACACTCCTTAAACACGGCGAACTGCTCGGTACTAACTACTAAAAAGACGAGTTTACCCATGACTCCCATAACCAAATATTTAATGCTGCAAACCTTCTTTGAATTTCAGCTTTAGCTTCCTTTTTTGACATGCCTTTTCATCTTTTATGGGTGATGATTAATCATAGTAATCACGGGCACTTGATTGACTTGTTTTACTGATTCGGATGTTTGCATTGTCCATAACCACACTGAATGGGCGTGACGAATAACCAGGTCGTCCAAATCTGAGCTGCACAATAAAATAGCCATCAGGCGCACCCACCGAGGTTATTGATGCGCCTCGCGAAGAAATAACAATTTGTGTGTATGTCTCACGAAAGTTTATCTTTAAGTTTTTTATAGCCTGCTACGATTGGGCGACTCCAATATCTTTCGACTAGCAGACGGGAGGCGAAGAATTAACAACATACAATAAAGTAATAAGAGCAACGGGATCTCCTAGCTCTGCCGGTAAATCTTACCAAGCGGGCTGGGTGAGGGTGAAAAATGAATAATAATATATGCAATTCCCAATTTAGTCATGAACTTGAAAAAAATTTCGCACTCGGCGTGACTTGAAAGCAAATACTCAGCGCATTCTCATCACATCAAACGCGTCTGCCGCAGTTGTTGTGAAAATCCGGCCGTAAATGGCGGTCTATGGGACTACGCGCGTCAGAAATTTGATTTATCAGTATCACCATGTGGAGGCTCTGACCAACGTTTCGGGTACGAAGTGCTGTCTCGATCCTGATTCTAGCTGCAAACCACGCTAGCATGGTGTATAAGCGGATGGCTATGGTGGCAGATCCAAATGTTGAGTAAATAACTGAGAAATAATGTTTGGTGCTCGTTTCAAGTATCGGGCAACATGAAAAAAGATAAGGTGTGAACAGAAAATGCTGCCCACAATAAAGATATTTCGAGCTGACGCTACCTGTAACGGCACGTAACGACTCGGTTAGGATATATATTACCATCCTGTGATTTTTAATGCTTCGAAGTGTAAATCTTCATGACGAGTGCACAATTTCAAATATTTGTCCGGTGTATACGTAGATAGGCCTACTGCTCGTCAAGCAGCGACGGTCAAACTGCCTAACTATAAGCATAACCAAACATCAACAGTCAACACATACGTTAATATTTGAAAATGGCAGAATTGTCATTATTATCCTATACTGTGAGGTAGTGCATGGCGTCTGAGTGTATTGACAACCTGATATAAGGCATGGCGCGGGTGTTCTTACAATCACACCACTACATGTACGGTATACAATACATACATCGAGAGCAATGACTAGCAAAGCTAATACTTGTGACGTAATTATGAACAGTGAAATTAAATCTGATGTTTCTGCCATCAATATATCCTGGTATAATATCGCACTCTTCATTGTTGAAGGATGTTCACATGATTCGTTCACAAAGAAATCGATTAGAGTTGCGAAATAGTCGATTACTATTACGATTACTTGATTTTTTCGAATGTAATCGATTGCGATTACGATTACTTGAAAATGCTGTTATCGTCATTATCGATTACGATTACTAATCACGATTACCCCATGTCTGTTACAGAGAACGTTGAACAATGTTTGCAATAGCAATCAAGAAGGTAGGGTAAGTTGTTGGAAAACTTTTTTAAACCAGTATGTTTCATAACTGCAGTAATTATGTGGAAATATATACAACGTCGCACGTAAAAGTCTTGTTGTAAGTAGCCTATACGCAACTAAATCGAAATGTGAAAAAGAGGACATTAGGGCATCTTAGCGTGCTCGGAGGACCATTCACTTTTCTCTAGAAAAGAGGACAAATCCTCATAAAAGAGGACATATGATAAACTAGGGTTACCATATTTTGAAATCGGGAAAGGAGGACACTTTTTAAAAAATTTCAAACTTAGAATACCTGAAGAAAATCTTGAAAAAATGGTAAATACTTCCCACTTCGTGGCGGATGACTAAATTTAAAAAATAGTCAACTTTCTCATTCAGCTCCCGCAATATAGCCACCGGAATGTTACTTCAGAGCTGATTCACTCTATCTCGGTCGGATTTGCCCTACATTTAAAATAAATTATCAAAACAGAGGACAAAATCTCAAAAAGGATGACATTTAGTCGTCCTCGTAAGACATTTTCAAAAGCCTCAACAAGGAGGACAAATCCTCCTAAAGGAAGACGTATGATAACCCTATAATAAACCTAATTCATAGGATACGTGAGCGCGAGATCGTCTCGTACAAGTACGATTTGCCTGATTCGATTCATACGGTATGAAAAAAAACTATGCGATTCAATTTTGAATGAGTGATTCGTTTTGCACATCCCCAGTATTAATAGCAGTAAAGCAATATTGATTACCGGAATCTGTTTACGAACTGAGTCGGCTCGGCATCGTAATATGGTATAAAACTTGTGACATTATATTGAGAAATATTTTTGAGATTACGTTATGCATGTTTAACCTCTATGATTAAACATGTGCAGTATACACTGCACACATAACTATATATAATGCATAGTTATCGCAAGCTATTAGCAATAGAGAACATGTACGCGTATACTATATATATTTATGTGTTGGTTTTGGGGTTATAAAGTCACATGCTGATGTGACGCATGCTAAAGTGTCCACTGTCCATGCTCAACTGTCGTTTTCCATTGCGTCGCATGCTCATGCTCATATGTCGAGCAACCATATAAATGACATGTAGGATGATATTACAGCATAGTCCAGTTATGCTCTACGTTTCTTATTATCGATTAGAAATGTCGTAGAAAGCGAAATTATCTCTCATTGAAGTGAACATCTTGGCGCAAACTTTTAAGAAGTGCAGCCAAACTGGAATGGTGCAGCGACAGGGAACAGTACAGCAATTCTTGGTCGCCAGATTAATGAGATCAATGTTGTAATATTGTTGAATCTAGGCCAGTGGTTCTTAACCGGGGGTCAAGGGGTTCGCGAAGCATATTCTGGGTGGTCCGCGGGACCTCCAAATTTGTAGGCTAAAATGATTGATAACCTAATTTGTATTTTTTTTTAATTAGAGAAATCACGAGGCAGTTTCGCTCCATAAATGTTAAAACTTCAGGACACTTATAAACAGAATGGGTGTCGGAGATGAAATTTTTCCGTGAGAACTCATTTTAATTGTGAAAATTGCCAATGACCTAGTAATACTAACATATTACTGTTTTTGGGTTTTGGAGAAATTTGTTTGCAAAAATCCATTTTCTCCCGTTATTCCGGAGTAACTTCAAAATGAGTAGCTAGACAAAAACGGCTAGGTTGGACGTTATATGTTCATCAAATGTTGAGAACCACTGATCTAGACTGTAGGTCGGCAGGGAAGTGTAGAGCACTCATGTTGCAATTTGTCGAAGTCACCTCAACTGTCCATTGCCACGCAACTTAATATACAAACGATTTCTGGCCAACTTTATACACAATCATTGTTGAGGTTGTTTTTTGTCAGTGGTAAAAAATCCAAGGCTACTTATACACAATCAGCGGATAAATTTGACATCGCAATGAAGAATTTACCAATTTTGTGTATTGCGTTCTGTTTCGGCGTCTCTTTCGTACATTCGAACGAAATTAACGGACACTACAAAAGTTTGGAGAAATTCATGCGGGATCAACTCCCTCCCTTCATTCCTAAACAAAACATTGATAACGTTATGGACGCGATGAAGGGAAGACAGTATGAAGAATTCCTAGACGCTGCGCGTCTCGGTTCTGAACTGTACACGGCGGATCTGTCGATAATAGGAAATCCCACTGACAATTTGCTAAGCAGGGTAAATGCATCCAAGTGTTTCGAGCAGGTATTCAAGATTCGAAGAGATCTCAAGCTTCGTCGGCCTTACGCTGCTTTTAGTAAATGGACTGTGAGCCTGTCTTACGATACTGCTGGAATAATGAATTGTACAAAGGGGAGATCTGTCTGTCTGTAAGTCAAGCGTTGCCACTCAAGTATAGACGTAGAAGAAGCGCCGTAAATGTCAACTTCATTACAAGTAGAAGTAGAGATATTCAAAACTCGTGAAAACTGTTGCAAGTCGAAGTATAATACGAAGGTATGAAAAGTACCCAATTGAGTTTAGTTTCAAAAGTAGGTTTGGCGGATAAGGCGCATTTTTCGAATACGCATAATTACTTCATGGAGCGGAGGTTGCTGACCTTATGGTCGTTGATCGCTCCGCTTTGATATTCTCCGCAATATATCGCCGTTCTAAAATAACTGATAACAATTTTATTTGCATTAGTAGTCGTGGATTAATATATATGAGCAAGAAATCCATCACGTTACGATCGAATGAGACGCTACCAACAAAGATGGTGTCATCCAAAGATATCTAGAACTTCTAGAATCCTTGGTGTCATCGTGTAAAAATTCGAAATTATTTGAGTTACCTTTCTTGTCCTTTATTTGCTACACTGGTGCTCAACTGATCATGTTTAAATACCAAAATGATCATGAGCCTATTTACTCAATGCAGTCCTGGACCGCAAGGTCAGGGATGTATAGGATAACATTAGACTCAGAAAATGCTCTACCGCTGCAAATATTTTGATAGAAATTGCATTGCAGTTGACGACTCTAATGGCAAAGAGGAAAGTGGCTTGTATCGTGGCAACTACCAGTGGCTTGGAAGGTATTATCAATGCATTGGACTAACTGATATGGAAGATATAACGACAAAGATGTGTCTCGTGACATTTGGTCTTAATGAGGTACGATTTCTTTTATTCCAATATGTGGTTTCTCAACCGGTTACCATACCGCCTTCCCCATGTTGACAGGAAAATCCCAATGGTATACGGGTGGGGCAGTGCGTTCCTCGTATATGTACGGAGGAAGATATATCTGAGTTGAACGAGAAATTACTGTTAGGAAGACGTTTCTCTGCTACTGCTGCCTGTCCAAAAGAGTTACCATTCACGCCCATCGATATCGCACTTATGTAAATAACTGAATATATTGTGTGTCTTATTCATTGCCATTTTGTCATTATACGACTGTTTCATACACAAATTAATTTTGTGCAGAGTTATATTATCGGTATTGGCAACCATGGTGATCGTGGGCACGATCGTGGAAGCAACGGTCTTTAATCCGACTACCAGCAGCGGTGAGTTGGCAATTAGCTTTTTAAGCATCTCTTCGTGAACTTTTGGACGACTTGATGATCGTTGCAATATTTTACTTTTGCAGTACACACAATGTCTCAATGCACCGGAATGCTGTTACTTACTAGAATCACTGGAATGCAATGTAGGCGATAGTTCCTCGGTTTATTTTTGTATTTGTGGTCCATGCACTCGCTCTACTGGCTTATATAAAATTGATAGATGACGTATACTGTGCATGATCTAAACTCTATCACAGGCCTTTATCAAGATGTAAACCCGCAAAATAAGCATCACTTTCCCTTCAGACATGCATGGAACTGGAACACGATGTTTGGTCGTACCGAAGCGTCGACATTAGCCACCGTAAATACTATTATTTCCAAAACAGTCGAAATTTCAAGTTGAGATTGCACGGCTTTTACTGGTCGCAATTGACCCTAATTTTGTGTGTAGCGTTTTTTTATGCAACCTGACAATTTTATCAGTAAGCGAGTGAAATTCGGAAAAACAGTTATTTTTGAACAACCCTATTATGCACGCATATCGAATCGTCTATTCGGATTAGGTATTGCAGAAGCAATCAGTCGGTTTTGTATTTGGTGAATCGACACCGTTGTTAATTCAGTTTTTACAGTGTTTTATATCGTTAATTCGAGTATACAAATACGAAGTCCATGTGATGCCAAAACTACCAAAAATAAAATCTGAAAAATGCCAAAAATAAGCTATTTTTGGTACTTTGGGCAAATGGCAAACGCCAAAAATAACACGGCCTGCAGTGATAGACAATAAGTCATAGCACGACTGTGCGAGACGAGAGAGAATTTACAGGTGCATATAGGCAGGGCCGTAACAGCACTTCGTCAGGCCCCCCCCAAAACTTTGGTCTTGGGCCCCCCATAGGGTTATAGACCTAACTTCTGGGGGGCTTACACAGCACCACACCACCGTAGACTAAACCTCACCAAAACAGAATCTGTAAAACTATTACCAGGAATTAGATTCGCATCATGGCTAGTTCAAGCAATATTGACATCCGAAATATCAATAATATAGGTGCTAGAAAAGGAAATATACTTACGATATTTTAGTATTTGAAAGTATGGAATATGTATCAAGTATGGTATGGAACAATGTTGGTATGGTATGGAAAATTGCAAGTATGGTATGGAGCGAGTAAGGCAAGTATGGAGTATGGAAAATTCTCGTTCCATACCATACCATGCCCTGGCCCTGGATACATATTTTTTTTCGCCTGCACCATTGAGATGCTTTGACGACGGAGTTGCGATACGGCCGTGAGGTCATCTAGTCTGCACCCCCGTTTTTTTCTCCTCCATGCTATACGTGATAGCTGAGCGCCTAGCAGCGGATACCAATTGTCGAGTCTTGGGTCGGGGATCGAACCCACAACCTACCGATCGAGAAGCCGGGCGCATAACCATTATACTCTCTCGCTCGATAGTATTGATAGAGGGGCTTTCCGAACTGGATGACTTCATGACTTGAAAACTGGCATCCGAGTCCTATATTTCTAGTATGAAAAGTCCGAGTAACTCCTGTTATCGCGCCCTAACACTGCGGCCTACATGATGTTGGTAGACAAATTCAACAAATCGTCTCTGGTTTGATCCGAGTTGACCTTCACCTCAACAAGTCGCAATACAAACGATGTGCATCTTTACTACCTCGCCGTGCATGGCAGACTGTAGCAAGCAATAAACAGACAAGAAGTATCGAAATAGAGAATGTATTTATGATTTGGCCTGTCACGGTTCAAAGCACTTACCAGGCGTGGTAGTTCAACAATGCAGATACCAACCAGGACAATAACGCCGCAATAGCAAAAGACCTCATAAATACATATGTATAAACAATGCGAGTAGATTTATAACTTTGCACGGCAGTAAGTACTGATCGAGCTCTCCTCCCAAGAATAGATATATACAGTTCCAATTGCCACCATCACCTCCATTACGCGAACGCTCTGATATGTTGAATAATCTCGAACAAAGCTGAAAATATGATCGACAATTTTACAGAAGGCCCATACAACATATACAGAGTCATAGTCTGCACTCCTGTAGTGTGCAACGCAGAGCAAATTGTGCAATGTGGACGCTGTGCTATGTATTTTGTCCAAGCTGAATCGATCAGTATGCAATCACCAAAATGTCCATGTCTTGAAAAAGGAAAATGAAATAACATAATTGTGGAACTACTGTTGGAGTGTTGGATAAACGGGATGTACATTACTCAGATACAGGATGCCAGTTTCAAAACTTCAGCAATTCAAATACAAGGCCAGTACAAATAGACATGCACCATAAACTAAATGTATCCAAATTGAGCTGCACACATTTAGAACAGCATTTGTACACACATTACACAGGTCGTCATCTTGCCAGACCAAACGCTGTGATTGCTCATTGATTAAGATAATTCTGTTAAAATAACATAACTTTTTTATGAATTTGGAGCCATAGGATTTATTTCTCTTTTACTAAGGTTCAGTTCACAACGAAACCGGGAACATGAACAGTGAACAGGCATAGATAAGTTAATCCCTGTCCGGACTAAGGATGCAGCAGCAATAGATAACTCACCCGATCCACAAACAACAAATATAAACAATCCAAGAAGCCACGGACCCACGGGAGAAGATTCCTCTTGTGGTTTCTGAAAAGAGGTATTACATAAGTATTACAAACTCAATGTGCTATAGCATGTCTACTGGTATAAGAGGTGCAAACGAGTTACATTGACCAGATAGCATAATAGTAGAGTGTCCAGCACCCCGATTGGTAGTTTGTAGGTCCAAGCTTTGGCACCTGCTTGTAAAACTGGTTGGCTTCCTCAGCACTTCGTACTTCGAGATAGTGAGGTGCATCTGACTCAAGAACGCATCTCCATTGGCCAAGTATTGCACGAACAAAAATAAACTGCTTTCCTGCCTTACACCCAGTATGGTCGTGGAGGGAAGTATTTATCGCACTGGCAATTAACATACTGCTTTGACAGCTAGGCTATCACTACTGATGACGACCCAGGGAACGTGGCAATTTATTGTAAGGTGCAGTCTCAGTGCTAGGAAGAGACAATAGCAAACATCGTTTCGAAAAAGAGCGATCACTTATCAGTTATGAGACAGACAAAAACGCACAATTTGTGCCATCTATTTTGCATGACTGAGAATTCAGACAGTGCACATAGCAGTAGCACAATGGATGATATTCATTACAGCCAGTTTTTTTATAAAATGACACCAAATCACGTGACAAAGAGCTATAAATTCACCATAAACCAACACTGATACTATCACATCGCACTCCACCCCTATTACCACATAGAACATTAGCAATCATAGCAAGTGCCAATAGTGACTCGTTTTTCTGACCAAATGTTATAGACCTTTCCATTCCAAATGGTTGGAATTTGCAGTTAAATTGCTTGCTGACATTACAGTAGTACCTTTAGTCCTCCAGCGATACTCATGGTCATTTTTTTCTGAATAAGCGTACACTTGCACTCAACAAATACATGAACTCAGTTGTGATGAAACATTACATACGGTACAGCATGCACTGGACGCCGATTTCAGAACACAATATTCCATAGGCAGCATATATCGCATTGCTCGTCAGTGGAACTCCTTACTCAACATCATACATCACAGTACATTTCACCAGTTATAGTGAAATTAGGTTCAGAATAGATATCCTCTGATAGTCTTCTAATCAAAGAAACTGTCATCTGTCATCAAATCTCAAATCATAGCCGAGGCGAGATAGAACATCATTATAGATATTTCATGATTCAATGCAATTTCTATCCTGTCACTCGAATTTCAAATAAGCCAGCTGATTGCGAAATGAGATCTTTTTTGCTAACATTTATCTAAGGCGACGTAAAATTAACCTAAGTCAAATTTAAATCACATCACAATACTGCTTCATCTTCACGCATATAAAATTAGATGTATTTTCAATGTTGCCAAATAATAGTTACATCAAGACATGAGCTATGATCGATTTTCAATTTTTGAAAATTAATCTTACCAAACTTTTTGCTACATTTCCTCGTTGTGTGACGTTTTTGCTGTGCTTTTCAGAAGCCGCTCGCATCCTCTGAGTTGCAACCATCTTGGAACTATAGTACACTATAGTAGGATGTTAACAAAATATGACTCTGCGTGCTTGAAACAATAAGTTACTATTGAATCGAATGCCTCACTATCCCTACCTCATTCAGAAAAAATCTACACGAAACCTGGCACGTCAGCAGTGAGCTGGCTGTCAATGAAGCTCAATGTCCAAAACACGTCGTGTCGCACTTACCAATGACGTCACGAGCCACGTAGACCGAGAAACTAGCCCTATCATCAAAACTAAACATGTCATATTATTAATGAGTATGTATTCCACCATTATTTATAGGAAATAAGGTAAGCGCTGCAAGGGGTGTATGAATGATTAGCATATGAACTAATATTAGTTTATTCGATGATCAATGAATTGAAGCCTGGTTTCGTATATGCATGATTACACAAGTCGGACTTTTCATTTGGTGCCAGCCAATGAGCTATTATAAATTGCTGGTGCCAGCTGGTCGAATATTTATATCTTCAAGCAATAGTCCATTAATTATACTACTACACTGCTGTGATAGATAGAAGCAAGGATGGGGCGGTTTTTACGGCGGTCTTGGTCATCCAAGTCTCGCGACCAACCCTTGAGACTAGACTCCGCGAACGGCGGTGGTTCGATCGAACCCCACCGAACGCCGTATCTATTCATTACATCGCACCGTGTATTGCATATTCCATTCTACATTGTGTGTCTTGAGCCCTGGATCAACATAAAACTACAGTCCATCCTCAAGATTACCGGACCACGACTGACCTATCGATCTCGCTTCCCATGACATGCCGCCCTATTTCTTGTCACGAACCCCACCGAACGCCGTATCTATTCATTACATCGCACCGTGTATTGCATATTCCATTCTACATTGTGTGTCTTGAGCCCTGGATCAACATAAAACTACAGTCCATCCTCAAGATTACCGGACCACGACTGACCTATCGATCTCGCTTCCCATGACATGCCGCCCTATTTCTTGTCGCATTCTTTTTCTATACTATCTTCTTTACTTTCATTCAGTGTGCATGCCTCCTCTTTACATCGCCTAGGCCAAGGTGGGTGTCAGATTCCATAGACTACTCCTTGTCGCTTCGACATCTTCCTGTCTTTTCATTGTATCGCATTTTTGTGGTGTATTGAACTGATAAAATTGCTAATAAACCAATGATGATGATGAACTACCACTGTGCATTGTGCGCAAGGAACAATGCGATGTAATGAGCAGATAGCACGGTGCCGAAACGACCACGTACACTTTAATAATCCAACATTCACATTCAATTCTTCGTAGAACCTCAACCAGATCAGATTGTTATATCCAAATTCTTGTAGTTGTGTTTCTGGTCCGCGTTAGTATATCCATGGTATCGACGAAATTGTAATGCCCCAATGCCTTCTGTCAGCTGACTACATTGTTTACATTCTCTTCGAGAATCAACAACTTCGGCACATTTTTGCCGCGGTTGGTTTGGGTTCAAACCTACTGTCAGCGGCTTCTGTTTAGCCAAGGTCATCCTGATGTTATAAGTGCTCAAGTATAAGGATGATTGGTACATAATATGGACGCTAAATGCACGATAAGGACAGCCCACACCGCACACACAAAATGTCCAAATCAGTACGTCATATGCATTTTTAGATATCGTATGTGATTTGAATGTCAATTTGTAGAAAAGTAAGATTTGGATATTGGAATGACCATGAGACACAAATCTAATGAAAAAAATTGTTTCTGGATTGATAGTCATGGGCATATGGGCAGCTGGGTTGGAATCCCTGTAGGTTTAGCATCATATATTTGGTGTGCCAAGGCCCAAGACTGTTACTAGCATCACACCTTTGTGAGTGTGAGTAGTATCTTTGGTGTGCACCAGACACCGATTCCATATTGGGTGGGCAGTCCTTATTGTGCACTCAAACATTTGCACCAACCCTGACTAAATATAAGCTTATTGCAATTCAATCGTTAATTTGAATCAGGGATATGTAGACTGTAGTACTGTAGACTAGATATCCCTGATTTGAATGTGCTGTGAAGTGTTTATATATTTAGGTCTTGGTGATAAAAATGAAACCAGCCTATATTCACATTGTTTCTCTACTCACGTTTCAACGTTTAACCTGTTTTAATACTACCAAATGTACACCAAAAAGCAGTTGCTTAGATATTGTAAATGGACTTCAGAAAGTAATTTCGAGTCCGGTTCACTACGAATTCCATGTTGATAAAACCAGCCCTGGATAATTCAATGTTCATTTATAAATTTACAGCGCAATACTGCAGTAAAACTTACTGCGCTACTACCCACACCCACTTCCTACGTTAATCATCGGCATGGACATGAATACTTACTACGTCAGGCCAAATATCTTCATTAGCATATTAGTCGTCTTCGGACTATGGTTGACTTGCTGCACATGCTTGGCCCCACACACCGTTCCATACAAGCATATGTCTTTCGTGGGCTCGCTGTACAAGCACATCGCATTTGATGCCAATCCGATATTGAAATGGGTAATATTTGTTGGAGCCGCTCTCACTCATGTTGGCGAATCATTGTATTCAATTCACCTCACGAAGCAGAAAGGGATTACAGACCCAGTAGCACGGTGTAAATGGTGCATCTCAACGTTTGTTCTGGGAATATTCTCACTGCGACATTTACTAAAGCTTGACTACAAGAAGGACTGAAGGCTACGGTCTGCTGATTGTGATATGTTACTGTGAATTTGTTAGCATGTGTGTAATGGGTTAATGAGTCTTAATCGCAAGATCATCACCGACGCCCATGTCAATTCAAAATTATTGAGTACAACTTATATGCCAAATGCTTCTCAATTTTTTGCTGCATCTGATTGTGTTAGATTCGACTGTGATAGCTCATATTTTGTCGATGAAACTTGATAAAATGTTTATTTGTGTTTCAAATGAATGGAATTACTAATGTAAGCAAAGTATATGAAGTTAAATAAACATGCAAAAATGTGTTGTATCGCTCACACGCACGTATAACTGCTAATAAAATACGTCAGTAACTGTATAGCCACATCAGGGGTGTCAAACATACGGCGGCCAAATGATTTCGTGCGGCCCGCGGAGCAATTCTGAGTATAATTTGAAAAATGCCTGTATTTTATCCAGCACATTTCGCGAATTTGTAGTAACAAATATTTCTAATAAATATTTCTTCAAGATAGAAAATGTCGAGTATGTTCTATGTTCATAGATCACATTATAACCACCCGACAGCGGAGTTGTGATTTCCAGTCATGGTCAGAAGCAAATCGCTGACACTGACACCCAATTCTGTGAATGCGAAAAAGTGCATATATTGTGTTAAGAGTTGGTAATATTTTTGAAATCATTTGACCGGTGCGGCCCACGAATGATCTGAATATTCGAATCAGGCCCGCAACGTCAGTTGAGTTTGATGACTATGAGCTACATGCTACATTCTGTTATTATCAGCGAAAATAGTGAATCGAATACGAAGCCTTGAGAGGTTGAAGAAATAGATATCGTACAATCAACTAACTTATCTACACATCCGTGAGAATATAAGCGCATAAACTATATTCGTTTGATTTAAATCATGCAAGAGGGTTGGTAAAGCTGAGCGCTGTGCAATGTAAGGACAGAGCCGTCTAATAAATAGGGATACGTTGCTATCAGATTAATCTACTACAACTGAGACGACAACGCAAGCTGTGATCATTTCGTTTGCGGTCAGTATATTTGTGATGTAGCAATGGAGGATCAGTGAAATGTTCAATCAGTGAATGACCGGTTGCTCTCACAAGTAACACTGGCGTATCGTGAATAATCCGAACATGCACAAGATACAGTCCTTTAATCGACACCGTTCACTAGATGACTTGAAATTGACTCGAAAATTTTGCTGCGAGTCATGAGTCAATCCACATTTTTGAAACGCCAAGTCAAGTCATTTTTGCAAAGTGACTCGAGTCAAGTCACACCAATGAATGAATTACCCACAATGAATTACACATTTTCAAGGGATGTAATTGAAATTACAGAATACCAGTATTGGATGTGAATATCCGAACAAATATGCAGGGTACCAGTGCTCAACGAAATCAACTCTCACCTAATTTCGAGCCAAGGTCTATCCTAAAATATATTTAAGTCATGGAATGAAACTGTAATGAGTAAAGTGGATTTGCAAAACCAACTGATTTACGCACCAGTCCAAATTTGGTTGATGAATATTTTTGACACAAAAACACAATTTAACGATTGTAAAGTCCAGTGTCAGGATCAAGTCACTACCTTCGAGTCACAAGTCATTGGACATTTTGACTCGAGTCAAGTCAAGTCAATCGATTTTCGAAGGTGACTCAAGTCAAGTCATTCGTTTTTTGGAGGTGACTCGAGTCAAGTCGAGTCACGAGTCAAGTCGCAATTCAAGTCGAATTAATTTTTTCAAAGTATCAGTGACGATTCAAAGTCAAAAAATTTTGCTAGCTGTGTGAAAGACAAAATAGTCCCATTTATCTTGAAGTCCCATTTATCTTGAATCGAATAACGAATATAAAGTTGAATATACATGCAAGGAGGCGTTGTATCGCTCACGCACATGTAGAAATGCAATTAAAGTACGTGAGTAACTGAATAGCTACAAGCTACAGTCTGTTATTATCAACCGGTAAGATCGAATACAAAGCCTCGAGAAGTTGAAACAAATTGATATGGTACAATACACTACCAATCTACACACGAGAAAATAAACGCATAAACTATATTCACTCGATTTAAATCATACAAGAGAGTTGGTGAAGGTGATCACTGAGCAATGTAAGCTCTGAATCGTCTAAGAAACAGACATGCGTTGCTATTCGATTAATATATTGCCCCGACAACGTAAGCTGTGATCATCAATAGAGGATCAATGAAACGCACAATTAGTGAATGAATGGTTACTCTCACATGTGACAAAGGCATATCATGAAAATGAGAACATACGCAAAATACAGCAGTGATATAATCGACACCGTTTACTTGATGACTTGAAATCGACTCGTAAATTTTGCTCCGAGTCACAAGTCATTTTTGCAAAGTGACTCAAGTCATACGAAAAAGTTGACTCGAGTCATCCCAACACTGGTAAAGTCACATCATAAACAAAGAAATGAAGACAATCCATTGCAACGATAAGATCCAGTATCAAATACCAATTGCGAGTACCAGTATATAATATCTGAATCGTAATATTCCGGAGCATTCTTACGCTGTGATACAAAACAGTAAAGAGTATTAATTTACAGTAACTCGCACAGAAAAAAATCAATTGGAGACGTCGCTTTCCATGCTGATGAATTTACGAAATCTGAAATTGAAGAGTCTCTTCGCGTATTTGTACAATTCTATATCCTGAAAAGAAGTCGATCAGATAAATAAATACAGCAAATCACCAGATTTCGAGCAACGAACCAGATAATTGAGACGCTTTATTTCAACTATGTCCTTGTCAGAAACATTAAAGTCTGTAGCGCGAGTGGAATTGTACTGGATGAAGTTCTTCTTGAACCTGAGCGGAAATGTAAACTCGAACAAAGCCTGCAGCTTCAGTTGCTCTTCCGTAACACCAAAGTAGGACATTCTCTGTACAAAGAATATTACAGCACTGTCATCAATTGCGCGTGAAGGAGCATTATCTTATTGTAAGGTGTACACAATGCAAATTGTGCAAGTTAGAATTAGGGCGGATCACACGCTCTTGTTCGGATTCAAGTTGAGTGTTGTGGTCAATTCTTCGGAGTTCATAATTTGACAACCTCGCAACCAATGATAATTTTATCATCGAGAATAATTTTTTAGATACTTCTGCTGGACGCCGGATCTTAAAAACTCCGCTTGACATAACCAACACAGGTGGTCAGTAACAAAGTACTCAAGTAGTTCAGCTCTACTTGAAGTGCTTGGTCAAATCAATCGAATTTTCGCTACTCCTACTTGATAATATTTTGTGATTTACTGAGTTACTTTTTGCTATTTACAATTTGTCAAGTAGAAGTATTTATTCTTCCAACGAGATAAACAGAGACAGAGAAATTTAGGGCTGTTTTCATGGATTACCACGAACCTAATTTTCACAAAAGTTAAGTACATTCCACAATTTTTGTGCCTCACGCGAAATAGATATAGACCACAAACGTATCGGTCAACATAATTTAGGTAGTGGGCATTGTGGTTCTTTCCACACCGAATTGTCACCCATATGACATGTTTCATCGAGGTGATTATGGCTCAGCAAATCGTAGCACCTAACTATAGGTCCCAGAAATACCAGAACCTGCTTGTACCTTAAGATTTTCTTTCGCACTCTTCAAAATGCCTTGCTCCATTTTTAAAACCTGTTGCGGTGTGAGGCTGTCGTTCACCCATCGATCGTAACATTGAACCAGACGCAAATCTGCCAGCATTCTGGTCTGCCGGTTGGCTGCCATGTTGTGCGGGCAGGACATGAATTCCCGCAGTGAAACTCCACGCCAATCTAGACCTGCGTGGAAACGTGAAAAATGACATCCAAATTACTGACCGGCAGAGGTGGTCAAAGTAGTCAATAAAGCTACTCAAGTAGAGGTAAAAGTAGTCCTTTTAAAAGCAGCCTAAAACTACTTGAAGTAGAATTGGCTGACTTTAAGGATTGGCGGGGGAGGGATATTAGGGTTGTGGGAGTAGGGATATTAGGGTTAGGGGTATATTAGGGTTGTGGGAGGGGGATATTAGGGTTGCCGGAGGGAGGAAATTAGGGTTGAGGAGGGCGGATATTAGGGTTGGAGGGGGAGGGATATTAGGGTTTGGGGTATATTTGGGTTGTGCGAGGGTGATATTAGGGTTGCCGGAGTGGGGATATTAGAGTTGGGGAGGGGAGATATTAGGGTTGGCGGGGGAGGGATATTAGGGTTGGGGGAGGGGGGATATTAGGGTTGGGGAGGGGGGGTACGACGAGGAGCTTCGATTGAGAAGAAATCCCGAAGAAATGTCAATTTTCAATTTATTTACACGATATCGATGCACTCTTTTGTTCTTTGAGGCCTGCACTTACGTTGTCGGGACCTGCCGTGAAAATTATTTTCGAATTGGTTTGTAGCGTCTTGCAAATATACTTCTGTGGGACAAAGCAAAGTAACAATTCTGTGAATCTTCTGTGAATCTTTACTAATATTTCTATTGGGCCATCTTCAAAGGGTCTGGATGAGGTAAACCAGTGAAAGCGACGTCTACGATTACGAAGTAGGTAGTTTGACGAAATAACGAGGAAAGTGTCTAGTTGTCATGACAAAATCGTCCATGCGTGTCTGGTTCAAGAAGAAAAAAATCTGACAACGCAACTTTGCAAAATGACGCCTAGAAATCCATAGCCTACTTAACTGAGCAGCGAGAATTGGCGCGCACTCAAAGTTGAGTTTCGATCACATTTGAGCATTAGTTACTTTGTTATAGTTTTGGAGAAAAATTGTTTGCAAAAATCCATTCCTCCTGTGATATGCCTAACCGCTATTCCAGAATAACTGCGGATTTTCAAGACACGACTGCGTATTTCAAGAAATTTAGCTACAGAATTCACTTTGAAAAATTAAAGCCTTCTTAATTTATACAGAAATAGTAGGCTATTATGTTATTTTCAAGAATGGTCCTTTTGTTGCTGTTTATCACTAGCCTACAGTTGATATTTGCACAGGACTGATGACGGTTGCACGATAATAGGACTGACGTTGAACTAAAACTTTGGGGGTCCGTGACGGTTGAAAGGGGGTCCGCAAAGACAAAAAGGTTGATAACCACTGGCATAGACTGTCAAAAGCTGCAAATTGAGCTATGCGAAAAGTGCAGAGCTTGATTCATATTGATGCATTACGATCCCAGGAGATATAAATTTTCTACACCATAAGCATTCATCCGTATCATGGGTTGAAAATGATGGTACTGATATGGGAATGCGATCCTCCTGTTTACTCGAGCATCCCGATTTATAAAATATCATGGTAATGCGCTCTCCCCCATATTATAAGGCCCGTAGTTTGGTCGAAGAGCAATACGAAGAAGTAGTGTCTGATACTGTGTTAACACTTTGCTGGATTATTAAACGTTAACAAAAAATATGGGTGATCGTAAAAATGTCATTTTTCGGAAAATAGAGGCATTACTACACTTTGCTGTATATTCTCCAGACAAAAGAACTGAAACTAATTAGAACTCAAAGTATGATGATATTGCTTGGGAATTGGAAGAGAAATATAAATACTACTTCTAAAAAGCGGAAAATTTAATTCATGTCTTTTCTCCAGAAAGTTTCAACAGTGGTGTGCTAAAACAGGTGTAAATCTGAGAAAAAGTCAGAGTCCACTTTTCGAGACTAGGACATGTCATGGGCTGCTAGATCACGATATGCTAGATAAATGCTAGATTGCAAAATGGTAGTCTCAAACGCTATGATGGGCCATATTTACTGTGATGAAATATTTCATATGGGTGACAATGCGATGTGAACGGAACCACATTATATTCACCAATAAGTTCAAGAAATCGTATTAGGCTACTAGCTTTACTCAACTTTTACGAAAATTAAATGTTAATACTCCGTGTAAACAGCCCCGAAATTCCTCAGGCAATCTTTCTGATTGGAGGATTAAACTACTTCTATTTGACAAACTGAAAAGAGCAAAAATTAAGTAAGTAGATCACAAAATATCACGAAGTAGAAGTAGCTGGAAAGGATATCTACTTGAGTAAGTAGCGGTAAACTACTTGAGTACTTCAAAAAAGTAGAAGTACTTCGTTACTGACCACCTCTGCCGACTGGCCATTTCATTCTACTAGCACAGTGGTTTTCAACCTTGGGTCACGAAGGTGCTGACCATATATTTCAGTAGTCAGTGGAAGATTTTCAAACAGGGAATTGGGCCGCAACCATAAAAAGGATCGGAACCGCTGTATTAGAATCAGTACCGATCAGAAACAGCGTAACTCTGCATTTTCAGGTACTCACACCATTTCTTTATTCGCAACACCCGAGTTTTTTCCTAGGCTACTTCAATTTCTGCATCTATTTCTACAGGCCTTTTCCCTCTTTATGAAATTTCTTCGAGTGGACTCATATATGGTAGTTGTGAAGGGATCAGATTCAAAGGAAAAGTACATATTTGCAGACAGGTCCCAATCAGACAGGATGGTGCATTTACTGCATCATGTTATTGATTATATGATTACTTCTAAAACACGATATTACAAGTATAGCAAAACCTCTCTAAGTAATCGATTACCGGTACATTGAAAATGCAATCACGATTGTATATATTGTATTTCCATGAAATTTAGCCTAACCTATATTTGTAAACAATAGGAAATAACGATTGTAATTTGTCGCCTTCTCTACCAATTTTTGTCCTAGCTGGGGCTAGATGTAATCAGTAACAATAGACTCAATAGTCTGCTACTTAAAGTGATTCGAACTAATTCCACATCTACTTCGGTTAAGTTTTATTACGAAAAAGTTTTGTAAAGTAGAAGTAGAATATACTTGCTTCACTTTTTACGAGTGATATTGCCATAGCAATTGGGGTAAATCGACCAAACCTTCTGTTTTGAAAATACTTTTTGATATTTTCTACTTCCACTAGTAGTAGAAAATAGTTTTGAGACAAATGAACACAAAATCAATAATGTTTCTCGAGACCTTGTAACAAAACATAACATACTTCTAACAGCACTCCAAGAAATACGGAAATTGTAACTCGCCGTTACGAACAATACAATTGTGATATTGGCAACTTATATCAGCGACCACTGAGTTGCAATAATTTGATATAAAATTTGAAGAGTATAAAAGACTTTACCTGGAAAGCATAACCAAGTCACCCTGAATCACACAAAGCGCGAAGAAAGTTTTTAAGTAGACTTATAATCTTTCAAAAATTTAGGACCGTAGAGGATTGTAGACAGCCGCTTAAGCTTGTGATGTAATAATGAGCAATGAGCTCTGCAAATATATCATCTTTACTGTTAATTATTGCATTATCCCTTGCTCTGTTCATGTTTCGTCATGGTAGAACAAAAAGCTTGTGTACTTGGCCTCTTACAAAGCAATTGATTATATGCGCTAAACCAGGGGTCTCAAACATGCAGCCCATGAGAATATTCTGTGCGGCCGGCGTTGAAAGCGAGTACATACACAATTGTGTACGCAGCATTATTTTTTCATGCTGCAATTGCTGCAATAGTAAATCACATTTTCATGGTGGGTGTGGAATGTCAGGGTAAATTAGGCCTACTTGGAAAGACATTTAATACCCCTATTATTGATGTGTGGCCCGCGGCGTCATCAAACACTAGGAAATTGGCCCATGAGCACATTTAAGTTTGAGACCATTGCGCTAAAAAATCATTACGATTAATTTGAAATTACCGATTCCGATTACAAATCACGACTACCTAATGCCAGATCACAACGTACCTTTATAACACCACGGGATGTCATACCCTCGGTGATTGCACGAATATTTTGTTGTTCTCCATGTAGCGCCTCTTACTACGTGGCAATATTCGCTCACGTATCTGTCAATGGGATTACGCAGTATTGTGACGTAGAAATACCTGCAATTGTATGGCACGTTTCGTTGGATTGGTATTGACAATGTAATTCATCAATAAAGTGCCACTATGATTGTAAGTAGAAAAACAACCCAGCACTTAATCTAATGATTTGAAGACAGCGGGAAAATATATCCGTAATTGATTGGCTTCTAGAATGACATCAGGCCATGACTATAACCCCTGCAAGTGACGAGTGAGTGAGCCAAGCAAGTGACGAGTGATATTCTATACTGGTGAGAGGACGCACATCTTTTCAAAATCAGAGTCAGGTATCAATTGTAATGATTCGAGCCACGTAGTGAGGGTCGAATTTTTAGGGAGGCGGAAATATACGCTTTCACACTAAGAGAAATAGATACCACCAAAAATATTGTACTTTATATTTTATATATATTTTATTATACAGCAACCTTCACAATGGTCTCTAAGCACTACAAAATAGTCGGATACAGACATTAGTGTTGGGATGACTCGAGTACCACCTTTTTCGTATTTACATGACTTGCTTCGAGTCACTTTGAAAAAATGACTCGACTTGACTCGTGACTCGGAGCAAAATTTACGAGTCAATTTCAAGTCAACAAGTAATGGGCGTCGATAAAAATCTCTATCTTTCATATGTTCGAGAGCGACCAATTTCAATCATTTATTGATTTTGCGTTTTACTGAACCTCTATTGTTCTATCGCAAACTAATTGACCGCTAACGAAGTTGTTGGAGCTTACAGTGTACATTGTTGATAACTAGTAGTAAAGCAATATAATAGCGAAGTATCCATCTATGTTCTATAGACTGGTCAGTCGCCACTGGTGCCCGGTGCTCACCTTAACCATCATCTAATATGATTTAAATTGAATTTAAATATAGTTTATATTACTCGTCAACCATTGGCGTAGGCATAAACTGTATCCCGTTGATATGTAATTGGGTAGTGCATCATATTAATTCGTTTCAACTCAGGTTTCATATTCTATTGTCTATGTGGCAGATAATATTAGACGTAGGATATACAATTACATACATAGTTTAGCGATTCTTAATACGAATGCGCGAGCTATATGACACCTTCTTGCATGTCTATTTATTCCTATATTCGGTCCTCGACTTAAAATAAATGGCGAATGCAATGACTTTTCATACCTAGTACTTCGAAAAGACAACATGACTCGTGACTCGAAACTTTTTTATTTGATACGCACTGTTGTCCAAGGGAAGCCCAGTGAGTTGGTGAGTGCGCGCAGACTTGTGAAAAATTAGAGGGAACACTGCTCGAGTCACCTCCAAAAATCCTTCGACTTGACTTGACTCAAATCAAAATTTTCAATGACTCGAGATGACTTGTGACTCGAAGGTAGTGACTTGATCCCAGCACTGACAGATATACGAAATTATTTTGGGTGACATAGAATTTTCCCTGTGGCAGCAAAAAAGATACATACTTGAACTTTTCAGTTTGAGAACCACTGTGCTTGGCGCTCAGCATGCACGGATAGCATGAAGAAAAAAACGAGGGTGCAAACTGCAAACTAGGTGACTTTACGGTCGCATCGCATCTCAGTCGTCAAAGCATCTCGATGGTGCAGCCGAAAAATAATATTATATCTATCTCTTTTCCTTATATCGCGATCTTGTGGCGTATTGATTTGATAAAAAATCGAATAAAATGATGATGATCATCATAACCCCCATCAGGTCTGGAGTGATAACAGGCAAACAATGAACGTATTTTCTCACTTTCTCCGATGCACCGTTCTCTGGTGTCCATTCAGTTTCTTGTCTACACATTCGTTCAATTCGGTCCAACCAGAATGAACTCCACATATCCAACCTAAACGAAGAAGTCTGCTGAACGCTTATATTTTGATGATGTGAAAAGTTACAAGAATAAACTGCCGGACCCATTGTGATTTGGGTACTATTTATTAAAATTAGAATGAATACTGAAATGAATTTGCACGACTTCAATAGAACCGTATATTTCCGAGGCACTTTGGGCTATTGATATCTGACGGACACTAACACGAAACCAATTGCGAGAGCGCTAATGGACTGAGGCGATCAATCATTGATCATAGTAGTCAATAAAGTAGAAGCAGTGCTTTTCCAGGCAGCCCATAACTACTGCAAGTAGAAGTAGAATTTGCTGACTTTGAAACCAACTTAAGTAAATAGGTTTGAAAGGCACCCATAAATACGCTCCCATGGGCGGTCAAAACCTGGAAACTGACATATGCGGACGGTGCACAGTGAAAAGTTTGTCTTGCTACCTTCCAAGAGATATATATTTTTACCAGCATTTCCCCTTCAGAAAATGTCATGGTATGGTTTCGCATTGTAAGGCCAGTGGTTAAGACTATGAGCGATACAGTTAAGTTGTAAAGTAACAACCCTTTGCGAGATTAGGCATGTAACAGAAGATGCGGTATATCGTAGAAATACATTTACAGTAAATTTTACTTCCAGATAATAGGCTACACCAGGGGTGTCAAACTCAACTGACATGGCGGGCCGGATTCAACACTTCAAATCACTAGCGGACCGCACAAAAATTCCAAAATATCTCAAAATCCATGCTCTTGTTATTCATTTGAATGCTTCATTAACCAGCCTCTATACCAGCGGTTCTCAACCTTTTTTTAGACACGCCCCCCTTTTTGTTAGTGAAAAATTTCGCACCCCCCTTAACGTCATATCACAAAATCCAACTGGGATGCTAGCAACCGCAACAGATTGTTTGGTGGTATGGTCGGTTATAAATATTAATGAGAGAATAAAAAAATATGAAATTGGGTCTATATAGAGAGAAACACGCGTGCATTGGAGGTAAATCACGCGGAGCGTGAAGAATTATTTCAGGTGACCGCTTCTTCGCGCCCCCCTTCAGATGTTTTATGCCGCCCCCCAGGTTGAGAACCCCTGCTCTATATACAATAGTATATTACATTATATTACAGATCATAGGTGTTTTATTCTAGCTGCACCTTTATTTGCAAACATTGGAATTGGCAATAATAATTGGGCGGCTGAATACAGTTATAAACCAATCAAACGGTGGCTCTAACGATGATACAGGCTGGCATATTTCGATGCTACCTTTGTTTTTTGGTATATTGGCATTAACCAAGAGTATGCATTGTGAGCAATGCACTGTAAACGTGGACGTTGGAATTTGCTTCATATTATTATATCGCCAGTCGGGTTTCTCTCATGGCTGTGGAGGCCTCTATTATATTCTCCATGTAGCCTGCATGCGGTTTCGCATTGGCATTTAAGCTTATGCTGTGAATAATTAGTTTTTGGTCAGTGAAATGAATTAGCACTTTCTTGCCTTCTCGGAATTGGCTGTCAATGTCAGTGACCCGCTCCTAATGGTGACTAGAAACCACAACACCGCAGTGCGGTGGTTATAATGCGGCCTATAAACATACTCGACATGTGCTGTCTTGAGGGAGTATTTATTGGAAGTATTTTTTACTCAAAATCTCAACATTTGTTAGAAATGTGCTGGATAATAAGCATTTTTTCAATCTACTCAGAAACGTTCCGCGGGCCGTATGTTTGACACCCCAGGGCTACATTAAAGACCTGAAATGATAGAAATACTTATGCTATGTATAAAAAGACTTACATATACAATATTCAAAACACGGCAATAACATTTCTTGTCTTTTGGGCTAAAAGCGTTAGCAGTGGTCGGACTAGTCACATGCTGATAGATTACGCTACCTATAATGTCAAACGTTTTGCTGAGCCCTGTTTATATAGTGATGGAATTGTCGCTCGGGCGACTATGCGGCCCGAAACTGCGCACATGAACTGTTACGTAAGCTGTATTGAGCGAGACTTTCGTGGAAACATATTGGTTACCGTACTCCATATAGAGTTTGACGAAGCTCGGCAAAAATGTCTTCGAATTGCTCTCTTAATGGAAGAATAAATACTTCTACTTGACAAACTGTAAATAGAGAAAAGTAAGTGAGTCACAAAATATGACGTGTAGTAGACGTAGTAAAAAATTAGATTTGCTTGAGTATAAGTACTGAAAGTAGAGGGAAACTATACTTGAGTACTTCGAAAAAAACTACTTTGTTACATACCACACAGTGTTGGGATGACTCGAGTCACCTTTTTCGTATGACTTCACTTGACTTGACTAGAGTCACTTTGATAAAATGATCTCACTCGACTCGGCTCATCAGAGTGGATTGACTCGTGACTCGGAGCAAAATTTACGAGTCAATTTCAAGTCATCAAGAAGGCCTAATCGGTGTCGATAAAATCTACTGTATCTTGCATATGTTCGGATTGTTCGCGAAACGCTGGTATGGCCCGTGAGAGAGACCAACCATTCAATGACCGCGCGTTTTACTGAGACTCCATTGTTCTCTCACAAATAAATTGACCACAAACAAAGTGATCGAAGCTTACGCTCAGTAGTAAAGCAATTTAATGAAAAAATAGCTATTTCTGTTCTCTGTCCTTACCTTAACTAAACCTCCTGTTTTATTGAATTTGAATTCGAATATAGTTTATATGCTCCTCAACCATTGGCGCAGGCTGGAATTGTATCATATCAATATGTAAATGGGTAATGTGTTGCATCTTATCAATTCGTTTCTCTTCTCTCTAATTTGACTGGTAACTATAAGAGGAGGTTGTGCAATTACTTTCGCAGTTTAACAGTTCTACGCATATGTGAGCGATACAGTGCCTTCTTCGGTGTATATTCAACTCTATCTGTTCTTTCATCGGTTCAGAATCAATGGCCAGACAATCTGTATCTCAGACAGCTAGCAAAATGTAATGACCTCAAAATGTAATCATGCCTCACGAAAAGGCAACTTGACTTGAATTGTGACTCGACTCGTGACTTGGCTTGACTCGAGTCACCTCCAAAGATGAAGTGACTTGACTTGACTCGAGTCACCTTCGAAAATCGATTGACTTGACTTGACTCGAGTTAAAATGTACAATGACTCGTGACGTCGAAATACAAGCAATTACTACTAAATAAATACAGTCCATCCTCAAGATTACCGGACCACGACTGACCTATCGATCTCGCTTCCCATGACATGCCGCCCTATTTCTTGTCGCATTCTTTTTCTATACTATCTTCTTTACCTTCATTCAGTGTGCATGCCTCCTCTTTACATCGCCTAGGCCAAGGTGGGTGTCAGATTCCATAGACTACTCCTTGTCGCTTCGACATCTTCCTGTCTTTTCATTGTATCGCATTTTTGTGGTGTATTGAACTGATAAAATTGCTAATAAACCAATAATGATGATGATGATGACTCTAAGGTAGTGACTTGATCCCAACACTGTCACCACATCCGCGAAAGTCGTCGACAACCTGTCAGCTGACGATGGTCTCAAGCAGGGTAGCAATGACTCGAGTCATAACTTGACTCAAGTTCGACTAGAGTGGCGATTTTTGGTGACTCGACTCGAGTCATTTTCTTAAAATGCGGACTTAAGTCATTTTGTGTTATGACTCGCCTTGTACTCGAGTCATATAGTACGCGTGACTCGACCAAGTCATATGACTCGAGATCAGGACAGCCAAGACAGGCATTTCACTGGAACTTCGAAGAACATTTAAGTAGCCCTACCACATAATTGGTTTTTCGTCTGTATCAGTACTGACAAAATTACAAAATATGGCCAGAAACTGTGGAAGGTGAGAAAAATTTGTAAATTATGAATGCGAAGCATTCGATATCACCGAGCAGAGTTGTAAAAAATGGGTTTCACATGACATTAACTCGGAACTGAGTAGTCAACACAATGACTTGGACTCGGACGCGAGTCACAACACTATGACTCAGACTCGACACTCTACTCCGTGACTTGGACTTGGACTTGACTCGGTGGTGAATTGAAAATGATTCGATTCGACTCGAGTCAAAACTATAGAAGTATGATTGACCTGTGACTCGGAGCCTGAGACTTGGTTACAACCCTGACCTTTGCTTAATCAAGCAATAATACGAAGTCACAATTCCATTTTATGACATTGCTGAAGGGTCACAGGATTTGGCCTAATTCAGGTTCACTTCGCCGTAAAAATTGGAGTGTTTAGCTGGGAAGGGAAGGCTTAGAGCTACTGACAGGACTTTTCACAACATACCTGTTGAATATTCACTGACCAGCCATGTCTCTGTTTCAGAATTGGGACGCAAGCAATTTCGCCTCTTCCGATTCTCCAAGATGTCGCATTCTTTCTCGAGTATGAGATCGCTTACAAGGTGGTGACCAAAGGACGATCCGCCAGTCTTCTGGATATGTAGGAAAACCATCACGTCGGAACCGTCGATGTCGAATTGCACGGGTCCAAATGTATCGTCGGCAAATTCATTAGTATCTATAAGACGAGAAATATAACTGTGAAAATCATAGCATTTTTAAAGGAAATGTTGAAATCATATGCGTTAAAAGTCATAGACCATTCCTATCTTCATTCGCAACATCGTTGGGATATATTTTTCAGCTGAACAAGTCACACACAATGTACAATGCGATAAGACACGACGTTCGTGATGGACTTTGAATATTCAATTTGATGAATATTATTCTGGATATTCCACAGTGGATTCATCGTAATGCCAGCGAAGCCTAAAGGTTGTACAATACAGTGTGTACTGTAAAATCTACCTGCTGGTAGTCAACGTGAAAGTACCAATAGCTTCACATAAGAATGATTGGTCATCAGATCGTAACTGGAGCAGTTACCGGCTAATAATAGTGGCACGGGGCATATCTTAGGCTCAGAGTGGCAGTTTAACAGCTATTGCAAATTTGCAATGCGTATTGCGTATGCAACTAGAAATTTGCGTGTTCCATGACCATCACGATGTCCTTTTATGACGAAGCCATTACCATCAATGTGTGCATCATTGCATTTTTACTGCAACTGAGCAGGGAAGTCGGAAACATCAGCTTTCAGGTAGGTTTAGATACATGAGGACGACGAAAAGTGAAACGTTAATTCTCCCACGAGCGACGAGCCTGACTTTCGATACCAATTTCCACAGTCACGCTATCACGTAGGCCTATATGCGAATAGCTATCGATACAGTCGAAGTGCGACAAGAGTAGACTAGTAGACATATTACTCATCCACACCATTATCCAATATATCATTCATAATATCACATCTGCAAGTTATTAAATTTATTATTTACAGTAATTTATCCAATTTGTAATTCCAAAAAAATTATCATCCTCTTCTGTGATGACTAGTGACATCACAATTGAGAATTGATTACGATTCATGACATACCCGTACGGGAACTTTACCTCATTAGGTTACCATATTTTGAGATCCGGAAAAGTAGACACTTTTTCAAGATCACAAAATCTCTAATATTGGGCGAGAAACGTGTAATTTGAAAATATTTGTGGGATATACTGTAATGTTGACTAGAAAAGGTCATTTTTACAATTCGATTCCCAAAAGGTCCGCTCAAACGTCCAGTTTCCCGCTTTCGCATCAATGACGTTTTTTACTTGTGCCTGTATAATCGCCTGCCTGCCAAAGCTATAAAGGAGGACGTACGGTAACCTTACGCATTACAATTGGTTTTTTCTACGAGATTTTTAGTGTCGAGGTACTGCTGCAATGTTTTAAAATCTGCAGTAGGCCTATATGCCTATAATCCATCATTACCAATGTCATGTGGTCGAATTTAGTTCTGTAGTGGTGGTGACTGGGCGCGGGTTACCATACGTCCTGTTTTAAGAGAATTTATCATATCTTGTTTTACTTTTTTGAACGTGCCTCAGATGACGCCTAAATGTTATATTTTTTTGGAATTTGTACGCTTTTTTGAAACTTTAGGATAAATGTACGTTGAAATTGGACAGAAATATAGGAAATCAGCGCTGAAATAACGGTTATAGGCGGCTTTTTCGGGACTTGAGCAAGAAGGTGACCTTTTTTCTTTAGTCAACCAACCATAAACTCAGAAAAAATGTACCATTTTTTACGGATTTTCCTCCAGTATGGTAAGTCTGAAAATTTTGAAAAAGTGTCCTCCTTTCAGATTTCCAAAATAAGGTAACCCTTGTGGCACTATTATAGAACCGCAGCGTCTGTCACGAGTAGGGCTGGGCACAATGATTCGAGTACTCGAATCTGAATCGAGTATTAATTTTTATGATTCGAGTCGAGTAGTAAAAGATGATTTTTTCGAGTAGTGAAATCATACGCTTCTCACCACTGAAAGTTAATTTATGAACGAGAATTATAGTTTCGATACTAATTTTCACTGTTGAAGCCTTGAAACCTTGAATGGCGGTATCGTAGCTATCGAAAGATATGGCACAAAGCTACCAAGGTTACTTGACGTAGCACATTTCCGAAGTCATGATTATCCCACAACATTGTCACCAAGTGGAATGAAATCGGCATGGTCGAAAAAATACCCAAGTACCTTTTATGAGATGGATAACTGGCATTATATTCATTGTGATGGCATAAACAGTACATATTTGAACTTTGACGTGTTACATTCTGTTATGACGTCATAATGAGTGATACTCGATTACTCGACTCGACTCGAAGCATATTACGTGATTCTGAATCGAATCACTCAGGTACTCGATTTTGCCCAGCCCTAGTCACGAGTATGACTATACGCAGAATTTAAATGAATTCAAACACGCTCATCAGATTTATATACTGTTCGTTGAAATTTGCGCCGAATGCCATGATTTTTTAGGCCGAGATTGACCAGAAAATTTAGCCGATACATGCCGAACGAAATTGCGGGCATGCCGTTGCCAGAATAATTAGCCTACCGGGATGCCCGCACATCCTAATTCGGCGGTTCTAATTTTTATTCATATTTGACAAATTCTGCACATCCCAGAAACAAATATAGTTCGATAAAATTACAGTTAGGCCAAATCAATCATTCTCGAATCTTTCTTACCTGGGACCATCGCGATGGATACACGGGCTGTCACGTTTAAATAATACGCCGTCATCAATAAGCCTGTCGCAGCGACCCCGATGAAGGTTGTGTGTAGTTTGCGTAGCCTACTTGAAAGCATCTTGTCCTTGCCATACTATACCCAGAGGTGGTCAAAGTATAGTTAAGAAAGCTACTCAAGTAGAAGTAGAAGTAGCGACGAAAAAAATCTACTCAAGTACGAGTAGAAGTACTTCTTCCATAAGCAACCTAAAACTACTTGAAGTAGAAGTAGAATTGACTGGCTTGAAATCTACTCAAGTAAGTAAGTAGTTGTGAAAACGATCGAAATTCGTTCACATGGACTGTAAAAAGGTGCAAATTGAGCTATGCAAGAGGTGCCGAACTTGATTCATATTGATGCGTACCAGGAGGTATCCAATTTTCGACAGAATAAGCATTCGTCCGCATCATGGGATGAAAATTATGGTATTGATATGGAAATGCGATACTAATATTCTGTTTACTCGAACACCACGTTTTTGCAAATATCATGGTATGGCGCCCTCCCCCATATTATAAGCCTTGTAGTTCAGTCGAAGAGCAATACGGAGAAGCTGTATATGATACGGTGTAAACGCTTTGCGCGATTAGTAAACGTTAATAAAAATATTCTGGATCGTAAAAAATGCCATATTGTGTATTTCCGGAAATTAATGGCATTACTATACTTGCTTTTATACTTGAACATGTGTGTTATCCAGACAAAAAAAATGATATTAATTATTAGAACTCAAACTATATGATACTTGGAGTTGAAAGTCAAATATAAATACTACTTCTAAAAGCGGAACATGTATTTCATGTCTTTAGTCCAGAAAGTTGCGAAGGTTGGTATGCGCTGATAGCTCTAAAACTGAAAATAAGTCAGAGTCTTTTCCAGATTAGGACACGCCATGGACTGCTAGATTATGATATGATAAGTAAATACTAGATTGCGAAACATTAATTTACAAACGTTATGATGAGCCATAATATTTTATACGGTGATGAAATATTTGATATGGCGAAGGGCGACAATGCGATGTGAACGGAACCACGCCAACCCGCTACCTAAATTATATTCACCGATACTATTATGAAATCTACTCCGTATTCACTGCGCGCGAAGCGCGACGAAAATTCTGGGCTTTACTCCAATTTTATGTTGATGCTCCGTGAAAACAGTCCCGAAATTCTTCAGGTTATCTTCCCGTTTGGAGGATTAAACTACTTCTACTTGACAAACTGAAAATAGCGAAAAGTAAGTAACTAGATCGCAAAATATTACGAAGTAGAAGTAGCGAATATCAGATCTACTTGAGTAAGTACCAGAAGTAGAGGGAAACTACTTGAGTACTTCAAAAAAGTAGAAATACTTCGTTACTGACAACCTCTGACTATACCATACCATTTGATATCGTAATTGATCCTGACGGATTGTAGAACCATACCGGGTACTGAGAACAGGCTTTCGATTAGTCTTGACCGACCAATAGAATATCGGAATTTGAGCCGATTCCAATAACCAGCAGCAAGTTCACCCAAGGTTACCTATTATTCTACTTATACATAGTTTTCATGCAAAACTAGGCCTTGCCTATAGCCTTTGAAATCATGCTTACTTCAGTAGAAATTCACATGGATTACTTCTATTAAGTACCAACGACCATTACTTTGACCAATTCTGCCCGTAAGCTATTTGTAATATATCGATATTCCCAGTCTCGCATTACAATCCTTAGACTCCCTATACCACCATGCTGTGACGTCACGTGAATAGTCCATAATATTATACTTCTAATGGCCGATACCGACATTTCTTTCTTTCAGATATTCATTACATCGATATTATCGGCTCTAGTCTTCAATATGCTCGGTTGGGATTCAGTTTCAGAATATTTTAATGGTGATGTCAAACTCAAATTGGATCGCTCGCCGTGTACGATTTCGCGTCACAGAATAAGATGGGTTGTTGAATAGTCGCAACTAACTTGGATAGAACTGATCAAACGGCTTTGTGAGGGCAGGGATCTTTTGAGTCCGGAGTTATATTGAAGTCCAACTACCGTTTAGTTGTATCAAAGTCTTGCTGCTGTATCGGATCGTGTTACATGGTGTCAGTAATTGCGCTACATTTTGCCCAGAATCCTTGATGTTGCCTAATATGAGCAGTGCATTAGGCAGCAAGAAATGAACCAGGGACAGGTTGGATTGTTCAGTCTTCAGTGGAATTATGTTGCATTTACAAATTGAGCAACAATCAGTAATATGCCACATTAAAATTAAAAGTTATCCTCTGCAGTCACGTCTGCCATATTCCTGTAACAAACAAACATTTATTTCCACACGTCAGAATTTATACCTGCCTTCTTAGTCGATCTTGACATTACAAGTAGTATGATGTATATCTCAAATTACATCTGCAGTAGCTGTACAAACTAACTGAGTATATGGCTTGTACAATGCACAGTTACAACCAACTGTGCTCTTCAATTTTAAACACGAACTTAGCCATATTTTCTCAGTCATTTCATAGGTCTTTTTTGTATTTAGCATGATTTATGACGCATGCCTGAATGTAAGAAATGTTTCCGACAATTCGATCAATTCTGATTGATCAACATGATCATGGTGTCATGGAATTTCGGATGTATCTTCTGGTAGGTAACATTAATTGGAGGTGTTAAAATAAAATGGTGACTCTGCAGTGTCAAATGGACAAAATTAAAATTTCTTATGTAGGCTGATTGATGTCGGGGGCACATTTGGAATAGCATAATCACAGCAACACCGTGAAATATTGCCTAAAATTAATATTAGTATTTGTTTTGCTGCATAGATGTGAAATTACTATACACTAATGACCAGGACTGTAATTGCCGCACCCCAAACCCCCCAATTGGGGGGGTCGAGCTCGAAGGGGGCCCATAATTATTTCGCGAATTAGCATAAATTATATAGTATTTTTCAAAAACTTATGCAAGTTTTTCAAAATTTTTCGCACTGCGCGCGATTTCAAGATGCCAAGTTTCTTAATTATTTGGTACTCTCTCCAAGACAAAATACGCAAGATTTATCGAAATGGACATATCGGTGAGACATGTAACATGCGACTCCAAGAAGTGTGCCAGAACGATCGGCAGCGAGAAAACCTGGGCCAAAAGGACTGCCCTTACGCTGACCGAAAACTTCGTTATATATGCAAAATACATATAGGTTTAATTGTCCAGAAGCGCCTAAATGACGGGCGCCGAATGTTCCTGTCTTGGCAAGAAAAAATTATATGCCTGTGAAGAAATACCAATTTGAAATCGTGTGCGTCGTTAGTTTAGTAGGCTACGTTTGGGCGATTCTGTATTTTTTGATATAACAGACAGTAGATCACGAAATAACATCATGAAACGAAGTCATACCAACAGGTCCGCCCGCCCGAATATGTTCAATTATTATTTACGGGCCCTACATGCAGTTTCTAAGCCACCTCATTCAGCTCTACCGGTAAATCTGATAACGTGAGCAAAGAGGACAAGAAATTGATAGCAATATATATGCAATTCCCGATATTATTGACCGATTTCATCATGAATTATCGAAAATTTCCGCGCCGACTCCCTAAACTGTGGCACTTATTTCGTAACAAAAGCGAACAACGTGATGTGGGGGGGTCGGTTCATCACCCTATGGGATCCCAAGACACAAGTTATATTGGGGGGTGGGGGCTGGCCAAGTGCTGTTTCGTTCCTGCGAACGGGTATACGCCCGGAGATGTTTAATTCACACCTCACTCAGCTCTACCGGTAAATATGATTACGTGGGCAGAGAGGATAAAAATTGATGACAATATATATCCAATTTCCGATCATATTGACCGATTCAATCACGAATTTTGAATTTTTTCGCGCTTCGCGTGTCTAGACGAGAATACCTGACCCACTAAACCGACGCTCAAGACAGATGATAAGTAGCGGTAAACAGCGTATAACCAAGGGGAGTCTGGGGGGCGAAGCCCTATGGGGGGGGGGCAAGACCAACGTTTTGGGGGGGGGCTGATGAAGCGCTGTTACGGCCCTGCTAAAGACTGAATACACCATATAGTAACACAATTCTCTTTATCTTCAGTAGCAAAATTTATGGTACGCAAAACGTAAGGCGTTGATGTAAGAGAGGACAAGTAATCAGAACTTTTTATTTGAAAACCATACAATTACGCATTTCAAGGGATGAAATTGAAATGACAGAACGCCAGCATGAGGAGATGTAAATATCAAAACCTATGCAGTACTCCACGAAATGGGCTCACGGCAAATTTGAAACCAGTTGGGATGAATCCAAATGGACAAAACATATTGACGACAGACAGACATTGCGTGTGCGATTGAATAATACTGACGGTGGAACTTGAAAACACAGCACACTGAAAACACAACTTTCGATCAAACCAAAAACAAGAGCCACCAGTGAGGAATCATTTGACTGCATATGATCACTAATAGGGTGTGCCGTTGTTAGCTGGGGAAAGGCATTCAGCGTAGAGGCTAGCCTACGTTGCACCTTGCGCATGAAGCTTTTGCTACGCTCCAACGGCAATATGAAAATAACAAGATCAATAACCACTATCACTGTCGCTGGGTTAGTTGAACCACAACTCCAGGGGTTTTCTAGGGGTCATTTCTTTAATGATCACATTCGCATCCTGGTTGGCACGAGAATTTGGAAAGGGTCAATATAGTTCTAGAACTTATCGCCTTAGATTCATCGCGATGTCTCAAACATCGTCAAGTCCAGTAATTCCAAACCTCGACTCTCAGAGCCGTACGCGGCTCTGATTGACTTCTAAATATGCCACGAAAATATACATGGCCCTCGCCAATTTGCGTCTATCAATGCTAAAATAACCAATATAGAATCTATAGAAGTCTATGTGCAATTGTGCATGTTTTTGAAATAGCTGTATGGTGAGGTCCAGAGGTCGGCTATAGCTACCTTTAAATTTTCGTTAAAGTAGCCTACTCGAGTGCTTTCACACGCGGCTCAATACGTACTCTGAAGTTTGAAATGCGGCTCCGACATTCAAAAAGGTTGGGAACCACTGGTCAAGTCACAATGTTCAGAATGAAGAATTCCGAAGCACACGAGCTTTTATGCTTTGTCAAGTGTTGATTTCAATGGAAGGAGTGCCATAGGTAATAATGAGAGTTTAATTCGGGTGTTTCTATTAAAAATAGACCATCAAATCACATATTTGGCGTAGGCTAGTTTCTGGAGTAAAAATTGCTAACACAAGCCTTTTACCACTCAGTCCCACCCAGTAACGATTCTTTTGATTAATCTCGATGCGAGATAATGCTTTATCATGTGCGAGATAAGTGTGTACCACATTCGCAAAACGACATGATGCTTATGCAATGATAACACCATGTGCTACAGCGACAATTGAATTCTAAATATCTTGACGACAGTTTCACATATTGAATTGAGATTGCTGCATATATCCCTTCGGGTGTTTTTCAGACAAACAAAAAACCAATATATATGCATCACCCTAGTGAAATGAATAGTGTTTTAAATGACACGTTGATAAGTGTCATTTTAATCTATTGAGTGACAGAAATAGTCATTCCGAGCGAGATATCGGTACATTATATTCAAATCAGTTGATTCAAACCACCAAGTTACCTCAAATAAGCCAATCATAAACCCTGAGTTATTTGTCACTGAAATGTGCTTGAATATAACTGATCTGGAATTATTCGTGACATAAATGACCATCTACCTATCTTTATGTCATGGCATGAAAATATATATAACAAATTCCATTTGTAAAATCAAATGATTTAAGCACCAGTTCAAATTTGATCAGCGCATATGTTTGATACGGAAGCTCAATTTCACGTCTGCGAAGTCCCGCTACGAGCAAAGCATTGGGATGATACACAGACAGAATCCATTGCAACAATGTGACCGAGTATCGAATAATAAATGCTAGTACCTGTATAATATAATTCTACATCGCTGAAACGATTAAAAAAGTGAACAAAAGAAACAATATTAGAAGCGTAACAAACGATTATTCTGCAGTGAAGCTGAATCATGAGACAACAGTGCAAAGGCAGTGATAAAATTAACCTATACAGATACAGTAGGCGTCAATTGGCGAGATCAGTAAAACACAATATCCCAGTGCATTCTTAAGCTCTGATACAGAGCAGAAACGAATATAATTTGCAATGGCTCACATGAGAAAATATCAATTGGCGATGGCGCTTTCCTTGCTTATTAATTTACGAAATCTGAAATTGAAGAGTCTCTTCGCGTATTTGTACAATTTTATATCCTGAAAAGAAGTCGAGGTGACAAATTAGCACAAAGAAATCACCAGATACCAAGCTACAAACCAGATAATTGAGACGTTTCATCACTGTCATGTCCTCATCAGATACATTAAAACCTGTAGCTCGAGTGGAATTGTACTGGAAGAACTTCTCCTTAAACTTGAGCGGGAATGTGTACTCAAACAAAGCCTGCATTTTCAGTTGCTCTTCCGTGATACCGAAGTAGGTCATTCTCTGTACGAAGAATGTGGCAGCAATATCGTCAGTTACGTGTCGGCACGGTCATAATTTTCAAGGCATATACGATGCAAACTGTGTTGGGGGGAATCCAGATGCAGTTTTGACTGTTCTCGTTAGAGCAGTGGTTACCAAACTGGGATAAGGGGTTTCGATTTTGGAAACCGACAAGATACTGTAGCGTAATGAAGGAGGGTCCGGCTTCTCGAATAGTAGGTCGTTGGTTCTATCACCCGGCCGTGTCAGACCAAAGACTTGATTAGTAACACTGGTATCCATGGCCTCCCCGCTTGGTGCTCAGCATTACTGGGATAGCAAGGAGGGGTGGTGCAAGACTCAGAAGCCTTACAAGGCTATATCTGCACCTTCATTGTCAAGAGTTATATATGCTCGTCATGCACTCATGGTGTGCATATGCACAGATCGTGTGCGTGTGTATATCAGCAAGCTGTGTATATGCCGCAAAAACATCCAGGACAAAAATATTCTACATCCTATTCTCTCCTCCCCTCACCTTGGCAGTTGATCGAACTCAGGACCACAGGCAGGTATCTGCTCGTACCTTAAGATTTTCTTTCGCACTCTTCAAGATGCCTCGCTCCATTTTCAAAACCTGCTTCGGCCTGAGGCTATCATTGACCCATCGATCGTAGCATTGGACCAGACGCAAATCTGCGAGCATTCTGGTCTGCCGGTTGGCGGCCATGTTGTACGGACAGGACATGAATTCCCGTAGAGAGACTCCGCGCCAATCTACACCTGCGTCCAAACGCATGAAACAACCCAATAAATTATTATGATCGGTCGTTATCATCTATGACAGTGGTTCTCAACCTTTTTGTCTTCGCGGAACCCTTTTGAACCGTCACGGACCCCGCAGACCCTCTTAAGTTTTCGTTCAAATTTAGCTCAATTATCCTGCCACCGGCATCCGTCATGGGCAAATATCAACTATAGGCTTGTGATAAACAGCGACAAAATGACCGTTCCTGACAATATAATCATACTATATGTAGAAATTGGCTGGAATTTTATTATTTTGAAGTGTATTCTGCTGCTGCATTTCTTAAATTATTCTGTTTATGTAAGTCCTGAAGGTTGAGAACCACTGATCTATGAGAACCATAACAGATGAAGATGGTTACTATCAGAACGTAACCCTACAAGGCCTACATTTTTCAAGTACTCCCAGTGGTCGGAATTAGCCAGTTTGCACCGGTTAGAACACCTAATTTGCACATGTGAGGTCACAATTTGGTCAAAATTCAGTTTTTTCAGGTCAAAACGTCAAAATTTTGATTTTTTAGGTCAAAATCTTCCGTTTTAGGTGAAAAAATCGCCCTAGTCATAAGATTAGACGAGTAAATACACGTTGCTCTCCTCTGAATTATATTGTTTTTGTCGTCCATATGCGTCATAAGCCACGTTCCCATGCTCACAATTTCGTGACAACTATTTATATTCGAACATGAAATCAGACAGTGCGCTATTGTATACCCCTGCGAATTGAAATTCATTATTTCCTCAAAAAGGATATGTGAACGTTGATCGGGATACGCAGCAATCCAGCCCGATTTGTCGCTATAATCAGCAAACTATTGCCGTGACAACCGCTCTGTGTTCGGCGTGAAAAGACACATTACTTAGTGGATATGCGCTTCCGCGTTTGTTGTCATTTGTGGCATGGCATTCATGATGTTTTACGACAACAATGGTCACTTACACCATGTCGATAATCTCTACTACAATAAGGCGTATCTGCCGACTTTACTAGGGTTACCATACGTCCTCTTTTAAGAGGATTTGTCCTCTTTTTTTAAAGTGTCCTCGGAGGACGCCCTTTTGTCCTCTTTTTTGAGATTCTGTCTTCTCTTTTGAAAATTTAGGTCACATTTAGAGCAAAATGCGAGTGATATGCCGAAAATTAGCACAGAAGTGACGCTCCAGCGGGTATTTTGGAGTAAAAAACGGTGAAATAAGCTCTGAGCGAAAAGTTGACCCTTTTTTTTCTTTTTTAGTCAAACACCTAGCAATGTGGAGAGGAAAACGGTATTTTGAGCTCTGAGCGGTAAGTTTACCTTTTTTTTTAGTCAACCGATCACAAAGTGGGAAAAATTCACCGATTTTTGAGAATTCTTCTCCGGTTTTGCAAGTCTCGAATTTCTGAAAAAGTGTCCTCTTTTTAGATTTCCAAAATATGATAGGCCTAGACTTGACGCACGGGCCACCTCCGGTTATGGCAATATATAAAATTGCCAATATCATTGACAGAATGCAGCCATGAATTCCATATAATCACACGAGGCGGGACCAGATACCTCTAACACACTGACAACATAAAAGGTCTGGTGGGTCGCGCAATGAAGTTTAGATGAAATGTGGGTCGCAAACTTAAAAAGGTTGGGAAGCAATGGGTTGGACCACAACTAAAATTTGAGTCCTACACATCGAAACGAATGCACTTTTAATGTCAGCATGCTACGTTTTTACGGGCATTTATAACATGGAGAACGTGCACTGTGCAAATAACCAGCCGTACGCAACGCAGTTCTATAAAACATGATTCAATACCAAAAAAAGTCATTGATTCAGAGAGGATGATGACACTTGGCATTTATTCTTCATATTATTATTTATGCACGACTCTCTTGGTTTGGGCTCTTATGCGTTTATCAATGGTTTCCAACGTCTTCCTATTCATGAGCTCCTTTCAAGGAATTAGTGTGTCAAGTTCCAAGGACCCCTCCATCATAGAAATTGGTAGGGCTGGGCAAAATCGAGTACCTGAGTGATTCGGTTCTGAATCCCGTAATATGCTTCGAGTCGAGTCATGTTTAAATCGAGTATCCCTCATTACGACGTCACAACAGAATGTACTTATGTCGAAGTTCAAATACGTACCTTTTATGCCACCACAAAGAACATAGTGCCCGTTATACATCATTTTAAAGATACTTTGGTATTTTTTCGACCATACCGATTTCATTGCACTTCTTGACAATGTTGTGGGATCATAGGCGCCGAACCTAGGTATGCAAGGTATGCTACGCATACCTAGACACTTTCTTAGGTATGCGGCATACCTAGAATTAGGTTTGGCATGTATCGGCATAAACCCCGATTGTGTTATTTAGAACAAATCGCAATGTAGTTCCGTCTACGACATTACCTGCTGCCGCTTATGTGAGCGAGGTAACCCGTTGCGCGCGGCCAATTAGCGAGATTCGTCTGTGCGCAAAGTAACGCGTCGCGATTTCCCGTTCAACGTTGCGAATTTAGCGATTTTTCATCCGGTTTAGCGCCAAAATATATGGATCTAGCACCTAGCGATAAATCTAGCGATTTTTAAAAATGTATTTAGAGATTATTTAGCGCTGTTTTACCGAAAATAACCAATAAAGATCAGTTCTGGCTGACGACTGCATTGGCTATACCGGTCACCGGAGTGCGAACTCCGATGATATATAATTATAGATAGGGATGGATAGTAGACGCAACTCCTGGTGGTTACGCATGGGCAAACAGCGTCTCTTCTTGCTGAGTAATCTAAAAGTAGCATAATTGGCAGTGCTACATCTGGCGACCTGAGCGCTGAAATTCAATAAAATTGGCCATGATCGAAAGATAGTGTCACAGTGATTTCGAAAATGCAAAATAAAATATCGTCCGGACAATGGAACCATGCACTACGAAACAGCCCTCAAAATTTGAAAACCGGCATTGCTCCAACCTCCAACAATGGCACCGCCGCAACACAGTGAACATAACAATGACCAATTTCGTCCAGCGATTGTTCTGATCAATGACGATTTTCAGACTTTAGGGGCTGTTTTGAGGTCGTTCCATTGTCTTGACAAAAATTTAATTAGTATTGTCGGAATCAGTGTGACACTAGCTTTAGTTTAAGACCAGATTAATTACATTTCATACCCCGGGTTGGTCCTCGGATTATTTTCTTAAGGTCTCTACTTATAGTGGCTGGCAAACCCGGTTCAAGTCGCATGTCGTGTACACGTGTGTCAAGTCGTACGTCGTGTTCAAGTACTCCAACACAGTTTAGAGAAAAAGTACGGTACACGGGCAAGGCCCACTTATATATAGTTAGCGGTTATGCCTGCAAACCTGGTCAGTGGTCACGTATAGCGATTATTGCGCAAAGCGATCTGCTTTATCGAAATGCATTGCACGTTTTGTCCCGCTTAGAGATGACTATTACGTATTATGAACTAGAAATATGATAAGTGACTTTGGCCCCAGACGAGTAAAATATAGCTAAGAAGAATGTATTGATATAACGGTTCAATTTAACACCTTTAGCAATTAATGTAGATTTAGCGCTCTTTTTTAGCGCTTTTTTCTCAATATTTAGCGACATCTAGCGATTTTTGACACCAGTTTTAGCGATTTTCTTCCATCCGGAGTTGGCAACACTGGTTAAGATGATCGCGAAATTATGTCATTGATGGTCGTGCGCTCGGCAATTGTCGCTAGGGACGCTTGCCTGATTTATCGCGTCTCCAACAAGCCTAGTTTCACTGATATCATCGCTTGCCTACACAATCCCACCTATAACAGGCCTGGTACGAAACATATCATCGCTGGCCATGGCCAACTATCGCGTCTCGAGCCTAGCATGCGTTGGCTCCTATCTCTCGATGGTTTGGAGACAATGCCGTTAGGTGTATGCTGATTAGCGATTGTGATTAAAGAGTGACATCGCTAAACTGAATGAAATCGAATGTCCGCAGACGTGTGCGATTGTGCGTGCGCCGTGCATGCGTAATTGAATTCCGCTAATACATAAACATAACCACCAGATGTGTGTCAAGGCTTGAGTTGTAAAAGACGAGAAAGGTTTGAACAACCTGAAATCGGTGCTATAATAAAACAGATTCCATAACAACTCGGACATTTTGCCTTGCGCAAATCGTCGCCGAGGTTATGTAATACCACTACGCGTTGATAAGCGGCGTATTTAATTGTTCGCGAGCGATCAGGGACTCGCTAATTGACAGCACTTCCGGGATCGTCGACAAGCTTATCATACGCCCAAGTTCATTAACACGAGGAGATTGTATAATCAGCATTGACGCATGCACTTAACCCTCGTGAATCGATGCTATATTAACCAAAAATTATCACAGTGGGATGATCGTGATTTCGGAAATGTGTAATTTCCAGTAACGTTCGTAGCTTCATGCTATGTCATATATATAACAGGGTAATTCCAGCCCAAATCAACCGAGGCAGATAACCACGTGTTTCAAAATACACATCAAATGCAATTCCCAAGAAACATAGATCAATTTCAAACTGAACAAAAGTTATTTCGCGGAAATCCATTCAGCGGTTTAGGATTTATGCGAATTTGAAAAAGTGCACTTTTTGTGCTCAGTCAACCGTTAAGAAGTATGATTTTTTGATCATAAACTTGAGAATTTTACTCTAAATTAGTCTTTCTCTGTGGCTTTAAATGGAGTACATTTTCAGAAAGTATATAGCCTAACACTCATTTTGGATATTTTTATTATGACAATAACCTAGCCGGTTGGGGTTATAAGGGGGGCTAAAGGTAATGCTGGAGTAAAATCAGTCATGCGTGATGACTTTTTCCAGGCTGAATTGTGAAAAAAGGTATACTTCAAATTTGTTGAGTAAGGTATCATATGAAAGCTAAGAACAAGCACTGTGCAATAAAAGCAATACCAATAGTGATTTCAAGGATCTAAGCTGCGTTATAGCAAGAAAACTATATTAATATATTTCCCATTTATCCAAAGGTATTTTCGTTTATATATTTTATACACCTTCTTGATAGGCTATATGATAGATTAATACTTCATTAAGCATATGTAATAGCTTGGGGCAGGGCTTACTTTATATTCCAGCTTTTTACATTTTGGTGAGTGGTGCATAGATAATTTAGATACATTACATTATTTATATAAATGAAATGATCAAATAGTCAGGCGGTATTGTGTTGTGCATGGTTGAAAAATATAATTTTGATAACTGCACTATGCACATATGATTTGGTTCCATGGGAATTGTTCTTCGTAAGTGGCAAAGATTCATCTTGAAAGCTCAATGTCACATGTATGTGTCACCCGTCCAAGTACATAACTGAAATTGTTTGCAAAATTGAGATTTGTGACTGGCAGTGGTAGGGGCATGCGGTCAGAAGAGGCAGTGCCTCATCAGTCATTCAAGCAAAACAAAACTTGAAACACGAAGTACATGTTCGTGTTCATAGTCATCCACAAAGTTTATGAATTATAATTGATAATTATCAATTGTAGAGACATTTTTTATGTCGATAACGTCAAATTTCCATTTTTTGTATTCAAACACAGTAGTAAAATTTGCGGGTTAGTCACAAGTATATCCTCTTGCATGAATTCGCATTCTGTAACCTCATCATGGTCGAGATAGATACATCAATCAGCAATCAGGCTGTGCCATCTGTGCATGGCATTAATGTAATATATCATGTATGCTGACATGTTTATAATATATCCTGACTTGTACACTCAGTGTGATTACCATATTTGTTGGACCATTCAAGTTTGATTGTTTTATATTAGTAAGGATTAAAATGACCAAATTATTTACTTACAGATGGTTTTAAACTAATGGAGACATATGGTCGAGAATTGCGGTTTTAAAGATAATGTATAAAAATGACGAACTGTTTACAGAGAATGCCCAATATTATATCACCACCCAGCCCAAACCATATTTCTTCCAAAATGACGTATCATTACAAAATTTGGTGTCATATCCAAATACAATGACCTAGAAGCTCGATTGTATTGGTATTAGTTTTCCAAATGGCACGCTATCTCCTGAGCTAGAATATAAATATATTTCACTAAATTGTGACAAGGTGAAGATGGAATTTGGGAGCACATGCCTAATCAATCTCACCCTACGTTCATTTTGTGGTAGGCTATTACAGCAACAAGTGACGTGCAAAGAAAAGTACCATAAAAGCGCAACAAAGTAGGCCTAATATAATTCTTTTTCTGATATTAACCAATAGCTGGTAATTTAATCTAAGGATAGATGAGGTGCTCCAAGAAAGAACGGTTAGATACAAAATATTGACACGAATTATAAAGCAATATTTGCAACTGATTGTGCTTTGTAAGGAATCCTATGATATTTTCAATGATTCTTCTTGTAACGCAGCTTGATCGTTGAATGTCCAACCAATGTTTTGTTGTTCGCATAAATTTTGCATTCCGAAAATGCACCACACTCAACTTCATGAATTAAAATTTTGCGTTACGAAACAACAATACCCCAAAAGGCACACTCAGGAGTTCTAATATGGAAAGAATCAACCAAATACGAGAATGACTTTATTACGATATTATGAATCTAAGCCATTTTATACGACTCGAGCACAGTTGAAAAAAGTAGGTTGGACCGGGATTGAACTCAAAACTGAACAGCGAACACAATGACTTGGACTCGAATCGAGTCAAAACTATAAAAGTGAGAGTGTATTGTTACAACCCTGGTGCTGTACAGGAGATGTTGTAGTTGTTCCCCGAAAGAATTTTAGTAGAAATCAGTGAACAGATTTGCGTAAACTTGCTCGTTCGGCGTTGTCACAATTCTGTGAAATCGCTTGCCAAATTTTGATGTTTTGCAAGTGTTCTCGACTGGCGAGACGAGAGAATGATTGCTCTACCAGTAGGCTATGTAATTTACCTGTATGAGATTTGACCAACTGTTGAGGCGATAATGAACAAATATTTTTGAGAATATCCATAACATGACAATATTGCTTCAACTACTACCTCTTAAACGATGCCTGGGAATCAGAGTGTAGCACGAATGTTGTCCTTTACTGATCATTTTACCATGACTGTCCAAGTGCCCATGTACTCGGACATGTTAGAGGGAAATGTTATGTATATTATAGAACCAGGCACTCCGTCAGCTGTTTCCTTATTCATATCTTTGACTGAATAATAGCTTGAATAAATGTTTGATATCACTTGCACCATGGAATGAAATGGATATAGTGCTAGCTAATTAATATACTCAATCACGCAACCAAAAACCAAGCAGCTGTATAAATTATACCACCCAAAATACCTTCAGACACAGGGGAAATATCATATTCTTAGTTTTCTTCCTATAACATTGCTTAGATTCTTGAAATCACTATTGGGGTTCCTATTACTGCATTGTATTTGTTCTTAGCTTTCATATGATACCTCACTCAATAAATTTGAAGTATACCTTTTTTCACAATTCGGCCCAGAAAATTCCGTCATGCATGACTGATTTCTTTGGGGGCCCAACTGTCTCTGCTCATTTGACCCATAAACTTTTGGAATATCCAGCATATTATTGTTCACATTCAAAGTTCACTTAACAGCGGTCTCAAAAACGTTGATTCACCCACAAAAACTCAAGCCCATCATGTATAAAGATTACCGCAAAATAAGTTGTTCAGAAATGCCATTTCAACATGGTTCAATGAACGCAAAAAGTGGTATTTTTCTTACTGCGATAAAATCTTAACGACTTATCCGATTTCGATAAAATTAAGTTTTTTCTGATCAGGAGATCACTGTCTCCCTTAATGTGCGATTTGAAGAAAATCCATGACCATAGGGTAATCTTTTGAAAAAAATTTGGTTGATTTGGGATGGAATGACCCAATATCAAAACTATAATTCTCGTTAGTAAATAAACTTTCCGTTGCAAGGAGCGTATAATTTAAGTACTCGGAAAAATCGTCTATTACTACTCGACTCGAATCATTAGAATTAATACTCGAGTCAGATTCGAGTAACTGTAATCATTGTGCCCGGCACTAGAAATTGGCAATCAATTTTACACAATTTTTGTGATTCACAATCAATCAAACACACACACACACACTCTATCCGTAGCAAACCAAGAATTGTATCACGAGATTCACTAACGCCGAAATATGTAGGCTACGAAACTACGAAATAGTATATATTTATTTGTTTCTTGTTTTACTAAACACCAAAATCACCAGTATCATTGTTGTTAAATATCAGTGGGCATTAGATCTCTAGATGGGTGAATTTTTTTTTTTAATTTCACTCATGAATATTCTTAATAACATATGTTGTTAATTTTTAGTTCTTTCTCGGTCCACGCGTTCAGATATAGGCTACCTGTGGAATTGATGTAGGCGGTGTCTTCAAAAATCTATGGCACATAATTACACATCTTAATGCAGTCGTGACCATACGTAACCACTTTTCCGCGCAAAGCACTAAGAATTTTTTGTTAAAAGGGATTCAGTAAATATCACTAGCGTTAGTGTTTATTGCCAATGACTTTTTGTAGCAAAACCGGTTGAAAAATATGACTCTTTTGAATGAACCATCTGACAAAAAATTTCAATCCCACTGCTAAGTACTCCACACAAGTTTCTTAGGCTACTTCAATTTCAGCGGTAATGACAGGCCTTTTCCCCTTCTGAAATTTTATCGCGTGTACTAGTACAGCACGAGTAGACAGTTATTTTTCCCTACAGGCCAAATGAGAAGCAAAGAATATGCTGGTGGGCCGAGCCAAAAGTTTAAACTATATTATGGGAGAAAACGTATGAGGCAACAATTCAAAGTCCAAGCCAGGTGATTCATAATGTAACAATGACAAAAAACGAAGTTTGAACTATGATATATATGGAAACAGTGACTTGCGACTTTATTGATTGCGACAAACTTTGCTATAGCCTATTGGGGTAATTTTTAATCTGAATTACACATACGTGATCATGATACATAAATAAATGGCTTCAAAGTTATCGCATGTCAAGTTCAGCTTACAAAGTCAACAAACTATGGTTTTAGTTCACGAATTACATTCAAAAGTAGGTTTGTCCAAAATTCCATACAACTTTTCGCAGGCCAGTCAGATTTCCGTCGCGGGCCAGACTTGGCCCATGGGTTGTGAAATGCCCAGATGTGTCTTAGAAGATATTTCTGAGGGGATGAAACGAAAAATACATTTTCCCAAACAGGTCACAACATACCTTCAAAACACAGTGGGATGTCGTACTCTCGATGATTACATGAATATTTCGTTGTCCTCCAAGTAGCACCTCTACTCACATGACGATACTCGCTTACATACCGGTTCAAGGGATTTCGCAGTATCGTGACGTAGAAATACCTGTAATAATAGTTGATTAGTGTTTATCAATTCAAGAGCCACTGTGATTGTAGTGAAGGTACATGGGAAAAACAACCCAGCGCAAATTACGATGGGACGTTTTTTTTTGTTTTGTCCTAAAACGGTTTTGACGCCATATGGACCGCTGGGCAAGGAAGCCGCAGAAGTAGCCTCGTAAGGCTTTTGAAGTCTTGCATCACCCTAAGCGGGGAAGCTGTGGATACTAGTTTTACTGATCAGGTCTTTGGCCTGACCCAGCCGGGGATCGAGCCCACAACCTACAGATCAAGAAGCTGGACAGTAGATCGTTAAGCTGTCGTGTCAGTCTTGTAAAGAATTAAATACAACGAGAAGATACATCCTCGATAGATCCATGAACACTAGAATACAATCAGGCTATGGCTATAATATCAGCTGCTATTGACAAGAAATATTCCGTACGGTGGTGGGGCTGCACATTTTTGTGCAGTTCTCGGCACTCTAATCCAGCCGCAGTAGCGTCATCCGAAGGAATTTTTGCTCGATCTGAATATCGACCAGTAGTTGTGATCCCGGTTTGACTGCATTGTACGTTGTGTTAATTTCTATGATGTTTTAATTGCCTATATACAATGTTTTGACATTCGAGTTTGTAAAATTCCTCACTTGCAGAAGATTGCCCCTGAAGAAAATCAGATCAAAAATTTATGAATATGCCAAAAATACAAGTCAAGCAGTTTATCGGATGCGGAAGGCGAGTAAGTGACGTTCCAATTCGATGCAGCATAGGCCTAGCTCAACTCAACTTTCAAATAGCGATATACAAAATTAGCTTTCTCAAGGGCCCCGGCCAATTCTCGTAAAGTTTTGAAGACAAACCATTTACTTTGACAACACGTAACGTCAGGTCTGGAGTGATAACACACACAAAAAATATAGGCTACTGCAGAAGTATTTCTCACTTTCGTTGATGCACCTTTTTCTCGTATTCATTCAGTTTCTCGTCTACGCATTCGTTCAATTCGGTCCAACCAGAATGAAGTCCACATTTCCAACCTAAAAAAAACATACAAGTAGCCGGAATGCATGCAGAGATGTGAACAATCCCAGATCCAGACCGATTCGGATACAAACATGAAGATTTGAACAATTACAAAATTAAATAGCATTGACTTCAATGGACTGTATACTGACAAGGCACTATGCGCTATTATTAGGTCTGACAGACCGCGACAAGAAAAATAAAAGTATTTTCGAAAACGTCAATGAAATTTGCTAACGTCCAGGATATGCTGTCAGTTGTCTTTGGCACACAATGAACTTTAAGATAGCCCTGATGAGTGAAGACTGACTACCCTGCGCACATCATACCTGTCGAATATCGACTGAACAGCCATGTCTCTGTATCAGAATTGGGCCGCATGCAATTTCGCCTCTTCCGATTCTCCAAGATGTCGCATTCTTTCTCTAGTATGAGATTGCCGACAAGGTGACGGCCAAAGGTTGTGCCACCAGTCTTCTGCATGTGTAGGAAAACCATCACGTCGGACCCGTTGATGTCGAATTGCACGGGCCCAAATGTATCGTTGGGGAATTCATCGGTCTCTATAAGATGAGAAATATGGCTGCGAAATTATGCGCATTGAAAGTTACAGACTATTCATATCCTCATATCTCTCTCATGCAATTGAAACAGTATTAGAATAGCCTATTCACCGATTTTGACGGGGAAAGTAATAAGTCTTGTCTCTCTAGATGACGATGAAAGATCAGGGACAGACTATTCAATCAGAAGATTTATTAGATTATAAGCATATAATCCCAACTACATCTGAGGACACAATACAATGAAGAAAAATCAATTGTACCGAGAGCTGCTGTGTGCAAGTGGTCATTGTGAGGCCAATCTTTTTAATTCGCTGAAAGCGAGAATCAGTATATACAGCTAGTAATAATGTAAAGTTTCGACAAAAGTGTTCAAAGTAGACATCGTTTCTACTCAAGTAGACGTAGAAGTGAATCTTTTTCATGACCATAAAATGTGTGCATCATTGCATTAGTACTTCAGCCCAGCAGGAAGGCTGAGAACATCAGATTTGAGGTACGGTATGCGAGATAAATAGTGACTGCAAAAAGAGTCGAACATTTGATAAATTAATGGCCAACTGCGATGACGAAGTCTACCAGCATAGGAGAACCTAGGTTTTTGAAAATGAAAAGTCCATTGAAAATGAAAAGGTAATTCGCACACGAGTGTAACACGCAATACCAATTTCCACACGCCATCACGGACATTTGAATAGCTGAATGACTTTCCATGCTATTGATACATTCAAGAGTACATTTAATGTACTACATTACCGCTACAGTTCAAACCAACCATCACAATATAGATGCATTCACATTTTCTGAAAGACATTAAACTCACACTTTACATGTAACTTATCCATGTAATTCCAACAAAACAGGATGATAAGTTTTGCCAAGGCTGTAATCGCTGCACTTTTGTAACAGACTCCCGAGCAAGCGCCAATACAAGCTGAGATTGCAAACCAACACAGAACACACTAGAGACATCACACTTTATGCGAATGTAATGTTTGCAATTCGGCTTTTACTTCCCAATTCCTACATCCGCGTTTACTGGTGTCGACTGATAATAATAAAATAGTCAGTCCAAAAGTTCAAACACACACCAACTGATCATAACCAAGGCATACAGCCAAATTTCATCCTGTCATGGTGGTAATTGAACCAGTGAAACCGACAAGACAAACTTGTGTGCCTGTTGAGATCTTATCCGCAGAAACCCACATTCTCATTTGTCAAATTCAGTGACCCCATGGAGATCTATACTAGTTATGCCTAATCAATGATTATCAACTCTTCTTACCTTGGACGATCGTGATTGATGAAGGAGCTGTCACGTTCGTATAATACACAATCACCAATACACTTGTCACAAAGATCCCGATGAATGCAGTCAGCAGTTTGCGTTCTTGAAAGCGTTCCTTCCATGACATACTATACCATTTTATATCCTAATGAATCACAAGTATATTGTGGGTTAGCGGAGGACCTAAAAAATGTTGCACACATTGAAAATGTTCATTGCAAAGGCATGGTAACCACTAGCTTGAGAATAGAAATACAGGCGACCTCAATTTAAATTCACTTCAATGCCAAAGAGTTAAGAACATGATGTCGTTAAAATTGCCAGTCATTATTAGATGACATCTGATAGTTATCCACAAGCTATAATTGGTGATGTATTATGGATGCACCTTTATGAAATATGCTGAACCTCGTAGTGGTCAAACATTTATCATCAGACCAAATGAATACACAAGTATGCAGCTTCAAAGAACAACCATGAAATGATCGTGTTGCAGAGATTCAAGTCTCAATGTCAAAAAGGAAGTTACGTTACTTTGTCCTAATAGGAAGCCATACAATTGTCATCGGTAGCTCTCTCACAAGAGTTAACATTAACAAGCCCACAGCCGCTGTGATTTCAGCATGTTAGAGATATGCATAAATATCAAGAGATACAGCCAACAGGCTAATTCGGTGATCAGAAATTGGATTTCATTGCCACTACAGGTTTACGACGGGTCGAACAAGCCATATTCACATAGTACCAAGTAAACCGCAGTATTGACCATACTTAGACTTAGACTTATCCAATAGCACAAACATCATAAAGCTCAGGTAGCCGCGCTGTATTCAATTCAAGCACCAGAAATTTAAGAACAGTCGAGTCTGCTAACAAATTTCTCATCTGCGTCCAGCAATGCTGCAAGGACAGAAAGCTTGAACAATTTTATCCCCACATAATTTCACAGTTATCGATAACAGCATTGATGATTCCAATCTATGAATGTGTGGTTCAACGACATACGAGCATGCGAAACTTGAGCACGTGGGTTAAAGTTAGTGTTGAGTTATGAAAGGGCAAATTTTGGTGTTAGGTTTGGGTCGGGATAAGGTTTGGATAACACAAACACATTCACATTCTCAAGTATCACATGTTCCACTGTCGTTTTTCATAGTGTTGCACGCTCAAAAGTCGGGCAACTACCACAACTATCAACGGAACCCGCTGAAGAGCAGAATATCGCAAAGACTGCATAAGTCAGCCATTGAAAAGATCACCAGCAGACGGCAATGGCGCCAGCCCACCTGTGACGTTCGGCAGCATTGTTAAATCCGGTAAGTTTTGCAAGTGTGACTTCAACTCCTTACGCACTTCGGAAACCTTAGCGAGCTTCTCCTTATAATCCGCCAGCTTGTCTTCGGATTCTTTCAACAACGCTCTCTGCTGCTTCGTGTAGTCCGCGAGCATCCTCGCCACCTTTCTCCTGTCGTCAATCTCATTAATCAGTCTGCCGTTGTATTCCGCTAGCAACTGACAAGCTTCGTCGACGATACGCGACAATCTATGGGCACTTTCGCCATCTGCGATTTTGTCCAGACGGGATATGTCTTGCACTTCGGGAGGAAGACTGGCGATTTTTTCTCGGACTACGGCATCGGTGGACGCGGCGTTTTCAAGTTCGTTTAATGCTTTGACTAATTCTTCGGCGTCTGGAGGCTGACCGGGGGATAGCGTGAGATAATCATCGTCTTCTTCCTCCATAATCAACTCATCAAGGCGGCTCTTTTTTTCTGGAGGTTCTTCCGGCGTCTTGGGCTTCACGGTTACTTCCGGTTTGGGTTTTGCGGGTTTCGCTTTCTTCGTGACTTTGACGATCGCGTTTCGTATCTTGTCGATGAACTCAACTTGAAACACAGATCTCTCCTGCCATACGTCGAGTATTCTGGCGACGGATTTCTTTGTGGCTTCGTCGGCGTACTTGACCACGTGCGTGAACGCGGTTATCAGCACGCACCGGAAAGCCTGGTGAAATTCCGGGCCCTTTTTCTTGCAATTTTGCAGTATGTCGTTCGCGAGGTACAGAAACGTCAGCTTTTTCGCCGGTTTGGCTTTGATCAGTTCCGTTTGCCACACCTGTGTGATGGTCTTGGAGTATTTACGATGGTGAATCAACCAGAGAGACAGCGTTTGGATGATTTGCATGGAGTTGTTCAGTTCGGCGAGTTTGTGTATCAGCGCGCTTTCAGAAAAAGACGACATGTCCAAAGCTTGAATGCGCGAAAACTTACCAACCTATACCGATCTTACTCTTAAACTTATGAAGATATTTAAATAGTTGCACCTAGCAAAGAAATAGATTGTCATAGCTTATGCCTCGTAGCTCGTTTCACTCTGTCAAGCAACATAATCGAAATATACAAAGAAAAAATTGCTAAAAACGTGCACAGACCCAAATCAGGACTGCAGGCAGAGGTGGTCAAAGTAGTCACCGTCGCTACTCAAGTAGAAGTAGAAGTAACGCCGGAATTTCTACTCAAGTAGAAGTAAGAGTGGTAGTTCACAAGTAAGTAGGTATTCTAGGCTTATTTTTGCCTACAAAACCGAAAACTGTCAAGTAGAAGTAGAAGTAGTCTAAAATCATAACTACTCAAAAAGTAGTGTGAGTAGGAAAAATCTACTTCAAGTACTTCAAAAAGTAGAAGTACTTCGTTACTGACCAGGTCTGACTGCAGGTGATTCGTGGTCACAAATCAAAAAACACAACACCTAACATTCTAAAATTTCGATTAACAATCATCGTTATTTCTATTTGTGCATTCCGCCGTTATAACCATTGATTGTGATTCCAAGTAGAGAAACACCCGTAAATTAACATTTATGATACAAGCACATTATATTATTGAGTATCTCCCTTGGGTAGGCTACTATACATGACTGATGAATGCACACCTTTGTTGTGGAATACACTGGTTCCACATGCAACATGCAAGACCATTCCCAATCGGTAAAAAAAATCCGATGAAAACGAATAAAACAAATGAAAAATTTACTGTTTGCACTGGTAGATATAGCCAACCAGCCAAGGGTACATCGTACATGATCATGCAAAATAGCTAGCACACAAAGCTTAATAGATGAGCAAAAAACCAATTTATCAAATAAAAAAAGCTTCTTAGTTGATCACTAACATTATTTTACTCACAATGCGATGACACCAATACTTGAATAGCTTCTTATTTAACTGCTTCGGCACCATAAAAAAGTCGTTTCTTTATGTTGTTTTATTTATAATATACAGAACTTTGCATTTGTTCTATTTTCAATTTGATTTACTGGTTATGCAATTATTTAATTATTGACAAAATATATTTTAGAGCTGTGTTAAGGTAGGCTATCTGTTTTTAAAAACAAGGCATTCATATCATTCAGTATGGTAGGCTAAGATATACTTTCCAGAAGGCATCAACATACCAACTCTGAATTGACTTGACAAAATCTGTACACCGTTAAACCAAGATATATTTATCTCAAAAGTCGATGATAAGACTAGTTCTGTCTTGGGCACATGTTTTTCATCAGAAACGCACTCCTTACAGCTTACTTCTTTAAGGAGAAAATTGGAATGTGGTAATATTCACGGAAGATATGTGCACTAGGTGTATTGCACGTAGTCAAAATCCGTTGCATGAAACACAGTAGTATAAAGTATTATAGCTTTGGCTTTTGAGTTGGAATCTTACAGCAATATCAATCGGAACTAATATACGTCAATGTGTGTTAAAGCGTTAGAGTATTTTAGCTACAGGCAAACTTTGTGATTAGACAAGATACATAACGAGGGTTCAATAAGACGGAGTCAATCAATCAATAGGCTAATACCGACACCCTTTCATTAAATTATATTGCACCGGAAATTTTGTGAAGGGAAACGGAAACTGGGTTGAATTAGTTCAATTTATATTTTCAACGGGTTAAACCAGGGGTGTAAAACTCTGCTTGGGTCACGGGGCGGATTCAAACTTGTTGATCGCTCGCGAGCCGCACAAGTCCAATTATTACAAAATGTTACTTCCAGATCTATACCGATGTTGCGCTCTGAAATACTTTAGTATCTAGGCTATACATAATAGACGTACCGGTATACATTTCATTTCAAATCATATGATTAGCCGATTGAATACAGTTATAAACCCCTAAAATGGTGGCTCGAACGACGATGCAAGTTGGAATATTTATAATGTATACTCTCTTTGTTTAGTCATGACGCAGTGTTGGCCCGGCGTATTCGTTTTGACTTTGAGGAATGCAGAAGATTTGACTGTAAATGCAAACGGTGGAATTTTGTTCATTATTTTTCTATCACCATTCGCGTTTCTCTGGAGACCTGGGCTGGGGCTTTTTGGGTTGGAATAAGATACACATCGGTGCGACGAAAGATATTTAAACTGTAGGCCTATGGGTACCTTACAAGTAGCAGTGTTGGGATCAAGTCACTACCTTCAAGTCATTTCGATTCATTGCACATTTTGACTCGAGTCAAGTCAAGTCACTCGATTTTTGGAGGCGACTCGAGTCAAGTCAAGTCACAAGTCAAGTCACATTTCAAGTCAAGTTGCCCTTTCGAAGTATTAGGCATGCTTACGTCATGGCATTTTGCTAGCTGTCTGAACTATTGATCAGTATGGTCATTGATTTTGAACCGATGAACGAATATAAGTATAATTGCATAGCCACAGTTTATAGTTACAAGCCAAAATAGAGAGTGAGAAAAGAATTGATAAGATGCAATACATTACCCATTTACAAATTGATATAATACAATTCGAGCCTGCGCCAACGGTTGAGGACGATATAAACTATATTCAAATTCAATTTCAATAAAACAAGAGGTTTGGTTACCGTAAGAACAGAGAACAGAAATATAAATTTTGCTATTAGATTATTTTACTATACTAGTTTACGACAACGTAAGCTGTAAGCTTCAATCACTTCGTTTGCAGTCAATATATTTTTGAGAGAATAATGAAGGCTCAGTAAAACGCATGATCATTGAATGATTGGTCGCTCTCACGGGTGACACCAGCGTTTTGCGAACAATCCGATCATATGCTAGATACAGTGATTTTTATCGACACCGATTATGTGCTTGATAACTGGAAATTGACTCGTGAATTTTGCTTCGAGTCACGAGTCAATCCACATTTCTGATGCGCCGAGTCAAGTCAAGTCAAGTCATTTTGGCAAAGTGACTCGAGTCAAGTCAAGTCATACGAAAATAGTGACTTGAGTCAAGTCATGACTCGAGTCATCCCAACACTGACAAGCAGGCCGTGTATTATGTACAATTGATTGTACAATGTACATACTACTGTTTCAGATTGGCGTTTTTGCCTCTGCAAATAACTATTTCTGATCAACTTTTCAGGAAACCCGTAAATTGAGTGAGCAGTTCTGTACATTCCCAAAATGTGGTTTCAATGTCAATGACTTGTTCCTAATGGTGACTTGAGTGAAAACTCAACACTGCCGTCGTGAACATTTGCCATTATTTACGTCAAATATTCCTTACCAAGAATCTCAGTTTTTTCTAGAAATGTGCTGGATAATACAGGAAGTTTTTCATTTACGAATTGCTTCACGGGCCGGATGAAATCGCCTGGCGGGCAGGATGCGGCTCGCCGCTCGAGGGCCAGGAGTTTGACACCCCTGGATTAAACAGATCCAGCCGCAATGGGAATCGAGTATGTAGTGTGATCCTCTTCCCGATCTATCACTTCATCAACCCTCCTATATCCTCTCCAAGTAGGCTACAAATAAATCGATCTTCGGTATAGGCCCATTACTCCGATTTTGGTACTTGCTGTCCGATAAATCAGCGTACCAGCGCGAAGAGTTTTGGTACAAGGCTGAATGACCGAATCGTTCAAGATCTCCCAAAGGCGGATTGCTCGACTGCTCCATAAATATAATATCGACAGCCCCCGCTTCAGAGATTCGAATAGCACGGGATTCCAGAAAAAATTGGGACCGCCTGCATCTGTTTCCAACGTTTCCATGGCTGAATGTATAACGGGGATGAGAAAATCAGTTAACGAATACGTTGGGATTATTGCCGCGGATCTCTGCTGCATCTGTGTAGTTGTTCTCTTCTCGATTATCTTCACCATTTAGATTCAAACCATGTTGTATAGAGAAATCCGATCGTGAAGTCAGTCCCAGCAATTTTCCTAGGTCATGGTTAGCGGTATATGAAATATAATCGATTCTATTTGTCCAATCCCATTGCGTTCATTAGGCTATCTACTGTTTAAGTAGGTTTGCTGTACAAATATTTAAAAAATTCCACGACATGGCTGGAACAGAGAGGCAGACACAAATCCTTTGCCGTTTCTGACGAGGTCATAATTCGATAGCATCGATCTGCATAGATAGCCGACTTTCGAAATTTACGGCAAGAACAGCTATAATAAGGAACTCAAGGATCATACTCCCATCACAAACGATCAGCTTCGGAGTTAACGATTCGCATGTTAGCATAGACCTATTTCATTGGTATGAACTGCCCTGAGGAAAGATGATAGTGACCTGACAGCTGACACCATGACACTAACATCCCATGTAACATGCGAGGCCATAGTAACAGGTTTGCCTTAATCGGATGCCTGATCCTTGACTCATTTAATTCGTCTTAAGTCAAGATGCATCCCGTGATGTCCACCAACAAGATATTTGTCTTCCACCAGCTTATGCATATGCACAAGATCTTCAGAGACACGTTTCACTCCATATAATCCATAGCATGATAACGGGAGGATCATGAGCAGTTTCAATAGAATCGATCTTCTGTCACTCACCCTCAGAAATCTGACTCAGCAAAGCTAATACCCCTTTCTTTTTTAAATAGTATATTCATATTGAAATGAACCCGAATATTTTCGGCTGACACTCGTCAGGGGTAATCGTCAGCAACTAGTAGAGAATTGGAAAGAACATTGTACTCTGAGCCTCATAAAACAGCCAAATCTACCGGAAACCCGGAAGGTAATACCACCAACAAAAACTTGATGGTCTTGATCGAGAGAGTCATCAACATCACCCGACCGACTCGAATGACCCTCGCGCGGTGCAGAGGTGCAGTGAAGCAGAGATGAGAATGAATTAGGATTAGGATTTGAAAAAACAGGATTCGTGAAATTTTGTCGGATTTGGACTGGGTTAGGAATGTTAGGATTAGACATTTTTTTCTGAACAAATTACGATTTGGATTGGATTTTCCTACAGGGTTGGTTCGATTTGTTTGAAATAAGGTCAGATTTGTTTGAAATGAGGTCAGTCTCATGTTTGAAATGAGGATAGTCATGTGAGAAATAAGGATAGTCACGTTTGAAATAAGGATAGTCGCTATATTCATTACAAGGTCAGTTGCAGTACTAGGCATGATTTCCCAGTGGTAGGAGCCCAGTCCGAACACAGCCCAGACCAAGTCCGAACACAGCCTAGACCAAGTCCGAACACATCCCAGACATGATGTCCGAACACGCCCCAGACACCACGTCTGAATGACAACACAGGCCAAACACCTCTCAGATCCCACGTCCTAATAGCAGCACGTGCCGAACACACCTCAGACATGATGTCCAAACACGCCCCAGACACGATGTCTGATTGGCAGCACAGGCCGAACACACCCCAGACATGATGTCCAAACACGCGCCAGACACGATGTCCGAGTGTTAACACAGGTCGAACACACAAAAGACACCATTTCCGAATGGCAGCATAGGCCGAACACGCCCCAGACACGATGTCCGAGTGTCAACTCAGTCCGAACACAACCCAGACACCATGTTTGAATGGCCGATCTCACCCCAGACATGATGTCCGAACACGTGCCAGACACGATGTCCGATTGGCAGCACAGGCCGAACACACCCCAGACATGATGTCCGAACACGCGCCAGACACGATGTCCTAGTGTCTGGGGTGTGTTCGGCCTGTGCTGCCAATCGGATATTGTGTCTGGGGCGTGTTCGGTCTGTGTTGCCATTCGGACATAGTGTCTTGGGCGTGTTCGGCCTGTGCTGATACTCGGACATCGTGTCTGGCGCGTGTTCAGACATCATGTCTGGGGTGAGATCGGCCATTCAAACATGGTGTCTGGGTTGTGTTCGGACTGAGTTGACACCCGGACATCGGGTCTGGGGCGTGTTCGTTTGACCCGACTCAACTCGAGCCATTATATTTAATCACCCAGTCAATCCGAAATCGAGTAATTTTACGAGAAGGTCACACAAAACTAAATCACAATTTTCAATCATCAACGGGTCTTGTTTTATCATCATGAACTCGAAATGTGAAGTAATCGCTGATCTACCACATGGTAGGTCGCATGGGCAGATAGTATAGTGGTTACGACAAGCGCCCACCAATCTGACGAACCGGGTTCGATTCCCGTCAGAGGTTTTCTGGGCTCCACTTCCCCCCGATTACCAGTGAACTCGGCCGTCGGTGAATTCAGCCGCAGAAACTCGACCCTCGGTGAACTCGGCCCTCGGAGAATTCGGCCCTCGAATGATTTTGCATTAAAGAGAGAGTCTTTATTTTCATCGAACCAAAATACATAACAAACGGCAGTGATGGTGGTACAGAAAATATGCGTGCACAGTATTCGGTATTAGATAGGGATGATCGATAAGACCGTGAAGGTCATCTAGTCTGATCACACCAGCATCAAACAGGTACGCTTGACTCTGAACAGTCTGGCTGTAAAAAATGTTTAGTTAAGAAAGGAAAATAGAAAAAAAATTGAACAATGGTAGCAAATCATCAATGAAGCAATGTCTGGGCGAGGTTGGGCAACAGTGTTAGTGTAACGACAAGAGGTGATCAAGTAGGGCTTTTTTTAATCTATTATAAGGCAATTCACGGATATGTGGTGGTAACGCATTCCAGATGATAGGTCCCGAGTAGTCGATAGATCTCTTAGTTAGGTTGCTATTGGGTGGGGGTAAGTAGATGTTTCCTTTAGACGAGGATCTCGTGTAATGGGAATGGACATGTTTAGCAGGTATGAAAAAGTCATCAAACACAGGAGGCAGACTATTGGAAAAATATTTGTGAACAACTTTTGATACTTCGAAGCGATATAGTTCATCAACTCGCAAAATTCGATGCTTACGGTAGTAAGGCGATAAATTGGTAGGTAAAGGTACAGATGAGATCATCCGTATCGCACGGAGATCATTTAATGATGCATTTAATACAGGGGTCACCAACACGCGGGCCAATTCTGTGGCTTAAAATTTTTAGATGTTATCCATGCTGCAGTCTGCATATACTCTAACAATGGAAGAATCACGTGGAATGTCAACGACAGATTTTGCTGCTTCGTTCCGCTTCGCTGAGGCTATATTCGGAATTATTTTGCGGCAGCGACTGTAGGATTTCTGGCAATTCAAAAGTTATCTTCCAGAGGGCAGAATTTACTGAATCTGGTCTTGATCAAAAGTTACTGTCGCACTGATTCCGAAACTATAAATGAAAATATGTTCGTCTTTTCAGACTTCCAAAATATGGTAATCCTAGATGATAGGACTGGGGGATATTCATGTCAGGGCACCGTAATCTTGGGATACCCTAACCCACCACCAACCCGACTATCCCCTCCTCCAACACTAATATCCCCCCTTCCTCAACACTAATGTCCCCTTCCCCTACCCTAATATCCTACTCCAACCCTAATGTCCCCCTCCCCAACCCTAATGTCCCTCCTCCCCTAACCCTAATCTTGGGATACCTTAACCCCAACTTGGACCCTAACCCACCACCAACCCTTATATCCCCCACCCCCAATATCCCCCTCCCCCAACCCTAACCCTAATGTCCCCCTTCCCCAACCCTAATATTCCCCTCCCCCAACCCTAATGCCACCCCCAACCCTAATGTCCCCCTTCCCCAACCCTAATGCCACACCAACCCTAATATCCTACCCCAACCCTAATGTTCCACTCCCCTAACCCTAATGTCCCCCTACCCTAACACCAGCACCCCAAACCTAGGCTTACCATACGTCTCGTTTTAGGCGGGATAGTCCCGCTTTTTAACGTCTTGTCCCGACCAGTCAGCCAAACGTCCCGCTTTTTAAGGCCGTAAGGTACTGCTGAACTAACAAAATTTTCCAAATTTTTTTTATTGCAGAATCCTAGAGTATGAATCTAGTTATTTTCAAAAATATATTGCTTTTGTCTGATTTCGAATTAGAAGTATGTTAAAATACGATTTGAAATCAACCATTTTCGTAGAAATTCACCCCCCATACAAGTTCATTTATTTAAACTCACTCATGGACTCGCGACCATTTAAGTATAGAAATTAAATTGTTTAATTTCTATAATATATGGTTGGAAACCACTGGATGTGGAGTGTTTATAAAGCTTCGTGGTGCACACCGGCATAGGGCTGATAAACAATCATATCGGTGGGACATGAACATGACTTAACAATGTACAATTACGCCTCCTGTATTTTCGAACTCATCATCCTTCACCAGCTCTGCCGCTAACCCTGATCATGTGGGCGGAGAGTAATAACTATATAGTAATATATGGAACAACCAATATCATTGACAGACTTCATTCAGAAAATTTAACGACCAGATGCATATAGAAACCAGATTCACAGAGCAATCCCCTCCCCCCCCCCCCCCAGAAGTTGTATCGATTACCCTATGGTGGGCTCAAAATCATTGTTTATTTGGGCGGAAAGGGGCTGAAAATGTGGTTTCGGTCCCGGTTACACAGCACGCAGCTACATACTCCTGAACCGGGTCGTGACCATGACCAGATTGACCACCTCTGGTCTGTGAGCAAAGCGTTGCTACTGTGACGTCATAACTCATTTTGAAATCCACTAGTGGGCGCTAAAGAGTGTCCCGAATTTGGATCAAAGAAATATGGTAACCCTACCCAAACCCACTGCCGCACCCCAAACCCCCCAATTGGGGGGGGGCGAGATCGAAGGGGGCCCCAAATTATTTCGTGAATTAGCATAAATTACAGAGTATTTTTGGAAAATTTATGCAATTTTTTCCAAAATTCTTCGCACTGGGCGCGATTTAAAGTTGCCAAATATCTTGATTATTTGGTACTCTTCCCCCCAAGAAAAAACACGCAAGATTTATAGAAATGGACATATCGGCGTTGGCCATTAAGACGCCACTACGCATCAAGATATATAACGATTTAGGACTTATTACATGCGACTCCAAGAAGTGTGCCAGAACGATCGGCAGCGCGAAAAGCTTGGCCGAAACGGACTGCGCTTACGCAGACCGAAAACTTCGTTATATATACAAAATAATAGGTTTATTAGTCCATAGGCGCCTAAATGACTGGCACCAGATGTTCCTGTCTTGGCAATCTGAACCTTCATTGTTATGGAGATTAGCATTGGGACGCAACAATGCTGTCTGGTGAAACGAGAGAGTAGCTCAAGAGAAAAAGAGCCAGACAGCATTGTTGCGTCCCAATGCCAATCTCCATAACAATGAAAAATTCGAGGCTGATTGTGGGAGTTCCAGGGCCACAAGCGGAATAAAATTTATATTTTCGTAATCAGTGCAGAGTCAGCTTTCGATTGATACCCGTTTAACCAAATTTAATGCTCGGCAAGCCGGTCGAAAATGACCGTCAAATTGCCTGTAGCCAAATGGAAATTGTGACGTGATACAATTTGACTGAGGCGTGAGATTTGCCTGTGTCGACACCATATAGGACACTATGGTGTGACTGTTCAGATGAAAAATATAACCCAACAATGTTATGTTATGTGATAGTGCAGTTTGTTGAGATTTCAGTGATTTATATAGTATAGCTTTTAGCGTGAACTTTGTTCTTATATCTACAAAAGATATATGGCACTTTAATATATTGTTGAATCATAGTGTCCTATAGGACACTATGGTTGAATACTTGAAATTCCAAAATGCCGTCGCGGGCCGCACAAAATGCTCTCGCGGGCTGCGTGTTTGTGAACTCTGCAGGACACTATGCTCTAACCATAGTGTCCTATATGGTGTCGACACAAGCAAATCTCACGGTTCAATGAAATTGTATCACGTCACAATTTCCATTTGGCTACAGGCAATTTGACGGTTATTTTTGACCAGCTTGCCGAGCAATAAATTTGACGAATCGGGTATCAATCGAAAGCTAACTCTGCACTGATTACGAAAATATAAATTTTATTCCACTCATGGCCCTGGAACCCCACAATCAGCCCCAAATTATTCATTGTTGAGTAGATTGGCAGTGTGACGCAACAATGCTGTCTGGCGAAACGAGAGAGAAACTCAAGAGCAAGGATGCGGCCGAGCGGCGAGAGTGGGATCAGCTGACGTCGCGGCAATAGCTATGTGCAAATATAGATAACTAACCTAGCTATACTTAGACGGCAGGATCTCTATAAGTTGAAGGATATTGCAGGAAAATTCGTAGGTCCCAAATACATTCTGTGGACCCAGCTCTACCTTTACAAATCAAGGAAAGGCTGGTAATGTGTGCTCGCTTTTAGCGAAGCGCCTATAGAAAGTATCAACAGCGCCACGCATCTCTGGAGCCCTACGCAACAAGCGGGCTAAGGTATTCGATATCAAAATAATCTGACAAATCCAATGTAGACTACTTAGACGTAGCCTACATATCTCTATCAGGTGAAGGATATTGCGAGAAAATTGGTAGGGACCAAATACATTCTGTGGACCCAGTTCTAACCCTTACAAATCAAGGAAAGGCTGCTAATGTGTGCTCGCTTTTAGCGAAGCGCCTATAGAAAGTATCAACAGCGCCACGCGTCTATGGAGCCCTACGCGACTAGCGGGCTAAGGCAATCGATATCATAATAGAGAGAGAGAGAGAGATATGATATTCTTTTTCGCCTGCACCATCGAGATGCTTTGACGACGGAGTTGCGATACGGCCCCATGAGGTCATCTAGTCTGCGCCCCCGTTTTTTTTTTCTCCTCCATGCTATCCGTGATTGCTGAGCGCCTAGCAGGATAGCTGCGGATACCATTTTTCGAGTCTTTGGTATGACCCGGCCGGGAATCGAACCCACGACCTACCGCTCGAGAAGCCGGACGCATAACCATTACACTATCATAATAATGTGACATATCCCATGTAGACAATTTAGACGTAGACTAAATATCTCTATCAGTTGAAGGATAATGCGCGAAAATTGGTAGGGCCCTAATACATTCTGTGGACCCAGTTCTACCCTTAAAAGTCTAGGAAAGGCTGATAAGGCGTGCTCGCTTGTACCGAAGCAAATAGAAAAAGTATCAACAGCGCAGCGTTTCTCTGCGACGCGATTGCACATTGCACAATGCACATAGCTATTGACGCGACGTCAGCTGATCCCATTCTCGCCGCTCGGCCGCATCCTTGCTCTTGAGTTTCTCTCTCGTTTCGCCAGACAGCATTGTTGCGTCACACTGCCAATCTACTCAACAATGAATAATTTGAGGCTGATTGTGGGGGTTCCAGGGCCATGAGTGGAATAAAATTTATATTTTCGTAATCAGTGCAGAGTCAGCTTTCGATTGATACCCGATTCATCAAATTTATTGCTCGGCAAGCCGGTCAAAAATAACCGTCAAATTGCCTGTAGCCAAATGGAAATTGTGACGTGATACAATTTCATTGAACCGTGAGATTTGCTTGTGTCGACACCATATAGGACACTATGCTCTAACTCTCTATAGTGGGATTTTGGTACAAATCGCTCGGTCCGCAGTTTGGATCAGTCCGTTGTTTAGTATTGCCAGTTGCGCGGTTCGCTCGTTCTGCCGCAGGCCCCCCGTTTAGTATTTGTCACTCTCTGTTGTTGTATTTTTATTCCTTTGATAAAATATTTCTTCTTTTGTGGTAACTATGCCCATCGCCTATATGTCATATGTGATATGTGAACGCCGCTGTTGGTGTGGGCGCGATTGGTTGTTGTATAGTTGCGTTGCTTGTTGCGGCTAGGTTGCTTGTTGCGTTGATTAATTAATACTGTAACAGTTTCTGTTCTGCTAGTTCTACTTTGTTGAGCTCTTCTGTTAAAGATGGCCTACAAGCTTAGCAGAGTTGTTGCAATGGTCACAGGGGGAGCTTCCGGTCTTGGTCGTGCCACGGCGGAACATTTTGTGCGCAAAGGTGCCCGCGTTGCCATTGTCGATTTACCAAGTTCTGGAGGAGAGACACTCGCAGAATCGCTAGGAAACACCTGCATGTTCTGCCCCACTGACATCACGAATACCCATGACATTGTTGATGCTTTGGAAGAAACTAGGACAAAATTTGGATCTTTAGAAGTGTTGGTGAATTGTGCTGGAATTGGTCACGCAAGGAAAGTCTTTAATGCAAAGACAAAGCAACCACACAGCCTGGAAGAATTTAGTAAAGTCATGAAGGTGAATTTTCTCGGAACTATTGATGTTATACGTAACTCTGTCGGTATAATGTATGAAAATGAACCTGGTGATGAAAAGCAACGAGGAGTTATAATCAATACCGCAAGCATTGCAGCATTTGATGGCCAGATTGGACAAGCTGCATATAGCGCAAGCAAAGGCGCTATTGTAGGGATGACGTTGCCACTTGCTCGTGATCTAGCACGTGTCGGCATAAGAGTGGTGACAATAGCTCCCGGTATTTTTCAAACTCCATTAGTGGAGGGTTTGCCTGAAGAGGCAATAAAAAAACTTGAAGAAGATGTACCTTTTCCTTCGCGCTTAGGTAAACCTCGTGAATTTGCATCATTAGCGGCTTCGATAATTGAAAATCCCATGCTTAACGGTGAAATAATTAGACTAGACGGTGCGCTTAGAATGAAGTGATGATGGTATGAGTCAGAGTTACTGTGCCAATATCCAAGTTATCCATTTTATATTATGTCAACTGTAAGTGTCATCACCCATCCTAACCGCTGATCGTTGCAAAAAAATTGTTGTTGCTCTTTGTTTCGTGGAAACGTAAATGCACAATTTTTCTCTCTTGGTAACTTCATGAAAACAAACTATGAAGCTTTTAACTGTATATTCACCATAAATGTCATTTAGCTGCAGGGCGTTCAATGATTGTTTTGAAGTTAATTTGTCGAGGCAGACAGTTGGAATTGTACCATTTCATACCGTATTATTTTGATATTTTGCATCATTAGTTAGGCGCTTGTATTTTGCAACCTATCTTGAAGATCGGGATGAATCATGTATGAAAATTCTGTACATACATTCCATTCTGTGTGAACGTATCCACATTGTTTTTGCCGCATATAATTTCTCGGCAGTTAGACATCTATAAGCAATCGAGCATGTTAACTGTATACCTAATCATCGTTTCGGTCTCCTGCATGCAATTTGATCAGTACGATACTCGCTGCCAGTTTAGTGTAACAAATGTTTAATTGTGACATTATGGCCAGGTACAATATTTTGAGAGGCGCTAGCTCATTGGGCCGTGAAACATCTGCTCCGGGGGTCAAGGACATCATTATCTCCAGCAGCTTAATATTACTGTTCCTATCCGCAACATAGCATGGAGAACTTGATGAATGGATGTAAATTAATCAAAAAACCAACTTATCCCAAACTTGGTTCAGCTTCAGTCCTTGTCGTTGGTGATACAAAACTGGCTTTCCGTGATTTGGATGTGACTTTACGACGAAAAGCAAGAAGCGACGGATTCGGGTTGAAGATCACTAATGTGAAACGCCTTCCTGTACCAAACGGCACGGACAGTGCCTCTGTACAAAGTGACTTGATTGTACTGCTCCTGAATCCTGCAGATACATCGTCTTATCAGGACATCAAGAATTCATTGAGTTTTATACCAATAGATTTTTACCATGGACACATATTAATGGCGGCGTTGAAACCACGGTCTATCCTGAATGTGTGTGCTGAATATGAAAGGATAAATATGCTTGCCGACTCACACATGTGCCCAATTACATGGGCTCAGTCTGACGACCTCACCGCACTGGCATATCAGATCACACTGAAAGCGAAAATCGCATCTTCAAAGCTCACAACTCCTGCTTGTCTTTTCACAGGAGTAATTTGACGTCTGATGTGTATTACCTTACAGCAATTAGCCTATACACTGCCTTCCATTTTACAGATTAGGCCTACTTTGAATCATGTCGCAGGATAATATATCGCATGTCGAGGTATATAGAAAAGGCTTGATGACAGCGGTTGGAGCAATTTGCATTGAAAACGGCTGCGATTCAGTGAAGAAGTCTGCATTGGAAACCTTGACTGAAATCCTGCAAAGCTTCGTATCCGAAGTGGCCCGTAACACGAGACAATATTGCGAGGTTGGTGGTCGAAGTGTGCCAACCTTTTGCGATGTACAAGCTTCGCTTGCAGATTGTGGCATTAGAATGTCTGACATACCCAAATACATACAATTAAAACGGAGGGTAGCTATTGTGGAACCATCGAAGTCCTCTCAAGCACAAAATCCAAATGTCCTTCTTGTGGGCGAAAAACGAGTTTTTCCAAACTTCATTCCGGAGAATTCCAATTTTCCTAAATTCCCTGACCCGCACACATACATCAGGACACGGACCGGAAAATCCCCGGAGGAGAATTATGGAATATTGAGGGAGAGAGGGTCATCACAGAGATGGGATGTGGAAAGGGCGTTGACTAAATTCATCGCAAAGACCGGCACCAATCATCCCTTGTTGCCGGATGACAAGGGTGCCTTTCCTTTGATCGCGGCAGTACCTCCTGCGATTACATATCAGTCCGCACTTTTGCCATACGACAATGACATTGGCAGTGCTGACACTTCGAAAAGTGAAGACACAGGAAATGAAGACGACGACACCTTGAACAGTCCGCGGAAAGCCGGCGGTGTTGCAAAGTATGATAAGGAATCGACGCCGAACTCAAAGGTTGAGAATATTCACAATCCATATCTGAGACTTCCGAAAATGCCGAAGGTTAAAAAGCGTCGGCGATAATCAAGCACAGTAACAGCTAAGTAAGGAGTACCTACAGAGGGTGTTCTTTTGCAAATCACTCAATGTCGGGATACAGAGTCCAATCAGACGGGAGTATGAACATCGAGAACACCAAGGAACTATATCAAGTTGGGAGTATGGATGCTTTTATGCATGTACTTATATTATGCTGCAATAGTGTTGGGCTCACTACCGTGGTTTCATAATGCATGGACTAATTTGGAATATATATGTCTACGAATAGAATTGAACCATGGTGTAGAAAGTACTCTTGAATGAATTTTCGAATAACAGTATAACATGTTAAGTGATGCAGTAGACCAGGGGGGACAGCCTTTTCGGTCAAAGGGCCACATGAATGCTGATGTCATTTTTTTGGTCGTCCGATAGGACCGAACTGGATTAGGGTTAGGTAACGGTAAAAATGGTACGCCTACTTCTATTAATACGCACCAAAATCGATAACAATCATATCAAGAAAACGCTGTGGACATGTCATAGGCGCGCAAAATTATTTCGAAAGGAATGAATGAATTCAGTCAATATTAATGTTAGTTGCATATATTGGGCGTCGTGTCGTCTCTGTATACCGCTAGGCTCATTTGGCACGGTCATGATTAATCACCGCTTGGTTGGACATGGACATATCAATATCGAAGATTTCAGTGAACATCCGTTTATCATTTTGTGTGAATGTTTCATCGCCCACGATCTTTCGGCGATCGCAGACACCAAGTCACATGTTGGACGACACGTTCTCTCATAATTGCGAATATAGTTTGACTCAATTCACAAATACTAAAAGCAATAAATCAAGTGACAAAAAATGTCGCGAAGTGCTAAAAAATATCAAGTCAAATGAATCTGCCACGGAATGTTATACTTGATGGTCATATACGAAGATCTACAAAAATTGCAGATGGCCCCTGGCTAAGTCAATGCGTCGAACTGATATTTTAGACATCAATATCCCAAATTTCGCGGTCAGGCTAATCAAGTTTTAGGTTTGTCTTTCAAGTTCACAATAAATTACCTATAGGTAATTCATTTTTTTGATAATAACTAATTTCGAGAATTACCTCGAACCGCTCAAACCTTCTCGTGTGCCACAGGTTGGCCGCCCCTGCAGCAGACCAATCAATGTGATGATACAGGGTGAAGGTATTGGATAGCTTACTCACCTTACTGAGAGGCGAGATCTGTAACAGCAAGATATTATTTCCCACCTTTAACAAAAAGATTGCTAAAAAATGAGTAACATGGATATTGGGCCTCTTTTTATTCATTAAAAAGCATTATGAATTTATTTCAAGATGATCAGTTGAGAAGTAGACTGCAGAATTACCTAGCTTAATTCCGATAATATATATAGATCTCAGCAGTGCATTTGGACGATAAGGTGCAATAGTGTATATAAGTTTGTAGGCTGCAGCGAGTGACATCACTCATGTTCCAGAATTTCTGTGAGAGATATTCAGAACGAAAATACTGTGTTGTTGCAGTAGGTACCGATCATCGTGAAGAAAATTTTGAAAGACCCTTCTCAAAATATTCCCAAGATATCCCTTGTGGAGTGTGAATAGCGGCTACACCAAGCTTCGTAAGATCTCTGATATTTCTCTCTTCGTCATCAAAGAATACCATGTCACAGTAGTCGATATTCAGCTCCTGTTTGAATTTGGAGAAATGAGCGACTTTGCTCCCTGGATAGATTTCCTTTGCGTCGAAGTATTTATTCAACTCAAAGATCTTCAGCAGATCTTCTGCTATACCGGTGGCACTTGTCCTTGATGCCACAGCAGTTTTTATGCCTTGTTTCTTTAGTTCATTCAAAATCGGTATGGCATCAGGATATAATTCCACTGTATAATCGTACTTATCCTTGATTGTGTTATCAGGCAGCCTTTGAAACGGCGGTTTCACGTGCGTATCAACCCACAGGGGCCATAGTGTGTAGTCTAGATCAAAAACTACGAGTTTGGGACTCGTTTCATAGTTCAGATTATGTTCTTCCATTATTACTCTCAGTATAACACAAATATGCCAAACTGTTCCGAATATGGCGTATAAATTTACTGTCAATACGTATTTGGAATAAGGTTCAATGATTGAGTCTCACATTGCAGTATTCAATATTCATACATCTACCAAACCTGAGACCTTGTATAATGTATAGCCGGACACAAGTTAGCTGTTGGTGCCAGAAGTAGGTTGCATAAGATTACCATATTCTGAGATGAAGTAACATTCATTAACATGGGAAATTTTACAACTAACATTGATTGATTGACTAAAAGAAAAAAGAGGTCATTTTTCCGACTCGACTCCAAACAGACGCGTCATCGCGTATAATCGGTTAGAGTTAACCTTGGTTGCCGTCGAAATCCAGATTTCACGTCTATTATGGCATTTTTTAGTTGTCTCCGTACGATCGCCTGACTCTTAAAGCTATGAAGAATGACATTTTAGATTTCTTGAAAAAGGAGGACGTATGGTAACCCTAACGTTGTATCACTATCGTCGTTTACAGAAAACTCATGGTATCACTGTTACTGCTACTCTGCTAGATGTAGAATATATAGCATCGTCTAATTGACATTGTGACGTCATCCCGGCTGCTCAACTGTCAGCTTGTAGGTATTAGTAGAGACTAGAGACCAGAGGTTTTCATAGTAATGGAGTGCAGATTGTACAGGCGGTGCCAAATGAGAGACAGAGGCTACTGCTGGGGTATCAGTGACTGAGGAATGGCGTGGCTACAGAGCTGCATGCTAATTAGCGCTATCCCCGAGGGTTTATTAGAATGCTCAGTGCTCACTCTACCAGCACACGAGTAATATACATAACCAACCGCGGATCAGTTATTTTAAATGTTGAAGAACCAAGAACCTATACCGCTCAAATATCACATTAACACAGTTATTAAAAATACACATTGATAAGTTTATATACGATAATTGGCCAACTACGACCTCGGGAGGAAGTTAATTTTACATATCATCGATCGCTAGAACGCTGTAGTGAGCAATTGGATCCGTGATACGAAACCACAGTATACACTTGGTCGGATTGGGAAATATCGAGTAGTATATCTGAGTAATTCGATTCTGTATCGAGTATTAGGCGTCGAATCGGGTATTCGAGTATCACTCATTATCGCGTCGCAACAGTACGGATGATGTGAAAAGTTCGAATATGTACCTTTTATGCGACCACAAAGAATATAGGAAAATAACGAGCCCCGTGCCGAAATGCGTGTTTTGAATCGTGCTCGTCTCACGAAAGGAGATATTCTTTTAGTTTCGTCTGGCAGGTGTAAGCGTTTCAAAATATCTGGAGCAACGACAACCTTTATCGCGACCTTTTGAGCTTTAGAGACAAATCTATAGTGTCAGACCAACCTTAATGTGACATCAAACCGACTTTTATGATACAGAGCCAGAGGTGGGCACATTTTTCATCATCAGGCCATATCATCGTAACAACATTAATGGACATGTCACTTATTTTCTATGGTATCGAACATAGTGGACTTGGATACGACCAACGCAAGATTGAGCACATAGAGCAGCGTGGGAAGCTTCACATTTTAAATTTTATAGCAGTGAAAGCCATATCACCCCAGATAGGGTGATAAAACCAAGACCCCATCAGAATGTACGTTTTCCCCACTACTTATCACCAAGACTGTTGCACTCATTAGTGAGCCTAACCGCGCGAAGCGCGACATATTTCCATTTGTCATGATTGAATCGGTCAATATAATCGGGAATTGGATATATATTGATATCAATTTTATCCCCTCTCTGCTCACGTAATCAGATTTACCTGTAGAGCTGAGTGAGGTATCTTGGGAAATGTAGGGTGCGTGGATAATAATTAAACATATTCGGACGGCCCGTTGCTATCATGACTTCGTTACATGATGTTATTTTGTGACTTCCTGTCTGCTAAGTCAAAAAAGATATTGAAATCGACCAAACGTACTAAACTAAAAGACGCGCGCGATTTCAAATTGTTATTTCTTCACTGTCAAATAATTTTTCACTGCGGGGTGGCATTTGTCTTGTGGGGTTCAGTCGTTCAGATAACCAGAACAGGAACATTCGGCGCCAGCCATTTATGCGCCAAATTGAAATGTAGTATATATGTATTGTATATACTATATACATGGAAATTTTATCTGTCAGTATAAGGGCACTCCTTTTCGGCCAAGGTTTTCCCACTATGCCGATCGTTCTGGAACACTCCTCGGAGTCGCATGTTCCATGGCCTAAAATTTCATGTCTTGGTGCGTCGTGGCGCGTTAATGGCCGACGCCGAAATGCCTATTTGTAGAAATCACGCGTTTTTTCTTGGGGGAAGGGTGTCCAATAATCAAGATTTTTGGCAACACGAAATCGTGCGCAGCCCGAAAATATTTTGAAGAAGTTGGGTAAATTTAAAAAAAAACTCTCTAATTGTTAATTCACGAGATAATTTTGGGCCCCTTCGAGCTCGGACCCTCCAATTCGGGGGTTTGGGGTGCGGCAGATACGGTGCTGGGTACACCGATTATGATATTGGATATGATATTGACTGCAACTTTGTTTTTGCCATTTTGCAAACTTTGTATCGAATTCGATGGATTACATTTGTCCAACGTATACTTGAATACCGCATTCACCCTATAATAGAAAAATCGATTACATTGGACTGATAATAAACAATTTACTAGCATTCGCCAGTTGGCATAAATTTTAAGATCTCGAGAAGAGGTTTCTAAACCCCTAACACCCTGGGAACGCCACTGCTTTGTCCTCATTAAGACGTGTGTCGGCTAACACAATAATAATGATGCCGTCCGTAATGAAAATCTACAAAAACATACGATAATATTGATAATAAGATGCAAGTGCCAATTTATAAATTTATCAAAGAGCCATACTTTATCATCAAAAGAGCCATAGGTTCCCGACCACTGAGAAAGAGCAACTAAAAACAAATGACGCAAATATTAGGTATACATTAAAGCGATTGTTCTAATGCGGTAGCAACCAAAATATATAGGGTATAGAGTGAGGCAAAACTTCTACCATACGTGGGGAATGTTATAATATCCACCAAACTAGTCGAAACAGATTGAATTTCGGAATTTGCGAGCAAGATATCGTCCCCACTCTACCACGATCATCTGCGGGAAAGTCCAATTATCAATTATCATATGTAAATTTATCGTACATCTATAGTCAGTGGGATAGCCTATTCGCCAGCTGAAGCACAATTTTGATAGAAATGGCGTTCTCCGAGAGTGCATTCTTGAATCTTGATAAACCCATAAATAGCTACTCAATCCATATTTACTGGACTTTTCAAGGGGTGAGGCGTTTTACCCCGCGGATGGGGTAGGCGTTTTATCCTCGAGGTCGTCATTGTTTACGAATCATACTTAACAGGTTGTTATTGCATAAATTCGCCTTCGGTTCGGACGGTGGCCTAAGTCCACCTCCGCAACTTAACAACTAGAGAAATCATAAATAGGACCGGAAACTCTCTGTGGCATCCCTTAAATCTGACATTTCACTTGGTTGTAAAGGCTCTCTTTCATCAAAAATATGTATAAAAGTAATAAATTGTGATAAAACATTACAAATCTTCATTGGGGCGTGGAAATCAAGGTGACAGCTTCGTCTGACCATTAAGCAATTTTCTGCGATATCGTGGCACATTCAACGCTTGCTTTCTTCTGTCATATTGATGGTGGGCGTCTTCCCTCACCCGGGCGTTTCACCCCAATCTAACCTGCGCTTCGCGACCAATAGACTTCAAGAATCACCGGCGTAACAGATGCCAGCTGCAGATAGGCGGTTTGTGGGATTCCTTGCGTGAAACGTATAATATGACAAAATTAAAAATGTTTCGCCCTTTTAACAATATTTTACACTTTTTGACATTTCGGTGCGCTGCATACGAAAGGTTGCCGAACCCTGGAATATAGCCTTATCACGCTCATTAAGCATGATATTACTCGTGTCACTTTTCTCATTTGTTCCAGAAAATCGATACCGCGCGGTCGCGACTCATTGAAATTTCTCGATCAGTAGCCCACGGATTAACGGAGTTTGACGTTGCTGCTTGGCGAGCAGATCGCCTACGCCTATTTTAGGACACTGGACAAAGATTTGAAATTTTATACTCGTCAAAATAAATATGACGATTTCACTTCGAAGCATCAAAATCAACGGCTGCTGATAAAAAATAATCTGTTATTTGCCGTTACTCGTATAACTGTAGCTCGCAATATCTTTATTAAGCACCTGCCTAATCGTTATTTCGCAATTCTTTATTCAACATATGGATCTCCCACTATTTAGTCATCCGCTTATACACAATTTTAGCGTGGGTTGCAGCTAGAAATCAGGACCGAAAGAGCACTTCGTCCTCCTCCAAACGGTGGTCTTGCCCCCCCCCCCCCCCCCATATGGTGATCAATATAACTTTTGAAGGGATGGATTCACTGTGTCGTTGTAGCCAAGCCCGAAAATTTGTTCAAGTTCATGACCGAATTTCGTCAATAATATTGGTAATTGCATATATTACTATTCATTGAAAGAGGTGGTGTCTGCGAAAATCAGAGCACGCAATTAATACTTATAACGTCTTGTGGCGGGCCTGTTGTTATTATTACTTTGTTGCATGTTGTTAATTCGTGACCTCCCGTCTGCTATATAAAAAATTGTTTACAAAATTCCATTTCCTCCTGTGATCTACATAACCGCTATTCCCAAGATGAGCTGCTAGATAGAAATGACGTAAAAATGACTAGGCTGGATGTTATGTAGTCATAGAGAATCTGTTTCTCAATTTTGGTGCCATATATGTTGAGATCATACTCAAAGGTGTCGATGGAAGCGTTACGCGTTATTTCTACATTCGACATCATCTTGGTCAAAATGGATTTTCGGCACTCGTTCATATCAAATCGACGGCACGGATTTTCAAGACAGGACCGGGTATTTCAAGAAATGCAGATACATAATCCGCTTTGAATAATAATAGTCGTCCCAATTTCTACATATATAGTATTGTGTTGTTTTCAAGAAAAGTCATTTTGTTGCTGTTCATCACTAGCCCACAGTTAATATTTACACAAAACAGATGATTGAGCTAAATTTGTATTGAAACTTAGGAGGTCTGCGAAGACATAGAAAGGTTGAGAAGCACTGGTATATTACGACATAAACAGCAAATGACGCCGTGACGACTCATTTAAAAGAAAGTTGCTCTCTCTGAGGCCTTTTCATCCCAATCGTTATTTTGTCTTCGAATATGTCCTCAAAGATGAGTTCTAAGAAGCAAAATAAATGTAATCGTGAGTTGTCATGATTATTTTTCCAGTGTAGTCGTAATAGTAATCGACTACTTCCTGATTTTACTGTAATTGCAATCGCATGATTCAGACGCATTATATAATCGTAATCGCATCGATTACATTCATGAAGTAATCGCCCCATGTCTGATCCCAACACTGCCGCATAGTATTCGGTTACCATATTTTGAAATACGGAAAGGAGGACACGTTTGACATGCTGCAATAGTTACAAAATTAAGAAGGTTTCCCCTGTAATTTAGTAATATTTTGATACTTTTGACATTTTGGCACGCTGCATGCGAAAGGTTGCCGAACCCTGATTAATGTAGTCGAAAGATAATCTCACCATACTCGGCTAGAATCTTTGCGTCCAGCTCTACACAAAACACCGTATCAACTATTGGAATGCCGGTGGGCATTTCCAGAATCGAAGTTATTGTGATGTAAAACCAACCATCGTGGCTCGTTTGTGATATATCTCGTCGAATCTGACTGAAACTGTGAAAATAATCCGTGACTAAAAAATTTTGCCCGACCGAATTGTCATTCGTTCATTCATCCATTTTTTTATTTTGTTGGTACATCAGCTCAATTGACCACAGGATTGAGATGCAATGAAAATTTAGTAAGGAGTCGAAACTACCTAGGAAATTAAATCACTCAATCAAACAGCCACCTTGGTCTGACATTAGTAAACTACTGCCAGGGATATATATATATATACTGCTTAGCGCTTATACATCCATCACGACCTCAGGACAGTGCGAAGGATTTACTTTGCGGTTACATTAGATTGGTCAAATTTCCTCCTTGCATTATCCCATTGGTATTTTGTCGCCACGGCGCCCTTTCGTTTCCCATAGAATCGTCATGCACATTTGAGAAAATACACATTGTGCAATGCATGTTACCTATATACGATTTGGGCAATCGGCGTATTTAAAAACAATTACAAACTAGACCATCGTTGATTCGTAGGTAATTTATGATCGTACTGGTTGACGTCAACTCGCTGACAATCATCCCCTGTCGTTTCGCATAGGAAAATAATTGCTAAACAATTTCCATTCCCACGTCGGTAAAGGTAATTGCTATACGGCCTTCAGACCCCATGCAATATTTTATATTTAATGTTACACTCATAACAGCCTATAACCGCTGATGCCTGCTTCACTAGGATAACACAGTTAATCTTCAGACACCCATATATAGGCTGGGGCCTATATCACATCCGTAATTAGAACTGCATTGGTTAGCAAAATTCTTAGATTGTTTCAATCACTTCATGCTGAATAATAGATGTCGTTAATTAGCGACTCAGCTTTTCGTCTCGACGCTCAGGCATTTTCGGAATAATTAACCGACTTTCTAAAATGTATTGCTTCTCTTTCACACATAACCGTCGTAGAAAAACTTCATGAAATTTGGGTACGCTCGGCTTAGTGATTTCGAAAATAATCCATAATAATTAGAGATGCTCTCCTAGTCCCGGAGGAAATTCAATTGTAAATTTCTGCGCATACTAGTTTTGGAACGGGGTTATGAAGTACATTAATTCAACAATTTTAGCAATTAAGCAATTTTAGAAAATACCTGTGTAGATAGAGGCAATAAATATTTGTTAAGAAGTGAGAATATAAGACAAAGTTCAAGACACGAGACGGACTGAAAAGAAAACAGTGAATACAATAAAAGTCGGTAAACTCTGAATATCGGTATAACGAAAAGGTGTTATTCTACTATTTCTGATCGCTTATGTATAGGCAACGTTTGTTTGTTTATTGAACAATTTTTGACGATTATGGCCTATTCAGGTCATTTGCGTCACGGTAATGAATGTCGTAATCAGATGCCTGGTCGTAATGTTCGTAATTTTCGTGCTTTTGGTACGGTTTAAGGACGACCTTCACTCGCGTATCCGTTGATCATCATCTCTCTCTCTCTTCCACGTGCCCTCGTCAGTGTATTTTTCTACCGATTTTTGAAGCGTGACTTCGCTTCACCATCTGGGCTTTTCGTACGGTAAGGCACCGCATATAGGCCGTGAGGTCAGCGACGAGGAGCCCTGATAAACCTCCAACGCATAGACACATAGCAGAGCCGATACTCGAACCGACGCTTAGCACACTGTGCCACTGGCTTCCCGTCATGTCCATGTATTATCTTCTGGCAATGATTACTAGCTAACTTTTGTTTTGACACTACAGCCACTGCTAGTTCAACGGTGTTTGGAGTTATTAATTGGTTAGCTGTTTTGGATCGATCTGCATCACTGCTATGAAGGAAATCGTCACAAGTGGCAGATAGTATTAGCCCCCGTGTATCGTCATTAGTAGGGCGGTTTTTCTTTTTTACCTAATAAAAAGAAAATTTTGACCTAAAAAATCAAAATTTTGACTTTTTTTGACCTAAAAAAACTGAATTTTGACCAAATTTTGACCTAACGTATGCAAATTAGGTGTTTTCCCACATAATGTTAAAATTGCACCACTTATCTTCATTTCTGGTTTGAACTGACTGTCCTAACGAAGTAGTTTGGCCTGAAAAAACGTTTTTGGCTTAGAAACAGGCATGTTTTTACACGAAAAAAACAATATTTTAACGAAATCTGGCCCTATGAAGAATTCCAGTGGTTACAATATGTATTATGGTAGAAATAATTAAAATATTTTGTAGTACAATGAGAGATGCTTTCCTACATTCTTGGGTAGAAAGTGCACGTCCTTACTAAGAAGCTTGTCAAGGACGTTCAACAGCAGCAGTTGTTGGCCGACAACACTCAAGTTGTGCGTACACTGCTGGTGCTGATGACACACCGTGTTGCTTCATTCTGACAATGTTGTCGACATCACAATTTTTCATCATGCGCTTCTTAATATAAGAATGATGCAATGCACAAGAAGTCTTTCTTCAGTTAGGATATTGCGGTACGTTGACCATAACACCATGGCTACCTATTATTTGTTTTTTTTACCGTTTATGATTCACAATGAGCAGACGATTAGCCGTTTACAACGGTAGGCCTATAAAATAGGCTAAAAGCGGTAAAATATCAAATTATAAGTTCTCCGACAGTGCTAAATCTACGATACAAACAAAATGCAGACGTCAATATTTTTTTAATTTTATGAAAAATTTTGACAAATTTTGACCTAACGCTACAATTTTGACAAAATTTTGACAAATTTTGACATGTCAAAAAAAACCGCCCTAGTCATTAGCAATATTCTTTATTCACGGATATGAAAATAAATATTGCAATTTTGTATGCTGTCGACTTGACCCGTGCAATTGGCAAATAAAATTGACGTGGCACAACCTGCTTTCTAAATCCACTTACTTTAGTAGACTTTTTAAAAGTTTTTCAGCCGTCTGCTTGTGCCAGGTAATTTTTGCGTATGCCTTGGAATTCGCTAGTTATACGCTTATCGCAATATAATAATATTTTATTCCGAATTTGGCGATATACCCTCCAGCTTTTGTAAACAACCCTAACCCGGGGCCTACGATAACTTCACATAAAACTTGGCATTATAAAGCAATTTGCGAAAGCATTGGATAAAGGTGGTGACGCATTCCAGTTTCTCCGGAACTCGTTTCCTGAACTATCAGAAGCTAAAGTAAAAGCTGGTGTATTTATTGGCCCACAAATTAAAAAGATTCTCAAGACGAATGATTTTAACCAAATGCATAATGATGTTGAAAAGAAGGCTTGGGATAGCTTTGCAGACGTGGTGAATGGGTTTTTGGACAATAACAAGGAAGATAACTATGCCGAACTCGTTGCCAATTTGTTAAAGACGTATGGAAAGGGTGCAGAATGTCCATGAAACTACATATGCTTGATGCTCACTTGGACGAGTTTAAAGATAATATGGGAGCTCATACAGAAGACCAAAGGGGGTGATTGCATCAAGACATAAGGAGATACCAAGGGCAATATAATGAAAGCATGATGGGAGATTATGTGTGGGCCTTAATGCGGGAAAGTGATGTGGAGTGCAAAAGAAAATCCCGCTAAACATCCCATTTTTATTGATTTTATACTCGAACTGTTTAAGCCTGAAATATTGATTTAGTTTTGCATTTAACATTTAACGATGGTATTGATCCAGATACAGTTAAGATATTTATGTGCAAATTTCTATTTACCAAATGCCTGTGCTTTGTGATTTGATTTTAATAACAAAAATTCTAATTCGTTGCCTATTATTATGTGAACTCAGAATTAACCCAATGCCAGACAGAAAAATAGCCCAAAAGTTGGCTGTAATTTGCTTTGCGCAAAAATGCAATCGACTAACACGTCAGAATGTTTAGTAAATACATTTATAGAATATAACTTCTTAGCCGATACCAAGCGAATAAAAATGGATTTACAGCGATCAAAGACAGTTTAGTAAATACCCATTTCTTATAGGGTTAATCGCAGTATAAACAAACCTGCACAATATTGCACATACTAGCAAATTCAAAAAATTACTCTCCTAACTACAAAATCAATGTTTGTAATGAACTATAATGATTTTTGAAAGTTTCTAGGTTAGAGAGATCAGAAAATATCAATTAAAACAAAAATCGTATTACACGGTGAAATCCAGCAAAACATCCTATTTTAACTGATTTTATACTTGAACTGTTTTAGCCTGAAATATTTATTTAGTTTTGCATTTAACATTGATTCGGATACAGTTAATACAGTTATGTGCAAATTCCCATGTACCATGTACCAGCGATCAAAGACGGTTTCGTAAATATCCATTTCCTATAGGGTAAATCAGTATAACCATACACAATATTGGACATACTAGCAAATTCAAAAAATCACTCTCCTAACCACAAAATCAAAGTTTGAAATGAACTATATTGATTTTCGGAAGTTTCTAGGTGAGAGTGATCAGGAAATATCCATTAGAACCCGGGAACAAAATCGTGTTACACGGTGTAATATATGTTTATTTGCGAAATGGACACCTTCGAGCTCGCCCCCCGAGCTTCTTTAGTAAGCAATGTAAGTAAGAAAAATTTACTTGAGTCCTCCGAAAAGGAAGAGTTCTTCGCCTTTCTTGTACCGGTTCTGTCACCAGATTTCTGGCAACGTCAGTTTGGGGTTATACTCACGACAACGAAATGATTTTCAGTAAATCTCAAATAATCTCGCAGTATCCTGGAATGCCCGGTTGCTTTCACTTAAAGATAAGTGTGTGAAAACATTCGCTCCTATGACATAATTGAATGATGTCTATTTTATATTATGCGCTCAACTTGGTAATTTCCTATTTTGCGGCTGGATATTTCGAGACTGACTTGACTTTGGTTAATAATTCATAGTTACTGTTCGCATAACGTTTTTGACCTATCAATTTTCAAACTATCATAGTTTCAAGGTTATCGCAGGCCGCGTAATCCCTTTTTCTCGGTTTATGGAATTTGAAATATGAATAAAATAGTATTTACGGTGACCAATTCTTCAATTATTTATTATAGTGTAAATACTGTTTTATTCAAATCCGAATTTTCGACGGCAATAACTCCGTTTCCATTGGTTGGAATTGAACCATATTTAGTGAACATCGTTTCTATAGACAACCTAACACATTCATGCGGTGAACAGAAAATTTTCAAATTTTTTGTTATTCATTTTTATATGATAAATAGAAACTTTCTTCTCCAGTAGCAATGCGGCTACTGGTTGGAATTGAACCAAATTTGGTGTGTAGGCTTAAATTAGGTAACCTAACAATTTTATCAAATAGCCAGTACGATTTGAGAAAAGAAGTCATTTTTGAAGACCCCTAATGTACAATGTGCTGTACATACATAGCCTATTTACTTCTTTTCAATTCAATCAATGCAATACAATATTGATACCAGCTAGTATCTATCAACTATGTGTGGTGGGGCTGTTTTTATACCGAGACGAGCACCTAGCTAAACCTCAACTGTAAGTTGGTACTGCTCACGGGTATGTCAGCATATTTTGTAAGTGCCGTGAATCAACCTCTGCTCAAAACTCTGTTTTGTAAGAAAGTATGGAGGCAGGCGGGAAAAGGCAAATATACAATTTTCTATTTTGTTTGATTTTAGACATAGTGACTATACCGTGCGCATTAATTACACAGGTCTATCATATCTGGAGATCTCCAACTGGCAGAAAGCATTGACCGCCCGTGTAGTCTGCAATTTTCATGTTCATTGCGCATAATGCGCGCAGTCATGTCTGCATGGTGTGATGGAAATTATTTATCTATTGAGACTTTAACCTAGTCAGTTAATCGCTGCATGAGGGCCAAAGCGCGCGCCCGAAAGCGACAGATCTTAAAACCCAGCAGCGGCGCATGGTCGCACATGGTCGCTGGTGTGACATCGACGACGATGCAATATGCATTCGTTAGTTGACGCGTTTCTTTCTGCGTGTGTGATGAGCTTTCTTAGCGGGATAGAAATCCTACTAGATCACAGAGGGAATATTAAAATTTGCTTAAGAGACAATGAAGTTTATACAGGAATGCAGGAGATAAATCTGCACCTGAGTGTTTGAATATAACCTGTATTGAGTTGAATTGTGTCACATATAAAAAGTTTCAGTACGGCTTTCGGCATATGCATGTACCATGTTGCGATAGGCGATATCTTGCTCTTTAGTATCACAACCGTAGTGTGTGTGTGGTACATTTGACTTTTATGTGTTGATACATCAGAAACAAAAGGCCGTCTTATCGCGGAATGGTTTATCGCAGAAATCGAGCACAAATCAATGGGTATCCGCAATTGGTGTTTCACTTTCAGTCGTAGGCTTATTCAGCATCCATTCGTTGATCACCGAGTGGTTTTGTGCAACGCAGCAATGCGAATCACACTCCATTTATCTCGAGTTCGCAATAGGCCTCCTTTGCACAAGATTTGCAGACAACGGCTTCTGGCTTTACTTGGCTTTACTTATTATCGCGAGTCGTGGATGTGTGAATTCGATCTTGCGATACGTGCGTTACGCGCGAATTTACCGTACGAACCGGGTGTGTGTGAACTCGCCTTAAGAGCCATTCGCCTTTGAGTGGGATACGTCTATAAGAATATCTTCACCTGTGCCTGTTTTCCACAGAAAGCGGTCGTATATATCTAAGTGGATACTTGAGGACGAAACTTATTAATATATAATTATCACTTGTTTCTCTGAATACATTTAAATTTGGTATCGTAAGTTCTCACATTTCGCTCTCTGTGTAAATCTGGTCAGTAATATCGTGATTAAATAGAGTTATAATAGTCTCTTAGGTAGTGTTTGAAAGTTGAAGGTACCTATCAAATCACATTAATGAAATTATATTTGAATAGCCGCTGCCACAAATACACCCGGATACGAATCAGTACCGAAAATGCAAATCTCTATTCTTGAAAATTCAATGCCTCAGCCAGTGAGAGTAATTCACAAACGTTATTATCCATCTCATTTGCTGCTGCACCTGCGTGCAACTCGCCATTCCCGCTAAAAGTGGAACTCATTGACAATTGCAACACAATCTTCGACATTGTTTCTTTGAAGAAAACAACGCACCTATTACGCAAGTACCTTTTGTGTATCACGTCATTAAAAATAGGTCCTACGCGCGCGATGACTTGAAAAACCGGGACTTTTCCGTGAATCATGACATAAGAGAAAAATAACGAGAGAAAAGAAAAAAATGACCTCCTCGATGTATCCTCGATTCAGATACTTCGTGAGACGACTCTCGCGTAATCAATTCGTTTTCTCTCGCGTCTCGTGCGGGTCGCAGGGCCAATAGGGGATTGCGGCACATAAGTGTTACAGTGTTATTGTCTTCATAAATTCGTAGTCAGAGTTAAGATCCGCTATTAATATGAATAACTGGAATGATGAGTTCCTGTATTGGTATAGAGAGGCAGGAGTAGCATAGAGATAACTGGTATTCGTAGTGCATATTTGAGTGCAGATAGTGCGAGAATTATAAAGAGCCTGTATCACTGCGCTTCAGATATTTGTTGACGAGGAATTGTCACCATCGGGATAGGTTATTTGGGATGCTATCATTCATAATTCTCTATATTGAATTCAGCTTGCGATTAATTGAAACTACTACAATATACATAAATTTGTATTGAACTGCACTGGTAATAAGACAGTTCAGACACCGGACTTCAAGCGCAATTCTTCCGGCCAAGCGATATCGCCGACATCGATTACGTAAGTCGACAGCCTATATTTACGGATTGTGTAACACAACATCCGTGTTCGACGCGGACAGGATACGACACCATGCTACAATTTCCCAAGAAGCTGAACATTGGAAATATCTGCTCCTCCAGTGTATCACACCAGGAGCCTTCTCATCAACCACAAGTGCAACAGCCGACGAAGACAAACACAAACAGTGCGTATTCACTCTAATTAAGTGTAGAATCGCGGTGTTATTTGTTATTAATCTTAATTCAGCGTCTTCGTGCTTCGAAAAATGCTACGAAACAGACAGACAACTCGGATATGGCGGCTTCGGCGTTGTTTATTCTGGACGTAAACTTAGTAATAATATGCCAGTAAGTAAATTGGAAGTAATAACCACTCGTGTGTGTGCTTAACAACATTATTAATAATATTCGATAGGTTGCCATAAAGTATATTGCGAAGTCAAAAGTAAAGGTCTGGGGACAGGTAAGATATTATGATTATAACGGCAGTCTAGATTTTAGCTCTGTCTATGCGCGAGACGTGACTAATCGGACCTTAAATTGAAATGACAAATCATAACGGATATTGCTTATCCGGATCATAGTACTTCGGTACAGCGCTTAACGCAGACTTCCTTGAAGGTGTATTTTCTGAATGAAGACATGCAAATACCGTTATGCAACTCGCTGTGCCTGCTTCCTTATTCACGAGTGTGTTTTACAGCTGAATGGCCGTCCTGTCCCTATGGAAATTATACTCCTGGAAAGAACCCTTCCCAACAAGCATATAATTGGATTACTCGACTGGTACGAAAAGTCAGACTGTTTCATCGTGGTTATGGAAAAACCGGACTGGTGCCAGGACTTGTTCGATTTTATCTCAGAAAAGAAATACCTGGAAGAAGACGTGGCGAGGACATTTTTCTGGCAGGTACGCAAATTTCCGATCTATTCCAACTATGTCCCGCGAACGCTCTCCGCGCCACTCCGCATTACGGGTTGTTACTACAAATCCTCATTCGATAGGTGCTCCAGGCTGTCGAACACTGCCATAAGTGCGGCATTGTTCACCGCGATATCAAAGACGAAAACCTTTTGGTGGACCTCAGCACGCACACATTGAAGCTGATCGACTTCGGCTCCGGGGCCTTTTTGAAAGACACAGTCTACACAGATTTCGACGGTATGTGCCTCGTTATGTTTCGGCTGAGCGAGCTATAACAACACTATCTATATGTAACGCAATTCTTGTAACGTTACGCATCTTCTCACTCGACTGTCCTATTTCGGGTTTCCTAACATTTTAACCGCTCGTGTTACAACGCTTAGTGTAAGCGACGCGCTACAAGATGATTGGGGTTGCAGGATCGCATGAGAAATCTGATATTGAGCGTTCTCACAATCTTATTAACTTGTTGTCGGCCGAGTGCAATGGCGCTGTTTCCAATTATCGAGAAATCAGTTTCAGTGTGATACCATCGCTGTTTTACTTTCCATTGAATGGTTCACGTGGAAACGCGATTCCCGCTAGCGGTATCAAGTTGATTGCGTGTACGGACTCTTGAATTTCGAAGTGTCTGGTATTTGTGCGTTGTGTTGGTAAAACCACTGCCGCTACGTCGCTCTGCTAACTTCAAAGTTGAGCTTTCGGTCGTGCTGTGAAATTGCTGTATCATCCTGCTATAGTAGTGTCCGCCGCGGTATGACTTTGTTCGTCGAGCGTTGTCAAGTCACGACTCGACAATAGTCGCTTCAAGTAAACAAATGAACGAATACTTTTCGCGTGACTTGACCCGGAATGTTTCTTACGGAATGTTATTAGTAGCAATTCATCAAATTCCGCGCTAAACACTCGTAATGTCGGATTCGGTGACGTTGGCTTGACGTGCAGAGCATTTATTACTGTCCCTAATCGCGGACAAATGAACTTTTTCGGTGCGACAGTAACTGGCGTTTAAAGTAAGCGCGAGCACCTAATTGAGTTCAGGCGTCGAATTGCGTAAGTAAGCTATGTACGATTGTACATAAAAGCGATTAGCGGTATTGTGTCCCGAACGGGGCGAACCGCTTCGAATTCTTTGTTCAAGGAGGCTACGCCCATTCCAGGAATTGTGTTTCGCGTAGGCATCCTCTGTTTATTGATCTTCCTCTGTTGTGACGGCCCCTCTCTACTACTACGGTCACTAAGGCAACGCTGCGTCACGTGATCGTAGCGCTCATTTTCCACAATGGAAAGAACGCGTTACGAGAGTTACGCCAGTCGTGCTCCGCGCGCTACGGTAACCTACTCGAAAATATCCTAGGCTTTTTCCCGACGACACGAAGGCGTAATTCGATACCGTTTGGGGTAATGTGTCCTTTATTTCAACCTCGCGCATACGCTAGGTCTCTGCGCGCGCTCGTTTACTATGAGCTGTCGAACTTTGGTTGTCACGAGCGACCCGGACCACCTGCGTGAATCGGCGGAACTTCGTGTGCGACTCGGCCTATTGTTTGAATCCGAGGGCATTAGTATTAATGGTAATGCGCCGACGGCGTGTGTCTTCGCTCGGCCAATGAGCAAAAAGGTATTGTGCTGAACTTAGTGGATTGATGATTCATCGAGACCTTGAGAGCATAAAACCACCTCTCTGAATAATTTACTTTCAAGCAGACCTATGGTAGTTTCACTTTTCGACGCAATGATTCAATTTATCAACACTTCACCGAAGTGTTACGAGGATCCACATCGCATTCAAATTCCCCGCGATTTGAATACTGACGAATTTGCATGGCATATATAATTATGAGTTATCACCCCCATTGTTCTACCCTGTCCGTATTACTGTTTGCATTTGTAAGGCGCCTTCCCGTATTTGAAACTTAAACAAATGAGGTACTTTCCAAATTAAACCAACACCCGTATCCAACGGCCGCGGGTCTAACGGACATGTTATATAAAATCACCCGAATCATCGCGTATGGCATGAGTCATACGGAATTCGCCAACTATCACGCGCTGCTAAGTGGAATATCAAAGCGACGTAGCGCTCGCATTAACCAATCGAGATACGCGCTTGTCGACACATTGCTCGGATACGCCTATCGATGAGTTACTATCCAGGTATTTAGCTTAACCGCCTGTATTTACTAGGAAAATACGCGCTATCTCGCGCCAGCTCGCCGCGCGTACCACCTAAAACCAAACAACGAAGCCTAGCAACCGCGCAACGGTCATTATTGTGTTAGTCACCGCTGCAGCGCGCTTAAGTTCAGACCCTATAAGACTCTTTAGCGCGCATGCGCGCGCCGTGTTTGTTTAGGCGGGAATTCTTGAGAAACGATTTCCGATGTAACCGCGCTCCCGTTGTCAAACAGTACCGCTGTAAAAGCCGTGAAAATGCCAACAATGAGAATTGCCTTGTCGGAGCATTCTTTGAATGTTCGTTGGTTGCGCATTCAAGACTTTTTTTGTCTTTGTCTTCATGCCCTTATTTAGGACAGGCCTTGGATCGCTCGCTACTACACGCTGGTAACTTAATCCGATGGTGTAATTAGACGTGGTGCTCCCAGAATAATTGGCGCGATCCGCTTTCGTATCTGGCTGTAATTGATCCTCTCCAGCGTTGATTAATCGAAATGCTCTCGGCGGGCAATCATCCGCGCGGCGTTGTGCTGCAGCGCTGATCAATTCCGCCGATTTTCCGCCCCTTTTCCTTCGATAGGCGCTCGTACGCTGCGAACGAAATAAACCCGTCTGCCATATGTCGCTGCTCTCGCAGCTGCAGATGTCGACGTAATTCGCAACGCTTGTTGCTGTATCGAAACCACGCCCATTTTGGTGCCTATATCCGAGGCAACACCCGTTCGCTATAAGGTCACGAGATGAATGCCAGCTATAAATTATTGAACGGAAACCGATCGCTAGTAGTTTTGAAATGAAGCTCGCCTGTGTTTATTATCGTCTTGTTTATAGCCTCTATTGTTTCGCTTTCTCGGAAGAGCATACTTCCCAATTTCAGAGTGTAGTCGTCAGTTACGGACTACGGTATATATTTTTTTCGGAGTATCCATGAGGTTTTGCACTACTTGAGTGGTTTGTGTTAAGTCTGTATTAATTTTACCAGTCCACCTGCCATACGTAGAAATTACATATATTTGTGTTGTCAGTCTTTTTGCGTCAATCGCAAGATACATCCTGCAAAAAGTATGCTACTATATATGTAACACAGTAGAAATTTACAGCAACGCTGACCACTTTTGACCTACACTGGTCACTAACGATACTTCGTTCGCTTCGGCGTATTGCGCTCAAGCAGCAGTTCCGCGCGCGCGAGGTCAACGGAATCAATCTTTCAATCGATCCCAGCAGATGCGGCCCGGCGATGATCGGCCGCTAATCCCGACTTTGTGAATGAACATTGAACAATCGCTTATTTTGTTACGCTTCGCCGCGCGCGCTGCTGCCGCGAGTACGCGCGCGAGAACCAATCAATAGCAAAACAGCTGCGATGTTATTTCGTGATGCCGGCACGATTGCCGGATGGCTGTCTTCCCTTCTCGATCATTCACACGACTTCGGCGTCATGATTAATGTCGGTAGCGGCGTATGGTTCCTGCGAGGTGCTTTGCTGTTGTTTGTTATACTTTGTGTCTCTGAGACGCATGCATCCGTAACTGCGAAACTGTGTGACGATCAGAGGGGGTCAAATAAAACATAACATAACAACTTGAGTAGGCAATGCAGGTTATCGATGACCTCTGCTGACGATAGTTCACGTACAGCACGGTTCTGCTGCTATTCCGTCTCCATCTGTTCACTTTATGTCTACGTGTTTTGTGCGCAGTGACATCAACGGCTCTGGCAATTTGAAATAATTGGCCCACCAAAGTCGCGGAATTGCGCGCTATCGTGGGAACCCGCTCACTCTAAATATCCACCCGCATTTTTGCAAGCCTCGTCATACGTAGCATGGGTTCCGGCGGGGGCTAAGAGGTAGATCCTTTGTTGACGGCCGTTGCCGTTCGCTACAACGTATTCGGGCTCTGTTGTCTTAAGATGATTAGATACTGCCAACGGTACGCGGGGTTACGGAATTTCTAAGCAAACACGCGATACTTTGTAGCGCGAAATCCACCTACAGCGACGCGAGGGAAGAGGCCCTTGTAATCCGCTCATTATGGGCGCGTAAGACGCAATTTACGCTTTCGCGCGCTGAATTTTGGAGGCTCTTTTTAGCGCGGCGCAGGTTGCCGAACACCGCCATTAAGTGCGCATTTGCGGGGTTACGTCACGCGCGTAAATTGCCTCAAATGCCTTTGATCTGTCTTTGTCGCGATGCGCGCGGGCTCGCGTTACCGTGTCGCGATGAAATCGCCTTTGTGTCCTTTTCCCGCCATCGGGGATTGGTTACAACTCGTAAGTTACAAGTGCACAGAAAAAATGAGGGTCGATTGCCGCTTGCGCCACTCAACCCCGCCGCGCTTCCTTCCCGAACCGCTAACTGTTAATCAGAAACGCCACACGGTCGGATGTGTATCTGTGTGTGCATCTCGGCGGATTCTCTGTAATGCTGCGGATGGCGAATTTCCTGTGTTTACCATTGCTCATCGCGTGCGTTCCGCGTACAACGGCGTGCGCAAGCCGCCTTTCAAAGTACTGCTTGTTATTTTTCGCCGTTAAAAATGGTCACGAACGCGTACTTTTCGAAATGTCTGACATTCCGCATGCGTGATGTCATGAAATATTTCGGCCCGAGAAAAAGCTCTCGGCGCGGACTCGAAATTTCGCAGCGCGCTAAAAAGTTTTTCTGTTGCCACTCGCCGTAGCGCGATCAATCGCGCTCTCCTTAGTAGTATGCAAATCCGTGTCACAAGCCCCTGTGTCCACAATGGGAGAGAAACGCAAAAAGGGCGGGCGATTTACGGCTCCTTTGCTAACGTTCATCCGGCCATCGAATTCCTCGCATTCCACTCCGGTTACTGGATCGAGCGTGTACGTTTAACCTTTCAAAAGTCGCTTTTCACCCGAAGCGTTGGAACGTCTTTTCAGGTGTGGCCGTTGGAAAAGCAACGGCGCGAAAACAAGCCTTTGGTCGTTTTCTCCTGCGCGCGCTTACGCGTTTCATCTATACAATTCCGTCGGTACACGATGTGGACTTGCGTATCGCGGGCTTCGCCGTAGTTTAAACGCGAAAGTCATTGAATGATTGGAATTTTAACTCCCGCTTTCACAAAATCTTCTACGGCAATCAAACGTAATTTACGATCGATTAACCTGGAATGTAGACGGGCTATTATGGCGACGTGTTACACGGTTACAGTGTAGTATCTCTGCTATGTTTAAATTGTTTAATGGCTTGGAGTTTGAAGCGATGAACACTGAGTATCTTCAGCTAATTTCGTCGACAATTCGTTTACCGTGGGATCCATGTGGCTATTGTTTATGGTACTTGTCTTTATTTAGGCGTTTCGAAAGCTCTCGCGTTCTGTCACCTGCTTGTAGCTTTGAGCTTAACGCTAGCTATCGTCGAGTGTTTACGATGTGCTGCCAAATATCCACTTGGCCGAGACTATTCATAAGCGACATTGTGTCCGGTTCCTAAATACCGTTTCGAGTGTGTCGGAAAATAGCGTTTCGCGATTTCAAGGGTCGCGATCGCGACTTTACCGGGAGTGCTGCCTTTGTTGCGCCCGTTGAACTGGTGGCGGGATTTCAAAAGGTTTTCGCGCGGCAAACGGGCTTAGATCGTTGATGCGTTTTGCTACCCGCGCTTTCCGCCTCTTGATTGTTACACACAAACTCAACTTTCTTGCTCGATTCGCTCTCTATTGCTTGTCGATTTCCGGTATGCGGTACAAATTCATGTTCCACCATTTCCGCTTTCATAATTAGTGATAATTTCCCGTCGTCTGCCAGTCTGGGATTCTTGAGTCGTTAGCAAGTTCGAATATAACGCCTCGAGGATACACTACGTTCGGAATTATACGTTGACAATGATTATTAAGTGTCAAGGAATTCGCGAAGGTGCTTTTTCAAGACTGCCGGCGCCGCGGTATAGATCATAGTCCGAAAACTGCGCGAGTCGTAAACGCAGTTGTTGATCGATACCCGTTTATCGGGTTAAAGTCTATGTTGCGACGCCTCGTATATCTGTGACTAGACGAGCTTAGCAGGCGCGCTTGCGTATCATAACATCGCGACGTCTTTGCATATATGCGTTGTTTTGGTGGGCTATTTTCGCTATAGTATACATTTTATCATTGAACGCGTCTACGCGCTTCCGAAACCCACTCTATCGAAACTGGTAATAGCGGTTGCAAGCACCAGTGGTATTTTGTCTGGATCGGTGTCCGTTGCAGTGTTGTTTTCTATTCGTTTGCACGATACCACAGCAACATGTAGTCGGTATCTCGTTTCTAGCGTTGCATTGCAGGTGCGTCGTGCATTCCGTGCATTCTCGCGGTGTGCGTTCTGTGTAATCAGGGCGTCGACGCGGTTCCCACCGATTTTATTTGTACAGGGGTCTTGCCTTGCGCGAAAAGACTCAAAAGCGCCGATATTGGCACTGTTGTACCCGTGTTAGATAAATTCTCCCGTTGAATCCAGAGTCCACGACCCTGCACGTTGACTTTTGTGTGACTCTACTGCAAATACCAGCACGGCGTCTTACTGTGTGTTTACCAGCGCGGTACTGTTACTATATCGCGCAAAGTTCAGCAACTTTTCAGTGCCACATGCCTTCGTCACTAATGCGAGAACGCGTAATGCAAATAACATCCCGATACCTGGAAGGACGCCTGCTGTTTGCGCGATCTTTTCGTACGTCGTTTTTTAATAATTAGGACCTTGTTGCGTCACAGCGCGGGCGACTCGCTGCTTCACTTATGAAACTTGGGCGTTGTCTCTTGGCTGACAATCGTGATTGTTACGTCAGGTGGAAATTGGAAAGAGCATTTTGTTTTCCCCGTGCTGTTACCTGCACTCGCGTTCGCCGAATACGTAAACAGTAAACGCTATGACTCAATCGAAACCAGTATAACTTCCGAGTTGAAATTATTATTTGCCTTCGAAGACGATATTCGAGATGTTTTGACACGCATCTCCGTCCTCGAGGAGGTGTGTGTATTCCCCGCCGCGACCGCCAACAATCCAAAATTAAACTGACGTAATGCAATATCTGCCAGTCGCCGAAACTAGGGGAAAATTCCAGCGCCAGGTCGCCATTGTTTGTAAATGCCGCGTGATTCGAACTGGCCCGTGCGGCGCAAATTAAATTTTCCGGGCCCAAGGGGACCTCGCAGTGACAAGGAGTACAGCAAAAATCGTTACGGACCCGAGATTCGCATTACGTAATGCACATAAAACTTGCCGCGCGTGCCGCTACGGAAACCGACATTAGGTGAATAATAATAGACAGTTACATCACGCGCAGCTGCCGTTTCTAATAGAATTTGATGGCTTTGCGTGTATAACTGTAGTCTATATTCTCGTCTCGAAAATATTCGAAACAGTTGCAATGTCGCATGCCTACGGATGTCTTCGTGAGGTATCCGAAGAATGTCTAATCGCTATCCGCGCATTGTTCGGAAATTCTGCACGCACTATTTATAAATATGTACGTCTGGTGCACATTGGTGGTGCCAGCCGCGCGTTCGACAAAGTGATATTTTCTACTGGGAAATAACGACTATTTTAGTATTGCTGAGTGTGTATCTTCCTTGAGGTGAGAATGCAAAATAGGTATTTTTTCTGTCGAGCTACTTAGTCAGCGTATAGTGCGATTGGTTTACAAAGTACGTCAAGCGCACATATTATCTTGGCTAACGCGACTTCTCGAAGATATTTCATATTCCCTACGACCGCCTAAACATATCCGGAAACGATACTTTAACTATATACGCGCTGGGTGAATAGTCTTGATATAGACGCGTATATACAACGAAATAAAGATTACTCAGCTCATCGATGTCGGGCTATAGTACAACCGAAACCAGAGACAGTTTCGATGTATTTTTGTATAACACGCTGGTTTACAATGTTCTTCCTTTGGAAGCATCGAAAATGCCGCCGTTGGCTTGCGGCAATGAACCAGCCGATCGAGTTTGGCGACGATAAGTCATTGTTAGCTCTCTTCTGGGTAGCGGGGCTTGTTACTACCGGGCGCTGGTAACCGATTAACATTCCATTTGCAACGCAGAACGCAAATAAACTCACACCTCGCGCTATTGTAGCTTGTAAAACGCTTCGTAAACGGTAGGATTTCGGGATGATTGCTGTACCGTGTAAGATGACTGCGCGGCTGTTCGCGGGTTGAATAATCATAATAACATGGCTAAGGTGCGGGCGTAAAAATACCCAGAAAGCGTAGGAAATGCGTGACCTGACTCGAATTTTCATCCGCGGTATCCGTCTGCACTCTGCACGCTTCATTGTGCGTAAATGATTGGGTCGTGAATAAATTAGCGTCGATACGCGCGCCCTCCCGAGATTCTATACAGAGAGAACATATGCTATTTCGAGACGCTGAGTGCTATTCGTGGCGTGACAAATTACGCGTATTTGCTATAAGATCAATGCATGACGCGCAAAGCGAACCCGTGCGTTTTTGCGTGGAGTTATTTTGATTAGCGCTGACGCCATTATGAATGCCCTAATGATTGCAGATCAAGTCTTGATTTTAATTGGTACGGTGAGCGCCTTATTCTGGCGCAATCCGGCTCCGTGGGTTAGCGCAGTGTGGTTTTTCTTTGTTTGCCTCCGTACCTACAGCGGAGGCGCTCGGGAAATTACAACTGGTAGCCACCGACTCGATCACGCTCGCAACTGATGGCCAGTCGAAAATCGATGGGAACATCCGGGTAGCCTCGCTGGTATTCTCGTATTAAGGACACACGACGCGAATTTGATCGATTACTATACGTGCTTACGCGTTCGTGTTGTTTAAATATCAAATGTCGCGCAGTGGAGTAGGTCAGCATCGAGTGGTGTCGTTTATGCTCGAAGTTTCTGTGATCTATTTGCTGGTTTCGTATAGTCGAGGGGTTTAGCGACACATTGTTTACCACGGGGAAATCCTGACTATCGGCTACTAGAAACGTTAAAACGACAATCTTTGTTATCGCCGCGCGATTATAGGTCGTCGTGTTAGCAATATCTCCCGCGACCCTTATTTAAGGAAAGACACAAAGCCGCTTGTTTACGAAGGAAATATAGATGTTCCTATGTTTGATCCGTGTTTTGAACGCTTCCGCTCACGAGTGGCACAGGAATGCGTAAAGGCGCGCGTCGCCATGGCGATGTTTACGCGAGTTGTAGGCTATTAGCGCTGGTCGCCACGATATATCGAAGTTGTGTTGTTACTTGTAATCCTCCAGGTGCACTCGGGGGTCGCGTCAACCAACAATAATCGGAATTCCGTTCTATTTCCAGGCACGAGAGTTTACAGTCCGCCCGAGTGGGTGCGATCGCACCGTTACCACGGACGTTCCGCCACGGTGTGGTCCCTCGGGATACTCCTGTACGACATGGTGTGCGGCGACATTCCGTTTGAAAGAGACGAGGAAATCATGCGTGCCGATGTACAGTTTACAAGACCTATATCAACAGGTCGGTTGGCTTTTACTTTGTACTTTTCCTCGGCCTCGCGTGCGCTGACTTTTTGTGCCGTACGCGAACTCGCGTACGGACGCGTAACAGCTGTGCTATTTTGGTCGCGAGTAATTTTAATTAAAAGCGGTTCGCGTAATTTGCTTGACGTCACACGGTCCCAAGGTCGGTATTTGGAATTTTTGGGAATACACGCGGTGCTGCTTTATCGCACTGTATGGTTGCGAAACGATAAGGGCGTTCTATTTGCGGATTCGATGTTGTCAGTTCCAAGTACCTCTCGGTATGCGCGTTAATATGCCTACATCCGCTTGCGTCTCATGTGCCGCCGGCCGCCATAAATAGCCCGAAATTCGCAGTCGCAACGATGATTTGGAGTTCTGAGAATAAACCTTGCGCTGTGGAAAGGCTGGAAATTTCCGAACGCTCCCGGGTGTGAGCGGGCGACATCGTCACGTCCCGGCGATGGTAGCGACACGCGGCGTCTGACGTGACGGTGTTTATTCATGCGCGCGTGCTTTAGCATTATGACGCACTGCGAATGCCGATCGAAGGCCTGCGACGTCTGTAGGCGGTACTATCTGCGAATTTTTCGCGTGCCGATGTAAACAACGGGAAAATTCGTCTGGGGTCGGGCTTACGCGACCTTCTAGCTAGGATAAGTTACTGCCGCACTGAGATTAAGATACCTCTTTGACTTATCGAAATTCCGTGTTAGCCTAACGCAATTAGATTGGCTTGGGCGGGCTAAATTATAGCGTGCGATAGTTTCGCTCTCGGTCGAAATAGGCATTAGCGAGGCGCGAATTTAATACAACGCAATCTCGACTATAGGTAATGACGGGGTCGTTAAAAACAAGGCTTTTGTAATGCGCGTGCGCCTAATCGGAATAGCAATCCCGCTTCGTAAATACGCCTTTCCCGGAACTGATCGCCGGTTATGTTTCTTTGTTTCGAATTCTGACCGTTTCGCTTTCTCTCTCGTACAGAATGCCAAAATCTGATAAGGAGTTGCCTGTCGCTGCGGCCGTCCGAAAGGCCGACTTTGGAACAAATCATGATCCACCCTTGGATGCTGAAAGGCGACTTCATATCCAGGTGAATATCTTTTGGATAATGCTAGGGGCGGTCCAAGTAGTCGAGAGTTTGCATTGCAGTAATGCCGTCAATTTCAAGTCGATTAGGAGTAGAAGTAGCGATATTCGAGACGTGCCGGAACTACTACAAGCGGAAGTAGAAAATGGAGGTATTAAAAGTACTCCCCGACTATAGTTTTGAAAAGCCGAGTCGAGGATTCACATGCTTTTAGCGGATATTCGGATGTGGCTAGTATCGAAATTGAAAGATGTATCTTTGCGAATGACGCCGCAAATAGGTTCACGATTTTCGAAAATATACTCAGTCACCGTGATTCAGCGACTATTTGTCCCCTACTTGAGACAATTTCACTGATAAATAGGCCTAGTGATGCAAACATATCTCGAAACTATGCTTTCTAAATACAAAATAGTAGGCGAAAAAAGAAGTGGTTTGGCTCATACAGTTACGTAGAAGTGGTAGTAGTCTGAAAATGGTAGCCTCGCCGAAGTGCTGCAAAACCTACTTGAGCACTCCAGAGAGGCAGAAGTACTCCGTTGCTAACCGCAACTCTGTATACTATAGCGCTTGTGCTACGCCGCGCGGCCCGGCAGACTGTAGGAAATGACGCACGGCGACAGAACGCAAAACTTACGTTTCCCGTTTATCCCTCACAGGCATTGTGAAATGGGCGGAAACCACATCAGAACGATATCAGAAAGCTCAGACGGAGCGTGCGCCACCGACAGCAACGACAGCTTATGATAAAGCCGGCGTATCGCTCCCGCGTACACAAACTCTCTCGCCGCGCCGCAGCACTGCTATTTATTTCTCCAGCTTCTACCCATTCTTATTTATGACCCCAACTTATTTATTGCCACACCCGTCGAGCCGCACGGAAGCCGACAAGAGAACGAATCGCCCGAAAGACCTCCCGTGACCTATGTTCGATTGTGACGGCATAATTGCCGCGCAGGGCCATATCCGGCGGCAACGCTCAAAAATCGTGCTCAACTGCTTGCACGAACTATGCGGCTAGTACCCTACCGTGTGTAGACCAGACTCGACTGGTTTACGCTGCAGGGCCTCTGCGACGCGGAAGGCTACAAAGAGACCGCAGACTGTGTCATCTAAGGTTTTTAACTCGTGTGTGCGTGTTATTTTCTGTTGTTTTTTCTTCGCTCGTGTAGCGCGCTGTATTTTTCCTTTCACTCTCTATCTCGCTGTCGAAGGCCGTATACTTATTTATTTAATCATTATTTATTGCGGCTTTCCGCTACCCCCGTGTCTGTCGGATGCCCATGGGTTTTATCGTTCGCTAGCGCGCCCGTGTCGACCTTGTCTTGCTCAGCAATGGCGGAGTCCGATTTGTATACTATGCGTAGCATGTTTAGTTTATCCACGAGCCCCCGCCGTATTTAACATCATCAACTTGACCATTTCTTGATCTTATTTTTAATTTATTCAATTTTAATATTATTATTGTTATTATTCTGTTGTTTTTTTTCTCTTTTTTCGTGTTTAATTTATTTTTTCTATCGTAACTTGTCATTGTTATATACGTTGCCGGTCAACCTACTAATGGAACACAAGTTATTATTGGCAATGTCGGTAGTATATAGTTTTAATGGTACTTGTTAATGTGCGCCCGTGTCAGGCGTGGCGGAATGTCAGCTTGTGGGCGTGTACTGTACGACCACGCCTGCTACCCCCTGTTTTGGAGTTTAAACCCCACCCGATTTTTGTTAATGGTGTTTTTCTGTCCGTTGCGCGCTATATTATGGTGCTGCGCCCATGCCGATGTATATCGTGCGGTGCTAGTCGGTAAATTGGTCGAAAACAACAACTTGATCAAATCAAGTTCCTGGTATCTGGCGAAATTGCGGCGCGCAGCCGTAGCCCTTGCCTCGCTCGCTTTGTTTTCAGTTGCATGTCGTGGGAATTCTAAACGAATGTATACAATAAACAAGCAATTCGAATCCGGGACTTGTGTATCGGTTATTGAATTTAGAGATTTAGTTAGCGGCGGCAACCTTAACCTCTTATCTCCAAATCGCCGAGTTCACGCGCTTTGGAAAACATCTACCAGGAAGAAGTATTGAGACGGCGCCCGGCGCATGCTTATGAGTCAGCCTTAAGTGCATGTTCAGTGCACTACGGTATTGATTGCCGATCAGCGTTGAGAAAAGTCGAATTGCGCTTCCCCTAGGATCGCAGACGCCAGTCGGTTTTAGCTTATCAACAAGCTGATATTGCGGAGGCCTGCTTAACGGCACGGGCAGTTTCGTTTGCCGCCACCGAGATGATCACGTTCTTGCGCACCACGTATTTCGAATTCGTCGAACAGGTTTGTCGACCTATGCTATCCCACAAGCCCGCGGCGTGGCCGCCTCATTTTTGTTTACAGCAGCGCCTTTGTCAGTGCGTGGCGGGGATCCGAAAACAAACATCCTAACAATTTGCATACATACTATCCTGTACGCACATGCGTATCGTGTAGAATTACAAGGGAATCGGGAAACCATAGCGCCGCAATACCGATGCGTGCAACCGCATTAAATGGGTGTAACTATCGAGATTACTAACCATCGAAATACAGGCAATGATTGGAAGTCATCATTCCTGGATCAACCGCAATCGAATTCGTAATTGGGAAAGCGCGATGTTCCTAATGTATATTCTCCTGGGTAATGCTGACGCACACTGCTGTAATCGCGCGACATTTCTCACGAGCCAATGTGATAGCAGTTGTGGGAGAAGCTTTCGCTGCGAAATTATCGGTGGGGAGGAAAACCGGTTTCATTTCGCGAATATTGCGCATCTGTTTATCAGTTGCTTTATTACTGTACAATACATGACCTTGCGACGAGTGCGCAACTGCGCATTCCGCTAGGAATCATACTTTCCCATGCTAGAATCAATTCCGGCATCGATGCAGAACTAGGAAATACCACCGGTATGAAATTTGACATGTGAGGTAGAAAGATTCATGGAATGGCGTTCATGATCCCATCAGAATATGCAATGACAGCTACATAACAGAAGCGTCAGAAACCTATGGTTCGCTAGCCACGCATGGCAATTTTGATGATGACGTATGGCTATCAGAGAAATAAAAGCTGGCGATAAGCAGGTGCTTCGATTATCACGAATCCAAATTCATTGTATTCTTCTTTACGATTTTACAAGAGAAACATCCATTCGAGGTGACGTGGCCGGCTAGTGGTTGATTACTGAACAATGACTCTTTTTATCCGAACGTTTCTGCCTTACAGCAGTAGAAAAGAGTTAATCAGAAATGTAAAGCACGCTAGGGCTCATGTCTATCGAGGGATTTAATTACGAGGTTATTTCGGCAATCAAATATATTTATTATTTGATTACAAGTTAGCTGCTATCCCGGCAAACTAGCCGTCGGGCAGATGTCTGTGATTTACATTCCAATCTTTGAATACCCATGACGTAATTTGTAGGATTTTCCATAAACTAGTTTCTCAACGAATTTTAAATGTATTTAATGAGAATGAAAATGATATATTCTCACTTAACTCGTGAATTGCCGAGAGCACAAGAATCGAATTTTAAACTGTTGGATATTTATTGGAAAATGGATTTGTGATAGTCATGTCGTGGCATCAGGGAGTTCCAAATATCCCTGCGCGGCTTCTATCGATCACATCGCGACACCAAGAAGTCCGACCGCATTCCTTGATTAGTGCGGGGGTTATGACATCGCGCCAGTTTTCAACACATGAAACATGGCGCCGGGACCGACACCTATGACGCACACGGCAAATACCATATGTAGGGAACGTCAATTTTGTGCCACCTGACGTCACGAATCTTCGTTTGTGTTCGTCACAAATGATTGATATAGTTGTATGGCTCATGATGATTACAAATTAAAATATAGGACAAATAATCCCATTTACGAAAAAGGTTCGCGTCCCCTGACCTGATATCAAGCGAAGGTCTCAACTTTGTAATTTGTATACTGTCACTATCGAGTGTAAACATCTACATTCGATACTGTCACGATCAATAAAAAATATTACGGATTTATGTATTATTTTGGGATTGCAGAAAATATATTATATCGGATCCTAGTCAAATCTCTACAAAATTACTTAGCAGGTGACTGAGCCTCTATTATATAGCCATGACCTTTCAAACTTTTTGAGCACCATCCGCACATTTTTTTTGCAAAAAAAATCGTCTGCACAAACCAATCGAAAATTGTTTTACAAAAATGATGAATGTCAAGATTTGTCAAGATATGAAACTTTAGGTTAAGGCTATCAAGTGCATAACTCTGCTCCCTCGTATTGATTTTATAATTATAGTGCAAAAGAGCCCTTTCCGACCAAATCAGTTTGTTGAGTTTTGTACAAGAACTTCTAGTGCTTGGATTGCCAAGTCTTTATAAAAACTATCCAACACTCCTATGTAACATACAGCATATTTTCCACGAGTGACAAATGCTTGCTATCAGAAATCGTTTTAAGAGTATGACACAAAGGCTCCATTTCATCCAAAGGGGAAAAACCCGCATCTTTGTTTTAATGCTTCTGCCTGATGGCTTGGAAATTAAACTTCAAAACTACCAAGGACAGCGAGCACATTGGAGCTCGCCACCTTCATAATACGCTGCTCCAACTTGTGTTGTGCGAGTAAATGAGAAGAGCAAAGAAAGTCACGATATCGCGTGTTCGGCTCATATTAGCTCAATCGAACTTGAAAGTTCATAGCAGTTCAACAACCGTAAAGCATGCAGTGGTTCTTAAAAAAACTTTTTAGACCGTTACGCAAATCACAGATTTAGTGGCATCTCACGACTCAAGCCTCCCACATCAAAATCAATGCATTTTAAATATTAATATGGTACGTTTAAGAACATGTATGACATTAGGGATATCCCTGGTATGACATAAAGAACGCGTAGACAACAATTGTATGCAACTCATCTCTATGAAGCATGTCTGAGTAGTCTGACACGCGATTTGAAATTGGGGTGCATTATTTTCCTCTGCGGGTCGCATTTGTACTACTATTTACTCAGATCGCAATGACGGGACTAAGTCGGTGCCGACCATTCCGACTACCGAACATATCAATTAGGGCTGGGCAAAATCGAGTACCTGAGTGATTTGATTCTGAATCACGTATTATGCTTCGAGTCGAGTCAAGTATTCGAGTATCACTCATTATGACGTCACAAAAGAATGTACTATGTCAAAGTTCAAATATGTAGGCCTACTTTTTATGCTACTACAAATAACAAAATGCCTGTCATCCGTCACATTAAAGATAAATTGGTATTTTTGACCATACCGATTTCATTGCGCTTCTTGACAATGTTGTGGGAGGCTCATGATTTCGAAAATGTGTTGTTTCCAGTAACGTTTGTACCTTTTTACTGTGTCTCGTATGCAGCGACACGGCCAATCAAGGTTTCAAGGCTTCCTCAGTGGAAAATAGTATCAAAGCTATAATTCTCCTTAGTAAATTCACTTTCAGTGGCGAGAAGCGTCTAACCTCAGTACTCGAAAAAAATCGTATTTTACTATTCGACTCGAATCATTAAAATTAATGCTCGATTCAGATCCGAGTACTCGAATCATTGTGCCCAGCCCTAATATCAATATAGAAGGCTTTGTTGGATAAATCTTTGTTCGACAAATATCATCATTATTTCAAATAATAGAAAGGTTATCACATTTTCATGATCAAGCCGTGTCTCGTGTCTCGCTTATTGACTATAGTACCTACCACTGTGACGTTGTATGTACTGTAGATTGTACATTGTACATTGTACAATTTATCAACAAGAAATCTCGCGAAGCACCAATAAATTTTTTGTTGCTAGAAATTCAACGAATATTACATACATATTAAAAGGAGGCATGCACACTGAATGAAAAGTAAAGGAAGATAATATAAAAAAGCAAAGCGTCGAAAATGAGGTGGCGTGTCACGGAATGTCAGATCGATTGGTCAGGTCGAGGTCTGGTAATCTTGAGGGCGGACTAGTATTCATTTAGTAGAAATTGCTTGTATTTCGACTTGTATGTGCTGGACATGCTCGTCGACTGTCATTGTTTGGGTCGCGACCCATAGAACCACTGCCTTGAAGGGAGAAAAATACATTACAGTAACTTGTTGCAAATGTGATTCTGTAATGATGGTATTTACTACTGTCTTCATGCCTCGTGTCATTTGAACCGGCATTACGAATTATGATGATTGTTGAAAGAAAGAAAGCAGAAAATAAATTTTTCGTCATTTTCCCGTGTGTAGTAGGCTCAGATGTGCTGAATCAGTGTATGCCCGCCACTTCACCCGGTTTCGAACCAGACTTTTGATTAGGTAACAACTATAGTCCGTAAATATTAATTCACTATGGATGGTACGAGACAAAGTTATTGTAAAAGCTACGATTAGTGTAGTGCTTTTCAACATTTTTTAGCACCATTCGCACTTTTTTGACGAAAAAAAAAATCATTCGCACAAATCAATCGAAAATTGTTATAATGCAAAAATATAATGAAGTTACCTATCAATATTTTGTTCGGATGTTCAACAAGTAGGCTACCGGTTTAGGCCATCAAGTGTCTCTTTAAAATTCAATTCTATTTCCTCCTTTTTATTTCAACTATAGTCAGGCCGTGTTATTTTTGGCATTTCAGGAGCCAGATGCCAAAACTGCCAAAAATAAAAATTTGAAAATGCCAAAAATAAGCAATTTTTGGCATATGCCAAAAATAACACGGCCTGCCAAATAGTGTATTTCGTTCATGGTGTTGTGTTAACAGGACCGCGTTACAAGCGAGAAGAGCGTTTGTGAAAGGCAGGTTTCTTAATCTGGGTTCAGCCCACCCATTAGGGGTGAAAGCATGGTGTCCTAAATGGTATGGACACAGCGAGATTGAACGGCTGACTGCATTTGGTTTACGCCATACTTTCCATTTGTCCAAAGGCAATTTTACGACCATTTTTGACCGGCTTGTCGAGCGCTAAATTTGATAAAACCGGTATCAATGAGAAGCTGCCGCAGTACTGATTATTAAAATATAAATTATATTCTGCTCATGGAACTGGAACCCCCAAAATCAACCACGATTTTTGCATTGTGATTGAGTTGAACATTGTGACCCAACAAACTGTCTGGCTCTTTCTGAGCTGCATAGTCTCGTTTTGCCAGACAGTCTTGTTGCGTCAATGTCCTTGAACAAGCTAACTTTCCCAGGACTCTTCCATGCGAGTTGGTAATATTAAAGCCACCTGAAGTGACAAAAGTCCTCCGAAAATATATCGGTAGACTGAAGGAGAAATGATAGTCGGGCTGCTAAATGGAATGTGTTGAGAGACAACACAGGAAACCCCTGGAAAAGGATCGGGAAGAAAATTCTTTCCGCGATGAGATCGATGGCACTGGCGAAGTGATCTCTTTTCATGATGCATGGAAGCCGGTTCAGCCCTCCAAAGATTATGAAGCTCTGAAAACCTTTTGTGGATGACTGGCAACATTCTTTCCATCAACGGCTACTGTTGAAGCCGATATTTCCCAGATTCGCTGGGCGAGAAATGAATTTAGGAGAAACGTAGCTGGCCTGAGTTTGGAAGCACTGTTACAGTGCAAGCGATTTAAGTCTATTCAACAGCTGCAACAATCAGCTGTTGACCGTGTTTGTTAGGCCTTTCTTTCTTTTGTTTTGCTTATTGGCACCGATTACGATGGATACTGCACATTTTGTGGTTTCGCTTGATATTATTAACCTATGAAATCGTTAGATTTTTCTTCTTCTTATTGTTTGTTGGCACTGATTATACGTGAATGTTGCACATTATGTGGTGTCTTTTGACAAACTAGCCCAAATAAAGCGTTTTTGTGACTAATTCGAGGCTGAAACTATCTATTTAGAGGACGATGCCAAAACTGCCAAAAATAAAAATCGAAAAATGCCAAAAATAAGTTATTTTTAGCAGTTTTGGCATATGCCAAAAATAACACGGCCTGACTATAGTGCACTAAAATCCTTTTCGATCAAATAAGCTGTTGGGTTGTGTACAAGAACTTCTAGCGTTGGAGGGCCAGGTCTTTACAAGAACCATATTCGACACTCCTATCCAAAATACACCGTATTTTTCGCGAGTGGTGAATGCTTTCTGACAGATACAAAGATTGTAGCGGCATATCGCGACCCCCAAGCCTCACACAGCAAAGAGAATGCATTTTTAACATTAGTATGCGGCGATTTTACGGGCATGTACGACATAGAGAACGCGCAGACAACAATTGTACGCAACACAGCTGAAAGAAGAATGTTTGACGCACGCGATTTCCAATCGGTAGAATTATCTTCCTCTGAGCGTCGCATTTGTACTACAACTACTGTCTACGCAGATTGCGAGGATGGGACTATTCGATGACGACTGCCGACCATTTCAATGACCGAGCATATCAATATAGAAAATCTTGGCCAATCAGCGACGGTCATTGTTGGCCACGGTTTTGTCGCCAACCATCTTTTGACACCGCACTTTCCCAGCGGTATGCTGGCCAAAGCTTTACATCTTCACGCGTCCCGACGCAGAACGGGTTAGTCTCGAAATGAATGTGTCTTATAGGCCCGCCCCCGCATCAGTCAGTTTGTTGCACACCTCTGATGAACTAAAACATACCAACGGTCTTCGACGGTGATTTCCTGGGAAACTAGCCGGACAAATCTTGTCGTGAATTCAAACCAATTTGTGTTATACGAAGGTCGGCTTATTTACATGATCAAGCCATATTTTCTGCGTATCTCGCTCATCTTATTGGTTATAGTAGGCCTACCCAACATCGTGACTTTGGATGGGTAAACCCATTCCCCTGAAAATCGCGCGAATAATTTCTTTTAGAAAAAATTCAACAAATATTACATACGTATTAACTGTTCGCTCCGGTGACATGGCGACCTAAAATTCTACCCTTGTGACTCATACTTTAGACGGGAGCCTAACGCCGTCGGAGACCGTTGTTTTGCTTTAGTCTACGGGCGTACAACGAGCGGGTGCAGGACTATCAGACACAGGTATTTCGCGTCCGTTCATTTCCGGACCGAGACATATGAGCACATGGCTTTTTGATAATAATCGAAATGTTATTACAAACATATGTTGATTGTTCAGCGAAAGAAAGCAGAAAGTCAATTTGATGTAATTTTTCCAGCGTGTCGCAGGCTCAGCCGTGCTGATGCACTGTGTATAGGCCTAGCCTACCGGTCACAAGAACCGCTTTCGAACCAGACTTTTGATTACGTAATAATTATAGTGCGCGAATATTATTTCACTACGGCTGGTTCGTGACGATTCGTGGGGCGGCGTAAGTCAAACAAATTTTTTCAATTGCGTCGAGGCTGCAAAAGTTAGGGAGTCATTGCACTTGAATTTCCTATTAGGTTTACTTGAAATTTTCCAAGTCAAAAATTTAACAATTATTATTTACGAATTCCGCACTCATCCGGATTCTCATTCGCCTCATTCGCACCACGTTCGTCATTCGCACTGCAATTTCTTTCATTCGCACAAGTGCGTATCATCCCACACGTTGCAAAGCACCAGATTAGTGGTTCGTCAAACCAGATTTACAAATGCTTCGCAACGACAAAAGTTAGGGAGCCGCTGTACCTAAATTTCCTTTTAAGTTTATTTGAATTATTCCCCGTCATTACGTTCGTCATCCGCACTGCGTACTATCCCTCATGTTGAGAAGCACTAATATAGGCTATATATTAATACGTGGGTATCAAACAGTTGGTGCTTGATTGGATGCTTCACCAATCACCATGGTCTTCCTATTGTACTTCGCAACCTTGATGTTTCAGTGTTATAAAATTGAATAAACAAATGAGTGAAGGAAAGAAGTCGTGAATGATGGATCTCCTCATCGGTAGACTGTCGTCCAATCGATCGTACTATTTCAATATTTGAAAACCTGCATCCAGTAGCATAATTGTCAAATGATCGATATTGATTAAACTCCATCAACCGAGTGTAACTGAAGTTTCATCACGTGGGATGCACCTACATTGAGTAATATAATACCACATCCATAAAAATACGCAGAGGCGGGACCTGCGTAATATTTACTGCACGTGTACGTACGTACGTATAATGTAGGCTCTGGCAGGGGTTATCGGATTTGTTCACCGCATAGCAGTGATGAGCATCGGAGCGGAGTCGGATATTACTACAGATATTTTTTCGGAGTGTTGTAACTTTTGCCTCGGATATCTTTGGATAGCTCTCTGTGATTTGTATTGCTGTTCTAATAATGCCTATGGTTTATCATTGTTGTTCTAATACTCTTTTTTTTGTCATTTGCCTTCGGTCTTAGATGCAATACCTTCCAAGGGTTGGAGATGAACTTCATTTGCACTGCTTCAAGTTAACGGTAGGGTTACCATATTTTGGAAATCCGAAAAGAGGACTCTACTTTTCCAGAATTTTCAGACTTGCAAAGCCGGAGGAGAATTGTCAATAAATGGTAAATTTTTCCCACTGCGTGATCGGTTGACTAAAAAAAGGTCAACTTTCCACTCAGCTCCCGAAATACCCGCCGGAGCGTCACTTCGGTGCTGATTTACGGCATCTCGGACGAATTTTGCTATAAATATGATCAAAATTCTCAAAAGGGCATCCTCCGAGGACACTTTCAAAAAAGTAAAAAAAGAGGACAAATCCTCTTAAAAGACGACGTATGGTAACCCTAGTTAACGGTGTTCTCTCTGTATGCTACCCTTGCTAGTTCCTTCCTATGCTTGTCAGTGGAATTCTTGATTCATTTTTCTTTCGTTCTGTTTCAGACATACAACTAGTGATATTCCAGTGCAGAACTATTCTCAGCGGAGCTTTACATTTGGGATTCTTTGACAATGTTATTGAATATAGCCGACCGCTACCGATATGGATCTTTCGGATACTTGTCGAGATTCTTCGGATTATCTCGGATTCTGGGATTGAGCTTTTAGGAGTCGGAGGGAGATTTCCTCAGAGACTAAAGTTGTCGGAGGAATTCGGATTCTTGAAAAGCACTATCCGCTCATCACTGCCGCATAGGTCATTTTACACTATGCGTACTCATATGGGGAGTTTTGCATTCAAACAAAAAAATAAGATGACCCCTTGCTTTTTTTGCTAGAGAAACTATATTTGTAGCGCTCTCTAGCGGTGCATCGTTACACAAACGTTATTGTTGAGTTGACTGTACTGTACACACACACCGCAACCGTCTCAGATGGTACTATGGTTGCATATCCTATGCAATTCATGCGTGAAAGTAGAATGCAGCTGCCTAGGAAGTTTTTCCAACATTCCTTACATATTTTGTGATATAGCTCTGATACTAATGTCGTTTTTCCCGATAATACTTTGGCTAAGCTTCCGTCGATGAAATATTCTAATAAAAACGGTTCTTATTCAGTTCAAGCCTCGGTGCCAAACCAACGTGTATGCAGCTCAGTCATGCAGTGAGTCAGTTTAAGTCATTTATTGGAGTCTTGGTCAATTCAAGACATCACAGGATTGCGATACAATGAAAATATGGGAGGGTGTTGAAATTACTTGGGATAGTCTTCTAATCAGAACCCTACCCTTACATAGAGCATAGAGCAGTGGTTCTTAACCGTTTTCCTGCAGCGCCCCTATTCGAAAATAGCCTAGGTCTGGCGCCCCCATATTTTAGGACGGTAGTAAAAACAAGGGGTAAGAGTTCGAAGTCTGGTCGGTCTTTTCGGGTTGGGACTTATTCAGCATTGGAAATAGGGTTGCATTTAAAACAAAAATCAATTTAAAACAAACATGTTTAAAACAAAAGGCCCTTGTTTAAAACATTTTTTATTGTTTTTATTCTTAGCCATGACGTCACGAATTCGACATTGACAATTGAAAATATAGGATAAATATGGATCTTTCGACGAAAAGGGCTTCCTACCACTGTCATAAACAGACCAAAAATATATTTAACCAGGACTATGCAGCATTTTTACAATCGGCGGCAATCATCATCAGAACACCCATTCCGTACCAATGATCAATATTTACTACATGCTAAAACTGTTGAACCGACGACGATTTCGAGGGTTCCAGCCAACCCCCTCCACATCGTATACGTCGACTATTATGGGTGCAAATCGTCCGTAGGCTTACACTACATATGTTTTTTCGGACGTATCCACACAATTACGGCATAATAAGACGAGGACCATTCGACTAATTAACGCTATAATAATTGTATGTGCTATATTCGGGATCAAATCAAGGTTGTTATAACAATCATCGGGTACGGGCTCATACCATGTGGTTCGAACTCGGTGTGCGCATCCCGAATTCACCACTGCAACTGGCAATACGGGGACGTTATTTGTATTGGTTGTTGTTTTTTCGCTATCTGTGACTAGTAAATCAACTGAGATAGTGGTAGAGATCTTTGCTCACATTGAATTTAGTACTAACTTTAACATGAATGTGTTCCACACAAAAGAATAAGCCATAGGGGGAGATGTGGTACCGATGGATCACTGGGACTGAAAATACTTTAAAAATTCTCTATGATAGCTCCATGATTACACTCCATGAACATGTCTACAATTGCATGCTGGCAAAATCTTTCCTCACGTACAAAAAATTTCGACGTGCGCGAGCTATGGGGTCTCTGACAGATGTTTTCTGTTTTTGGGGGTGTAAACTTAATCTCGATCGACGCATACATTTTTCCTTGTAACCTTCAACACGAACAAACCAGCAATCATTTTTAATGTGAAGAGTAGGGCTTGTATCAGGCTATATAATGGCACCTATTATTTTATTCAATACCTTCCTTGAGTGGAATCTTTTTCGATTCATGTATAAAATTCATAGGGTGGGGACCGATGATACAATAGCCAAATCAAGCAAAATAATCAAGCATACTAATCACGCAACAACTGAAACATGCCTACGTACAGAAACTCTTTATGTAATAATTGCATATGATGTTTTATCGCTATAACGAGGTATTCGGAAGTCACAATGTCGATTTTCGGGCAACAGGTGTGTACACTCAAATTTATAAGTTCGAGCCTAAATTGAAACGTGATTTTATGGCAACATTCGAGTTATCATTTATTCTATTTTTTGACGGTTGCGACCAAACATTCTTCTTTGGCTTGCTGTAGCTTCGATTATAATACTGAGCAACAAAATTTGTCACATCTGATTTTTTGAGAGTATGTCTCATAGGTCCCTGGGTCGTGTGCCATTGGACCCACTGGGTGGGGACCGATGATACGTTCGAGCAACAAATTTTGAACGTCAATAAATATTTTTTTGAAAAGACGGACATTCATGTATGTATATGTGCGCGATAGGAAGAGCTTGTATCAAAGTGTTGAGCCAGCAAAATATCTGCTGTTTTCGGCTGAACATTTTGCGGCCCGCGATCATTTTCCAATTTTTGATCCATCGGTACCACATCTCCCCTATTATAACGCTCATGTGAGGTTGCGAGTCTCACGTCACGGAACAGTATCATCCTACATGGTAAGATGAAGAAATATTCTGAAGATATAATTTTGTAGCTCTAAAATACCGATATATTTTGTTAATCATTTTGACCAAAATGCTTCAAAGTATCATTCTCAAAAGTGGTGCAGTCTCTTTTTTCGATATCAACACGGTGTGCGCTGCGGGATGAGATACTATTATTGTTCGAAAATGTTCGTGGAAAATAATCCGAGCTAGCGTGACAGGAGTATTTTAATGGAGAATTGGCGGTCTAAAATTACGCGCAATTCATTTCACATGAATTATAATAGACCACTGCATTCATGGTAGCACGGAGCGGATCGACAAATTATCCGGTCCTACTCAGATCCTGATTTTTAAAGCTCTGGTCCGACTCCGGTCCGACTCCTAGGCCGGATTCTAGATACGACTGTGATCAGGTCCGAAAAGCTCCGATAATAATTATCTACTCACAGGATGGTATTGCGAATATTAATTGAAACAATGCAAACAGGAAATTAAAAACTCAAAGATCAAGCCCAACCCTTATCTGAAGTAATTATGCCAACTTGAACTTAGCATGTGGTTTATTTCTATGAACGTTTCACTTTAACTATTGATTCGAGGGTGGAAGAGGGTATAAGGCTGTCCTCTACTTAGTAAAAAGTAGCCTACTGATCCGGCTCCGATCCGACTCCGGCCTAATCAGAAAAAGCACTGATCCTGTTCCGAACCGGCTCCGGTCCAAAATGATAAAATCCGGCCGGATAACGACTCCGGCTCCGGTCCATGCTCCGCCCTAATTCATGGAAACATGTTGCAACCATTGTCGGCATATATTTCGCTAACAGCGCGGCGAAAAATTTCAAGATTTGACAGATTTTGTCGAATGCTAATGAGAACTCAGGGATATACAGAACTATTGTGCTACTATGTAATCATATGACCCTACTGCACGCCGTATTCTTCAGCGCACCCCATACCACCCTCTGAGCCCAGCTCCTATCCATATCGTCCCTGAGCGTTTCCGCCCCTTCGAAATCCAAATCTCCACTTGGGGGCGCTGGCGACCAGGTTAAAAAGCAATGGTTCCCTAACTTAATTCGTCACGAACCCCTTGAGACAAATTTATAATTATGAGGAACCCTGCCTAAAATTAGCCTGAACTGAAACTCAATTAACATAGGCTACTATTAACTATTGCAATGCTACTCAACTACTGTAATGTGTCAAATTGTGTTTGTTGTTGAAGAAAGAAAAACAACAGAACACACGAACGAAAGAACAAAAGTTGAATACATCATTGGCATAAAATTGAATGAACATGACATAATACTAAAGTAAAGAAACTAGAAAGAAATGAAGGAAATATATAAATAAAGACGGTATAGGCTGACGAGCAACCCGCTCGCTTACATGATCTTGTGCATTTAAAGAGATACTTGAAAATTAGAAGATTGTTTCTTTTTTTCCTCAAAAAATTCATCAAGGTAACCACGCGACTCTAAATGCTTTCTCACGGACCCCGGGTTGGGAGCCACTGATCTAAATTAAGAGGCATATAGGCCTATACATTGCACACTGAATGAAAAGTAGTTGAAGATAACATGAAAGGACAAACGATGAAAATAAATGTGACATGTGTCGGTAGACGAAGTCATAAATTATGTTAGATCAGCGGCGGGCAACATACGACCCGCCGCGACGGGATTTTGTCCTGCCCGCGGACAGTTTCCCGTCTTACATTATAATGTGGCCCGGGGCTCCAGTCTACCGAGATTCCCTACTACTTGCTTAAACGTCAAATTTTAGTGACATGCATGTTTATTACATACGTGTGTGCGCAGCGTGAGAGAGTATAGAGCTTACGCGTAAGTTCGACGAAGCGAGAAGGCTTGCATTATCGGCATCAGGGCCGTAACAGCACTTCGTCAGCCCCCCCCCCAAAAAAAAACGTTGGTCTTGCCCCCCCCCCCTATGGTGATAAAACGAACTGATATGGTGATAAACCAAGACCTCCATCAGGCTGTACGCTGTTTACCGCTGCTTATCTGCTACATTGGCTGTCCGTTTAGTGAGACAGCTTTTCTCGCCTAAACGCGCGAGAACTCTTTATAATTCATGACTGAATCGGTCAATATGATCGGGAATTGCTTATATATTGCTATCAATTTTTATCCTCTCTCTGCTCACGTAATCTGATTTACCGTGTGTTTGTGTGTGAAAAGGTAGGATCCCTCAATAATAATTAACCATCTCCGGGTGTATACCAGTTGGCAGGAACGAAACAGCACTTCGTCAGCCCCCCCAAACAACTTGAGTCTTGGGCTCCTATAGGGTGATAAACTGACCCCCCATCACAGGGGTGGGCAATTATTTTCCTCCGCCCTCAAAATGAGAAGTAGAAAATACGTTGGCGGGACGAGTGAAAAATTTTAGCTATATTCTCCAGCGTATTTTAAATTTATTTCGAAATTACATTGTTTATAAATGCTGCTCAGTGAATGTGTTGATGTCACTTTCTCATTACCTAGGAAAATATATATTTGCCGTCATGATCCGAAACAATGGTAAACAATACACAATTTTACCTCTCTTTAAACCCCTATCCAAGTTCTTCTATTAAGACTCGAAAACGGTGGTTCTCACTTTTTAGGTACTCCTCACTTTATGATAGTGAAAAATTTCCCGCCCCCCCCCCCCCCCCCATATCATGATATCACAAAATATTAAAAAGTGCAACCAGAATGCTAACAATCCCAACGGATAGTTTGGTGGTACGGAAGGTTATGACTGTTGATGAGAGAGTTCTGAAATATGAAAGTCAGGCAATACATGAGGCAATAACTAAGCCGGGGGTTAATCGCGCAGAGCGAGAAAAATAATTTCAAGAAACTTCGGCTTCGCACCTGCCTTCTCGCTTTCATGCCCCCCAGTTCGAGAAACACTGCACTGAAATGTATATATGCAATGGTACAAAGCTTTTGCCTTCCGAGCAGCCAGCAGCCTAAATAGCATTGGTGTTGAGCGAAGCTTTCAATTTTTCTGAACTTCGCCCTCCCTTGACCGAGTGTTTCGTGTTTTTGTCATAAGACCAGTGATTCCCAACCGCGGCTCCCAGAGCCGCATGCGACTCCAAGGTAACCTTCTTGCGGCTCTGATTGACCTCAAAATATGCCACAAAATATAATATACGACAGTTATTGTTTTTTCTATGAATATTTATAGTCAATTTTGAATACGAATGCTAAAATGATGGATATTAGTTACGTTTACAGCCGTCCAAGATCGCTTCTGAAAACCGGGAAAGAGAAGTCATGAAGACTAGCATCAAACGCATGGATGAATAGTGAATACCCGTCAGACAAGGATATATCTGAGTTCTTTTGGTCAAGGAGCTTTATATATCGTCTCCGTAAAGAATAAAGTTCGACGCAATTTTTCTAACAACATCAAAATAACGGCTCATAATAAAAATTGCAATAAGTCAAATATTACTCAGCGTATAATCCCCCGCACACTTGTGTATTAAGTGCTGGAATATATGAAGAGTTATCACATAAATCCAGAGGTGGTCAAAGTAGTCACCGTCGCTACTCATGTAGAAGTAGAAGTAACGCCGGAATTTCTACTCAAGTAGAAGCAGGAGTGTTGGTTCACAAGTAAGTAAGTAGGCATTCTACGCTTATTTTTGCCTACAAAACTGAAAACTGTCAAGTAGAAGTAGAAATAGTCTAAAATTATAACTACTCAAAAAGTAGTGTGAGTAGGCAAAATCTACTTCAAGTACTTCAAAAATTAGAAGTACTTCGTTACTGACCACCTCTGCATATATCACATAACGACATGGCGAGATAGCGTAGTGGTATAATCCACAGATACAACACCAATGGGTTGTGGGTTCGAGTCCGACCGAGATCGACTTCAGAATTTCTACACAAGTGTTGGAGGTTTATCTGGGCTCCTCGCCATATCATCCGCGTAAGCGGTGTCTTACTAAAAGCCTAGAAGTGGGCCGTGCTTCAAGTCGGCAGATATGGAGTCGAAAATAAGAAATATCGGCCTGATGTAAATGACCATGGTAGTCGACAAACATCATGAATACAACCAACAACAACATAACGACTTAATAGTGTGTTATAATAATGATATGCATTTCGGTTTCTTTCGATGTATATCACTCGCCAATCTTGTCTATCAATCCTAAAAAAAAAACGATATATGTGTGCAAGCTTTTGCATTAGGTGGATGGTGAGATCCAGGGGTAGGCTATCTATCTTTCAATTTTTGTTATAAGGCTCCTACTCGAGTGTTTTTATGCGGCTCCATACGTACTCTGAAGTTTGAAATGCGGCTCCGACATCCAAAAAGGTTGGGAACCACTGCATAAGACCGACTTTAATTACAATCCTTAATATGTGCGTGATAGCCTACTCGAAAAAAAAGGACGGGTTCACCCCTGACTCCATCAGTATTAAAAATATTTAGTGCTCTTAAGACTAAACCTTCTTTGAATTTCAGTTTTCGGCTTTCTATTTTTGGCATGCCCGTTAATCCTTTATGGGTGATGGATATGATGAGTCATATAATAATCGCGAGTACTGATTGACTTGTTTTCCGAATTTGGGATTTAGAAATGTATCACGTAGCAATCTGAAACACATAGGGCCTACCATATAATGAGAAATGTGAAATGGCAAAAAAAGAAGGTTTAAAACTATGCCATGGAAAGAGTGACTTCTTGTGACTTTAATTTCTACTCATACTTTGCCACATTGCCTTGATTTTTGTTTTGGATTATGCATGCGAGGTACGTGGGCAGCGTAATCGTGGCATATTAATGAACAGGCTTCAAAGTAAACAAATTTCCTGTCCAGTTGATATAGCCTATGGCAGTGATTCCCAACCGGGGAGGAATTCCCCCCTTGGGGGGAATTTTGCAATTTTTAGGGAGGAATTCCACTTTAGAATTGTAACGGATTTGCCAAATTGTTCATGTCCGAACTGTCATGTAGTCAACCAGTTATATCCGAATGTATGCTCCTCATGGCTGTTTTTTGTTTGCTGAAAGTATGTTCAAATGCTATTTGAAATCTCTTTTTCACATACAAATTCCCCCCCTTTTTTCTAACTAGTTCAGATGTGCTGCAGTTCGCAAGACAATTTTGTAGGCCAGCGACGGCCTCTCAATCAAATATATCCTAAGCGAGCAAATGTTGTGCCGAATCTATCATAACAAGGCCTCTAGTGAAAGTATTTATCTTATATTTTCAAGTCAACATTTTCAGACAGTGACAAAATATTCCAACGTCATCGATTCAAGTCAAAAAACAGCCACCCGATCGAAAAGAGACATATTAAACTTGGTGCAATGTTGCGGAAACGTAATGGATGTCCTAAACTTCAATGAGCTCCAGCAGGGAATCTGATCACGTGTATGTTATATATCAGGGCTCTAACTAAATCACGAGGCTCCGAGTCACAAGTCAATCTCACTTTCATAGTTTTGACTCGAGTCAAGTCTAGTCATTTTCAATTCACCATTGAGTCAAGTCTGAGTCCAAGTCACCGAGCTGAGCGTTGAGTCCAAGTCACACCCCAGTCAACACTGTTTGGTGATATTGAATTATTTGGATTTATGATATACTAATTTTCCTCACTTGGAGCAGTTTCTTGTCGCATTGTCAATTACCAGGATCAATAGACGAAATTCCAATAGGGTGGTCGCTTTACTGTTCTTCGAAATTACAATGAAATGTCGGTCTTGGCCGTCTTATAGTCTCGAGTCATATGGCTTGGTTCGAGTCATGCACAATGACTCGAGTCCAAGTCGAGTCAATACCCAGATTGTCTCGAGTCGTTTCCGTAATTTGAGAAAATGACTCGAGTCTAGTCAGCCCTCCTATACATGAAAGTGCCAATATTATTGGCCAAATGAATACGCAAACTTGAAAAAAAAATCGCAAGACCACCAAATTTATGCCTACTGACTTTTCACAAGTTATATTAGCGATTGGTGCATGGTAAGCCGAAAACAAAAATGGAAGTGTGGGGGTTTGTTGAGTCAAGCGTTCCAAAATTTGTTTGATTGGGACCAAGACCATTGTTTTTGGAGGTCTACAAAGTGTTATTATAGCACTGCTAGAAACAAACACTCGGTACCGTCCGTCTTATTCTCTCAACAGGTGTTAGCGCGGTAAAAATGACCTTTTTTAATCATCGGGCATATTTATCCTAAGGGGGGAATTTCGGCTTAAATTTCGGCCAAGGGAGGCACGAGATGAAAAAGGTTGGGAACCACTGGCCTATGGTTTTAGTCATTCACAAAGCAAGTTTTATGTTTTGAATTCCAAACAACCTTTCGCGGGCGGCACAGAATAGCTTCGCGGGCCGCACTTTGCCCAGGTATGCCCATCACGTTGTTCGCTTTTGCCACGAAATTATAGCTGTACTGTTTAGTGAGCCTTGCGCAAAGCGCGAAAATTTTCGATAATTCATGATAAAATTGGTCAACAAGATCGGGAATTCCATATATATTGCTATCAATTTCTTGTCCTCTCTGCTCACGTAATCAGATTTACCGGTAGAGCTGCGTGAGGTGTCTTTGAAACTGTAGATCCCGTAAATAATAATTGAACATCTTCGGGCGGGCGTTGGTATGACTTCGGTACATGTTATTTCGTGACCTCCTGTCTGCCCATATCAAAAAATATAGAATCGCCCGAACGTACTAAACTGAAAGATCACACGATTTCGGATGGGTATTTCTTCACTGGCATATAATTTTTTCCTGCGAGATGGTATATTTGTCTTGTGAGGTTCAGATTGCCAAGACAGGAACATTCGGCGCCAGTCATTTATACGCCTATATGGACAATTAAACCCACATGTATTTTGTATCTATAACGAAGTTTTCGTTCAGCATAAGGGCAGTCCTTCACGGCCAAGATTTTCTCGCTGCCGTTCGTTCTGGCACACTTCTTGGAGTCGCATGTTACATGGCCTAAAACTTTATATGTCTCGGTGCGTCGTGACGCGGTAATGGCCAACGTCGATATGCCCATTTCTCTAAATCTTGCCTATGTTTTCTTGGGGGAGGAGTAGGCCTATCCCATAATGAAGATATCTGGCGACTTGAAATCGCGCGTAGCGCGAAAAATTTATGAAAAAGTTGCATCAATTTTGAAAAAGTACCCTATAATTTATGCTAATTCACGAAATACTTTTGGGCCCCCTTCGAGCTCGCCCCCCCCCCAATTGGGGGGGTTTGGGGTGCGGCAGCTACGACCCTGATCGGCATTTATCATGTAGGCTACTCAACCCTAATGAATTGATATAATGGTAAATTTTGGGTACCGGACTTATCGAACCCGCTGGAAATCTTAATTATGGATTGCACCGTGTGTTAATTGATCAGAGAGAAGCAAACATGGCGGAGGCTGAATGATGATGCTATTCTCAAATCCACATTGTTTTCGTCATCATCGGCGAAGATTGGCTTTGAAACGACATTGCTGTCGTTGAAATACTTTCATTAAATGCGATTTATTCCTTGTATATGTGGATATAAACGGGCGAATAATGTAATGATTCAGCAATCCGGCCCGCCAAGTAGGCTACCTAATTTTCCTATATCCGGCCCACCGACTGGATAAGTTGCCCGCCCTTGTGTTAGTGGTCCTGTAGGCTACTCACGATTCTCGGCAGTAATAGCCTACGTTGTTCCGAAGCGTAGGGGGTGTATCTGGATCCCTTCCGGGTTGTAACTAAGTCACGAGCCAATCTCACTTATATAGTTTTGACTCGAGTCAAGTCGAGTCATTCGCAATTCACCACCGAGTCAAGTCCGAGACCAAGTCAGTGAGTAGCCAATGATGAATAGGGTCGAGTCCGAGTCATAGCGTTGTGACTTGATTCCGAGTCCAAGTCATTGTGTTCACTGTTCACTATATGTACAATGTACTCATGGTATGCATATACACAGTAGCACAGATCGTGTGTATGCATATCATGAGTCGGTGTATATGCCGCAAAACACCAAGGACAAAAATATACAACCCCCTGGATATCCGGATACAGATATGCTCCCCGGTTTCGACAGCCAACTGCGGTGCATTTGTGACTTTTCCAAAACCATCTACTTATTTGAGTACAATTCGAAGACTGGGAGAAATTCTTCTTCTACTTGAAGTAGTTTTGAGCAGGTACGAAAGGGACTATGTCCACTTCAACTTTCGTAATTTTATTGACGACTTTGGGGTTTGGGGTGCGGCAGCTACGGTTCTGGATTGAATGACAGTAAGGACGTTCCAACATCACCATACGCCTATCTGTTCATTACATCGCATTTGGTCTTGCGTGCCGTATTGCACATTGTGCGTTTTGAGCAGATGAAAATATTATTGCATATGATGATTATTACGTTTCTCATCAAATATATACGCAAATACATATACCATACGATCAGAAAGCTCACACACGATATTTGACAAGTTTACAAACGGCTAACACACTAATGATGTAATAAGCAGAAAGTTGAACTGAATTTCGATCTATAGCCCCTTACCCATCTTGCACTTTCCCTTGATTTTCTGGCACTTCGGAGTACGGTGGATTCCAGTGTTGGGATGACTCGAGTCATGACTTGACTCGAGTCAGACTCGAATCACCTTTTTCGTATGACTTGACTTGACTCGAGTCACTTTGCTAAAATGACTCGACTTGACTTGACTCGGCGTATCAGAAATGTGGATTGACTCGTGACTCGGAGCAAAATTCACGAGTCAATTTCAAGTCATCAAGTAATCGTAAAAATCACTGTATCTAGCATATGGTCGGATTGTTCGCGAAACGCTGGTGTTAAACGCCGTGAGAGCGACCAATCATTCAATGATCGTGCATTTTACTGAGCCTCCCTTGTTCTCACAAATAAATTTTCCGCAAACGAAGTGATCGAATGCTTACAGCTTACGTTGCCGTAAACTATAGTACCTTAACCAAACCTCTTGTTTTATTGAAATTGAATTCGAATATATAGTTTTTATATTCCTCAACCATTGGCACAGGCTCGAATTGTATAATATCAATTTGTAAATGGGTAACGTATTGCATCTTATCAATTCGATTTTCTATTATCTATTCGCCATCTTGACTGGTAACTATAAACTGGGGCTATGCCACGTATATGTGAGCGATACAGGGCCTTCTTGCGTGTATATTTAACTCTGTATTCGTTCATCGGTTCAGAATTAATGACCACTCAATCTATATTACAGCCAGCTAGCAAAATGCAACGACGTAATCATGCCTCATACTTCGAAAAGGCAACTTGACTTGAATTATGACTTGACTCGTGACTTGACTTGACTTGACTCGACTTGACTCGAGTCACCTCCAAAAATCGGGTGACTTGACTTGACTCGAGTCACTTTCGAAAATCGATTGACTTGACTTGACTCGAGTCAAAATGTGCAATGACTCGAAATGACTCGTGACTCGAAGGTAGTGACTTGATCCCAACACTGGTGGATTCTATGATCGAACTTGTGATGAATTACGGCTGAGTGATTTTGCTTGTGACTTGATAAGCTTGAAACATAGCTGACAGAGATGAGCATGGATTAGGATTAGGTTTTGAAAAAACAGGATTTGTGAAATTTTTTCGGATTTGGATTGGATTTGGATTAGACATTTTTTTCGGAACGGATTAGGATTTGGATTGGATTTACCTATTTTCTGGGAGATTGAAATGTCGTGTGGCGAATGGCGACAAACTTTATCCAGATCAGTTATTAATGTACTTTTGGTTACTAAGTTATCTTGAATCAAGTGAATCGTTGGTTGTGAAAGAAAATTTTCGAATTCCTCCATTGCATAAATAAGTATTTTTTTCTGAATTTCCAGTTGGAATCGGATTAGGATTGGACATGGACTTGAATATGAAAAAGTTATGGATTAGGATTTGGATTTGGATTTGAAGGTTCGGATTTGGATTGGATTAGGACATAGAAATTTCAAATCCGCTCATCTCTGATAGCTGATGGCGCGAGGAGGGTTGGTTCGATTATGTTCACAATAAGAGCAATTCTGTTCACAATAAGAGCAGTCTCATGTTCACAATAAGAGCAGTCATGTTCACAATAAGAGCAGTCTCATGTTCACAATAAGAGCAGTCGTTGTATTATTCACAATAACATCAGTCGCAGCACCACCATATCCCCCGGACACGATGTCCGAGTGGCAACATAGTCCGAACACAACCCAGACATGATGTCCGAACACCCCCAGACACGATGTCCGAGTCTCAACGCAGTTCGAACACACTCCTGACATGATGCCCGAACACCCCCAGACACGATGTCCGAGTGTCAACGCCGTCCGAACACACCCCAGACACGATGTCCGAACGCCCCCGCCCCCCCAGACACACCCCAGACATGATGTCCGAACACCCCCCAGACATCCTCATCCATACACGATGTCCGAACTCACCACGCCCCAGACATGATGTCCGAGTGTCAACGCAGTCCGATCACACCCCAGACACGATGTCCGAACCCCCCAGACACGACTTAACTTGACTCTGTGTCTCAAAATGTAAATTGACTCGTGACTCAAAGCTAATTTTTTTGAGTCAGCTTCGAGTCATCAATCTATCGGTCTCGACTGGGTCGCTGTACCTGTACGCACGTACTTTACGTACGTACATCGTGTTTGGGGGTGTTCGGGCATCGTGTCAGGAGTGTGTTCGGACTGCGTTGACACTTGGACATCGTGTCTGGGGGTGTTCGGACTATGTTGCCACTCGGACATCGTGTCCGGGGGATATGGTGGTGCTGCGACTGATATTATTGTGAATACAACGACTGCTCTTATTGTGAACATGACTGCTCTTATTGTGAACATGAGACTGTTCTTATTGTGAACATGACTGCTCTTATTGTGAACATGAGACTGCTCTTATTGTGAACATGACTGTTCTTATTGTGAACATGACTGCTCTTATTGTGAACATAGGACTGTTCTTATTGTGAACATGACTGCTCTTATTGTGAACATGAGACTGCTCTTATTGTGAACATGGCTGATCTTATTGTATTATCATGTCTGGGGTATCTTCGGACTGCATTGACACTCTGGACATCATGTCTGGGGGTGTTTGGATATCATGACTGAGGTGTGTCCACACTGCGTTGCCAATCGGAAATCATGTTCGGACATCATGTCCCAGCCTGTGTTCAAATATCAAGTCTAGGGTGTGTTCATAAAATCATGTTTGGGGTGTCTTCGGACTGCGTTGACACTCGGACATCATGTCTGGGGCGTGGCGAGTTCGGACATCGTGTCTGGACGATGTCTGGGGGGTATTCGGTCATCATGTCTGGGGTGTGTCTGGGGAAGGGGCGTTAGGACATCGTGTCTGGGGTGTGTTCGGACTGCGTGTACACTCGGACATCGTGTCTGGGGTGTGTTCGGACTGCGTTGACACTCAGACATCATGTCTGGGGCGTGGTGAGTTCGGACATCGTGTATGGAGGATGTCTCGGGGGTGTTCGGACCTCATGTCTGGGGTGTGTCGGGGGGGGGGGGGGGGGGGGGGGGGCGCTCGGACATCGTGTCTGGGATGTGTTCGGACTGCGTTGACATTCGGACATCGTGTCTAGGGGTGTTCGGGCATCATGTCAGGAGTGTGTTCGAACTGCGTTGACACTAGGACATCGTGTCTGGGGGTGTTCGGACATCATGTCTGGGTTGTGTTCGGACTATGTTGCCATTCGGACATCGTGTCAGGGGGATATGGTGGTGCTGCAACTGATGTAATTGTGAATAATACAACGACTGCTCTTATTGTGAACATGAGACTGCTCTTATTGTGAACATGACTGCTCTTATTGTGAACATGAGACTGCTCTTATTGTGAACAGAATTGCTCTTATTGTGAACATAATCGAACCAACCCTGTAGGATGGCGCGGCTGCGGTTGTCAATTTCCATGTATAGCGCGATAGCGGGGCACATTTTAATAATAACAGATGTGGCAGGCCTAGAACTTTATAACCATGTATTTCTACTATTTAATTATCTGTATTTCAATGCGTGAGCAAGTATAAAATTGACTGTTTTCGTAATGGAGTCCAACAGTCCGTTGTGACGCTCACGTTCATGATCCAGCTTGTTGCACAGTTGCTGTCGAATGCATTCATTGATATGAGAAGAATTCGATAGCATTTCGGCATCTTGCTGAGCAAGTCAATCAATCCTTTCTCTGTTTTTTACCGTCAGTCCATCAGTAGGAGGCAGTGGTATACGGTAGTCACAGAACCAGCTTTTTCAAATTTATGTTTCTGTCTGTTTCACTGTCATCAGTGTCATGGTCCTCGAAAATAAGGCTCATTCTTAGAGAACAAATGTTGTCTCCCCGCGGCCAGACTGGAATCACTGGTTGTTTTCGGCAATAAGTTGCGTGTGACAGAAGGGTTTCTTCCATAGAATAATTGAGGATTTGAATGGAAAGTTGCGCGTGACATTTGCCACCAATTCCACTCTGACCCCGCGGTTTCCCTGTCAGCGGTGCTGTGCAGTGACTGTGGAGTCTGTGGATTCGGTCAATGCTAGGCTAAACTACCCGACGCTTACAACATGTTTCAACAGCTGCATGCGATCGAAACCAGGTGGATATATATTTTTGAACGCCGTGTGCAGCTGTTCGGCATGTCATTTTGAATTTTCTCACTTCATCATCACAACTGTTCTTTCATAAATCAGACAAACCGTGTTCTCAGCGAAAGCAAATTCATTGTTCCACAAAGAGTTGAAAACCCTTATTCATAGTTTACTTTCCTTTACTTTGTAGCTATCTGTTCAAGCCAATCACGGTGTTCATAAGATTACCAGTGAACTCGGCACTTGGTGAATTCAGCCGCACAAACTCGGCACTTGGTGAACTCGGCACTTGGTGAATTCGGCCGTGGTAGATCTCGTAGCGGTACCGGTCACTATATGATTGGTTACTGGAATGTTTGCCGGTGAACTTGGCACTTTGAGTGGTTGGCAACGTTGTACGGAGGTCAGGGCATGCGTAGATCACACAGTCACGGGGTGATTAGATTGCGTAACCGCGGGAAATAACGCGACGCTCATCACTTGTTGAACTTGGCCTTTGGAGGAATTGGCACTAGAACATCTTCGCATTAGAAATGCATTTAATATGAATGAACATTTTCAAAAAGGAAATATAAACGTGTCATGGCTCGCGGTAGATCTCGTAATCTTGGGAGCCTTCAACCCTGTTATCGGGACACCCTAGCCCCCCCCCCCAAACCTAATATCCTCACTCACATCCAACTTGAATAGACCCTCTCCAAACTCTAATCTTTGGATACCCTAACCCCATCTTTGACCCTAACCCACCTCCAATCCTGATATCCCCCACCCCAAATCTAATATCCCCCATATCCAACCCTATTATCCCCCTCCCTTAGCCCTTATACCTCTTCCCCTCTTAAGATACCCCAACCCATCTCCATCCCTAATACCCCCTCTCCAACCCTAATACCCCCTCCCGTAATCCTAATATGCCCCCTCCCGAACCTTGATATCCGTCTCTCCAAAGGCAAAAAATAATTTATTTTGACGTGATACTGCGAAACATTTGTTGATGAGGAACACAGGCTTGTCGTGATCATTAAACGAAGAAGCGCCGCTTGATCTTCCACAGCTCCGATCTCACATACAACGCCAAGATCCATCTTCTCAAAACTTACACACACACGCCCGTCACTCACGCCATCAAATCATCAATACCAAGCAGACCACGCGTTGTCGGTATATGAGCGCTGCGTTATTTCCCGCGGCTACGCAATACGTGATCTAATCACGCCGTGACTGCGTGATCTGTGGATGCCCTGACCTCCTTACAAGATTGACGAATCACTTGATAATACTATTATTAGTTTGATAATTCATATTAATAGCTGTTGATACACGTTATTACAAAATTTCCCGAGGGCCGAGTTCACCAAGTGCCGAGTTTGTGCGGCCGAGTTCACCAAGTGCCGAGTTCACCGGCAACCGTTCATAACACCCTTTGAAAGCGCCCTTTTCAGAAGGCAGAGAGTGATATAGTTCTGAGATATACTGATCAACCTTCGGCTTGCGATCCGGCTCCATTCTTGATAACATCAGTTCCTTTTATACGGCACCCCACAAGAATAATGATACAATGAGGCCTGTTCAACAGCTAGCGACTAATCCTTGCTTTCCGGCTGTGAGTCTCTGGTAAGTCCAAACGAATACCGACTGATTCTCAGAACAGACAGTTTCAAGAACCGGAACATGCCAAAGAATGAGTTGTCAACAAAACACAATTGATACGAAAATCGTCAACAAAACACAATTGATACGAAAATCAACATTTTCAATAGAGTGATGCAATGAGCAGAAAAGTAGTTGAATTAATATTTACCAATAATGTACAGACTGTACCCATATAATAATTGCGTTGAAATAAAAAATGTCGCAGACCAGAAAATATGTGGCAGTGGGCCGCATGTTGAGAAGCCCTGGCTTACAGTTTGTACGATATGCTGTCCATATATTCGTATTTCCGAGCCCGGGGAAGGTGATATTCTGTGCTTCCCTATCTCATTTGAAATTACTGTTTTTTACCTTTAACTCCCGCAACGTGAACCTACACAGCGATGCCAATTAATAAATGAACTGTAATCATGAATTTCTGTAATATAGTAGCCTACTACGATTTATTTTTATATTGAATTGTCATTTCAAAATTGAACAGGCTTCAAAACATAGACATTACATTACGGCATTACAGACAAGCATACAATCATTATTAAATTCATCTTTATACAGCAACAACAGGAATAGATAATCTATATGAAATATGAGCGAAATAATTGGTCCAGCTTTGCCGCCACACATGGTGAAGAAAAATTCTGAAACCGAAGGCGACGTTGGAAAAGGCCCTTCTTTGCCAAATGTTACGCCAAAGGATCATTCGAGTAAGGGTGAAAATCAGCAAAATACTTCTGAAGTGCGAACGAACAGAGATATCGGAATCGGTCCTGCATTACCTCCCTGGATGGTTGAGAAGAAAGCGATATGTGACGAAATTGAATCATTCGGGCCATCATTGCCTCCGAAATGCACCCCTGTTGACTATACGGCTTCAAACAGCGTCGATGAGGATATAATCGGCCCACTACCGCCTAAAGATGGCGACAGCGTGACAACACTAGCAGAAGACATTGAGAAACGTTCGAAAAAAATGAAAAACCGCCTTCTCGGTTTGGAAGAGCCTAAAAAGCTCGAGCGAGAGGAATGGATGCTAGAGTTACCTCCCGTGCTCCAAGGCTTCAGCACGGGTCCCCGCAAATTCAGAGCGCACGAAAGAGTTATCGGGGATCGGTCCGTGTGGACCGACACACCCGCCGACAAAGCACGAAAGGCATGTGCCGACAAGCCCCAGGACTCTATGACAGACGAAGACCGAATAGCTGCGGAAGCTCAAGCAAAAAGAGATGTAGAGATTGCCGAAATGTTGGCTTCGAGCAGTAGTCGAAACGATTCTCTTATGTCGATGCATGAGAAGGAGAGAAAGAGAAAAGCGGATGAGGCGGAAGCGGCCGGGGAAGAAAAATTGAGAAGGCCGTTCGACCGCGACATCGACCTACGTGCTAATCAGTTTGACGATGCTGCTAAGAAGCGGTTGTTGAAGCAAAGTCAAGGCCTATCGTCACGTTTCTCGTCTGGAGCAAAGACCGCAAAGTTCTTGTGAATTCGCAAAAAGGTTTCCGGTAAAAATCATGTCGGTGGCCAAGGATATATGTGGTTTTAATGACCGCCAATTGAGCATCAGCCGTCACAGAGCCTCTGAACTCGCACGGCAGTCGCTTGCAATGGTGTATTTCTCAGAGATCGGTGCTTGAATTCTATGACGGGTGCAGAGAACAGTGTTCTGAAAATGTTATGGCTATTTGTTCAATTAGCCGATGGTTCATATGAGCGGATCAAAGTTCCGAATTGTGGTTTGGCTGCAGTTTTACGTTAGAAATCCTTTCCAAAGCAATAACACCCATTTTCCGGGTCCTGGGACCAGCACTGGAATGGATTTTTGCTCATCAGTGGCTGGGGCTTAAGTTGACAGGCGCCGATACCACTCAACCCTGGGCCTGCGAGACCAGTGCTCTGGCCACTCAGCTACTGCAGCTTTCTACGAATTGGCCATTAGCAATCGTTCAGGAAAATGAAATATTGTTCAATATGCCTACATATTGTCTATAAATATATAATAGTTGAATCTGATGATCAGATTCGTCATGGTGGATGCGCTGATTTTATCATATGATTAGGAGTAGACTTCGACTTCGATGGTATATTATGTGTACTTTGTATTTGGCTCGCTTTAATAGGGATGGTAATCATTGCGTTTATGAGCCAAAACTGAAGATTTGTGACCGCCAAGGTAGCCAATAAATTATTTTGAATAATAGTACCGAAACTCATTTAACGCAATTAAACCCTTCGACACAACAAAAATATCAGTTATCACTTGTTAAAGGGGCACTGCACTTTTAAAATGATGTGGTCTCAAATTGAAGATCGAAACAAAAAAAAAATTTGCCGCAGCGATTTTCTTCAGAACGCCATCGTAATGGAGCTGCAATGTGTTGAAATTTCTACAGGACCTTCACGCTCCAGCTGCCGCGGCTGCGCGTTATTTCTTAACCCGTTGACAAAATTTATGGCGCGATATCTTTACCGTCGTTCTTGCTCGACGCAATTAGGCAATCACTTAGCGAACGAATTTTAGATAGTTGTCAGCCGATATTATGAAGGAGTTATGTTTTACACTACAACTATCTAAGGTTCGTTCTCTGCGTGACTGCCTAATCGCGTCAAGTAAGTGCGACGGTGAAGACATCGTGCCATGTAACGGGTTGAGAAATGACGCACAGCCGCGACAGCTGGAGCGTGAAGATCCTGTGGAAATTTCAATAAATCGCAGCTCCATTACGGTGGCGTTCTGAAGAAAATGGCTGCGGCCAAATTTTTTTTTTCGTTTTGCCCTTCAATTTGAGACCACATCATTTTTAGAGTGCCGGGCCCCTTTAAATATCAGTATTAACATCCATTTATTGTCATTTTTATGACATTGAAAAATCGTTTTATATTTGTTGTATAATTGCGATAAGTTGACCAAAATGTTTTTACAGCAAAGCAGATATGGTGCATCCCGAAATCTATTTTTAATCCAATATTTGTAGCACCAATATTATCGACCATCATGGTTTACTTGGATAGCGACGCGCAGCTCGGACATTTGGAGAAGGAGAAAGGAAATATCCATTACAAGAAGAAAGAATTCCAACAAGCTTTAGATTGTTACAACAAAGCGATACAACACGACCCGCGAAACATGGCGTTCTACAGCAACAAGGCCGCTGTGTATTTCGAGCAAGGCGAGTATGAAAAGTGTCGCGACGAATGCGCAAAGGCCGTGGAAACGGGCAGGTGTAATGCCGCCCGGCCGGAGATGATATCGAAGGCGTTTGCTAGAATCGGGAATTCGTATTTGAAGGAGCGGAGTTTCCAAGACGCCAAGCGATACTTTTTGAAAGCTCTTGACGAAAACCACACGTCGGCGATCAACGAGAAATTGAAAATATGCGATCACGAGATTGAGGAGGAAATGCGTCTCGCGTACGTGAATCCCGAACTGTCAATTCACGAAAAAAAATTAGCCGATGATTTTCTCGAAAACGGAGACTTTGAATCTTCGTTGCAACATTACACAGAGGCATCGAAGCGAAACCCCAGCGACGCCAGACTGTACTTGAGCAGGGTCGTTCCTCTTGCTAAACTTGGCCGACAAGAGGAGGCGTTAGTCGATTGCGATAAGTGCCTCGTTGTCGACCCTAATTTACTGGATGGATATCTGTGCAAAGGAGCAACTTTGGAATCTTTACAGCGATTCGACCGTGCGATGGACTCATATAGCAAGGCCCTTGAACATGACCCAAACCATCCTCTCGCGCTGAAAGCGTACTATCGCTGTCTAGAAAGAGACTATAAATACAGGAACTCTCCTGAATATGTCGCAAAGCGAACTTTTCAAGACCCTCAATTTTCTAACATGGCGTCGAGCTTCGACTCCGACGTCTTGCAAGATGAGAATTTGTTCCGGCGGAAGGTTTTGGAATATGCGAGAGGAAATCCTGCTGATAGGAAAAAGCTTTTGGAATACGGATTGCTGCAAATAGACAACTGATGTTCATTGGGTCTCCATATTGGTGTGTAATGAAAGATATTTGTGCTTATAAATGACCTGTTCACTGCTCCCTTCATTAGTTCTTGTAATTAGCAAGGGATAGAATAGGCAACAGCTATTTTCACCAATTCGTAATCAGGATAGTTGTAAAGTAGCAATACTAATTACATAAATTTCGGATTGAGTGACGCTATTTGACCTGGCATAAATAGCATTATATTCTTGTAGTGGAATGTTCATACTGGTTCTAAAACTAGGTTTGGCAACCGCCTGCTTGCAAGTCATATTTGATACACCAGCTGTTGTGATCCAGCATATGAGGGGAGACACAAAGCCGCATGAAAGAGCTGTTTCTTAAACTAGGAATGAGTCAATTTGTGCCGAAATTTCAACAATGGCAATAATCCTAATTATATTTCGGTTTTCAATGTCGTAATTGCGTCATACTATCCATCCACACACTGTTGCTAGATTTTGAATGATACCAATGATATACAGAAGATATCCCCGAATTCAGTGTAAATGGTGAATGCTTATAGCCAATTGGTTTTTGATTTATATAGCTTATGGTCATATATGTTAGAGCTAAGCTCAAGTGGGATATTAGATCGGATTAGGCACCAAAATCGCTAAAATACATGATTGATTATGTTAATAAAACATTCATTTGTAGAATTTTACATGGTCCTGCCCGATTTAAGTACATTTCATAATTATTGCTTTGTATATAGTCCGAATTCCATATTTGAGAAGTGTCTCATTACCCATAATACCGTCCATGCCACGAAACAATGCATTGGGATTGCAACCATTCTAGTTGATATTTTCAATATTTTTTGACATGACAATAACGCCATATGGGGGCGCGAAATTTTTCATTATGATCAAGAAGAGCGTTCCGAATAAAGTTGGAGAGCCACTGCTCTAGATGGAATGATTTACCGTGTTGGTGGAGACGGTGCAAAGCCATTAACATCCCATATCTACAACCCAAAAACAAAAGCACTGAGGAATGTAATGACTATGAATGGCATATCGAAATCTGTTCTAGCTTCACTGAGTAAAATTCAGTACCGGTATTGAAAATGCTAACCCTCAATTTAAGACATGCGATTGAAAAGTGTCTCTGCACTTGAACACTTGTGGGGGATGTTTGGAAAGGTTTTAAATTTCATTTCATGAAACCTTGATGTATAGCCTAGTCACGCTAGCTACTGGTCCGTCTCAAGTCACATTATCACTCTAAAATCCAGCCACTGACAGCAAAAAGCATCCTAGTGCCGGTCCTAGGCCTGGTAAAATAGGCTGCTGATACTGGTAGTTGACTCAAGTTTCGTTCTAGACTCTATCACACGAACCAGTCATCCGCTGTGTCGACCCTTACACGGGAAAAGCCGAATGATAAAGATTCGATGTATTATTTATCCTAGTTAAAAATATTTATGACTGTTGCCAAAAATATGTTAAATACTGCAAGCTTTTCGGTCAAGTCTCATAGTGAACCAGCAGCAGTGTTTCCGACCAACCCAACATTGAAATACTGGAAAAATTGTGTCGCGGTGACCAGCAAATGGGCCTGTGAAAGGACCGCAAATTCAATCATGAAATACGGTAATTAAAAACCAACCCAACAGTACTGTACCACAATGATATGTGCTCAAAGTCCTGTCATACCAACAAATCAAGCAGCTTGTACTGGATAAATAGTAGCGTGTGTGTTGATGTTAGCAGACCGATTTTTGATGAATCGTCATCGCCTGTACCCCGTGCTGGAACACCCCTCTTCATCGCCTGCCTGTATTTTAATAAATCTGTAGACTATTTCTTATTGGGTGTCTGTGCCTAGCTGCCTCTTAACACTTCAATTGTGTTACTATATTTGCAGGCCAATGGGGAAGTTCTATTGATTGACTTCACCTCTTTTCGACTCTTTCTTTTCATTGTATTGCAATACTTGTAGCGTGGTATCTCAAATTGACAGAAATGTTTGCAAAATGATCCTGTTGAATACCGCGGTATATTCATATTGAAATGAACCCGGATATTTTCTGCTGACACTCGTCGGTGGTAATCGTCAGCAACTCGTAGATAATTGGAAAGAACATTGTATATCAACAATCGTATCACAAAATATGACATCATCAGCATGAAATCTCGAATGCGAGAGCGTTCAATGTACTATCTTTAGGCGGTACACGAATTCCTTTTGTTGACAGAGTTTTGGTTGGTGCACACTTCCGTTTGTGCGCCTTAGAGTAGACTTTTATCAAAATACACCAACCCAAATTCTGTCAACAAAAGGAGTTCGTGTACCACCGAAAGATAGTACATTGAACGCTCTCGCACTCGAGATTTCATGCTGGTGACGTCATGTTTTGTGATACGATTGTTGATATACAATGTTCTTTCCAATTCTCTACCAGTTGCTGACGATTACCCCTGACGAGTGTCAGCCGAAAATATTCGGGTTCATTTCAATATGAATATACGATACAATTGTATACTGAAGTTCTGTACCTCCAAGAAGCTCTTCAAAATGATCTGGTAAACCCTTTTATATCGAGTATTGGTTTTAAAACGATTTACGATTACCAGATCCATTAGTGAAACGCTGATGGCATTAAGTCATATTATTTTCCAGATTTATCTAATACATTGCACTTGCAAAACTTAAAATGGCTGCGAGAGGAAAACTACTGGCCGTTATAGGCGACGAAGATACGTGCACCGGATTCCTTCTCGGCGGAATCGGCGAGCTGAGCAAGACGAGACAACCCAACTTCATGGTCGTCGACAAAGACACGCCGAGTTCCGACATCGAGGAGCAGCTGAAAAGCTTTTTGAGCCGGCGAGACATTGCGATCGTGCTCATCAGCCAGTCTATCGCGGAAGTCGTGCGTTACGTTATCGACGCGCACACCGAGACCGTTCCGACTATACTGGAAATTCCCTCCAAGGACTCGCCCTACGATCCTTCTAAGGATTCGATTTTACGTAGGGCGAGAGGAATGTTCAGCGCCGAGGACTTCCGTTGAATGTACCTTTTCACAACTGTACCAAAATCTTTTCATTGTAGGTCATCTCCACTTGTCGTGTCGGCGCCATAACGGTGCTTTGTATATGAGTACGCAGACTGTATTATTGTACACGTGCGTGTGATGTTGTTACTTGTATCTGTATGTGCAATAAATTTTGTGCCAAGAATTACGACGGTACATCACTTATAGTAGCGCTGCTTTGTGGAGTGGAAACTGGTATCTCATTAATATTCATAATTACCAGCGGTTCTATTATTTTCGTCAGATCAAGAAACAATATAGGCCTACAATGCGATGCACAAGAAAGTGATGCAGTGCCTTGAACAGATGAGTGGATTTCAAAGGGACCGAGTATTGTCTAACAATCTAGCAGTCATCTCAGCCTACTGTTTTTACTAGTAATGAAGGATGATGTAGCAGTGTTTGATCTTGAACTTCTGGCTGTCTTTTTTTGTGACGATTGCCTCGCTTTTTTCGTTCTCTCCCTATTATACGTTCTTCACATATTGAGGTTGTACTTGAGTATGGTCGTTCCTTGATCGTAAAACTGTCGACTGTGATATATGCCCCGAAATCGACCCAAATTTAATGGATATCTATCTGTGCAATGGAGGTATGTTGAAAGTTTGTGGCAGTTTGATTGTCAGGAGCGTAACCCCAACCAATCTCGCATGCTGAAAGAGCACTCATGCTGTTAGCAAAGAAACTATTAATGCAATAACTTTCAACATTTCAAGACCCTCGAATATTTAACATGGCACCGCGCTTTGATTGTGATGATGTCTAGGGAGATGTGAATTTATTACGGTAGAAGATCTATGCTATGCTATACTTGTGGCAAAATCCTGCTAGTTGGAAAATCTTTTGGAATACAGGTGAATTTCAATGGGCCTCCATAACTGGTGTGGACAGAAACTGATCCACGCTACCATTCTTGGGGCTTAGCAAGTGATAGAATATTGAGAATGATTTTACTGTCATTTTCTCGAATTGATAATTGGCTATATAAAAGACTGTTTGAATATTTGACCTGTCGCAATATATTCTTGTAGTGCAGTGCTTTTCAGCCTGGGCGATGGTACGCACTTGTGCGGATGAAAAAAATTGCAGTGCGGCTAACAAACATGGTGCGGATGAAAATCGTAAATAATTGTAACTTTTTGTGATGTTGAATAATTCAAAAAACCTAACATGAAATTCAAGTACAGTGGCTCCCTAACTTTCACAATCGTAAAAACTTGTTTGCCTTACGACGTACCACTAATCATAGGCTTTACAATAACTTTGTCTTGCACCGGCAGCAGTGAATCAACATTTGCGCACTATAGTTATTACGTAATCAAAAGTCTGGTTCAAAAACGGGTGCAGTGGCCAGCATACAGTTCATCAGCACATCTGAGCCTTCGACAAGCAAGAACAATGACGTAAAATTGACTTCCTGCTTTCTTTCTGTGAACAATCATTGTGTTTTTTTAATAAAGGTTCGGTAAGCATGAGCCACGAAGATATTTACTCAAGTTAATGCAATGCAAATTCTCCCCCTTCCAGAGTTCCTAAAGTGTGGTTCGGAAAGGGTATAATTTTTGGTCGCCACGGCACCATAGCGATCTGGTAACATGTATGTAATATTGGTTGAATTTTTTGCAATTATATTTCTTCGTGTTTCGTGATTTCCTCTGGATAGTTGTTAAATATCCGTGGCCACTGTTGGAAACTATAGCCAATAAGCCAGACACACTTCAAGTATGGCTTAAAACATGTGAATGTACTGAACTTTGTATTACACAAATTGATGAGATTTTTCTGACTGTTTTCTTAGGAAAACAACGTCGAAGACCGTTAGGGAGTTATAGTGTAGGGGTGTCAAACGAGCGGGTACAGAGACACATTCATTTCGAGGCCAACCACCTCTGTGTCCAGAGGACATGTTTTGGCAAGCAAACTGCTGGGAAAGTGTGGTGCCAAAAAGATTATAGGCGACAAAACCTTGACTAAAAATTATCGTCGCTGGTTGGCCAAAACTTTTCGATGTGGATATGCTAGGTCATAGAAATGGTTGGCAGTCGTCACCGAATAGTCCTGTTCTTGCTATATGAGTAGACACTAGACAGTAGTACAAATGCAAAGCGCAACAGAAAATAAGTCAGCCCTACTTGAATTCGCGTGCGTCAGAAGTGCTTTGTAGAGCTGTGTTGCGTTTAATTGTAGTCCGTGTGTTGTCTCTATCATATATGCCCGTAAAATCTTAGCATACCATTATAATATTAAAAATGCTTTTTTTTATGAGGCTTTGGTCGCGAGATGCCACTTGAATTCAGGTCGGATTTTGGTCGCGGTTTAAAAAGTTTGAAGAGAGCACTGCTTTAATGTTGAAAAATTATTACCTCATGTTGGCTGGAACATTCTAGTTCACAAAATAAAAACATGCTTCAACAAAGTCATTATAAATATTAACAAACTTCACACTTCACGCGACAGGAAAAAAACACTGATTTTCATACCACTGGTTGTTGCTTACTGAGCCGATGGAAACAAAGTCATGCGTTTGCCATTAGCTATTTCGGCTCGTCCGTGAATCGTGTAATACTATTTGTGAATTGGATGTATAAAGGGTAGTGATGAAATTGCCTGTATGGGAAAAAAGGATTCAACCCTCAGAGATTAGATTGATCGCCCTATGAGGGCCAAAACCAACGTTATTGTGGGTTGAATGTGAATTTAAACCGGTTGGATGGGATTCACGATATTAGGGTCCCGTTTTCAACAACGCAACCATAGCCAAGCTGGTCGCAAATATCAGCCACAACTGTCAAATTGACACCATAAAATCAAACGTGTTGCTTTGTGTTGGTTTCGTATGGGACCCAGAGTCATTTAGAAAAGTGCCAAGGGACCGTTTCCTGAATTTTTTGAAAAGTTTGAGAACCACTGCTCTACAAGTTCTTGTACAAAACTCAACAACTTATTTGGCTCAAAAGGATTTTAGTGCACTATAGTTGTCTTTTTAATCAGACCTGATGGCCCAAACCGGTACCGGTAGCCTACATGTTACATATATGAAGAAAGTATCTTCATTTTATTTTGTGTAACAATTTTCAGTTGGTTTGTGCGCATTAATTATTTTTTTGCAAAAAAGTGCGGATTGTACTAAAAAATGTTGAAAAGCGTTGGCGTAGTGGAATGTAATCAACATCGGTAGAGATCCCTAATCGCAATAATCCTCACTGGTAACATGTATAGAAAGTGTGATACATTAACGCCTGCCTCTACCCCTGTTATGGTCGTTGGTGTGCATGGAAATAGATATCGGCATAATCACTTGACAACGATTTGCTATACTGGTTCTGAAACTAGGTTCGGTAACCTCCAGCCTGCAAGTCAGATGAGGTAGGGTTACCATACATGCTCTTTTAAGAGGATTTGTCCTCTTTTTTGAATTTTTTGAAAGTGTCCTCGTAGGACGCCCAAATGTCCTCTTTTTAGAGAATTTGTACTCTTTTTTGACAATGTTGGATAAATGTATTTGGAAATTCAACAGTGATATAGGAAATCAGTACTCAAGTAACGGTCCGCCGGGTCTTTCGGGAGTTGAGCCAGAAACACGACCATTTTTATAGTCAACATAGGTAGAAAATTTTTCAGATTCACCAGTTTTCTAAGACGGAATCACAGCATTCAGAATTTTCCGAGAAATGTCCTCTTTCAGATCTCAAAATATGGTGACCCTAGATTAGGCCAACCAGCCTTTTCCGTGCAAATATTTGATCGTTTGTGTTATGAAGATCTGCACATTGTCATAAAATTGTTAAGAACTGTGAATGAATAATATTGACGCGAATAGACATTTTTCCAGGGTTGTATCCAAGTCGCAAGGTTCCGAGTGACAAGTCAATCTCACTTTTATAGTTTGACTCGAGTCCAGTCAAGTCATTTTCAATTCACCACCAAGTCCAAGTGAGCTAGTAGAGAGTCGAGTCTGAGTCTATATGTTCAGTTTTCAATTCAATCCAGCTTAACCCACTTTTTCAACCATGCTTGTGTGATATAGAATGACTCTCATTCATAATATAGTAATTTTCCTCAGTTTTAACAATTTCTGGCCATATTTTTCAAGTATCAGAACTACACTATTTTTCGGAATTGCAATGAAACGTCTGTCTTGGCCGTCCTAGTCTCGAGTCATATGACTTGATTCTAGTCATGCACAAGTGGAGTCAATACAAAATTTACCGAGTCGAGTCATTTCACGCATTTGAAAAATGACTCAAGTCACCAAAAAATCGCGATTCGAGTCATTACAACCCTGCCTTTTCGGTGATTTCTTCAGAAGGCCAAAATGCTCCTTCAAGTATCCGACAAACAAATTGCTTATTGAATCTGGTGAATGGACTAATTAATAACATTCTAAATTCTATACTGGCCTGGTCAGTGAACGTTTACTTCACATTTCACACTTCACATCTGTATTTGTGTTAGGCATACTAGTTGGAGCAGTGTTGGGATGACTCGAGTCACCTTTTTCATATGACTTGACTTGACTCGAGTCACTTTGCAAAAATGACTTGACTTGACTCGAACTCCAGAAATGTGGATTGACTCGTGACTCGGAGCAAAATTCACGAGTCAATTTCAAGTCATTAGGTGAACGGTGTCGATTAAATCACCCTATCTTATGTATGTTCGGTTCGTCCGCGATACGTCGGGGTAACTTGTGAAAGCAATCAGTCATTCACTGATTGTACGTTTCACCGATCCTCCATTGTTACATCACAAATTAAATTGACCGCTAACGAAACGATCACTGCTTAGTACTTACTTTGTAGTAGCAGTAGTATCGATGTTTTTTAGACAGCTCAGTGCATACATTGCGCAGTGCTCACCTTTACCAACACTCATATGATTTATATCGAACGAATATAGTTTGCGCCCTTATATTCTGACGGATGTGTAGATGGGTAGTGCCTATTGTATCACATCAATTTGTTCAACTTATCCAGGCTTCATATTCGATCCTCTATATTGGCTAATATAATCAGACTGTAGCATGTAGATATTCAGTTACTCATATATTTTATTAGCAGTTCTACGTGTGTGTGAGCGACGCAGCACCTTCTTGCATGCATATTTAACTTTATATTCGTTATTTGATTCAAGATAAATGGCCAATAAATTGGTCCATCACCCAGTTAGCAAAATGTAATGACTTTGCATCATCACTCATACTTCGAAAACTCAATTTGACTTTAATTGTGACTTGACTCGTGACTTGACTCGACTTGACTCGAGTCACCTCCAAAAATCGATTGAATTGACTTGACTCGAGTCAAAATGTGCAATGACTCGTGACTCGAAGGTAGTGACTTGATCCCAACCCTGGTAATTGGCTGTATAAAATTTGGTTGCAGTTGTCTACAGCCTGATCAAAAGAATATCTATTGCAATGGAACGGGAAGTGGATATCAGTAGGAATCATTATGTCAAAAACATCATGTTGAAACCTATTTTGGTATCTTCGAAAGTGTTGCCCGTTTATGACCCCAATATTCCAACTAGTAGCCTACTCCAACATAGTGATTTTCACCCAAGCGTATAACAATAAATGTTACTTTTATTTAGTCAATTCAGACGGTGTAACATTGCCAAACAACACTTTTAACTGCAAGTCTGTATTTGAATGAATGGTCTGAGGTATAGAACTCGAAGGTTACACATTGTGATATTAATTCTATTGCGTAGGCTATAAGTCTGAATTTCCGTCTGGCACACCGTTTGTAGTATTTGATTGCAATAATCTTGCTTGTAGTCTGAATTCTTGTACCTCGTAGACTGCAGTCTAAGCCGTGGTTCGTGGTTCATTATAGGCATATCTATTGCAATGGAGAGGGAAGTGGATATCAACAGCAAGGAATATGGATTGGATGTACTTGCCAAATTGAACAGTTTTAGGGAAGAAAACAAGTATTGCGATTTCATTATCAAGACAGGAGAAAAGAGGTTACCTGTTCATAGATGTGTACTTGCTGCCGGTTCGGAATACTTTGACGGCATGCTAAGCAATGATACCAAGGAAAGCCATGAAGGAATTGTCGAAATCCGTGATGCTGATAGCTGTACCATTTCTAAATGTATTGAATTTATGTACACTGGAAAAGCTTTTGTTTCTGATGAGAAGCGAGTAGGTTTGCTGCATGTTGCTCATAAGCTCAGATTACATCGACTATACAATGGAATTGCTTCATTTCTGGGGAATGAACTTAACAGTGAAACATTTTTCACTACAAGGGAGATTGCAAATCGTTACGATTGCTCCGGGCTCATTGCTGTTTGCGATAAATTTGCGTTAAGGAACTTCAGAGCAATTGCAAAAATGGACGATTTTAAGAAAATTGAAGCAAAATATTTGGATTTCTTGCTGTCTGCTGATGGCTTGAAAGAGAGTGACCGAGTTAAATGCAAGGCTCTTATGGCCTGGGTCAACTATGACTTGACCAGAGCTGCATCACTATTCAGTATGATGAGACATATTGAGTTCACTAATGTGCCGTTATCTTACAGAAAGTTTCTCATGGATCACGATGCTTCAGTCTCAACATCAATTGAATGTCTCAAGCTGGTGATGAAATCCATTATTAATTTAGAAAAGGTCAAGGCATCTGATACATTCCTGGATTCTTGTATCATTGTACTTGATCATTGCTCAATGAAAATGAAACGTCTGGATGTAGAGACCGGTGTAGGGACCGAGTTGCAGGATATGCATGAGCAGATGAGAAGCAAAACCTCTTCAGTTGTGATTCTGGATGAATATCTGTACGCCTTGATGGATGACGGAAGCAATTATCGTATCAAATACAAGGAATGCAATGCGAGATGGGAAGCCGTTGCACAGCGAACTGGACATTGGGGGCTTGCAGTTGTTTTGAATGACTGCATCTATGTTACGGAACATGATCATTATAGCGATCAAATTGAAAGGTACAATCCATCTGAAAACCAATGGAGCTTCATTCCTAATTGCACAAATGCTGTTGCATATACCGCAGTGGCTGTTGCTGATGAATGTCTCTTCCAATTCGGTGGTAAATTGTCAAGCAATTTCATAACACCAGGAGTGCACATGTTCAATCCAGTATCTTCTACTTGGAGCGAAGCTGCTAGTTTGAATCAATATAGATACAATGCCTCTGCTGTAACACACGACAATGTCATCTATGTTTTCGGTGGATCCAGTTTATGTCCTAGTGTTTCAAGTTTGGAAATTTTTCGTCCAAATTCTAATTCAACAGAGCTTGTGTCTTTACAAAAATTCGTTGGTAAAGAATTCATGTGTCACGCTCTAGATGGAATGATTTACCTCATCGGGGGAGACAGTGAACAACCATCGACAATCCGTGTATACAATCCAAAAATGAAAGCACTGACAAATGAGGTGACTATGGATGACATGTCAGTGCGCAAGTATGAGTCTATGCTTGCCTTCGTAAAGTAAATTTGCGCATTGTGAAGGCTTGAAATTGACTAACTCTCAATTTCAGGCCCGTATATTCAATCAGGCATTTGACCGAAACTAACTCCTCAGCCCTTGAACGTATGACGTGGTATGTAAAGGATGTGTAAAAATGCACTTAAATCCAATGCGTCAGAAAGCATTTCTTTTACAACCGTCAAAGCTCAGGGGTTCGAGTACCGGTCTCGTAATCTGCTGGCCTGGGTCAAATCGTATTGGCGACTGCCACCCTAAAACCCAACTACCGATTACCAAAGTCTATTCTAGAGCCAGTATCAAATTTGGTGAAAGCTTGGATTTTTTACCAACTAGGCCAGTGGTTCTCAAACTTTTTTAGACAAGCCCAATTTTATGATAGTGGAAAATAGCGCGTCCCCCCCCCCCCGTATCGTCATATCACAAAATGCAACCAGAATGCTGACAATCTCAACAGATACTCTGATGACATGGAAGTTTATGACAAGGGTGATTTTTTTAACCCTAAAAAACTTACTTTTGACCAAAGTTGACCAAACATATGCAAATTAGGTGTTTTCCCACAAAATGTTAGATTTGTACTACTTATCTTCATTTCTGGTTGGAACCGTCTTCCCTTACGAAGTAGTTTGACCTGGAAAAACTTTTTTGACTCAAAAACTGACAAATTATCAAATGAAAAAAACATTATTTTACCGAAATTGGGCCATATGAAGAATTCCAGTAGTTAAGCCTACTTCATGTAACTGGAGTTGTGTGTGCACTGCTGGTGACACACCGTGTTGCTTCATTCTGACAATGTTGTCTACATCAGTGGTTCTCAACCTTTTGCACCTCGCGGACCGGTAAAATTTCAAAAAATGTCTGGCGGACCGGTGAACTTTCAAAATTGAAATGAAGCAAAATGCAGAGTATGCAACCGTTTTTTGCAATTATAGGGGGCTAGAGATTGAAATGTACAGGGTTTTGATCGTATTTAATTATTATTCATGATGGCATCCATGTGATTTTATGGCAGTGAGTCTGCCGAGTCGAGGTAAAATTGCCTTGTCCAGATAAACGTGCTACCACCGAGAGACCTTTACAGTGCCGCAAGAAAACACATTACAGCAGCTATACCGGCCATCCACAAATCCGGGCCGAAAAAGCACTTCGTCAACCCAACCCAAAAACGCTGGTCTTGGGGCGCCCACAGGGCGATAAGTCAAACTTCCGGGGGCTTCACCCTCAAGACCCTACAGTTGGGTGGATGTTTTCACCTGTACTTGTGAGCACTTTCATTCTACTCAGCGTAAGCAGAGAGTTTACGTAGCTTAATTGCGCCAATAGCGAAAATTTTCGATCATTCACGAGTGAAGCGGTTTTCTCGTGCCTGAATTTTTGGCCCACCTTCCGGAGTCCCATGTTAACCTAAGCTTCATTATGCGTTGGCACGTCGTGGCGTGGTAATGGCTGACGCCGAAATACCTATAAATCATTCCGTATTTCTCAGAGAAGGGCACCTAATATAGCCTAAGCAAGACATTTAGGGATACTAAATCGTGCAAAGCGCGAAAAGAAATTGAAAAATGTTAGAAAACGTTTCAAATATGCTATGATTTATGATTTATGTTCATTTGCGAAATAATTTTGAGCCCTATTCAAGCTCGGCCCCTCTCCAATTGGGCGGTTTGGAGTGCCCCCGTTACGGTCCTGCACAAAATGAATGAATCGAAAACCAATTATCAAACTGTGCTGATTAGCGATGAGTCGGCTCGTATCTGTTCTGTGTACTTGTCACTTGCTTGTCGTCAAATGACACGTCTTGAACTTTAAGTCAAATCGAATATGTTTTCAGCCCTAATGTTTCCTCACAAAGTTATAAATCAGTTTAAAATTTGATGTTTCCATTTATTTTATCAATGAACAAGCCTTTAACATTGCATATTGAAATTGAAGTATAAAATTCTAATGTGCCTGGCGGACCGGCAGGAATGTCGTCGCGGACCGGCACCGGTCCGCGGACCGGCGGTTGAGAACCACTGGTCTACATCACAATTTTTTATCGTGCGCTTCTTGATATAAGAACCATGCAATGCCCACGCAGTCTCGCTTCAGTTAGGATATTGAGGTACGTTGAGCATAACCCATGTCAACCTATTTGCTTCATTTGAATGTTTAGGATTCACAATGAGCAGACAATGGGCCGTCTACAAAGGTTGGCCTATAAAGTAGGCTATAGCCTGTAAAATGTCAAATGATTAGTTCATCGACGGTGCAAAATCTACGATACAAACGAAATGAATGTTGCAAAAAATGTTGACTTGGTAAACTATGTTGACTTTTTGACCTAATGCTAGAATTTTGACAAAATTTTGACTTCTTTTTTGACAAGTAAAAAATACCGCCCTAGTTATGACTAATGACTGTTGATGAGAGAATTCTCAAATATGAAATTCGGATTGTACACAGACCATTAACTATGGATTCAAGGTAAAAAATTTTTCAGTTGACTGTTGCTTCACACCCTCCTTCAGATGCTTTCACCAGAGCATGGTATGGTATGGTAGTATGGTATGGTATGGATCGATAATTTGGTATGGAATATGGAACAATGCAAGTATGGTATGGAATGGAAGTTTTTAATCTATGGTATGGATTGACATATCCATACTCCCATACTTGGGTGTTTTATACATTTTATCGTGATCTGTGCAAGCTTCATGAAGTGTACGTTGATTGCTGTTCACGGAATACGGTCGCTTTATTACGTGTGAACGTGAACTATTGATTACTGTGTAGGAACAAATACACGCTTGTGCAACGGTTCTAGGAGCACTTGGAATGACATGATTTTATGATTTAATAATGATAACAGTAATATTGATCCGATATTCTCTTGAGTCTAGACACGACTTCTCCGAGCCAAGTGTATCGCGTGACGCAATAATTGGTGATGTGGGCTACTCCAACTACCTCATTCCTTGAGTGACGACAGCTTACAAGCAATCATGAAGCAACGTACTAATTGCTCAATGTGATTGATAATTACATTTCTTCTGAAACATTATCCGCACATTTATACTATTTACATACCGAAATATCTTATTGGTCATATCTCAAACGCTCTCGCATTAAGATTATAGATCAGGGAGTCGAGTAGATCTAGTTTGGAATTCTCGCCTCACTAACCCCAACCAAATAGGCTACTGTAGGCTACTAATAATTGCACAGATCGCTGCAGTATTGATCGCCTGCAGCTGGGATATTTTATGGGTGCGCCTATATTATAAATTATTTTGCGAGTATTTACTTCAAACTTGCATGTTCCTCATGCCAATGTACCGGAAATGCGATGATACTCTTATGGAGCAGGGGCATGCAACTCTTTAGTCGGCGGGCCGGATATAGGAAAATTAAGTACCTGGCGGTCCGGATTGCTGAATGGATAAATTATTCGCCCATACATACAAGGAATAAATCGTATTTATTGAATGTATTTTATCGACAGCAATGTCACTTCAAAGCCATTTCTCGCCAATAATGAAAATACAATGTGGATTTAAGAACAGCATAGACATACATGCGCCACCATGTCTGCTTCTCTCTGATAAACTAACCCGCAGTGCAAACCTCGATTAAGATTTCAAGGCGTTTGATAAGCCCCTTTACCCGAAATTTACCAAGATATCAATTCATTAGGGTTGAATACATCGTAGATGCCGATAATGCAAGTCTTCTTGCTTCGACGAACTTACACGTAAGCCCCACTCTCGCACGCTGCGCAGTGCGCACACCTATATAATAACATACAGTCACTAAAATTTGATGTTTAGGGGAATCTCGGCAGTCACTAAAATTTGATGTTTAGGGGAATCTCGGCAGACTGGGGCCGCGGGCCACATTATCATGTAAGACGGGAAACTGTCCGCGAGCCGGACAAAATCTCGTTGCGGGCCGCATCTGACCCGCATACCGTATGTTACCCGTCCCTATTATGGACTGTCCTAGATAACAATCTGCTGACTATCTCATTTTGCTCGCGGGAGCTGCAGAGTAGACGTACACGGCACCTCACCACCATGAACTAAACCTCACCAAAACCGACTATGTAAAACTATCACCAGGAATTAGATTCGCATCATGGCTAGTTTAAGCAAAAATGACATCCGAAATGTCAATAATATAGGTGCTAGAAAAGGTACTATATTTATGATATTCAAGTATTTGAAAGTATGGAATATGTATCAAGTATTGTATGGAACAATGTTGGTATGGTGTGGAAAATTGCAAGTATGGTATGGAGAGAGTAAGGCAAGTATGGAGTATGGAAAATTGTCGTTCCATACCATACCATGCCCTGGCTTTCACGCCCCCTAGTTTGATAACCACTGAACTAGGCTATTATGCGGATCACTGATCTGCTGTGAAAATTCTTACAAAGAAGGTCGATTCAGCCGACTCGGGAGCTAATCAGAGTAAATCCAATTGAACAAATTCGAAATACTGAAGCAATTGAGTCGCCTGTGACAAATGAACTGTACATTCCAATCAACAGTTAACAACACAAATTCAATCGTAAAATAAGGATAAAGCAAGCAACACTATTGTAATAATCTCTGTTATGAGTCTTATGTCGTACCAACAATGTCTAGCAGTGTGTAGCCTACTGCATAATAACAATGTGCGTATTGAGATTATATACCTTGTGCTAAACATGTCTTTTATTGCTTGCCTCTTTTTGATAATTCTGTCGACCGTTTTCCATTAAGTATGTGTGCCTCTTTCTAAGATGTTCATTCATTTTTTATTGCTATATTGACAGGCCAAGTTAGAGATGTTTTGATTGACTTCACCAAGTCATTTCGACCCTTTACCGTTCATTGTATTGCAATACTTAAATGCTAGTAAGATCATACTGATACACCATTATGTATCGATACATCATTATGTATCGATGATTTGTATTTTGTTATTGACATACATCATACAATGCTATTGACTCGCTATGTCTTCCAGATTTTCCTAATACATTACCATCACAAAACTCGAATGGCTGTCAGGGACCGTTATCAGTGACGAAGATATGTGCACTGAATTTTTATATCGTTCAAAGTGTTCCCTGGTTGTGACCCTTATATCCCAATCTGTAAGCCTACTATTGCCATTTTCACCCAAGCGTATAACATTGATTGTTACTTATTGCATTAATTTAGTCGATTCAGACGGTGTGGCATAGCCAGACAACCATTCAACTTCGGCTCTGTATTTGAATAAATGGTCTGTGGTACAGAATTTGAAAGTTACACTTAGTGATATTAATTCTATTGCGTATAAGTCTGAATTTCCGTCTGGTACACCGTTTGAAATATTTGACTGCAATAACCTTGCTTGTAGTCTGAATTCTTGTACCTCGTAGACTGCAGTCTAAGCCGTGGTTCATTATAGGCATATCTATCGCAATGGAGAGGGAAGTGCATATCAACAGCAAGGAATATGGATTGGATGTGTTTGCCAAAATGAACAGTTTCAGGGAAGAAAACAAGTATTGCGATTTCATTATCAAGACAGGAGAAAAGCGAATGCCTGTTCATAGATGTGTACTTGCTGCCGGTTCGGAATACTTTGACTGCATGCTAAGCAATGATACCAAGGAACGCCATGAAGGAATAGTCGAAATCCGAGATGTTGATAGCAGTTCCATTTCTAAGTGTATTGAATTTATGTACACTGGAAAAGCTTTTGTTTCTGACGAGAAGCGAGTCGATTTGCTGCATGTTGCTCATATGCTCAGATTACATCGACTATACAATGGAATTGCTTCATTTCTGGGGAATCAACTTAACAGTGAAACATTTTTCACGACAAGAGAGATTGCGAATCGTTACGATTGCTCCGGACTCATTGCTGTTTGCGACAATTTTGCGTTGAGGAACTTTCGAGCAATTGCAAAAATGGATGATTTTAAGAAAATTGAAGCAAAATATTTGGATTTCTTGCTGTCTGCTGATGGGTTGAAGGAGAGTGACCGAGTTAAATGCAAGGCTCTTATGGCCTGGGTCAACTATGACTTGACCAGAGCCGCATCGCTATTCAATATGATGAGACATATTGAGTTCACTAATGTGCCGTTATCTTACAGAAAGTTTCTCATGGATCACGATGCTACAGTCTCAAAATCAATTGAATGTTTCAAGCTGGTGATGAAATCCATGATTAATTTAGAAAAGGTCAAGGCATCTGATACATCCCTGGATTCTTGTATCATTGTACTTGATCATAGCTCAATGAAAATGAAACGTCTCGATGTGGAGACCGGTGTAGGGACAGAATTGCAGGACATGCATGAGCAGATGAGAAGCAAAGCCTCTTCAGTTGTGATTCTGGACGAATACTTGTACGCCATGATGGATGACGGAAGCAATTATCGTATCAAATACAAGGAATGCAATGCGAGATGGGAAGCGATTGCTCAGCGAAATGGACATTGGGGACTTGCAGTTGTTTTGAATGATTGCATCTATGTTACCGAACATGATCATTGTAGCGAGCGCATTGAACGGTACAGTTCCTCTAAAAACGAGTGGACGTTCATTCCTAATCGCGCAAATGCTGTTGCATATACCGCAGTGGCTGTTGCGGAGGAGTGTCTCTTTGAATTCGGTGGCAGATTTTCTAACAATTTTATAACACCAGGAGTGCACATGTTCAATCCAGAATCTTCTACTTGGTCTGAAGCTGCTAGTTTGAAACAATATAGATACAATGCTACTGCTGTAACACATGACAATGTCATCTATGTTTTCGGTGGATCCGATAAATATTATGATTGTCTTTCAGATTTAGAAATTTTCCGTCCAAATTCAAATACAATAGAGCTTGTGGCTTTACAAAACTTCACTGGCAATCAATTCACGTGCCACTCTCTAGACGGAATGATTTACGTCATCGGGGTAGACAGTGAACAACCACAGACAATCCATGTATACAACCCAAAATTGAAAGCCCTGACGAATGAGGTGACTATGCATGACATGTCAGTGCAGAGATGTGACTCCGTGCTTGCTTTCATAGAGTAAATTTGAGCTTTGAAAAGGCTAGAAATTGACTGAAATTCGGACCATACACAACACAGCAATAACTGTCAATTTGAGGTAAAATTTTTTTCAGTTGATAGCAGCTTTGTGCCCCCTTCATATGCTTTCACTGAACTAGGCTATTATACGGATCACTGATCTGCCTTGAAAGCTTGTGAAGCTACTTCGAGTAAGCCCATTGAACCAAATTCGAAATACTGAAGCAATTTTGTCACCGTGACAAATATACTGCACATACCAATCAACAGTTAACAATACAAATTCAATCATGAAATGAGAAGAAAGCGACCAACACTACTGTAATAATATATGTTAAGAGTCATATGCCATACCCGCAGATTCACGTAATTTGTACTTGATATAGACCTACCAACCTGCATGTTGTAATAGACATCACCTTTTTTCCCATTCGTAACACGCTTCTTCATCAACTGCCAGATTTTTCAAGGAGTGTTCTTGCCTCTTCAGCACGTTCTTCCATTTATTGTAGCCTACTAAAGGCCTAGTTGCAGGTTGAGTTATGTCAATTTATTTCGCCATGTTGTTTGGACTCTTTTTCTTTTTATTGTATCACAATACTTGTAGTAAAGTATCTCAAATTGATCGAAATGCTAACAAAATGATACTGATGCACCCTTTTGTATCTAGCATTCGCTTTTAAAACCCGTTAGGATTCGCTGATTTGTTTTGACATATGTCATATATTGCAGGCTTTAAATTGTAATGTTTTCCAGATTTACCTAATACATTACTGTTGTTGAACTCAAAATGGCCGTCAGAGCGACTGAAAAGTTTTCGGAGTCGGTAAGACATCGGGATTGTGCTCATCAGTTGGTCTATTGCGAAAATTGTGTGCTGTGTCATCGACGGGCATACCGAAGCACTTCTGACATTACTGGAAATTTTGTTGAAGGACTCGCCCTACGATCCATCCGGGGGTTTACGTAAGGCGAGGGGAATGTTCGGCGCTGAAGACTTCCCAGCGTGTTTAATCATAAATTTTGTACCGTACCGGGACATGAACCTTTTACCATAAAAATTCCAGTATAATCGGCTTGGATAGTGATGCATAGCTCGGACATTTGGAAAAGGAGAAAGATGTCTATGGCACGACCCGCGAAACATGGGGTTCTACCCAGAGGTGGTAAAAGTAGTCAAGAAAGCTACTCAAGCACAAGAAGTAGCAAAGCAAAAATCTACTCAAGTACAAGTAGATGTAGTCCGTTTAATAGCACCCTAAAACTACTTAAAGTAGAAGTAGAAGTAGCGACGCAAAAATCTACCCAAGTGAGCAAGTTCATAAGTAGTTTTGAGAAAAAGTCGTAAATACGCTCTCATGGGCTGTCAAAAGCCCTTCAGATGGTACAGAGAGCTGGGTTCGTGCTGCTCAGTACCAAGTTTCCACACATAATTTAGACCGCATTGTGGGATGCTCGGATGCAGATGGTAGTTTTGCTTTGTAGAAGCGGACCCTAACTTTTGTTTACTCCAAAGCTCCATTTCAGATAATGTCATGGAATTGTGCCCTCCGCCATATTATAAGGCCCGCAGTTACGCAAAATGCAATGTGGAGTTGTATCAGAGATGGCATTACCGATTTGCGCGATGCTTGTTACTTGAAACAGCAGTACGGTAGCTCGTAAAATACCATTTACATTTAATTTCACTTCGTAATTTTAAGACTTCTACGTACATGCGCTCCGGACAAAAGAACTCAGATTATTTGGAAGACCTCTCTGTGACGATACCTTGCATAAAGAGAAATACGACTACAATACTCAAAAGGGGGGTTTATATATTTCATGTATTTTGTCCATAAAGTTTCAAAAGTGGTTGATGCTCAACGGTGTAATGCTAAAAAGTCACGTACCACTTTTCCCCTATTTGAACACTTGCTGTGCGGCTAGAAATAGTTTTAAATGTTTTTCTCTGGGGCGATATTGAATGCGATGAAACAAGTCATATGGGCGACAATTCGGAATGAAAGGAACCTGCTACCTAAGTGACCAACACTTTCGTGGAAACGTCCCTGTCACTCAATATCTATTTCGCGCGAAGCACAACAGAAATTCTGAAATTTCCTCAATTTTTTTGACTGGTAAATCATTGTTGTTACGCCACGAAAAGAGTCCCTAATTTTTCTGCTTCATTCTCTCTCTCTTCATGGAAGAATATAATATTTCTGCTTCACAAACTGTAAATAGCGAATAGTGAGTGAGAAAATCACAAAATATTATTAAGTAGAAGTAGAAGTATCGAAAAATTAGTTCTACTTGAGCAAGTGTTAGTACTACAATACTCACTACAAAAGTACTGCAAAAACTGGAAACTGGAAGTTAATTCTGAAGTAACCAAGTATTCCAGCAGGGCCATGTGTCGTATTGCGTTTAAAAGCGTGTGCATTAAACTCAGACTGGATTGTATTTGATGTAGATTTACGGTACTTCGGCAGGTCGTATTATTGTAACATTAAAATGGCCATGGATTGAGGGTTTAGCGCAGCTTATTAATCTCTGGACTCTGTCTAAAATGCTGGCCTTTGAAATCTTTGGTCGTAATGTAGGAGTTGCATGAATTGACTGTTTCATTGGATTGAATATTCTGATATCGCAACTTCAGTGTCTGCAAGACATACACGTATCTTGTATAGTAAAATTTCCATCTCCACTTCTCTGTGGTATCCCGCTCACCGAAATCACGTTACGAATTGTTTGAGCCCGGCCCAGAATCGTTTTGCTATCTCAGTTATGCTTATTCCCGCCATAGTTAAACAAAACCCCAATCACGCAAACTGAGTTTGTGGTTGCAGGGATTAGATCATTGTGCTTCGTGACTTGCGTGGAACTGCGAATGGCAATAATCTACACAGGCTACAGGAACTGTAATTGTCGCACCTAAAACCCCTAAGGGGGGAGCTCTCAGGAGGGGGTGGGATTATTTCGTTAGTCAATTTCATTCCTTCTTTCTTACATTGTTTTAATATGAACGGCAGTAAAAATGTGCATATTTTTAATTGAAATTGGCATAATGGCGCAGGCGATTTTCACGCATTGAGCCGGACTATGAGTCTAGGCTAAGAGGTGGGGCACAGAACATATTCAAACCGGAGAATGGGCTACGGCTTATAAATGGGCGCCATTCATTGTTTGACAAGAGATGTAACCCTTCTTCGGATGAGCAAGTGATAAATAACAGAAAGGATGTAGAACCCGTTATTTTCAGTAGGTTTGGTAACTTCCAGCCCGGAAGTCAGATTAGGCCCATCAGCTGTTGTAATCCAACCACCCATCGTGTTAGCATTGTTTGCTGCACTATCTGAACTGCCAATGATTAATGTTGCTGCGAGTTGGTTTTCATCATCAATTTGAAAAGACTGAATATATTTGGAATTCCAAAATTGAAGTATTCGGGTAACACATTGCAACGCCAACGTTGTTTCGGTGACATTCTGGAAATGTTTTTCCCCCCCTAAATTTTCATTCCGACTATGCCACTGCATGTTTACTTATATTGCTCAACTTAGTAGTGGCTGAAGCTTAATCGCCAAATGTAACTCCAGGTTATGACCACAAAATTCGATGAGGTAGCCTGCTCTGACTCTGAGATATTCATTGAGCGTATAGCCTTGATAATTATTATTAGTAAATTATTCATCAAGTTCGATTAGGAGAGGTGGCCTGGCCTAACACCCCTTAACTACAAGTCTGTATTTCTATTAGGCACACCATTTGGAATATTTTCCTGTATTAGGATTGCTTATCGACTGGATAGTTTGGACTGGACCCTTTATCGACATTGCATTCAGGAACATCTATTGCAATGGAACGGGCAGTGGCTATCAGCAGCAAGGATTACGGGTTGGATGTGCTTGTCAAGTTTAACAGATTCAGAGAGGAAAACAAGTATTGTGATTTCATTATTAAGACTGAAGAAAAGAGCATGCCTGTTCATAGATGTGTAATTGCTGCCGGCTCGGAATACTTTGACGGCATGCTAAGTAATGACACCAAGGAACGCCGTGAAGGAATTGTCGAAATCCAAGATGCTGATAGCAGCACCATTTGTAAATGTATTGAATTTATGTACACTGGAAAAGCTTCTGTTTCTGACGAGGAACGAGGCAATTTGCTACATGTTTCTCATATGCTTAGATTACACAGACTATACAATGGAATTGCTATTTTGCTGGAGAATGAACTTAACTGTGAAACATTCTTCACAACGAGGGTGATTGCGGAACGTTATGATTGCTCAAGACTAGTTGAGGTCTGTGATAATTTTGCATTGAAAAACTTTCGAGCAATCGCAAAATTGGATGATTTCAAGAAAATGGAAGCAAAATATTTGGATTTTCTGTTATCTGCTGATGGGATGATGGAGAGTGACCGAGTTAAATGCAAGGCTCTTATGGTGTGGGTCAACTACGAATCAGAACGAGCTGCGTCATTATTTAGTATGATGAAACATATTGAGTTCACGAAGGTGTCGTTATCTTACAGAAGATTTCTCATAGATCACGAGACTGCCGTTTCAGAATCAAATAAATGTCTCAAGTTAGTGATGAAATCCATTCTTGATGAAGAAAAGGTCGAGGCATCTGATACATCCCTGGATTCCGGTATCATTGTACTTGATCATAACTCCATGAAAATGAAAATTCTGGATGTTAAGGATGGCACATGTACTGAGATGCAAGACATGCATGAGAAGATGAGAAGTAAAATCTCTTCAGTTGTGATTCTGGATGAATACTTGTATGCCTTGGTGGAGGGCGGAAGCAATTATCGTATCAAATACACAGAATGCAATGCAAGATGGGAAGCCGTTGCTCAACGAAATGGACATTGGGGACTTGCTGTTGCTTTGAATGGTTGCATCTATGTTACCGAGTGTAATTATTACAGCAAGCGAATTGAACGGTATGATCCATTTGAAAACCAATGGATCTTCATTCCTAATCGCATAAATGCTATTGCAAATACCGCAGTGGCTGTTACTGAGGAATATCTGTTCGAATTCGGTGGCAAATATGAGAGCAGTACTTCTGCCTTAGACGTGCAAAGATTCGACCCAAAATCTTCAACTTGGGCTAAAGCTGGCAAATTGAAGGAACAAAGATACCTTGCGTCTGCTGTAACACTAGATAATGTCATATATATTTTCGGTGGATTCAGTTCAGCTGCTATCTATACCAAAAATTTCGAAATGTTTCATCCAAATTCCAATACAACAGAGCTAGTGACTTTACCAAACTTCGTTTGCGTGAAATTCGTATCTCACGCTCTAGACGAAATGATTTATCTTGTTGATGGACGCGGGGAAATGTCCCCAAAAATTCACGTATACAACCCAAAAACGAGAGCCCTAACGAATGTGATGACCATGGATGGCATATCAATGCGAACTTGTGAATCTGTTCTAGCTGTCACCAACTAAAATTCAGCATTGAAATGACTACCGTAATTTTCCATGTATAATCCGCAAAATTTTCACAATTTTTTGCCCTAAAATCGGGGGGTGCGTATTATACATGGGAACAACACGCTTGAAAAAGATCTCCCTCGATAAAAAACTTGAAATCACACCTTTCTTCATGTTTGTTTCCAATCGCGCATCACTTTCAGCCATCGTGCCCAGTAGGCCTAATTCGTATTATCAGTGTAACGCGCTACCAATTAGCAAAAGCGTATTGCCAATTAACGAGAGTCGTCTGCACAGCACGCAATCTCCTGCTGAACCCTCGCTAATTCACCGACCGGCCATGTGCGCAAAATATAATCGCTTGCGTAATCAGTCGCACCTCCAACAGGCGTGGTGTGCACGACATAACAGTTGGCTTGAGCAATCGCATCTGACCTCGTGCGCAAGATGTGGCGTTGCCGGCCTCGCAGGCTTTGGCTTCTATCGTATAGAGGCGATACCGTTACTTGTATAATGATTAGCAATCGCATCTGTAATAGGCCTCGTGCGGAAGACGTCGTGTCGCTCCCCCGAACTATTGCGTCGCCAGCCTCGCAGGCTTTGGCTGCTCTACCATTGTTTAGAGACAATGCCGTTAATTGCATAATGATTAGCAATGGTTATGTCATGATTGTTCGACAGTGACATCGCAAAACAGAACATCATCGCGTACTAAAACACAGCTATTCATGTACTGTAAATACAGGGTGCGTACTATACATGGGTACAGGCTTTTTCCCAGAATTTGCATGCCATTTTAAGGATGCGTATTATACATGGGGGCGTACTATACTTGGAAAATTACGGTAGAAACTGAGTGACTCTCATGTGTAAGATGTAAGATCAGCTTTTTTCTATCTCATTGAATGTTAATCTTTCACAACCGTCATAGACGCTTAGCTCAATTGTTTGAGTGCAGGTCAAGCATTTGTTCAAATCGCATCAGTGACATTCATCCTAACCCCCAACCAATTGCGAGTAAGCCCGGTAAAATGAGAAGGTTCGTGGCTGTTTGGGCCAACAGAGTAGAACTTCGACCAACTACAATGTGGGTGACTTGATCTGCTGTGGCAACCTCCACACTGGAAAGCCGAATAACAAACAAGATTCAATATTATTCTTTTAACCCAGTCAACAAGTATATGACTGTTGTCAAATATATTCCACTCCAAGCTTTTCTCCAAGCTCCCATTAAGACCGAGCGGCGGTAGACCGGATGAACCAAAATCAACGCAATTGTGTTGCTGTGACAAGTAAACCGCTTTGTGAATGTTGCACAGCAATCAACAGCTAGTAACACAAATTCGATATGAAATGATTTAGAAAATATTTCAACATTAGCGTATTGGTATACGCCCGGAGTCCTACGGCATACCAACAAATTGGAGCAGCAAGGAATAAAAGTAATCCGTGTTCAATGGAGATCTCCATTTATAGCTTGACGAACAAGTCACTGAATGCGGAAAATGATTCGACAACCATTATTTTCGCCAATTCGTGATCAGGATAGATGAAATTGGCAATATAAAATTTCTTTACCGCTGGACGCTGTTTTATCGTTAACAACGATAGAAACCCCTACTCAAAATAAAATCCTCACCTGTGTCGTGTATGAAAGATGTGACGTATTAAGAGATGCATCTCCCCCTTTCATGTGAGTGCAGATGCTGTGGAAATGAATATAGGCCTAATATTCACTGACACTTATCATGGCATTTCCCATACTGGTTCCAAAATTGGGTCTGACCATCTTCAGACCGCACTTCTGGTAAGTCTCACCAGCTGCTGTGATCCTGCCCAGTTATCTTTTGTTAGTTTTTGTTTTCATTATTCACTGACCTATCTTCATGCATTGTCTTAATATCATTTTATAAAAACACCACAGACGATTATTATTGACATGAGTTGGTGTTTATTTTAAAATAACGAATTTCCTTGAAAGAGAAAAATACCCCTTCAAGTATTTGATCAACACATTGTCACTCCAACTTTGTTTTTGATGTCAATCTGGAAATACTTTCGAACCTCATCCTTGCTACATCGGATTAAGGTTACTTGGTATTGGTCAACGTGCACAATCCCAATCATAGGCCTGCATATTCAATCAAGCATTCGTTCGAATTTACTATCTTCACTCTTCAACGTTTGAAGAGAATTTTCAAAAGTACACTTCAATCCTATGTGTTCATGTTCGAAATTTTAATTCTTGTAACGATTTCTTGATTTGTTATCGACATATGCCATACACTGGGATTATGTTGGGATTAACTTGCAATGTCTTCTAGATTTTATTATTACCTGTACTATATGCCTACTATCACAAAACTGAAATGGTCACCAGTGGCAAACTACTGACAAAAGCATGAGAACCGGAGTTTTTCCACAGTGGAATCGGGTAGCTGAGCAAAATGATGCGACCCAGTTTCATGGTCGTGGACGAGCAGACGCTGAGTTCCGACATTGCGATCGTGCTATCTAGGGCGGAGTCATGTATGAAATCAACGTACACACTGAGACAGTTCCGACCATAATGGATATTCAAGGACTGGCCCTATGATCCATCCAAGGATTCGATATTATGTAGGAACTAGGAAGAGAGAAATTTTTGATGCCGAGGACTTCCGGTGAATGTGCCGAGTACACCTTGGCATCTATTTATAATCATACATGTGTAATGTAGTGCCGCTGGATCGGGCTATCATCAGTGCAAATCCATTATGTTTGGCTAGGGTAGCAACGCTCAACTCTGACATTTGGAGAAGGAAAAAGAAAATATCCATTACAAAAATGAAGAATTCCTACAAGCTACAACAAAGCGATACAAAACGACCCGAGAAACGTGGCGTTTTACGGCAACAAGGTTGCGGTGAATTTCGAACAAGAGGAGTTTCATTAATGTCGCAAGGAATACGCAAAGAATGAGGAAACTGACCAAAGTAATGCCGTGCGGCCGTAGCTGATATCGCAGGCGTTAAGCACGAATCAGCAATTCGTATTTGAAAGATCAAAGTTTTAAAGGTGTCGAGCGATACTTTTTGAAAGCTCTTTACAAAAGCGGCGCATCAGCAGTCAAATTGAAATTGAGGAACCGAAAAGGAAATACGACTTGCTTATGCTACTCCGTAACTGTTGATTTACGAAAAAGTATTCGGCGATGATTTTCTCAAATCCCGAAGAGTCGAATTATCTTTGCAAACTTGCACGTATCCGTCAAAACGAAACCCTAGCGACGCAAGGCTTGTATCAGAGATGGTTAGCAACAAAGTACTTCTGTGTTTGTGGAGTACTTACTCAGTGGTTGTTTTTGGACCATTTCCACTTCCACTTGTGAGTTATTTGAACTTAACTTACTGTTTACACTTCTGATTTTGTAAAGTACCGTAAACCGGGGTAACTTTGGACACTAAGCAGTAAAAGATTTAAATGGTTATTGATGGAAAAGGGTTGCCGCTGGATGTCCAATTCTTTTTCATGAGGCAGCAGTACTACAAGTAGTCTCAATAAAAGATGGATTCATTTCACTACCAGTTAAACTTGACCCAACATTGATAAATTAATGGCGGGGGTCAATTTCATCAAAATTGATGGCCATTAAACTTCTTACAATCAAACATAGATAGCATGTGATTCATAGATTCAAAACTTGGCAGCAGATACCTCTAAGTAGTCTCAATCCATGGCAAAAATCTCAGTGGGCTCACCCTCAGATCACTCCGAGAAAATGTGATGTCCAAAGTTGCCCCTTCAAATTTTATCATAACCTGGTAACTTTGGACAGTGGAAAATGTGATATTTAGAGCTCTGGAAAGTGGCTGCTTCATCTGTGTCAAAGTGTATCGTCAACTATATTCCTTATGACCAGCCTGATGGCTTTATAAAAGGGAATGAGAAGGTCAATAAATTAAGAGTTTGCCAAAATATGAAAAAATGGGTACGCAATGCTGAGATATTGTAATCGGGTGTAAGCTACTTCAAAAACTTATAACATACTCCTAAAGATGTGCCTGCTGAATATGGGATATCGTAAATTATGACAAATATATCTATCAGAGGACACAAAAAAGGGAAAGTGTATCTTTTAAAGAACAGCAATATATTTGAAATCGGCAATAAATCACGGTAACATGCTTAATGTTTGCTGTCGATTGCTGACACTGCCAGTGGGATACCCCTTATCACCATATGTTATTTATAAGTCCCAATTGGTGAAGGCATGGGGGAAAATTGAGATAAGGTAAAATAAGGGGGCATTACCCTTCATAAACCACCTAATTTTTTTTTATGAGGGGGGGGGGGGATTAGGTAAAATCATGCAATAGGCGAGACATATACTATTTTGTTTCAGTTTTAGCCACTGCTCTCATCAACTATTACCAAATAGGCCTCATTTACGAGGTTTCATAAACAATATAGTGTAAAGGTATACAAGAAACTACATTGTCCAAAGTTACCCCACATGCAGGGGTAACTTTGGACACGGATAATTTACGAAAATAAGGTACTTATTTATGACCATGAAGATTTTGGATTAGGTAATTCTAATCTTTGCTCCATGACCCATGAAAAACACAAAACTTGCCGCCCCTACACCCTAGCATTTCCAAGATACAAAGCGGAATTGTTGAAAATTGTCCAAAGTTACCCCGGTTTACGGGTATATTATGTTTTACAATATGGCTGCATCACTTTCATATGAGTGAAATTACCACTATAGATTTAGAAAATTGTGCATATTTCAGACATTGATTTTCTACTTCTTCAAAACCGCAGTTTTTACTTGTAATTGATTACTTCTGCTTCAGTACCAGCATTCATCACTCTGACCACCGCCGGCTGCAATAAGTAGGGTCGTTCCTCTCGTTGAATTTGGCCGACAAGAGGCTGTAGTCCACTGTGATAATTGTAATCCCGCCGACCGCAATTTACTGTCCGGTTATCTGTGCATATGAGCAACGTTGGTGTCTTTAGTGCGATTTTATTGTGCAATGGATCTATGTAGTGAAGCGCTGGAGCTTGACGCAAACCATCCTCGCGCACTGAAAGCGCACTATTGATTGCTGTCTGGAAATTGGTGTCGAGCCAAATTTATCCGTGCTTATAAGAGCGCTCCATTGATTGCTTGATGACAGGAGGCTACCTTTCTCTGGATCAGCGAGTGATAGAATATGGAAAATGATCCGTCAACCCATGTTTTCACCAATTCACAATCATGATAGTTGTAAGAGGCAATATAAAATATACTTTGAACATATTGATGCGATTTCACCGGTCATAATATATTCTTGATCCCAAAGAAATCTGCTGTATTGGCATATAGGTTATGGAAAAACGTGACTTATTGAGAGATGCACCTGTCGGAATTATGGGGTTGAGAGTGCAGTGGAAAGGAATATGCGTCTAATCACTCTGTACCGGTATTTCATACTAGTTCTAAAAGTAGCTTTGGCAATCTCCAGCGTGCAAGTCATATTAGGCCCACCAGCTGTTGCGATCCAGGCTGCAACACAATTTTTTGCTCGCTGTTCGCTGCAGAGGATGCACACATCGTCATAATATCGTATTCTGAAAGTACTGCAAACCACTGATATTGACATGTGTTGGTTTTTGAGATGAATTATATTTATATAATATTGAATTTCTTTGAAAGGCAAATATGCACCTTCAAGTATTCGATTACCGTAACACATTATGACGCCAACATTATTTTGGACATTATTCTGGCAATGCTTTTTCGCCATTTTAAGTTTTCATTCTGGCTAAGCCAATGCATGTTTACTTGATATTGCTAAACTCGTAACTGGTCATTTTAACAGGTTACTAACCCCTGTTCTAAGCCATCATGTTAAAGCCTATTTTCCTATCTCCAAAGGTACCTCGGGGCTTGCCCGACATATGAGCATGCGACACAATGGAAAATGACAGTTGAGCATACGTCACTTAAGCATATGACTTTATAACCCCAAAACTAATCCTAACCCAAGACATAACCCTGAAATTAACCACTAAATATATCCTAACCCCAAGCCTAAATTCAACCCTAACCCGTAGTTTAACCCACATGCTCATGTGTCGCATGCCCAATTTTCGCACGCTATTATGTCACATGTTCATTTCGTATGTCCACGGACAAGCTCAGGGTCATATCCACAATATTTCATGCGGTAGCCTACTCTGACTCTGCGATATTCAACTCAGCGCATCGTCCCGATTGTCATTCAATAATTAGGTCGATTAAGACGCGTGTTTTAACTGCAAGTCCGTATTTGTATCAGATATCAGAGTAATTCGCTGTATTAAGATTGTTTGTCAACACTCCAAGACCCATAATATCATAGGAACATCCATTCCAATGGAACGGGAACTGGATATCAGCAGAAGGGATCATGGATTGGATGTACTTGCGAAATTTAATATGTTCAGGGAAGAAAACAAGTATTGCGATTTCATTATTAAGACTGGAGAAAAGAACATGCCTGTTCATAGATGTGTAATTGCTGCTAGTTCAGAATACTTTGACGGCATGCTGAGTAATGATACCAAGGAACGTCGTGAAGGAACTGTAGAAATCCAAGATGCTGATAGCAGTTCCATTAGCAAATGTATTGATTTTATGTACACTGGTAAAGCTGTCGTTGCTGACAAGAAACGAGGTAATCTGCTGCACGTTGCTCATATGCTTAGACTGCATCGGCTATACAATGGAATTGCTAAGTTGCTGGGGAATGAACTGAACTGTGAAACATTCTTCGCAACAAGAGAGATTGCAAATCGTTATGACTGCTCCAGACTGGTTGAGGTTTGCGATAGTTTTGCGTTGAAGAACTTTCGAGCAATCACAAAGATGGACGATTTCAAGAAAGTTGAAGCAAAATATTTGAATTTCCTGCTGTCTTCTGACGGGTTAAGAGAAAGTGACCAAGGAAAATGCCATGCCCTTATGGTCTGGGTCAACTACGATTCAACACGAGCTGTTTCACTATTCAGAATGATGAAACACATTGAGTTTACGAATGTGCCGATATCTTACAGAAGGTTTCTCATGGATCACGAGGCTACAATCTCAGAATCGATGAAATGTCTCAAGTTAGTGATGAAGTCCATTCTCGATGAAGAAAAGGTCGAGGCATCCAAAGCATCCTTGGATTCTGGAATCATTGTACTTGATCATAACTCCATGAAAATGCAGCGTCTGGATGTTGTTGGAATATGGACAGAGATGCAGGACATGCATGAGGAGATGAGAAGTAAAACCTCTTCAGTTGTGATTCTGGATGAATATTTGTATGCTTTGGTGGATGGGGGAAGCAACTATCGCATCAAATACAAGAAATACAATGCAAGATGGGAAGCCGTGGCACAACGACGTGGACGCTGGGGACTTGCAGTTGCTTTGAATGATAGCATTTATGTTACGCAACATAATCTTTATAGCAATCAAATTGAACGGTACGATCCATCTGAAAACCAATGGAGCTTCATTCCTCATCGCACAACTGTTGTTGCATGTCCAGCAGTGGCTGTCACTGAGGATTGTCTCTTTACCTTAGGTGGCAGATTTCCGAACGGTGAAGGTGTGAAGAAAGTGCAGAAATTCAATCCAGAATCTTCAACTTGGTTTGAAGCTGGCAACTTTGCAGCATGGTAGATTCCTCGCGTCTGCTGTAACACTCGACCATGTCATCTATATTTTTGGTGGATTCAGTTCACCTGGTCTCCATATCACAAATTTCGAAATTTTTCATCCAAATTTGAATATAACCGAGCTGGTGACGTTGCCAAACTTAAGTCATGAAGAATTAATGTGCCACGCTGTAGATGGAATGATTTATCTCGTTGGAGGAGACGGTGCACAGCCGCCAATGATCCGTGTATACAACCCAAAAACAAAAGCCCTGACGAATGTGGTGACTATGAATGGCATATCGATGCGCACTTGTGAATCCGTTCTAGCCTTCAACTAGTAAAATTCAGCATTGAAAGGACTAGAAATTGTGGCATTATATATTCAATCAGGCATTTGATATTAATTGGTTTCTCTTGACTTAAACGTTTGTAGGAGGATGTGCCAAAACCACACATCAGTCTAAAGCATTTGAAAAGATAAGCGGTATCAAATTCGATTTCATGAAGTATTGATATGGAACAGTGTTTTTACTGGTGGGTAAGAGAACTGTATGAAGAATAGATATGTTGACAAAATTTCAGTTTTTCCATCTCCTTGAATGTTTACGTTGAATGTAACACACCTTATTATCGGCTGCCCATTTTCCAATTATTGTGCCTCTTTTCAACACGTTCTTCCATTTTTGTTGACAATATTTACATGCCAGGGTGAGAGCTCGATAGATTGACTCCACCAATCAACTCTTTCTTTTCATTGCATTCCACTGCTTGTGACATCTCGAATTGATAGAAATGCTGATAAAATGATACTGATACACAATGTTTTATCAAGCATTCATTTTTACTACTCTTTACAATTCCCTGATTTGTTTTCGACATACACTGCCAGCATTCACTTGAATTGTTTTCCAGATTTTCCTAATACACTACTATGACTAAACTGAAATTGACATGCAAATCACTGGCATTCTTCTCGGCGGAATCGGATAGCGGAGCAAGACGAGGAAACCCAACTTCATGGTTGTGGGACATATGGACACGCTGAGCTCCAACATCGTGGAGCAGCTGAAAAGCTTCTTGTGCCAACGGGATCATGCTCAATGCTCATCAGCCAGTCTATCACAGACTCACACACTGAGACTGTTCCAGCTATACTGAAAATACCCCCGAAAGACTCGCCAGACATCCGTCCAATTATTGGATTTTATTTAGGGCAAGAGAAATGTTCAGGGCCGAGGACTTTCGATAAATGTGCCAAGTACATCTCAGCATCTATATATAATTATATATTTATTGTAACGACACATAAACCTATCACCTTTAGCAATCCGTTATGCTTGGATAGTCACACAAACTCATACATTTGGAGAAGGAGAAAGGAAATGTCCATTACCAAAATAAAACAATTGCAACAAGCTTAGAATGCTACAACAGATCGATGCGACATGACTCGTGAATCATGGCCTTATCCAACAAGGACACAGCGTATTTCGAAGAAGTAGAGTATAACAATGTTGCAATTAAGGCCGTGGAAACGGGTAAAAGCATGGCCAGAGAAGATATCGAAGGTGCTTGCGAGGATTGGGAATTTGTATTTGAAAGACGGGAGTTTCAAAGATGCCAAGCGATACTTGTTGAAAGTTTTCAACCAGAACCACAGGTCCATGGTTGACGAAAAATTGAAATCATGGGATTATGAGATTGAAGAAAATATGCGTCTTGCTTCCGTTAACTCGGAACTGTCGATTTACGAAAAAATATTAGGTGATGATTTCATTTTAAGCGCTGAAACGACACCCGGTCGACGCCAGGCTGTTCTCATTGGCCAGTAATAAAGTAGGTACTTCGACTTTTTGGGAGTACTCAAGTAGATTGTGCCTATTTGAACTACATTTATAAACTAACTCTAGTGGTTATGTTTCTGAACCATTTCCACGTCCACTTAAGCAAAACTACTTAAGCTACTATTCATACTTGGGATTTTGCTAGTGTAAAATGATTTTGTGATGTCTGCATCGCTTTTTGAATGGCATTGTATGTGTGCGAAACAATAGATTTTCCAAATTTGTCATTAGTTATTTTACATTAGTCGATAGGGTGCACCCTGGAATTTTTAAAGAGCCTAACTCGAACTCCGATTTACTGCTAGAATTTCGTAATCGCTTCAAAAGATCTTCTTTTTTCAACTGAATACTACTTGTAATTGAATAGAAATTTAAGGCAATTCTTCCACTTCAGGCAGTACTCAAGTACGGTTGTTCCTCTTGTTGATCTTGGCTGACAAGAACAGGCTTTAGATTACAGTGATAAGTGCTGCACCAGAATTTACTGGATGGATATCTGTGCAAAGGACAAACGTTGGCATCTTTATGGAGATTCTATCGTATGATTGACTTGTATAGCAATGTGCTGGAGTATGACCCGAACCACTCGTGTGCTGAAAGCATACTATCACTGCTTGGGAAAGAGACTATAAATGCAGGAACTCTCCTAGAAATGTGACGAAGCAAACTTTCTAAGGACCTGTAATTTTTTAACATGGTGTCGAGCTCCTACTGCAATGTTTTGCATAAGAATTTGTTCCGACGATGAGTTTTATATGTGCGCGGAAAAATTCTGCCGATATGAAAAAGCTTTTGGAAAACTAATTACTTTTAATAGGCAACTGATGTTCACTGCCTGTCCGTAATTGGTGTAAAATTAAAGTTTTCCATGAATAATAGATAACCATACTCTATTCATTGCTCGACGAAGGCACCGAAACCAGTCATTTGAACAGAGTACTGACCCTTGTTCAAAAACATGATAAAGCCCATTTTTGTGACCCTGAAAGTATCTCTGTGAGATTCCATGTGGTAGCCTACTCACACTCTATGTCATTCATATAAGTGTATAGGCTTTATTAATCATTAATAGTTAACTAATCATAAGATAAGATAAGATAGGAGGACCTGACCAAACAACTCTTGAAACGCAAGTCTGTATTATATATATCAGACATCAGATTGGAGTACTTTGTTACAGTAAGTCGCAGTACGTCAAAGGAATTCATCCATTTCAATGGAGCGGGAACTGGATATCAGCAGCAGGGATCATGGATTGGATGTACTTGCGAAATTTAATATTTTCAGGGAAGAAAACAAGTATTGTGATTTCATTATTAAGACTGGAGAAGAGAGCATGCCTGTTCATAGATGTGTAATTGCTGCCAGTTCGGAATTCTTCGACGGGATGCTAAGTAATGATACCAAGGAACACCGGGAAGGAATTGTAGAAATCCAAGATGCTGATACTTATTCCATTCGTAAATGTGTTGAATTTATGTACACTGGTAAAGCTTTTGTGGCTGACGAGACACAAGGCGATTTACTGCATGTTTCCCATATGCTCAGGTTACATCGACTATACAATGGTATCGCTATATTGCTGGGTAACGAGATCAGCAGTGAAACATTTTTTGCAACACGTGAAATTGCGAATCGTTACGATTGCTCCGGACTCATTGAGGTTTGCAATAACTTTGCATTGCAAAACTTTCGAGCAATCGCTCAAACAGACGATTTCAAAAATATTGAGGCAGAATATTTAGATTTCCTGCTATCTGCTGATGGGTTGAATGAGAGTGACCGAGGAAAATGCAAGGCTCTTATGGTCTGGATCAACTATGACTCAACACGAGCCGCGTCACTATTCAGTATGATGAAACATATTGAGTTCATGAAAGTGCCGTTATCTTACAAAAGGTTTCTCGTGGATCACGAGGCTGCAGTCTCGGAATCCAATGAATGTCTCAAGGTTGTGTTGAAGTCTATTCTTGATAAAGAAAAAGTCGAGGCATCTGATGCATCCTTGGATTCCAGGATCATTGTCTTCGATCATAAGTCCATGAAAATAAAAGGTCTGGACGTTGAGGACGGCATCTGGACTGAGAGGCAGGGTCTTCATGAGCAGATGAGAAGTAAAACCTCTTCAGTTGTGATTCTGGATGAATACTTGTATGCCTTGGTGGATGGCGGAAGCAATTATCGCATCAAATACAAGGAATGCAATGCGAGATGGGAGACTATTGCACAACGTAATGGACATTGGGGACTTGCAGTTGCTTTGAATGATAGCATCTATGTTACGCAACATAATCATTATAGCAACCAAATTGAACGGTACAATCCATCTGAAAACCAATGGGGCTTCATTCCTAATCGTGCGACTGTTGTTGGATGTACTGCAGTTGCTGTTGCCGAGGATAGTCTCTTCGAGTTTGGTGGCCTTCGCCCAAACGGTAGTCAACCAACACAGGTGCAGAAATTCAATCCAGAATCTTCAACTTGGTCTAAAGCTGGCTTTTTGCAGCAGAACAGATACAATGCGTCTGCTGTAACACTCGATATTGTCATTTATGTTTTTGGTGGAATCAGTTCACCTGGTCACTATATCACAAATTTAGAAATTTTCCGTCCGAATTCAAATACAGCACAGCTAGTGACTTTACCAAAATGCACTCTTTGTAAATTCATGTCTTTCGCTCTAGATGGAATAATATATCTCGTTGGGGGAGACAGTGCAAAGCCTGCAACAATCCAGGCATACAACTCAAAAACGAAAACCCTTACAAATGTGGCAACTCTTGATGGCATATCGATGCTCACTTGTGAATCCGCTCTAGTCTTCAAGTAAAATTCAGTAACGAAAAGACTAAAAATTCAGTAGCTCTTACTTGTAGGCTTATATATTCAATCAGGCATTTGATTGAAATTAATTCCTCTGCATTTGAACATTTTCTATGGATTTTAGTGGTTGTTAATAGAGCTATTTAGAAATTAGTCAAGTTGGTGATGGTTAATTTTTTTTACGTCTCATTGAATGTTACTTTTTTGCAACCATCGTAACTCAGTGGTTAGAGTAATGGTCTCGCAATCCGGTGAACGGTTCAAGTCACATCAGCTGCTGTCATCCTAAAACCCAGCCCCTAATATACAGGGTTGAGGGTTGCGGCAATTGCAATTAGAAAGCTGCTGCTCACTCGGTTTCCATAATTTGTGTGGAATGGAAGCTACCCGTCCTCTTCCCATACATTGCTTGACAAGACGCAACCCTTCTTGGGATTAGCATGTGATAGAATATATAATATGATCCTGCAACCGTTGTTTTCAATAATCAATACTCTGAATAGTCGAAGGCAAAGCATAGTCATATCTTGGCACTGCTTGACGCTAAATGACCTGGCGTAATATATTTTTGTACTGGGATGCCATTGTCATATGTAAAGACCTTAGCCAAAATAATATGCTCCCAGGCGGCATGTCTGGAAAAATTATGGAGAGATGCATTTGTCCAATCTGCCGTCGTTATGGAGCTGGAGGTGGAGTGGAAATCCACATAGACCAAATAACTCTGCACCTATTTGCCATACTGGTTCTAAAACTAGGTTTGGCAAGCTCCAGACCGCCAGCGATATCTTGAATAGAATAGTCCTAGATAGCCGTGAAGTCCGCAAGTCAGATATGCACAGTGCCCACGAGCTTTTGCGATCCAGCCTAACATTTTTCGCTGCACTGCATCATCATAATATAGTTGTATGAAGGCTCTACGGATAATTAATATTGACCGAGGGAGTATTCATGATTTTATTTTTAATAAATTTCAACACATTGTGACGCCAACTTTGTTTCTGATGTCATTGTGGACATGCTGTTTTCCTCTTCTAAATTTTCATCCTGGCTAAGCCACTGAAAGTATAGGCCTACTTCATATTGCTCAACTCTGTGTTGGCCCGCCTCCCTATTCATATTCCCATAACCAGTCATTTGAACAGGTTGTGGGCCCCTGTTCTATGAGATAATTTTAAAGCCTATTTTCGTATCTCTGAATGTAGCTCAGGGTCATGTCTGCAATATTTCATACGGCAGCCTGTTCTGTATTTGTATCAGGTATCAGAGAAATTAGCTGTATTATGGAGTATAGACAATACAATGGAATCGCAATGTAGCTGGAGAATGTTGGGAGATTGCGAATCGTTACGATTGCTCCAGACTCATTGAGATTAGTGATAATTTTGCAATGAAGAACTTACGAGCAATTGCAGAAATGGACGAATATTTGGATTTCCTGGTATCTGCTTCTGAGTTGAAGGAGAGTAACCATTGAACAACGACAATCCAAGGCACTTTGTGTAGTGCGTTAGTCAACTGTGAATCACGGGAAGCTGCATCACTGAACCCGCGAGGCTATGGTCTCAGTCGACTGAATGTCACTAGTAAGTGATGAAGTCCATTCTTGATGAAGAAAACGACAAGGCATCAGAAGCATCCTTTTATTCTGGTATCATTGTACTTGATCATGACTCAATGAAAATGCAATGTGTGGATGTTGATTGCGCATGGACTGATATGCCTTAACGCATGGAAATGGACATTAGAGACTTTCGGTTGCTTTGAATGATTGCATCTACATTACTGAAGATCACCGTTATACCAACTGATTGAATGGTACAATTCATCAGAAAACCAATGCTGCTTCATTCCTAATTTGCCAAATGCTATTGCAAATACTACAGTGACTGTTGCTGAGGAGTGTCTCTTCGAATTCGGTTGCAGATATAGAGACAAATCTATAGCACCAGAAGTGCAAAAATTCAATTCAGAGTTTTTGACTTGGTGTAAAGTTGGCAAATTGAAGCAACAAAAATACCATGCATCTGCTGTAACACTCGACAATGTCACCTACAACTTGTCCAATATGTCTAGTTACGTTACCAAATTTCAGTTGTAGGAAATTCTTATCTCTTGCTCTAGCTAGACGGAATAATTATTCTCATTGGGGAGAGACAGTGAAAAGTCACTCAGGATCCGTGCATACATCCCAAAAATGAAATCACTGACGGATGTGATGACCATGGATGGCATATCGATGTGCTTTTGGGAATCCGTTCAGTAAAATTCAACATTGAAAAGACTGGCAATGAAGTTTTTCTAAATAGTAGGCTAATGTATCAAATCAGGATTATTGTTGAAATTAATTAGTTCCTCTGCACTGGAATATAGAGGATGTAACAAAATGCACATCTATCTGATGCATCTTGAAAGGTTTGAGATTTCATTTTATAAGACTTCCATTTAGAACTGGTTCTCAACCGCCAGTTGGTGTCAACTTTCCTGCCGGTCTACAAAATATATTGCTATTTGAAATCTCAATTTCAAAATGTACGGAGGCGAACGCTTGTCCATTAATTAGAGAAATGAAACATAAGATTTATAATCGATTTGCAAGTTGGGAAAGTATGTTTTCTGCAAAGCGTTGTATTATAGAGTTTGTGTTCCATTTAGATTATTTCACATTGACTGTAGGGTTACCATACGTTAGAGTTACCATATTTTGGAAATCTGAAACACTTTTTCAAAATTTTCAGACTTGATATACCGGAGGCAAATCCTGAATAAATGGTAAAAATTTTTACACTTCGTGGTCGGTTGACTAAAAAAAAGGTCAACTTTCCGGCTCAACTACCGAAATACAGTTTTTCTTTCACATTATCCGTTAGTTGACTAAACAACAAAAAAAAAGTCAGCTATCCGGCTCAGCTACCGAAATAGTCCCCAGAGCGTTACTTCAGTGTTGATTTGCTTTGCTGTATCCAAGTCAAATTTATATATAACCAAAATTCTCAAAAAGAGGAAATTTGGGCGTCCTCCAAGGATGCTTTCAAAAAAGGGGACAAATCCTGTTAAAAAAATGATCTGTCCTTATTTTTCAGGAAATTGAAAATGTTCTCCGAAGACGCCTTTACAGCTAGGCTAATGAAAAGGGTCAACTGAAACCAGCCATAAATAACGCAAAATAGGTAATTGAAGAGCTTCTTGGAGGTACAGAACTTCAATATACAATTGAATAGTGTATTCATATTGAAATGAACCCGAATATTTTCGGCTGACACTCGTCAGGGGTAATCGTCAGCAACTAGTAAAGAAATGGAAAGAACATTGTATATCAACAATCGTATCACAAAATATGACGTCACCAGCATGAAATTTCGTGAATGAGAGAGCGTTCAATGTACTATTTTTAGGTGGTACACGAACTCCTTTTGTTGACAGAGTTTTGGTTGGTGTATTTTGATAAAAGTCGACTCCAAGGCACACAAATGGAATTGTGAACGGCCTCGCCCTACGATTCGAAATCGGTCGTCTCGATAATTATTCGCACAAATCGGATTATCTAACAGATGTTTGCCGATGGCAGAATTGATGGCCTTTGATCGATCAGCATCAATCTTAAGCGGATGAGTTAAGGGTGAGCTTGTCACTGAGCGTGAAGCACGTGTTCTGATGAATCTCGGGACATGTTGGTTTATGCGTTCCTGCAGACGTTTTGACGTTATTCCCAAGTAGCCACAATCACAGTGGCACTTATATTCGTACACTACATTACTTTGTTGAAGTGCAGGGAGAGCGTCTTTGCATGTTGAAGGGAGCAGTTGTGTTGTTGTAAAAATCACATTGGTTTTGACTGTGCCGTAACACTTACTGACCGCAGAAATCAATTGTTTTTCAAAGCGAGTGGAAATGGGGCCAATCCAAGGTATCTCATTCACGAAATTTCATGCTGGTGACGTCATATTTTGTGATACGATTGTTGATATACAATGTTCTTTCCATTTCTCTGCTAGTTGCTGACGATTACCCCTGACGAGTGTCAGCCGAAAATATTCAGGTTCATTTCAATATGAATATACTATTCAAAATAGGTAATGTGGCCATTAGAGCGGGTAATGCGGGAGTCGAATCATAGCGATGACTTTTTTTTTTAGTCAACACAAGATTTCCAGTAAATATTACAAAGTCAGCTATGTTCAATTTCCTAAAACTAACATTTATTATTTTTAAAAAGTATCCTCCTTTCCATATTTAAAAGTATGGTAACTCTGATTGAGTGTCAGTGCCTGTTTTCAACACATTTTCCAATTCAGTTGCTATATTGGCTGGCCATAAGGTGGGAGTTCGATCGATTGACTTACCACCGTGTGGTTTTGACTAATTTTCATTGTATCGCATTACTGAAGGTTGTATCAATTGGTTTGAAACGCTAGGAAAATGGTACTGATACACCATACACACCGATGCTTTCGTCATACGTCACACAGTGTAATAAAAATGGTGGTATCTGTTGACGATTGTCGTTCATTATCTTTACCCGAATGATTTGTTGTCGGAATATAGTCGGATCATTTGTTGTTGAACCTTAATCATTAGCAATCAACCTTTTATCATCTTATTTTGCTCGCGCTTATATAAAGTGCCCCTCGACCATATTAGTTGGATAATTTCTGTGACGCTTAATTAATTGCAAATCTCACTGTCTGACTAACCACATTTGGATCATTGATAGATTTGTTCGGTTTAGAGTATTGGATAGTTGAAATTTCAACGACTTGCGATGTCTTCCAGATTTTCCTAATACATTTTCATCACGAAACTCGAATGGCTTCCAGAGGAAAAGAATTGGCCGCTATCGTCAACGCAGAATCATTTTGTGGATTAATTATTGGTGGCTGGGAGCATCGCAAGTGGGAGCGACCCAACGGCATGATTGTGTACGATTATACGCCGAGTTCCGACATTGAGGTGCAGCTGAAAATATTCTTGAGCCGGGGAGACATAGATGTCGTGGTCATCAATCAACCGATTGCGGATGTCGTGCGTCATGTTATCGACGCGCACACCGAGACGGTTCCAATTATAGTGGAAATTCCCCCTGTAGGCTCACCCGAGGAGGCATTTGAAGCGGTTGAACGTAGAGCCATGGAGATTGCCAACGCCGAGGACTCAAATGTATCGAGTTAAAGTTTTCATACCACCTCTTCACAATTGCATATAGATCTTTTCGTTGTCAATCATATCCAATTACCATGTCATCGCCGTGATATTGCTTTGTATCAGTATTGAAAGTGTTGTTGTTATTTGCATGTGCAATAAAGTTTGTGACATTATCGTGCAATGCTTTGGAGTTGTAACCTGCTCTTGCTTAGTGTGATAATAGGAAACTGCCTGTTAATATCAGAGGTGGTCAGTAACGAAGTACTTCTGCTTTTTGAAGTACTTGAAGTAGATTTTGCCTACTCACACTACTTTTTAAGTAGTTATGATTTTAGACTACTTCTACTTGACAGTTTTGTAGGCAAAAATAGGCGTAGAATACCTACTTACTTACTTGTGAACCACCACTCCTACTTCTACTTGAGTAGAAATTTCGGCGTAACTTCTACTTGAGTAGTGACGATGACTACTTTGACCACCTCCGGTTAATATAGGAGTTGACACATCTGGTTAATCTGTTGTCATCGGCACAAGTGCGGTTGAGTCGCTGTAGCTGTGGCACACAGAGGGTAGTCATAATACAATGCAGAGAGCTGCGTTTGCGTTGCTAATTGCTATACAATGTATACATTCCCCTGCGGATGGATATATATTTTCAACATTACAAGGATTCTACCAAGCTATCTTCTAACAGTGGTTCTACACTTTGTTCAAGCCGAGTGCCATTTTCAGAAAATGTGATGGTATCGCGCCCTTCCAAGGCCCGCAGTTATTGATGAACGATATGAAGAAGTATACTACATTTCCGCTTGGTGCGATTAGGAAGGCAACTGATCGTATATTTCCAAGTGTTTTGCTGAGCTATTTTTATTGTGATGAAACTGTCATGGCCTGAAATTGCACACATGAACCACAAAACCGCTACATAAATTACATAGACCGAGACTTTTGCAGAAAGAAATTGGTCACTTCATATATGCAATATGCATGACGAAAATTATGAATTGCTAGCAAAAACAGCCGAATTTAAGTCTTGGTCTCAATCTCTTATTGGGAGTACATAATACTCCCACATGAAAAACTGCAAGAAGCAAAAGTCACAAAATATGACAAAGTGGACATACCCAAAAATTTGATCAACTTGAGTAAGTAGGCTACTGCAAGTAGAGGAATAATAGAAGTAGTTTGTACTGGCCACCTTTGGTAGCATGTATCGAAGTGTCCGACATCTATCTGGGCTCCTTCACTGCGTCACCCTTCCTATTGGTTAGAGAAAGACCCAATGAAGGATGACTACAAGGAGGAGAATGAATGCGTTGGTCCGTAATCCAAGAATTTCATCAGATCAAATACCGTGATACCATGAGATGATAGACAGCCGAAAGGTCCAGATCGAATACCGTTCATAGGGCAATAATATCAGCTGGCCGTTACATTGATGGTCTGTACTCGTTCATTTCCACATCCTTTTATCTGCTAATTACATCGAATTGTGAAATTTGGTACTCCGGCTAGAAAATTGATGGAGGAAAAAATACGGTGCAATGCCAAATTTCAGCAAAAATAAATATAATTATCACCTCTACCCACTTTACCCACCATCCTGTTCATGCTGAACCAGGCCATGATCGACTCTGGAATGGGTCGAGTGTGGATTTTAGACAACTAACTACACTGCTAAGATAGTTGAGGTTGACTGGGTCATGTTGTCAGTTACCGAATCAGTTCTGTGCCACATCCACATTAGATCATTGTTACAAACTAATTTAGCGATTTCACGTCATTCAACTGCATCATCGCGTAAATGTCTGAAACAAAACAACAGGGTTTTAACCAAGTCACAAGTCTATTTCTTTTAAAGTCCCGACTCGATTCAAGTCGAGTCATTTTCAACTCACCACCGAGTCAAGTCCAAGTCAGCGAGCAGAAAGTCGAATCCGAGCCATGGTATTATGACTCGAGTCCAAGTCATTGTGTTGACTGCTTAGTTTCCAGTTAAACTTGTAGACCCACTTTTTATAACTCCGTTTGGGGATATCGAATGGTTCGCATTTATAGTATACTGATTTTCCTTTCAGCAGTTTCTGGTTGCATTATCAAGTACCAGAACCAATAGACAAAATACCAATAGGGTGGTTCCTTTATTATTCTTCGAAATTACAAATAAATGTTGGTTTTGGCCGTCTAAGTCTCGAGTCATATGACTGGGTTCGAGTCATGCACAATGACTTGAGTCCAAGTCGAGTCAATAATCTGATTGACTCAAGTCGAGTCATTTCCGTGTTTTGAGAAAATGACTCGAGTCATTACAACCATGCAAAACAACAGACCGATCCACATCAATACAAGCAGCCTGCTTCCATTATAAAACTAAAAGATACCCAGTCTAATTGATGCGTTAGATATCATCACAGTTCGGAAGCAGACATTTACCAGATAAAATTGGCCAATTTTCCAACTGGATAGGTGCCGTCGGCCAAAACATAGCAATATCTGAAGGCAAAGGTTCCACGATATTGCTTCGTCATTCAATACACCATTTCCATGACCTGTTTTCATCCAGTATATGTCCTAGCAGGCTACATGCGACCCGCCAGGTGGTAACCGCTGAGGTAGCGAGTGAAATGATGCTTGAGGGATTTCATTACAACGATACATATGCACGTTTACGAAAATATACTTTACATAAATACTCTGTGCACAGAATTTCACCACCTTCGTAACGACAAATGACGGAACTATTGAACGCATCACCCCAAAGGTTCGGGAATATTTTTCCGAATTTCTGAAGGGTTGCTTTGTATCTCCAGGGCCGGCAACCTGCCGCGAGGGACGCTGGGTAGGGATGGCAAATCGGTGTTGGGTTTTTCATTACGTTCACTGTTGGCTGCATCTTCCTTGTCGAGGCTGACTTGATTCGAAGATTGTTTTGAGCCCTTGGAGCCTTTCTTTTTCTCCTTTGTCTTTTTCTCATCTGCTACGAGTCTATCGCCAACTTGCAGCGCGGCACTCAAAGTTTTCGCCGTGTCCTGCAGTTCTTTGTCCTGCTTCAAATCGCTCCGGGACTTCGCGACCTTCTCCAATTCCTGTATAAGTCTCAAGCACTGTCTGTTGTCATTATTTCGATGCAGAAAAACGGCGTAGTTTAGAAGAAGATAAGCATTGTTCGGGTCGAGTTTATACGATTCCTGGTACGACTTACGGGCATTCTCGATCTCACCAAGATGACTCAAAGCAATACCGACGAGCATGTATATACTAGCATTCTTGCTCTTCAACTTCAATGCAGCGCTCCCAAATTGAAAAGCACTCGCATACTGCTGCATCGTGAGATGCAAAAGAGAGAGATTATAGAGAATCTTCCAATCGAAAGGCGCCAGGTAGGTGGCCCGCTTCAAACAAGTGACTGCGGCGACATATTTTTTCTTTCCGTAAAAGCACATCGCGATATTATTCCAGAGCGGTGCGCTCTCTGGGGCTTTGTGGGCGGACACTCTGTATTTCGTTAAAGCGACGTCAAAGTCTCCATGCACTTGCATTAACGATCCTGCTGCTAGAATCGCCTTGTAGTTTTCGGGGTCGAATGTCATTGCTTGTCCGAGAAGCTTGAAAGATTCGTGGAAGTTTCCTTGGCGCAAATACAACAGACCGAGGGTAGTCAATATATCTAAATTCTCAGGTGCGAAGGTAGTAGCATCTTTCAACAAGTCCATCGCTTTCTCGATATGGTTTTGTTCTAAATACATGTTCGCCAAAGTCGAATAGGTAACGTCGTGCTTGCTAGAATCTAAAGCTTCTTTGAGACATTCTTCCGCCTTGTCGTAACGCTTCATTTGTAAATAACACACGCCTAATTGGTGCGAAATCTCCCAATCTCGATGGACCGAACGATCGGAAGCTTTTGAGTAGCAGGCTATCGCTTCCTTGTATTTTCCGACAAGAAATAAATTCCTTCCGATTTGCTTCAATATTTCCGGGCTGTTTGTCTGTAGTTTGTCGCAAGCCTGTAGCAGCTCGGTAGAGTCTGTGATGTGACCCTCGCTTCTGGCTATCATGCTTTGGACGTACAAAGCGTAGGTGCATTCCCCGCCGGTTTCAATGAGTTGCTCTCGGATCAGCTGCTTGCAGGATTCCAATTCTTTTCGAATGAAGTGCTGGTGGATGAGCCAATTTCGCCTTTCTATGACCGGGAGATCAGTTTGTTTTTTCGGACGCGGCTTTGGCTTCGGAATGGGCAATGGAGGCTGATCGGAATCTGCTGGCTCGCCTGGAGGACTGGCACTGTTTTCAGTCATGATAAGATAGAAGCCCAACTGATATTGATCTAAATAAGAGAAAGAACATGGACATTGGAAAAATGAGTTTTACATGACAGATAAAAGATTGATTGGATGCAGTACGAGTACACGAAATGTAGTTCATAAAAGAATTGTGATATAAAATTATTATTAGTAGTTAGGCTATATAAGATTATAATTACAGTAATTGCATTGAATGATGATCGATATGCCTTAGGATAATTTTGCAAGCATATTCAACTATTGTCATTTTGTATTATTGTTTACGATGTAATTCGAAGTCTAAATTCGTCACATTATTTGCTACAAAAAGCTTCTGCTGGATGAAAACCAAGTGTATTGGGATTGCCAGATATCGACTGCCTTATCGCCTGTCCATGTTTTGATAGTTGTTCATTATACTTCTCATTGTGTGTGCAACAGTATATAGTTCTTAACACAGCATTCATTTATATATATATATAGCAGAGTTACCATACGTCTTCTTTTAAGAGGATTTGTCCTCTTTTGTGAAAGTGTCCTCGGAGGACGCCCAAATGTCCTCTTTTTGGAGATTTTGTCCTCCTTATTGAAATTTTTGGTTAAATATAGGGCAAAATTCGACTGAGATACAGTAAATAAACACTGTAGTAACGCTCCGGCGGCTATTTCGGGAGCTGAGCCGGAAAATTGACCTTTTTTTAAGTGAATCAAGTGATGATGTGAAAGAAAAACTGTATTTCTGACTTTTTTTTTAGTCAACCGACCACGAATTCTGAAAAATTTAACATTTTTTAGGATTTTCCTCCAGTATTGCAAGTCTGAAGATTTTGAAAAAGTGCTCTCTTTCCAAAATATGGTAACCCTAATACATAGGCCAGGGTTTGAGTTCATTATCCATCATCATCATTTAAATAAATTTTTTATCAAATCAATATGTCACAAGATTGTCATTGATTGACTTTCATTGCATCACAATCTTGTGGTGTTTGATCTGACTGATGAAATTATTGATAGATCGACCTGAATACTGTACTTTCCTTTTCACATAATTCTGTGCTAATCCTCTAGAACAGTTTATTGTCAGTATATTTTAGTTACCATACTTGGTAAAGTCCGTACCAAGACCAACGATACTTTTCGTATTTTCCTCACGGTTATAAGAATTATACTTAATGAGGTTAGGTCACGTAATTTGATACAGCCTACCAGCAAGCAGATTACGCTTACCACACCACCACCCAGTCACTCTTCTTGTACGTGATTGAGAAGCAACTCTACTAAATATTGTCCTACCAGTTGAAGAAACCGACTACTACGGCTAAGGTGTTCGATATTTTAATCGATGTGCACTGTGCAGTACCAGTGGTAAGCGCTGTCCAATCTGTCCATAAATATCAGAATTTTCTTCTGTCAATACAAGCGGCATCGACAGCACTGACAGCAGTATACTGCGAAAAACCCAAATTAGAGCAAAACCCCGGCCCCGTGGATATACTCAGCTATCGCAGCTATCGCAGCTCCCGCAGCTATCGCAGCTATCACTTGTGGATATACTCAGCTATCACAGCTATCGCAGCTATCACCCAAAATCGCAGACATACAGGTCATTTAAAGGTCACGTATCGTTTAGGGCGCAGCTATCAGCTCCGGAGCACGTCTGGGTTCAAATAGTGCGCAGCTATCAGCTTCGGAGCACGTCCGGGATGAAATACTGCGCAGCTATCAGCCCTGGAGCACATCTGGGTTCAAATAGTGCGCAGCTATCAGCTCCGGAGCACGCCCAGATGCAAATAGTGCGCAGCTATCAGCTCAAAAGCACGTCTGGGTTCAAATAGTGCGCAGCTATCAGCTCCGGAGCAAGTCTGAGTTGAAATAGTGCGCAGCTATCAGTTCCGGAGCAAGTCTGAGTTGAAATAGTGCGCAGCTATCAGATCCGGAGCACGTCCTGGTTGAAATAGTGCGCAGCTATCAGATCCGGAGCACGTCTGGGTTCAAATAGGACGCAGCTAGCAGCTCCGGAGCACATGTGGACTCGAATTATGCGCATCTATCAGCTCCGGAGCACTTCCGGATTCAAATTCATCCATTACATGGCATGCAAGGACTATCTTCGTGATTTTCAGTGTACAGGCTGGCAACTTTTCCAGTCGGTGGGCCGGATATAGGAAAATCAGGTACTTGGCGGGCCGGATTGCTGAATCGATACATTATTCGCCCATTTATCTACATATACAAGGAATAAACCGTATTTAATGAATGTATTTTAACGACAGCAGCGTCACTTCAAAGCCATTTCTCGCCGATAATGACGAATACAATGTGGATTTGAGAATAGCATTGTCACACAGGCGCCGCGATGTCTGTCAATCAACACACGGTGCAATCCATAGTTAGATTTCAAGGCGTTCGATAACCCCGGTACAGCTAATTTACAAAGATATCAATTCATTAGGGTTGAGTAAGTAACGAGATATCGTCGTTGTTCAACTGTGTGGCCCGATTAATCTCGATATTGAATTCATGCGGTCCGCGTCCTCTACGAAATTTGAAAAGCGGCCCGCAACCCGTTTTGAGTTGGCGACCTCTGGTATAAGCGGTGTCTTACTGGGGTTACCATTGGGGTTATGACTAGAAAACAAAATTCAAAATTTTGTGTGTCCTGTAGTCACAAATGATGAGCCTTTGTGTCCTGATTTCAAAACTCCCAAAAGTTAAGACTGTTTGAACAAAAACCTCCCGCACAAAAATTATCCAGTTTTCACTGTATGGAGGATAGGCTTTCTTTTGTAGATACAGACTATAATTTATATATCGACTGATTTGAATTTAACTGACCCAATTCCAATTGCGAAGATTTAAAATAGTATTTTGGTACATTTTGATCGCCCAGATTGAATTATATTTATCGTGTTCTTGTTAACAGTCAATATTAAATAATTTATAAATAATTGCTAATTCCGATTTTAGATGTAGACTGCATGTCTGGCACAAATCAAACTGGGTGTTCGTAAAGGCGAAAGTAGAACAACTCGAGGTATTTTCAGCGGTTTAGAAAACCGCTTAGAAGAATATGATGTACAGGGTCGATTCCTCAGATGTTGGTTAACGCCTGATCATTGATTAGCACCTATATTTGATCACGATTGTGCTCCACAGATCGTGATCACTGGTAATCATTGGTTAAAAGTTAATCAACGAAAGTTGTTGGATTAACTTGGTGATCAGTGATATTACACCATAATTTGCGGCGTTCAGTGGTAGGCCTACTGTTACGGGATGTATCGGGTGGCATTGTAACTGGAATTATATGGGAATTATATTGCAGTCATCTAGCACTTGCTATCCTGAAACCTGAATGGTGGTTTTGAGGCTGTCTACTACCTTGCGTGCTCGCTCTTCAACATAAATATTTTGTAACTAAAATGAGTACCAGTAGGCAGTAGCAAACCTTCCGACTATTTTACATTTGCACTCTCGTGGGTATTGGTATTGGGCATACATATAGGGTTATTAATTATTGTGAAAATAAGGCGACTGATAGACCGAAGGCGATCACAGCCTCGGGCTATTAGAAGGGATGCCTGCCTCCAATCGGCTATGCTAGCGCAAAACAGATTTTACGCAAAGTCGTTAAACTGCAACCACGGAAGTATTATGAGTGTAATACAGTGCAAGCATGCAGTTTCTACAAGCCAACAACCAGAGTCAAAGAATTACAAATTCGTGTTCGGAAAATCGGAATTATGGGACAGCGGAGACGTTTCTGTACTTATAACATTCTGAAGTAAGCATCGCAAAGGCGCACATTGCAAAATTCAGCAACTACATAATGACGTAACAAACGGCCCAACGCCGTTTCCTAGGTACCAGCGTCAAATGCGTCACTAATCATTGATTTACAGATTGACTGTGAATCAGCATCTGTGGAATGCATGATGTGATATGGTCTGATCACTGATTACTTATTCAGTGATTACATGATAATTTGACCACGATCTGAGGAATCGACCCGTACAATCTCATATATCATATGTGACACCGTAGCATCTGTTAATACTGGACGACAGAATGGCGTTGCTTCGAAACTGCGAAATGCAATGATGAGCATGGGTTTTCATATCCCTTGCCAACATCATATTATCGATTCTTAAAGCATATATTAGAGTTCTTCGATCCAACGTCTTCAGGAAATCCAACTCTCAGCTACAAATTTGGAGATGATGTGGTAAAATACTACCAAAACTAGGTGCAATCCACCAAGCACGAATTTCAGATGAAAATATTAGAAAACCGATATGTAAGGATGATTTTAAGTTTATCTATGGCATGTGCAGAACATGTCGTTCTTTCAAAGAAAATGGTATAGATTACCACTGATCAAATGGGATAAACTTCCATCTATACGCAATGCGAAAGGGTGCTCAAGGGCCATTATTGCGTACTTCCACTTCCCGAGATAGAGAATAACTCTGGAGATGCTTATTTATCGCAAATGCGTGTCAGGAAGACTGGTATTCTAACCAGATGTTTAAAGATGGTATATAGAGCCCTACCGATTATCGGTTCGTCGATAATATCGAGACGATATCACACTTTGAAAGAATTATCGGTATCGGCCATTGGTGCTGAAAAATTACGGCAATTTGCGTGTGACGTCACAACATGGCGGAAGGAAGCCAGAAAACTATATAATCAGAGATCGCTAGACTGAGAATATTGATATATTTCATATAAAGTTAACACTTCACAGGTGTCCAGATGCAGCCTTTTTAGTTCATTTCATGTTAAAGTTTAACAATGACTGTAATAAGGTGTTCAAATAAATGCCCTCTGAAGATTTGAGAATGTGCTTATGTATGCATCCAACTTCTTTTGAATAACGGCTGAATGCATTGGGGTTATCGGCTGAGGTGTGAGATATTGGTTTTATCGGTATCGACCCAAAAATCCAATATCGGTCGGGCTCTAGAATATACCAAAGATTATTTGCTGCTATCTGTGCGGTCGAATGTCATGCAGCGATAAAGTGCCCCAAAACCCCATTGAAAGTCGGATTATGTCCGTCGGAGATGTCCCTGGCACTAACATAATAACAGAAAGGGAAGTCAAATTTATAGATGAACTTTACAAGAAGTGCAAAATGACATATCTTTGAAGATTAAATTTGTAGCAAAGAATATCTTTGAATTTTAAATTTTTTACATATTTGGACTAGTGTCGAAAATTGATGTTAGTTTGTGCGGTACATTTTTTTCGATTTGAACAAAATGATTATAATTTTATTAATTTATACCAAAATGTTCATCAATTCCTGTGACAGGCAAAAAAAATTTTTTTAGTCATAACCCTAGTTACCATACGTCCTCTTTTAAGAGATTTGTCCTCTTTTTTGACTTTTTTGGAAGTGTCGTCGGAGGACCACCAAATGTCCTCTTTTTTGAGATTTTCCTCCTTTTTGAGAATTTTTGTTAAATATATGGCGAAATCGACTGAGAGACAGTAAATTAGCACTGAAGTGACGCTCCAGCGGCTATTTCGGGATATGAGCCGGAAAGTTGACCTTCTTTTAGTCAACCAATTAATAATGTAAAAGGAAAAACTGTATTTTGGGCGCTGAGAGAGAAAGTTGACCTTTCTTTGATTTAGCCAAACTGGCCACGAAGTGGGAAAAATTGACTATTCTTCGATATTTTCCTCTGGTTTTGCAAGTCTGAAATTTTGAAAAAGTGTCATCTTTTCAGATTTCCAAAACATCGTAACCCTACCTCTTGCAAAAGCCTAGAAGTGTGTCGTGCTACAATTCGGCGGTTACTGAATGAAAAATAAAAAATAACTGCCTGGTGTAAATGACCATTGTATAGTCGACAAACACCATGATTACCACAAACGACATTAGAGTTGAGTACATTGTAAATGACGATAATGCAAGTCTTCTCGCTTCGACGTAAGCACCACTCTCGCACGTTGCGCATGCGCGCACACGTATATCATAACATACAGTCACTAAAATTTGACGTAGTAAGCAAGTAGTTGGAAATCTCGGCAGACTGGGTCCGCAGGCCACATCATCATGTAAGACGGAAAACTCTCCGCCGGCCGGATCCGGCCCGCGGGCCATATGTTGCCCGCCCCTGACCTACACCTATGACGCGACTTGACTCAAGTCATTTTCTCAAAATACGGAAATGACTCGACTCGACTCGAGTCTATATGTGTAATGACTTGACTTGGACTCGAGTCATTGCACATGACTCGAACCAAGTCATATGACTCGACACTCAATCGGCCAAGACCGACATTTCATTGCAATTTTGAAGAATAGTAAATTAGCCACCCTATTGATACTGATACTTGAAAATGCGACCAGAAACTATTATAAGTGAGGAAAATTAGTAATTTAGTATATTATAAATGCGAACCATTCGATATCACCAAACAGAGCTATAGAAAGTGGGTTTAACTATAGTTTAACAAGACTTTAAATGGAAAATGAGCAGTCAACACAATCACTTGGACTTGGACTCGAGTCATAATACCATGACTCGGACTCGAACCTCTGCCCGATGACTTGGACTCGACCTTGACTCGGTGGCTGCACACTATTTCAACTCAGACTTGCTCCGGATCTGATAGGTGCGCACTATTTCAAGCCGGAGTTGCTCCGGATCAGATAGCTGCGCACAATTTCAACCAGGACGTGCTCCGAATCTGATAACTGCGCACTATTTCAACCAGGACGTGCTCCGAATCTGATAGCTGCGCAGCGTTTCAACTCAGACGTGCTCCGGATGTGATAGCTGCGCACTATTTCAACCAGGACGTGCTCCGGAGCTGATAGCTGCGCACTATTTCAACCCGAACGTGCTCCGGATCTGATAGCTGCGCACTATTTCAACCAGGACGTGCTCTGGAGCTGATAGCTGCGCACTATTTCCACTCGGACTTGCTCCAGATCTGATAGCTGTGCACTATTTCAACCCGAACGTGCTCCGGAGCTGATAGCTGCGCACTAGTTCAACCAGGACGTGCTCCGAATCTGATAGCTGCGCACTATTTCAACCCGGACGTGCTCCGGAGCTGATAGCTGCGTACTATTTCCACTCAGACTTGCTGCGGATGTGATAGCTGCGCACTATTTCAACCTGGACGTGCTCCGGAGCTGATAGCTGCGCACAATTTCAACCAGGACGTGCTCCGAATCTGATAACTGCGCTCTATTTCAACCAGGACGTGCTCCGGATCTGATAGCTGCGCAGCGTTTCAACTCAGACGTGCTCCGGATGTGATAGCTGCGAACTATTTCAACCAGGACGTGCTCTGGAGCTGATAGCTGCGCACTATTTCCACTCGGACTTGCTCCGGAGCTGATAGCTGCGCACTATTTCAACCAGGACGTGCTCTGGAGCTGATAGCTGCGCACTATTTCAACCCGGACGTGCTCCGGAGCTGATAGCTGCGCACTATTTCAAGCCGGAGTTGCTCCAGATCTGATAGCTGTGCACTATTTCAACCCGAACGTGCTCCGGAGCTGATAGCTGCGCACTAGTTCAACCAGGACGTGCTCCGAATCTGATAGCTGCGCACTATTTCAACCCGGACGTGCTCCGGAGCTGATAGCTGCGCACTAGTTCAACCAGGACGTGCTCCGAATCTGATAGCTGCGCACTATTTCAACCCGGACGTGCTCCGGAGCTGATAGCTGCGCACTAGTTCAACCAGGACGTGCTCCGAATCTGATAGCTGCGCACTATTTCAACCCGGACGTGCTCCGGAGCTGATAGCTGCGCACTATTTCCACTCAGACTTGCTGCGGATGTGATAGCTGCGCACTATTTCAACCAGGACGTGCTCCGAATCTGATAGCTGCGCACTATTTCCACTCAGACTTGCTCCGGATCTGATAGCTGCGCACTATTTCAACTCAGACGTGCTCCGGAACTGATAGCTGCGCACTATTTCAACCCAGACAAGCTCCAGCGCTGATAGCTGCGCCCTAGACGATACGTGACCTTTAAATGACCTGTATGTCTGCGATTTTTGGTGATAGCTGCGATAGCTGTGATAGCTGAGTATATCCACAAGTGATAGCTGCGATAGCTGCGGGAGCTGCGATAGCTGCGATAGCTGAGTATATCCACGGGGCCCAAAACCCCTATATCAAACATAACAGTGCAGTCAAGGAAACCTTATGCTACTGAACCTGAGCTACTACTGCCCCCTTGCGAAGATTCAACTGGTATCTCAGTGTCCACTAGTATCTTGTGATGGTAAACATAGTTACGAAACGAAGCGGCAGTTTACAGTTGTCATTTGTCAGACCACTCGATATCCGAGAATGGCTGATAAATTCAGATTCTCTTCGCTACCTCGGGAGCTAGCTACTCTTCGGTCGAAAGATTTCAAAGGTTACCTCGAGAAATGGTATGTTCTTTGATAGCATCGTGAAAAATCGCGTAAACGACTGCTCTTGTCCACAGGTACTTGCATGATCGTTTGCGAGCCTGGGTGTTCAGCTTTGACAAACAGTTTCAGGGCTACATGAAAGAAAGCTTTTGCTTGGTAGGTTTTCCAAGTCTAACTAATAATTGCCCTCTATCTCGTCAACCGTAAATGATATGTATGGTTTTGAAGGATTTCATGAACGATAACGAAGTTTTGTCGAGGATCGAATGCATGAACTCGTCTGGTGGCTGGTGCCGTCTAATATCAAAAGCGGAATCGGTTAAAGTCGAGGAGGTTCCCTGCAGCGTTCTGTCGATGGACTTTTTCGATAGACTGAAGGAATACAATATCGTGCGAGAGTCCGGACACATTTCAAAGTGTTTCGATGAATACTATGAAGGCATACAGATATCAGATGAGCTACGTAAAGTGAGTGGTTTTAACTATACTTCTGTTGCTTCGTTACCGACGTACATCGCTCTGAAGTCCTGCACTCGAAACTATGTGGAAAAAATGATCATGTCACCATTGTCACCCTGGATTTTTAATTTAAATCTAGCGGTAATCTAGGCCATCTCTGGTGGTATAGGCTTCTTGATCAGTAGTTCATGGGTTCGAACCCTGGCCGGATCAGATCACGAACGTGTAAAACAGGTAGGCCTATACACCGTTTGCCAGATAGGCGCTCCAGGATTGCGTGGAGATGAATGAATGTTGCTGACTATGCGGTTCCTTCACATACCGGTTTCTGTCTCCAAGGTGTGACTGGGCAGACAAAAATATACTGCCTTCATCACTTCTACTTAACTAAAAGTCATTTGTACATCAGTATGTGTAGCGGTCGATGCAACGGCTTGTTGCAAGACACGCTGGTATAGTGCTTGATTGGAGTCGACGCTTCAGCTACAGTTCCCGTTGTACGCACTAGTCAACTGACTAATGACCGCTCCGAGTACTCTCGCAATCCTGATCACACACGCAGATCCAAGGAGCTTTCTTTAATAGCACAGAACAGCCAAATAGTAGTAATTAGTGGTCAGGTTCAAATCATACTGCAATATATTAACGAATATAGAAAGAACAAAGTCAGATGTATCTAATTGTCTGTATACGACTCTGTGACTTAAGCGAGAGCACGCCTGCTACGGCGCTACACTGGCGATCTCTCAAAGCACGTGCTTCGCAGACTACTTCATCGATATAGGATTAAGGTCGTGGGAAATGAGGTTAGGTGCAGGGTTGCGCGGGAAGATTACTGGCACCCTGGTGGGACAGATCTTACAGTATGTCCCCCTAATGCTCCCAGGATTAAGAATACAGCGCCACATGCCACCTTGTTTTCATCAATTTTTCTTTTTACGTTATCTCGTATTACTTTTCATTTAGTGTACGTGCCTCTTATTTTCTTGTCCTCGGCGAAGCTGTGTGTCTGATTTAAAAGACTATACACCAAATCGTTTTAAGACCTTAACTTTTCATTCTATCGCAATCTTGTGGTATTTTGAACCGATAACAATTTCAAATCAACCGACAAACGTCTAAGCGACTTGTACCAGCATAGATAGCCGACACACCACAAGCAATCTGATCACATTCAGATGTTACTTCTGGAAGACTCTGAAAATTACGAATGTTACTCAGAAGAAGAGCGGTCCGAGTTTATATTTCGTCTGCTCTCCCATATCTGCGTCGGCGGGCCGATATGCCAATTCGAAGACGAAATGCAGCCCTATTTGGACGTGACAAAGTCCCTGTACAAAGACTGCATAAGGTAGACAATGAAGCTGTTCGGTGTTTTTATTTCTCACATAATCCACTTCACAGCGTGCAAAAGAACTCCACGGAAAAGAAATTAGAATTGATTTCAAAGGTATACAAGATCACGGCGCAGGTAGGAAAACAATGAACACAGTTAACGTAGATTTACATCTTAGTAATGTAAAGTAGAGCCAGTCCAAGGAGTGGAACATTAAATTTATAGGTAACTAAATTCATGCCACTTGATGTAACAGTATTTCAATGCAAGAAAGTTTTGGCACCATTGCGGCGTGTTATGGTAGTGTTGTAGATGTCTTAGTGTGTCTGTTATCAGCTACCGTGGAGATGTGATCGTGTAGCAGGCTCAGAGGTGGTCAGCAATTGTTACTTGTATTTTTTTTATGTACTCAAATAACTTGAGGAATACATGAACTATTTCTATTTCATCAAATTCCAAGAAAAACTACAGATTATACATATTTCGAAATTTTCAGGTAAAGAATTCTGTGAGAATTTACCGAGTTTTTATTTACGAATTCGTCACAACAACTGGGCATGTTATTCCCCTGTGTCAAGATGAAGGAATGTTGTCCATTAATTGAACAGACTTGTGCACCAATAGTTTCGAATATGTAGGTTATCACCGTCGATTGACCATTAGAGGTCTGTGTATCAATCCTTCAAGGTACTCGAACGCTTTCAGAAATTTTGTTATACGCTTCGACTCAAAGTAGTTCTGTTATGTGTTTGATATTGCTACTTCTACTTATAATCGAGTAAATATTTCCGACTCGGTATGTAGTCAAGTAAATTATGACATTTCTTCCCTATGTGCTTTAGTAGCATCAACTACTTGATCACCTCTGAGTCGGGACATTTCAGATAGGTTTGAAGATTTTAACTTTGTTATTACAAACGATATTAAACTGCACTTAAGCATTCAGCAATAGTAATGTAAAAAGAATCCAGTACACCTAACATAAAGTTAGAATCAGAAGTAAAATTATGTGTTCAATATTGAAATATCATCTGCTAATCAAGACACGAGAAGATTACGTGATGACAACGAAATAGTGATGTATGAAATTCATCAGAATAATCGTGCATAAAAATACAGTCAATCTCATATTTGTCAACAGGATGACAGCGGGAACACCTTCTACCCAGCAAACAAAGAGCACGACCAAACATTCGCGTACCTCATTGTGGATCCACTAAAGCGTCAAGTTATCTTGTTATACCACAGTTGGGGTAAAGGATTCTGGTGACGTTATCCACCTTTACCCCGACAGCAAACATGGCACCGTTTCATTTCAAAACACGTGCTGCGTTACATCAATTAGAAAACTCTTCACACTGTTGAACACGTGCGGCAGAATTTTGGTACCGTTGCTTGCAGCGGTGCACGCAGATGTGTAGAAATCTTCGACATATTTTTCGATGTTCCAGTTCGAGTGCACAGCTAGAAATATATTTTATGTTAATCGTCTGAATATAAAATGCCAATGCCAAATAGCGGACGAGTATGATTGATTTTGGTGAGAAGACTCTACCGTAATTCTGATTATTGTTCAGAGCTATAGGCATGTGCTAAACCAGGATACTTATTAATTATACTCATCGAAGATGAGATCCTTACGCAGTTGAGAGTCTGGATTACATTGATTTCGAAAAGATTTTTTAACTAAATCTACAAGAGCCGGATTCCAATATTCCTGAACCAGCCAATCGCTGGTACTTGAGTGCTTTTGAAAGTTTATTTTGAGTTGAGGTATTTTAAAGCTCAGACTAAGTTCTACAGCACTTCCCAGCTGAGATCAGCTACTGCTTTTGCATTTTTTTCTGGGAAGGTGAATCGTTTTAATGGATATCACATCATGTGTCATTACAAATCAAGGTCTGGTAAATTAATTTGAAATATCGAGTAACGTACGCTTGACAATCTGGCGCAAACTTTTTTTGCATCGACATTGTACATAAGTAGGAAGGATGTGCTCATCGCCATTTCTGAAATGTGCTTTCAAACACTGTTACACATCTGCTTGCTATGCTATAACGGGTCTGTGACGTCAGAACGTCACATCGCAAAAACATTCTAGTCCTCATTTCGTCCTTGCAGCACCCATCGCATACCGTATACAATTATACATACACGTAGTGACTGACTCGGTGTTTGAGCAAGGCAAGACGGTCATGGTAACTACTTACCTCTAATATAGTACGAGACTGCCCCGACAGCTGTCGGCAGGTCAAAACTGCTCAGTGCGGAGTCTGACAATCCATAGTAAAGTGACAAAGGAACAAGTCCGCGGCCATAAATTAAAATGTACGATTCTTGATCCATTTTTAGCAGATGCTGGCCTGCAGCGGTGTAGCGATAGGTGTCTTCTGAAAGGTAGAATATACAATATTATAGAGAAGTATTTGTGAATCGGGCAGAGGTATGCGGTCATGTCTTAACAAGAAAGCATGTTTTTCAAGGTTAATACTGTAAGAGGAGATTGGATATATGCAAAGGTGGTTAATGTCAGTGTTGCTACTGTGGTAGAAGTAACAGTCAATAAGTCAGTCATTTTCCACTCAATGACAAGTATGAGTAACAATTTTCAAGACATGTCAAAGTTACTCCAGTGGAGGTAGAAACTGAGTGTTATGAAAAGTACTCAAGTAAGTAGTTTGTAGAAGGCGATTTGGTCAAGGGGTTGCACACTCTTACCTGTTAATCGGAGGTGGCTACCCTAGAAATTGCAAGACGCACCGCTGCGACTTACACAAAATGACTTATGATAGGTAGCCTACCATCTTTGAAAACGTTTTCAGTAATTGTCATATAGTGGCTATTTCATGCGATGACAATTTCACACAGAAAAGTGACGCAAGCTTATTCCAAAACTACTTTCTAGTTAACAGTTTTGTCTGAAAAACTGCAAGTACGGTAATCTAAAAACAAAACCACTGTAGTAGAAAAGTGAAAGTACTTCGTTACTGACCATTTCTGGATTTATGCTGGTTCCGTGGTTTCTATCTGGCTGAGCCGGCTATGATCGAGCTTGAGGGAATGCCAAAAATTCACAAGTACTTCGTCTATACAGCCGCACTGCATGCAGCACTGCAATCTTCATAATCAAATAAGTGAGCCCAATGAATAGCATGAACAGAACAGTGTCTAAACTCGATTGCTTGTGTGTAGAGGAGTGCAAGATAGCTTTTCAAATCGAAAACCTGGTATGAGATTCAAATCCAGAATTCACTTTACTTCATGTCCAATTCCAATAATGACAGAATTTCTTTCAAAAATTGGATAAAAATTGAACATTTTATCTCAAAGTCCAGTTACCAAAAATAGTAAATTCAAATCCAATGCCAATCCGACAAAAATCATCAAGTCCGATCATTTCAAATCCAAATCCATGGAAGACCGTCACTTGACACGCCTCCTAATAAGCATAATTGGTGATTATGATGACAATATTCTCACCTGCTGTAAACTCCTTGGCAAACTTCATTGATGAGTTGATGATTGCCACTCTCCCATTCAAGACAGCGACGGAGATGTCCATCAAGTGTCGACCTGATATCAATATACGTATGGTATATATATAATCGGTGTGTATTGAACGTAGTATCAGTAGATCGATCATACCGGAGTTACCAGAGGTTTCAATCGGTGAATGGTAAAGCAATAATATCTCGGTCAATGATGCGAAGAAGAGATGTATCTGCCCAATAAGACCACCTGTTCATGAATGCAAAACTGTAAGCCTGTATACTGATACATAAATAATGCATAGTTAATAAATGATACGATATCATAGCATGAGGTATGGTTACACAATTGATTTGATTGATACTAATTGCTGTTTAATTAATGTTAACCGTCACATGTCATGACAAGTTCATCACCGAGATATGAGAATTTGACTTAGAATTGAATGCGGTTACTGGTATATCATAACTTGCAACTATTTGACAGGCCCCGGCTACGGTATCCTTTTTTTGGCTGAATGGTCTGCATTCAGGAGGGTTCACATCAAATGTCAGAATTGAGTGTAAACACCTGTTCTTAGCTGCAATGGTGGGAATGTATGTTCGGGTAGAATGTAAGGAAACTTCATACGAAGGTGTTGCCTGAGCTCCCTTGCATCCACATTTGTTTTAGATTGCAATCTGACAAATTGCGACCACATGCTGGGTTTGTTATCTGTGAAAAGGAGTTGTTATGAATGGTACTTCCACATGAATCAATAAAACGTTCATCCAATTTGAATTACGCGAGCTATAGATAGATGCCATATCCATGATATCTTTTTCCTGGAAATCAAAATCTTCACGTATGAGCCTAATGCATATAAAAATCATTAGGAGAATATGCGCTAGGATAATACCCTTGAGTACTTCCATATTATATGCTGGAATTTGAAAAGATGTTAATAACACAACACATGCTCCAAATATCTTAGAAAGGTCAGCGTCAGAGCTGTCCAATGCAAGGGTATAGTTGAACCGCTCAGACACAAGTTACAGGTGCTTGCCTGGGGGACAGTCCAGAGTAATAAACATGAAATGTCACGAAGATATAAATAAACCAACACTAGCTATGCCCCATCACTGTCTACTAGGGCTGTTCAAAAATAACTTTTTTTCCTGAATCTTGCTGGTTACTTGATTAAATCGTTAGGTTGCCTTAAAAAACGACGCATACCAAATTTGAATTCATTCCGACAAATATTCGCGGGTTACGTAGAGTTTGAAAATTTTGGATTTGCCCAAAAACGCAAAAAAAATTTTTTCTCAAATTTTTTTGCCAACCCCATGAAATTGTTGGGCTGTCTTCAAAAACTATGCAAAACAAATTTGACTCAATTCCAAGCTGTAGAACCGGAGTTATTTCTGTTTTTATTCGATAATTCTGGGATTATCCTTGATTGGTGGATAATCCAAGAATTATCACCGTAAAACTGGAATAACTCCGCTTCTACGGCTTGGAATTGAGTCAAATTTGTTTTGCATAGTTTTTGAAGACAGCCCAACAATTTCATGGGGTTGGCAAAAAAATTTGAGAAAATTTTTTTTTTGCGTTTTTGGGCAAATCCAAAATTTTCAAACTCTACGTAACCCGCGAATATTTGTCGGAATGAATTCAAATTTGGTATGCGTCGTTTTTTAAGGCAACCTAACGATTTAATCAAGTAACCAGCAAGATTCAGGAAAAAAAGTTATTTTTGAACAGCCCTACTGTCTACGCTCAGGCCTTTTGCTACACGCAAACAAACAAACAGAAACTCTTGTTCAAATATCAACGGGGAAACACCCGGGAAGTTTCTGGATCGGAAGACGCCGGGTGTAAGATAACTAACCTAACTAACCTATAGATAACTAACTAACCTACTAACCTCCGTAGGTTAGTTATCTATAGTGATATCAAAGTCACTCATAGTTGAGTGACTTTGGGTGGTATTAGTCAAAGTATAGAAATTAAACATGGAACGGCAACGACCGATTTTCAGAGATGAGCGGATTTCGAATTTCCATGTCCTAATCCAATCCAAATCCGAATCTTCAAATCCAAATCCTAATCCATAACTTTATCATATTCAAGTCCATGTCCAATCCTAATCCGATTCCAATTGGAAATTCAGAAACAATGCTGGTTTATGCAAGGGGGGGATTGGAAAATTTTCTTTCACAACCAATGATTGCCTTGATTTAAGATAATCTAGTAACCATAACTACATTTATATTGATCTGAATAAAGTTTGTCGCCATTCGCCATACGACATATCAATGTCCCAGAAAATAGGTAAATCCAATCCAAATCCTAATCCGTTCAGAAAATAATCTCTAATCCTAATCCAATCCAGATCCGACAAAATTTCTCAAATCCTGTTTTTTCAAATCCCAATCCTAATCCATGCTCATCTAACTGCCGATTTTGCAGCTTCGTTCCGCTTCGCTGAGGCTGGAGTGGAGAATTGTTTTGCGTAAGTGACTGTAGGATTTCTGGCAATCCAAAAGCTATCTTCTCGAGTGCAAAAATTACTGAATCTGGTCTTGATCGAAAGCTACTGTTGCACCGATCTCAAAAAATATAAATTAAAATATGAGCAGGCACTGATCCACCTAGAATCCTCCCTCCAAGTCTGAAATATCGGCATTGTTCAGAACAATCGCATAACCGCAACACTAAGGCCATAACAATGACCTGTTGCGACTATCCGATTGTTCGAACAATGCCTATATTTCAGACTTGGAGGGCGGATTCTAGGTGGATCAGTGCCTGATCATATTTTAATTTATATTTTTTGGAATCGGTGCAACAGTAGGATTACCATACGTCCTCTTTTAAGAAGATTTGTCCTCTTTTTTGACTTTTTTGAAAGCGTCCTCGAAGGACGCCTTTTTGTAAAATGCGAGTGATATGCCGTAAATTAGCACAGTAGTGACACTCAAACGGTATTTTGAGATCTGAACGAAAAGATGACCTTTTTTTTAGTCAACCATGCACCTAGCAATGTGGAGAGAAAAACGGTATTTTGAGCTCTGAGCGAAAAGATGACCTTTTTTTAGTCAACCACCCGGCAATGTGGAGGAAGAAACGGTATTTTGGGCTCTGAGCGGGTAGGTTGACCTTTTTATTTTTTTAGTCAACCGATCACAAAATGGGAAAAGTTCACCGGTTTTTTAGAATTCTTCTCCGGTTTTGCAAGTCTCAAATTTCTGAAAAAGTGTCCTCTTTTTTAGATTTCTAAAATATGGTAAGCCTATATGCAACAGTAGCTTTCGATCAAGACCAGATTCAGTTATTTCTGCTCTAGGGAAGATAGCTTTTGGATTGCCAGAAATCCTACAGTCGTGAAATCCTACATTCTTGCGTTCGTCTGTTCGTCGACGGGTTCAGTTCGTTATTTTCGTTTTCTGCATCCTTTACCGCATGACTCAGCTACTCAATGGGTAACCCTAACATCTATCGAATACATTCTATTCTAAAACGCTGAAAAGCGGAAACCAAGAGGAAAACGAAAACGCGGGTAACCCAGATTTCCAAAGCGCTAAAACAGATGCGGAACGCGGAACCGTATTTTCATTGCAAAACCCAATAACTTACAAGTACGAGTTTAATGCGACGAAGGACCAAGCCTCGTATCGATAATAGCGAATTACGGTCGGAAAATTAGGCAGATCGTCATCATTTTATTAAGATATTTATCAAATTAATTCACCACATGATTGCGATATATGAAAAGATAGGAGGGTTCCGAAACGATTTGGAGTAGCCTAGGCTAGTCTTTTAATCAGACACCCCCTTTCATGAAGTATATATGAAATAATCTGAAGGTACAAACAGGGTTGTAACCAGGGATCTAGAACTATAATAGCGGATTACATAGTCGGGAAATTAAACTTATAAAGTTACTGAAAGAGAAACATTTAACATAATTGACGAGCATATTGTACGGTTGTACTGTACAGTGTACAGTTGTACACACTCACCCCGACCTAACGGAAAATAACTAAGATAATCACGAATGGAAACATCAGCGGTTGAACGAAATTTACGGGTTTGAACCAGGGCTGTGGAGTCGGAGTCGGAGTCGGTGGAGTCGGAGTCGGAGTCGGGGTAATTTTCGCTTGATGGAGTCGGAGTCGGAGTCGGAGTCGTTAAAACTATAATAGCTGGAGTCGGAGTCGGAGTCGGAGTCGGTGGGAAAATACTGACTGGAGTCGGAGTCGGAGTTTGTGAGAATGACCCAGACTTCGACTCCGACTCCGACTCCAACTTCTCTATCATGAAAACATTTGCTTTCAAAGAATTTTCAATATAAATTTTATGTACCACCAATCACTGTTATTAATACCCATACAGATCAGGGGCGGCCAGCCCGTGGCACGCAGGCCAAATTTGACACAGGAGAAGGTTAGGTGTGGCCTGCGAGGTAATTCTCGAAATTATTTATGACATCAGGTACAATTGCAAGGTCAACCAAAATTTGATTAGCATGACCGCGAAATTTGATGATGACTAAAACAACAGTTCTGACGCATTGACGTATCCAGGGGCCAGCGACATTTATCCCAGATCTTCGTATATGACCATAAAGTAGAATATGTCATAGCACATTTATTTGACTTGTAATTTTTCTCGGTACTTCGCATGATTCATTCTCTAGATTTCTTGCATTCAGTATTTGAGCCCCCTTCTGAAAATTATAAATACATATTATTCACAGAATTGAGTCTAACTATTCGCAATTAGGAGATAACGTGTCGTCCAACATGCGGCTTCGCTTGTGCACTCGCAGCGAGATCGTCGACAAAACATTTGCAAAAATGATAGAGGCATTTTCACTGATACCGTCGATTTTGCTATGTCTAAACGTCGAATAATCCTTTCCTTGCCAAATGAGCCCAGTAGTATACAAATGCGACCCCCAATGTATGTTAGCGACATATTTATTGATATAGCCTAGTTCAGTCGTTATCTTGCAAAAAAATTTCGCGCTTTGCGCGACCATGTCCTGATTGCGCACTGCACAGTTGCATGACATATTGTTATCAATTTAGAGCGTATTATTATAAGTCCTGTTTGCAATGTAACCTAATTCGGTTCGATCCTATCGACGACAAAAAAAGGTTATCAACATTCCAGTTGCCCGCGCAATGGTTCGTAAATCTCAGGTGTCCCTTTCGCCGAAAAAGTTGCCCACCCCTGATATTGATAAAATTAGACATTACTTGCAAATTACAACTCAGTTGCAGAGGGGAAGAAAATCGCAAGATGAGTTTTCGCGATGCAGTCAGAATTGATGCAATTTTTGGAGTTATACCATGATACTGTGACGGAGCAAATGCATCGGCTGGTTTTGTAAAATTGTAAAAATGATGTAAATATGACCAAACGATGCTTCCCACTTGACAGAATTAAAAATATTTGTAGTGTAGCTTAGCTGTTCGGGTCGAACAAATGATTAAAAAAGACTACAAGTCCCAATCTTAGAATACTTGATTAACTACATGTAGACTAGACATAGGGAATGGTCTTTGACTACTTTGAGTAAATTCCATTTATGACCAATGTCTATTAGCAGTAAGAGTGTGTGTGCTTGTAATCAGGAGAGTGTGCAATGACAAAATTAGTAAGTTCAATCTCTTTATTAGTTGCTGACTCATACACAAGAGCTACACTTGGATTTTTTATCTACATTTTTATTATGCGGGATTGGATATCTGCCATATTTGAATGATTCATACCTTTCAGGATATTAGAGAGTCCTTGTTATAAAAACTTGAAAAAGGAAGGATATTTAGCAAAGCTTTCTTTTATGTTAATTGCATAGTGGATAATTCGAGCTGTGCCACAATGAAACAATTTAGCATACCACTGTTAATCATATGTTTGCATATGTTTAATGGTTGTATGATAGTCATTCAACCGACAATGTGGCATATAATTTTCGAAGTAAATTGGTAATAATGCTGGAGTCGGAGTCGGGAGTCGGAGTCGGAGTCGGTACGTTTAAAGACCCAGGAGTCGGAGTCGGAGTCGGTACGTGTAAAGACTCAGGAGTCGGAGTCGGAGTCGGTATATTGAAAATGTGTGGAGTCGGAGTCGGAGCCGGAGTCGGTGGTAAAATTTACCGACTCCACAGCCCTGGTTTGAACGAAATTTACTTGACTCGAGTCAAAACTATAAAAGTGAGATATAGACTTATTGTGACTCGGACCAATGATATATATCATTGGAACGCAGACAGAGCTAGACCTATATAGGATATAGGCCCTATATATACTTCGCTACTGACCATCTCTGCCTATTTGTCATCATTGATTGCCGAAAATGTGCGAACACTGTTAATATAATTATATACACCATTTAAGCGCATGAATATACACTACAGCCTGCGTTACTGCTTTCACAACTTCGCAACTCTCCAGGGTCACGGCTTGACACGAAGGTCCTACGGATCATATCGCCGGCACCCGTCTATACCGTTACTCAGTTACACCCCACACGTTAATATTCTCGTTTCGTGTTTTTTGTATTGAGCAGTTTTTTGCGTACTTATTCTATTATCCCGGTTGACGAAGAAATCTCTCTCTCTCTCTCTCTCTTAGAGGTACAGAACTTCAATATACAACTGAATAGTATATTCACATTGAAATGAACCCGAATATTTTCGGCTGACACTCGTCAGGGGTAATCTCTATTATTGCTGATGTCATAGCTGACTGACTTTGGTACTAACAATCTTTTGTAGTAACCACAGCAACCACGTCATGCACCGTTTGCTATGTATTGGTTTGGTCGGTCTGTATAGCAGCGACAACCACATCACATACTTTTATTTGCTAAGGGTGTTACGGAAAACGAGCGGAAAATAAATTATTATAATGATGAGATTAAGACGAAGAAATATTGCAAGTGTATGTATGGCACTCTGAACATCCGTCCATCATGTCCCGGTATGGAGATACTGCAGTTGCCGCACAGGATATGCCAGTGCCGACGATCGATGTCATAGAAAGAATGCCGGAAACTGGTTGTGATCTGGAAAGACTTAAGTCCTGCATTCTATATGATGCTGATCGCAATCGAGTACGATTTGAAGATATCATGGACGCGCAATATTCGTCAACTATATTCGTGTTTCTGAGGCATTTTTTAGACTATGTGACCAGAGATTACGCAGAGGATTTCGCGAAGATATTCAAACACGAACTGGAAAAATGCAGCTGCCGTATTGTCTTGATTGGCTGCTCGCCGGCAAGACATATCAAGCAATTCATTGAACACACCAATTGCCCTCACGATATTTATTGTGATTCAAGCAGAACAATTTATCGAGCTCTTGGATTACATCAGAGGACTACTGAATTTCCACAAGGTCCCAGTCCGCATGTGAAAACGAATTCGTTTATAGGATTCTGGCAGACAGTGTGGAGATCAATGAACACGACGCAACAAGGCGACCCGTTTCAAATGGGGGGACAGCTGATAGTGGATAACAAGGAAAACCTTCTGTTTTTTCATCGTGACACTCACCCTTATGATCACACGCCTATCAATGACCTTCTAAAAGTCGTTGGACTTCCGAGGGTTGATTTTAAGACAAAGTACAGAATTAAGGATGTTTGAAGCTAGTTCATCATTGGCTCGGTTCTTTCTTCCATAAATTTCGAATCCGGTATATGCAATTGACTGATCAAAATCGCTTTATAGGGGTAATCGAGACATTGTGTCAATTGATTATAATATTTATTATATTGATTCAGAAACATGCATTTTTATTCACTGTGGGTCTCGAGACGTGGTAAAATCACGGATTCTATGATTTTTTGTTGTAATGGATCATTTTTACGCCATTCGCCTGTAGCCTAACTAAAACATTTGATAGTCCTATTATGTTGGCATGCATATCATCACAAAATTTTCTTGTTATCTTAATACTATTGATGTGTTTTATATGCGCAACTAAAAGTCATGGAACTTTGTACATTTATCAATTATAACTACTAATGCCTAATATAGGTCTATGATTGGGTATCACGGTAGTAAACTGTTACATTCCAGCTTTAAGGGCACACATCAATTTTAAGTAGTATTGTGTTGCAAGAATTGGCATACATATTAGTTACAGTTCCATATTGTTATAGAAATGTTCAACCTGGTTGCAATTTTGTATGTTTTATCGAAGTAGACAGATAGCTTGGCACATTGGCATTAACAATCTAAACTACCCTATTGGGAAAATCTTGAAACTTTTATACATTCTCTTGTTAGATACTTTTGTCTAGTGAATAGAATCACTTTCCTTGCTTCCTTGTTATCCTATGAGACTAACTCTTCATTTAAATTTTACCCTGGTTATCTATATAAATTACACATTGTGATGGTGTTATGTTTAAAACAGACCTCCTAGACTGGCTAAATTGCTGCTTCTATTGCCAACAAATATTCATGTATGATTTGTTGTAAAACTTTGTCCAGATTCCGATACACTAACATATTTGGTAGTACCATACCAATCATTCCGTATATTTTTGTTTGCTACATTTGTAACTAACTTTTAATTCATTTCCAATATGTCTTTATAGATGACATTATGCTTGTGTTAATTGATCTTGCATCCACCGCCTACCTGAAATGTGGTTGAAGTATTACTGTACTGTCCACAATGGGCTGTGGATCTAGTAAACCGTCAGCTGTTACCAGTCATAATGCTGATGCCCTGAAAAATCAAAAAGAACGGGCAGCAATTACTAGTGTTGAAGATGGGCCTTCTAGAATTGGACAGAAGTTACCAGTGCATTTAAGTGATGATACTGTATCGGGAGATCACGCCTTACCTGTGCTGCATAGGTCTGATCAAGGTGGCATGCCAACAAATACTCATCAAGAGAGACCGTTCAATACAAAGAAGAGTGTGGAATCATTACAGCAAACGCAAAGCCATAGTTCAATTGGTGAAGATGGATATTCAACTGCTGACGATGCACACATTTTTGAATTGGAAAACAAACTCGCCACAGAGACGGTCATGGACACATTGCAAGCAGTCAAGAATTCTGTGGCCTCGTTGCCTGAAGAAGAAAGCACAGCCAACGACAGTAAAAGCGCTAAAATGTCAGTCAATCCGCCCCTTCCACCATCAACAACAGCCATCACTAAAGAGTCGCCTACAAAAGAAGAAGATTTCAACAGATACCTGAAACAAGCTTGCAAACTGTTCAGCAGTGAAAAATTGATTGACGAGGCTGCTCATGTGAACACTCTTAAATTAAATCGCTCATTTTACACCTTCACAAAAAGCGATACTCTATTCAAGGTGGTTTCTGTCATGCAACAGCTGCATACGTTAAACCTGAGCGGAAGCCAACTTGGTCCCGTTGTATTCCGATTCATCGTGATATCCTTGAGAAGCAACACCTCCATTAAACATTTGAACTTGTCAGATAATTTGGCGAGCCCGGAATGCTCGGCAGCCCTGGGAACTTTGATAGCTGCGAATTCAGCGATAGAGATATTGAACGTGTCTGGGAACAGACTCGGAAAAGATGCCTTGTCAAGATATCTTGGCGCAGCTCTGAAGGGAAACAACACTTTGAAATCTCTCGATGTTACCAACGTCGGGGCCACTGATCTTCACTGCCTTTGCGAGTCATTACAATATTCAAGTGTATCAACTCTTCTTGCTGCCGATAATTCGATAGAAGACGATAATCAATTCGTTGAGGACATCTCACTCAATTTGGGAAGCGACAACTGCATACTAGAAGAGATAGATATATCCAACACTTCTATCGGCTCTGACGCAATGAGCATACTACTTGATGCAATCACTAAAAATAGGTCAATCCGTTCATTGAAGATAGGCAAAAATACCACTACGAATATTGGGAAGTTGTGTGCAATGATCTTGAATGCATGTGCTCACCCGAAAATGGCATTATGTAGCATTGGTAAAACTAAGGTTGACGATACCACTGTGCGTGATTTTGTAATTGAAAGAGAATTTAAGAGTAGTCAAATGAAGCACTTAGATATCTCTGATTGCTCATTAGACGATGACCTCTTGAAAATGTTTGTAACACAAATCGACGGAAAACTTCCACTCCTAGAATTTCTCGATTTGTCAAAAAATGATATTGGTGCTAATGGAATAGAGATATTTGACAATTTGAGTAACAACAGTATAAGAAAATTGAAATTGGCAAACCTCTCCAAACCAGATGGCGTTATTGATGTCTTAACTTCTAAATTTCCAAACCTCGTACATGTTGATATAACCAGGACAAAATTTTCCAACGATGATATCAGAAAGGTAGTGGCTAATGCCATGCGCAAAGTTGGCTCATTAACTTTTGGCGGAATGAACTTGAACGGAATTGGAGCTATGTCTGCGTTTAATGATCAAACGTCACCGCTAAACCTTACAGAATTACATCTTTCTGTGTGTCAACTAGATGACGATGATATGACTCCTCTATGCGATGTTCTTGCCAATTCTTTACCTTTAGAAAAGATTGACGTGTCTGTAAACCGGTTGACTGCCAAGTTCATTTCTAATCTTGTCGAAGCACTTTTGAAACATTCGAAACACTGCCTTAAAAGTATTGATGCCTCAAACAATACGATTGACGGGGTTTCACTTGAAAGTTTGAGGAAACTCTTCACTTTGCCAACACATTCTTCCACTGTTAACAATGTCAATTTATCACGCAATGGCGTAACTGCTAGTTATGTAACGGATTTCGTATCCGCATTCAATGATCAGCGATTTCCACTGGAACATTTGGATTTGAGCAATCAGAACAATGGGTTTGTTGAAGCTGATATGGAAGACTTGGCCAAGGTTATCAAAGACATTCTACTCTCACCGACATGCGAATGGAAACACTCTAATTTTGTGATTGACTTACGCGGGAATGGCGGTTGCGAAATTCCTGAATTTAATCTTCTTGACTCGGCAGCAATAAAGACTGATTTTGAGATGAATAGAAGGACGGAACCGACATTGAAGGATCTTATTGAAATCAGGCAAGGCCTGGAATTACAAGCTCATAAAAACAGTACCCGAACTTATTCCATATCTGTGGATGAATGGAGAGAAATCATCCAAAAAGACGCTCCTGCGTGGGCACTCGTTACTTCAGAGCTGTCAAAAGCCGCTTTTCTATCCCATATGCCTAGTTCCGTAACATCTCAGCGTATTGAGGGAATGCTTGAAACAGACGCCAATTGTGACATCAAAGATATCTTCCTGATAAAAGATCCAATTATGCAGCAATCAACTGGTTCGGCGTGGGTACTATTTGAGAATGCCCAGTCTCTTACGCAAGCCATCGATTGGTTTTACTGCGGCTGTGCTCATATATTCGGGGGGCAGTTCAGCTTATGTGAGATTCCCTTGAAAGTTTCCGATGAAAGTCATGATGCTGCTGATGCAGCTAAGAGAGATCTGACTGTCAGAAATTTGGAGGCGGCAAAGCAACTTGAAAGCGACAGAAAGATGCTAGAGGACAGTAGCCGACTTGCTGCCGAAAGAGCGGAGTACAGGGAATTGCATCCGGCCTACCAGGGAGGAAGGATATCCTGAGTATACATCTCAACTTCTTGTATGAAATTGGAAGTTTCATATAATTTATTAAACTATGAGCATGAGGATTCACCTTGGATAGATATAGATACGTGTGTGTTCAACGATAATATTATTGCTTCCTAAGATGAGATTCCCGTCAAACATTTCACTGTGTTCAATTATTCTTCTCATACAACAAACGCAAAAAAGAGAATAAATAACGAAATCAAAAACCTATAAATTATATAGTCTAAACTGCCTTTTGTTGAATTGGAGAGTAGTCAGGAAAATTACATGAGGGGCCAAAAGTCTCTGGTATTTGTGCGACACATGTCTTGGAGTATTTGTGGATGAGGTTGTAAAGGACTGGTGAAATCATTAACTTGTTTCCAATCGATTTCATAGCAAGGCTTTCGGAGGAAAATATGAATCATTCAGATTTTTAAACTAGTAAAGATTAGTAAGGTCTAGCCAACAGGTACTGACTAAGGACTGCGAAACGTTTAGGCCGTCATGACAGCAATATTGACATATTTTTACTTACTCTATATAAGCAGACTTGGACAACTAGATAATTCTAACTATACATGAATTGCGCGCGATACCCGAGAACGCTTTCCAACGACTAATGAATCGATATTAGGGCTAAGGTTAGCCAGACCAGCTGAAAGACTATCTCATTCTAAAGATTGATCTTTTGGGGATGTCCTATCTTCTGTGTTGCAACACCAATGGGTGCGGGTTCGAGTCCGACCGAGGTCAACTTCCGAATTCCGATACCTAATTGTTGGAGGTTTACCTAGGCTCCTCCTCGCCACCTCATCCGCGTCAGCGGAGTCTTACAAAAGCCTAGAGGTGGGCCGTGCTGTAAGTCGGCAGTTACGGAAAATAAGAAGAATATCGGCCTGGTGTAAATGACCATAGTAGTCGAAAAACACCATGAATACCCCGAAACAAACAGGCAAACAAGCGTCTGTGTCTTGGCAGTGTCTTGACCATTGCACGTCAACATCGTCAAGCCAATATGCTTATGCTTATTGATATCAGCTGACTTTCCATCGATGGAATACTGTTGCCCTCGCCGAGGCCGTTTCAGCTGGTGTGGAATAGTGTTGTTGGGCACAGGCGAATACCTTATTCTGAAACAACAACAATAATATTTTGAAACTGAAATCTATTTTAGCATGCATGCATTGCAATGCATTATTTTACGTATTTCCACAATATCAAATCAGATCGCCTGCCGCGATTGCGGTGACCCCTGGTATAGTAAAAAACGAGCCAAGCTTGGTGTACAGACGTTAATAGCCATTCTCAAGGTTACGGGAATGCACTGTGATTTGATACGAGCTGATTTTAGCTGTAGCCTATTCATTTACCATTCACAATTTTTTTCAATTGCCAAGTTTTTGTGAATTCAGTAATTCTAATTCTAATCTAATTTGGAAAAAACTGTGAGGGCCTATAGCTCTATTTCTAATTCTAATCTAATTTGGAAACGACTGTGTAGCTCTAATTCTAATTCTAATCTAGTTTGGAAAAACGGTGTAGCTCTAATTCTAATTCTAATCTAGTTCAGAAAAACTGCAAATTTTCTAGTTGTCCAAGTCTGTTTAGTGTATATACAATGTGCATGTGCATTCGCAATGTATTTTCTATAGACCTGTTTGAACAGATGATGCCACAAATTTAAATTTGGTAGATTAACTGTTGAGACTCCTACAATGAAACAGCCCTCTCTTGAGATCATTTTAATACCGCACGACACACAATAACCTGGAGTCAAACTTCGTCAGAAACGATAAGTAAGCCTACTTCTACTTTCACGGATTACTTTCCAAATATGTAGCCTACTATTTACTGGATTGGTTATGTTTTGACACATTCTGGGCTTTACTCAATTTCTATTGAAATTAATTGTTAATACTCCGTGATAAACAGCCCCGAAATTCTTTAGGCTATCTTCCTGATTGGAGAATTGAACCTCTTCTACTTGGCAAACTGAAAATAGCGAAAAGTAAGTAAGTAGATATCAAAATATTACGAAGTAGAAGTAGAGAAAATTAGATCAACGTGAGTAAATACTAGAAGTAGAGGAAAGCTACTTGAATACTTTGAAAAAGTAGAAGTACTTCGTTACTGACCACCTCTGGTGATATCAACAACATGTAACGAATTAATTGTACCAACGGGCACGCCCGAATATGTTCAATTATTAATTACGCGGCCTTCATCAATACAACAGCTCACTCAGCGCTACTGGTAAATCTGATAATGTGGGCTGACAGAATAAAAAGTTTATGGCGGCATATATATGCAATTACCCCTATTCTTTCATGCATTACAGAAAGTTTTGGCGCCTGGGGTGACCAGGCCACATAAAGATTGCTGATCATCGAAATCACGCGACGGGGTTCTTGGGGGCGAACCCCTCAGAAGTTTGGTTTATCACGCTATGGGTGTGCAAGAAAATCGTTTTTTAGAGGGGGGCTGACGAAGTGCTGTTACGGCCCTCCCTCTTACCCATTGCCTATATTACAGTCCTTACAATATGAGGCGGGGTGCGCTGGAGCACGATAAATTTTGAAAGGTGGCGCTGGAGGAAAAAAGAACCACTGATATACAGGGTTGTAATGACTCGAGTCATGACTCGACTCGAGTCAGACTCGAGTCACGATTTTCAGATGACTCGACTCGACTCGAGTCAGTTGCTCAAAATACGGAAATGACTCGACTCGACTCGAGTCAATCTGTGTATTGACTCGACTTGGGACTCGATTCATTGCGCATGACTCGAAGCAAGTCATTGACTCGAGATTCAGACGGCCAAGACCGACATTTCATAGTAATTTCGAAGCCAACACACTACTGGGATTTCGTTTGTTGGTACTGGTGCTTGAAAATGCGACCAGAAACTGCTAAAAATTGATATATTATAAATGCGAACCATTCGTCAATATCACCAAACAGAGTTAAAAAAGTGGGTTTTGGAAGATTTTAACTGGAAACTGAGCAGTCAACACAATGACTTGGACTCGAGTCATAATACCATGACTCGGACTCGATCCTCTGTTCGCTGACTTGGACTCGGACTTGACTCGGTGGGAATTGAAAATGACTCGACTTGACTCGAGTCAAAAATATAAAAGTGAGATTGACTTGTGACAAGGAGCCTTGTGACTTGGTTACAACCCTGCTGATATACAAGATACAGTGATTTTGATCGACACCGATTACTTGATGTTTGAAATTGACTCGTGAATTTTGCCCCGAGTCACGAGTCAATCCACATTTCTGTTAGGCAGAGTCAAGTCAAGTCAAGTCATTTTAGCAAAGTGACTCGAGTCAAGTCAAGTCATACGAAAAAGCGGTGACTCGAGTCTGACTCGACTTCAACATGTAGGCTATGTTACCCAGACAAAAGAACTGATATAAATTAGAACTCAAAGTATATGATACCAGTGTTGGGATGACTCGAGTCATGACTCGAGTCATTCCAACACTGGTATCATATTGTCTGGGTGACATAGCCTACATGTTGAAGTATAAAAGCAAGTGTAGTAATGCCTCTAATTTCCGGAAATAAAGCTACACAATATGGCATTTTACGTCCACCATATTTTTATTAACGTTATTAATTGCGCAAAATGTTTGCACCGTATCCTATACAAATTCTTCTTCTATTAATCTTCGACTAAACTACGAGCCTTATAATATGGAGGAGGGCGCCATACCATGATATTTTCTGAAACGTGCTCTTCAAGAAACATCGCATTTCCATATCAATACTATCATTTTCATCCCATGATGCGGATGAATGCTTATGCTATCGAAAATTGGATACCTCCTGTTATGCATCAATATGAATCGAGCTCGGTACCTTTCGCATAGTCCAATTTGCACCTTTTGACAATTTATGTGAACGAATTAGGATCGTTTTCACAACTATACTTACTTACTTGAGTAGATTTAAAGTCGGTCAATTTTACGTCTACTTCAAGTAGTTTAGGTTGCTTATGGAAGAAGTACTTCTACTCGTACTTGAGTATATTTTTAGTCGCTACTTCTACTTCTACTTGAGTAGCTTTCTTGACTACTTTGTCCATCTCTGTCAAATTCTTTCATTTATTCAAAAAAGTTTTACGCTCCGCACGACTATAGGCACGAAATTCACACTGATTGTTCATCACTTTAATGTCAGCGAATTGGGTCGTCCGTGAAACTATAGATAACTAACCTACGGCGGTTAGTTATCTATAGTGAAACGATCGCCTAATACAAGCTATAGTTGGCAACTGGAAGCTTCCATATGTTATCTGTGTATGTGTGTGTGTGCATCTAAGAATCATATGTATAAAGGGTAGTGATGAAACTGCACATGGAAGGGTGTCAGGTTCTGGGAGATGTTCCCCGGTGGAGCTCCCCTAAACTCATAAAAAGTTTGCTCCTCCCACCAAGATTTTTTTTCTAGCGACGACCTTGCGTGTGAGCGCGATTTTTGAGTGGTGACAGCTTTCTCCGCAAGTACTGAAGTAACAGCAATAAATGACAACTGTCCCACCCGGAGAACACCCCTTTTTCCCGCGAAGTGGGAAAAATTTACCATTTTTCCAAAATTTACCTCCGTTATTTTAATTAGATACTGAAGTTAGAAAATTTTGAAAAAGTGTCCTCGATCCTTTCTCGATTCCAAAATATGGTAACCCTAGTTTAAAACAAAAATCAATTTAGAGCAAACATATTTAAAATAAGGCCCTATAGTAGTAGCAGAGTTTGATAAATTACAATAATTCAGTTTAATTACAATTACAATTTTAATTACAATTACAATTATTTTCTTGAATGTTTCAATTACATTACAATTACATTACAATTACAATTACTCAATGCTATAATTACAATTACTGTTAGACATGTAATAATTTAGAATTACAATTACTGTTAAACATGTAATTGATTCGGTAGAGAGGTGTTTTTAGACAGCCGTAGCGACGTAATGAGCAACAATCTCAAGCTATTCAGTATTCATGCATGTTTCATTCATGATACGTAGAATATCCTTTATTTAAAAAAAAAACTCATACGTATTCGAACTATTCCTAATCATGAGTACTGAAAACTACAAACACAGAAAAATGTTTCAAACGACTGTTGACAACCAAAAGTTCGAGCGACTAACAGCGAATAGGCTACATGACAGTCATGCAATGAAATGTAATCAAGCGATTAGGCTATTCAGAGCTGAGTGAGGATAATGAAATCTAAGGCGTCAGCGAAAAGGATGATACCGATAAGATGTGTAAAATTACAATCAATGCAAAAGGAAAGAACCTCCTGATAACCACGAATTACAATATTTTGGTTCGCACTTACATTTTCACTTGCTCGGAAACTGTTAGATTGCATTTGATGAACATTAGGGTGTGAAAATTTCTGGCCCCAGTAAATTTGGCCAAGATTGGAGGTAAGATTGGGATAACATCTCAAGAAATGCGAGATCAAATTTGATGAAGCCTTGGTTGGAAACTTGAATTTTTTTTGCAATTGTTGCAGCAAGCCTCGGTACTGGTTAGAGATTTAAAAATAAAACTCTAACCGAGGTGTAGGAAATGGTTCAGCACAGGTTTAGGAAGAGCTTATTTGCTGTTGATCTATTTTTGAAATATCAAGATTTAGTTTAGCCCACTATGGTTCTCTAACGTTTTTAGACACGCCCCCTTTATGACAGTGAAATATTTCGTGTCCCCTTATCGTCATATCACACAATGAAACCAGAATGTTAGCAGAATTAGCTACAGTTATAACGCGGCACGCGTAGAACGTCGATGCAAATAGGCTAATTATTACAGGTGGTGACTGTGTACTAAGGCCTTGCGGCCCCTCGTCGTCATCCTGGTCCGTACCGGATTTTCACTGGAGTGGCGAATAAATGATTGATTGATTATTTTATGTTGTGATTGTCAGGTTTCCATAACAATGTAATTGAAATTGAGCAAAATTTTTATCAAATTACAATTACACAAAACAGAAATTATGCTAGAATTACAATTACATGAAAAATGTAATAATTACATTCCGCTCAATTACAAATTACAATTGTTCCAACTCTGAGTAGTAGCATAGCCTTTATAAAGGCTATGGTAGTAGGCCTTGTCAAGCAAGCTACTAAAGTAAAAGTAGAAGTAACGACAGAAAAATCTACCTAAGTACGAGAAGAAGTATTACTTTAAAAAGCAACCTAAAGCTACTTAAAATAGAAGTAGAATTAGCTGGCTTTAAATCTACTCAAGCAAGTAAGAATAAGGTATGTAAGTATATAGTCGTGATAACCATAACCATAATAAAGGCTACGGTGAAAACACTCGAAATGGCATGGCCTCACTTGCTAGCTAGAGGTTTAGTATCAATGACCATCAGGTAACCTCTCAATACCGTCTTAGGGTTGTCCCAAATTTGGAAAATCTCAAATATGATGGGTATCAATGTCTCATTCTATAGATTATTGATAAAAAACAGCAATGAGCCTGGAATAAGCTCGCAGGAAAGTCGTTAAGATTTGTCGCAAAGCGTTTGAAAGTAGCTACCGACGAGTGGGCGTGTCAGCGACCATGGAACCGCAACAAGACTAGTAAACACGAAATCCCGGCTCTCGATTGGCTAATCGGCTATGCTTCAATGATCACGACGGTCCTGGCTTGCTGATTAGTTGTTAAAGGAGCCTGCTAACGGCGGTGATTCTGCAAGCGCATTGTCGGCCGGTTGGCAGATAATGATTTAAGATTAATTCAAGACAGATTGAGTTACTAAATACATGTTGATGAACAAACAACAGCTGCTTCACATAAACTTGAAGCATGACTGGCTTACTGTGGAGGAAACCGCAGTAGCCCACATGTCTGTTTTGGCCGCGGGAAAGCACACAACACGCGGATAAATATTGCAAAGGCGCTTACGCAAGTGGCAAACGAATTTCTTGTTTCAGAAGAGATGCATCATCATTGAATACAAATATAAAGCTGGACAATGACACTATTTTGTCTGATCTTATTAAGCTTCAGTCGTGCTATATAACTGAAGTCTTGAATGCTCTAAGGATTGGCTGAATCAGCCGTATATACTAGGGACTTATTAAACTCTTACAGCAAAATGAATTCACTCGAAAGTGCTGTCAAAGTCGTAGAAAGAGGTGTAAAGGTATAGGCACAGACTATGCTGGTATGAATAGCAGAAAGACAGCTTGCTGGTATATCTTAGTATGTCCTGAATGAATCTCGAATCATTACAGGCTGCAACACTGCAAATGCTGGAATCAAACCAGACATGGATATAAAACGAGCTTAAAATGTATTGAAGCGGTGCGATAGTTACATTTCTTCGGGGTTCCAATATATAAGCTATCTTGTCGGCCCATACAACATCTTCTGAACTGATAAGATTTTGTGCGGAATCCATCTCACATATGGTTTGCTGCACCAGCAGTTTGCGACGACTAATTTACTTTACTCACGCCAAGAAAAGTAGAAGCAATGACGTAATTGCAACCATAACTAGGTATTTTTAGTTCTAAAAGTGCACCTGCACAATCATTCGCCGTTTAACCTCTGTCATGCCTTCAATTTTCCAAGGATAAGCTAAACAAGAAAACTGTCTTTTTAATGGTCATACCAGCATAGTCTGTGCTTATACCTTTTCAACTCTTTGTCAAGCATCATTGACGACTTTGACAGCACTTACGAGTGAATTCATTTTGCTGTAAGAGTCTACTAACAACCCAACATATACGGCTGAATCAGCCAATGCTCAGGGCATTCAAGACTCCAATTATATACCACGACTGGAATCTAATAAGACGAAGTAGTGTCATTGTTAAGCTTTATATTTGCATTCAATGATGTTGTATCCCTTCTGAAACAAGGAATTCGTTCGCCACTTGCATAAGCGCCTTTGCAATCGGTCTCCGCATGTTCTGTGCTTTCCTTTGGTCAAAACAGACATGTCGGATACGTCGGTTTGTTTCAGGCAGCTGTTGTTTGCTCATCATCATGTATTTAGTAACTCAACATGTCCTGAATTAATCTTAAATCATTATCTGCCAACCAGCCTGCAATGCGCTTACAGAATCACCGCCGTTAGCAGACTCCTTCAACAACTAATCAGCAATTCACTACCGTTGTGATCATTGAAGCATAGCCGATTAGCCAATGGAGAGCCGTGATTTCGTGATTACTAGTCTTGTTGCCGTTCTATGGTCGCTGACACGCCCACTCGTCGGTAGCTACTTTCAAACGCTTTGCGACAAATCTTAACGACTTTCCTGTGAGTTTATTTCAGGCTCATTGTTGTTTTTTATCAATAATCTATAGAATGAGATATTGATACCCATCATTTTTGAGATTTTCCAAATTTTGGACAACCCTGGCCGTCATATATTTCTGAAAAACGAAGATGTTAAGTATAATCGCCTCTTATTTACTTCGCCTAGGCTAAGGTGGGTGTCTGATCTTAATGGCTACTCCAAGTTGTTTCGACACCTTCCTATCTTTTCATTGTATCGCAGTCTTGTGATGTTTTTGAAACGATGAAAATATTAATAAACCTGATTGATTGATTGATTCATGCGAAATTCATAATCTTGTTCCATCCGGACGAGTGATCCATGCGAGAAATTGCATATATTAGCATAAGTTTTACCGTAAGATTTCAAGGTTGCTCGTTGAGTCGTTGACATCGCCGCGTCGGCGGTAGGGCAGGACGTCTTTGCGCAAATCGCGATTATTGCTGCGTGAGATCGGTATATGCATTATCGCAAATATCGTACTATAATTAGGAATGTTATTACTTCCTACGAATACCTCAGCTGTAACTGTATTGATGTACCAAGTGGCAGCGTGTTGTTAACCTTATAGCACACCAATCGGAGTCCTGGGCTGAGTGTGGGCCCTGTGGATATACGCAGTTCACGCAGCTCACACAGTTCACGCAGTTCACGTATTTATTATCTGTCTGAAACGAGTTTTAGCTTCCTCTTTGAAAGTAACTCGCATCGAAGGTTGCCAATTATATTGGTGAACAGCAAATAAATTATATAGTAGCCAATTATTCCACTACATCAATAATGATATCAACTAATCTGAGAACAGCTGCGCAAACTCCATATTATCTGTCCGAAAATTCGCATCTTTGTGACGTACGTCCAAAGTAGACCATGAATTGACTATGACGACATTGAGGTGTTATTTCTTTAATTAATGGACATAAGCGTTCAACTTGATGTATTTGGGAAATGAGATACGAAATCCCGTTCATCACATTCGCTTCCTTTTCGCTCCTTCGTCTCGTCTCTCTCTCAAGGATCACAGATGAACTTTCGCCGCTTGGGATCTGCGTTCCAAATGTTGGAAGTAACCACTACCGGTAGCAGTATAGATTTTGCTTCCAAGGCCGCCTGTTCGATGCTAGTCCAGGTCGTCAGCTCACTCGAGCAAAGTGTCTCCTTCAGCCGCTTCAAACCATCGGGCAAAATGCAAATTCAACGAATTTAAAAATCGGCGACAAATATATACACAAGGCATGATAACTAGCGTGAACACACCGCAGACACACGGGTTCGAGTCCGGCCGAGGTCGACTTCAGAGTTCGATTCCTAAGTGCTGGAGGTTTACCTGCGAGATACCTGATTACTAAATAAACTTGAACACATCCCCAAAAACACTCCAGACTTGATACCTGAGCACCAGAACAACGTGGAAGAGTGATACCTACGTGATACCTGCGTGACCTGCGTGAGCTGCGTGAACTGCGTATATCCACAGGGCCCTGAGTGTGCTCCCACCCATACCGGTAATTTCTCATTCTCACAAGTGTCAGACTAACTGTCTGCCAGAGAATCATCACGGCTTCCATGATTGATTAATGAAAATGATTGAGATTCTATAACCGGGATGACTCCTTCTTGGTCTTGAATCTTTGTTTCTGTCAATATGTGAACACTGAACAATATAGGTCGGGTCGTCAAGCTGCTCCAAGTGCTCTGTGATGTCGGGACGAGCTATTATATGTGGTAATCATGAAATTCAAATGTAAATGCAAGGAAACATGAGTCATTGTGTGCTACTATTTAATTTTAGACTGGTTTATAGACTCAAACATACCTCAGCTCTCAGCACATGATTTATCCAATATATCATTGTCCAACCTGTGCAGATTAGAAGTCTGATACCGTAGACGCATATACTCTTGTCCTGAACGAATCTTCATCAAAATGAAGCTGACCAGCGTCAATAATGGAGCTGCCTTTGGAAAGATGGGAGCAAGAGTAAACAATCAAGTCCAATACACTCTTTCCGCATTCGAACAGAAACCATTCAAAGGATTTTTCTACAACGGTTTTTTCAACGTCATCAGACGCACAAGAGAGAAGTTTCTCTATTTCGCTGTTCCCGGCCTTGTCGCATATCAGATCTACCTTTGGGGCGAAGCAAATAACGCTGAGCTAAAGAGGAAGAATCCTAAAGACTATGAAAACGAACAATAAATTATATGGACATTGGAAAATTACTATAGACCTAAATTTCTTGTGTGTTTTCATCTGTTTATGGTGGGGAATTTTGCCGGCTTTTGGTTTATATGTTGTCATGTAAATTATTAACAATTTAATGTTGGTTATATACAAACTTGGACAGGTTTATTGGATTTAGCTCAGTGGCTGTATGGTTTTGCGAAATCTACTATCAACATGATGTATTTCTAATGTCGCCTGAAATATTTATATTTTTCCCAATCTAGCAACTTAGTTAATTTGATATAGAGTCGCTGTATGAAGCTATGGAGTGAAGCCAATGGTCAGCACAATGGGCTCGCAAACGGAACTTCCGTCATGCTTCGGGAGATACTGCGGATTTCAGCCAGATGAATCTGCCGCGGATCAGTGGGATTTAAGCAAATGTGGTGCATGCCCACGAGGTTTCCGAACAAACCAGACAAAGTATTGTGTTAAGTGTGAAGAACCTCTGGACGTTTACGAGTGGCAGTTTCTCTGTTTCATGGTGGCTCTGCCATGCATGATAAACTGGATATTTATACTGCGATACCGTACTGGCGGAAAGCTGCTGGCAACACAAATTCTGCTCTCTACGACTGAATGTGCATGCGCAACCATATTCGCGCTGTTATCTACAGAACCTATGGGTAGTTTATCAATGATATCTTGCGGAGTCCAACGACTGTCCGACTGGTATCCAATGTTTTACAACCCGCAATTGCAATATACAGAAACGGTGCATTGCACTCAAGAAGTTGTATATCCATTGCTGACCACTGTTTGCATCTACTATGCGTACTTGCTATCAGTTATGCTTTTGATAAGACCTATTGTGTTGAGCATGATTGGCCCATCCAAGCAGTGGCAAGATCCAATATATGCGGCTTTGTACTCTCTTCCGATATTAGTTGTGGCACAAGCGGTCTTTGGTGGCTTGATTTACTACGCGTTTCCTTACATTGCAATCATTGTATCTCTTATTGGCATGTCGATATATTTTGTCTGGACCGAAATATTTACTCTTAGTTCATTGAAGCAGAATATAGCTCGCAATATTTCAATAATTTTGTGGCACATTGCTGTGATTGGATTTGGTATTGTATCGCTTCAGAGTAATCTCTATTACCTTGTGCTTGTTGTAGTCCCTGTGCTGTTTTACTTCATGACAATCAAGTTCACAGATCCTTCAAGTATTGATAAGGAATTGACTTTTACTTAAATATAGTGTGATGCAATGCAAGGGTATTTTTTGTGTATCTACATCGTTGTGCTCCGCTATTGATTTCTCAATTGTTGGTAGGTCGAGCAATATTGTAACGGTGTTTGTCATGACAATGAGATTTCACCATTTAGCTGTAGTGAGTTCTGCTGTGAGCTAAATAGCGAGATAGTTGACTGTGACCTCTGGTCCAAAGAAAGATAATTTCGCATCCAAGATATTGCTATTTTATATCTATATTCTGCATACTAGGCTACTAAAGTACTAAATATAATTAATTGTAATTGATTGTCCTTTAATATTGTGGTGTGCTATTGGTTAAGATGAATAAGTGGTAATAAACAAATTTTCAGTAAACTTTTATGATACAGTATCCAGACTTTGGTAGGTTGTGGAATAGGTTTGTGCTTGGTGTGAGACTAGCTGCATCACTTTGAGAACACTGGCAGATTGTCAACTTCATCTCTAGAGATTACTGATTCAACCCATCATTTGAGCAGAATACGTTACGGTATTGCAGTAAAGTTGTTTGAAAAGTGTTAGCTTACAAAATTTAGTGATTCTGTCTTGGTAAATCCTAACACGATGCCTGAAATCATCCCCAATTTGCATTGCTTGTTTGCAACGCTGTTCTATGACTACAATGGTCAATGATTATCTTATAATCATTTCACTTTAAATGTATAAATTTCAGAGTGTGGAAGTTATTTGGAGATTTTTATATTTATCCTACATTTTTATTTGGTTTCCAGATCTATTATATATCTCTATATGAAATCTTGCAGTACGGTACGTGAGAGCCAGTCGCATCAATAGAGCATTATGGCCGATCTAGACGATGAGGACTCTTGGCTGTACGGAGATACAGACAAGAAATCTGAAACGGAAGAGCCTGCTGAAACACTGGATAGCATGGAACCAGAAAAGGAGACCGAACCAAAACAAGAGCCAGTAGAAGAGACTCCTAATGGCGAAACCAATGATGCCGATAGCAGTGAAAACAAAGAGAATGAGGAAACGGAGGTGAAAGAGGAGCCGAAAACAGCCGAAGATGATGAAGATTCAGACGATGATGTCCAGATCACGATAGGCGAAATCACAACCGGGTCCCAGCCCGCGTTTCCCCCTACAGGACTGCGAACATTTTACAGGAATCCGGTCCCTGTACCGCAAAAACCGGCTGTCGCAAAGGGTGTTGACATGGACGCGCCAGGCGACATCAACGGAAAGCCCGTTCTGGAAACGAACATAGATCTATTAGACGACAAACCGTGGCGGAAGCCAGGCGCCGACATATCAGATTACTTCAATTTTGGTTTCAACGAGGATAGTTGGAAGCAGTACTGTGACAAGCAGAAGAAGTTCCGCGGGCAAATGGATAGCATCACCATCGGTAACGTTACAGTCACAAAGCCCCTGCAAAATGGAATGGGCCTGTTCCCCACTCCGCCTTATGTGCCTATGCCTAAATTCGAGACCACGGTCAGGACCATAAGCACGCTACAGGTGAGTAGGCGTAAAGAGGAGGAGATGATGGGCCTGTTGAACAGTCAAAAGAGCGGGGCATCAACTTCAACACCGTCTGCTTCAATTTATCAAAGCCCAGCTGCATCGAAACCACCTCCAGTCGCAATGCCACGTCCTGGGGGTCAAATGTTCATCCCGAACATGAGACCACCTGTATCCGGGGCATTGCCGAGCGCCCCGCTTCCGTTTCCTCCCATAAACCCCAACCAGCCTCCGCCGGGGATGCCTATAGGTGTTCCACCCCCTGGATTTTTAATGCCAGGTGTACCACCCCCTGGCATTCCCCCACCTGGTATAGTTCCTCCGCCCGAGTACTTGCAATCCCCGATGGGGTATCCCCCAGGCGTACAACCCCCTAATCACACACTCTCTCCTTTTAATCAAGATGGAAACCCTCGATATAATGATGACAGAGACCGGCCCAGCCGTCCTTCGGATAACGAAGGCGAAAGGCAGAGTGAAGAGGACGGGAGATACAGGCGGGACAGAGGTGGCAGTTCAAGACGAGATTACGATCGGGACCGCTATCGGGACCGCCGAGACTACCGGGAAAGCCGAACGCGTGACAGAGACGAGAGCAGGACCAGGGATCGTGACCGGGACAGAGACAGGGAGAGAGAGAGAGACCGAGATCGGGACAGAGAGAGAGAGAGAGACAGGGACCATGATCGGGACCGTCGCGAGACCAGCAGCCATCGGAGATACAAAGACGAAGGGTCGCCGCGGCGGCGCTCAGTTCGCAGAAAACACGAAGACGAGGACAGGCACGCGTCCAAGCACAAGAAGGCGAAGAAACACAAGCACAAGGACCGTGAGTCGGACGCGGCCCCACCCGGCACTGACGAAGGTGGCGGCAGCGACGAGCAGAACAAGGGGTGAAATCAAGATGAGGGATATGTCCCGTTGTGTTCACCGGTTACTTGAGAGCGCGACCACAATCATACAGAGCGCCGAGTTGACGTGTGTCAGCTCTCAAGTCGATGCAAAGCTACTTTCATTCTAGCAGTGAGCTGTATGCTCGGGCCAAATGTTAATTTGTAAAGGAACAGCAAGCTCCGAGAAATATTGATAATTTGGTGTAATTGTCGCCTATGATGTTCAATAAACATTGTCCTTTGATATTTTGTGGTAAAAATCATTTTGGTTCATTCATCCATTCGTTTGTTAGCCTATTATATTCGTCATTTCCAAACATCACAAGATTGCGATAAAATGAAAAGATAGGAGGAAGTTGAAACGGCTGGGGTAAGTCTTTCGATCAAACGCCCATAAAGGCTGTGATGTTAGCGAAGGTACTTTATATTACCCAGTGGGCATCTGATATTCATTGGGGAATTATACAAACACTAGTGGCCCTGAACCTCAGCATAACTATGAATTCAATTCAATTTATTGCTAAAATCAGGGTTGTAACCAAGTCACAAGTCAACCTCACATTTTTGGTTTTGACTCATGTCAAGTAGAGTGATTTTCAATTCGCCACCGAGTCAAGTCCAAGTCAGCGAGAGAGAGTCGAGTCCAAGTCATTGTGTTGACTGCTCACAGTGCTCAGTCTTGTTATATCCACTTTTTGAAACTATCTTATTTGAAATCGAATGGGGTTCGCATTTATAATAGACTAAATTTCCTCACTTTTAGCAGTTTCTGGTGACACTTTCAAGTACCAATAGACGAAATCCCAATTGTGTGTTTACTTTACTGTTCTTCGAAATTACAATGAAATGTCGGTCTTGGCAGTCTGAGTCTCGAGTCATATGACTTGGTTCGAGTCTTGCGCAATGACTCGAGTCCAAGTAGATTGACTCGAGTCGAGTCATTTCCATATTTTGAGAAAATGACTCGGGTCGGGTAATTACAACCCTGCTAAAAATTTCATCATTTCAATACATTACAAGACTGTGATACAATGAAGGATATGGAGGTGTCGAAACGAATTGGAGTAGTCTTCGAAATCAAACACCCGCCTGGCCTAGGCGATGTAAAAAAAGGAGGTACAGGTGCACACTAAATGAAACGTAAAAGAAGATGATAAGGACAGACGTCATGTCTCGGATGGAGAGATCGATATGTCAGGTCGTGGTCCGGTAATCTAAAGGGCTAACTAGTATTGATTCAGTGGAAATTGTTTGTATTTCGACTTGACTCCACTGGACTGGACATGATCGATAACAGCCGGATAGCCGGCGAGATACTGTTTCGTCACTGAATGGTTATTTCAGCCGAGTTTATTGGCAATAGTTTTCATCCTTCCAAAAACACTACGACATTGCGATACAATGAATAGACAGAAGGTGCCGAGACGACGATTAAAATGAGGGGACATATTGTGTCGGAAAGCGAGGGCAATATATATGATCATGATCCAATAACTTCGAACTAACCTCGGACGAAGACTTATGCGCTTAAATCATTGAATTTTTCGGGGCAGACACCGTAATGGAACTGGTACATAAACCTGGCAATTTCTTGGCTAAATGCTTAGAAGTCACAGCGTACTTTTATAACACATTGAATAGCTCATCATGGGATTAATTTCGATATGCACACTAACTACACTTTCATTCTTTAGTACCAGTAACTATGACATTGTGCATGTGCTGTGCAACTTATTGGAGTATTTCATTGCGCAGGAATCCCGCAGGTTCCACGCCTGTGATTTGCAGTATGAGGAAGTGTGATTGCAGGGTTGTGATGACTCGCCGAGTCAGACTCGAGTCACGATTTTCTGATGACTCGACTTGACTCGAGTCATTTTCTCAAAGTACGGAAATGACTCGACTCGAGTCAATCTGTGTATTGACTCGACTTGAACTCGAGCCATTGCGCATGACTCGAGCCAAGTCATATGACTCGAGACGCAGACGGCAAAGACCGATATTTCATTGTAATTTCAAAGAATAGTAAAGTAACTACACTATTGGGATTTCTTCTATTGGTAGGCCTACTGGTACTTGAAAATGCGACCAGAAACTGCTAAAAGTGAGGAAAATTAGTATATAACAAATGCGAACCATTCGATATCACCAAACAGAGTTGTAAAAGTTGGGTTTAACAATACTTTAAAAAGATACTGAGCAGTCAACACAATGACTTGGACTCGAGTCGAGTCATAATACCATGACTCGGACTCGACCCTCTTTTCGCTGACTTGGACTCGGACTTGACTCGGTGGTGAATTGAAAATGACTCGACTTGACTCGAGCCAAAACTTAAAACTGAGATTGACTCGCTCGGTCGGACTTAGTCGGTGCCTTGTGACTTGGTTACAACCAGAGGTGGTCAAAGTAGTCAAGAAAGCTACTCAAGTAGAAGTAGAAGTAGCGACTAAAAAATCTACTCAAGTACGAGTAGAAATACTTCTTCCATGAGCAACTTAAAACTACTTGAAGTAGAAGTAGAATTGACTGACTTTAAAAGTACTCAAGTAAGTAAGTAGTTGTGAAAACGATCCTAATTCGTTCACATGGATTATAAAAAGGTACAAATTGAGCTATGCGAAAGGTAACGAGCTTGATACATATTGATGCATACCAGCAGGTATCCAATTTTCGATAGAAAAAGCATTCGTCCACATCATGGGATGAAAATGATAGTATTGATATGGAAATGCGATACTTATCCTCTGTTTACTCAAACAGCACGTTTTAGAAAATATCATGGTATTGCGCACTCCCCCATATTATAAGGCCTGTAGTTTAGTCCAAGAGCAACACGGAGATGTTGTGTTGGATGCGGTGTAAACACTTTGTGCGATTAGTAAACGTTAATAAAAAATATGGTGGACTGTAAAAATGTTATATTGTGTGGTTTTGTTTCTGGAAATTGCAGGCATTACTACACTTGTTTTTTACTTCAAGATGAACGTTATCCAGTCAAAAGAACTGATATTAATTAGAAATCAAAATATATGGTACTGGGAATTGCAAGAGAAATATAAATCTAAAAACGGAACATGTATTTAATGTCTATAGTCCAGAAAGTTTCGAAGGTTGGCATGCAAAAACAGCTTTAAAACTAAAAAAAAGTCAGAGTTCACTTTTCCAGATTAGGACACGCCATGGACAGCTAGATTACGGTATGATAAGTAAATGCTAGATTGCGAAACATCAGTTTCAAACGTTATGATAAGCCATATATACTGTGATGAAATATTTGATATCGCGAAGGGCGACAATGCGGTGTGAACAGAACCACGCCAACCCGCTACCTAAATTATATTCACCGATACTTTCGTGAAATCATACTGGATACTCCGCATTCACTGCGCGCGAGGCGCGACGAAAATTCTGGGCTTAACTCAACTTTTATGAAAATTAAATGTCGATACTCCGTGAAAACAGCCCCGAATTTTCTCAGGCTTTCTTATGATTGAAGGATTAAACTACTTCTACTTGACAAACTGAAAATAGCGAAAAGTAAGTAAGTAGATCACAAAATATTATGAAGTAGAAGTAGAAGTAGTGAAATTCAGATCTACTTGAGTAAGTACCAGAAGTAGAGAAAAACTACTTGAGTACTTCGAAAAAGTAGAAGTACTTCGTTACTGACCACCTCTGGTTACAACCCTGTGTGATTGTACAATGTACACGACTGCGGCAAACAATAGCATACTTTGCATGACATGCGGCGAAAAATGCCGTTGCTATTGTGGTGGAAGGTTAGCAGCCCCTACTGTACCAGATCTACGCACCGTCGCACAGCAAATGCATAGTATATTCTATAGAGAATTCCGATTTCTTGTAAATTAACCGAACCGAACCGAAAGAGTCTGCTTGACTTTACGCACGGGTTAAGTATAGCACAGCATGACCTACAATATGCAGGCTACGCTACTTCAGAACGCCTATCACCTAGATGTCATTCGCCGAACACTACAACAATGATTCCAAGACGCGTTTTCCCTGCACTTCAACAAAGTAATGTAGTGTACGAATATAAGTGCCACTGTGATTGTGGCCAGTACCGTAACTGCCGCACCCCAAACCCCCCAATCGGGGGGGGGGCGAGCTCGAAGGGGGCCCAAAATTATTTCGTGAATTAGCATAAATTAAAGTTTTTTTTATAATTTATGCAACTTTTTCAAAAATTTTTCGCGCTGCGCGCGATGTCAAGCTGCCAAACATCTTCAATATTTGTACTCTTCCTCCAAGAAAAAACACGCAAGATTTATAGAAATAGACATATCGGCGTTGGCCATTACCGCGCCACGACGCACCAAGACATATAACGATTTAGGACATATTACATGCGACTCCAAGAAGTGTACCAGAACGATCGGCAGCGCGAAAACTTTGGCGGAAAAGGACTGCCCTTACGCTGTCCGAAAACTTCGTTATATATACAAAATACATACAGGTTTAATTGTCAATAGGTGCCTCAATGACTGGCGCCAAATGTTTCAGTCTTGGCAATCTGAACCTCAGAAGACAAATACCATCCCGCAGGGAAAAATTATATGCCAGTGAAGAAATACCAATTTGAAATCGTCTGCGTCTTTTAGTTTAGTACGTTTGGGCTATTCGATATTTTTTGATATAGCAGACAGGAGGTCACGTCACGTCACATCATGTAACGAAGTCATACCAACGGGGCCGCCCGCCCGAAGATGTTTAATTATTATTTACGGGCCCTACAGTTTCCGGTAAATCTGATAACGTGAGCAGAGAGGACAAGAAATTGATAGCAATATATATGCAATTCCCGATCTTATTGGCCGCTTTTATCATGATTCATGAATTATCGAAAATTTTCGCGCTTAGCGCTGGCTCACTAGACAGTACGACTAATTTCGTGACAAAAGCTTACAACGTAATGGGGGAGGGGGCGGGTTATCACCCTATCGGAGCCAAAGACCCAATTTGGGGGGGGGGGCTGACGAAGTTCCTGCCAACGGGTGTACGCCCGATAATATTGATCGGTTCAATCATGAATTATATAAATTTTTCGCTCTTCGCGCGTCCAGGCGGGATTATCTGACTCACTAAACGGACAACCAATATAGATGACAAAGTAGCGGCAAAGATCGGATTGACAAAGGGGGTCTGGGGGGGCGAATCCCCCCAGAAGTTCGGTTTATCACCGTTTGGGGGGCCCAAGACCAACGTTTTTTTGGGGGGGAGGGGGGGCTGACGAAGTGCTGTTACGGCCCCGATTGTGGCTACGTGGGAAGAACGTCAAAACGTCTGCAGGAACGCATAAACCAACATGTCCCCAGATTTATCAGAACACGTGCATCACGCTCAGTGAAAAGCTCACGGGCAATTCCCTGCACAGACAACCGATGTTCCCACCACTACCTCTTCAAATCTCCTGAAATTTGGTACACGCACAGATGAGCTGATTCCAAACAGGATGAACTTTATTTCATGAAAATTGGACTTTGGGGTCAAAAGTTACGTCACTTTGAAAATTGACAATTTTCTGCTCATTTCGGATCTGCACTTTCAGGTTTTATCAATGCAGTATTCAAGAAGGTGTAGCTAGATGTTAGAGGACAGTTGAGATACGGCATTTGGATTTATTTGAAGCTTGTCTGATCGTCTATATTTTCAAGTGAAATTTAATGCCCTGTAGGTTAGGGTCAAAGGTTAAATTGAGGGGGAATTTGGTCAATGGTCTAAAATCAGTCAGGCGTTACACGATTTAGACTGCGGATTGCTCAAAAACATATTAAAATATTTTGGAAAATAGGATCTTAAATGAAAGTTTGCTTCAAGGAGACTTCGTTCATAGCTGTTTGATTTTGGTTTTTAGACCGTAAAGTGATGAAATTGCAGTTTCAAGAGCACACTTCATTTGCACATGGAAATGCAGTAGTAGAAGGGTGTGTTCGGACATCTATTCTGGGGTGCGTGTGGACATCATGTCTTGGGTGTGTTCCGACATCATGTCTTGGGTCTGTTAGGACTGTGTTGCCATTCGAACATCGTGTCTGGGGTGAGTTCGGACTGTTTTGTCCCTCGGACATCGTGTATGAGGGGGGTGTTCAGACACCATGCCTGGCGTGTGTTAGGACTGTGCTGTCACTCTGACATAGTATCTGGGATATGTTTGTGTTGCGCCAGACATGACTCAGACCTGATATCTGCGCACTAATTTTATCCGGACATGCTCCGGAGCTGATACCTGCCCACTAAATACCCCCAGGCATGGTCCGAACCGGATATATGCGCGCTTAATGGACACAGATATGCGTCAGACGTGATACCCACGTCCTAAACGACGCGTTTTTGCTGATATCTGCGATAGCTGGCTATATCCACAGTAGTGGTAGCTGAGTATATCCACATTCACAGTAGAGATAGCTGAGTACATCCTAAGCTATCACTACTGTGGTTATACTCAGTTATCACTGCTGTAGATATACCCAGCTAACGCAGATATCAGCAAAAACCGCAAATATAGAGGTCATATATAGGCCAAATGTCGTTTAGGACGTGGGTATCACGTCTGACGCATGTATGTGTCCATTAAGCCCGCAGATATCAGGTCCGGACTATGCCTGGGGGTATTTGGTGCGCAGGTATCAGCTACGACACATGTCCAGATTAAAATAGTGGGCAGATATCAGGTCTGAGGCATGTTTGGCGTATCACAAACATATCCCAGACACGATGTCCGAGTAGCAAACACAGTCCGGACGCACCCCAGGCATGATGTCCGAACACCTCCCAGACATGATGTCCGAATGACAACACAGTCCGAGCTCACCCCAGATATTATGTCTCGGGTCTGTTCTGACTGTTTTGCAACGCGGACATCGTATCTGGGGTGAGCTCGGACTGTGTTGTCATTCGGACATCGTGTCTGGAAGGTGTTTGGACATCATGCCTGGGGTGTGTCCGGACTTTGTTTGCTACTCGGACATCGTGTCTGGGATATGTTTGTGATACGCCAAACATGCCCCAGACCTGATATCTGCTCACTATTTTAATCTGGACATGCGTCGTAGCTGATACCTGCGCACCAAATACACCCAGGCATAGTCCGGACCTGATATCTGCGGGCTTAGTGGACACATACATGCGTCAGACGTGATACCCACGTACTAAACGACATTTGGCCTATATATGACCTCTATATTTGCGGTTTTGCTGATATCTGCGTTAGCTGGGTATATCTACAGCAGTGATAGCTGAGTATAACCACAGTAGTGATAGCTTAGGATGTACTCAGCTATCTCTACTGTGAATGTGGATATACTCAGCTACCACTACTGTGGATATAGCCAGCTATCGCAGATATCAGCAAAAACGCGTCGTTTAGGACGTGGGTATCACGTCTGACGCATATCTGTGTCCATTAAGCGCGCATATATCCGGTTCGGACCATGCCTGGGGGTATTTAGTGGGCAGGTATCAGCTCCGGAGCATGTCCGGATAAAATTAGTGCGCAGATATCAGGTCTGAGTCATGTCTGGCGCAACACAAACATATCCCAGATACTATGTCAGAGTGACAGCACAGCCCTAACACACGCCAGGCATGGTGTCTGAACACCCCCCTCATACACGATGTCCGAGGGACAAAACAGTCCGAACTCACCCCAGACACGATGTTCGAATGGCAACACAGTGCTAACAGACCCAAGACATGATGTCGGAACACACCCGAGACATGATGTCCACACGCACCCCAGAATAGATGTCCGAACACACCCTACTACTACTGCATTTCCATGTGCAAATGAAGTGTGCTCTTGAAACTGCAATTTCATCACTTTACGGTCAAAAAAACAAAATCAAACAGCTATGAACGAAGTCTCCTTGAAGCAAACTTTCATTTAAGATCCTATTTTCCAAAATATTTTAATATGTTTTTGAGCAATCCGCAGTCTAAATCGTGTAACGCCTGACTGATTTTAGACCATTGACCAAATTCCCCCTCAATTTAACCTTTGACCCTAACCTACAGGGCATTAAATTTCACTTGAAAATATAGACGATCAGACAAGCTTCAAATAAATCCAAATGCCGTATCTCAACTGTCGTCTAACATCTAGCTACACCTTCTTGAATATTGCATTGATAAAACCTGAAAGTGCAGACCCGAAATGAGCAGAAAATTGTCAATTTTCAAAGTGACCTAACTTTTGACCCCAAAGTCCAATTTTCATGAAATAAAGTTCATCTTGTTTGGAATTAGCTCATCTGTGCGTGTACCAAATTTCAAAAGATTTGAAGAGGTAGTGGTGGGAACATCGGTTGTCTGTGCAGGGAATTGCCCTCACCCTTAACTCATCCGCTTAAGATTGATGCTGATCGATCAAAGGCCATTAATTCTGCCATCGGAAAACATCTGTTAGATAATCCGATTTGTGCGAATAATTATCGAGACGACCGATTTCGAATCTTTGGGCGGGGCCGCTCACAATTCCATTTGTGTGCCTTGGAGTCGACTTTTATCAAAATACACAAACCAAAACTCTGTCAACAAAAGGAGTTCGTGTACCACCTAAAAATAGTACATTGAACGCTCTCTCATTCGAAATTTCATGCTGGTGACGTCATATTTTGTGATACGATTGTTGATATACGATGTTCTTTCCAATTCTCTACCAGCAGTTACTGACGATTACCACTGACGAGTCTGGTGACGTCATATTTTGTGATACGATTGTTGATATACAATGTTCTTTCCAATTCTCTACTAGTTGCTGACGATTACCCCTGACGAGTGTCAGCCGAAAATATTCGGGTTCATTTCAATATGAATTGAATATACTATTCGAACAATGATTCCATACATTTTTGATCAAAATAATGTCCGAATAAAAATGTACAATTAATACTGCATATTTAATACTGTATTACCATAGCCTTTAACAGTCACATTCGATAGTATTACAATAGCAATTCACAACGTAGCTACGTTGTAAATTGCTATGGTATTACTATAGAATGTAAACGTGGAATGGCAGCGACCGATTTTGCAGCTTCGTTCCGCTTCGCTGAAGCTTTACTCAGACTTATATTACGGCAGCTACTGTAGAATTTCCGGCAATCCAAAAGTTGTCTTCCAGGGCTCAGAATTTACTGAATTCGGTCTTGATCGAAAGCTACTGTCGCACTGATTTCGAAATTATCAATCAAAATATGGTGAAGCACCGTACTGAGATGAAAAACCACCCTCAACATCTAAAATCTGTATTGTTCAGAACAATCGGATGACCGCAAAACAATGACCATAACAATGACCCATTGCGGCTCTTCGATTGTTCGGACAATGCCGATAATTCAGACTTGGAGGGCGAATTCTAAGCGGTTCAGTGCCTGATCATATTTTTATTTACATTTTCGGAATCAGTGCGACAGTAGCTTTCGATCAAGATCAGATTTAGTAAATTCTGAGCTCTGGAAGACAACTTTTGGATTGCCAGAAATCCTGCAGTAGCTGCCGTAAAATAAGTCTGAGTAAAGCTTCAGCGAAGCGGAACGAAGCTGCAAAATCGGTCGCTGCCATTCCACGTTTACATTCTATAGTATTACTGTAATACTGCATTTTTACAATCCCGCTCGTGACATCTACAGCTAGAAATATTGCCGCAAGATGGGGATCTCGTTCGCACGTGACATTTTTATGTTCGACAAGAATTTCCGTTCATTGTGAAAATTGTTCCTATCGTACGAAATTCCTATCTCAAGCACTTGTAAATATTATTCATTATTCCCTATAGAGCAAATCGTTTGCTCGGTAAGCTCACCAATCACTGTAAAACCATTCAATATCACCGTTCGGTCTCTTTTTCTCTCACATACAAACTATTTTCGGCGGACCCGGACGTAATGCGAGCGCAACTGAACGTTCATGCTTTCGCGCGAACGCAAGCGCTGAATGGAATTATAGAGATAGTGGAATGTTCGTAATTGCCGAGTTCGTCGGGACTTGTTCAGAATGAATATCAGGATACGTGTGGCAAGTGCGACTCCTATTCGAAGCGACAAAGTGCACTGGCGATAAAGTCTTGATATTGAGAGCAACGATGCATCTACCGAAAGAGAATGAGCGAGAACCGCTGTCGCCTGTTGGCCCTCCTGTTCCTGACCTTGATCTTGATTTCCTTCTTGAAAGTATAGAAGAACCTACAGCGGCTATGAAAAAAGACAGAAGGGAATGTCCAGAATGTAGACTTAAAGGAAGAATATCTTACATTGATTTGTATCAAATGAATTTCCACGAAGCAATGTATTTGTGTCCAGATAAAAAATGCTCGTACCCAGCAATGGAAAATGGTTTAGTTGAAGATTTCATCATTAAACGAGGAGTCTCCGCGATGGTTCCTACCGAAGTGGAGCATGCTGATCATCGCGATAAACTCGACAGTTTCTCGGACATTTTGAATGACATTGAGAGAGGTCTCATGAGCAACCCCACAGATTACGACAGTGTCATCGATGACATTTTCAAATCGAATCTCATAGAAACACATGATCAAACTGCTGCCAGTATACCCGATGATCTTCTTGGACTATCTGAGATCAGCGTCATTTCCGAAGACAACTTGGGTAGAAGACAGAACACTGTTGATGAGACTGTTCCAGTTGACCCAAGCCTGTCATCTTTTGATATGAATGCAGATTTCGAGTCGGATATGCCGATGGATGTCTGCTCACCTGCCTTGTCAAATATTGGAGCAGATGGCATTCAGAACCAGCATGACATTGATTCTGCGGTTCAAGATATTCAAACTTGTGCTGATATCCCAGTGGAACCTCAACCAACCACGTTCCATTCTAAAGATGTAAATCTCGAAACTGAAACATTTAATGAGTCTTACCTGGTGTTACCAACCATTCGTTTATCGTCTTCAATGCTTCAATGGGTCAATGACAGAAACTCCTGCTGGCTCGACTCAATCCTACAAATAGCGGTATGTAGTAAGAACATACGATCTGCTATTAGAATATTCAACACTTCTCTGGACAATATGTGGGCCAAACTGATCAATACTTACGATGAGACTCAAAGCCGTGTCGTTGAACTTTCATCGCGTTCCTCATACTCTGCCAACCTCGATAGTTTAATGGCGAGACTTGGCGGTATAAGGCAAGCTTTTTTTACCAAACTGAAGGAAAAAAACACGCATCTAGGATACGGAAAATTTCAGTCCCTGGTCGAAATTCTTCCACTATCGCTGAAACTTGACTCAAAGTTGGAGAATGTTTTTAAAGCAAAGATTTTGTGGCATTTCCAGTGCGGCAGTTGCCTGTGTCATCGTGTGAGACGATCAGACAAGACCATCATTACCATGCCGAATACTATGGGTCATTTTCATCCTCTCAACGCGCAATTTAATAGACGTTGTTATCAATGCAAATCGGAATGTGCGTCGACTTCAATAAGGCTGGAAGAACTTCCCCCTTGTATTGTTTTTCATTTTCAAAAGGGTTTGCCGCACTCAAATCTCCGTCTTCTCGATTTCGCGTTTCGGGGACATTTATACTGCGTTGTCGCTGTGGTTCAGTACATCGTTACTGGTGCCAAACATTTTGTGACGTGGATACGCGATATAAAAAGTGATAGATGGTTAAAATGCGACGATCTTGGTGAACCCATTTGTGAATGGACTCTATACCAACCTGTAATCACCCCGTCACAAATTCATATGGTCTTCTGGGAAAGACAGTATCACTGTGACGTTGGAGATATGTCTGAGAATGACCTGGATACTATCACAAATATGGAAGTTGTGGAGTTATCGAAGAAAATACCCGATAAAGATATTTTTTCTCCCGAGGAAGACACCATTGTGATCGATGAAGAGGATGGTGGGTCTAATGTCTCGGCAGAAAAGGTAGGTTTCAAAAGCCTTGATTTTCATAATGACGTAAAGCATGATGTATCACAGCCGTGGACTAACACCGTGCATTCTCAGAGTCAAGTCTTTGAATCAAGCCGGAGAGAAGTAGATATGCAACATGCATGTGGACTTGACATGGGTGAAGGCTCCGATCAAATGTGCATGATGGGACAGAATATGAGAGTAGAAGCGACAATTGCACGTGACTATGGACGGACTGTGGACTTCATTAGAGACATATCAGTGGAAGAGTCTTCCAGTGGTGCCAACCATTATCAAATACATTCTTCGAATACTTTTCCTGTTTTGGTAGACAATGATCAATCTCGTAATTTGGCTAAGGTAGAAACCAATGGGTCAACACATACCCAAAATGTAAAGAGAAATGTTGCGACTCGCCGAATTCGTCGCCATTTCAAATTATCCGGCTATTCTAAGCGAACCCACTCATCTAATAGATACACGCCAATGCGAGCTTCTCGATCTTGTTCCAGCATAAAGATGCCGGACAGTGCATGTGACACTGCCTCCGAAATGTCATGCAACAGTAAAGGAGATTCATCTGAGACTCGGTCTGAGATCTCGGATGTGTCAGACATCCTGTCTGAGTCTGACCTGCATGGTTGCAGACGAAACCTTGCTTCGTCCATCATTCAAAGAGATTTATTTGGTGTTCTGCCGTGATGGTTTGGTGATTTGGTGTTCATTATGTTTGTCATCTATTATTTTTAATGTCAATTTTTCATTTCTGTATCATTATCACGAATGGTTGAGAGTTCTTGTCTTTTAAATTCTAAATACACTTGATAAAGCTGACCGACGGAAATTGCTTCCTAATGCCTGCAGGAACAAAGTGACTGATAATGTTCTGGTTTGCTTTATGTATATTTTTATCAGTTGAAAAGATCAGATCCACCTTGGTCTGTTATATGCAAATTAGAGTCGTGCACATTGCACAGTATGTGCTCTAAATGAGAAGTACAGAAGGTTATGATAAGGACAAGAGATGAAAATGAGGTGCTATGTGAGTGTGACGGGTAGACATAGTCGGATCGTGGCCCCAGAATCTCGAGTGTCATTCATTAGGTGTGAAAATTAGCGCGTGTACGGGGTCTGAGACATGGAGGAGCATATCAGGACGGTGGATTCGTCATCAGAGTGACTGGTATAGCAGCCAGCTCAGTTATACTGAGCAGGTGTGGTGCATTGTCAATTGTCATTAGCGTCTGCTGCTGGTGTAGGACTTGTCTCCAATTTGATTAGAATTACAGCGACAAAGTTTCCTCTGAATTAGGGTAGAATTAGAATTATAGCTACACAGTTATCTCCAAATTATATTAAAATTCGAATTATAGCTACCGGTACACAGTTTTTTCAAATTAGATTAGAATTAGAATTAGAATTACTGAATTCGCTAAAACTTGGACATTGAATCAAGTCCCGTTACTATCAAATCATTGGCCATTCTTAGATGAGTAATGAGTATGTCTGCACACCGTACAGCTAGCTTGGCTCGTTTTGCACTTATACAGTTTACATGCAGCATTTACGTACTGTTACCATGCGTCCTCCTTTTTCAAGAAATGTCCTCTCTTCGCCCAAATGTACTCCTTTTGAACAATATGTGTACTGATAATAGTAAAATTTATTGTAATGACAAGTAATCTGTAAACTATATCGACTGATCAATGCGACTTTCACGCTAGATGGCGCCCGTCAAGAGCACGAAAAATAAATTAAATTTCCTTTTCGTAGAATGTTGGACTTGGATTGCAGTTTGCAGGTTATTGACTATGTGGTGGTCCAGAGGCAGCTAGCTTCGTAGACATTGCTCCGCTGCGATTATTGGACTATTTTCAGATTTCCCTCAAGTAGAGTAGTCTTCTTGATCCGGGTAGTCAGTTGCGATCATCCGTTTCGTCTGCTGCAATTCTGAAGTTTGGTCGCCTCTCGCCTGACGCCTATACCCAATCGTTAGCTAAGCTTCCCCCTGAGGATTTATATGGTAGGCTATACTTCAATGGCATTATGTTTACCTCGACTCCTCGAGCTTCACTTACCCACACCCTAGGCTGTGACGTTCTTGGCAGACGTAAGCTATGATAGAGTAACCCTAAAAAGAGGGAAAGCAGCAATTTGCCAGACAGGAATCGGTGGTGGTTTTCGACAAGATGTTGTGCGTGACTCACGGATTTCTCACCTGATTGGAAAATTTCATCCGCGTGACCGTCGGAAACATTTTTCGCTGATTTGATACTGAATTACTTATTAAACGACACAATGTGCTAAAATAGACCTAACACCGGACTAGGGTTACGCCATATATTCGCTGTTGCGCAAATGCCACACTTTCTTGCGTTCATTGTAAAACGCAAGCGCCTTATTCTGGATCTGGACTCTGGTATGACTTTGTGACGTCAGAATAATTCATTAGTCGTCGTGATCCGATGTAAATGCTTGCTTGACGTTGCACGTGCCGTTGCCACCGATTCCACTCTGGGCAATTTGTAACATTACTTCTGACATTATGAGACTTGCTGTTGCCATTGGAAAGCAGCAACAAAATTGTTCTTTTTGTGTACTGGACTAGAGGCTCGAGGAGGGCTGAGCTGAATCAATGACTGACCAAGTGCATGACCAATCTTTTGAATATCCACTTTGTTGTCGTTGTCATTATTTGTATTTATATATATTTCTGTGCAACCGAATGTAAATTATCTCTCTTTCTCTCATGTGATATGATTGGAATCAGTTTGATCGAATCAAATTACTTCTTTAAAATACAATATCGAATGAATAGACTTGAATCAACAAGAATATTAATGTCAATAATGATGTGCAATCGAGAACTGAACTGTTTCTCCCTGCCATGGTAAATCTAGCACCTATATGGATCGTGTGTGGTGCAATAATGGGAAAGATGCAATTGTCATGAACCAACATATCTTTGCTTACGAGTTCTTTATCAGCCTGTATGGAATCGGTGTCCTGTGCTCACGCTATGTTCTATTTTTTATTATTTTTTATGAAATTAATTTAACTTGGAAAATCATCGCTGCTCACCTGGTATATCAGGCAAAACGGCCAGCGATTCCGGTCAGGTTTATCAGAAGCTACTATAGGCCTATATTTTACTCTAATATTGACTGAATTCAATTTATCTAGCTGAAATGCAAGGAGGTTTGATCGTCTTTCATTGTTATCATTCTGTGATCGTTCATGAAGATGAAGTCACTACGAGAAAACTATAAAATGAGTATCAAAGTATTATTTATTGTTCATGTTCAGCATCTCAAATGATAATTAGCATAAGGCCGGCGGTTGCTTATCATGGATGGACCACCACCACAAGAACTTTCATGCAAAGCCTGTTACTTTACGACGTCTCGTCTACTCGATTTTATGAATCACGTCAGAAAAGCGCATTACGAACGTCACGCTTCGAAAACAGATCATCGCCAAGAGAAAGATCTGTTGAACTCAAAATCTGAACCTGACGCGCATGAAAGTGGAACTATGGCGCAAGCAGCAGAGTTGAAAAGAACATTACCGTCGTTCGATGATACGCCTGTCGAAGACACTGTTGATATCAATAAAGCAGCTGGCATCTCTGGCATAGCATCATCCCACGATAATACACAGATGTCAAATTCCAATTCAGACACGCCCAGTATTGCAAAACGGGATAATGTTTTAAACCAGTCCTCGAAAGACGACTCTCGTCTTAAAAATCGGGGTCAGCATGCGATTAAACATGAAAAGGACGATGCAGATCGTGGATTTTATACAATCGATACCGACTCAGACAACAGAGATGAGTGTCGTAAAGCAAACCAGACAAACCACGAAGGGTCAGTTCCTCGTGATTTGCACGAAAAGTCTTTTGTCAAAATCGAAATGGACACAGCAGCCATTCCCGATCGAGTCTCTTTAAATCCTAATACGTCGACAGCTGCGCCACCTTTTCCCAGTAAAAAAGTCGATAATGCACCAAAAACTTTGAAAATTAGGTACGGTCTTGAACAAAATCCTGGCGTGTCGCTATTTCGTGCTCCAACCCCAAACCAAACTTTTTATCCAAACACCGACAGCGCTGCACACACTATACGATCGGACATTGATTCAGCACAAAGCCGATTTGTAACTCCGCCGCCGTTAACTCCCGAGCCTCCCGGGTATTTCCTGCACAATAAAACTAACGTCCCTCCTTTTTTAAATACGAGCGGCATCGGCGATAAACCGTACCCTATGTGCTATGACGACCGACCATTTCAGCCGTTCGCGCAAGGTGCTGAAAAACAGGTCTTTTCCAACGCCCCGCATAGATACCCGGCCGGTACCACCAACGCAGTCCCGCAGCAGAGTTACGCTTACGGCCGCGACATGACTTTCTCGAAGGGGGCATCGTTGTTTGATTCATCGGGCGGATTTTTACCGAGCTTCCACGCGTTGATGTGCGCAGGTTTCGTCACCATGCCGCAGACGCAAGTGCTGCAATCCGTCAAATGCGACAGGAACAAATGGGAGTACATACAGCAGACGCTGCATAACGCCTTCCGGAAATTTCCGTACCTGACCGCGCCAGAGGTTCAGATCCTTTCGAATCTGACGGAGCTCACCTGCCAGCAGGTCAAGACCTTGTTTGTCGTGGCGAGACTGCAACACGGCATCAGTTGGGACCAAGAGGAGATACAGAACGCCAGGAATTACTTGAGGATTCCGAGAAATCGCTTTTCCGGAGAGGGCTGATCGGGAAATGGAAACGGCGTCTGGATTTTTAACTCTCGTTACAAGGGCTGGGTACTCAGATCCGAATTGAGTATTAATTGTAATGACTTGGGTTGAGTCGCGAGAAATTACCTAGAGAAATATAGTTTCGATACTGTGAGCCTTGAAACCTCGATTGATTGTATCGCAGCACCCAAAATATGTAGTAAAAATCTATACGAAATGACATCTGTGCGATGTCCTGATCAACCCACGGATTGTCACTAAGTGCAACAGGACACAAGTGTGGTCGAAGAACACCAAGTCATCTTTATTGTGGTGTAGTTAGCAATATTTTGTTTGTGGTCATAGACAAGGTACATACCCTATATAAACTTAACACATATCCATAGATAATGAGTTTCACTCGTATGCTCGGCTCGATGCCTTATACTCAATTCGGATCAAACCACTCGGGTGCTCAGTTTTGCCCAGCTCAAGTAGTCAATACCAGTGTTGGGATGACTCGAGTCATGACTTGACTCGAGTCAGACTCGAGTCACCTTTTTCGTATGACTTGACTTGACTCGAGTCACTTTGCTAAAATGACTTGACTTGACTTGACTCGGCGTATCAAAAATGTGGATTGACTCGTGACTCGGAGCAAAATTCACGAGTCAATTTCAAGTCATCAGGTAATCGGTGTCGATAAAAATCCCTGTATCTTGCATATGGTCGGACTGTTCGCTAAATGCTGGTGTAACCCGTGAGAGTGACCAATCTTTCAGTGATTGTGCGCTTTACTGAACCTCCATTGTTCTCGCACACATAAATTGACTGCAAACGGAGTGATCGAAACTTACAGATTACGTTGTCGTAAACTAATACAGTAAAGTAATTTAATAGCAAAATGTCTATTTCTTTTCTCTGTTCTTTCCTGAACTAAAGCTCTTGTTTTATTGAAATTGAATTCAAATACAGAGTATAGGCTATATAGTCCTCAACCATTAGCGTAGGCTTGAATTGTATCATATCAATTTATAAATGGATAAGTATTGCATCTTGTCAATTCGTTTCTCTATTCTCTATTTTGGCTGGTAACTATAAACTGAGGCTGTTCAATCACTTACGTAGTTTAGCAGTTCTACGTATATGTGAGCGATACAGCGCCTTATTGCGCTTATATTTAACTTATATTCGCTCATTGGTTCAGAATCAATGACCGCTCAATCTGTATTTTAGACAGCTAGCAAAATGCAATGACGTAATCATGCCTCATACTTCAAAAAGGCAACTTGACTTGAATTGTGACTTGACTCGTGACTTGACTTGACTTGACTCGACTTGACTCGAGTCACCTCCAAAAATCGAGTGACTTGACTTGACTCGAGTCACTTTCGAAAATCGATTGACTTGACTTGACTCGAGTCAAAATGTGCAATGACTCGAGATGACTCGTGACTCGAAGGTAGTGACTTGATCCCAACACTGGTCTATACATCGGTGCAATATTGTCGTGTATTCAGTCTACGGCACCATCTAGTTTTATTAGTTTGATAAGGAAACCATCCTGCTCCGATATTTTCTTTGGTCCAGAAACCGATGTCCATCTATCGCAGTATTGTGATTTTAAAACTTTAAATCATGTGTTAAAGGATAATTGTGTCTATCATGTCCGCATTAGAGCTGTGTGGATTTGGTAGGGTTATCAAGGCTGGTCGACATTTCACAGAGTCCATCGTCTGAAATTGGAAATCCTTGTAAGCATCATTGCTCTTACTTTTCTCTTTGAAACACAGTTACTCTTGTAGTACCAATCGTTACATGATCATCAGATTAAAATATAAGAATCACCAAGATTGGGCTGGAATTTCGAAATTTTTAAAGTCGTATTAAGTGTCAGTGATGCGATGAGCTAGCACTTTCACTATTTATTATCCTTAATATCACTGATCTTGAAGTTTTATCATAGTATGTACTAGTTTTGCTGAATTTTTACGGAAACATAAGGTTTATTCAAGCATGTACTCAGGCATTCTCTGTTCTCAATGTTCGCCGCAACTCGGGCGTTTTTAATGATATTTAGCTTTTACATTGCCTCAACATTCGATGCCGAAATTTTATAAACTATTCCCTCTGAGATGTCCTCTGCTGTTCTGCAGTGATGTTGCATGGGAGTTGAAATTTGCTTACCGGAAAATCTTGGCTTTTTCTATCAAATTGGCTACCGCCGGTGCCCTGTGAACACATACTTCCATATGCATAATCACTGTGCTGCAAGGTATCTCACTTTCTCTCAGCAAAAATCTGCCTTGTGTATTGTGTAACACTCACTATGAGTAATAAGTATTCTTCCACATTCCGATTTGGAATTTTTCTGTTAACAAGTTGCATGATCTAAATCCAAATCGTTTTAATAATGCAGTACTGCTTCAAATATATTTTCTTCACAGTCATGATTAGCTAGAGACTCCATTGATCGACCCGATTTATTTTGTTGTACTATTCTGTATGCCTTATTATTATCGTCGGCTTTCAAAGTTCATAAAATGCATTACTCTTTCATCATTACTATTTTTAGTGTCTTAGGTACATAGAAATGGATAAAGTATTTGTCACCTGCAGGCGACTGTGTTGTAATCGTGCGTCAACGCGGTGGTGTGCTCATTTTAAACCTTTCACAAATGCAAATGTCGCCGTCAGAACTTCTACACACGAAGCTAGCAGCGTGCGTGCGAATCCCAGGAAAAGTATGATCGACTTTCCATCGATGCAATGTCATTATTCGACACAAATTTCTGTCGATTCAGCATTCTGATTATAGCCCTGATCATTTACCACAAGTCATATTGCCTAGCTATCAGCTTGACGGCTTAGATTCCAAACTGTAGCATCTCACTTATCACCAAAGCCAACTGGTTATCTTACCTCAACTGTAGATTATGCACATTATAGTTCTACTTAGGTAGGCTAATTTCATAGATTTTGGTATGGATAAGAAGTGGTCCTGTTGACATGGGCATATTCTGACCTGCCAGGTTTTGAATATTCGAAACTGTTTCGTCATTGGTTTCTGCTGCAAGAAAGGACTCCTAATCATCTCAAAGTGTATTTAGTCTATTTTTAATATTCAAACCTTTCTACGACAGGTCTTGATGAAGACACTTCCTGGGAGGCCGAAGTATTGAGACACGAAAAGTTGGTAAATAGTATGAAAGGTATGTTTCTAGCTATCTATAATTCCAACTCTGCTTGGTGATTCATTACACCTTTTGTCGGACCAGATAAAAACTCGGATCAAGTGCCTGTTTCGGAAGGAGAGCAGAAAGTCAACCAGTTGCCGCATACAGCGTTTCGTTCGAAAGAAGATTTTGAAAAACAAAACTCAATGTTGAGTAAGGACACTTGTGTTTTTATTAGGGACACCAGCATTGTTAATGTTGTGTGATTCCCGATCGATTTGAGAAGACATAAATGTGTAGTTGAAAAAAAATTGCTGATAATATAGTAAGATTGACCTATCTGCGATACATTGCCTCTGTTTGTCATCAGTTATAATGTATGATGACATTATAATCTTGTGCCAAGCCTCTGCTATGGTTACCTTGTTTCGTTTTATGTCATATTCATCTCTAATTCCGGTAGAAATCTTCTGTAGTAAAGTTATCTGCAGGGTTGTAAATGATAAGCGATGGAACGGTGATGGAATTGCTTTGAAGACCCCTGACGATCGCCATTATGGTGATTGACCCAGCCCTGAAAAATGATATGCTTTTATGATTCCCCAACTTTGACAAGGTATGCGGCCTGTGGAATTGGATATGATCAATAGGCCAAGGAAAATACCAAATTACACAAAAGTCACTAAAATATGCATATGTCGACTTTGCATGTGTGTGTTTTTGACAAAATATATTCGATAACATTTTTTTCTCGCTTTGCACGAATTTTCTTAATTTAATCTCGCTTTTTATATGTAGTCCGATATTGAACGTGAATGCCATCATCGTTAGCAATTATTAATGGGATGGTGGGCCTTATAACATCTACAAAGCCCAACTGCGGCCCGAGGTTTCACTGATATTCTGGAACTCTGACATGTTTTGGGCTATGTATTATTTATCGCTCTTCACATAACAGACCCATATTTCTAACGATGACTTTGAGCTCTTTTGGTACTCGATGACTATTCCAAACGATCGTCGCATAGCGAAACTAAAACCTAAAGGTTGGCGCATGTGACGTGAAGCTATGAATTTAGCGTATAATCACCACAAAGGGGCAGCCACTTTTTTCATAATCAGAAAAGGCATTTTGTTCTTTATCCTTTTTCTGTTTCCAGGCGAAACATCTCAGATGCTGCTTGGGAAAGTAATCGAACAAATAAGCGATGCATGTTTATCCAATCACACCAATTTAGACCAGGTATTCATGAGGTAGGCATGCTTTTTCCTTTTTGACATGATGGTTTGGCTGCTTTGGATCAATTCCGGTGTTCTCGTCAATAGTCCACACTGGCTAGCCGTATTTTCTTGTGGTCATATATGGAAAATATATGCTCACAAACTACGGCAGCACTGTACCTTTCAGAAAAGAAGTTCAGACGATCCTTCAGAGACTGCATTATTCAGGGGTGGATTTTGATAAAGCGTGCCGACTACAAATGCGCGAGAGGGAAGTGATGCCAAGCCTCCGGTATTTGACAGAAGAGCAATTGCAACAGGTATCGTTTTTACGAATCGACATTTGTTGTGAATTGCCGATTGTGTAATATGTTCGCCTGAGGTGGCCTCAAAGTGGTCAACGTTGCTACTCCAGTAGAAGTAATGCCGTAAATTTCTACTTGATTACTAGTTGAAGTAGCGATTTCCAAGACTTGTAGTAAAATGCAAGGTTTGACAAATGCTCGAGTAGCTAGTTTCTAAAATCAGATACATTTGTTCGAGATCGATACTGTCGGAATTGTAGTGTGTGTATTCGTGACTAATGCAAAACGACTTATGACAGTACAAATATATTGACGATTTTCATGACAAATTCATTTATCTAAGTGATGAAAAGTACTAAGGACTACTTTTGACTTTTCAAAATACAAATTTAAAACATAACCACTTGAGTGAGAGATGCAAGTAGGTGACACCTACTTGGGTACTATGAAAAAGTAGAAGTTTGAAAAGTATAGTTAGGTCGTGGTACAATGGTACTGGTACAGAATGAATCTCCCTTACCTTGCCGTTATGAAGGATAAGTAGGACGATTTTTTCGACATGTCAAAATAAGTCAAAATTGTAGCGTTAGGTCAAAAATTTGATCATGACTCATGAGGTCAAAATTGAGTTTTTTAAGGTAAAAAATGTCAAATTTTTGATTTTTAGGTCAAAATCTAATCCTAATGATGAGTGTTATAGAGCGGTGCGAATTCGATACTATATTTTTCTGTGATAGGCACGGAGAAAATATGGTTCTCAGTGACTGTCACTATTTTACCAATAAAGGTCCTTAGAATTCATGTGCTTGTCACGATTATATATAGCAAAACCGAGTCTTTCGAAAACAGTTGACGTTATCTAGAGCTAAAGCTAGTCATTCGATCTGATAACCGAGTTTAATACGTCAGACGTAAGCCTATGACAGTGCCAAATCAACAATCTCTCACTATATGGCATGTTCTATTACAGGAAATGAGTAACGCACGAGAGAAAATGCTGAAAAAGCTTGAAATGATTCCGGTTTTCATTGAGAGAAGTCCATGCGAAAGTGTTCTGTCCGAAGACACTATTTTGGACGGTCACGAACAGAGCAATGTCTCCTTTGTCGATATATCTGACGATTTGACTCCGAGGGTAAGCAAATACGGTGGCTTAGGTACATCTGCCTTTACAAAAACCATCTCAACACTCGAAATCTGGCTTGTGTAAGATGAAGGAATATGCCGTGATACACAGAGGTTGTCAGTAACGAGGTACTTCTACTTATTCGAAGTACTCAAGTAGTTTTTGTGTACTTGCGCTACAAGTGGTTATGTATTTAGAGTACCTGTATTTCTGCTTGAAGAATTCTTAGGCGAAACCACATTCAAGATATAAAGTAGTTTGGAGATAAGTTTGTATCACTTTTATATGTGGAATCGGGGGAAGCAGACATACACCACAGTAACTACCGAATATACTTTGGATCGTTCTATCTATTTGTAGTTGTATTTTATGTTAGTCGAGGAGATGCATCTCACAATTTCAAAGATACCCCGCACCGTTGCACTGCAAAAATTATGCGAACCCTTGAGTAAATTTAGTTTTCAAAATTTCTTGAGTGCTTTCTAAACCATTCATTTTTACTTCCACTTGTAGTAGTTTTGACGCTTCTTCAAAATCACTGCTTTTACTTTAGCAGCAATGTTGACTAATTTGTCCACCTCTGATGAGATCCATTTACCGTAGTATAGGTCAAAGTGCTTTCGCATGAGACACAATGTCTTAATTAGCGACCGTAACCTCACTGTGAAGATCCGTGTGTCGATATTTTCAATATGAAGGCGTTCATCCTTTCAGGAACGATTTGTGGTCATTCGGGAACCCAACGGTATTTTGAGAAAGGCAAATTGGAAAGAGCGTGACCGACTCATGCAAACCTACTATCCGAAACCTCACAGAAAGATAGTGCCGCCTTCGTTGCTTCGCTCTGAAAATTTAAAGGTACATACGGTGGTTCCGTCTCTATTGCGTGTTGTTTTGGGTCGAATGGCTGTAGAGCCCGCCATTTGCTTCTTTACGAGCTTTTGACAGTTTTCATTCTGAATTGTTTCGACCAGGGTTGTTTCGACGCGACACTCTGATGTCAATGAGTGCCGATTTAGCAGGCGTCAAACCCTGTCTGCTCAGCTGAATCTGCTCTTGGACTCGCTAACCTTGCGTATCAGTCTTGTATTCCAACAGAATCAAGCAACCCAAATCGAACATTAAACAATGTGAACTTCGGAATTGCTTTGAAGACACTAAGATGTTAATACAAGCAAGTGAGATTCGCAATAGTGCTCGCTCGTCCGTTGCTTGATGGAATGGAGAGCGAGACCACAGTTTCGAGAGCAATTTATAGTACTAGCGAAAAGATAATTAAACAGTAATCAAACAATCAAAATCACTTGAATCGTAAATCACTATGATTGGAAAAACCGAATACAAATAAGGACAGTTGCATTGGTGAACTGGTTCCTCTTTAAAAACGTTATCAAATAAAGGATCGAAAAAAAAACATGGGCAATCGCAAACAAGGGTTGTAACCAAGTCACAGGGTTCCAAGTCACAAGTCAATCTCACTTTTGTAATTTTGACTCGAGTCAAGTCGAGTCATTTTCAATTCATCACCGAGTCAAGTCCGAGTCCAAGTCAGCTAGTAGAGAGTCGAGTCCGAGTCCAAGTCATTATGTTCACTGTTCAGTTTTCAGTTTAAATCCGGTTCAAACCACTTTTTTAATTCTACTCGAGTGATATAGAATGGCTCGGACTAGTATTATAGTCACTTTCCTCAGTCTTACCAGATTCTGGCCCTATTTTCCAAGTATCAGGACTGATAGACGAAATACCGATAATGTGGTAAATTACTATTCTTAGAAGGTACAATGAAATGTCTGTCTTGGCCGTCCTAGTCTCGAGTCAATGACTTGGTTCGCGAGAATTTTGCCTAACTGTAACTCAGATCGCTGGTCCATTATGGATTGGAAACTTGATGACCTGACGATCGTATCATTGGCCGTCATTTCGTAAAAAAAATGTCTTGTCCAATGTTGAAGAAGAAGAAAAATGTTTCAAGTAATGATTTGTGCGACTCGACTATCTATAATATATGCCCACAATGATGTGAAGCACAATTACAACAAAATCTGATAGGCGGTATGCTGCCTGAACAATATATCAGGTCGTTCTGATTCCAAATCTTTGAATAGTTAAGAAGAAAATCAAGCCTTGCTGTGCTGTTGCAATATGTCTTGACCTCGCTGTTGTCTGACTTGTCCCATATACGATTCGGTCAGATCAATCTTCCAAGAAAAATATTGTTTGCAAGCATTTGTTTCATATGAGCATAAGAGCATGAAATAAAATGCTTCGGATGCATCGGATGCCTACTGGCTGTTAGTAGTCTTACTGAATATAATCGATATGACTGTTAAGGAAATCGCCTTGTCAAAAACGAGTTGCCGATGACTTATTTATGCTTGCCTATTTCCTCCTAGATGTAGTGGCCGGCGGCATGTGGAATTCACTTGTCGGCTAATGCAATTGACAATGCAATATCGTAACTCATAAACACCGGACCATGGATGAGCGTTACCTTAATTCGTTACAGAATGCTTTTTCGATGGATCTTCATGAAAACGTTCTCGATCAATGCGTTGTTCAATTCGATCCTGACTCTAAAGAATTTATCGAGATATTTTTGGCGGTGTATGAAGATATCGATAAAAAGGAGTTGTATGAAACGTTGGGGTATGCTGTTGCTGCTGAAATATTTTCTAGGGACTCTATCATTGTATAACTAATTGTAGTCGAAGGCTATAGGAAACACGTATATATGAGTATGAGTAATCTGTATGCTCATCATTTTTCCACTTTGAAATACTGATATCTCAATATTTTTGACGTTGGATGGTCTGCTAAATGTATAGTGCATATGTATGACTCTCAATATTAAATTATAAGCTTGTACATGGCAAGGGCATTAGACAGTTTCAGCCGACCGTGTAATGTATCAATAATAAGCTAGGTGTACAATGTATATTTCTGAATATTTCAGTGATGATGATATATGATTTTTTGAGAATGCGAATTTAGTTGGCGGTCTTTGATTTGGATAAACACTGAATTGTCAAATTTCGCAATCACTACTCGACAGTTTTTCAAGTAGCCTAACCAGTTATCTTTTGCAGGTCCACACGGTATTTTGGTGGCTTCGTTTATCATCTAGCAAAGACTGCCAACATTGACGGAATCCTTTTACATATGCTTCAGAATAATAGGTAGGCTGTGTAAGCAGATTTCTGTCGTTATCAAATTTTGTGTGTGGTGGAGCTTTGGACATTTCGTGGTAGGATTGTATTGGCGCTGAGCAGAAATGCTGGCAAATCTATTTTTATAACACCACCGCCATAATATATAAATGCAATATAAGGCGAGGCTCTTGGGAGTAACACTATAGGACATCAGGGATATATAGAGTTCTATGTATCGCTGTAGGACATATAGTCTAATTTCATCCTCATTCTGGTTATTGCGTTGCTATTAATTCAAATAAGTCTGATCATGTAGAACAGGGGTCACCAACCTTTTTGCAACCAATAGCTACTTCTTTGGTACTGATTAAAGCGACGGGCTACCATTAGGGTTTGATTATCCGGATAACGGTTAACCGGTTAACCGCAGGTATTTTCACTATCTGATATCCGGATATTTTTCTGCCGGTTAACCGGACAAAAAAGAATCGTTGCTAATGCATTTTACACGTCTTAGTAAGCTTCAATAAGTCGTATTCAGTGTTGGCGCGGCCGATTAACGAGAAGCGTGTTGCCAATTAGCGAGATGTACACATTGCACAAAGTAATGTGACGCGATCTCCTGCTGAGAAGATCGTTCAATTGGGTCATTGATTGCCGCGCGCTCGGCTATCGTCTCTGGCCTGATTTATCGCGTCTTCAACAAGCCGATAGTTCCACTGGATTGAAGAATCGCATCTGCAATAGGCCATTGTGCAGTGTACACACTATTCCATCGCTGGCCTGCACAATCGCATCTTCATTGGCTTGGTGCTCACGATATTATCGTTGGCCTACACAATCGCATCTGCAATAGACCTACGAACAATATAATCGCTGGCCTAACCATCTCGGACCCAGCATGCATTGGCTCCTATCTCTCCATGGCTTGTTGACGATATGCCGTTAAGTGTATTCTAATTAGTGATTCTGAGAGTGACACCGCGAAACTGAATGACATCGAATGTTCGCAAAAATGTGCGTGCGTGCAAGCGTAATTGATTACCGCTGATGATTAATTCGAATAAAAAGATCGAAACCCCCTGATTTTATTTCAATCCCTCTACATTTTCGGCTGGCTGCGTGTCGGATCACGTGAATTAGAGCGAGGTATCATGTCGGCATCAATTCCAGTATCAGCTAGTCGTCCTTCTAGTACTCCAAACCTCAACATAAGGATGATCAAAAGGATGTAAAGCCGTTGAAGTTTCCGGCGTACGACCTGCCAAAACCTTTTGACTCTCTACGAAGCGCTGCTTTCTATTCAGCCCACTTCTGTGGAAGCTGAGAAAGCATTCAATGAACGCGGACTCTTTGTTACAAAATTCCGGTCCCGGCTACAGGATCCCACAATTGATGCATCTGTGCTTTATAAAGAGGGCATTGCAGAAGCAGTGAACATTAAATTTGCGTGGTTTTTCTCGTATTCGCTCATACTACGCGCGTAGGTAGGTACTCTACAATAACACTGTGTAATGATTTTGCGATCCGTTTTACATGCAGACCTAATGAAATCGATTGTCTCACTTAGCAGTTATTATCCGGTTAACCGGTTAGATAAATTCCAAAATATCCGGATATATCCGTTATCCGGATAGTGAAAATTATTGATATCCGAACTAACCCTAGCTACCATTCACTCCCGCCGTTTACCCGTACTAGACTGAATTTCCACTTTTATATTCATAGCCCTGAGCAGGACTCGCATTGCAATAAGACTTCTAAGACAGTATTGCAAAATGACAACATCTCATTTCAACTAGCTAGCTGCTAACATTTGTTAAGAAATCATGAATTACTTCGCACCATATTTGTGTAAATTTTGCAACAAGAGTCAACTCAAATTTTTAAATAAATTATGACACACTTTGCACTGGACATCAAGTTATCTGTTTCCATAACAGTCGGTGGAAGCCTGGCATTGCATGCTGTCATAAAATTTGAAGTAACGGAGTCGTTTGTAACAACGATTAGTGGGTCTTTGAATTTGCACTCGTATTACAGATTAGAAGACGCTTGTGACTGCGTGAATCTATTTCTTTTAATTCATCCTGATCGTCGGAATAAAGAGACGACCGACGACTCCGTGTCGCTTGTTGAAGTGAGTATTTCGTTAGTGGTTATACATGCATCTCGATTTACAAAGTTTCACTGTGCAGGCGTACATCAAGTTATATTCGAAGAATTCACCTACACTTCTCAAAGCTTTAAAATCCTGCAAGTTGCCGAGTGATAACAAATCGGATTGATACGTGGATTGTGTAACGACGGTGTGAGGAATTCAGCACGTTCACAGGAGGGAGGCAAAATGGTCGTGTTGGGCAAACCCTTTTTTGAAATAAATCATCTTTTGAATTATTTGGGTTACTGCGTTACTTATTTGAACTGGGTCTTGGAATACTATGAAAGATAAGATCTTTTAAGGACTGCAATCGTTCGTCAGGTCAGCATGATACGCGATTTCTATGGCTACTAATTATTGTGAAGATAACAATTTGGTGTATTTCTTTACTGGGATTTACGGATCACGCAATAGAATGCAAATTCATTGTCAAGTATTCGAGGACTTGATCTATGTTGTGTGACACCTGCTTGTATTTGTTGTCAGTTCGAAACCACACCGGAAGATAGGGATACTGTTGTAAGATAGGAAGGTGTCTGAGCAGTGACTTTGTCGAGTATATTTATCAGACAACTGACGCTGCCTACATGTAGTAATGGAGGAAAATGAGAATGACAGAATGATGGTAAGAAAATTAACAAGCACGTGAATGAAGAGTCATGCGAACTACTCAGTGCTTTTGCCTTCGCCTAGGCCCTAGGCTAAGGTGGGTGTCTGATCTTAATGGCTACTCCAAGTTGTTTCGACACCTTCCTATCTTTTCATTGTATCGCAGTCTTTTGATGTTTTAATACGATGAAAATATTAATAAACCTGATTGATCTCGCTTCCCATGACATGCCGCCCTTTTTCTTGTCGCTTCCTTTTTCTATACTATCTTCTTTACTTTCATTCAGTGTGCATGCCTCCTCTTTACATCGCCTAGGCCAAGGTGGGTGTCCGATTCCATAGACAACTCCTAGTCGCTTCGACATCTTCCTTTCTTTTCATTGTATCGCATTTTTTGTGGTGTATTGAACTGATAAAATTGCTAATAAACCAATGATGATGATGATTGATTGCATAGATACGAAATAAGTTGCCAAATTAGAAATCAAATTTGTATCTCTGATGAGCGTCAGTACAGGAGCTTGGAGAAAATAACTTCCATCAAAATGACTGTATTGTTTAATTGAATTCTGATGACCTGTACCGCTAATGATAATTCTAATTCAAATGACAAATAACCCTATCATAGCCCTTAATTTTCTCGCGATGCCCGAGTCATACGATATCATAATATCACCACAAACAGCGCAGTTGCGCAGTTACGTCCCCATAGCAACAAATCCAATCACTTGGCGAGAACAGACGCTGAAAGTGCGACGTCCTTATTGTCTGATTATCGTGAAAATTGGCTTTGTAGGGGCTAATTATCTATATTCATACGGGGTAGGGTTCAGTTCATAAGCATGGCGTTACCTTGCTTACCAGGGAATGATTTCAATCATCGGGTAAGTCATAATCCTCTCTTTTGATGCTGTATAAACTGAATACCGGCCGTATACACATACGGTACGGTACGGGCATATACGGGTTTGATTACGATATAGCGCGATGTTGCAAGGCATTGAAAGTATTGTAGTCTGAAGTTACTCTGAATTTTTTTAAAACTTTATAGGCGATATTTTCGTCAACATGCAACTATTTGGTCATGTTGCCTGCTGATGTAAAACTTGATGAAATCTTGAATGGCTGTAAAGGTTCACTATGGCCTTGGCCTGATCCACGCCAGGTACCGGTAACTTGTGCAGCTTGTAAAGTTCTAGAGTACGTGGACCGTTTGCCGTTTGCCTAAAATATCAAGGGAATGTAATGAATGCATTAGCACCTTGTATCAAGTGTAGATATCGCATTATGTGGCACAATGTGAATTTCTTTTAAATTACAGCTTGGCCGGGAAAAGTTTCACAAATCTCACCACTTTGATATCAACAACGAGGTTGCAATGTTAGTAGGGGAAGAGAAGCCAGGAATAGGTGGCGAGCTTCTCTTAGGACAGAAACGAAAACCTAAAAACAGCGTCTACCCAAAAGGCGAAGGGAGCAGTGCGCCAACATGGGTCGCATTTGACAGACAGGTGAGATATTATGGTATCAGTGTTTTACTGTTACTGTTTTTAAAAACATGAATTGGACATGATAATATTATGTTGAAAATGTAGCAGTGCCTTTGAGCCAGATATACTTGCTGCAGTCGCTTTGCGTCTATTTTTTTACCTTTTTACTTCAAATAATTTCCAGTGGTACAAATTTGAATATTGTAACAAACAATACCTTCATATTGGTACATTCACTCACTCTGAGCTTTGCAACAGACTTTAGTCGGGAGCAACCATCAGTAATGAACATGTTCTTGTTCAATTGTCAATCTTAATTTGCATTTCACCGTACCCATGTCTCCAATAACCAGTGATTGTACAATGTACATACAATGATTACTGGTTGTAGTGATATAGAGACTGAGGAGATGGATCACAAGCTTAGTTGGTGACAAATTACATCTTTTGAGCTTTTCACTATCCATTATCCAATAGGTTGCCTATACTAAACCGATCGATGGTAATTTTAACGTGAAGCTTTACAGTGTTCATTATTGACTGTTTGTTGCCGTGATTGTTTCTCATTCTTGTAAGAACTGATTTACCAATTTACGAATGAGCCGGACAGACAGTTGCGAAGTACAGTATACATTCTCAGAGTAGTCCACAAGTTTTTGCCAACTTGTACCACTTACTTAATTGGTTTTGTGTTGAGTTTGCATCAGTTTATTAACAGCGTTGAATTGGGCCTATTTGTAGTGTCGTTAGCTATTTTGCATCAGCAACGGAGTTGAATCTTGCGATATCAAAAGCAGTCGTTACCAATTTGTGAGCTAAAAGTATGCTCCTTTGACCTCCTCTGCGGTACTTTGTTGTGCTATTCACTAAACAAACATCTCCTTTTTCACTTCCCACTCTAAATTCGTCTTTTCGTCAGGTCTTGTCGTTCGAAGCCTATTTCCAAGAAGCGGTTCACGAGAAGCGCGAAGAACAGTTCCGCGTACGCAAGTGCAAGATTTACTTCTACCTGGAAGACGATTCCATCCAGGTCATCGAGCCGCTGATTAAGAACTCAGGAATCCCGCAAGGGACGTTGATACGGCGACACAGAATCCCGCTGCCAGCTCCCAACGACGATGAGTTCTACACTGTTGAACATTTCAACATCGGCAACGAGATTGTGCTGTATGGGAGGTTGGCTGACACTTTGATTTCAGCAGTGGTGGTCTGTAACGAAGTGGCTCCAGTTTTCCAGAATACCGAAGCATCAGTTGCCTACTTGCACTGCTTATTCCAGTGACAATGTTTTTAGACTGCATCTGTTTCTACTTCACAGTTTTTAAGTTAACACTACTTACTTTTTACACTCAGCTTCCACTGATAACCAGTGCTGGCTACTTTGACCATCTCGGAATGCTGGGCTCTGTGATAAATTGCCGTAACGAACTATAACGCAAATTTACAGGAAATTCAAACTGACTGACTGCGATGTCTTCACCCGTAACTTTTTGCGCAAGCTCGGAGTTCGCGTCAATAAATCCGACAGGATTCCTTCCGACCCGTACACGTCTCTCCGAAAAAATGTGAGCTTGCCCGATTCCGTCGTCAATGTTATCGAATGTGTGTGAGATATTTGTTTTTAGATGGAGGAGAGCATGCAGCCATTGCGTCCGTATGAGAGAACTGACACGCTTCAACAGTTTCTCAGTCACGACAGACATGTATTGAGGTTAGCGATACCGTACAACCCTTATGTTATTACGTATCACTAACAGGAACACAAAAATATTTTCCTTGGATATTCGTATGCGGTTAATTTAGATGGGGTCGGTTATTGCTGTAATTATCTCAGTTCTAGACTTGATTGTAATTTCAACCACCTTGTGGACTAAACGCTATTAAATTCTGTGCTCAACATTGTTGTATGTCAATTGATAGATCCAATTTTAAGGTTTGTTGTATAGTTCTCGGCCTTATCAGAATCTCCGCAATACTATGTTTTACTGCAATTCGCAAACAGCGCTATTCCACTTCTCCTGACTATTAAATTCTGATAAACATCATCACTGGGAGTCATATAATCAGTGCTGTTTATTCAGGTTTTGGTGTTTCTGGGACGACACGGAATGCATGTTCGGCGATAACAGAGAAATGGTATGTTCTGAATTCATTCCTTCACATGCATGCACTTACTATGAGTTTTCGCACAGTTGCTGCATTACTTTTTGGCCGACGACACCATTGAAATCAGAGAGGTCATCCCCCCTAATTCCGGACGTGACGCGGTGCCGGTTTTCCTGAAGCGTGCTCGCATTCCGAAGGTACAAACTCTCAACTCGAGAGTCATAAAACTGAAATGATGAATATAAAATTATTGCAGAACGCTCCTCTGCCTCTGAGGCAACCCGGAGAAAAGACCGACCGTACAGTCCTGAACGTTTTCGGTCCTATGGGTCACGGAGGAAGATACATCCTGGACAGTTTGAAGGTAAATTATCGGACGCCACGTGTCAAGGGATGGCAAACAATATAAACTATGCACGATAAATACCTTTTAGCACATATGCGCAGTTAGTGAAAGTAGCCTATTCATCTTTGACACTCGAGTCGAAATAATAGTAATGCCTCAGTTACAATTAGAAGTAGCAATGTCCTAGACATTTCAACTACTTCGAGTGTAAGTAATAAACAAACACTTGGAAAGTACTCGGGTAAATAGTATATAAAAGAGACTTGGCTGATTGGTCACATACCTTTTGTGGTTATTCGAAATTGCAAGATGTATCTTCGTGGCTAACGCAAAATTACTAATGACACTAGGAAGAGGTGCAATTTTCGAAAATACATTCGGATGTGATACAGGGGTTATTTCACCTGTAAAAGTGCTGCAAACATATCCCCAAACTACTATCTACGTTACAAATTTCAAAGTGTAAAACGTAACTAGTTTTGCCTAAAACAATTGGAATGTAAAAGTGGATATAGTATGAAACCACTACTACTTGAGTAAGTGGTGTAGTGAATTTTCTGAAAAAGTAAAAGCACTCTGTTTTTGACGACCTGAGTGTAAATCTGATTGTCTTGTTAAAGGTGATATCGATTTCATGTTAATATCCTCTTCAGTCTGAAGCTCTTTCCTGCCTGTCTTAGCATGACATTGTTACGACTTGCGCACTGTCGTTTTAGACTGGTGCGGTGTACGAAGACTTCTACACTGATGCAGATCTTGTTGTCGGGGCCGTCCTCAATGTTTGGGGAAGAAAGCTTGTCCTCTGTGACTGCGACAACTTTACAAAGGAGTTCTACAGATCCAAATACGGCATCGGTAAAGGCCTTTTCCTTCTCATATCGTTGCTACATCCGTATCTGTTAATCTTGGACTGCTTTGTCCAAAACACCTCTCACATGATAGCCTCCACTTAAAATGGCATATAAATATTAGGAAATTGTGACAGATGATTTTATGACGACTGCAACGGCAGTGAGTGTTATGGACACAGGTCCAAGTCATTTGCTGATCACTCATTATTTAAAGCAAAGTTACTCTATGTTTTTTATTTGTTTATTCTACAGACGATTTCAAAACCATCAAATACAAGGCCGACCCGGCAGGTGCGGTACCAAGGCCAGTTCCGCCATACAATGGATTTGGCTCGGAAGAAGACTCGTTATGCTCCTGCATGGGCCTGATTCCCAAGCCCCCGCAGAGAGATTTCATCAAATTCATGGAAAAGGACAGGTAACCTAGTTTATTTTATTGATGCTCGTGTAAATCCCAAACAGTGTAACCTTGCTGAGTTCAATCCGGCGAGTTTTCTTCTCTTTATTGATTTGTTTGTATTCTTGTTTCTTGACAGACACGGGTTGGAAAGTAACGTTCTCCGTTTTGTTGCGTACATGGCCACTGACAATCCCATCGAAAAGGAAAGGAAGTTCATCATCTCTTACTTTTTGTCCGATGACACTGTAGCCGTCTTTGAACCACCGCAAAGAAATTCCGGTGAGGAAACGTTGGTTGCGCTGTGTGAAATGCCAATCGTTCTATTGATGTGTGTGTCTATTAACTGCCGCTGCATGGAGCTTATTTTCTTATATTTCTTGCCGCAATTTCGCACTTTCTTTGTAAATCCTTTGTTTGCATTTGAATCTTGCCTGTCTTTTTTCTATTTTGTTTCACCGCATATTATTTTAGATCGGCAGGTTGATATCCAATTCGTAACAAATCTTTTTTCCTTTGGAAAAATATAAGTGATAGATTACTAACTGTTAGCACCGGTAGTAAACATTACATTTCTGACTTTTAAAATTTCATTGAAGCCTGGGGGGATGTGTTCAATATGAATGCATCTTCAGTGAGTAGTACTGAATGATCTGATATCGACTGAAGCTCACGTGTCAGCGTCATACCGTCGCGGTAAATGATATATTGCCACAACCTTTTTCCACTTTGGTTTCTATGGCAACGCCTTAAGAAACACTAGTGCTCTACCTGTTGTTGCTTTCAGTTATTTGCAAATCATTTGCACCTTTCAGATATGGCTGAACACCCGGCAAGTTGCTACTTGCTAAATGTGTCTTATATCACATTGATTGCTATGTGATTCCATATATATCTCTTTTAACGTATCATTTCATATAGGCCTGTACAATGTACCTGTGCATTCTGCAATGTAGCGCTCAATTTGCACACATGCAGAGGTAGTCAGAAACTAAGTACTTCTACTTTTGAGACCACTAAAGCAGGTTTTGGCTACTTGCACCTCTTTGCTCTATCCGTATTGTTTTTAGAGTACTTCTACTTCTACTTGAGCAGATTTTTTGGGCAACCATCTCAACTTGTTTGAGTACTTGTCAAACCTTCCGTTTTCTTCTTCCACTTCCGGTATTTTGAAACACATGCAATTGTCCAATCCCAAAATGCAACATTTTCATATTTGTCTCGAACCCTCAAATTGTTGGACGTAAGCTCACCCGCTACCATCATTTTTCTGCCAGGTGTGATCGGTGGCAAGTTCTTGGAACGCGGCCGTATCAAGAAGCCGAACCAGCCTCTGCTGAAGAGCGAGATGTCAGAATATTTCTGCGCACAAGATTTCTTTGTCGGCGCCAATGTCACTATCAACGAATTCAACTTTACCATCGTCGATGCTGACGAGTATGCTTTCCGCTACATGGAGAAACACGAAAACGAGGTAATTTCCGTTACTCTACATTACCGCAATTGAGATCAATTTGTATGCCGTACGGTCTGAATACGTCGAATTGAAAAAAATTGACAAAATAGAAAGAACTACGTCATCTATATTTAGCTATTTACCATTGTATTGACAATTATTCACTATGAAAGGTAATCGAACATATTTTGAAGAAGGTAATCATTGTAACAAGTAGCCTACATATCGCAATACACATTTTATGAGGGTTTGTTTCCAAAAACTAAAGGAATTGCCATCTAATCAATCTCGATCGGATCTGGGTCACTTGGAAACAATATTCGATAAAATATTTGCATAGCAGTGTCTGAACAGTGCGTAAGTTCTCACTATTCCGAACATGATTCACTAACTATTTGAAACCTGCAGGGGGCTTTGTTTCTGATCATTTCTGTGTATACCGATAACCTGTGCTTTGCGGTGATTTAGCCAGGGCATCATCTATCCGCTTCATTTCTTCATCGTATCTATTTCGGTAATGAAACATCTGTACATCAATAAGTCGTGACGTTAGTGATATTATCACCGCTACTACGTATTTATAATTATATCATCATAATCAGCAGTTCTAGCATTTTCATCCACTCAAGACACACAATATACAATGCGATACACGTGACACGATGTGATGATATGAACATATGCGAGGATGGCGAAATGACCTACTACGGTGTATGAATGATGAATATAGCATCCACCTCAGTTTACTAGTATTACTGGAATTAACGCTTGATGTGACAGTGTTCAATCTTGATCTTTTCGGTTATCTTTCTGTTGACGCTTTCTAGCTCTTTACGAATTACTTGAGATGATAGTTGAAGTATGAAAATATAGAGATTCCTCAAAGTCTTTAAACACTGATCTTTGGCCAAAGTTGTGATCACAATAACCATATTAAATCGCTCTTTCAGTTCCCAGTAGCCGACATGTCCGTAATCATGGACAAATTGCGGTCGGCCGTGAAGGACAAAGCGAAGGAAGTGAAGGAATTCTTTGTGATGAACGACCCGAACCAGTCGCAGACCGTGCGCTACGAGAGCTTCCGCAACTTGCTCGCTCAGCTTAACACTTTCTCAGAACACGAAATCATGACGATCGGCAGGCATTACGCGCGGCGTGAACCGGAAGAAGTCGACGTGGGTCTGGTTTTGGCCGTGGCGCAGGAGAGATTGAAGAAGAAGAATTTTGAGGTGTGCTTTCGTGTTTACTATGTGAATTTTGGCAAATTTCTCTCACCGGGTACTGGTGCTGTCAGAGCCTCATGTCACTCAGAGGAACATGGTTTAGTCGCCTCATTTCTTATTTTAAGAACTCCAATTCATAGTACGTCCAGAATAAGAATTGGGCCGTCATGGATCTCATTATGGATCTATTGTCACGTCCCAGACATCCCGCGTCACAATGTCAAATAGATGAAAAAGAGCATCATCTGTCGACTTCTCCCAATATTACCATTACTCTATCACGCAAAGTTTGCGAATATTCAAAAGTTTTCGACCTTAACATTATGATGTCTTGTACTCTCAATATGTTGCGATGAATTAGTGACCGTCGTGATTTAAAAAACTTGGTTTTGGCAAAAACTCATCCACTAAGAAAGGAATCATCACTAAAATAATACCAGTTCTCCACCGCATTAAAGATAGTTTGGTAGTAACTCGACCATACTGATTTCATTACACATTGCGAAAACACTCTGGTATGATCGCGACTTCACAGAAACGTATTTCCACAAACGTACCTGACTTTATACAACATGTTTTGTATGCTGTATTGCGGCCAACTGTTTATAATATAACTGACAGTGGAGCTGGGCATATAATTTCAGTACACAAAAAAATCGTATCTCACTACTCGGGTTGAATTGTCACAATCAATACTGGATTTGGATCCTAGTACTCGTGACATTTTGCCAAGCTCGTGTTAAGGCATCCACGATCTGTAAAATTTAGTGGATATCGCTGTAATAGTTGCTGACCCGCTTAGGAGCAGAGTTTCAAACGTACAGGTACAAGTCGTTCATTCACACTCTCTAACACAATCCGCATTCATCCTTATTCAGGACTTCGCAAGATTGAAGGAAAGCTTGGCGTACGAAGACATGGCGCAGAAAGGAACCTTGCCCGCAAAGGCTCTACGCGTCGTGTGCCGTGCATTCAAACTCCCGCTTCCAGAAGACGTGCTTCAAGTGTTGTTGAAAAAGTATGAAATTTGTTAGCTCTGTGACTTTAACAAATCATTCAGTGGGCGACACAGATTTACGATAGGTTCTACCACGTGTAGATGTTTTAGATTGTTCGCAATACGCACAACCGCGTCCACACCTAAATGTACTGTGAGTCTGATGTAACAAACGTCAACGACGCCGTTATGGCCTAATCTCAAAATTTAAGCGAGGGTGTCTTTTTACAGTGTATTCCCAGGGGTGGTCAAAAGTAGTCATGTTAGTACTCAAGCAGAAATATCCTAGTAAATTGCTCCTCAAGTACAAGTGATTTCAAAGTAAGTAAAAAGTAAGTTTTCTAGTCGTAGCCTTGCTAAAAATTATGAAATATCCTGAATAGAAGTAGAAGTAGTTTGAAATCGTAACCTTGCAGTATTAGGTTATGTACTGCATCTTATAAGAAAGAGTTTTGTCAGTATCTGAACACGAGAAGGTGATAACGTCCCATTCATTCCCTTCAATTAGATTTCCAACTTGCATTTAGCGTAGAATGTTAGACATATTCGGAATCTAACCCCAGAACTGAATGAATTGATGTTATGATCCGTATGGTTTTCAAGCACACTATTCCAACCAAAATCCGATCAATGAAATGGAAACCATGGGCCTTGAACGTACAGTAGTACACGCAGACGCGAGGAAAACTTTGTAATAATTGGGAATATGCAATCACCCTGTTTCTCAATACAGGCTCTCCACCAACGACGAGATCAACTACAACGACTTCGTTTCCAAACTCAACTGGAGAGAAAATCCCGTGGCTGCTGTTCAATACCAGCAACTTCCTATTAAGGTCAGTACCTGTAGTTAACCCTACATGTAAATAAATTTTCTCCTTGATTTTGTTGTGTGGTGAAGTAATACGAGCGTGTCTGAATAGAATAGGATTGAGTTGAGTAATAGCCGCTTGATTAGTGGTTTTCTGGTTGTGTCAAGTTGTTGCATGGGACGCGGCATTTATATCTGCAAGTCGCATTTGTATACGTTCGGGCTCATTTGCAACAACAGTCCTGTTCGGCGCCGGCCTTTTTGGTGCATGATCTTATCAATCTTGAAGTTTCGGCCAACATACCGTCACCGTCGATCTTTTTGTGAGCGAAATTTGCGTAGTCGCATACTAGCCGTAACTGTTCCGGTCTTGGTGTGTCCTGGCGTGGAAATGGCCGGCGCGGAAATAACGGTGCTTAATAGCGCCGCAGCTGCAGGTTGCACGCGCAACAAACCGGCGACGACTCAAAATCGCGCGAAGAACAAAGAAAAAGTTCAAGTTGAATAAATCGGTCCAACAATACTGGCCATGATAACTTAATTCTTGTTCGCTCGTCAATACTGAAAATTTACAAAGCTACGCAAGATTTCGATAAAACTTTTTGTGAAGAATGTCAATAAAACGCTCGCCTTACCTTGCCCATATGCGGAAGTGGGGTCTTTCAATGGCCTAGCTAGAACGCAAGGAAACAATAAAGAATATCGGCCTGGTGTAATATGTCTCAAAACACCATGAGCAATTGAACATTGAAACCAATAGTGCCGTTTTCAAACCTGTGAGCTTGATACGAACGTTTGGATGGCTCGGCTCTGAAGACTCTGTCATTCCGAGCCTCCCGTCTACCTTGCATGTCGCATTCCACTGTGTTACATTTTTGTTGTGTGATGTTGATATGTAATGTGGACTGTCCGACTCTGAAGCCAAGCGCTTCATTCACCGAGCATCGCAATGTTATTCCAGCTCGACACGGCTTGGAAATCCGGTAACATCTCGCAAGTGACCGCTGTGCTGAACGTCGACTACAAGCGCATCGTCGAAGACGTGTTTGGATCTCAGGACTCTTGAATACACTTACTTTGACAATCGAACCATTCCTTTTTACTCCGTCTTATATTTAAAATATCCGTCTTACGAAGCAACTTGAAACAATGAAACTGAAAGCATCAAGGACGGCTGTTGATAGCGACCGTAAATGAAGTATTTGCACGGATGATACTGTAAATGAAATAAATGTATGTCATACCACAAGAACCTTGAACTGATAGTTTGACTTATGATGAACGCCAGTAGCCAGAATTTGTGCGATGACGCCGATAATTTGTGACGTAACAGTTGGGAAAAGCTTCACATAGTGTCCTATATGGTGTCGACACAAGCAAATCGCACGGTTCAATGAAATTGTATCACGTCACAGTTTCCATTTGGCTACAGGCAATTTGACGGTGATTTTTGTCCGACTTGCCGAGCATCAAATTTGATAAAACGGGTATCAATCGAAAGCTGCCGCCGTACTGATTACGAAAATATAAATTTTATTCCGCTCGCGGCCCTGGAACCCCCACAATCAGCCTCTAATTTTTCATTGTTATGGAGATTGGCATTGGGACGCAACAATGCTGTCTAGCGAAACGAGACAGGTGCTCGAGAAAAAGGGAGCCAGACAGTATTGTTGCGTCTGTCGTTTCGCCAGACAGCATTGTTGCGTCCCAATGCCAATCTCCATAACAATGAAAAATTAGAGGCTGATTGTGGGGGTTCCAGGGCCGCGAGCGGAATAAAATTTATATTTTCGTAATCAGTACGGCGGCGGCTTTCGATTGATACCCGTTTTATCAAATTTGATGCTCGGCAAGTCGATCAAAAATCACCGTCAAATTGCCTGTAGCCAAATGGAAACTGTGACGTGATACAATTTCATTGAACCGTGCGATTTGCTTGTGTCGACACCATATAGGACACTATGGTGTCACCAAGCAGCAAATTCACCAGGAAGCAAGGATGCTGTTGTTCCCGGGTGACATACCGTGTCCGCATGCATCAGGGGTGGCCAAGGTCAGTCAGGGCGCGTTTATTACTTTATTACCGTGAAGAGTCACATCATGAACGCGGGCATAGGGCAACGCTGGGTTCACTAAACATCATAGGCTACTGTCAGAGCTCTGAATATACCGTGACCACATAATCTTGACGATGCGATCCATTATCGCGTAACCAACACAGTTTACGAGCTTGTTAAGAAAAAGAATAAACTCTCCCATTCTGCTGTTGATATTGCTACTGTTATTGTTGTACTATTACTGGCCATGCCTGTATAGTCTGGTTCCTGTGCTGCCGACTTTCAGAACAGCAAGCTTTCGTTTTTGGCCAATGGAATTGTGAACGGCCTCGCCCAACGATTCGAAATCGGTCGTCTCGATTTGTGCGAATAATTATCGAGACGACCGATTTCGAATCGTTGGGCGAGGCCGTTCACAATTCCATTTGTGTGCCTTGGAGTCGACTTTTATCAAAATACACCAACCAAAACTCTGTCAACAACAGGAGTTCGTGTACCACCTAAAAATAGTACATGAACGCTAGGGCACTTCAAAAATGATTTTTTTCTCAAATCGTACTGGCTACTTGATAAAATTGTTAGGTTACCTAATTTAAGCCTACACACAAAATTTGGTTCAATTCCAGCCAGTAACCGCTTTGCTACAGGAGAAGAAAGTTTCCATTTATTATATAAAAATAAATCATAAAAAATTTGAAAATTTTCTGTTTACCCCATGAAAGTGTTAGGCTGTCTATAGAAACGATGCTCACCAAATTTGGTTCAATTCGAACTAGTGGAAGCGGAATTAAAATAGTATTTACGGTGACCGATTCTTTGTTTATTTATTATAGTTGTGCTCACCGTAAATACTATTTTATTCAAATCCGAATTTTTCGACGACAATAATTCCGCTTCCACTGGCTGGAATCGAACCAAATTTGGTGAGCATCGTTTCTCTATACAGCCTAGCACTTTCCTGGGGTAAACAGAAAATTTTCAAATTTTTTATTCTTTATTTTTCGATAATAAATGGAAACTTTCTTCTCCTGTAGCAAAGCGGTTACTGGCTGGAATTGAACCAAATTTTGTCTGTAGGCTTAAATTAGGTAACCTAACAATTTTATCAAGTAGCCAGTACGATTTGAGAAAAAAAGTCATTTTTGTAGAGCCCTAATGAACGCTCTCTCATTCACGAAATTTCATGCTGGTGACGTCATATTTTGTGATACGATTGTTGATGTACAATGTTCTTTCCAATTCTCTACTAGTTGCTGACAATTACCCCTGACGAGTGTCAGCCGAAAATATTCGGGTTCATTTCAATATGAAAATTGTAGATGTAGAGGTGTCAAATTTTTTGATTATTGGGTGACCTTTTCCAAAAAAAATGTGCAGTATTTAAGGAAAAGGGCATTTCGCCGTCGGCCATTACCGCGCCACGACGCACCAAGACATATCAAGTTTTAGGCCTGTCCTGTCCTGGCAATCTGAACCCCACAAGCCAAATTCCATCCGACAGAAAAAAAATTATTTTCCAGTCTAGAAATACCTATTAGAAATCGTGTGCGTCTCTTATTCCTGTACGCTTGGCGATTTCAATATCTTCTGACATAGCACACAGTAGGCCACGAATTAACATCATGCAACGAAGTAATTATACCAACGGGTCCGCCCGAAAATGTTTAATCATTACATTTTCCAAGACAACTCAGCTCTATTGGTAAATCTGAGGATAAAAAAATCGACAGCAATTTATATGTATTGTCTGATATATTGACCGATTCAATAATGAATTATATAATTTTTCGCGCGTGGCGCGGTTAGGCGATGCAAGCTCACGCACTAAAGAGAGCAATAAGTATCGTTGAAAATGGTTCTGAATACGTATAGGGTGGCGGGGACCTGCGGGGGCGAAGCCCCCCAAAAGTTTGGTTTATCACTCTATGGGGGCCCAATATCAACGTTATTTTTTTTTGGGGGGGGGGACTGACGAAGTGCTGTTTCGGTACTGTATACGGATATATACGACTGACGCGATGTTGCATTGCAGACAAACATTCGCGCTTTTCGTCGTCAATTCCCAAGCACGTAGAACTAATTAAGATGATAATGACACGATAGCGAGAGACAATTTTTTCGAGTATTGAAATTGTACAGTCCTTGCCACTATCACACTAATAGTTATGTTATCAAAGATTTCGTTTCAAGCTTTGAAACCTCGATTTGCCCTGTATGACTTGGATTTTTACTATAGCTATAATGTTAGATTGTTGTGACGCCATATTAGGATATTATTACGCCCAATTGACGATTATATCATTATATTTGTAAAACGGCTTCGATGAAAAATACGCAACATTGGCAATGGCGTTTATCACTCTCCGTAATACAGCAGCAAACATTGATTGTTTTGATTAGGCATTGTCATACCAACTTCTGAGCTTGTTGTTTCAACTGTCGAATCAGCGACGAATGCTGCGTGTGGCCATTTTTCGATAACACACATATATTGTAATTGATACATCTTGTATTCACACAAGGTATTACGAATGCAGTGTAAAATATCCAATCGCAGTCACACAACACCTTCAACCCTAAATTATCGCACTATTTCTCATGATTACACCGGTTAACGATTGAGTGCTAAGCACTAATATAATAACAATTACTCATTGTACTAAAAATTGACGCAATATCAACATTAAAATTAAATAAAGCGATAGATGATTCAATATCACAACTACATTGTAGCGAAGAAACGAAGAAAAAAAACTTGAAAAAAGAGAAATTGTTACCGAGCACAACAAACCTTGGATCGTCGTGCAAGACGATGATGAGCATAACAAGAATCCTTTTGAATTGAAGCGTTCACAAATAACAATAAACATGTGCATGAACACTGAACACGCATGTAGGCTTATGAACTAGAATAGTCCAACGAAGTACGAGCGGATACTGCGGAATTCATCATAGTAGCCTGTGATTATAGCGAACCACGATTTGACATAGATTTCGCTCATACAGATACGTCCCACTTCCCATCGATTTCTGGACTATTTTATGCTTTATATAAATATATTTTCCATGTCCCATATTTTACATTTAGATTTTACAATGACATTAGTCATTCTGCGGTGAACAGAGGTGTGTAGGTTTATATAGGTTTTCACCACCTGTATACCATGGTATTCTGATATGTGCAATGTGCATGTTCCCCAAAACTAACGCAATATAGGTTTGTAGTGACTTGATGCATGTTTAGTTTATGCAATTTAACTGTGAAGAACACCGCCGTACATGCAACGTGCAATTCAGCGACGGTAGGCTTTCTCACAGTAATGAATAATTGAAATACATCGTGAAGTGGTCAGCAACGCAGTATTTCTACTTTTTCAAAGTATACTCAATTGAGATTTTTTCACTTCCACTATTCACTTAGTGGTCACGTTATAAGACTACTTCCACTTCAATGGTTTTTGATGTCAAACAACCTGCTTTTTGCGTTTACATTCTGTCTAGTAGAAAGTTGTATACAGATAGATTAGCATCATTGTCATGAACGATATCGCCACGATAACTGGGCGATGTTGACACTGTATGATGGTAACAGATTATAATGAACATGAACACCTATATGTGGCTCCATTATATTTTCTCTGCGTTCATCACCAAGATGTATGGTATAATTTAAAAGAAGTCGCTCGCGAGTGAGTAAAAATAAGTCTGCATGGCGTCGTGCTAGTCTACTTCCTCAAACTACTAACTTGAGTAGGCTACTTCTCGGAGATATCGTGTTGGTCTTCTACTTGAATAAGTACGTTTGGATTACTTTGATAATAGCTACTTCCACCTGTAGATTAGTAGAAATTTACGTCATTGCTTTTAATTCTACCTAAGTACCAGCAATAGCTATACTTATATAACCTTTTTTTCACTAGCTCATTACCAGAGGAGCTCATTACTGAGGAATTTGAACATTCGTGATATCATCGGGCGGATCGCCTGAAAGGCATAGCTGCAATAGTCAGAGTGAATATATGGTGCGCGCCAGGATGAGTAATATCAGGATCATTACTAAAAATTAAGAAAAAGGAAGCCTAGTATACAAATGGATAACTTTTTTTGTACGAAACAATAAAAAAAACAAGTAATCGCGTATTTTGAGATCTAGGTTTTCGATTTTCATTACAAATGTGTTGCTGACAGGGTTCACAAATACAGATACTGAAATATATACAACGGCCCCACTTGCCATTCCTATAGACCAGGGGTGGGCAATTATTTTTCCCCGCGGGCCAAATGAGAAGCAGAAAATACGTTGGCGGGCCGAGTCTAAAAATTTAGCTGTGTTCTCCAGCGCATTAATTTTATTTTTTAATTGAAAGTAGTGAATTACACTGTTAATAAATGCTGCTCAGTCGATGTGTTGATAATATGTAATGAGAAAGTGACGGTTAATTACCAAAAATGAATATTTATTTGCCGTCATATTTCGAAACAACGTTAAACATTATACCTTTTGAACTCTTCTATCCGCGTTTTTCTATCACAACATTAAAATGTTTAAGGGATATTACACAGCTTATTGTCATGGTCCCTTCCTTCGGAGCACTATGTAGCTTGGCGAAATAGCGTGGTCGTGGAGTGAAGCTTACAGTTTTTCTGAAATTCGCCCTCCCTTGACCGATTGTATGTCTCGTGTTTTTGTCATCAGACCGACTTAAATTATGCTACTTAAACAAAGCGACCTGATCGGCACTAACTTCTAAAAAGACCAGTTTACCCTTGACTTCAGTAAACAAATATTTATTGCTCCAAACCTTCTTTGAATATCAGCTTTCGGCTTTCTTTTTTGACATGCCCGTTCATCCTATATGGGTGATGATGACTCATAGTAATCACGGGGACCGATTGACCACGAATGAGGGATTTTGAACCGCATCGCGTAACAATTTGAAACACAGACCGTGTAATGCAGTGAATCTCAAACTTTTTTAGACGCGCCCCGTTTATGACAGTGAAAAATTACGCAACCACCTTATCATCATATCGCAAATTGAAACCAGAATGCTGGCAATCCCAACGCATAGTTTGAGGGCATGGAAGGTTATGACTAGGGCAATTTTTTTTTGACCTAAAAAATCTAAATTTTGACTTTTTTTGACCTAAAAAACTGAAATTTGACCAAATTTTGACCTCACGTATGCAAATTAGGTGTTTTCGCATATAATGTTAAAATTGTACTACTTATCTTCATTTCTGGTTGGAACTGTCTGTCCTTACAAATTAGATTGGCCTGAAAAAACGTTTTTGGCACAAAAACTGACAGATTTTTACATGAAAAACTAGTATTTTAACGAAATCTGGCCCTATGAAGAATTCCAGTAGTTACATTACGTATTCTGGTGGAAATAATTAAAATTTGTTGTAGTACAACGAAAGATCCTTTCCTACATTCTCGAGTAGAAAGTGTCTGTCCTTACTACGTAGCTTGCCAAGAACGGAGAAAGAACGTTCAACAGCAGCATTTGTTGGCTGACAACACTCAAGTTGTGTGCACACTGCTGGTGACAAACCGTGTTGCTTCATTCTGACAATGTTGTCTATATCACAATTTTTCAGCTTGCGCTTCTTGATATAAGAACCATGCAATGTCCAAGCAGTCTTGCTTCAGCTAGGATATTGCGGTACGTTGACCATAAAACCATGTCACTATTTGTTTCATTTGACCATTTATGATTCACAATGAGCAGACGATGGTCCGTTTACAACGGTAGACCTATAAAGTAGGCTACAAGCTGTAAAATATCAAATGATAAGTTCACCGACAGCGCAAAATCTACGATACAAACGAAATGCAGAGGTCAAAAAATGTTTGACTTTGTAAACAATTTTGACCTAATTTTGACTTTTTTTGACATGTCAAAAAAAATTGCCCTAGTTATGACTGTTGATGAGAGAATTCTCCAATACGAAATTCTGACTACACACAGGGCAACAATTACGAATAGAAGATAAACCGCGCCGAGCGCGAATTTTTTTTTCAGTTGACCACACCTTCGCGCCCCCTTCAGATGCTTTCACGTCCCCCAAGGCGGTTGCGCGCCCCAGTTTGAGAATCACTGGTGTAATGCGTAATGTGACAATGCCAACAAAGGTTTGGTGAATTCTTGTGACTTTGATTGTTACGGCATAATTTGCCACATTGACTTTATTATGAATCTGGATTGCGAGTGCCAGGTAGGTAGGTTGCGTAATCGCGACATATTATTGGACAGGCTTGAAAGTAAACGAATTTTCAGTTCACTTTATCCAGCCTATGGTTTTAGTTTACGCAGCAACATCAAAAAGTAGGTTTTATATTTTGAATTCCGTGGAGCTATTCGCGGGCCGCACAGAATAGCTCGCGGGCCGCACTTTGCCCAGGTCTGCTATAGATAGAGGCTGATTGTGGTCACAAAACTTCGGGAAATAATCTCATTGAAAGGCGTACGACGTATTATACGGATACTGATGTAAAATGAATGTAAAGCATATGACAGGGTTTCAAATATAGGATCGATTATTGAATTATTATAGAAAAAATTTCCACCAATTATTAAACAAGAAAACACCTAGGTCAATGGTGGTCACTAGATTTCACAACGAAGCTACGTCAATCATATCTGTTTCACGCGGTGACAGGATCAAGAACTTGTAACGCTAAAAAGTTTAATAGACTGAGGATTGAGGAAATGTCAAATTTCACTGGTTTGACAAAAAGTGAAATCGACGGCTATTTCACTTGTAACGTGAAGAACATGGGGCGAATTCTGTACGTACAGGATTATATCCGATAAACTGCCGTCAGCTTAGAAAGGCCAAGCGCGGTGGAGCTCTTGGACATCTATCTATTAAACTCAAGTTAAAAAATAAGTAAGACAAGTACAAACGATACAACGAAACTAAAGTTACACTATATTGTGTCTCAACTAAAAATTCAATTCTGCTTTCGACGTGGACATGGGCCGGGAATGTTTACGGGCCAATGCTGCTCCAACATGGTGGAGGTCGAATGTCACTTTATCTGATGTCTTTGAATATGCTCACAAATCCTTGGGCGTAAACCGGCGTGTTCAGAATGCTGACGACAGTCCACGTATCGCTCAGTTGATCGTACACCTCTATGGTACCATTGATGTAATTGTTACCGTGAAGCCCACCTAAACAAGGATACGCCTACGGTAAGTGGACCGTGTTGAAGTCGGCAGTTCAGAAAACACGATAAAGAATAGCCTGATGTAAAAACGTTCAATGTAGTCAAAAAGTAATGAATCACTGTCGTTGACCTGAGCAAATTCGATTGCATATATGCAGATTTGGTTACCGGTCTGGTCAGTAACGAAGTACTACTAATTTATCGAGGCACTCAAGTTCACTTTTCTACTTCCAATACGTGCTCACGTGGTTCTGTTTTTGGACTATTTACACTTTTACTTCAACAGTTTTTGAGGTCGAACTATTCACATTTCGACAAGTGCAAAGTAGTATGCGGAAAGGTTTGCATCACTTTCGTGAGTGAAATAGCCATCACGACTGGGTGTGATGCAGGCCCTGTATGTGCAGATTAAGATTTCGAAAATTTTACTTATATTCAAATTCATCACTGATTTTACGTTATTTGCGAAGATACTTCATGCAATTGAAAACGGGCACAGGCGTTTGACCAACTAAACTATGTGCGACGCCTCGCCCCAATCTACTTTTTGAAATTACTTGAATACTTCTCGGAACCTTCCACTTTCTACTCCTACTTGACATTGTTGGGCTTTCCTTGAAAATCGCTACTTTTCTTGCACTTGAATACCAACAAAAACTACTCAGACCTGATGTTGAAGCGTGCGATGATATCCGTATGAAACAAGCATAATATGCAAACATTTAGTGTCGAAATCGGAAGCGACAAAAATCTAATATCACGCCTCTATAGGCAATCGTGTCGCGGTTACATTTGAAATAAGTGTGCATGGGTGACAGGGTCGAATATATTAATAATAACGCGGAACTGAAGTACTGATAAGTACACAATTGTTATGACAACATACCAGCAATGTAAAGCTTTCCTCTGTGTACTGTGGCTGCACCGTGCAAATGCCCTCCGTTCGTGTTATTCATTGCTTTCCACTGATTTAGATGTCTGTTTAATAAAATGTAGAGACAGTGTGAGGGCGATCGATAAACGACGGATTAAATGTTTGGTTTTTACAGTGCTGTGTAGTGTGAAACACGGGTGTAAAACTGTAAATACACACTTTTTTTCGCTAAGAGTGCAGTACTAGTACAAATAGTTAATGTAAGGAATTCGTACTTTCCAATGCCTAATATTTCAAATACACATATTAGTAAGCAGAGCCAAGTTGTTTGCGCGACAACATGAAAGTTTAGATAATGATCGTTTTCCAGCCACCTGAAAAATTATTGGCTATAGAAACAAGCCGTCCTACTTTCTTTATTCGTAGGATGAAAGGCAGAAAATACAAAGTTTAACAAGTCGTAAGCATAGGCAGAGACCAAATATATAGCATATTTGGATGTTCCAAAGCACCCCGTTCTATCACCAGAGGTGGTAGCGTAGTAGCGTCGTAATTTTCCACTTAGTAGGTATCTCAAAACATGTCAAAACTACTTGAGCACCTGACAAACACACAAGTAAGTAGTTTCAAAAAGTAGATAGAGTTATCGATGGGTCGCCTACTATTAGCAGTCTATCGAACGGTGGCTGCCTTCGGAATAGCAAGTTGTATCTTGAGTACTTTGTTACTGACCACGTCTACGTATCACACACTGTAGTCTATTTCTCTGACGCTTCAACTTTTCATACTCACTTGTTGTAAGCGTGCACTCGCCGATGCTGGCCCAGAACGTATATAATCCCGTTCAGATTCGCCGCGACGGCGCCGCGTTCCGGTTGAGGAAGCGGCTCCAACAACACCCAGCTGTCTGTTGACGGACCATAGCATTGCACTGAGGAAACTATTTCGTTTGGCGACGGACCTCCAGCACCGCCTGAAAGTATACATTTAATGGAACTATCACCATGACATGGCGTACCGGTTGGTGTGACAGCAAAAGTTTGTATCCAAAAGTGCCGTTTAACTGATTGCACCCTATAGGCTATGGTGGAAATCTTGTGAATACATCTGTTTTCCACCAATGTATTTGCAGTGTCGGGTCTCGGAAAAATTAAGTTATGCAATGCCTGATTTAAGTCATAGCGATTTTTCTCATACTATACTCTCCATTGTTATTCAATGCGCAGTTTTGCAAAGGCTTTGAGACCTCAAAGGCTATAGGCTACCGTAAATTTCAAGGATTTCGGCGGTATAGCTTGACGCCTTCCAACAAGAATGTTGGAACCTCTGATGTACGCATTGTGCAAAAACATTACGAAGGAAAAGTTCAAGTGATATCAATCACACCGAATAAATGAGATTCTGTGTTTCATAGAACTCTACAACCTATACCTACTACAACTCGTTGTTTGTGTCTTGTCTGTGCATGCCCGAAAAAGCGTAATAGCATGCAAATATTAGGAATGAATGTTTCGGTATGTGCGACTTGGATGGTAAGACGTACTTTAACATAATATGAATTCATAATATATAGAGGAAAACAATTCCTTCTAGACTTCTTATTCTTATTCTTCCTATAATGAGAACGAAATTTGCAAATACAAAACCAAGACTAATTGACGCAAAGATCAACGTATAGTTTCCCAATTCTCACACACTGTAAAATGTATATATTGTTGTCAAATTTTGACTTGAAACAGGTTGAAAAGTCTATCGAAGCCTACCTATTACATACAGGCATCCGTCGCAAGTCACAGCGGTAGGTGAACTCAGTGGCTGTAGCATGGGCCGCACCTTCACCCACGTATTGGAATCCGGATTATATCGTTCTACAGAGTCTAGTCTGTTTGTGCCGTTGTGTCCGCCGACTACGTAAAGATGGTTTCCCAAACCGATAGATGTGTGCAAATACCTTGCTTCGGAAAACGATGCTACCTGTGGTAAACGCATCTACGGGTTAAAACTAAAGCTATCGTTTTCATTATTTGGTGGAGTTGGAGCTAAATTTATTGCGCCTGTACCGCAACATGTTTTCAATCGATGTGAGAATTGTATAAAAAAGAGGAATTCGTTTGTGTAAATGTTTCATTTTTTACAAGACCTTTGGTGACTATGATGATCGAGTCCGCCAGGAACGGAAACGCGGTTGCCGGGATACATGCAGGTGCAGGTCCTATCTATGGTTGCCCGACATATAAGAATGAGACACGATGGAAAACGACAGTTGAGCATGGGACACTTTAGCGTGCGTCACTTCAGCATGTGACTTTATAACCCAAAAACTAACCCTAACCGAAACATAACCCTGAAATTAACCCCTATATATATCCCAACCCCAAGCCTTACCCTAACTCAACCCTATATCCAACCCGAATCCAACCCTAACCCGTAATTTAACCCACATGCTCATCAGTCGCATGTCCAATTGTCTTATGCCGAAGTGTCACATGCTATATGACGCATGCTCCTATGTCCACGGGTCCCCTATCTATACCGATCTAGTCCCAATATCACGGCTTGACGCTGCTGATTACACAGGACGAAATATATTTAACTTAATTGGCCAATAGGACGGTAAGCGGTACATCTCAATCACTCGACTAACTGGATGATGGAAATTATACGTATTTTAACTATGTGTTTTGTAATATAGGTTTTTGCGCGTCAATTATCTTGTGCGGGTCATATCCTGGACATATCCAGGAAGAGTCGCGACATTATCGGAATACCTAGAAAACTAAGTCTACGCTAGAAAACTAAGTCTACGGCCTACAATACTCGTCCTACTAGTTCCAGCATTTACATAAATTAACGTGACTATTTGACTAGTTGACAATTTCCGAAAAAAATTGTCTGATAATCACGTGAACTATATGGTTGCTGTTGGTATGTGTTGGAATTGTGAAGAATTAGGTTCAAATTCCTATTGTCCCGCAATGGACCACTTGACCAGCGATTGATTGATCAAATAGACAAAAGTTGACTAACTTGATTCGCGTTGTAGCACTTATCAATCGTTTCTATATAAGGTTCTTACATTGATATTCGTCGGCTACTCGTCGCAATGATCGAGAAAAATAGCTCGCCGGCGTTATTCAAACAATATGCCGTGAAGGGGATGTCAAGTACATGGGTATAGGCTGCTTGACGCCGGAAAAACCGCAAAAGTAATTTCTGTTAAGCGGTAGACGGCAAGAGGCTTCCGGCTTGAACCATCCGGTTTCCATACGTTAAGCATCCAAGTTTTTAACCTCTACAGGTCTGCTTTTCCACATCACAGGAATGGTTATAAAGATACATACAGTAGAATGAGGTATACATGTTTATTGAAGGGACAAAATGCCACGGAAAATATGAGATCATCGCTATATTGCAACGCAATGACGTTACCCGGAATTTCGGAAGGCCAAAATGGCGCCTAAAACAGATGATCGTGGGCTTGATTTCCTAATCCCCGTACAAATATTCGAATATAGTAGAAGATATAGAAGTGCCAGCATTTTAGCTTCACTCAAAAGCTGTTCTTCGGAAATTGTGCCAGCCAATAGATCAGCAGCAATTTTACCTGTTGCCAGACATCTAAACTAGGTACGTAGGCCCACACTTCGTTGCATGAACTTTTCGCAGCGCCTCCAGTGACGAATATGTTGTTATTAACAGTGGCGACGCTGTAGGCCGTTTGTGAAACTGAACAAAACACACAGAAAAAGTGATTTCGCGCAATTGTTATACATACAATTCAGTTCGTCGACTGTTACCTTTAAGTTTTGCTAGAGATCTTCCGCTGACATTTGGAAAGCTGTAGTAAAAGCAATCCGGTACCAATATCTTATCCTTGTTTAAACCGCCGACGACAACTAAAATTTCGCTGACCTGGAAAACATCATAGGCATACAGGTATTAAAAATCTTAACAATAGTAGTGGCCCATATAGCAGAATATTACTTTTTCGGAGTATTCAAATAATCTTTTCACCTACTTGCACTACATGCTCAAGTGCATACCTCTTATTCATTTCGCCTATGCCTAGGTGGGTGTCTTATTTCAAGGAATACTCCAAGTCGTTTCGACACCTTCCTATCTTTTCATTGATGAAAACAACTGATACTGATACTGATGATTGTACCTATAGGTAGTGTCATTAGTAGTTTTGCTTTAATGGCTAAGATGCCTTCTGTAATTTCCAGATTAGCCAACTCCGATTACTCTCGACCAAATCTAATTGCTGAAGCTACTTACTTGAGTAGTTTTCAAACCTATCAATTTCTACTTCCACTGGAAGTAATTTTGACATATCTTGGAAATTTCTACTTGTAATTGAGAAGAAATACGCGGCGTTACTTTTACGTGAACAGCAGCTCTGATTACTTCGGCGACCTCTGACAGCACAATAGGAATTATCGTATGTCTACAATGGACATATATTGAGGTTACATAGATCGATATTTGATAATATAGTCAATTCATGTCCATCAACATAATTCACATACTTGATCCCGATATGAAATTCTCGGCTGCGTTCGAGAGCTTTGCATGAGCGGTCGTTGATCCGCAAGTAGTTGGAATCTCCTCGCTTCGTCCAACAGAGGCTCGCATTCCTAAACGGTACAGGGAAGGTGAAATCGAATCCATATTATTGATTTCGCGCTGCTGGTAATGTTTTGAAGTTGCGTATCTGAGAAATCCCATAGTCCACTCCGGGCCTACCACAACTTATCCGTATCCGTTAACGTAGGCCCCGTCCACTCTAATTTCGCTTCTGCTAGAACTTAAGTCAGTGTTCCTGCTCAAAGAATTAGGTTTTGCTATTCAACGAGAACGTTTCTTACTGTATAGTCCATAATGGCAAATATAGATGCACCATACATGTGCAACTGCAACTTTACTGTGAATACAATGGCAAATATTTTGGATTCTTGAGAACGGGCAATATTTCGTCATAGACGCATATTTGCTTTCTATGATAAGATAACACGGCCGATTTTACATTGCATATCCGAGACCCTCTTACGACATAAACGATGCTTGCTGTTCCATTCTACCATTCTACCGATGTATAAATCTAAAAATTCGCATATGAATATCATCGACTGTGAAAGGGCCATTGATGGCGAAAATCGATAAAAGTGAGCATTGAGCAAGGGTCAAAACATCGATTCGAATACTAACATTGTGCTTTGTAAATAATTTATGACGTCATATATCACTGGAGAAATAATTACGAAATAATAGACATGTTGAAAATATAAAATGTAATAGTTGACAGCTTCCAATCTAAGAGATCAGCATACAAAACATAAGGCTCATTCCGATGGAATAAACTTGAGACCGTTCAATGTATTTGTTGAGCTTTCAAGCGGGTTGTTCTATCTCTATCAAATAGGTCATTCCACGAACAAGTTGTCGCAAACGAGATTATCCATGAATTATGAATACCAATACAGCTCGTGTGAACAAATATAGAAGACGATACTTTAGAATGTCTTGTCGTGCTGCCGACGTTAGCGTCATGTGTTTTGATAATTGACCTACATTTTCGCCCTACGACAGCGCCATATGGCTGTGAAAGATAACGTCCCCATAACAGATCTGATCCCTGGATCACGTATTTTCGTTATTGGGCAATGGGCATACATAATGACGTATATATAACATTCTCCGATCATTATGCAGAAAATGAATCCGTTTCTGTGAAGATAAAGCTGTCATTTTTCGCCGAACTGGCGAGTGGATATTGTAACGTTATAAAATTCTGGATGTTATGGTCAATTGGGATGGTCAAGTAAAGAATGTGTGTGTATATTTATGCAGAAATGAAGAATGAAAGTCAATGTGCGACGTGTAGAATACATGCCGCATTAAAGATCGGTTTAAAAAGTACTGGTATTTTGCAGGTATATAAACCAGAGACGGGTCAGCAAAGTATGTTCCTCGTGGTACAGAAAATGATTATTACAACGAACAATAAAATTTATAGTAAAACAATTATTTAGGGTTGAGGTTTTATTTTAATATGAATTTTATTAATTTAAGAAAGTACCTGAATTGGAATGCTGCACAGTGCACACACAATAAGAAACAGTCTATCATACAACGAAAAACAAGCAGGTCATAACGGGGAATGAAATTGCACGAGGTTCATATGAATCTAGGTCGGCCTAAGTCGCAATCTTATATATACGAAATTTATAGTTTACGCTTTGAAACGCCGTTGAGTGAGAGTCACGTTTCTTCATTATCTTGGGTTTTGATCTATATATGATTTAATCATGGACCGTCACCGGTTCACACAGATAAGCCGTACCTTCGAAGAACGAATGAGTTGGTCCTTCTGTACAACATCCAACAAATATTGAGGCTTTATCAACGGCAGGCGTACGTTTTTCAAGGCAATCGGCAACAAGGATTTTCTCTCTTCGGCGTTGTGTCGAACCCATGATATCACAGCTGAGTAAACCTGAAGTATGTACACGACTTGCAAGAAATCGACTCCGGCCAGACGACTTCAATATTGATATAATGATAGCACCTAATAGATAACATTTCAGTTATACACTGATTGAACCCGTTCAAATCGTAGACATTGCAAAACCTGAGGGATCAAAATCTTCGAAAAGTTGGCTATGACCTATGACCAATGGGTACTTGTCGTTTATAAGTTTGAAACCGGGTCGCATCATGTATATACGATTGAACCGGTCATTCACCATTCGTCATTTCTACGCAATTGTGCAGTACACGTCGTATTCTCGCTCAGAAATCGGGATACATCCCATGAATTTCAATCTGACCTAGGTACGGATCAAGCCGCGACATTTTACAAATAAATTACTCTGAAATGTTACCCATTGCATACCAATTCTTCGTGGAGCACGTTCAAGTGGTCGCTCGATATATACGACAGCAGATCTTCGAGAGAAATCTCACAAAATTCCTGCGTCTGCGCTACTTTAGTAAAATTCTTCAACGTGTAGGATTGAGCGAAGTCGATTAGTTCCGTGCATTTCTATGAGATCGCAACATGACGTGTGAACGTAGGACTGCAAGAGAAAGATGTTACCTGGGAAACGGCGAATTTCTTTAGCACGACGCAGTTCGACGGATTAATCTTTCTTTTGATGAAACACACGCAGGCTGATGTGACGGCGGACATTTTCAAGTACATCGACGCCGAGAGTATTTGTTGAATGTTGCTATCTGAAAATATTCGAAAATATGAAAATCAACGATAGTATGAATCAGGGCTCTTCAGTCGGTTCCCTTTGCCACTGACACCACTCCCACTTCGCCTCCAGACATTTTCAATACACCGACCCATAAGTACTCCGAATACATCAGCTAGAAATCCTAACATTTTCATCACAGAACTCCGACTACGGCTCCATCTAGTAACTAAGAAAATTAAATTATATTTTTGTATTACTATAGCTATTATTGTTACCAAGTGAATGAACGTACTGTGCTGAATTTGTGCACAAAAAATGAAGTTTAGTTTGTGAAGGTCCGTCCGGGACCTGCGATATTCAATATATGAATATCGTAGCTCGTAGGCCCGGTCCGTGTACGTACGTACGTACGTACGTACGTGAAAAACGTAATGACTTATGTAACTGGACCAGCGTCACGACACCAATGGCAGTGGTTTGAATCCCGGTTCGGACCAACTTCTATTTCTCAGAGGTTTATCTGGGCTCCTCATCGCTAACCTCGCTGTGATTGTAGTGTATGAAAAAGCCCAGAATGAAGGTGAGCCGAGCAAAAAAGTCGGCAGCGTGTTCTGTGTGAACGCGAACGCGAACCTCGTGACGTCACGTGTCGTCATATTGCTAATTTCAACCCTACATTTCAGTGAAGTTACATATTAATGTACGTACACGATACCTAGCGACGACTCGGGCCACATAATGCCACAATGCTGAAGTAGGCCTACATACTGACTTTTTATACGTCGCCAAATGTATCAACTGCGGGGCAACCAAATGATATATTAATCCCATTAAATCGATATCTTCCGTCGCTTTGCCAGCAATTTCGACGAGAACTTGCACTGGAATATAAGCTTACGCCTTAACGGTCTAGGCCAGACCGGACAATCTATTCGGCGTCTGATTGTTGCTGCGTTGATATTGAGCAGAGTGTGAAACGGGTTTCTATACTTGCTACCGATATTACCCCATTAACAATTATATAGGAGCCAACACCTCAATCGCACGGATTTGGTTTTTATGATAAAATAAACATATGAAATGAGATCGACCCCGTACGCTTGTTAGATTTTTTACAATATACAACGATATCAATGTCATTATTGATTGGTTGAATAAGCATCATTCGCGGACTACCTACATGCAGCGTATTTCGCTTTTGATGCTGTGTGATTGCGGGTCAAGCTCACAGCAGAAAGTCACTAAATATAAAACAAATGGAAAGCTGGATAAGTCGAGCGTAACAAAGCAAGTAAAATTTTTGAGATTGTCAAAGTGCTTGCTCGTTTAGTGTTGATTTTCTATGCTGCCAGCTCCATGCACAGAGTGGCCCGAAGTTGAAATGCAATATATTTCAACCAAAGATGTTATAATGACGTAAAAATTGTAACATGTGAAAAAGGTTAACAGTGCAGAACCTACCAAGGTTCGTTTGTGAACGTAAACCTCTAAATTTCTGATGTTAACACACAGAACGAGAACGTGAACCTCACGTTCACACCATCCCTACTTATTAGCACTTATCATGACATGACCGAGCCCGAGCGCACATACATGTCATACATGTGCCGAATGCAAGTATGCGTTCGCGGTAATGCCGCCGTGTTAATGCACACGGAAGTCCTATCCTGTCAATATCGATACCTATTTTGAAATAGAAAACAATACGGCTCGCACCAACAGGATGGAAACCATATGATATCATCCCAGTGGTTTATTATGATGAAGCATATGCCGCCAGTCCGTGCTTATTAGTAGACGAAAATAACACGGCATATGTGCAATATATCCGTTCATGCAAAGACAATAGTAGAACCAACAGGAAGACGAAAATAAGGTTGACATGACCGAGTCTCATTGAACGTTGTCCATATGGCATATTGAATGTTTCCCTAACATCGATACTATAGTTTCGGAGGCTGCATATTTTTTGAACGAAAACCCGATGGCGATATCAGACCAAATCAACTCCCAAAGAGACAAAATTTGTAAACTTGGGTGAAAGGACATAAATCGGGATTAGTTATCCAACAGAACCAATATAGGCTCCATTTCCCCATCTAAATTGACTTGATGTCATATCGACACCGAAATTTAGATGTTGTGACGTCACAATATAGTTATGAAGTACCAGTTTGACGGGAATGTTTCCACCCTACACATAATTTCTACATATGTCCACGACTATAAATATGACTGACTGACGATATGAGCGCGAATACTGTAGTTTGATATTGATGTATGCATGTACCAGTATATGCATTTGTCTTATTTCACGGATTCTGGTGAGATATGGCATAATCCCTGTAGACTACTTCGTCATGGCCTACGCGTCCTGATTTGTGATTGATACAGGTTTGTATATAAACAAGTAGCGTAGATGCTATCGCGCTATGATGGTCAAGTGGTAAAAATTGACGCTTTTTATACTTCAATATATGCCCCAATACTGTTTACTGCGACGCCTATACGTCATTAGATGCTCATGCTCATTCGCTCACCAGTAATAGTAATGCGCGAGGTGTAGGCAAATTTGATCAATTCCGACAGAATCTGAAATGTGATATCCACCACCGCATGATGCTGAATTTCGGGCAAAGCCAAGTCGATCATCTGCGCAAAGTACTGGCTCACCGCGCAAATAACAACCTGCGAAAAGGATATAACTGAAGTCACGTACAAGTCTACACACATTCGATTTTACTTGCATACGATATTAATTAGCGGATTCCTTAGCGGTATCAATTTATCAAGTATAGGTCCAAAATTACAAGTGGACATACTGTCTATATTGAGACGGGAGGGAAAACGTCTATCCAAGTACCAATATTATTGGACAAATTCGCGAAACTAGAAAACAAAAGCTCATTGATTCCTATAGCATTGGTATTCGCGATTTCACTGCGTAGTATGCCGATGCCGATAGACATAACAAATAAGAATTACGTTCACTGTCGCCTATATCATTTGGCTCGTCCATGAATCACCTAATCAAACTCCTGAATTTACAATAGGACACGATTCACAATTTCAAATGTGGCAAAACAATCTCAGCTATGTTATATTTTTATAATTATCGAAAAAGCAGTTTGAAACTCGTTCTACCTCATTTCGGCTAGTCAGAATGGCAATTAGTTGCATTCGAGTTGTGATTGTGCAGTAGAGTATTGTATGTGCTTTTATAGTGACATATTTCGTATTGATTTATGCAGGGCATTGTATGGAACGAGAGATTTCCATATTCCGTACGTGAATGTATCTTTCCATATCACTTGAAAATTTCCACACAATACCAACATTCTTCCATACCATATGCGATACATTTGCCACCCTTTCTAATACTTACAGTGTAATAAATATAATGCGTCTTCTAACACACGGAAGGAATTGGGTGTTAACATTTCGCACGCGATACTACTTGAAGCAACTCCGACAAGTAGAAAAATTTGGGTCGGTTGGGCCGACTATAATAAACAATATATATATTGCACTATAGTTTCCAGGTTTAAGTCGGGACCTAATTAGGCTGCAACAGTAACCGCCGAGTCCGGGCACGATGCATACGACCCGATTCCACCGCCCGCATACTGTTCGAGTAAATACGAAAAGACGCGACAAACGACCTTACTTTATGACAAGGTATCTCTTTATCCTCGGCGATCAGAATCAAATCCACAAATTTGCCGGTGATTCTCATCTCGTCCATGACTTTTAATATATGATCGGAATGCGTCACTTCATAATGTTTGTAGGGCGAGCGTTCCTTCGGACTCAGGGGTGCAGTGCCGTCGGTAGGAGTGCTGCGGCATGACGAGGAGTCGTTGACGGAGTTCTCGCTGAGCGTTTGGCTGTTTTGATACTTATTGCAGAGCGTTGTTGAGAGGTTGTCCAGAGAGGAATGCTGTGTTGGAAATGGTTTCGAAGATATAAATCTTACTATAGGACGTGAAGCGACAACAAAGATCGACACCGACACTGCGACAGTCATCATTGTAAATAGGTTAATCGGAGGAGCGTTTGTAGGCTACTTGATTCAATATAGTGCTAAATAGGGCTGGGCAAAACCGAGTATCTGGTTGATTCGATTTCGAATCGAATATATATAGCGACAAGTCTAATATTCGACTATACCACCTACTATGAGGTGATAGCAGCAATAATGACTTCCAAGGTCCAACTCTATGCGTTATTTTTACGGCCACAAGGAAATGCCGTCGGTCATACGTCCTCCCAAATAATTTTTGTATTTCCGGACCGTGACTATATTTCGTAACGATTTGTGTCCCTTGCGACTTGCAAGGATCGATCGCTGCTCGAGAGAGCCCTAGAGCTTAATCAAGAGGCGTCTCCCTTTCGAGCATATGTCTCAACACATATCATATAGGTACAATATTTTATTTCTCCGCAAGCGCGCCAATGAATCCACAACTCGCATCATTGCAACCGCAGCTGTACAGTATACACTATACAGAAGTGGTTCTCAAACTTTTTTCGATACACTCCCATTTATGACTGTGAAATATTTCGCGTGCCCCTTATCGTCATATCACAAAATGCAACAAGAATGCGAGCATCCCAACGGATAATTTGATGGCATGGAAGGTTATGACTGCTGATGAGAGAATTCACAAATAAGAAATTCGGACTATACACAGAGCAATGACCATGTATTGGAGGTAAATCGCGCGGAGCCCGCATTTTTTTTCCAGTTTATCGCAGCTTCGCGCCCCCTTCAGATGCTTTCACGCCCCTCAAGGGAGCGCGACCCCAGTTTGAGAACCCCTGCTATACATCGACACGCGCAAACCAGTTGCCAGGACATGATATATATATGGCTTGGTCATGATTGTTCCGACCATTCTATTGCATAAGTCGGATTGATGTCATAGTATAGGATTTGGCTGAAGTATGGTTTTTCCTAATGCTTGAGCTTGCGCGTAATAGCTGGGTATGGTAGAGGGGTGGGGCCGTAACTATACACGCTGACCCGCCGCTGGAGGGTAAACAAGATATAAGGAGGGGCAGAAATATAATTCTTTAATCAACACAAATTATAGAGTAATTCGGGCCAATTGTTGCATTATGTACAACTGGTTGTCTGCACCGTCTCTATTTTATACATTCCACGTACATACGCTTACGTAGCAGGTCGGCTATTATTAGAAGCGCATTTTTTCGATGCGAGTGACTTGGGTCGCGAGGTGTCAATAAAACTCAGATTCGGGTCGCGTTTGCAAATGCAAAATGCAAGAACCACTGCTAGAGAGGCTGAGTCTAAAAAGGCCTACTTGGACTATGCTTGGTACGGCAGATCATAATAGTCCAAATACATATATCAAACAAACATGAACATGAACAGTGAACACGTATCGATATCTGGTGTAACTTTGATGACAAAAAATGCATTTTCCACGCACTACATATTTCCGCACCGTCATGCTGGCGTGGAACCCGGATTACTACATGCTATGTTGCAGAGCTAGAGTATTCACAACAAAGCGCTATAAGTCAATTCTTACTACACTTCGAGAAGAAAAAATAACATAGTAAACGATAATCTCATTACTTACTGATAGCGTGCGCTTTTTATTCGGAGGACCACCCGTTTGATCGCGTGTGCTCGGTGATACATTCACGATTTCGCGGCCGAGCGACTCGTTTCCAGATGCGACAAACCTTCATAAAAACCGATCGGCGAGGGATAATTATCCGTGTGCATTGTGCAATGTGCATTGAATTGGTATAGCAAAAAAAGCAAGCGGTCATCCTTCAACTCAACTTGATCACAATTACATGAGCAAGTCATCAACTCATAGCAAAACTGGTACTGTCGGGATCGTTTGTTTTACAACGGAGATCGTTTCATATACCGAGGTTCCGAAGAACGTTTAAAAATTAAAGGGAAGTACAATGGGTCAAAATTTTGCTGACACTGACTTAATGAGATGAATACACATTGTGACATAATCAAAATGAACGATGTGACAACATCGAATCAAAAAATTGGAGAGAAGAGCGGTAATCGCCGTGGAAATTGCTAATGATTACATAGTTCTGATGTGAAATAACAGTAACAGCAGATTTCACACTTTATCTTGAATAAAATCACTGACTTTGTGTAGGAGAACCCCTATTAGTAAGATTTGGTGAAGTAGAGATTTAATTGCAATTACCTCATCGCATCTGTGCCGTAGTCTTCTTCATTCACAGGTTCCATTTTGATGCGTGTTGACGGCATCATCGTCAAACTCGTCATTCTACCTCGCCAACCTCCGCGCAGAAGGAATTTCGTCGCAAAGTATTTCGTAAGTGTACGATAAGAGAATATACCTGGCGACTAGACAAGTGCAATCGCAGTTTGATCAACGTAGTTATAATGAAATGGAAATCTTCAACGCGACACTCGCTACCACATTTCACGAGTTAGTGTATAAATGTAATATCGGCCAAATCCATGCTACAGCATCGTTGAATAGTATTCAAAATCGACTTAGACTATAGGTCGTTTGTTCTGGCACTATTCCCAAAACCTAGGACTACGTCAATTATCTGGCATGAATAAGAAGACAATCGACCTGCCAGCCAGCACTGGCCGGCTCTCAGCCAGTTGCTATTGGCACTCAGCCTATTTCAGTATCATTCATGTTGTAAAAATTCCACGTGGCTGGCGATAATCGCAATGCATATCTACTAATACAGTTACGTCGTGATCTACTTATCATTCCAATTATCTATATAGTGCAACTGTTCCGAAAGCAACGCTAAATAATACGATGCTTCGCCTAACAGGACGAAAAACAAACAGCGTTCACTCCAGGCGCAACTAGCGGAAACGATCGTCGACTTCATCTAAATTACCAACCACAGTAACAGCGCGTGCTGGCAATCGAAGCCGCCTCGAAGTGAGCTGTATGTGTCACTGTCTGTGTATACTGTATAATTTATATATAATGTACAACATGCGTACATACAACAATACCAAGCGACGTTGAACCTGTCGGACATACAGTATTCAGTTGCAGAACTTGAATACAATGTTGTCACAAGCATCGCAGTATCTCAGCTGTCCTTTTCCGAGTGATCGAATACCATACCGCGCGGCCAGCCCACAGTATTTGCTATGTAAGCTTTCATCGGCAAGCGTGCTCTCGAGGCGATTGGCATCGCGCCAATGCAAGTCCTTGTTGTAAAAACAAGCCTCAAAGAGAGGCAAGTGACGCAGTGTCTGGACCGCAACCAGCCGTTGTTGGCACAACTACTGTTGGCTTACTGTATTGTTGGAATTACTGCAAGTACAGCGAATCGAGCAAAAGGACATCGCGACGGCGCGTTGGGTACTTGACAAAGTTTTTGCTGGTAACTAGGGCTGGGGCAAATCGAGTAATCGAGGGCCACTTTATGACGCCATAACATTATTGGTTATTGGCGAAGTTCAAATGCGTAAATTTTATGCACCTCAAAGTAAAATAATGAAGTTTGGGCTGCATTGGGGATAACTTGGTATTTGTTGGTCATATCCAGGCTCTTTCACGCGCCTTTATTGTAATGCTGCGAGTGAATTCAATTCAATATATTGCTTAAGATTCCATCATTTCAATACACCACAAGACTGCGATACAATGAAAGATAGGAAGGTGTCGAAACGACTTGGAGTAGTCTTCGAAATCAGACACCCACCTGGCCTAGGCGATGTAAAAAAGGAGGCATGTACAGTGCACACTGCACACTGAATGAAAAGTAAAAAAAGATAATATAAAAGGACTGGTGACATAAAAGATGACATGTGCCGGAAGGCGAGATCGATATTTCAGGTAAACTAGACAACTAACTAGTATTTATTCAGTATAAATTGTTTGTATTTTGACTTGAATGTGGACAATGGACATGGACATGGACATGCTCAATGACGGTCGGATAGCCGGCGAGATACTGTTCCTCAAATCAGATCCGGTATATTTGATAGAGTGATGATATTTTTTGTCTATCATATGGTAGTTGGACGACGTGGACGCGCGTGTGTCGTACTTATGCGCTTTTGATACCGAGGTAAAGAAGTTATTGAAGTTACCGCAGTGGAACTGATACATAACTTGGCAATTTCTAGTTTCCGCATATCTTTTATGTTTAGGACACCGAATCTTCTGAGCAGCCAATCACTATTTCCAGTAATGACGCTTTCGCCTTGCTGTGCTATACATGTTTTGGATGCTGGTATGGCTCCACGGCGAGAAGAAAGTATCGGACATATAATTCTTGTTGATGAAATGAATCGCAGTGGTAAGAGGCGGCCAATTTCAGTACTCGAAGAAATCGTCGCTCACTCGATAAGCATCAATACCAGTAACGCTCGATTTTGAATCTAGTATTCAACTTGACCCAGCCGACCAATCTGTGAGAGCTACAAAATAACGCCCTGGCCCCTGGTTCAATTTCAACCAGTGGAAGCGGAGTTATTGCCGTCGAAAAATTTGGATTATGAATAAAATAGTATCTACGGTGACCATTTCTTTAATTAGTTATTATATTGGTGCCCACCGTAAATAATATTTTATTCAAATCCAAATTTTTCGACGGCATCAACTCCGCTTCTAGCCTTCTACTGGTTGAATTTGAGCCAAATTTGGTGAACATCGTTTCTATAGACATCGTAACACTTTCATTGGGTGAACATAAAATTTTCAAATTTTTTGTTATTTATTTTTATATAATAAATAGAAACTTTCTTCTCCTGTAGCAATGGCGGCTACTGGTTAGAATGGAACCAAATTTGGTGTGTGGGCTTAAATAAGGTAACTTAACAATTTTATGAAGTAGCCAGTACGATTTGAAAAAAAGTCATTTTTGAAGAGCCCTACCGTTACAGCTTAGGAAAGTGAGAGAGAGTCTTCATTACGAGAGCTGGGGATAACGTAACTTCTCCAAAGTGCGGATATATTCGAGATCGTTTCCATCGTTCGCGAAAGTTGGATGTTGTTGTTGTTGTTGCATTGTTGTTGTTAGTGGTATTCATGGCGTTTGTCGACTACGATATGGTCATTTACACCAGGTCAATTTTCTTCATTGTTATTCCGTAGCTGCCGTCTTGTAGCGCGGCCCCCTTCTGTGCTTTTTATGACACCGCTTTAAACGGATGATATGTCGAGGCGGAGCCTAGATAAACCTCCAACACTTAGGCAGGGATTCTGGAGTCGATCTCGGTCGGACTCGAACCCGCAACGCATTAGTGCTGCAGCTGTGGATTGCACCACTGCGCTATTTCGCCACTAAAGTTGGATGTTCGAAAATATGGATTTGGGACAGATCGAAATTATTACACTGGCCAACAAAATGAATTTTCTTTAGGCAGACCATCTGAGAGCCGTTTCTGGGGTCTTTGAGGTTGCTGATTACGAATATCACATTAGCTTTGTCAGATTGGCTCTTTGTCAGAAGATATTTATACCCCTAAAAAAGCCCAAAATTACTGTATTTACCCTTGAATATTTCACTTGGTTGGAAGAAAATCGTGGTTTTTTCTAATTTTATACTGCTCATAAACAGCTAATTGACTATGAAGAACCCTCATGTCATTCTCAGTTCCGCTATCAATATTAACATGACATGATGTGAAATATTTGTTTGTCAAAAAAGCAGTTTGTCAAGCCTAAAAATAGTACTTTTGCACAACGGAAATACAAATTCTCCTGTGTCAGTTGGTGATTCTACCAAGATTGCTGAGGAATATAAAGCTGTAAAATTTGTCCTTGAAAGGCTTAACTACAATACTCATATGCGTCTCATTTCTTTTGACTGGTAAATGGATAATTAACCGTCAACAAAGTGGGTATACCTATAGTAACCCTATCAAACGAGAAGCTTAAATCTGGTATCTGGTATATTCGAATACCGACGAAATATTCCAATTTCACATTAGCAAGGAGTTCACTGCATGAAATTCCCAGATCAGCGAAACAATTGGGGAGGGGATAACGTCAAAGGACTATTTCCCATGGGTAATATTACATTGTAGATCAGACCTGAGAAAACTGCGGCATGCGAAAAGTTGCTTGGAATTCAAAGCATAAAACCTACTTTAGAATGTTGATGCGTGGACTAAAACCACAGGCTGTATAAATGAAACCGTAAATTCGTTTGATTTAAAGTTTGTTCAATAATATGCCGCCATTACGCACCCTACCTACCTCGCATGCGTAATTCAGATTCAAAATAAAGTCAATGTAGCAATGTATGCCGTAAAAAATTAAAGTCACGAGAAGTCACTTTCCATACAGTCAAGCTCAAACGTTTTGTGTTGCCATTGTCACATTACGAGTTATACGGTCTGTGCTTCAAGTAGTTACGCATGACACGGTTCCAAATCCCTATTTCATAAAGCAAGTCAATCAGTGCTCGTGATTACCTTGCGTGCATGTAAAAAAAGCCGAAAGCTAAATGCAAAGAGGGTTTTGAGCATTGTATTTTTTTACTGGAGTCGGAGGTAAGCCCGTCATTTTAATTTGTCCAGGCCGTGTTTAAGGAGTATAATGTGAGTCGGTCTTATGACAAAAACACGAAGACAAACACTCGGCCAAGGGTGGGCGAATTTCAGACTAACTGCAAGCTTCGCTTAACAACAAGGCTATCTCACCGAGCTGCACACTGATCTGAAGGCAGCGACCAACACAATAAAAAGCTTAGTAGTATCCTAAATTCATTTTAATGTCCTAATAGAAAATGTGGATAGGGGTTTAAACTTTGAACAGAGTTTCAAATGTATCATGTTTAACATTGTTTTTAATTAAGACGGCAAATAAATATTATATTTTGTTAATTAACCGTCACTTTCTCATTACCTAATATTAACACATCAGCCACTGCGCGGCATTTACTAACAATGTAATTCACTGCTTTCAATATAGAAATATAATTGATACGCCACAGAATAAAGTTAAAATTCTTGACTCGACCCGCCAACATATTTCTGCTTCTCTTTTGACCCGCGGAGAAAGGTAATCGCCCACCCCGGGTGTAGATGATAGATGAAATCGTGGTCGCACGGAAAATAAAGAGTCCTTTCTCACCACAAAGTAAGGGCGAAGTCGGCGCCCCAAAAACTTCATCCTGCAATCTCAAATGCGGGCTAAATTAATGACGATCAAATAGAAGCAGATTGAATTTTGACTCGAATTTTAACCCAAGAACTTTCTAATTCCGCACATTCTCCCAAACAGTATCTCGCATTGCATATAAGACTAAGTACATGGTTGGGAGACAGTAACGAAGACGGACAGAAGTTTGACACCCGACCATGATTGCACTACAGTACACTGACAGAAAGTTATCGCGCAACATGTTGATATCGAATGATATTGTTCTAACCTGGCTTTGAAAACCTGTAATATATTGATATATGCGCGTGTAGTATGTCGGCAATGAGGTCAGAATAAGGATTTAACTAGAATTTCGCTATAATTATTATGAGTCAATCTTCATGATTGAGAAGGGGTTATTTTATCATAAGTGGGATCGACGATTTGCATAATGAGTACAAATATCAGTTAGCCACCAGTAACTTTGGTTTCTTATTTCAAAGGAAAATCGGAGGAAATTTGCATTATTCAACAAGACGCATACCCCTGCCGCCGCGGTTGCATACTAATGCTAGGGTAGGGGATATTCAATCAAACTGGCCTGAATAATTTATCAACGTCGGGCGGCGTTGTCGAACGACGGGATGAATCAGGCGGGAACACGTAGCTTGCGTTGTTGTTGTTTTCCCGATGGATAGCGTTTTCTAGAACTTCCAGAGACTCACTATGCGATCCCTGTTATTTCTCTGGAGCTTAATGCGTCAATGGCAAGTCGTCGGCCGACTGCAATGGTTGCGTTGATAGATATTAAATAGTATATTCATATTGAAATGAACCCGAATATTTTCGGCTGACACTCGTCAGGGGTAATCGTCAGCAACTAGTAGAGAATTGGAAAGAACATTGTATATCAACAATCGTATCACAAAATATGACGTCACCAGCATGAAATTTCGAATGAGCGAGCGTTCAATGTACTATTTTTAGGTGATACACGAACTCCTTTTGTTGACAGAGTTTCGGTTGGTGTATTTTGATAAAAGTTGATTCCAAGGCACACAAATGGAATTGTGAATTGTGTGCCTTGGAATCAACTTTTATCAAAATACACCAACCAAAACTCTGTCAACAAAAGGAGTTCGTGTATCACCTAAAAATAGTACATTGAACGCTCTCTCATTCGAAATTTCATGCTGGTGACGTCATATTTTGTGATACGATTGTTGATATACAATGTTCTTTCCAATTCTCTACTAGTTGCTGACGATTACCCCTGACGAGTGTCAGCCGAAAATATTCGGGTTCATTTCAATATGAATATACTATTTAATTGTATATTGAAGTTCTGTACCTCCAAGAAGCTCTTCAAATAGTTGATAGATATGAAAAATGGACACCCGTTTACAGTCTTTAATTGACGCAAAGCAAAGCTATATAGGCAGTCTGCGTTGTTTACTGAAACTTTTACTTTATTGATTTCGCATCAGCCAATAATTGCGGTGAGTGTCAACTATAACTCCCACGCTTGACGGCGGATTATGCATGATTAGACTCAAGTTTATCCTCTTAAATCTCAGAAAAGGGCAAAAAGCCTGTTCCAGTATCACTGACGAACATTTGGTATATTTGGTATGCGCGTGTGTTTAACCGCTAGTACAGTATAGTTACCGTCCTGACCACATATATATGCCTGACTCAACAACTCAGAATATTGACAAATATGAAAACATTGTGTAGCTCACTAGCTAGGTAGATGATTCTGACATTGTCACGTTATACATAGCTCCAATGGCAAAAAAGTGAGAGTATCCCGAGCCAAGACGCCAGAGGATTGATGTCGTAGTAAAATAGTTGAGAACGAGTTACGGAATCTTGATGAAAACTGTTAGACTGAAAAACGGGTATATAGGTTTTAGCCTGTGCATTACTACGACGGCGATAGCAGTCGGTTCGCAGTAGGGATGGGCTAGTACCTGACCTATTGATTGCTAATAAATCGAGTGCTACTCATTATGACGTTGTGTATAACTGTATATATAAACAAAACAGGTATGCGTTCAGATATGTCTTGGATTTATACTGCACCTAAAGTTTCATTTTCGTATTTTCAAGGATGGAATAACTTAAATATAGGATTTGTGGCAGTAAAGGTGAAGGTGTGGGTTAATCACTACTTGACAACGCTATTGTTTCTATGAACTGAACATTGCGATTTGCGACGTCCTGTGGTATTTTGGATGAGCACTGCAATACCGCCTACCGAGTTTTGGATGCTCCAACGACATGAATAAGCAGAGATTCCAAAACTTTCGTTGACAAATAATGCCTTCTGACCTATAATTTCAGTGCCCGTAAAAACACCTGATATTGGAGTACTCGAATCGTTGTGTGCAGCTCTATAGTAAGAAGTGAAGGTCTGGTTCAGTGCTCTTCAACCGGTGTGCACCGCAAACCCAAGGTTGGACCAAAATACGTACATGGAGTACACCAGTACGAATGGGAATACAAGGGTGCATGATAAACTTGTCACACTGAAGCAGTGGTCTATATCCTACGGGTAACGTTTGCGAAGGTGCTGACCTTATTTTAGTAATCTGCCCAAATAAGTCCTGATCAGGTCAGCGTGGAGTTGATGACTTTTACTGTTCAGTGTTCAGATATTATATACGAATATTTAGTGCTATTGAGTATATACAGGGTGCCTGATGTCGTCTCAACGACTATAGGGGTTCAACACACCAACAAAGGTTGAAGAGCAAAAACTATCAAGAACTGTTTACATGTAGAGCATCGGTGGCCACTAGGGATGGTGTGAACGTGAGGTTCACGTCCGCGTTCTGTGTGTGAACCTTGGAAATTTGGAGGTTCGCGTTCACAACAGAACCTTGGTAGGTTCTGCACTGTGAACCTTTTCAATAAATTGTAATTTGCACTTCATTATAAAATCTTTGGTTCAAATTTATTGCATTTCAACTGCGGGTCACTCTATGCATGGCGCTGGCAGCATAAAAAAATTAACGCTAAACGAGCATGCACCATGACAACCTTAAAAGTTTTACTTGCTTTTTTGTAGCAAAAAATTTCTCGAAATATCCAGCTTTCCGTTTGTGAATATTTAGTGACTCTCTGATGTGCGCTTGACCCGCAATCACACAACATCACGAGCGATATACGTAGCCAGCGAATGATGCTTATTCAATCAATCAATGACATTGATATCGTTTTCTGATGTAAAAAATCGAGCGAGCGTACGGGGTCAATCTTGACTTCATATCTTTACTGTATCATTAAAACCAAATCCGTGCGATTAAGGTGCTGGCTACTGCTATATAACTTGTGTTTATGGTATCAGTAGCGAGTATAGAAACCCGTTTTACACTCTGCTCAATATAAATGTCGCAATACTCAGACTCCGAACACATTGTCCGGTCTGGCTAAGACCGTAAAGGCGTAAGCTTCTATTCCCTCGTAAGTCCTCGTCGAAATTGTTGGCAAAGCGACGGAATGTATTGATTTTATGAGATTATTATATCCTTTGATAACCGCGGTTGATACATTTAGCGACGTTTAAAACGCCAATATGTACTTCAGCAATGTGACATTATGTAGCCCGAGTCTTCGCTGGGTATCGTGTACATTAATATAGGCTATTAATTCATTGAAAGATAGGGTTGGAATTAGCAATATGACGTCACGAGGTTCACGTTCGTGTTCACACAGAACCTTTCAAAAAGGTTCGCGTTCACACGAACCCGAACCTTTCAGAGGTTCACACCATCCCTAGTGGCCACCCTTTTTGCTATATTCACGGCCGCATTTCGATTACTCATGTGTAGCCTCCGGTCACATTAAAGGGCATAGTCGAAATGAACGAACTGGACGCAAATACCCATGCCCAATTGTCCATGTCCGTTTTAAGTGAACTCCGGACTAACCTATCGATTCATATTGGCTTACTATACGTAGCGAAATCGCGAGTGGTCATGTTATGAACAGTTACTGGGACTAGTTATGAACAGTTACCGGGACTAGTTATGGCGAAAAAATTTGTCAGGTTCACGAATGAATTTCGTCAATAATATTAGTAGTTTCACAGATTACTATCAAGCATTTATCCTTTCTCAGCCCATGTGATCAGATTCCCCTGTGGAGTTGATGGAAGGGGTGTTTTCGAAATATCAGGGCAAGTTATAAATGATGATGCATCTTCGGGTGGGTCAAATGTTACAAGTCCCTTTGTTACATGCTGTTTTTTCTTGACCTCCCATCGGGATTGTCGGTATAGTGGAAAGAAATTTGAATCGCCGAAACGTACCAGAAACAAATTTTTTCGTGATTAGCACACAATTCCAAGTTGATATTTCAGTGTGGTGCGCATCATTTTGCTATTTTGCGTTCATATTGCAAAGAGCGCCACTATATTAAATCCATAAAAAGAAGTCGCATTGAATCGCGGCTAGAGTGAAGAAAATTTCTGATTGATTAAAATCTCTCAAAAATTCAGGAGTCAATTCGTAAATCCAATTTTCATGTCTACGGCCGCCAAGACATACCAATTGAATTTCGTGTCGACGGCCGCAGGTTGGCCACCCCTGATGTCGAGCATTAGCCTGTATGGATAAATTTAATGGGTTGGAATGTTTTGGATTTGATTTTTATACTTGATCTAATTTCATATGCAAGTCCATAACTGTATTTTCACATTTTGTATCATGCATAAAGATATAGGCTATCGAGATATCATTACGCGCTCAGAGCTGACGCTGACCAGAAGTGGTATTTCCATGGTTCTGGATGTAATGGCGTCCACGCTAGCTCTATTAATTCGCTTCGCTCTGAAGGTAAGATTTTCTTTCTTATTATTTTTCAGGAGTTCTATGGTGCATCTATGTTTATTGTTTATGTTTATGCTAGTTGAGCATGTGGGTTAGTTGAGCAAGTGGGTCGCCTATAGTCATTCATGATCCATGTAATTTTACGGTACAGTGAGTCTGCTGAGTCGACTGCCGACAGTCGTTTACAGTCTTTCGCACTTAAGACCGTGGATTTAACCGACTACGTCAACTCGAATAATATTCTTCTCTTCGACAATATCGGAAGAAGAAGCGCTTCGGAATAGAACCAAGAACCTTGTCGTGCCAGCTTGCTCATTGCCCATACCACCAAACGTAGGCTATACTCTGGCGACTACAAATCAGACATGGGGTGATTACTTCATGAATGTAATCGATTGCGATTACGATTACTTCTGAATCACGCGATTACGATTACAGTAAAATCAGGAAGTAGTCGATTACGATTACGATTACGATTACATTGGAAAAGTAATCACGATTACTCACGATTACATTTATTTTGCTTCTTGGAACTAATCTAAGAAGATATATTGCAAGACAATATAGGGATTGCGTTGAAAAGGCCTAATGATACAACTTTCTTTATAAATGATGCGTCATGTGCTTGTTACGTCATAATGTACCCATTGCTCAACTTTATAGATAGGGGACGATTTATCGCACCCAACGATTTGCATTCTTGCCAGGTCCGTAACTGCCGCACCCAAACTTTCCAATAGGTGCGAGCTCGAAGGGGAATCAAAAGTATTACGCAAACCAACATAAATTATAGAGTATTTTCGAGAGATTTAATTAACTTGAAAATTTTCTTCGAGCTTCGCGATTTAAAAGTTTTTAAATAGCTTGATGTTGAAATGCATACCTCGCCCCTCCAAGAAAAAAACATGCATAATTTATGGAAATAATCATTTTGGTGCCGGTCATTACAGCGCCACGACACACTAAAAGACATATGCAGTTTCGACCAATATACGACTCCACGGAGTGAGCTACTAAAGAAAGACATTGGCCGAAACATAGGGTATTTGTCCATTGTCAATAGCCGCGCTGGGTGGGGGTCCTGTCCTTCCAATCTGAGCCCACAATGTAAATGCCACCCGTGGCACCCACAGAGGAATAAAGGCATGTCAATCTGTGTATGAGTCTCACGAAAGTTTATTTTTGGGCGATTTCAATATCTTTGATTATGTAATAGACCGGATGTTCCCAATTAACAACATACAATAAAGTAATTATAACAACATGCCAGATGTTTTAAATATGAATTACGTGCCCCAGCTCTACACGTAAATCTGACCATCGGGGGTTGGGGGAGGCTCAAAAATGAATAGTAATATGATGCACTCCATTATGATCACCATGTTGTAGTTTAGTTGCTGTATAAGTACGGTTACGGTACGGTTACGGTGCAACGATGTAGTGGTTCGCACCGTAGGGAAGCTTGGGCACTGATTCACTACGGATGCCTATACCGAAGTAGAAGTGTGCACTCGAGTGCAAGGGATTCCATCCTCAACCGTATACCGACCATATCGGTACGCAATTGATTGATATAATTCGATACCCTCGACGGATAGTATATCAAATTGCCGAATCCGCACGCATATATCTGGCACTCCAGAAATAAAATTGTCGAATATTTTGCAGACGAAAGATTTTACGGATTCCTTGAAGAAGCAGCGGCTAAACCAGACTTGTAGAAAGTTATCCGAAACGAACGTCCAGACTCACACAGAATTCCAGTCGATAAATACAAGCGCAACGGAAAGCCAATGCTATTACACCCATTCAATGTCATCATCATGGCCTTTTATACGCGACGGGTCTAGTAAAAGGCGCGTCACTCGCTGCAAGTCCCAAATCGAGCGGAGGCACAAAATGCAAGCAAAGGTATCACCCATTCAACACTCAAGTGACAGCGGGCATCACAGAGCCCCGATCGAAATATTTTACGTTGATACGGATGCAGCGATTAGAGACATCACGGTCGATGCTACCGTGCAGCGCAATAAGACTATTGTATCTTTCCCGCCTGTTCCAACGACATAGATACTATACGGATGTATAATTACTTGACCTCACGAATAATAATGTATTGCGACAGAGTCCGTCCGATCCGTACTGCAAGACTTCGTCGAGAATACAACTCATAAAGCGTGAAGCTGAAGGCTAATTTGTCAAACCGAAGTTCGTGGCCCAGGCGGTGGCACACCCAAACAACATAGTCTCGGTGCTAAATCTGCAACGATATTTGCCGTTTTAGGGGGTGAAATGTATCTATAAATCGTTATTGGGACCGGATCCGTATGATCGAAAAGATATCAGTATTTTCTCATATTATGGGCTATATAGGTTTAATACCAAACGACGCATCAACTAACTTCATTTATAACTGACTATAGAATATGCGGGTAAATACATGTTATGTAACGAAAATGCATGTGTATTGCGTTGCGCCTATTAAAATGAACATTTTGCATCATTATCGCAGCGAAGTTGATTGTAAACAATGATAATAAATATTGATTACTGATACTAAAACCAAATGCATATACCGAATGTACTGATGATACATTAATTCCAATCGCTATATTTATCGACAAAGAGTAAACCACAAAGTATAAAAGAATATATCACAGACACAATGAAGCGTACACTGTAAACGAAAATGGTGTGTTTTCGCAATTCACACCCTAGCGTAGGGTGTGTTTTGAGTAATCACACTCATTGGGTACTAAATTTGTCATTTACACCTAAGCTATTGGTGGAAATAAGCCAAATACACCCCTATACACACATACCATAAAATATACACCCGAAGCATTGGCATTTGGGGTGAATTGTTAGAGATCACACCTTTTGTCAGACAAATATGAAGTTTGGGATTCAATCCGCGCTAACCGCTTCCACAAGCTTCCACAAAACTGTTGAAGTTTTAAGTCTGTGTCGGTCAGAAGCCTGGTTAAGCCTATTGTGTCTAACTGTAGGTAGCGTAGGACATATTCTCTTTGGGTTTTAATTATCCACCGAAAATGCGTGTTTCGCCCACTCTATTGTTGTCCGTGTCTTTAAGGCTTCTTGGGTAGGCTTAGGCAATGTTGCATTGTTCAGTTTTTATGGATTTAACCCGGTTCGATCAAGTAAATTCGCCTACGCATGTAGCTTTAGCTTCAGTGACAAATAAGCATTCGTTGTATTAGTTCGTGGTGTGCTACATCGACATGAATGAAGAATAGCTAAGTCCACAATATCATATTGTAATTCACATTTATCGTGCACTGCGGTACCCGTACTTTGGCTGAAATTTCACCCTGGCTACTATAGTGTGACCGATGTATCTCAAGTGTGTGGCAAAAATACGACACATTATGAAGTTGCCACGATATTGGTTTATCATTTCTTTCATGCCAACGTCAAATGCACATTGCACAGTTGTACGAATGTACGTAGGCTATATCTATGTACAAAATATATCGGGCCTATGCCGCACGGCATTAGTGTATAACTACAGTATAATGCAGGTTACGGGTATTTAAAGCTGGGAATACTAGAAGGAGTCAAATTTTAGCCACAAACTTACGGGAGCAGTACGCAATATGGGCGTAGCAAGTATTCAAATTAAAATGGGACACGAGGTTACGTCACGGAACAATCGTGGAAGTGGGCGAAAGAGGGACTAAATTAGGGCAAAGTTTACTGGTTATTTTCATATCTATATTGTTGTGTTATTCACTATTTGGTAGCTTTATGAATTGCACACTAAGCCTAACCGACAACGACAATTCGCATACAGCTTTTGGATCGTATCAATGGTTCGATCTATGAAGATGAATCTAGTACTGCAAGACTTTTTTAAGCTTATTATAATGTAATCTGCAGCTTCACAGCTATCAAATCCACATTTCTGATAAATCAATTATAGTATACATACAAATATTCCGGAGATCCTTAACTTCAATATAGTTATTGCATCAGTTAGTCAATTGTGACATCATAATGGAACATACAAACCGTCGTCACCAGAACAGCTGCTGCTATGTTTCGCTACAGCTATGTAAAATGTTTCGTTATATGCCGTATTTCCGCGCTTACGAGACCAGACTGGCTATCGTCCTATCGACTGACCGTATTAGTTGTCGTGAATCCGTGAAGAAAGCCTCATTCGAGATTGAAAATATCTGAATGGTGAGTTACATTTCGTATCGGTACCGTACTATAGTAGTAGAGAACATTTGTTCCGTTGCGTTTCCGGTACAGATCCGATTCGTATTACTCAGTGTTGCAGCTGTACTGAACAGAATTATTTGTAGCAAGCTGGAATTTTAAACGTACCGGTAGTGACGATACATTGAATTCACATACATTGTTGTATCACCAGTACCGATACCAATATCCAAGACACAGTAGCTCAATGGCTCTAATGGAGATACTGTAGACAGGTACAGCATCAGCTTTGATTATAAACTACGGTAATTTGGGCTAGATCAACATCGTTTGTAAGTGCGTTGAAAAAAAAATCGATTGTCGTTATATAGGTAAGTATTATGATTACCAAAGCACATCACCGCCTGTTTAAGTGTAAAGGTAGCCACTGACTATGCAGAGTTATGTTATCAGCCTATCACCCTGTCATTATCACTGAGATATATACACATTATATGTTATGTTATGTTATGGCAGGAAGCTAAACATATTATCTATTCTACTTCAGACTTGCATGGGCATAGATCGCAAATTTGGGGCTCTTGAAGAATGAAATTATCGATTTCTGCTCATGAGAAAACAAGTGTAACATACAAACAGCAAAGGGCTGAAGAATATGAAGCAATGGTATCTGAGGTGAGCAATGGACATTTGATGATGAAAGCTTTCGGTCCCCGTAAATTGGGGCCAGTAAATGTTAATGATATTATGACATGGGTGAAAATATGACGATGCTATATTGCTATCACTATGAATATGAGAGACTTGACTAGGAACAGGCTTGCCTTAGTATTGAACATATTTTGCAGCGCCCCGCTCAGACTATCTGCTAAGAGTATGTGACCCATCAACTAGACTACTTCTTTTGAAACTACTTCTCTGAGTTCTGTTCATATATTTATTTTAATTTGAAGCAGCTTGACATGGATTTGACATAGTCTCTTCTATATGCTTGTCATTGAGTAGAAATTTACATCTATTGCTTGAGTAGCAATGCGCGCTACTGCGGTCAACTGGGTGTGCAACAATGCACGGATTAGCTGGGTCTTCAATGTTTTGACCAATATGAAGAGGCAAACATAGCCTTGCCAAAGTTGATCAAACTGTCCTTTTGGTCAATATAAACAAATAATAATATATGCACTTCTTGACTCATGATATGACATACACAAATGACATGACATGCACAAATCTGCTTTTTGTTAGATTCAAGGACTGATTGCTATTAGTAGCAGACTCTTACTCTGTGAATGTGAAATCAAATATGTTGTTGGTGAGTAATATACCATGCGTAGGAGAGTTGCAAAATTGTATTTTAACTTGCTTATTAACAAGCATTAAAGCAAGTCAAGGCTACAACATCAGTACACATTTTGGATGTCTTGGGCGTTTCGAATCCAACCCAAATTATCAACTGAATGTTTACCGTATGCCTCATGGTTATTTTTTCAATTTTAGGATGCTGCTATACAAGCAAAATATCGGGGAATTTCAACCAAATCGACGTCACATTTAACGGTAGAAGCGTATGATGCGAAACAGTAAAGGATCGTTATCAAACAGCTTATATTACAAGGTAATCATTATCATCCAGATAATTTGCTAATTTCGAAGTATAAGACAAGTCAACGTTTTCAAATCAAGACACAGTTAGACATCTATCTGTGGCGGGGTTGTAACCAAGTCACGAGGCTCCGAGTCAGAAGTCAATCTCACTAATATAGTTTTGACTCGAGTCAGGTCGAGTCATTTTTCTTTGACCACTGAGTCATGGTATTATGACTCGAATCCGAGTCCAAGTCATTGTGTTGACTGATCAGCTTCCAGTTGAAATCTTGTTCAATCCACTTTTTATAACTCTGTTTGGTGATATCGAAGGGTTCGCATTTATAAATATACAAATTTCCCTCACTGGTCGAAATTTTAAGTACCAGTACCAATAGGCGTAATCTAAATAGTGAGGTTACTTTACTATTCTCCGAAATTTCAAAGAAATGTAGGTTTTGGCCGTCTGAATCTTGAGTCATATGACTAGGTTCGAGTCATGCGCAATGACTCAAGTCCAAGTCGAGTCAATACACTGATTGACTCGAGTCGAGTCATTTCCATATTTTGAGAAAATGACTCGAGTCAAGTCGAGTCATCAGAAATTCGTGAGTCGAGTCAATTCATGACTCGAGCCAGTACAATCCTGATCTGTGGTCCCTTTGAATCCATTCTGAAAGTCAATATTGCCTGAGGAGGAAACGTTTCAAACGTGTTTTGAATCAATATTAAATTCATAGCAAAGTCCTATATCTAATCGAATTTATGAAATCTTTCTATGGTCTAATTTTAATTATAATCCAATGTCTGATTTTCCTTATAATGCTACAGTAGTACTGTATAGTGCGAAACGTGCCAAGCTTGCTGTACTGCAGGGGTGTTCAAAAATGACTTTTTATTCTCAAATTCTTGTGGCTACTTGATGAAATTGTTAGGTTACCTAGTTGAAGCTTGCACACTAAATTTGGTTCGGTTCCAACCAGCAGCCGCATTGCTACAGGAGACGAAAGGTTTTTTTTTATTTATTATGTAAAAATGAGTCAAAAAAATTCAAAATTTTCTGTGCACCCATGCAACCGTTAGGTTGTCTATGAACAATGCCCACCAAATTTGCCTCAATTCAAATCATCCGAAGCGGAGTTATTGATGTCGAAAACTTTGGATTTGAATAAAATAGTATTTACGGTGGGCACAACTGTAATAAATGATTTAAAAAATCGGTCACCGTAAATACTATTTTACTGAAATCCAAAATTTTTCGACGCCAATAACTCCGCTTCCACTGGTTGAAATTGAGCCAAATCAGTTGAGCATTGTTTCTATAGAAAACCTAACAATATAATGGGTGAACAGAAAATTTTAAATATTTTTTTACTCATTTTCATATAGGCCTGATAAGTAAAAAACTTTGTTCTCCTGTAGCAATGCGGCTACTGGTTGGAATCGAACCAAATTTGGTGTGCAGGCTTCAATTAGGTAACCTAACAATTTTATCAAGTAGCCAGTACGATTTGAGAGAAAAAGTCATTTTTGAAGACCCCTAGTGCACATATCAGATGACTTGGGAGTTTAGAATCCAATCCAAATTGTCAACTAAACGTTTATACTTCGTGGTTATTTTTTCAATTTTAGGATGTTATGATACACGATCATGTCAGGGCATATCAACCAAGTCGACGTCGCATTGAACCGTAAAACCGTATGCTTCGAAACAGTGATGGACCTTCATCAAACAGCACATATTGCAAGGTAATCATTAGCTTCCAGCTAATTTGCTAATTTCCATATATGAGGCAAGTCAAGGTTTGTATAATCAGACTAGTATCTGTGGTCGCTTTGAATCCACTCTGAAAGTTAATATTGCCCAATCAGGAAACGTTTCGTGTTTTGTATTAATACCAAGTAGTCAGATTTAAATCAAGTCCATGCATGTCTTTCTCTGATTTTCTTCAAATTTAGGATGCTGCTTAAAGACTGCATGCTGCAAGAGCAAGATTCTATCACAGGAACTAACGGAGTTTGAGGGTATGATGCGAAAACTGAAAGAATCGTTATCAAGCCAGCAGGTATGACAACTTTGTTAGCGACACCTGATGTCAACTTTCGTAGTCGCATATATGAGGTAAACCAAAGCAGAGATGGTCAAAGTTACCAGCGTTGCTACTCAAGTCGATGTAGAAATACCGTCGTCAATTTATACTCGATGACAAGTAGATGCACAGTCCCCAGTACAAGTCAAAGCTACGTCAAGTAGAAGTAGAATACGAAATGTCGGAAAAATAGACAAGTATGGTAAGCAGTTTTTCGGTGGTTTCTACTTTGAAAATTACCATATGAATGTTTGCGACTAATATAAAATTACTAATGGCATATGACACTTCTAACAGAAAGAATCTTCAAAATATATTCAGTTATTTCTGATACAAGCGGTGGGACAACTATAGATATTCTAGTTTTCTAATTATACTAAATGAAGCTATTCTAATTTGTGAAATGTTTCTAAGCTCTAATTCCAATTCTAATCGAATGTATGAAATCTTTCTATAGCCTGGTTTCATTTCTAATTTAATGTTTGGTTTTCTTGGAAATGCTACAGCAGAACTGTATAGTGCGAAACGGCCAAGCTTGCTGTACAATAAGGGTGTTAAAATGATTTTATTCTCAAATTTTACTGGCTACTTGATAAAATTATTAGATTAGCGAATCGAAGGCTACACACCAAATATGGTTCAATTCCAACCAGAAGCCGCATTGCTGCAGAAGGAAGTTTTTTATTTATTATTTAAAAATGAGTGAAAAAAATTCAAAACTTTCCGTCTACCCAGGAAACTGTTAGGTTGTCTATAGAAACGATGCCCACCAAATTTGGTTCAATACAAACCAGCCGAAGCGGAGTTATTGATGTTGAAAAAATTTAAATTGAATAAAATAGTATTTACGGTGGCCACAATTGTAATAAATGATTAAAGAATCAGTCCCCTTAAATGCTATAATATTCAAATCCAACCGCTTCCACTGGTTGGAATTGAGCCAAATCGGTTGAGCATTGTTTCTATAGACAACCTAACAATTTAATGGGGTGAACAGAAAATTTCAAGTCTTTTTTTATTCATTTTTATATAATAAACAAAAACTTTCTTCTCCTGTAGCAATGCGGCAATGCAATGTAGCAATAATTCAATGGGAATTATCAACGAAAAACTCATAGAGCTCTGCTTCTACTAGTTGAAATCCCCATTGGACTGGGGATTATCAACGAAAAACTCAAAATAGCTCTCCTTCTACTTTCAATTCAAGATTGCACTGCCTTTACTGGTCGGAATTGAGTCAAATTTGGTGTGCAGCGTTTTTGAAGACAACCCAACAATTTCATGAGGTTGACAGGAAAATTTGAAAATTTGAAAATTTTTTTCCTAATAAATTAAAAGTTTCAATTCAAGATTGCACGGCCTTTACTGGTTGGAATTGACTCAAATTTGGTGTGCATCGTCTTCTTAGACAACCTGATAATTTAAACACTAAGCGAGTGAGATTTGGAAAAGAAGGTTTTTATTGAACAACCCTACTGTACACTGTACAGCAGGGATGGGCAAACTTTTTAGCTCGCGGGCCGCATTCAACATTTGAATCCATTCGCGGGCCGCACTATATAAAATTGCGATACAAAGCCCAAATCCAATATTGTTATATGATTATATAGTGACCGACGACATGGAAATAATATGTTTTGTGAATTCAAACCAAACCAAACATTGATTTGATGATAACGTATACGCGTTAGAAACATTGACGAGAATTTATAAACTGGTTGTCTTCATGGTCAAAATTAGAGATGAAAGTCGGTTGTCCCGATTATGTATGGATGTAAAATTAAGTCTGTGAGCAGCGATCTCTTCATAGATATGCTATGCTGATTGTACTTTTGGTTCAACTCAAGCACACACAATGCAGACAGCATCATGACCATCATGTTACCTTTAATTACATTTCTACAATATATAAATATTATAAATATAAATAATTCTCCACATACAAAGAACCAATCTATCTAACACACTCGCGAATCGGCTTTTCCAAGTACATCACTAAAAGTACTAAACTTGCTCGTGTTGCCCATCTACAATCACACTCGTGGTCCGAATTAAGTCATTTACTTTCACTTTCTGTAAGCAATTGAAACCTTGCAATATACCTTGGCCTCGAGATCGGGCTATCGCACCATCAATGGAATAAAAAATACTATGGTAAGAATCAGAACCATAACAGGACTTCGTGAGGCCCCCAAAACGTTGGTCTTGGGCCCCCCATAAGGTGATGAACCGAACTTCTGCTATACGCTGCTTGACCCCTACTTATCATCAACATTTTGGGGTCCTTTTAGTATTTGTTCCGTCGTAACGCGCGAAATGCGAAAAATTTCTCTAATCCATCATTGAATCGGTAAAGATGATCGGGAATTGCATACATATTGCTATCACTGTTTATCCTCTATCTGCCCACGTAATCAGATTTACCGGTAGAGCTGTGTGCGGTGTGTTGGAAATAAGTAGGACCCTGAAATAACAAATAAACATTATCGGGCGTACCCGTTGATATATTGACTTCGTTACCTGATGCTATTTCGTGACCTCCTGCTATGTCAAAAGATATTGAAATCGCCTAAACGTACTAAGCTTAAAGACTACACGATTTCAAATTGGTATCTCTTTGCAGGCAAATAATGTTCCCTCGAGATGGCAATTGTCTTGTAAGGCTCAGATCGCCGGGACCGGAACATTCAGCGCCTGCCATTTATAAGTGTCTGTGGACAATTAAACATAATATGTATACATCTCGAAGTTTCTGGTCAGAACAAGGGCATAGTCCTTTTCGGCCAAGGTCTTCTCGCGGCGATCGTTCTGGCACACTTCTCGGCGTCGCATATTACATTGTTGCATGGCCTATCTATAACTTCATATGTCTTGGTGCGGCGTGGCGCGGTAATGGCCGACGCCGAAGTGCCCATTTCTATAAATCAGGCGTATTTTTTGTTGGGGGAAGGGTACCCAATAATCAAGTCATTCGACAACATTAAATCGCGCACTAAGCGACAACTTTTTGGAAAAGTTGCATAAATTAAAAAAAAAATGCTATATTATTTATGGTAATTCACGAAATACTTTTGGCCCCCCAATTGGGAGGTTTGGGGTGCGGCAGTTACGGTCCTGGTAAGATCATAACTTATCATTATCATGTATATTGAGAAAAAGTTTAATCAAGTACCCACAGTAATTCGATTTTTGTACGTATTTTCTCAATTTTTACATCGTTTCTTGAAGCTTTCGCGGGCCGCACAAAACGGTGTGGCGGGCCGCATGCGGCCCGCGGGCCGTAGTTTGCCCACCCCTGCTGTACAGTGTACAGACATTTGCTATTCTCATGCTCATAAGATGAACTATGATTTGATATTAACTGAGTTTGATTCAACTTTTCGCGATTCAGTCATGCTAATTCTAATCTAATTTGTTAGCTAGAATTATAATTTTAATCTAATTTCAAACTGTGTAGCTATAATTTTAATTCTACTTTAATTCGAAAAAAAAAATCTAATTTGGAAAAAGGGAACATTTTCTAGTTGTCCTGTCCAAGTCTGCCTGGTACATGCGGTTTATCCATAAATTTCCATCTTGTCGATGCCTAATTGCCCACACATCAGTGAACGTGTGTGAATATGTTTCCTATAGCGGTAAGTTCACAGTATCGGGCCACAGTCTGTACTGCAATGCCTTAGCGAGTGAAACATCTGATTTTTTGTAAGTACTCTGAAAATATATATACTTGGTAACGGCTTCTATTTTTGTGGACTTCGTTAAGTTATCATAGCATATGTGCCTGTTAATTGGGTTGTGAGTATGCATTTTGATTTCAGGATGATGCCACAAGTTCTTGCTGAAGATAGTGACTCAACCTTCGCTGTACAAAGAGTGTTTTGAGGAAACCTGGAGGAGGCGGCTTCCCAATATTACAGGGGCAATATTCTTCGAGCACTATTTTCAGTGAATTTTTTTCTCCGTCGCTGGGATCTCTGTTTTTGTTATTTCACGAACTATGTTTCCATTTTATGTTAACATGGTTCAATTGATATCGAATATATGCATTGCAATCAAGAATGTTTATTTGCAATAGTGTGTCATTTGGCAGAAGATACAGGATTTCAAGTAGGGTGTATATATTGAAATTCCGCCCCTATCAATTCTAATGGCTAGGGTGAGATATGCGATATACACCGCAAGGAATGGGGCGGATTCTGGTCATATACACCCGCAGGGTTACGTAAGTTCTGTTTTCGTGTACCACCTTTTGGGGTGAGTATACCCACTCTTTTCGCTAAGAGTGTAGTGGCCGCGTGCGCTCACCGCTCATGAGTGTTATATTATATACGTCTCTCCTCGCTATAGCCAACAGCTGAAGGGCAACTTCAGTCATATGTCCTTCCCCTGCAAGTGCGTTTCGGCAGTGTATACTTTCATGCTGTTTTACTTAAATTCCATTTTCTGTATAATAGTATATAGACAGAATATACGCCGGCATCCTGATTCGCATGTATATCATTACATCGATCGCCGTATCGCGTCCCCAAGAGATGTTGCAAGAGCTTTCGCGTGATGAAAGTCATCACAAGATGCAGCGTGACACTCAATTTCAATTAGTTCATCAACTTTGGTAGCGTAGAGCCAAGTGATGAGATGGGAGTGATTATTCTCAATGTACTCGGTGCCGCAGTAGACTATACGTTTCAGGTCGAAGTAATCAATTACAACATTCCCGCGCACCGGGGTCTTGGAGGTAGTCAGTGAATTAGCATCGATTCGTGCGTCAGCCACTGGGTGGCCGTATTTGCTAGAGCGGTGTCGCCGACCCATACACACAAATATATCCATGCACAGTCCGCTACGTCTATTTGAGGATCTCTTACTAAGCGTCGGAATATAGTCGTTATTTCCGGGTCGAAACACTTCAACGTCGACATCAGCTTCTCGCAAATTGATGACAGACTTTTTGTGAGCTTCCAAGACCTGCGATGTCCGAATACTTGGACTAGATTGTTTTCGCAGCAGCCTAGCATTAGAAGACTTTTTGGTCGCGGTTTTTTCAGGTGAGTTTCTTTTAACTTTCGAAAACGGTGGTTCGCGCGATGGATTCGCATTAATTTTAGATTTAATGCTTCCTTCCAGTACAAGCATCCCGTCCAGTATTCGAAATAAAGCGAAAAAGCTCTTTCCGCGTACTAAATCAGACGATTTCGCCGTTAGCTCAGCGACAGGTCCGGACAGGTCAATTGTGGCTGCTTCGGCTGGTGTCATAGACGTCTTTCCCAAATAGTGCAGTAATGCGTTTTTGGGCAATAGGTTTTTCCTCAAGTTTACGCTATGCGTGCTATCATCTTTTAACCCATCGCAACTATCGTCAGTAAAATCATGTGGGATGGAAATCATGTCGGTGTTGGCATAAAACAATACGCTATTCCTTCGTTCACCAAATAACTTATACGAAGGTGAGAACATATCACACGATTCCTCGTAGATTCCGTCCATCAATGGACACCTTTCAATCGCAGAAGTCTCCGGGATAGATGTCCGCTTGACACACTCACTGCTCGAAGCGTGTCTGACCAATGTGGTGCTTGTCCACGCCTCATCATAATCTCTGTCGATTTCGTTATTCTTGTTCCGACAAAACGTGGAGTTTAGCAAATCGTTATGTAATAGTTCTGGTGCGGTTTTCGGAGGCGACATCGACATCGCTGTGCATGTTTTATCAGGTGAATGGGAATCGGCTGCCAAGTCGTGAAGATGAATTTCGTTTGACGACCCCGATACTGGCGCGATACAAGAATCTTGTGCGCTCGATACTTCTGAAAATAAGATTAGCTTAAGTTTCGAATAATTGCTACAGCATGTATGTTTTGCAATTATAGGAGCTATATGCTGAATATGATTAGAAGTATCCTTACAAGATTATTTAAAATCATCTCTCCAAACGGTGGAATAATTGTTCAGTCGTTACACGGAGTCCGAAATTCTTATGCAGTGCGATAAGCTCTCATTCAATTCGTTAATGCCACAATGTTGTACTCAATTTATACCACGGTATAAGATTCTTGTTTCGCGTGCCGTCGGTGTATATTCACACCCGTAAATCAGGGGAGGTATACGGGTGGCAATGCACACTTTTCGCTAAGAGTTGTAGAAACCTGCATTACAGGGCTCAGTCCTAAAATTTCACCACAAAACATGTATCGTGGTCATTTACTGTGGAATTCTCATTCTAAGCAAGCTATTCGATTACAAGACATTCAGTAAAATAATGTTATATTGCAAACGTGGGAGTCGACAATATCTACAAAATGGTGAAAACCCAATTTTTCAAGTGTTTTTGCTTTCGATTTATTTTTTATACAGTGTATTGACGCTACGGCAAGTCATTTCAATGATGTCGCAACAATTTCTAAAAAATATTAATAGATGATCCGTTTATTAATCTATCTAATGAAAGTCCGTGTAATCATTTCACAGCAGATTCACAATGCACATGCGATAATTATTACCAGCGGACCCACCAACTAACGAAAGCTCATGCAGATTATATTTTTCAATATCATACTGTTTTGAGAAGAATCCCTATCTTCCAATAAGAGCTGCGACGCTTCAGTTGTAGCGTAAGCCTGTTCGAAGCACTTTTTGCATCTTTCAATCGAATTCATAGTAGATCCCTGTGAAAATGTCAATTTAACTTACTAAGCAGTTATATATTCTAAGCAATACACGCCAGTAACTTGTCATGGGTGCTATAAGTCATGAATCAAATTCATATGGTCTATGCGGAACTGTCAAACATGCCTCTCGAGGAATCTGAGATCTGACTGTTGACTGGTTATACACGCATTTCCATACATACGCTACTCGGGTCTTGTATGCATGGTTCGATACGAATACCAAAAGGATACGGCAATGCTTTTATATAATAACTCGGCGACCCTATACGTAATTAAGTATGATGGTACGTCAAGTGCTGTATGGGTGCAGATGTCCTAGTAAATATAGTCTAAAAAAACTAAACTATAAATTATATCTCCACTTCACCTCATCACCTCATGAGCCTAACTTCAAATGAAATTGTTTTTGTCAAGTCCAGGAATCTCTTCGCGGTCACATTTTGCGTATCAATTAGCATCCTCACTCGAAGTTCGTTATTTGTCGACAAAATAACTCAATTAGATACCATTCAAACAGATGTATAGGGGTTGAGATATGTTTTCAGACTGTATGAGTGCAGTCCATGTGTCCTTTGTACAATGTACTGTACAGTACAGCGACAAGCTTAAAATGAATTATTGTGGGAGGATAGAACTACGAGTGATTGGCAAGTCAAATTCGGTCAATATTGACCGAAAGGGGACCCTACTCTAAACAAATAGACTGATTTCGAAAATGTATTACTTGCGGATTTGTATTTGAGAACTGGTATGAAACAATGGGATATAGGCCTGTTTAACAACCAGGATTAATTTAACACAAAAACCAATCAAAACATGTTTGAAACATGTTTTTTATTTGTTTAGATATGATTTCATATACAAACGGTAAATGACATCCGATATTATAATAATCATCATCATCATCATTGGTTTATTAGCAATTTTATCAGTTCAATACACCACAAAAATGCGATACAATGAAAAGACAGGAAGATGTCGAAGCAACAAGGAGTAGTCTATGGAATCTGACACCCACCTTGGCCTAGGCGATGTAAAGAGGAGGCATGCACACTGAATGAAAGTAAAGAAGATAGTATAGAAGAAGAATGCGACAAGAAATAGGGCGGCATGTCATGGGAAGCGAGATCGATAGGTCAGTCGTGGACCGGTAATCTTGAGGATGGACTGTATTTATTTAGTAGTAATTGCTTGTATTTCGACTTGAATGTGGACATGCTCGTCGACTGTCGGATGGCCGGCGGGATACTGTTCTACATGTCAGGTCCGGCATATTTGATGGAGCGATGATCTTTTCGGTCGATCATATGATATTTGGACGACGTGGACGCGCGTGTGTTGTACTTGTGCGCTTTTGATTCAGAGGTAAAGAAGTCATTGAAATATTCGGGGCAACGACCGCAGTGAAACTGATACATAAACTTGGCGATTTCTAGTTTCCGCATATCTTCTATGTTTAGGACGCCGAATCGCGCGAATGAATCTGTGCACGGCGTGGAATGGTCGGGATAATAGCAGGTTATTATATTCAAGAAATATTTTGACGGGACAAACTCATTGAGAGTAGTCCATGGAGGACAGCGCGACTAGGACTACATCACAATGCAGCATTTTTACGGTCTACGGTCATTATCCTCAGAATATGCATTCGATTCAGGTGATATTGAACGGACGTGTTATAACTGCTAAACAGACGGCGATATCGAGGGTTTCAAACATCCAATATCGTATATCCGTCGACTATTTCTGGTGCAAGTCGTCCGACGATTCATACTATATGCTTTTAAAAAAGTTTTGAGACAATTTTGACATAATTATATAGCCCTAATTATAACGATTCTGTGAGCAAATTGAAAAGAAATATACATTTTATCAACTGCAAAAGGATTATTACGTTTTGTTATGCTTACAATCAAGTGAGCTGTGTTGGCAATTTGTATTGTTGTGACTATGGGATGAAAAAAAATCACGTTTGTTGTGTGAAAACATATAGTTCAATTTAGCAGCAAATCGACAAATTTAGAGTCCCTGAGAGCCCTTAAGAGGTTGGAGACTAAAGCTATCACTTAGAAGATATATGGTGATTGTTCGCAAAACTTAAACTCTTTGTTCAATGTTCAAGGATAGTTGCTATTAGCTGCCGTATAAACACTATTTATATGTGCAATCGCGCCGCTGGTGGTGAAAATCTTTATTGAATGTCAAGAGACCCTTGTACAAGCAATCACAGAGGTGCAAGTATGTTGAAGTGGGTGTAAACGGCGGGTAATCCTGGTTGGTGGTGAGCAATATAGTTATTCTGGATTGGACTATCCGTGTGAGATTCAGGAGGGACAGTCTAAGGATGATTTAGATTCAGGGGATCCCAAGTAGTCGAAATGGGGGATACTTTGACTAACAGACCGTCTGCACTAACAAGACTCCAAAAGATTGGAAACAGTAATCAAGCCATTACCAAACTTGTGAGTAAGCGATATGCTAGTATCGAGCTATAGGGTATAGAAGTGTCTGTTCGACTCCGCTCTGCGTGATTTGCGTCGATTGATTATTACTTTGATAGTTCAATACTGTGACTAACGGCTCGTCCTTTTGATCCTTGTCTGTGGCGTCTTTCTGGGGTACGCACATATTTCGGCCTATGTATGTATCTTCACGTCTTTTAAGGGATTGTATAAAAAGAGAGGGCGTCGCCCACAGTGTACCCGGCACTACACGTTGTACTCGCTTCGCCAATCACTCTAGCATCGCACGGGCTAATAAGTTTTCGTATTTTATGACTTTTGATCTAAATGTTTGAAGAGAGAGAAATTGCCCGCAGAGGATAGCCTGCCATACAGCATCTTTGTAGCACTTCTTTGCTGTCCACCGCTTGGGATTTGGTCCCTCTACAACTTATGGCAGGTGAGCGAAAAGCGGGGGATTTTGCATTATCATACATTTGGCGCATAATTTATTAACTTTACAGGTTAACAAGGAAAAAAAGAAATCAAACGAAATCAAAGTCAAAGTCCTTTTAGAAAAAGTCAAAATTTCAAACGTTTTCGGAGTGGTGATCGGACTATTCGTATGGATTATTCTCACAATTTGCCTGATTTCTCACTTGGTTTTCCTGCAACAAGCGACGGCGCATTTCACGGCGATGGCTCAAAACGAAGCTCAAGTATTCTACAGAGATTTCAGAAAGCCTGCAAATACTACAAATGTCTCTGTTACATAGATACGCCGTACAGGCCAAATATTTATAATGAGTGGATTATATCTGTTGGATCGAACATTCTGCGCATAGAGTCTGTACATGTGGCATAAATTGCAATTGTTATATATGGTGTAGTTTGCCTTTCCCGATCACTACTGATCCAAATCTAATTGCGAATCGGTACGCTCTATGTGGAAAGAGGAAATACACTAGATAGGTTTGATTTCCAAAATGCTTTCTCAAAGATATATAATAGGCTTGGTGTAGAAATGACCTCAATCCGACCTCCTGGGTAATAAACATGTTTTCACGTAGTGGCCTATAACTTTTGCAGCGGAGGTGAGATCCTCGTGAATTTGAAATAGACGGGATTTCAGGGATGCGACATTTGCATTGTCCTCGAAACCAAATTTATGTGTCTGGCGCAGTGGCTTATCTGGTAGAAGTGCTCAAAGTAGTCAACTTTGGTACAAGTAGCCAAAAAATATAGGTACCACGATATAAAATACTATAAATTACAAGTAGAAGTAGCGGAAGAGATGTAAAAGCTACTTCAAGCGGAAGTGATACCAGTGCTATGCCATGTTGTTATGACAATTTCACTCAAAAAAGGGGGTTCCAACATACTCCAAAACTACTTTGTCGACAAAAGAACTTTGGAAAATCCAATGAGTGTGAGAGAGAGAGAGAGAAAATTCTTTTATTCGCCAGACATGAAATATCGTGTAGGAATTAAAGCTTATTGTCTCTGATGATCTGTATAAAAGTATAGCTATCCAATCGTCTCGGTGCTCGGCTATACAATACTTATCTCGAGAAGCTGTTCCTTGGGTGAAGTTCTTCGTAACATATATATGCTCAATACAATTGGTTTATTCAAACGTTGATGCAGTAAGTAGCGTATAGAGTCTCAATCAATAATCCTCTAAAACACTTGTTACAGACACTTATATACGAGTCTCGACTCTCGAGTACTCACAACAAGAAGTAGTTTCTTATTCGAGACTTAGCGAAATATCATGGGCCAGTGATCACAGCTGGATAGCTGCAATAGTATAGGCAGGTGGTCAAAGTAGTCAAGATCGCTACTCAAGTAGAAGAAGTAGCGACGGAAAAATCTACTCAAGTACGAGTAGAAGTACTTCTCCCATAAGCAACCTAAAACTACTTGAAGTAGAATTGACGGACTTTAAATCTACACAAGTAAGTCAGTAGATGTGAAAACGATCGTAATTCGTTCGCATTGATTGTCAGAAGCTGCAAATTGAGCTATGCGAAAGGTGCAGGGATTGATTCATATAGATCAATGGTCGGGAGCCTTTCTCGACCAAAGAGCCATATTGGTCCAATATTTTGAAATTGTAACTCCGAAAGAGCCATACATGCCAATCAACTGTTACGTCACAATTGAACATCCTTGGCGTATTCATACTTGGTAGTGGGCTGGGCAAAATCGAGTACCCGAGTGATTCGATTCTGAATCAAGTAATGTGCTTCGAGTCAAGTCGAGTATTCGAGTATCATTCAATTATGTCATATCACAACAGAATGTACTATGTCAAAGTTCAAATATGTACCTTTTATGCCACCACGACGAATACAATGCCTGGTATCCGTCACATTAAATATACTTCCATCGTGTTGCACTTCTTGACAATGTTGTGGAATGATCATGACTTCGGAATTGTGGTATTTGCAGTAACGTTCGTAGGTTTTTTGTACTATGTCTCGTATGCCGCGACGCGGCCAATCAAGGTTTCAAGGGTTCCTCAGTGGAAAATAGTATCGAAACCATAATTCTCATTAGTAAATTAACTTTCAGTTGCGAGGATCGTATATTTTCAGTACTCGAAAAAAATCTTATTTTACCGCTCGACTCGAATCATTAAAATTATTGTTCGATTCAGATTCGAGTACTCAAAGCATTGTGCCCAACCCTAATTGGTAGCACTAATATATGGGATTCGTAGTGTGCGCTATATTTTTCTGCCCACATGGGTAGGTGGAGCCAAACATGGTCACTAGCAGTACATACCCAACGTGTGACAGCGACGTCGGGTTATGGGAGGCAAGTCAGGCAGTTCTCTAGATGTCCTTGGGGATGAGTGAAGGAAAATCGTGAACCCTTCAATGGTTATTGTTATCTTCTATCGATGTTTATTAATGACTAGTTCTTACATTTTTATTACCAAATTCACGGAATGTTCATATTTATTGTTCGAAAATAAAGCACGAAAGGAGAGGTAATGCTCAGATGAGGCACAGACGGGCCAAGCCTCACCTGTGACAGCGCATCACATCGTGAATAGCTTCGAATTTATAATCACTGATATTAATCACATGCATTTGTCGCGCTGATTCTGAAAATCTTAAGTATTGATCGCCTTCTAAATATATATGCCGCCTCGTAACGTTGCGTTACGTTACACACCTACATTTTTACGGCGTTGCTAGAAAGCTACTAACCAATCAAGAAAACGGATAGCGTTGCTTTTAATTTGAATTTGTAATTGCCAATGTCTCTTCCAAGGCAGTTTATTTATCGGTGTAGATCAGGAAGGCAATGTGTATTTCGAAATTGCATTGTCCTACAAGCGTCGCCATCTCTGCTATACTCTTTCGCCAATCAAGGTATCGTGCAATCCGCGATTTCTTGGCGCGCGATGGTGGGTAGATCGAATTTGCGAGTGGTCTTAGTCGCCGGCGCGGCAGCAACGTATATTTGGGGAGTTTGAAAAGCGGGCAGTCCTTCCCCTAACCGTGGATACCCCACTGCCTGGACATCTCAAACACATGTTCATGCTGTACGAGAATAATTATTCTCGCCGTCATGAAAATATACTGTCAAGTTGCTGCAATATTGATAAATTAGGTGCAAAATATAAATTTCTCAAAGAGCCATATCTTATACCCAAAAGAGCCATATATGGCTCGCGAGCCATAGGTTCCCGACCACTGATATAGATGCATACCAGGAGGTATCCAATTTTCAACAGCATATAAGCGTTCGACCGCATGATGGGATGAAAATGATAGTATTGATATGGAAATGCGATATTAATCCTCTGTTTATTCGAATAGCACGTTTTAGAAAACATCATCGTATGGCACCCTCCCCCATATTATGAGGCCCGTATAGTTTAGTCGAAGAGCAATACGGAGAAGTTGTATCGGATACGGTGTAAATACTTGGCGCGATTAGTAAACGTTAATAAAACATATGGGGGATCGTAAAAATGCCGTGTACCTTTATTTCCGGAAATTAAAGGCATTACTAAAAATAACTGATACTATCATTAGAACTCAAAGTATGATATATCTACTGGGAATTGATAGTGAAACATAAATAGGCCTACATTATGGCATCCTCTGTTGGGGGGCTGCCAGTAAAACTGCACTCAAGCCACTGCAGAAACTACAGCATAAAGTACTCCGAATCATAGCTAGGGCCCCAAAGGGGCCTGGCTGCCCATCCAATAAGTCGCTGCTGAAGAGATTCGGCGTCCTAAACATAGAAGATATGCGGAAACTAGAAATCGCCAAGTTTATGTATCAGTTTCACTGCGGTCGTTGCCCCGAATATTTCAATGACTTCTTTACCTCTGAATCAAAAGCGCACAAGTACAACACACGCGCGTCCACGTCGTCCAAATATCATATGATCGACCGAAAAGATCATCGCTCCATCAAATATGCCGGACCTGATGTGTGGAACAGTATCCCGCCGGCCATCCGACAGTCGACGAGCATGTCCACATTCAAGTCGAAATACAAGCAATTACTACTAAATAAATACAGTCCATCCTCAAGATTACCGGACCACGACTGACCTATCGATCTCGCTTCCCATGACATGCCGCCCTCTGTTTCTTGTCGCATTCTTTTTCTATACTATCTTCTTTACTTTCATTCAGTGTGCATGCCTCCTCTTTACATCGCCTAGGCCAAGGTGGGTGTCAGATTCCATAGACTACTCCTTGTCGCTTCGACATCTTCCTGTCTTTTCATTGTATCGCATTTTTGTGGTGTATTGAACTGATAAAATTGCTAATAAACCAATGATGAATGATGATGATATTACTTCTAAAAGCGCAAAATGTATTTCATGTCTTTAGTCCAGAAAGTTTCAGTGGTTGTAGGCTAAAACAGGTCTAAAGCTACAAAAAAGTCAGAGTCCACTGTTTCAGATTAGGACATGTCATGGACTGCCAGACTATACGATATGATAGGCTTACCATACGTCCTCTTTTAAGAGGATTTGTCCTCTTTTTTGACTTTTTTGAAAGTGTCCTCGGAGGACGCCCTTTTGTCCTCTTTTGCTGAAAATTTAGGTCAGATCTAGAAGAAATTGCGAGTGATATGCCGCAAATTAGCGCAGAAGTGAAGCTCCGGCGGGTATTTCGGAGGGAAAAGCGGTGATTTTAGGTCTGAGCGAAAAGAAGACCTTTTTTTTCCTAGTCATCCACCTAGCAATGTGGAGAGCAAAACGTTATTTTGAGCTCTTTGCGGTAGTGATGACCTTTTATTTTTAGTCAACCGATCACGAAGTGGGAAAAATTTACCGGTTTTTGAGAATTCTTCTCCAGATTTGCATGTCTGAAATTTCTGAAAAAGTGTCCTCTTTTTACATTTCCAAAATATGGTAAGCCTACGATATGACAAGTAAATGCTGGATTGCAAAACATCAGTTTCAAACGCTTTGATGGGCCATATATACCGTGAATAAATGTTTCATAGGGCGACAATGCGGTGTGAACAAAACCACGCAACCCGCTACCTAAATTATATTCACTGATACTTTCGTGAAATCATATTGGTCATTCCATATCCACCGTGCGCGAAGAGCGACGAAAATTCTGGGCTTTACCTAACTTTTCTGAAAATTAAATGTTGATACTCCGTGAATTTTGCCCTATATTTAACCAAAAATGTGATAAAAATAGAGGACATTTGAACTTCCTCCAAGGACACTTTCAAAAAAGTCAAAAAAGAAGACAAATCCTCTAAAAAGAGCACGTATGGTAACTCTAGTACACCACCTGTTCACCACAAGAGTAACAAATTTATTACGGATTTGAACAAGTGATTTGTGGTACAGAACTTCAGAATAACGCGAAACAATAACTTCATATTGTTAATTTATTCGCTAAAAGCTTTTCGACTAACTCTCATCAGTAGCGAACGTTAGTGATGGGGTGAATCAAATTCGAAATGTAAGAACTATTTTGTCTGTATGACGTAATAATAACAAAAACAAACAACTAGTAGACGGGCTAGATACGGTAGTAACGGTACAAAACAAACGTTAACGAGTACATATTCGGATTATTACGGATTGAACACGGCAACCAATGATGATCGAGACGGGCGTATCATCACAAATGAGCGCATTAAAATCATGATGACGTCATAATGCTGGACATCTATAACTGGTTGAAATCACTGAGCTGAAATCCTCACATTTTTACTAGCCATGCCACCGGTGCAGATGTAAATGTATTGTTTAAATCAACCAGTTTTTCATATTATAAATAATGGATACTGTGCATATTCCATCTTATCCACAACAAATAACAAGTATTCACTGAGTAAAGTCCGTGTCCGCAAATTAAATATTTTCAGCGCAACAATCCCAACGTGAATCCAGAACACGCTGTTGGATCCCGCCTATTAGCCTCCGGTAGAACGGATGCTAGTAAACTGAATTGTAGTTGTGCATTACGCCGCTTGGAAGCGTGTCATGGCAGGTTTCTTGATTTATTTGTTATCGTCGATGAGACACTCAGGCAAAAAGGAAACGATCGCAACGTACGTAAGCAAATCGACAGCAGGCAATTACGCATGCAGCAAAGTACCAAAGGCTTACTTGCGATCAACCACACGCATCTCAACGGAAGGGGTACATCGATTCATTCCACAATGCGCGAAAGAATGCAGAAATCGTAGTCACAACAAGGAAAGATCGTCCCGTGTTGGAACAGTTACATCCATCAGTGAGGAACATGGGGTGATCGATGATTTTATATATTTTGATGTATCAGCAGTTGGATCGTTTGCTCACGGAGGTCGTCCGCCAAAAGTAGGGGATCAGGTGAGTAGAGGTGGTCATTTGAGCATGTTCGTTAAATCACGGGTTAGGGGTGGATTTAGGGTTTGGTTAGGGTAAGGATTGGGGTTAGGATATATATTGGGGTAATTTCAGGGTCATGTTTTGGGTTCAAAAATCACATGCCTAAGTGACGCATGCTTACCGTCAACCGGGGTGACTTTGATAGTTTTTGGCACTTCTGATACGTTTTGAGTAGGTTAAAGGGGTTTTTCATTTCTTATTCTTTGAACTAGTAACAATGTGGCTCTTGGCTATCAATATACCAAATCATTTTTTTATCAGCTTTTGTCTTCATGCTTTTTTAAAAGGTCAAAAAAATATCAAAGTCACCCCGGCGTCGGGGTGACTTTGATACTCCATGAAAAAACAATTTGTTATCAAATTGAAATCCTTATTGGTGTCTCTTTGATAACCAATTGTTTAAAAAATAATACTAGACATAAAAGAAACATCCACCAACACAAATTACTCCACCAATAAGAAGTTTTCTGAGATGTTCAGACACCACCATAATTCTGAGAGTTGGAACTTGCAGTTGCACTGATTTTCCCTTCTCTCTCAAGACAGAGTTCATGTAACAGGTTATCACAATTGTCACACTGTTCCCAGAGGTAGGTTCATCTTATAACTTCCAAGTTTAGTGTAGGAGCCCGTCAGAATCGCGTCACGGGACGCATTTGGTTCGCCCAGATCTGAACTAATCCTAGCCCCAACTTGTTACAGAATTCCACACTATTAGATCGTATATTTCGCTGCTTTAAAACTTGCTATTGGAACTATGGTTTTCATACATCCTCCTCAGGAGGATTTGTCCTCCATTTTGAAGAAATGTCCTCCCTTTGCCCAAATATCCTCCGTTTTGTCAATTTGTTTTCCTTTTTAGCCCTAGATGCCCCAAAAGACCATAAATGACATTAAATTTTGGCCTAAAAGATAGATAACTGGGCACATGCGTGTATAAACTGGTTTTATTTAAGTCAACACTACAGAACTATAGGTAAAGAGTGGGTAATTCGGGACTCGAGCCGAGTGATGACCTTTTTTTCACAGTTATCAAAGTCACCCTGACTATCAAAGTCACCCCGGTTGACGGTAAGTGTCCCATGCTCAGCTGTCGTTTTCCATTGTGTCGCGTGCTCATATATCGGCCAACCAAATTGTCATACTAACTGTGCATGTGCAGTGTAGTCTTGGTACCACACTGAATTTATTTTTGAAAATCACACCTTATAGTTTTATTCATTTTGTATTCATAATGAAGTGTGTAACCCACTGACCAAGTCTACTTTCTAAAAGCGCTGACTTGAGTACTTTTCAGACGATCCCTTTTTTACTTAATCTAAATCGTTTTGACATGTTTTGGAAATAGTTTCTTCTACTTGAACAGATATTTAGGATTCCTCAACATCTACTTGGGTACCAACGATAATTACTTTGACCATCTCTGCAGGTGAACGTGGACATAGAGCGATTGCCTGACTGTGGATGGAGGGCGTTGAGTGTTTTCATTACTGATGTCGATGAAAGTCGGCAGTTTGAATCGCTGTACAACTCCTTACCTCAAGATTCGCACTCGGTGTGCTGCATTTCCCAAATCGATGACCTTGGGATCACCGTGGACCAAGGTCTCACATTTTCATCCGACAAAGTTCAAGAGGGTTACAAGCCTGCAATCGGAGACTGGATCAGGTTGGACTTAACTGCGACAGGCGAGGTTACCTGTCTGCGACCATTACGGGTGAAGGAATTGACAGGAAAAGTCGCATCATCACCTAGAATTAACTCTAATGGAGTTGAGACTGCTGAGGGTAGGGTGAACGACGATGTTTCGATATCTGTGAGTTCATGCGAGGACGGTTACATTCCTAAACGCGGAGACTTAGTTTCCGCTCGTGTGATGGAGATCAAACATAATTATTGCATATGGAGGGCCTTAACCACAAGATTGCTCAGCCGGGGATCCCGAAACAGCAACCAAAAATCACAGACCTTTGAATCTGGAAATTGGGTCCTGCGGGGAGGATTTCCAGAAAAAGCTTTTCCCAGACGCTCCACTCCATCCTTCCTGCCAAAGTACACTGTCCCGGAAAAGGTAAGGCGAAAGGTGGAGGACGGTGATGATATCCTTGCTATCCTACCCTCATTGAGCGAAAAACTGTCAATGGAAAATTACGCCGAACGATTCAGTGCCTTATTATATTTGGAAGAGATACACAACGAGATTGAGATGCGCAAATACGGAATTAGCGGTGCCCGATTGGAACGGAGAGGTCAGTACCTTTCTTTGCACGTGCCCGGAATGGCAGACGGCAAACCTGACCTCTCTGTCAGCGACCTCGTAGTCCTGCACACAAATAACAGATCCGACATAGAGTACCACGGCTTTATTCATCACTTACTTCCAGAAAGCGAGGAAATACTGTTAAAATTCCACGCTGAATTTCAGGAAAATTTCGATTCACTGGAAAACTATAATGTCGAGTTCAGACACGGACGGGTACCATTTCGAAGATGTCATTTCGCGGCACGGCTGGCTCAAAGACAGGGCTGGCACGGTCTTTTGTTTCCCAGCGAGTCCAAATATCATAACACGGGTGTAAATTCGTCATTAGCTAGCGATGGAGAGGACACTTATGAATTTTTCAACGCTAAATTGAACGCTCGACAGAAGCAAGCCGTCTGTAGAATCCTGGCGAAAAATGAGAGCTCCAGTCCATACATCATATTTGGCCCGCCTGGTACGGGGAAAACGATGACGCTTGTCGAAGTAATATTGCAATTGTACTTCTCTTCGCGAAGTAGCAGGATACTGGTGTGCGCACCATCAAACAGCGCAGTCGATGTGATCTGTGAGAGAATCGCAAGGTATGAAAAAATACAAAGCGGAGATATGGCTCGTTTCAATGCGATCAGGAGACTGGAAAACAGTATTCCTCCATCAATAGTTCAATACTGTCGTAGCGAAGAGGAAATCGAAGTGACAAGTCGCTACCGCATCATCCTGACAACTTGTACTAACGCGGGAGCTTTTTTCGGATTAAATCTGCCAGGGGATCATTTCACGCATGTCTGCATGGACGAAGCAGGCCAGGCAACTGAACCAGAAATATTAATTCCTATCGGATTACAGACTAACGCGCAACTAATTTTTGCAGGGGATCCGCAACAATTAGGTCCCGTAATCATGTCACCATTGGCAAGTGCCTATGGTTTGAGCGTGTCTCTTCTGGAGAGAGTAATGACGATGGATATCTACCAACACTCGGAACGATACCCAGATGGTTATGACCCAACCCTTATAACAAAGCTTGTGAATAACTACCGGAGTCATTGCAAGCTGATCGAAATTCCATCAAGTCTGTTTTACAGGAATGAATTAGTGGCATGTAAAGAGACAGCAGATTATTCAAACCTAAAAGACTGGGCCTACTTACCAAGAAAAGGGTTTCCTCTCATATTCCACGGCGTTGCCGGTCAGCATGTCAGAGAACGGGATTCTCCATCGCTCATGAACCCTGCAGAAATAGTTCAGATTGTTCGCTATGTAAAAATGTTGGTCCGCGATCAAATGATCGACGTGTCAGATATTGGTGTAGTGACGCCGTACAGAAAGCAAGTCGAGAAAATCAGGATGTTGCTAAAGGGACTTAGCACACATGGCGTCAAGGTGGGGTCAGTGGAAGAATTTCAGGGCCAAGAAAAATCTGTTATTGTTGTGTCGACCGTACGTTCCCAAGGCGAAAATAACGGTGCTGAGAACACGTCGTCGAGCAAATTATCACTGGGTTTTCTGTCCAATTTTCGTCGGTTTAATGTTGCCATTACCAGGGCAAGAGATCTACTGATTATCATCGGCAATCCCAACCTACTGAAGCTGGATCATAATTGGAACGCACTCCTGCAATTTGCTTGCAAACATGGTGGTTATACTGGCTGTGAGCTGAAGTAGAAGTGTCTGATATTGATTTGACCAATTCTTTTTTCTACTGGTGCTTCTGTCTTGAGACATTTCTTTACGCTCGTGATTACGGGTCACTTGATCCATTAATTTTTTTCATGGTCTTGCTCAAGAGTGCTCACAAAATGAGATGAGGCAAGCATCAGTTGTCATCCAGGCTGATCATGACGTGGAATACAATACTGATATCCATTCGCCGCCTGGGATTGATAACATAGGCTAGATCAGGGGTCACCAACACGCGGGCCGCATGCGGCCCGCCAGGTCATATTTTGCGGCCCGCCACGTAATTTGAGATTTCGGAGAAAGCTAAGAAAACATTTTGAAATGCTGAAATTGATGCGCAATGGCCCAAACACTGCCAAGACTGAGACGCTTAGAAAACGGTTTAGGGCAGTGGTTATGAAACTGGGATGCGCTCCCCCCTTGTGGGGATGTAAAACCATCTGAAGGCATCGCGGAGCTGCGGTCAACTGAAAATTTTTTCGCGCTGCGCGCGATTTACTTCGAATTCATAGTTTTAGGCATTGCGCTGTGTATAATCAGGAATTCATATTATTGAATTCTCTCATCAACATTCATAACCTTCCATGCCATCAAACTATCCGTTGGGTTGCTAGCATTATGGATGCATTTTGTGATATGACGATAAGGAGGAGTGCTAAATTTTTCAGTATTATAAAGGGGGCATATATCTAAAAAGGTTCGAGAACCACTAGCTTAGGGCTTCCCACAAGATCAAGCTCTATGTTGACATAGTCTTTCTGCTAGTACCGTATCTCGCTAGCCCCCAAAAGCGTTTCCTGGTATCATCCACAGCTCAGAGCTCAAAATAAAATGAAATTGATGACAGTGATCCTTTGTTGTATTTTTATTCCTTTATTGATAAAATATTACTTTTTTTGTGGTCACGATGCCATACCGGTCACCTCTGTTAGGCAGCACAGCGTTGCACTGACGAACAGTTTTAAAACATGGTTGCCTACTTTATATCGACTTTGAATTCATGCGGCCCGCGGCCGCTACGTAATTTGAAAAGTGGCCCGCGATCCGTTTTGAGTTGGCGACCCCTGGGCTAGATAATGTTTATCTACTGACATTTCCGTAGCAAGTGACTGTTGAAAAATACTTTATCAGTCTTGGAAAAGACAACCATTTTTAACGTGTAGAACTGTAGATGTCCACAGTCCAACGCAATTTGGCTAGGACGGAGAGAATTTTACTAAGGGGCAGGTGGGCGTAACAATAACATCACGATGCACAAGTATAATAAAATTGAGTGGGAGCGGAAAAGAGCACAGCATCTTTCGCCTGCTGGACACGCCACTGCTCGTCAATACCATATATATTCATTTATTCAACATATATTAAGCAATGTATCGATTGTCATGTTTCCACAACCCACATACATAATGCAATAACGCAGCTAGAAACCTACCATCAAGTTTCCAAGTTATTCAGGACCGAACATTAGGAGTACGGTATTCAAAAATGACATTTTTTCTCAATCGTACTACGTCTAGATAAAATTGTCTGGTTACCCAATTTAAGACTACACACCAAATTTGGCTCAATTCCAGCCAGTAGCTGCATTGCTACAGAAGAAATTTCGATTTATTATATAAAAATAGATCACGAAAAATTTGAAAATTTTCTGTTCACCGCATGAAAGTGTTGGGTTGTCTATAGAAACAATGTTCACCAAACTTGGTTCAATTCCAGCCAGTGTAAGCGGAGTTATTGCTGTCGAAAAATCTGGATTATGAATAAAATAGTATTTACGGTGACAAATTCTGCAATTAGTTATTATAGTGGGGCCCACCGTAAATACTATTTTATGCAAATCCAAATTTTTCATGGGGTGAACAACAAATTTTCAAATTTATTTTTATATAATAAATCGAAACTTTCATCTCCTGTAGCAATGCAGCTACTGGCTGGAATTGAACCAAATTTGGTGTGAAGGCTTAAATTAGGTAACCTTACAATTTTATCAATTAGCCAGTACGGTTTGAGAACAAGAAGCCATTTAGGCAGGGTGAAAAGGCAGTGACAACAAGAGGTAGTCAGCAACCGAGTGCTCAACTAGGTGTTCAAGTGCTACTTCCATCTTTCTCTGAGAGAGTACTTCCACTTTTACAGAAGCCTTTGTGGCAAAACCAACTTTTGACAATCTACCCTAGAATTCTGGATTTGACTAAGAATGGTAATAATAGATGAGACTATACTATGGCGCTTCCGTCCCCGTTTTGAGCACGCGAAACAAGGCCTTTTCGGGACCTAGAATTTGCACTGTAGAAAATGAATGTTTGGTAAGATTCATTAGTGACCCAGCATGAGCAATCAATTCGGCAGCGACCAATTCTCAAACAAGAATATTCAAATTTGGTGCGGTTGTGGTCATGCGACTGCGACTCATAAGGCAGTTGGAAAGCTGCACCCTGTAGTCTGTGATTTTGAATATTTGCTCGCAGAAATGAGATATATTCGTCATGTCATCATCTGAAATTTCGGAGCCATTTCTTTCACCTGTTCCTTGATGTCCTCAGGTAATATGTCGCTTAGTTCCAAATTGATAGTGTTAGCTGGAAACTTCATCTTCATCACGGTTTTGACGAAAGCGAAATTGTTGGTTCTGTGATCATTTCAATTTTTTGAGTGAAATTGTAACAACTGGGAGAAATAGACCTTGTGCCAACTTCCCAACAATGAATTTTCTTAATTTGCAAAGATGAAACTTGTAATTCGCCAAGTAGCCACCTATAATTAAACAGCTATAATATGGGACCAAATATATTTTTTAAACCTACATAAGTACTTTCCAGACCATCAACTTTTACTTCCACTTGAACTAGTTCAGGCTTGCAGTAGAAACGTAATTTCGAACTGTAATTGACTGGAAATTTTTTGCACTACTTTTACTTGACAAGCGCTGGCAACTTGAACCATCTCTGCAGCCAACAGACTGGGTCACTCGATTTAGGGCAGCCCGCCAATAGGGCTGGGCAAAATCGAGTACGGTACCTGAGTGATTCGATTCTGAATCACGTAAAATGCTTCGAGTCGAGTATGACTCATTATGACGTCGAAGCAGACTATTATTTGTCAAAGTTCAAATATGTACCTTTTAAGCGACCACAAATAATATAATGCCTGTTATCCATCATATTAAGGATACTTAGTTATTTTTTTCGACCATACCGATTTCATTGCACTTGGTGACAATATTGTGGGATGATCATGACTTCGGAAATGTGCTATTTCCAGTAACATTCGTAGCTTTGTACTTCATGTTTCGTATGCTACGATACGGCCGATCAAGGTTTCAAGGCTCCAACAGTGAAATTAGCATAAACTCGTTGATCCTTGATAAACTCCTCGTTGATAAATCAACTTTCAGTGGTGAGGAGCGTATAATTTCAGTACTCAAAAGAATCGTCTTTTACTATTCGACTCGATTTAAAATTAATACTCGATTCAGATTCGAGTACTCGAATCATTGTGCCCAGCCCTACCCGCCAAGGGCTCTAGCATAATGGGAAACTAGAAAATGATAAGAGGAATCTATAAGCATTGATGGAATTTTTGCGTCACTAAATGAATCACGAATTGGCCAGCCTGAGCAAGATGGCCATAAATCTAGTCATTTGACCATGAACATTTCCATGACCAAGCTACATTCCAATATAACTGATGGTCACATGGAGTTTACTGCTGGCTCCCACCAGTTCCATGTCCAACTGCTTTCCGTGACCAGCATAATTGATTGAATTCTGTCTTTTGTCTCAATGCTAACATTTAACCTTTACATCAAATGTGTCGCTCGCTGCTGCAATGTGCCTGGACAAGCTAGCCATCTAACTTTGTGATAAAGTCACAGTCAGTGTGCAATCAGTTGCAGGTTCAACTTTAAAAATTGTATTCTATAATCTTCACTGCTGGAGGAATATAACGCAGCGCAGCAGTAACTTATATACCGTAGTATGATCATATTGTAACATGTAACACTCACTTGGCGCTGGAACACCAAAGAACTCAGATCTTTGAAGTTATTAAAGCTAGTAACCATCTCTTGATGAACTTTTATTGTTCATTAAATTACAAACTGTGCAAAAATGGACATAAATATAAAATAAGAAAGGTCAGTCCCTCACAACAACGCGAAAATACGAAATATACAAAGAATGAATGTAACGTCATCCTGTGACCCAGCCATTATCTCTGAATGTTTCCAATTCCACACATGTATTATACTCTACGTGGGGCCTGCACCAACAGAATAATAATTTGACATGTTTGCAGTAGTCTGGATGATGTAATTGCAAGTATATTCATCACTAGCAAAATGTTGGATTATTAAACACATTGCGCCACTTGCGATGCTCGCACGGATTAAAAAACGAGGGAGCCAAAAACTTCCATCATCACACATAGCGATCTTATCATGGGTGTCACTTGATATGACATCTCTACAATAGATTGATTGGTACTAGATTTCAACTTTACTGATGATAAGAGAGATTTGAACACAACTCATTCCAGAATTATGATTGTTCAGCTAAAAATGCCTATGCCATGCATGCAGATGTGGTCCAAGCAGTTAAACAATTTAGCAAATATGATAGCACATAATAGGCCACACATGGAAATTAGTACATATGGCAGTAACATACTTGCAGGCCAAATCATATTGACTATCAGATGCTGTTTGAAAATACCACGTTGGAAATTTCAACAAAAAGTGGAATAACAGACAATTTGCAGCATGTAGCCAAATTCCATACAACAGTAAAGCATACAGACATCTAACACATCGTTGGTATATTACCGGCTTGCAGTGCATGTATTCACTACCAATGAATACATTCCAGATGTAACCATGTTATTTTTCGTTAAAATGTCGTGATGATAAATATTTAGACAACTAAATATCTTAAGGTTGTTCGAGAACCACACCAGCCCCGTGTCTGATACATTCATCTAGTTACAGACAGGTACTGAAAATAGGGGATCGGGATGGATGCAACGTACGAGAGAATACACATCTGCGAACACGACCACTGAAATAACCACTCGGCAATTCCTGTGCGACAGTTACAGTAGTAGACGGATACGCAATTCTATATCGCCAGGAGATAGGTGTCCTAAGCTTTAGCCTATTCTACAAACATTCGCATATCCATCGAGTCTGTACTGTTTTCATAAACTGGAGGTTTCACCGGCATATCAACACTGCCATAGGAAGCATTACTGTCGATTTGGCCTAATGGCCCTTTCGGGGTTTTAAAAACTTCAGGATCTTGACCGTCATCCTCAATCGAGCTTCCAAAGTTTACTTGGGGTGAGGACGGCATCATATTCTCCTCGTTGGAGCACTGCATGTTTTCTGAATCAGGTTTATCGTCCCAGTTTATTTTAAAACGAGTCACCCTTGGTTTGCTGTCAAGTATATTCCTAGTGAGTTTACCAAACTCTGGCTTCTCGGGAGGCTCTTCTCTCATTTCCATATCCTCGTATTCATTGTTCACAAAGTATCCGATTCGTACAAATTCTTTCGAATGGTAAGTGCAGGTGATTATTACAACCGTAACACCAACTGCATCCTGTAGAGGTATTTTTTCGGGGTTGGGTGGGTCAGCCTGAAACACAAACTTGTGCCTGCCGGCGGGAACAGGGCCGACCAAGACGGAGTCCAATTCTTGATCAAACTCGTCGTTTTCTGCTGATCCGACGTAGATAATTTTCCACTCCAGGTCATCACATAGCTTTTCGATACAGTCGAAAGTAATTTGGAATTGGAACGGATTATAAAATGGTGATGGATTATCCAATACTTCTACGTTAACAACCTGAACCTTAGCCATCGTTTCCTTTCGCGCCACAAGAAGAGTCAACGAAGAAGAACTGGAGTCGAATCGAAGATTACTGGCGGCAAGTCAGTCAACTCTCGATAGGAGTGACTTGTAACGGCTCAATGCGTGAGCCATAGTAATAATGGTCATCATCATTGGTTTATTAGCAATTTTTATCAGTTCAATACACCACAAAATGCGATACAATGAAAAGACAGGAAGATGTCGAAGCGACTTGGAGTGGTCTATGGAACCAGACACCCACCTAGGCCTAGGCGATGTAAAGAGGAGGCATGCACACTGAATAAAAGTAAAGAAGATAGTATAGAAAAAAGAAAAGCAACAAGAAATAGGGCGGCATGTCATGGAAAGCGAGATCGATAGGTCAGTCGTGGTCCGGTAATCTTGAGGATGGACTGTATTTATTTAAGAGTAATTGCTTGTATTTCGACTTGAATGTGGACAATGGACATGTTCGTCGACTGTCGGATGGCCGGCGGGATACTGTTCCACACATCGGGTCCGGCATATTTTATGGAGCGATGATCTTTTCGGTCGATCATATGATATTTGGACGACGTGGACGCGCGTGTGCTGTACTTGTGCGCTTTTGATTCCGAGGTAAAGAAAAGTCATTGAAATATTCGGGGCAACGACCGCAGTGGAACTGACACATAAACTTGGCGATTTCTAGTTTCGGCATAACATAACATGGTTGGGTTATATTTTTGATCTGAACAAGTCACACACAATGTACAATGCGATAAGACACAATGCGGTGTCATGAACAGATAGGAGGATGTAGCACGACACGCATCAGTAGCGATCCTTTACTCTAACATCCACCTCGGCCTAGAGTGCCCGACAAAGATGCCACTCCTGGGTTTTTCCACCCAGATCTGGGTTTTTTTAGCATCACCTGGGTTTCTGGGTTTTTATCCTTGAAATCTGGGTTTTTTTCAACATCCAGTACGCCAGGTCAGTTTTACGCTCGAAAACTAATTATTAGATTAGTATGGTCGCAATATCGTAAAATGCACGCACTTCAGTCCGCCATTGTCGATGGATTTTGCTGTTATTGTAACGACAGAGTCTTGAGAATCTATTTCACTACTAAAATGAGAGGCTTCGGCTTGATGCGATGGAGCTTCATTGAATGGTAACTTCCAGGTCGCAGAAAGTCATGTTCATATAGGACGATTGCCAGTACCGAACTCGGCACTTGGTGAACTTGGTGAACAATTCGGCATGTATCGATACATATCATGTAACTGTATGGTAGGCTATGCACAAGCACATGAACAGACCAGGTGATGATCCGACTAATATAATCCTATTGTTATCTGAGTATATTTATAGTTCCAACAGGGACACTCAGAGAGAGAGAGAGAGAGAGTTATAGAGTTAGTTGGACACCCTTAGCAAGTTAATCAGGGGCATTGGTTATCAGCACATTCTAACCCTAAGTCCCTAACTCTAACCCTGAATTTCATGATTTGGCAGTTATTTATTTCCACTATACATTGGTCTGTGATTATTCCAAATAAAAGTGATTGTCGTAGGCAGTGGCGTATCCGGGGGGTGGGGGGTGGGGGGGGGGGGGGGGGGGGGGTGGGGGGTTAGGGGGTCGGAACCCCCCCCCCTTTTCAAAATCATAAAAATTGATGTCAAATATAGCCTCTAATATTTGCTAATTTATTAGTTTAACATCTTCGTTTTTACGTATGAAAAGGCAAATATGGCGTCTTAATGTTATTTAAGGGGACTAACACCCCTACAAAATATTGGAATTATGCGCCGAATTAGTCGAAAGGATAAAATAGGTCATTATAATTCGCTAATTCCATACGAATTCTGCGCTTGTTCAGCTACATTTCAGCTGTGGCAATTGCCGACGTTCTCAACCTTCTTCCCTCGATTTCTCTCTCGACTTGCTAAAACGAGAGACGCATTTTAGGAAAATCTAATCTAATTGGCCGACGCGATACGTAATTGGAAAGACGAAGTTGTCGGCAATCAACATCGCTCGCGAATTCGCTGCACCTGCTCGCCATGAAATCCTAATTAAGAATTGCACGCGGCGTGTTGATTGATCAGCGAGACGCAGACACGACGGCACCAGTACGACAATGCTATTCTCAAATCCACATTGTATTCGCGATTATTGGCGAGAAATGGCCTAGGATTGACATTCACATTTCAAAATACAAGCCTAGCAATCCACGTTCTCGATTGTTAGGTGGCTTGCTGTCGTCCAAATACAGGCCTATGTTGTTGCTGAACGGGAGAATTGAGTAGGCCTAGTAGTAAAGTTAACCTAATTATATCGGCTGACAAGTTTCTCTGTCGATCAAGTTATTATCCCAGTGTGTACTCTGTATTAGTTGACTGACTTGCGTGCTTGCAATTAAGGTCTAATTATCTTCGCGCGTACTACACGCTCAGCCGTACGGCTAGTAAAGCCATCGAAAAGCACACATTCGTGTACGACGTACACTGTTCACACCACAACTCTCTGTGGCGATCGCCCTCGTTTATGCTACCGCCCTATTCCGCGCTTGTTCGTCCGCTGCGATACTACCGACCGTGCGCATAATATCGTCAAAACCCAACAAAATCGCGCATCTCTGACCGGAACTAGGCGCTTGAAGACGGGCGGCGTTTGCCGGCTCATGACTAAATGTGAGCATTTACGAATTTCTTTCAATCATACCGTAAAAGAAACCCGATTTTCAGGCAATGTCCGTATCGTATTCGTACATCTCCCATTCACCGCAAATCTCTGTTTATTATTAAACTATAATTTATTAAATATTCACCATGGTGTGGAGGCGAGTGATCGTAATGATGACGTCACAATAGTCAATTTCGTAACGCAAACCCCCCCCCTTTTTCGCGCTCTGGATACGCGCCTGGTCGTAGGATTAATCAATCGATCGAAAGCTACTTTCAATCTGTTCAGGTCGCTGAAAATACATGAAATCATCCTTAGAAATAGGGAACGGATGGCATTGCATTTAACTTTCGCGATGATATAATTAGTACCGGTACACTATTAAGTATTCACGCTGCGCCCCAATTGTTTCATTGCGATGAGTCGAGTGGAAAACACCATGTTTTTTGTGCGATTCGCAGTGTCCAAGCAAAATGTGTATTATGAGCTGTTGTAAATTCAATATCAAAGGCTTCAACGACTGTATGAGTGTATTCGACGACTATCAGGCTGCACTTTAATCTCGTGTCTTTTGAGTGAAATATAGGATCTGGGTTTTTCTGGGTTTATTTCGCCTCCACATCTGGGTTTTTCCGAAATATCCCAGTGGCATCTCTGGTGCCCGATGTCACAGTTCTTTTTCGATGTTGATCTCTTTGAAGCCGCGGCCCTTCCAACTAGTTCGTTTCCATTCATTGTGAGTGCTTTCTTTCGTCGGGTCTTTTTCTGGGCTTTTTTGTCGCCGTAAGAACGGCAACGGCAGGGGAAGAGGAGCCCAGATAAACCTCCGACGGGAATCGAACGCGGTTCGTCTGCGTGCTGGGCGCTTATCGTAATCACTACACTATCTCCCCCGCATATCTTCTGTTTAGGACGCCGAATCTCTTCAGCAGACAGGCCCTTTTGGGGCCCTATCTATGATTCGGAGTACTTTATGCTGTAGTTTTTGCAGTGGCTTGAGTGCAGTTTTACTGGCAGCCCCCCAACAGAGGATGCCATATTCGATTGAATTAAGGATTTAAAGAGTATGAGAAGAACCCATGCTGGCATGAAGCGTCTGAGGCTGTAGAACAGGCTGCACTTCGGTGATAATTTAGTGCGGTTCATCGTCATCATTTTGTTACAGACTTTGTATCAATTTCATCCCAAAATAATCGCGATGCAATGAAAATAAAGGAGGGAGCTAAAATAACTGGTGAAGTATCTTGACCAAATTCCCTCGTTGACCTACAAATATCCACAGTCAGGACAAGAAAAATATGTAAATAGTAGGCATGCATTTATCACAGCACTCAATGACAAATGAAAATGGCAAAAGAAAATGGCAAGCGATGACTGTAATAAGACATTTTCAGCACGGGTACACCTCGTAAACAATAAAATGACAAAAATAATATTTTCAGTTTGACTTTCTGGTCCAGTGGCTCTGTAACCTAATATTATAAGTTCACAAGTAGCGAGTATAGTTCATGCACGGAGATTGTATTAAGTTCGATTTAGTGTTAATAATTTCCCTTTCAAAACACCACAAAATCGCGATACGTTGAAAAGATAGTGAGGAGTCGAAACGACTTGGATTTAGTCTTTGAAATTAGACACCCACCTGTGCCTTTGGCGATGTAAGAGGCATGCACTATGAACTGAACACGCACAGATTGTACACTAAATATTTAAAGTAGTAGGCCTAGAAGACAACATAAACGGACAAGCGACAAAATGAGGTGGCGTGTGGAGTATAACGCAGAGCGAATGTTTGTAGATGTTATACTTGTGTCATCTGACTCCAGAAGGTTACGTTTACAATTCGCTGCGTGTTCCCTTGCATTCGACGACCGGCAATCCACTCCGTGGATTGGCTCGTTGGCTGACGTACCACGAAGCCTGTTTATTGCACACGTATTCGAATATCACACGGACGAATGTTTTGTTTCTGTCTCCACGACTTGTAACTTTATTGAATCAATGTACGACGACGTAACAGTACTTCCGAATTTGTCAATTGACTAGAATGAACCAAATGAATGAACGAACGTCTCTACGTGGTATTACATGCGTATATATATTATAGCCACGAGAGAATATATGCACCAAAACATCGTACGATTTATTTCTCTTATCTTTATTCACACGACTCACACAGGTCTTATCGGTTTTTCACTTCAGGGAAGTCGGTAAGGTTTTATAACACTCCTCATTGATCACTATCACAATTGCGTTAACGATATATTTCGTTAAATGAAGGAAAGCGAGGTCGATATATCAGATCGTGGTCCGGTAATATCGACCGCTAACTATAGTATTTACTCAGAATATAATCTGACGATTATTGATTGATTGATTAAATTATTATTGAATACTCCGATATCTTGATAATTAAAAGTTCATATACATCAAAGTTATAGCCTGGGCTCCAGCCCTCTCAGGGGGTGATTTGGATGTTGATGGGAGCGGAAACTTTCAAGGGTGAAATGGGGGCGCTGGGCTCAGGAGGCGGTATGGGGGCGCTGGCGTCGCAGTAGATGGTGTAGGCCTAGTAGGGACATATGAATAATGATTACCTAGTAGAGCAATAGTTCTATATATCCCTGAGTTCTTTCTCATTGCAAGTAACAATAGACAAAATCTGTCCAGTCTCAAAATTTTTCAACATGCGCGCGACTATATACCGGCGATGTTTGCAACGTGTTTCCATGAATGAAGTGGTTTATTACAAATGTAAAATGAATTGCGCGTACTTGTAGATAGGAAATCCCAGATAAAAAAACACTCTCGTCACGCTAGCTGGGGTAATTTTCAACAAAATGTTTCGAACTATAGGTGTTATCCAGCATCGAACAGCGTGTCGAAATCGCAGAGGCACGTACCACTTCTGAGAGTGAAAGCCCTTCGTACATTAAAGATGCTCTGAAGCTTTTTCGCCAAAATGATCAACTAAATATACGTGTAGTGAGAGCTATAAATGAATATTTTTTCATCGTAGTGTTGAAGGATGATACTATGTTTAGTGTTGTGACTTGAGTGAGCCATAACCTCACATGGGTTGCTTTGTTGGGAATTCATTCATGTTAAAGTCATAAACTGGGTGCAGTACTAAATTCGATGTGAGAGAGCAAAGAGCTATACCACGTTCTCAGTTGATTTACGTACGCCAGATAGTATGAGCCCGTACGCCATGGTTGTTATAATAGCCTACAACAATCTTGATTATATCGTTAATAAGTCGAGTGGTCCTCGAGCGTGTCTAAAGCGTGAAATAGTTACCATATTAAAGCCCCAATCCCAGAACACCGATTGGACTTTGACCACTTACCCATTGTTTTTATTACAGTCCTTAAAATATCGGGAGGGGGGCGTCAGACCTAGACAATGGTGTGATGCTCGAACGTTGGTTTTCGCTAACAAAAGTTAGGTGTAATATTTTATAATTGCATATAACTTTATATAGTGTTGGATCCACCCATTTCGTTTCTTTCATGAGTTTTCTAACTAAATAACAAATTTGTCTTATACCAACGAAACTTCGGAGAGATTCTACGAAATCAAACTTCTTTGCACATAGAGGAATTGAAAATCAAATGTCTAGATATCCTCGTTGAAAGATATGGAAATGTATTGAATTGACTCAAGTCAAAATTTGCTGTGACTCGAAACAGGGTTATCATAAGGCTCCGAGTCACAAACCAATTTGACATATTTAGCTTTAAGTCAAGTCGAGTCATTTTTAATTCACCACCGAGTCAAGTCCGAGTACCGGTCATGGAGCAACTTTCCGAGTCATTGTATTAAGACTCGATCCCGAGTCCAAGTCATCGTGTTTACTGTTCAGTATCAAGTTCAAGTCAGGTTCAACTCACTTTTGTAAAACTCTTGGGTGATATCGAAGACCTCGGATTCATATATTCATTTTTCTCACCGTAAATATGTATATTCCAACAGATCAAAGACAGTTTCTGGGCCAATTTTTCAATTGTCGGTTCTGATATATGAGACTTGATCATAATAATATGTTGAGTCATGTGAAATGATTCGATTACAAGTCGATTCAATATAGCCAACAGATTGATTAAAGTCGAATCGATTGATTTTCCATTTTACGAAAATGACTCAAGTCGAGCCAACGAAATCTTGCGAATCGAGTCTGACCGCAGTCGAGTCATGACATTACAACCCTGACTCGAAATGACTTGATCTCAACACTGGTAAAAGCTGAAAAATTCCGAAATTCCCTATGACAAAATTGTTCTTGTAATATCGCATGAACATGAGAAGCAGTAGGTCTATACATAGGGTTGCATTTAAAACAAACGGCGTTTAAAAAACTTTGTTTAATAGATGCTTTGAACAGCTGTGTTTTAAACAAATGCCTTTTCGAAAAAACAAAAATGTGTTTTCTTTCAAGCTTTGTCTAATTATTCCATAATTGTGTAAATACTTCCGAAAAACCATGTAGTATGATCCTACGGAGGTTTTGCACCCAAAATAGTCGACGTATACGATGTGGGGTGGCTGGAACCCTCGGAATTGTCGTCGGTTCCACAGTGTTTGCATGTAGATATTGATCATTGGTCGGAATGAGTGTTCTGATGAGGACCGTAAAATGCTGCATAACGATGTAGTCCTGATTAAAGATATTTTTGGTCTGTTTATGACAGTATTCGGTAGCCCTTTTTCGTCGAAGGAGACATATTTACTCTATATTTTCAATTTTCAAATTTCAATCCACTGTGACGTCACAATGAAATATACGTGACGTAATGGCTAAAAACAACAGCAACAAAAAATAAAAGCATGCTTTAAACAAGGGCCTTGTTTTAAACATGTTTGTTTTAAATTGATTTTTGTTTTAAATGCAACCCTATCTATACTGGTAACTCAGGCTCATGTCATGCCTTATAGTGCTGCAGGCTACTAGTGCATCAAGTGCACTATCCGTCAACGCACAGTTGCACAGTGTATGGTGATGAACTACGTAATAAACTATACTTGGAATTGAAATATTTTACTGATATTAGACTGAGAATCCTCAGTCTTTACTTTGCGAGTAACAGCGACGCCGATAGGCGAATAACACAAAAGCCGTAGCTCGTGTTCCATGACGTCTTAGATAGGCGTCCGCCACTATCAATTTCGGCTGGGTTCTGTACTGCCAAACCGTCTTTGCAAATTTCCTTATTAATTCCCATGATTTGATTTTACAGTCAATGTGCTGACCAGTCAAATCTTAATGTCACGTTTAGGGTTGCATTTAAAACAAACATGTTTAAAACATTACCCGTGTTTAAAACATGTTTTTATTGTTTTTTCTTCAGTCATGACGTTACGGATCTTTAATTGTGACGCCACAATGGATTGAAATTAACTATTGAAAACATGGGATAAATATGGCTCCTATGTCTCCTATCTTAAACGGACCAGTCCAAAAATATATTTGGTCAGGACTACACATCGTTTTGTAATATTTTTACGTTTGGCGGTCATGACCAACACAACATCCATTCCGTACCAATGATCTATATCTACGTACTATAATTGTTGATCCGACGACGATTTTGAGGTTTCCAACACTTTCATATCGTATACGTTGAGTATACCGGGTGCCAATTACCGTAGGCTCATACTACATGTTGTTACAAAAGTATTTACATAATTATGAAATTATAACACAACGCTTGAAAAAAACACAATTTTGTATTTTTTTAATGATCATTTGTTTTAAATGCAACCCTAGTCATATAACCATTGAAATATACAAAATTGCAACACCGATTTCAGTTGACGACCATCATATTTTAAACCGACTCCGTAACGCAGTAATCCTTCTGATTCATACATACAAGTGAAGTCTGATACATTACTTCGACTAACTGAGCCGAGAAACGTTCCCGATTCGATTCCCCGGCAATGTGTGCTATCAATACCAGCACTCGAAAGAAAGCGACTGCAAGTAGTTGCTGTTATGTGAGGCGGCAATAATTGAGTATAGAAACACACCACGTTGACAAATTGCTTGGAGGTATAGTAACGTAACAATATGTAAATTGTGTCAGGCGCTCCTACTCGTTCGCACCGCTGAAGCACATTTCGTGAAATAGGATTCTGTAGTAGCAAGACCCAGATTATGTAGAGGCTGCCCTGTCCTTTAAGTAGCGTTGCATTTAAAACAAATGGTTGTTTAAAACACTTTGTTTAAAGCATGTTTTAAACAGTGTGTTAAACAAACGTATTTTTTTGAAAACGGAATTGTGTTTTTTAAAAGTTGTATAATTATGCCATATTTGTGTAAATACTTTATAAAAAACATGTTGTATGAGCCTACGGACTATTACAACCCGATGTAGCAGACGTATACGATATAGGATTGCTGGAACCAGCGAAACAGCTATAGTATAATAGCTATAGTACGTATATACAGGTCATTGGTACGGATTGAATATTCTGATGATGATGACCGCCGACTGTAAAAATGCTGCATGACGACGTAGTCCTGGTTAAAAATACTCTTGGTCCGTATATGACAGGCGTTGGAAGCCTATTTCGTCAAAGGACCTATATTTACCCTATATTTTCAATTGTCAATGTCAATCCACTATGACGTCACATTTGTATATTCGTTACGTCACTGCTTACAAAAACAAAAGTAACAATAAAAAACATGTTTTAAACAAGGGCCCTGTTTTAAACATGCTTGTTTTAAATCGATTTTTGTTTTAAGTGCGACCCTACCTTTTAGTATACGTGGATGATGTTCAAGCAGTGAATAGGTAATTACAGCATCAACGAATGCAAACAATCACATAACTACAACGCCGCCCTACAACGCATGTGCATACTATATCCAAATCACATTACTAAGCATTGATTACACGACTTGGCAAAGTTTTGGGAACTCTTCTTTTTAGACGAGTTATTCCTGTCCTTCTCGCTCCGTTGAAATAGTATAATATTATTCGCCGCAGTAGTGAATATCTCGTCAGTGTGCTCTTTGCTTTTGGCTGAGGTTTCCAAAAATGCGCAGTGCGGCCATTTCGATGCCAGATCCTCCCCTTCTTCCGTGGCGACCTCTCGCAAATTCTGTAGATCACTTTTGTTTCCGACTAGAATAACCGGCACGGAGTTTCTGCGAGGGGTATTTGGGATTAAAATTCGGAAAATTACGCAGCGAAATCTGTACCTGGAGATGGTCAGTTTGGCAGATATCACGAATATTATCATGTCTCATGCATGTGGCCCACACCCACCCCCTTTGCTTGACGCAGTCCCATCACGAATTGCTCACGGACCCACAACCTAATAGCCAAATATGAGAATATAGTATCCAATGCAGGTAGTGATTTGGCGTTACAAATAATTTAGATTTCATTTATATAGATATATTCAGATAGCACGCAATTATTTTTTATGACACGCCAAATCATTTGACTCGATATAATTAGCAACTCAAAAAAGTGAAACAAGGAACTTTCTAATGGAAAATTATGACTCCCCCATGACGTGAAGCCTTCAGTTCGCGATGGCTTTGTCAACGAGCTGAGTTGTTACCGTAATTATGCTATGCACCAGTGTTGGGATCAAGTCACTACCTTCGAGTCACGAGTCCATTCGAGTCATTGTAAATTTTGACTCGAGTCAAGTCAAGTCCATCGATTTTTGAAAGTGATTCGAGTCAAGTCAAGTCACTCCATTTTTGGAGGTGACTCGAGTCAAGTCGAGTCAAGTCAAGTCAAGTCAAGTCAAGTCACGAGTCAAGTCAAAATTCAAGTCAAGTTGCCTTTTCGGTGTATGAGGCATGATTACATCATTGAATTTTGCTAGATGTCTGAAATACATATTGAGTGGTCATTGATTCTGAACCGATGAACGTATATAGAGTTGAATATACACGCGAGAATGCGCTGTTTCGCTCACATATTCGTAGAATTGGTAAACTACGTAAGTAATTGCATGGCCTCAGTTGATAGTTACCAGCCAAAATAGAGAATAGAGAATTGATTGAGAACGAATCGATAAGATGTAATACATCACCCTTTTACAAATTGATATGATACAATTCGAGCCTGCGCCAATGATTGGGGACTCTATAAACTATCTTCGAATTCAATTTCAATAAAACAAGAGGTTTGGTTAAGGTGAAAAAAGAAACAGACATTTTTCCATTCAATCACTAGTTTACGACAACGTAAGCTGTAAGCTGCGATCACTTCGTTTGCGGTCAATTTATTTGTGAGAGAACAATGGAGGCCCAATAAAACGCACGAACATTGAATTATTGGTCGCTCTCATGGGTTTACACCAGCGTTTCGCGAACAATCCGAACATATGGAAGATACAGTGATATTTATGGACACCGATTCCTTGATGACTTGAAATTGACTCGTGAATTTTGCTCCGAGTCACGAGTCAATCCACATTTCTGATACGCCGAGTCAAGTCAAGTCAAGTCATTTTAGCAAAGTGACTCGAGTCAAGTCAAGTCATACGAAAAAGGTGACTCGAGTCCGACTCGAGTCAATTCATGACTCGAGACATCACATCACTGCTATACACCAGTGCTCTTCAACCTTTCTTGGAGTGGTGCACCCTTCAAAGTTTAAGCTGTGACTTATGCACCCCTGTCAAGTAATACTACATAAATTGCATGTTGCGACTGAAACGAAAAGCTCATCAGTCTTATCTGCCTGCCAACAATTTGCCACATATCGGTGTTCACGGTGCTTAATATATGCGTAAGGCCCGAAAAAGATCGTCACTTACATATGACCCAAATTAGTCAATTATGGTGGCTCATTCCTAAGCGGGACGACAAAACCTCGAGTTTCACCGGCTGGATATAAACCACTGATTTCGAGTGTAAATATTCTGATGCACCAGTGTGCGTCCTTTTGTACTCGTGCACCCCGTGTAGACTTTCATGCACCCTGGGGTGCTCCGTGCACATCGGTTGAAGAGCACTGCTATACACCATATACATCACGGCTCATTATGACTGACGTTAAACTCATATACAATGCGTTCAATTTCTTATTGATTTCACTGATGTATTTTTCGTTTCTTTAAAGTTTATCCCAGAATCGAAATCAGTCCGGTAAGGTGTAACTGCAATTGTCTGCTTACGGATGAGCAGATTTTTGTAATTTTGTAGGAGGAGAAAACTGGAATACGTCATGTTCTTCTCAGGGGTGACGACGCGAAAAAAGATAAGAACCGCGCAAGTATCAATGTACAAGTACAGTATAGGCAGTTAGGCACGTGAATCCGATATTAGTGGGTTGTGATTATGCGTATTATTATTATTATCTAACAGTGACTATGAGGTTATGTGCGAGTCTGAAATAAATTGTCCATTATCATGCTAGGCGAGTAGGCTCTGAGATACCACTAAGTAATAAGTATAGGTCTGCATAGCGAAGGGTAAAACCCAAAATCATGAAATGAATGTTTCCCTTACGTTTTTATTTTGATTATTTCTTCGCGAATCATCTGGGCATCAACAAATGTAGTCTTGTCGGCAACGGAGTAGACAAGAATGAAGCCTTGTCCCTCGCCAATTTGCACATCCCTCATTTGCGCGAACTGATCCAAGCCGGCGGTATCCAGCAGCTCAAGAGAGCACATTTCTCCATCGAACTCGATAGTTTTGCGGTGTACTTCTTCCACAGTGGGCTCATATCTGTACCATACAAATGTTGCATCCATCATAAACTATATTATCGTCACCGTCGTGTTCGATTTATACTTGTAATATATGTATGGATCGCAAGAGCGTAATGATAAATGTATGTAGTATATATATTGTTTGATGATGAAAAAGAGTGGCACCTATCACCGTTATAGGTCCTGTGCGCCACGACATTAATCAATTATCATGTGACAATAAATCAAATTAAACGGCCATAAATCAGCACATATTTACCAACGCATCTCAAAATGCTTGGGTCAGTTAGTAGGGTGGCAATAGCCTAATGATTTATTTATTTCCTATATAAATTCATAGACGCTTAAACGCCGGACGCGTACCACCGCGACTTTTTCCGATGTAACTATTGGGATATTAAATTCAGTATATAACAAAAAATTCAGAATTATACATCAAGTATTTTGGTCTGATACAAAATACGCCTGATTAAACTGAGGCGTACAATTCGGGCCAAATTACGGGCCTAACCTATCATCTGGAACAATCAAATGCTCTAATAATTCAAAAATCAATATCCTCCATCTCTTTGTCAAAAATTTCGACTAGGACTTGCAATGGACGCCTTAATGGTCTAGGCTAGATCGGACAATGTATTCTCAAGGCGTGGTCAGACTATTACTACATTTGCATTGATTAGGGTAACCATACGTCCGCCTTTTTCAGGCTCTTCAAAATGTCCTCCAAGGACGCCTCAATGTCACTCTTTTTGGGAATTCGTCCTCCTTTACAGCTTTTAGAGCTAAGATAGTGGTTAGATTCGAGAAAATGGGCATAAATGACGCTAAATAGGAAATTCGTGGTTCGAACGAAAGTGACGACTTTTTAAAAAAAACTGTATTTCCGGATTCGAGCCGGAAAGTTGGCCTTTTTTGTAGTCAACCAACCAAATTTACCATTCTTTCCGAATTATACTCCACAATTCCAAGTCTGAAAATTTTGAAAAAGTGTCCTCCTTTCCCGATTCCAAAATATGGTAACCTTAGCATTGATCAGAGTGAAAAACCGGTTAACTAGAGGCAGATATTACCTCATTTACTGTAGCCACCACCCCAATCGGACGGATTTGGTTTTAATGACATAACATATATATCAAATCAATATAGATCCGGTATACGCCTGCTAGATTTTTTACGTTTAGACAACGATGCATTCTTTGTATCAATGTCGTTGATGTCAATACTTGTTTGGTTGATTGAGTGCATTCGCTGACTACCTATGTCTGGTGTACTTCGTTCTTGCTATAGTATGATTGCGTTCAAAGCTCACAGCAAAGAGTCACTAAATATTCACAGAGGGAAAGCTGAATATTTCGAGCAAGCTTTCTAACAAAGCAAGTAATTTTTGAAATAGACAAGGTACATGCTTGTTTAGTGCTAAATTTCATTTCATGCTTCCAGCGCCAATCGGAGAGTTGTCCGAAGTTGAAATGTAAAGAATTTCAACCACAGATGTTATAATGACGTGAAAATTAGAACATATGGAAAAGGTACACAATACAGAGCCTATGCCAAGGTTCGTTTTCGAAAGCGAACCTCCAAATTTCCGAGGTTCACACATAGAACGCGAACGTGAACCTCCCGTTCACACCATCCTCAGCAGCTGTATCTATATCATATATTAATCTGAAATTGATTTGAATGGCGATGAGCCAAACATGTCTATTATTCAAAGCCTATTTAGTATAAGCGATTGGCATTTATCGTTGCTAGAGTAAGTCATTAAGCAAGCTTGGAGTGGAATAAATTTAGCAATAAATATCAATATATTGTTTGTTACTATATTGAAGTCTTGTATACTTCTAAACGTCTCTTTACCAGTCTGCTCAATTTGCGTAGTATTATTTATATACAGCCCAGCATATTTTCAGCACTTTATCCATACGCATGCCGTAGCATTGCGATACACAGACGCGCTATTTCAGTGGCACTCAGTCACTGAGATCATGCGATCCCATCATTATTAATATTACACAATATTCCGATGCATGTTATTCGTCAAATTCGATCTTTGTACCTTCGTCGAGTGAGCACCGGGCGATACCGTATATACGAGCCAAATATTTTCTATGCAGTATGAATGCTAGCTACCTGCTTTCAAAGATATCTCGCATAAACTGCGTGGTCAGCGACGTTTTTCCAACTCCGCCGGAGCCCATCAACACAATTTTAACGTGCCTCATTGCTGCTCTACGCTAGTTTCATCACCTGCGGTGTATTCACTAACCTATTTAGGACTCGTATTCGATCAAAGTGAATAGTATATGTTCGTTGTAAACCTTTTCCATGAATTTCTGGAAAGAAACGAAACGAATTTTAGTTGATATTATAATATGCTTGGTCTACCATCGGCACGATCGAAAGTTTGGAACAATTAAATATAGTCAGTAGAGCTATAGGGAAATGGTGAATGAAATCTCTAACATGACATAAACTGAAAATCATCGCGAATTCGTGATAAATTAGCGAATAACGCGACGATGAAGTGATAAAGGAAAACTAATCAATCGCCACGTGGGACACATCAGCGTTCTACGAAATGAATGCTGGCGCTGCATAAATCAATGCCTATAGTATCAATCAGAAGTACTATTTATGAACCAGTGCTTTCCAACCTTTTTGAGCACCATCGTCACTTTTTTTGTAAAAGTATTTTCATCCGCACAAACCACAGACAATTGTAATATAAAAAGAAAATGAGGATACGTAACAATATTTCAATCAGATATGCAACAAGTAGGCTACTGATTTAGGTTTTGTACAAGAACGTCTGGTGCTTTTGATTACGTAATAATTATAGTGCGCAAATATCAATTCACTACGGCTGATGCGAGACAAAGTTATTCGATTAGTGGTGAGTCGTAACCAGGGCTTTGGAGCAGCCGTAAATTTGCATTGCTCCAGCTCCGGCTCCGGAGCATTCTTCTATCATACACTAGATCCGGCTTCAGCTCCGGAGCCGCATTATTACCACTGCTCCTGCTCCAGCTCCGGCTTCGGCTGTGAAAACTATCGAAGGTGTCTGTCTATATCAGGGGTGGGCAACCCGCGTAAAGGTTTTGAGTAGCCCGCGAGCTAATTTCCCATTATACTATCGAAATCCTTTTATATTATCGAAATTGAATTGCTCAGATTGTATACTTGCAAAGCCAACCAAAAATAATTATGATTAGTCTGGCCGCGACACTTGGGATGTTGATGACTAAAATATCAGTTACGACGCATTGGCAGATCCAGGTACCAGTCACATTTTTAGTAAATCGCCGTACATTACAATAAACTAAAAGAGTAGTAAAATTTTTCTTCACGCTTCGCGTGTCTAATTGTCACACGATTTCTTGCTTTGTAGCCTACCCCCTCCTGAAAATGAAAAAAGCGCCTGATTTAGCCGATTGAGTCAAACTATATTCGCAATTACGAGAGAACGTCTTCTCGCGTTTGTGCTCGCAGAAAGATCGTCGACGATGAAATGTAGGCACAAAATGATTGTCGTATATTAGCGGAAATCTTCGATATCGATATGTCCAGATGCCGAATAGTCCTGTCTTTGCAAACTGAGCCCAGCGGGCGCTATACAGTCGACCCGCAATATACCCAAGTAATAATAATATTAATTTTTAAAATTTTACGCGCCTGGCGCGGCTAGTGGGCAGCGCACTCGTTCGTCAATTTCATGTGGCCCGTTAGCCGAAAAGGTTGGCCACCCCTGGTCTATATAGATTAGTAATTCGCCCGTAGGTTAGTTATCAATAGTAATCTAGAGTCTGTCAGCCGTCAGTAACATCGGATGCAGCAACGAAGACATAGGTGCCACTGTGTAGGCTTGTGACGTCATAATGAATACTTGTCAATCGTCATTAACATCATAGTTGTACTAGAACGCACTTTAGACCATGCCATTGCTGTGTACAGTATGAAAATTCTGATGCGGCGTTTTAACACTGGCACTGTACTCGGTAACATTAAGCCATACAGCTCAATTCAATCTTTAAATAAGTGATTATTATTCAAATGTAACCGTAGTAAGAGCAATATGGGCGGACATCACGACCTGATCAATAGAAATTCGATTTGTACCAAATGGCCAATGGTTTGACGTTCGATATTGGTGTACCAGTCCATCCAGTGTCGATCAAGTTTATCGGAATATAATATTTTCCCGTTGAAACGAATCGAATAATCGAATTAAACACTGTGCCATGCACATCGCGCCATGCCCATAACGAATTAAACTATGCAGCATGCACATTGCACATTTACAAGTCACAATGCACGATAATCCGGGAATACTAGAGTATCAAGCAGACATCAAGAATGAATTTACGAAACAGATGATTACAAATTGGAAATCGCGTATCAAATCAGTAATTTTCCTCCAACATAAAATACCATGGGGACCTTATCGCATTGAGTAGCTCGCACCGCGACAATTGTTCGCTCAGTGTATCGGCATTTTGGGCTAATATTCTGCCATCCCCTATTCACGCTCGAAAATCCTTACTGGAGTGAATGACGATCATGCGCAGTAATGAATCCCAATTCGCATAATTGCATACTCAATACCACTGTCTAATTTCGCGGCCCGATTAAAGAACTATCACAAAAGAACGAGTATTTGCTCATCCGATTCATAGCAACGATGAGATGGAATTTCTCGGCTCGTGCTCGTCATATCGACATGTGCAACGAAATCACGTTTTTATCCTCTCTCCCATTTCGCGTAATACATAGTGATCATTATTTTCGAACCGAACAATTGGCCAACAAGGTTGCGCTGATGATGAAATTGCGGGTATGCCGAATACCCACAATACTCACAGGCATATCTAGCATACCGAGGTTCGAACATATGACTGCTCTGCTGTTAAATAGGTACCCAGGAACATGGTTAGTCGGAATAGGTAGCGCCAAAGAGGAAAAGATTCTTAATTTCGCGAAGGCCTGCTGTTGAATTATGTGAACTCAGCAGATATGGTCGTTGCATATATAATAGCATCTTATGAAATACGTCGGAGCCGGAGCTACCCCTTAAATACCTAGCTCCTGCTCCTGCTCCGGCTGAATTTTATGTAGAGCTCCGGCTCCGGCTCCAGCTCCGGTAAAAATGCACGGCTCCGGGGCTCCGGCTCCGGCTCCAAAGCCCTGGTCCTAACTCAAAAAAGTTTTTACAATTGCTTGAGGGACCCACTGCACTTGAAGTTACTATTAGATTTATATGAATTAATCCACGCCGGAAAAAGTAACAATTATTCACGATTTTTATCCGCAAGCATCCGGATTTTCATCTGCACTCATCATCACCACGTTTGTCATCCACACAAGTGCGTACCATCCTACAGGTTGAAAAGCACTGTTTAGGCTATAGTTACTAGCCAGTAGCGCCATTCCATATAATAACAGAGATTTTCCACAACGCGCACATAACTCCATGTTTCCTATCTCGAATATATGTAAAAACGCTTCTTATCGAGAAAATTGTATTGCATATGTATAATATATATCTCGTTTCAGGGCCGTGTAAAGTAAGTAGCTGTGGTACAGTCAAACTGCACCTTCTCAGTTGGAAAGTGTTGACGGGAAATTCGACTGGATTACGATGCACGCTTCCAATAAGTTACACAGTTGCAGGTGAGAACACCGCAGGGCATTTGATTCCATGCAATACAACATGCCGTGTTCCCTGCTTCAAAATTCGTTTCCTTCCTGGTCATACCCTGTTCTAATCACCGAGTGCTCCCTATCTCTTTAACTATGTCGAACCCTGTGCGCAGTTTACCCTTTACTGATTCAACTTCCTTTTCGGTTGGAAGACGGGTATGCGCAGTGCGCACGGCCAGCGATCCGTATGCCTTATTGACAGGAAATCAGAAATATGAAACGACTTGTCGCAGCGCAATGAGAAATGCAAATGCGTCGCACAATAAAGGAAGGAGAGCGATAGTTTGTCAAACGGCGAGACAGTATATGTTTGTCGAACCCGATGTGGGAAAATTTCGCTTGTGCTGAGACATGCAGTATTTACGGGCATCAGCAAAATTGAATTGAAAAACAAAAGGAAGTTACTGTCACAAGGATGTAGTCACATGCCAAAATAGGTGATGTGCACGAGCTATTAGCCTACTTCTGACACGATCTGTGGCTAATTTTGTTTGACTAATGCAGCGAATCGGATCCAAGTATCTGTGTACACTGCGTGCAGTACATATAGTGTGTACGACTTGTCTTCGATTGGCCAATTTGCACTGCTCATCAATCCAAGGCTTTTGAAACAATGTTCGAATCCCAATATATTTGCTACATCTTGAACCACTAATAAATGAAACTTGATGCAAGTTTGGAAGCCGAAGTCGAACTGGTATCAGTAAAAGAAGTGATTGGGAATATATAGGTGGATGTCAATGTGTCAATTACCCTGATGATGCAACGAGTAACGCCTTGAGTAAATTTTACGGGGTGGTGTGTAAAAAATGTGTACCATATAGTTTAATATATGTCAACAAGCAAGAGAATCATATAAATGTCAAATATATTTGACTCAAGAGGTTTTCACTGACTCGCACCAGGAGCGAGCGTGAGTGAATGCGGACAACCATAGATACAAAAAATCGGAATGAATTCAGTCAATAACAGAAGTAAACATACTCACAAACAGCGTAAAGCAACGCATGGCTAAACTACGATAAGGAACGAATACAGTTCACAATACAACAACACAGACGTATGCGCAGATTGCGCACGCTACTCTATGCCCCGGCGATGTCGAGACGTTCTGTCTGGCGACACAGAGAATTATAAAATCCAGTTTTGTGAACGTTGGTCGAATCGAATGACAGTTGGATGAAAAAGATATGACAACGAGCAGCTTTCGTAAATTGATAATTAATCAATAGATTAATTGGGACACCGATGAGGCATTGAAAGACAGCGAAGGTGGTCTTCATAGCCGGTTTCACTTCGGCGCAATTGCGTACATCTTATAGAACAGAATGGTATACTGGACACTTGCTTTCAGTCACGACCGTAGCGTAAACGTACGAAGCATTGCGTTTCGCTGATTTAGCTTTCAGTTAGCGTTGTTAACATTACCCCTAAATGATTTTCTGCCCAGCTTAAAACTTTTGCCTTCAATTCCTACTGGTTAGTGGTGTACTTTTATCAAGGGATAATACCGTTTCAGTTCTTGCTGCATGACTTAGTACTGTACTATTTTAATCATAGACGTGTATGTTACACAGTAACACAGTATGCTATATTTGTTTAATCGTTTGGTATCGAAATACTATACAATATACAAATAATCTGAAGGTGTACTATATAGGCTAATTCTCGTGCGTTTTATGCGATCAGTGCCAGTAACTGCAGTGCAGCGCTGCTGCAATTCATTTCTTCTGGAATGGCGCATCATCTTAATGCGTTGTCTCTGCCTTTGCGCATGACCATGAAACGAACAACTGATTTTCCGCTTAATTAGGACAAAGCCGTTTCTCCGTCTAATTCGGACAAAAGTGAGTGAAACCAAAAAGTATTTGTGAAACGTTTCTCAGAGCTCAATAAACGTGTGAAGTTGTTGTCGAGCTAAAAATGCGCCGTTTGAGCCAGCGTTTCCAATCAAGGCCACAGGCAGACGCGAGGCCGCACTAAATAACTTTGTTGACGGTTTAGCCACGGATATATCGTGCAAATGTTGATATGATCGTGTTTGGTGCCTGAATTCACTATTTCAACGGTGAGATACAACAAAGAAAATTATGTTCCAAAGCCGTATAAGCAGACCGTGTTATTTTTGGCATTTCGGGAACCAAATGCCAAAACTGTCAAAATAAAATTTCGAAATGCCAAAAATAAGCTATTTTTGGCATATGAAAAAAGTAACACTGCCTGTGCAAAAGGCCTCCAGATCTATACGCACCATACATACATATATACATTAGGGTTGTCCATAATTTGGAAAATCTCAAAAAATATGCGTATCCATGTCTCATTCTGTAGATCAGGGGTCTCCAACACGCGGCCCGCGGGCCGCATGCGGCCCGCGAGGTCATATTTTGCGGCCCGCGACCTGATTTTGAAAATTCGGAAGAACGCTTGGTAAAGCATTTTGAAATGCATAAATTGATTTCAGTTTAAACATATTGTTGTTGTTGTTCAAAGTAAGCTATTCTCCAGTTCCCAATATCACTATTCGTCAATGGCTGATACGGCTTCGGGTACGTTAATATAATTCCATGGATGAAGAACTTGCTGATATGAATGGGCATATTGCCTTGACTTGCCAAGACCGAGACGCTTAGAAAACGACTTCAGGCCCCCCAAAACACCAAGCTTTACGAGGAGATAGTTTTCCGGCAAGTACCATGTCTAGCTAACGTAACCCCAATATTGATTCTTAGTCCAGGGGTGGCAAATCTGCGACAGTAGAAGGAAAATTATGCGGCCGTCGACACTCATGTCGATTAGGATGTGTTGGCGGCCGTCAACAGGCAAATTAAATTTACGAATTGACTCCCTAATTAGTGAAAGGTTTGAATTATTCTTGAAAATTTTCTTCGCGCTCGGCGCGGTTCAATACGAGTGGATTTTCGATTTTAATATAGTAGTGTCCTTTGTAATCTAATCCGCACAGTACAGATGCGAACAGCAGAGGAAATTGATGCGCCACGTAAAGAAATACCAATTTGTGATCGTGTGTTTGGGAAAATCCGATATATTTCCACTATACTCACAATGCTGAAGGGATGTCAAGAAATAACAACATGCAGGCAACAAAGAGGACTAGGCTGATCACAATTGGCCAACTCAAAGATGCAGCACAGTATTTATAACTTCCCTGAATTTTCGAAGACACCCCCTGCATCAACTCTAGTGGTGAATTTGAGCACATGGGCTTACAAAGGATAAATATCTGATGGTAATATGTGAAACTATACCTGTATTAATGACGAAATTCACTCAAGAATATAAAAACATTTTAGCGCTTCGCGCGACTAGACGACGGATGCCTGTGCTTATTCTTAACATAGCTACTCACGATTTGGGTGCGCACAGTAAGCCGATATCAGTAAATAGATTAGTCCGGAGTTTACCGGCAATGGACATGGGCAGTTTAACGTGGGTATTTGGCCTCCAGTAGTTCATTACGACTATGCACTAGAATGCGGCCGTAGCCAACACAAGTAATCGAAATGCGGCCGTGAATAGCAAAAAGGTTGGCCACATCTGCTTTGTATATAGTTGCTGACGCGTGTTGTCAGGTATCGTGCAGAGCTCATATCGCTAAAAATACATGAAAGCAATGATCATCATTTATTTGTTGTAGGCTATTTGTATTATTAAAAATATGATTTCTTTTTGCGGTAACTATACCCGTCGCCCATGTTAGAGAGAACAGCGTTGTACTGACGTAGAGTTATCATAACGTGGCTGTTAAACTATGCATTTCCTATTATATCTCGACATTGAAGACATGCAGCCCGCGGGCTCTACGAATTTTGAAAAGTGGCCCGCGACCCCATTTGAGTTGGCGACCCCTGCTGTAGATTATTGATAAAAAACGTCAATGAACCTGCAATAAGCTCATAGTAAAGTCGGTAACATTTGTCTAAATGCGTTTGAAAGTAGCTGCCGTAGAGTGGGCGTGTTAGCAACCATAGAACGGCAGAAGACCAGTAATCACGAAATCACGTCTCTTGATTGGTTATTCAGCTATGCTTGAATGATCACGACCACAGCGGCTTGCTGATTATGTGCTTCTATTAGTCCAAGGAGATCGCTAACGGCAATGATTATGTAAGCGCATTGTACATTGGTGATTTAATAATAAAATGAGACATCTGGTCATTGAATGTTTTAGTGTTCAAACTAGGTAACGATAGGTTTAGAGCAACAATAGCCTCTTACAGGCATGACAGAGGTGAAGCAGGGAATAATTGTGAATTTATAGAACTAAGTATAGATCCAAGAAATACATATATTATATGCTTGAGATTACGCCAAGTGGTCCTGCTTTTCTGGGTGCAGGTAAGGCATATTAGACATCACCAAACTGGTGCAGCATAACATGTGGGATGGATGCTGGACACAATCCTGTATGCTAAGAAGATATGTGGGCCGACCAGGTAGCTAACATTGGATTTCTGAAGAAGAGTGTTACTACCACACCGCTTCAATCCATCCTTTTTCGTCCAAGTCTGGTTTGATTCAAGCATAAGTCGTTATGCAGCCGGTAATGATCTAACATTCATTAAGGACATGCTAAGCAATGCAAGCAAACTGTCTTTTGCTGGTCCTACCAGCACAGTTTGTACTTATCTTTAAACCTCTTTGCCCGGCATCATCGAAGACTTTGATAGCACTTGCGGGTATGATTCATTATGCTGAAAGAATCTGACAAGTGCCAAGCACTTCAATTATGTACCACGACAGCAGCCTAATAAGATCAGACAAAGTAGTGTCAATATCAAGCTTTATAGTTGTATTCAATGATGGTACATCCCCTCTGAAACTAGAAATTCGTTTGCCACTTGCATAAAAGCCTTTGTAGTATTTTTACGTGTGTTTTTGTTCTTTCCATCAATGAAATCAAGGCATACAGGCTACAGCGGTTACCTTCACAATAAGCCATCCAGTCATGTATTTAAAGATATTGTGAAGCAGCTGTTCTTATAGTTCATCATGTATTTCGTAACTCAACATGTTCTGAATTAATCCTAAATCATTAGTTGCGGACCAACCTACAATGCACTTACAGAATCACCGCCGTCAGCCGACTCCTTGACCAGCTGATCAACAAGCCGCTAACGTCGTGATCATTGAAGCATAGCAGATTAGTCAATCAAACGATGTGATTTGGTGATTACCAGTCTGCTTGCCGCTCTATGGTCGCTCACACGCCCAATCTACGGCAGCTACTTTCAAACGCATTTAAACAAATGTTAACGACTTTCCTGTGAGCTTATTGCAGGTTCATTGACGTTTTTTTTTTAACTATAATCTATAGAATGAGACATGGATACGCATAAATTTTGAGATTTTCCAAATTATGGACAACCCTAATATACATGCAGTCATTTCCTAGTTTTTCATTGCCGGGTGGATTATTTTTCATATTCAATTGATTGTTAAACTCTCTCATGATCTCTAATCATTGGTTGGGTAGTGACGGCTGCTAGCCAAGCGTATCAGAAACAATTTTGAATTGTTATTGTAAGTATTGTGACCTGTGTGAATGCCAGTAATGTTGTACACACAGTGAATCGACTATTGAGAATAGATATTGCAGAAGCACTCGGTTTTGTATCACATCGTTTTCAATTCGGATTTATATCTCGCTGTTTGATGGCAGAGTGTGGATACTGCATGTTTTGTGACTTCCGTTTCACAAGAAAGACCAAACTGATGCAATTTACATAGCTAATTTGAGTCTATAAATACGAATTCATGGTGATGCCAAAAATTGCCAAAAATAAAATCTGAAAAATGCCAAAAATAACACGGCCTGCGTACAAAGCTTTTAGAATTGACTGGGTAGGCTATTTCCATGTCCTCATGATAGAAAGCCTTCCAATAGATTGGCCAATCGGCTAATTCCTCACGACATAATATATGTGTTATCATTTCAATATAAAACCTAGAAACAGAATATGTAGAAACGAATGGATGATGTTACTGAAAAACCACGTACAGGCCGTTGCCTACAACAGCAATCTTCCAATCTTAACAAGAGTCGAAACCTCAGCGATGCGAGTAGGCAATATGGCGCGTAGCAGACAAATACGTTTTGATACCACAGGTCAAAGCATAATGCAATATACAATGGTATGTGATTTGGCGCTTGATGATTTTACGATGATGATGGATGATCGCAATACCGGTCATAAAACCACCCGTTCACGTGTCTGGCGGAATTAACAACTACACTGTACCAGTCATCAGCAGTAAATGCTAGTAATCCAATAAATAACTTATTATGCTTCTGTCTGACGTTTGGTGTGCTTCCTGCGAACCATCGCACGAAGAAGCACATTGTGACTGCTTTGGGGTTTGGCGGGAAGACGGGAAATGGCTGCAGGTGTGTGTGGAGTAGTACGGAGCATGGGCCGGGGCCGGATTGGATATCCGGCCGGATTTTTTCAATTTTGGCCGGGCCGGATCGGAGCCGGATCAGTACTTTTTGATACGGCCGGAGCCGGTTCATAACTTTTTTGATACGGCCAGAATCTTAGTGGACAAGCATAACTTTTGTAACTAAATAACTACCAACCAACCCCACGCTCGTAGCCGTCAAGCCAGTTCGAAAATAAACGAGCCATATTTAGAAATTCACGGAACCACCGAACCGTGGAGGGCCGAATTTCCGGCCGGACTTTTTCATTTTTTGCCGGAACTGAATGGGAGCCTGACTAGAAAATTGAAAACCCGGACCGGAGTCGGACCAGAGAATTTGTCGATCCGCTCCAAACTAGAGTGGAGGTTGCTGTGTCAGTTGAAGTTATACAATATACAACTTCAATTAACCCTTTGTGATCAACCGGCCTACTGACCAAAATTTTACAGCATCCATGAAAATCCCGATAAAATGCCATCCATAGGGCTTAAATCGACGCCTAATATATTGCCGTAAACCTGAAGTAGCCGCCTAGCGGTATGAGACACTCGCACGGATCAGACGCGAGAGGGAATGGTGTTATGCGAGGAAATGTTGTCAATTTTTTGAAAATGGAAGATAATTTCATTTATCAATTTATCCTGACGTCATTCATATGGCTTCTATTGGTATATGACCACCTGATTGTTCTCCGCATGAATCTCTACGTTTCAACGAGCCATTACACGCTACTATAATGCTTCATAGCCTAGCGCCACGATATTGGAAAGATAGAGAGGATAAGCACGACTCAAGCGGCCGCCGCCGATAAGTAATCAATTACGTAATCGCGTATTCTCGCTGAAGGCAACGCGCGTGTCCAGTTCTACGTAACATAATAGGGATGGCCCTGGCGACATTGCCTAAGTTATATATCTCCCTGCTAGCCAAGTGTTATCAGCTTCAGTTGGTTATTGTGTGTAACTTACAACTGCGATAAGGCAATCAAAGTTAACATATATTGGCTTATATCCTTATTCGACACTGCCCATATGCGCTTGCGAATTCATTTTACACGATAGAGTATTGCTTCATTTCACATCCAATTGAACTGTCTTCTATAGCGCGAATGTTTTACGTATGATCATCACTATTAATAGAAGTCAACAGTAACTTCCTATGCCTTCTAAAACAGACATAGGCTGCCTCTATGTGATGTTGTTATTACCGGCTCGGGCTACCGAAATAGCCTATTACTCGCACGCTTATTTGTTCAGTGTTAGGGCTGATGTCGGTTGTCTTATACAAAACTAAGCTCCAAGATAGGGATATTGATGGATTTGTCTGAATAATGGCTAACTATATGTATAGTTTGCAATTGCCTGAAGCAATTATACATCTGTCTGAAACCGCAACCAGCCAGGTGCTCTTACGCAGCCATGATTTTCATGTGGCAAGGTATTGCTTTCTTTCACGTCAATTTGAAACATCTTCTACGTGCTAATCTTCGATATAAGGGCTTTCATACAATGATATAAACTATAACAAGTCATGGAAGATAACTGTAATTGGTTTTATGATGTCCAGAACGGAAGGTACAATGGTTTACATTTCAGGCGTTCATTCAAGCGAGCATCGTTACAAATTCAATTTTGCCGGTAACGCTTTTGCGTGTTCAATCTTCATTTCAAACAGGATATACATTGCTATAATAGATTTTACACGGTCCGATGTATGCGTATTCATAAGAGCTATCCTTATAAAACGAGTGTAACAGTTTATGACCAATACAGGTCTAGCTATCTTGGATTAAATAAAGACTCCTCTGTGTTAAACAGTGGCGGTCCAGTATACTGGACAGCCGGTCGCAAAGGGTTAAATCTGTTGTTCCATTATTTGAAAATATTTGCTATGTCACAAGTATGACAAATAGATGGTGAAATTGTTATTAAATTTGGGAGAAACGTTTTATATATCGCATTTACTAATCATGAAATGAATAGTATATGTGGATAACTGGGCTTGAATAGTTAAGCTAAGGACCGTAATGATTAGAGATAGTGCCCTGTTATTTTGTCACTCTACCCACTGCAGAATTCCAATATAATGTGTTGACGTAATTGAAGTCACAGCTAAGCAATTAACCAGCATCGCATCTAAACCCGCGGAATACAAGGTCGCCAACTAGCACGCCGCCGTATGCAAACCGTCATCAACTGTCAAAGATATTGAGTAGTGACTCAATCGCTCAACTATATGAGCACTGTTCGAAATCTTCACCGAATACCAAACGCTCCGACGAATAGAGATGGATGTAGCCATGTATGGCCAACTCCTGATTGACCAAAATCGCTAAAACTGGCGTTGAAAATCGCTAGATGTGGCTAAATCTTGAAACAAAATCGCTATAAAAGTCGCAAAATCTGCATTGATTCCTAAAATTGTTGCATTGAACCCGAATACCCCTACATTCTTGTCCGCTCTATTTCGATCGATTGTCTCAAATGCCACTCATCATATTTCTAGTTCATAATACGCAAGAGTCTTGTCAGTCAACTCAAGATAGGACAACGCAGATTTGCACAAAACACATCGCTCTGATCAATGATCAGTTTCGTGACCAGGTTAGCAGTCATGACCAATGTTCCCTTTAATTTTTCATGAGTCTGCGTGCACTCACCAACTCACTGCGCGGTCCCTTGGACAACAGTTCGTGAAGACTAAAAAAAGGTCATCATTACGGATTTTTTGTGCGCAGCTTAGATTTTCTGTGCGCAGACACCATGTCACTGCGCAATTGCGCACGTGCGCAGCTTAGAGGGAACATTGATCATGACCACTCACTATATAAAGTCGTGACAAGAAAAGCCGTTGAAAGGGAATTTGAGATGAAAAGCATCCTCGATTTAGGCTACAAGTGCCTTGCTCGATGCGTCCGTAAATACGTGATGCGATATGCACACAATTGCGGAAAGGCGTTTGCGTTCCCTTCTGTGTGGGAGTACTTGAACACGACATGACTTGTGCCGGGTTTGCCGGTCACTATCAGTAGCGACGTGCATTTCAGATAACAATAGAAGGACCAACCCGGTAAGTCGGCCTACATATATCACTACTTAGCGGCTGACCATCCAATTATATTTCTATTTCCCTATCCAGCCATGTGATCAGTGATATGTCAATTTTATACATGATATTTGTTCGCATCAGTAGCATGTTAACACTCATTGAAGCTTGGTGCGAATAGAGTTATCGTCAAAAGTCTGTTAAAGAATGTTTTTCTGTTATCCGACAGCGCGCATAGAAACTCGTGATTTCACTTGTTTGTTCTGTTTGTGTGGGGGATATTCAAATCCTGTTGGAGTGTTGTCTGCGACGTAATCGTATATTTTTGATTTATCTGACGCGAATCCGATATAAAACTCTGTAATCTGGGGAGGGCGATTTGGACTCCGTTCCCCCCGTCGGATATCTATAAAATTTTGCACGAATAGTGTTATGGTACTGATACGTCTTGTGTAGCAGTCAAAAGTTCGATGTCAAGTAGCTTTGTCAGTTATCTTGAATCCGCCTGTCCCCGATTTCAGTTTTTTTCGGAAGGGTGGACCATATATTCGTCCGACATGGCCGTAAATAATTCACATATCGGGACCTTGTATGACACATTGCATTGGGCTCGCATGATTGTGAATAAACTGGGATTGTGTTGGTGGTCAATTGGTCAGGACATTTACGAGTTAAGAAAACATGACTTGGCATGACATTTATATGGCTGGAAAAGTTAAGGTCAACTTCGCTTCCATCACCAGGAAAGTCGATATCGCCGTTTCTATTCATGCACACTGCCTGAACGCAGATCGGCGATGCGTGCTGATACTGCGGAGCTCATAAGATATTGTAAACGTGCATGGTGTATGCTGCTCCAAACTAATTTACATCAGATATTTCTGAAAAAAATCGCTAGAAAATCACTACATATTTTTCAAAAGTCGCTAGATTTATCGCTGGTCGCTAGATCGATATTTTTTATCGCTAAACCTAACGAAAAAGTCGCTAGATCTAGCGACAAAATCGCTTTTCTGGCAACAGTGGACTCAGCCCCGTTGAGCACGACTTGAATTTGAGTTCGTGGCGTTTCTCCGTATACGTGTCTGAATTAAGCGAATTCGAATGAATTATGTTAGTTTGCATTCAGTGTGCAACTGTACTGTGTCCGCTATGAGTAGCCTACCTCCGCTATCTGGTGCACATGCGCTTATATACTTTCGACTGATGTGAAAGGAAACTACGAACGTTGGCAGAACGATCGCCAAATGAGTCAGTCAAGGAATACAGGGAATACGATCATCAACTTATCTCTCTTGTATGAGATGTGCTATTGCATACTCGAAAGTAAAATAAATAAGGTGTAATGTTTTTTCTTTTATGGGTAATGCTGTATAGTCAATGGTCATTGGTCATAATTAGGGCGATTTTTTTTTTGACCTAAGAAACGGAAGATTTTGACCTAAAAAATCTAAATTTTGACTTTTTTGACATAAAAAAACTGAAAATTGACCAAATTTTGACCTCACGTATGCAAATTAGGTGTTTTCGCACATAATGTTAATATTGTACTACTTATCTTCATTTCTGGTTGGAACTGTCTGTCCTTACAAAGTAGATTGGCCTGAAAGAACGTTTTTGGCTCAAAAACTGACAAATTTTTACACGAAAAAACTAGTATTTTAACGAAATCTGGCCCTATGAAGAATTGCAGTAGTTACATTACGTATTATGGTGGAATAATTAAAATTTCTTGTAGTACAACGAAAGATACTTTCCTATATTCTCGGGTAGAAAGTGTTTGTTTTGTTTGTTTGTTTTGTGGTATTCATGGTGTTTGTCAACTACTATGGTCATTTACACCAGGCCGATATTCTTCATTATTTTCCGTAACTGCCAACATATAGCACGGCCCACCTCTAGGCTTTTTTGTAAGACACCGCTTACGCGGATGAGGTGGCGAGGAGGAGCCTAGGTAAACCTCCAACACTTAGCTATCGGAATTATGAAGTCGACCTCGGTCGGAATCGAACCCACACCCATTGGTGTTGCAGCCCCGGATTATACCACTGCGCTATCTCGGGTAGAAAGTGTCTGTTCTTACTAATTAGCTTGTCAAGAATGGAGAAAGAATGTTCAACAGCAGCAATTGTTAGCTGACAACACTGAAGTTGTGTGCACACTGCTTGCTGGTGATGCACCGTGTTGCTTCATTCTGACAATGTTGTCTATATATATCACAATTTTTCAGCTTGCGCTTCTTGATGTAAGAACCATGCAATGCCCAAGCAGTCTTGCTTCAGTTAGGATATTGCGGTACGTTGACCATAAAACCATGTCACTATTTGTTTCATTTGACCGTTTATGATTCACAATGAGCAGACGATGGGCCGTTTACAGCAGTAGGCCTATAAAGTAGGCTACAGGCTGTAAATTATCAAATGATAAGTTCACAGACAGCGCAAAATCTACGATACAAACTAAATGTAGAGGTCAAAAAATGTTTCATTTTGTAAACAATTTTGACAAATTTTGACCTAACGCTACAATTTTGACCTAATTTTGACTTTTTTTGACATGTCAAAAAAAAAATCGCCCTAGTCATAATCTCTTACTGGGTAGGCTACAAAAATCGACGGGCTTCGTGTGATTTCACGATGGTGAATGATCGCGCCCGATGCATATTAAATAGAGCGGAGCTTGGACCGGAGCCGGATTAGATATCCCGCCGGATTTTCTCATTTTTGGCCCAAGCCGGTTCGGAGCCGTATCAGGACTTTTTATGATACGGTCGGAGCCGGTTCAGTATTTTTCACTGAGAATATGGCAGCCTTACCCCCTTCCACACTAGAATCAATAGTTAAAGTGAAACGTTCATGGAGATAAACCACCTGCTAAGTCCAAGTTGGCATAATTACTTCAGATAAGGTTCGGGTTTGGTCTTTGAGTTTTTAATTTCCTGTTTGCATTGTTTCAATCAATATTCAATACCATCCTGTGAGTAGATAATTATTACCGTCGGAGTTTTCTGATCGGATCACGGTAATTTCTAGAATCCGGCCTAGGAGTCGAACCGGAGTCGGACCAGAGCTATAAAAAAACAGGACCGGAGTATAGGGCCAGAGAATTTGTCGATCCGCTCCGCATTAGTATAAATGGGGTTTGGCTGTTAGTGATGCTACACACTCAATACAAGTTTCAAAGTGGTTTTTAGCAAGCACGATGTATAGCGTGTCAGTGGAGCACACACTCAACATCACCAGGAAGTAAAATGTGCCCATGATATGACGTCGTGTGGCATCATCAGCAATTCCGGAAAAATCGCAACAATAATGCTCAATGAAGAGAAAGGGAAGAGCAGTTACTTTATAGAAATCTTGAATTCACAAATTTACCCATTGCATGCGTGCATATCAGCATATCCGCATCAAAACAAAGATTTCAAAAAGGCAACGTTCCTTTATCTAAAAATAGCGAACAACGGCTATGCATAACAAAGCAAAGCGAAAGATAATGCAAACCGGTTCCACGCGCAGTGTCTATGACAGGGATTACCCAAAACTACTGAGTATTGATCATCTGTAGTGACGAGTATTCGCGCAGGAGTGAAGCCACAATAAAATATTCAAGTCACAGAATCATTATGAATTTACGATCAGCAACAGGCTTTTTCGAAATAGACTGAGCGAAGTCAATCGATTTACAAACGAACAGGGTCCGGCTTATACATCTTCTGTGCGATGGCATTGCTAATCGTTGGTCATGTCTGTCTTATCACGCCCTTAGTCTGAGTTATTTCAATACTGCTGTTGTGTAAGAATATCAGTCCGGTTAGCTACATATACAAGGTTTTTGTCAATTCATCCTACAGCGACTGCTCCGATTTTCTTTTCTTTCGCTGATCCCCGTTTTCGGCAAGCTTTGTCACGCACATGTTAATTACTACAAACCGGAACAGGAAAATATGCTTTACTCAGGACCGAAACAGCACTTCGTCAGCCATCCCCAAAACGTTGGTTTGGGCCCCATAGAGGGATAAACCGAATTTCTAGGGGGTTTCGCGCTCAGACTCCCCATCAGGTTGTTCGTTTTTGCCGCGAATTATCACTGAGATTTGCTGTACTGATAATGAGACGGCTTAAATAATTATTTCACCTAATAGCGCAAAAATTTTCTCATAATTGATTCGGTCAACATGATAGGGAGTTGCATGTATATTGCTATCAATTTTTTTTATCCTTTCTGATCACGTAATAAGATTCACCGGTGGAGCTGAGTCAGGTATCTTGGGAGCTTTAGGGTCCGCAAATACTAATTAAAAATCTTCGAACGTTGATATAATGACTCCGTTACATGATGTTATTTCGTGACTTCCTGTCTGCTATTTCACAAGTACATTTGACGCCAGCCATTTAAGCTCCTATGGGCAATTAAACATATATGCATGTATGTATTAGATATGTATGCATTGTATATATATCGAAGTCTTCGGTCAGCATAAGGGCAGCCCTATTTTCACTGCCGATCGTTCTGGCACACTTCCTGGAGTCGCATGTTACATGATGGCCTGAATGGTATGACCATGATGGTCTTGGTATGTCGTGGCGCAGTCATGGTCGACGCCGAAATGCCCATTTCAATGAATAATGCGTATTTTTTTCTTGGAGGAAGAGTACCCAATAGCCAATATATCTGGAAACATTAGAAAAGTTGCATAAAATTCCAAAAAAGACGCTATATAATTTATGCCAATTCACGAAATAATTTTGGGCCCCCTTCGAGATCGCATCCCCAATTAGGGAGTCTGGGGTGCGGCAGTTACGGTCCTGCTTATGCTTATTCCAGCTCTAATGTATACTTCAATGAATTCGCGCGGTGATAATATTGCACATCGAGATGGTGTCACCTGCCTACATGCAATCACATCATGTCACTGCTTTGCACATGCCTATCGCTACGTTGCAAACGGAGTCGGCCAGGAACGTGAACCGTGCTACGAATATGAACACTTGTCCGAAAACGGCATCACAGAAGATTCAAGGTATCTCAAATTTCTGTTCGTATTAGCTACATATCAGAGATGGTTAAACTATTAATCGTTGGTACTCAAGTACCAACTATCGTAGTTATCGTATGCGAGGTTTCCACGAATGGTTCATATGGAGCAAGTCGACTTACCGCATTGCTCGAAGGTCGCGATATAGACAATGAATTGTCCGAAATGGTGACGAAGCCCCGAAGGCTCCGACGCGAATTATAGGTTAAACTTTTTCCATGCTCTTGCAGAACGAAAGCGAATAAGGCATGCTTAGTACTTTAGCATTTGCATGGTGTGTTAGGAGGGCCTGTGACCGAGCTAGCACATCACTGTATACTGCACTAGGCCTTTATAAGCAATACACCGAAATAGAAGTAGCTAATCACAAGTAAATGAAAAGTATCTATTTCAGGCCTAATTCGGTCTAAATCTGAAAACAATTCGGTAGAAGTAGAAGTAATCAATAGTCATAACCACTTACGTATGTAGTGCGAGTTGGTGAAACCTATTTGGAGTACTTCGAAAAGTAGATGTACAATGTACATCTTGACTTACCAGTGACATACCGGCGTAACGGGAGCGGTACATTTTGGGCTCAGCTATCTTACCGAGTCACTCTAAATAGAGATCCACTAAGGCTGGTATATAGGGATAGCTGGTAGCGATGGTGTGAACGTGCGGTTCACGTTCGCGTTCTGTGCGTGAACCTCAGGAATTTAGAGGTTCACGTTCACAAACGAACCTCGTAGGTTCTGCACTGTGAACCTTTTTCATATATTACTATTCTCACTTCATGATAACATCTTTGGTTGAAAGTTATTGCGTTTCAACTGCGGGTCACTCACTATATGCATGCAGCATAAAAAAACACTACACGAGCATGTACCTTGACAATCTCAAAAATTTCACTTGCTTTGTTACAAAAGTTAGCTCGAATACATAGTGACTCCTTGCTGTGAGCTTGACCCGAAATCACACAACATCAAGAGCGAAATACACTACATGTAGGTAGTCAGCGAATGATGCTTATTCAACCAATCCATGAAATTGTCATCGTTCTCGGATGTAAAGAATCTGGAAGGCGTGCGGAGTCAATCTTGATTTCATATGTTTATTTTACGATAAAAAAATCAGAGCGATTGGTGCGTTGGCTACTGCTGGACAACTTGTTAATGAGGTAATATCGGTGGCAAGCATAGAAACCCGTTTACACTCAGCTTAATATCAATGTAGAAATAGTCAGACGCCGAATATATTGTCCGGTCTGGCCTAGACCGTTAAGGCGTAAATTGTTGGCAGAGCAACGGAAGATATTGATTTTACGGGTTTGTTATATCATTTGATTGCCCCAGTTGTAACATTTGGCGACGTTTAAAACGACAATATATAGTTCAGCATTGTGAAATTATGTGGTCGAGTCGTCGCAAGGTATCGTGTACATTGTACAGCTGTACAATGTACAAATTATAGGTTATCACTTCATTGAAATGTAAGGTTGGAATTAGCAATATGACGTCATGAGGTTCACGTTCATGTTCACACAGAACCTTTAAAAAAGTTTCGCGTTAACACGAACCTGAACCTTTCAGAGGTTCACACCATCCCTAATAGCTGGTGCACTACTGGAATTACTTACCTGGCACCACAAGTGACTACCTCTTTTCTCAGTCTTAAAAGCAATCGCCGAACAGTTTGGAAGGTTACTTTCAATGCTTAATTTTGGCTACTCGCCTTCCCTCACATGCCACCTAATTTTGTCGCTTTGTGTTACCGTTTTTTACTTTTCATTCAGTGTTCACTTGTTCACGCCTCCGTTTTAAGTCGCCTATAGGCTCAGGTGGCTGTCTGATTTCAATGAATACTACAAGTCGTTTCGACACCTTCCTACCGTTTCACTTTGTCGCTGTTTTGTGGTGTTTTGAAATGATGAAATTCTTAATAAAACTGATACTCATACATGTGCAATGTGCATCGACCGGTACAAACACAGTAAACAAGAATCACTATCCAGGCTTGGAGGGTTATCCACTTTTGCAAACTAGTAACTACTACCTCCATCATTGGCAGAGATTCGAATACAACGCAGCATCTTCAATATGATTGCAATATCTACTGTAGAACGCGGGTAAGTCCTCATGAGTTTCCGCGATGTGCATCGTACATTATAATTACGTTTTAAAGTGAAATTAGTATTAGATAACCGCGCTTCGTGGCTGCTATCATCATATAAAGAGCAGGGAATTGGTGCCGTACGCTCCGATAAGATTTATCGACATTTGTATTGCGGAATTCTTTCCTGGCGTACTAGTACGATATCGTAAATTATCGTACCGTAACTCCTTACATTGTGTCAGTAGGGAAGCACGCGGCGCATTGTAGCCTAATCATCAGATTCTAGAACGCGAAGACAACGCATTTACGTAAGCCAGGGGTTAGCAAAACTTTTCTGCTAAAGGTAATTTTGATTTTTTATATCGATCATGGGATATGATTTGGAAGAAGACATCCAGAAATTGTCGCACATAAACTCAGAACTTAATTTATTTAGAATAAAACTACAAATGTGTAAGAAAGTATAGTCCTTTCGACGATGGCGTTATCGGACATGCCGATAAATATTAGCTGAAGTTGGTCGATACCTATCTTTCTACGGAGACGGATATCGACTGGGCTCTAGTTTTTACCAGGCTCGTGTCGCATGCCATTTGATTTATTTAATAAGTTTCATCCGTTCAGATATGCAACAAGTCAAACGAAGCAATTGACAGTAAATTCGACTTCGAGTTTTTGCGTTCGGTCACGCCCGTAAAAGCAATTGGTTATATAATAGGTATGCAAGTTAATCATTTATACTTCACAAATCTTGGTGCTTCAATTGATGTATTCTATTTACGAAAAGGAGTTTCTGCAATACTCGGAAATATTATGGTGATGTTCATCACAATCATTCGAATTTGGCGAAAGGGTGATAAACTCACGGCGGAGAAAAAACTTACGAAGATGCTTTTTCTCAATTTATCGGTGGCGGATTTGCTCGTGGCTGTAAGATTGTTGCTCGCATTTCCACTTGCTGATCTCCAGACTTATAGCAATACCCACATTCAGTCTTTTAGGTATTTTTAAGACATTGTGCAGTGCCTAGGAGAGTGGCTCATTAATACACCACCAACTATGCCACGCTATAGTCGCAGTGGGACAAGCTTCAAAAGTTATTGGATAGTAAAAGGGTTGTAACCAAGTCACAAAGCTCCGAGTCATAAGTCAATCTCACTTTTATGGTTTTGACTCGAGTTAAGTCGAGTCATATTCAATTCACCACCGAGTCAAGTCCGAGTCCAAGTCATCGAGCAGAGGTTCAAGTCCGAGTCATGGTATTATGACTCGAGTCCGAGTCCAAGTCATTGTGTTGACTGCTCAGTTTCCAGTTAAAGTCCCGTTAAACCCACTTTTATAACTCTGTTTGGTGATATCAAATGGTTCGCATTGATAATATACACCAATTTTCCTCAATTTTAACAGTTTCTGGTCGTATTTTCAAGTACCAGTACCAATATACGAAATCCCAATATGCTGGTTCCTTTACTGTTCTTCGAAATGACAATGAAATGTCGCTCTTGGCCGTCTGAGTCTCGAGTCATGCGCAATGACTCGAGTCCAAGTCGAGTCAATACACAAATTGACTACAGTCGAGTCGAATCATTTCCGTATTTTGAGAAAATGACTCGAGTCAAGTAGAGTCATCAGAAAATCGTGACTCGAGTCTGACTCGATTCCAGTCATGACTCGAGTCATTACAACCCTGGATAGTAACTGTATGGACCTGTAGAATCTATATTGATTTATTAGAACCCGCAATCAAATAATCCGGTGGCGATGGAATTGCTGAATATACCACGTCCATACCATCCGCTAGGGATGATGTGGACGTGAGGTTCTCGTTCGCGTTCTGTGTGCGAACCTCGAAAATTAAGAGGTTCACGTTCACAAACGAACCTTGGTTCTGCACTGAACCTTTTTCGTATATTACAATTTTCACGGCATTATAACATCTTTGGTTGAAATATATTTCATTTCAACTACTTTGTTGCATTTCAACTACGGGCCTCTCTATGCATGGTGCTGGCAGCATAAAAAATTAACACTGAACAAGCCTGCACCTTGACAATCTCGAAAATTTCACCTGTTTTGTTGCAAAAGTTTGCTCGATATGTCCAGCTTTATGTTTGTGAATATTTAGTGACTCGCTGCTGTAAGCTTGTCCCGCAACCACACCACATCTAAGCGAAATACGCTACAGGTAGTCAGCGAATGATGCTTATTGAACCAATCAAAAAAATTGATATCGTTGTCTGACGAAAAAAATCTAGCAAGCGTACGGGATCCATCGCGATTTCATATGTTGATTGCGTCATAGAAACCAGATCCGGGCTATTGAGGAGTTGGCTACTGCTGTATAAGTTTATAATGGGGTAAAATCCGTTTTAAACTCTGCTCAATATCAACGTAACAACACTCAGCCACCGAATGCATTGTTCGGTCTGGCCTAGACCGGCCGTTAAGGCGTAATCTTATATTCTCTTGCAAGCCCTCGTTGAAATTTTTGGCAAAGCGATTGCCCCATTTGATACATTTGGCGACGCTTGAAAAGTCAGTATGTACTTCAGCATTGTGGCAATATGTGGCCGAGTCGTCGCGGGATATCATGTACATTTATATGTCACTTCACTGAAACGTAAGGTGGAATCAGCAATATGACGTCACGCGACGTCATGAGGTTCACGTTCGCGTTCACACAGAGCCTTTCAAGAAGGTTCGCGTTCACACGAACCTGAACCTTTCCGAGGTTCACACCAGCCCTACCATCCGTTACGACGTCGATTTGGGGTGAATTGCATCATAAAACCCCTATACTCCTATCGCATAATCATTGTATTAGGTGAATGTCAAACCAATTGAATGTACCAATAATAACCTGTCGACGGAATATTGTTATCAACTTTCAGATCTGCACTGTAACTATTCTAGCGATACTGGATACTTTCCGTAAGCGGGCACCAGCTGTTGCAGACCGACACAATTTCATTACACCATGCAACGTCATCAATAGCTTATCCGTTATCGGCTGCGAGCAATCTATATTTACGATGCTGCTTATCGCCTTCTCGAGAGTGTATGGAATAATCAGGGGATGATGTAAATCGTTGTAGGTACGTTGATTTATCCGCATTCACATATTCCGATCATGGAGCTGTGAAGGAATAATATTTATTAGCTTCGTATGTATCTAATAAATATCAATTCCAATTCATTTTCTTGAAATAAAATGAATGCTGGATATATTATACATATTTAATGAAGTGATATGTATGAACTGTGAGGTTGCAACAGTCCGTAACTTCAAAAGATTCAGTCTATAAATTTATCTGACGATTTAATTCCTCACCAGTTCTGCATTTCGTCAAGATGTAACTCGTAACGTAGGCTACTTCAATAAAAATCTATGTATGTTGAAGCCTTCCGTCACCATGGGAGACAATTATTTTTACAAATCTAAACACGGTCTCCAATCGTCCTAGATGGGATACTTGCTTGGATCTGCGTGTTCTTTCATAATTGCGGCAATGTAATTATAACGCAACTGAGCCTCAGATACTATACCGACTATATCGTTAGCAATCGACTTGTAATTTTCTGTTCAGACCTTTTCATCGGATATCTGTAAGGGGATACATGATTGCTCTTTCTTTATCGTGGTTGCTGTCTACTCTGTTGGCCGTGATACCACTGCTCGACTCCATGGAAGACATTTTCGTCACAAGAATATCGTGCGATTACATCGAATTCATTGTTACTTTATCCGAGTGCTATGGTCAGGACCGAAACAGCACTTCCTCGGGCCGCCTCAAAACGTTAATCTTGGGCCCCATAAAGGGTGTCAAATCCAAATTATGGGCGCTTCGCCCCCAGACCCCACACCAGGCTCTGCGTTTTTGCCGTTACTTAAGACAAAACATACGTGGCATATATACGAGTCACCTTATTTCGCCTAAACGCGCTAAGCGCAAAAAATTCTTTAATTCATGATTGAATCGGTCAATACGATTGGGAATTGCATATATATTGCATTTAATTTTTATTCTCTCTCTGCTCACAGAATCAGATTTACCTGTAGAGCTGAGTGAGGTGTCTTGGAAATTGTAGGGTCTGCATATAAAAATTAAACATATATTCGGGCAGATCCGTTGGTATAATGACTTCGTTCACTATGTTATTTTGTGACCTCATGTCTGCTATGTTAAGAGATATTGAATTCACCCAAACGTACTAAACTAAAAGACACACACGATTTCAAATTGGCATTTCTTGACTGGCAAATAATTTTTCTCTGCGGGATTGCATTTGTCTTGTGGGGTTCAGATTTCCAGGACAGGAACATTTGGCGCCAGCCATTTAGGCGCACATAGACAATTAAACATACATGTATAATTATGTATATCGAGGCTTTCGGTCAGTATAAGGGCAGTCCTTTTTGACCAAGGTTTTCCTGCTGCCGATCGTTCTGGCACGCTTCACATGTCTTGGTGAGTCGTGGTACCGAAATGTTTCTATAAATAAATTAAAATTGAAGAGGTGGCATACATTTTCTAAAAAATACTCTACAATTTATGTTAGTTCACGAAATAATTTTGGGCCCCTTCAAGCTCGGGCCCCTCAATTGATGTGTGTGTGTTTGTGGAGCGGGAGGGGATGCGGCAGTTACGGTTCTGGCTACTATATATAGGCCCATCCAGACGTTTAGGGTATGTTTTAGGGATGATGTCAATAGTAGACCCTTTTCCAAGATTTTACAATCTATAAATCACTAGACACGAGTTGTATGCGGGTGCAAGGATAGTGAAACATTGGGGTATGGTTAAGTAAACTTTTAATCGAGTATAGTTACACTGCATTGATAATAAAGTAACAAGGAAATTCAAAGCGTGACATTAACGATGTAATTCGCAATAAAAGATCATAGAGTGTTCATTTCCTGTTCAATTTGTAGTTGATTATGACTGAGCACATTCACTGGACAGAGACTTGCAAGTTGCAATTGGAACCAATCCGTTTAATTGGTTGGGTTATATATGGATAATAACATAAATTTATCTATAAGCTGTAAATGCCGACGCCTATGTTCAAGAAATACTTTTAGTGAAATGCGAACGACATCATTGTGTTTTGAATAACAGACAGAACCAAGCTCTTTACTTGCAAACCGTTCGTTACATCGAAGTGAGAAACCTCAGCGGCATCCTCCAAAATTACACGGAAGCTGACACAAATGTAACGTAAGGAATCCGAAAGCTTTGAATTTTTGCTACTATCTGAACTATCATGTTTATGTATGTTAGTTAGATAGAGATGGTGTGAACCTCTGAAAGGTTCAGGTTCGTGTGAACGCGAACCTTTTTGAAAGGTTCTGTATGAACGCGAACGTGAACATCATGGCGTCACGTGACGTGAAATTGCTAATTCCAACCCTACATTTCAGTGAAGGGATACATTAATGGACAGTTGTACACGATACCTAGCGACAACTCCGGCCATATCATATCACGATGCTGAAGTATATACTGACTTCATAAACGTCGCCGAATGTATCAACTGGGGCAATCAAATGATATAATAATCCCATAAAATCAATGTATTTCGTCGCTCTGCCAATGATTTCGACGATGACTTGCAAGAGAATATAAGCTTACGCCTTAACAGTCTAGGCCAGATCGGACAATATATTCGGCGTCTGATTGTTGCTACGTTGATATTGACCAGAATGTAAAACGGGTTTCTATACTTGTTACCGATATTACCCCATTAACAAGTTATACAGCAGTAGCCAACACCCCATTAGCACGGATTTGGTTTTTATGATACAGTAAACATATGAAGTCAAGATGGACCCCGTACACTTGCCAGATTTTTACATCAGACGATAATATCAATTTCATTGATCGGTTGAAAAAGCATCATTCTCTGACTAGCTACATGTAGCTTATTTCGCTCTTGATGTTGTGTGACTACGGGTCAAGCTCACTGCAGAGTGTCAGGAAATATTCACGAACGGAAAACTGGATATTTCGCGCAACGTTATTTGTACCAAAGCAAGTAAAATTTTTGAGATTGTCAAGGTGCATGCTCGTTACGTGTTGATTTTTTTATGCTGCTAGCGCCGCCATGAATAGAGTGACCCGCGGTCGAAATGAAGTAAATTTCGACCAAAGATGTTATAATGATATGAAAATTGTAATATATATAAAAGGTTCACAGTGCAGAACCTACCAAGGTTCGTTTGTATACGTGAACCTCTAAATTTATGAGGTTCACCCATGGAACGCGAACGTGAACCTCACGTTCACACCATTTCTAGTTGATACATAACATAACTTGATAATGAATAAGTGTGATGCGGGAAAGGCGGGTATATTTCTTTTTAGAAACAGTTCATGCATACTGTGTGGATATTGGGTATATATATAGTAGGGTTGTAACCAAGTCTCATGGTTCCGAGTCACAAGTCAATGTATCTGTATAGTTTTGGCTGGAGTCAAGTCGAGTGATTTTTAATATTCACTACTGATTCAAATCTGACTCCAGTCAGGGCGCAAAGGGACAGATACAATAAACAGATACAATGCCATCATGAGACGGAGGCGGAACATGTTAAAGCAGGGGTGGGCAAACTACGGCCCGCGGGCCGCATGCGGCCCTCGACATCGTTCTGTGCGGCCCGCGAGAGTCTAAAGAAACTTATCAAAAATATTGATAAAATGCATAATAAAATTCGAATTAAAATTAACTTGATTTACATATTTCTTAGTATGCATCACCATAATATTTCTAAGACAGTGGTTGTCAAACGGATGGGCGCACCCTCCTTGGGGGTCGTGAAAGCATCTGAAGGGGACGCGAAGCTGAGCTCAACTGAAATTTTTTTCGCTTTATGTTCAATTTCTGGCACGACAGCCCGATCTCAAGGCCCACGCAGTTTAAAAGGTTTCAACTGGTAAACATCACAGAAGTCCTAAACGACATTGACATAATTCGGATCACGAGTGTGATTTCAGATTGGCCAGTCCAGTTTTAATTATTTCAGTGGTGAGCTTATAATAACGATTCGCGCGTGTCTTGGGTAGATTCGTTCTCTGTACGCGTACAATTAGAGGATTTATATTTTATCTACACATAGTAGAAGCGTGTATGAAGTTAACATGGTTATGATGCTGTCAGCATTGTGTGTCCTGGAACTGTACCAAAAGTGGAATTGGTAAATCTATGATCAGATCGCTGCTCACAGATTTAAATTTTAATCCTGTTCTGAGATTCGGGACAACCGATAAATTGGATATTGCGGTCGAACAGCCTATGAAATCTCGCCACTGTTTCTCACGCTTGTCCGATACCATCAAAGTAATGTTTGGCTTGCATTGAATCAGCATATATATTATCTTCATGTCATCACTATGTGATATAATCAAACACCACTACTGCGTTTTGGTGTATAGTCCCAATTTTATATAGTGCGGCCCGCGAATGGATTCAGATGTCGAATGCGGCCCGCGAACTCAAAAGTTTGCCCACCCCTGTGTTAAAGCATCGTTTTGTCTAAGTTAGGATATACAATTTTTCTTTTTGAAGAAAACCCTTACACACTGATAGGCAGGAATAGCTGTCCTAAATGTGGTCAATGGGCCCTCGCCATATTGTGGGGACAGCAAAAGACAGCGACCACGTTCTATTGTGCAGCTAATTGTGTATACCAGTTGAATAAGATGTATAGTATATGATGTGAATCGCGGTACCTACTTTTTTATTGATCACGAAATAGAATGCCTAATTATAATTTAATCAAACAAAATACATACACCCCATCCCAAGCATGCTGCATACTGCAGTATCTACAACTGGAATTAACTGCCCAAAAACATTTTTTTGCAACAATGAAGATCGAAATTCCCCTTTATACCGTAATTATCCACGACAACAGTCTCGCACATATATAATGCTTCACCAGTTACGTCACTATTGGATTACAATGTACTTCGCAATCTTCCTATTATGAAGATATTAGCATAACTGTGATAATTTAAAATGCGAATATCTCAAAAACCGAATGTGCGAGCAAATAAATAAAGGCAGATCCGGAATCAGTGGATAAAACTCTTCTGGAATCACATAATCACATATCCGTTTTAAAATGGCCACTGACCAGCGTTATCTTCCTGACCCAATACATGAGAAAGTTATTCAGAATGTATGGAAGACAGAAGTGTTATGCATAGTGATTGTTCAATTTTCCCCTAATACTTACACACTCAAATAATATTTCATTACACAATTGAAAAATAGTTCTTCAATTTCAGACCGCTTGGATCCTGGGCCCAAATTCATTACTTTTTCCGTGAAATCTTCAATGTCACAATCGTGCACCGGTACGGGTATTACCATCAATTTAAACTATGCATTCCCAATTTATTCACGAACCTTGGAGAAAATGCATGGCCTTGGACATTGATGATATATATAATCAACATAGTTTGCTTCACCGCAATGGCTGCTGGATATATGACTCTTTACACAGACAGGTTAATCAAATTATTATATATATATTACCTTCATTTCTGCATGATGAAGATTCTTCGCATGCTCGCGTATACGTGGTTTTAGGAGACAGCATGCTGCTACTATACCAGCCCGGTTTAAAACAACCCCTTTCATAATCTAGCACATACTTTGTCATATACAAATGACCTCGACAAACCATAATACAATTAGATATTTCGGTTCGTCATCGCCGATCCCCCTGTAGATACACCGTGTTCAAACACCCAGAGACAGAGTGAGTTTAGCTGTAGACTCAGCATCAGAGACCCGAACGTAGACGCACGAGAGAGAGAGAGAGAGAGAGAGAGAGAGAGAGAGAGAGAGAGAGAGAGAGAGAGAGAGAGAGAGAGAGAGAGAGAGAGAGAGAGAGAGAGGGGGGAGAGAGAGAGAGAGAGAGAGAGAGAGAGAGAGAGAGAGAGAGAGGGGGGGGAGAGAGAGAGCGACGTCCTCCAAGCAGCATTACAAAATGCAACTTACGAAACCCATAACAGTGGTGCAGAAGGCCTAAACTGGCGATACGCGCTACCGTTTGTGATAGAATGATAAAAAATAATATTAATATTTGCAAATACCGAATACGCCAGCATAAAATCCAAACTTGCAGGCACAGCATCTTATATAAAATGTTCAATATAGAGTCCAGTGGTTCTTAACCTTTACTAACCTTGGGAACACTTACGCTAATCTGCAACCCTCCAGAGAACCCCAAATCATTAAAACAAAAATCCATCACAATGTGCATCTAACTATATACTCAATACATTACTATATATTACTGCTACACAAAGTGCATGTGCATCAATGGAATGTTAAAAGAACAAAACTAGAATATGATTATATGATAGTCTAATAAATATTTATTGCAAAACAGTGTGACCTTCTGCTGTTCCCCTTAAGATATCAAGTCAAATCTGAGGCTTTCCCTTGAAAAGTGTCATCGTATTGTTTGGTAGAAACGCAACAACGTGATACCAATTGCTTGATTGCAAGTGAGCTTATAAATATTGGTAATATAATTGGCATTTTAGAAGGTCGTTCTTTAGATTTTGAACCACAACCTCTCCTGACTACGCCATTGCACATGACGTACCTCGACAATAGTCACAATTCCACTACCGATCGGGCCTAATTGCATGCAACCACTGATGACCAATGATGGCGTGCCATCACAAATATATGAGTTGAGTGCGTGTTTTGACCTCCTGGCCTCCAGGAAACCCCTGATGTAGACCTATAATCACACGGTTAATCATACCATACCATAGCAATCCATTTCAGAAATGGCACCCCCCCCCCAACAAATTCAGACTGACACTATAGGCTACATAGGGAAATAGGAGGTGGTGTAGTAGTATACCTGGCTTCCATGACTTTCGTCCATGAATATGTGACGAAAATCCACTGCAGGATCAGATTGTGCTTGAAAACTCAATTTTATAAATATTGATAAAATGTTAATTAGTCATTGCCATTGATTGGCAGCCGCGGTTCCAACATAGCTATCGTATACATTTGTATGTTATATAACTCCATGATCTATGAATTCGAGGAAGCATTTGGAGGATAAGGTGAACGGAAATAGCAGTCCAGCTACCAGCGATGTTCTCAAATTGAGGAGGAAGATATTCTTTATTCTAGCAAGTGACTTCGTATGCTGGATGCCTATATGTATCGTTGGTATTGTGCACATTTTCCATGACTCACCTTCAGCATGTCAACCGTCTGGCGAGAGCGGTAAGCGAATTCGATTTTCTAGATACTTATCGCACCAGTTGTCGTCAAATAGAGGAACACACTGACGCTGTTGATAGATTAATTAACCAATTAATTACTTTTGTTACACCAGTGAAAACCCGGTACGGACCAAGTGATGACAAAGGGCAGAGACGTACACGATATGTAACTAAATCGTCATCGGTTTCACAGCTATAGCGCGTACAGTTTTATATCGTTGGTACGGAATTGGTGTTCCGATGATGATGACCACGGTCCTGGCCAAACATATTTTTTGGTCCGCTTAACACAGAGTTCGTAAGCCTCTTTCGCTAAAGGAGCTATATTCACCTCAATTTTCCATTGTAAGTGTCATTTCATTGTGACGTCACAATTAAAGATTCGTGACATCATGGCTAATAAAAACATGTTTTGAACATGGGCCATGTTTTAAACATGTTTGTTTAAATTTATTTTTGTTTTAAATGCAACTCTAAGTATAGGCTCCATACATATGTTACGAAGTATGCATGAGAAAACAACTTGGAGATATAATCTATTCTAGTCTATAAATGATAACCGTTTTTTTTTTGTATTATGCCTGAAATTTATGACGGTAACAATAACCGCGGAAACCGCGCTATTTTAAAGGGTGATGATAGGCTTGAAATATGTTCATGATGAGTTTACGCCCTTACACTAATACAATAGCGCAGGTGCGAATGAAAGATTGAAAAGTACACCGACCGATAATAATTGTACGATAATATATTTTAGTCTACGTGACATGCCGGTGGACCGTGATAATTAGAAGGTGAACACTGAACAGTTTCCAAAGGCAATGCTGGAAAAGGTTGGATGGATGCTGATTCGAGAGACAGGAAAATTTTAATATTGTCAGGGTTAATTCTTAGGCGCTTTTCTTTGCTTCCATGAATGGATTTTGTTCAACTCATGAGACACTGGCTCCTACGAGTCGTCAATGAAGCTGGCTTTACCATCAAATCCTAGGACATTGTTTAATAATGATGTGGGGCGATCGAGATCATTGGTCGAGTTCTGTTTGAAAGCAGTGAATAATGCTCAATGAAAGTTCGAATCAGGCCAGCAATTTGTACAAATTTCTTATATGTTAGAATTTGAGTTATGTAGCGTCCTGGCCGGTCGCTTATGCCTTATAATGATTGTCGGGCCAAAGTCGGCCAGGAATTTCAAATATCAACTAGAATATGAAATGCTACATCTCAACTGGTTCATATAGCGCAGAGTTTGCGCTATGGCATATCGTTTTATGAGAGATATCAAGCCATTGGCCAATCATGCACTTCTTTTATTATGGTGAAGTCAATTATTTTGATATTCTGTCCAATCCATCGAAATTTTGCTATTGGTATCACCCTTTCGAAGGTTCTCATCATATTCACATTATTTAAGAGATCATATAAGCGTTGCGAGTGACATCAAATCCTTTCCCCGTATAAATCGTACGGATATTGCTATCTTTCATCGTTCTATGTCATGGTGATGACAATTTATTTTACAGGGTTGTCCAAGAAACTTCATCTAACAATCATTGCCGCGTTCGTAATTATTCCATTAAACAGCATGTTGAATCCGTTTTTATACTCGGCTGCACCGGAATATCTTTACAGTAAAGCGAGAGCGTGTTTTCGACAGGATGCCGGTGATGCTCAGGTGATTGTCTACTGTCTAGGCAAGTGGCTCCTTTAAAGTTTTCCCCTTTGTTGGCATCCTTTTCATGTATGATGCTCATTGTTCATTTTATGCGTATGGGATGGATCAGGATGGAAATTGAGGGAGGGAGGGGTAATTTCAAACAAAAACGTGCTGTCACAGACTCAATGGATTCTAAACAACGAAGATGACATCATAACGCCAGCATATCGGAAAGCTAGAGCTGTTTTGACCTCCTGGTCATTCCAGTGTCATTACAAAACGTAACATGTATTTGACATTTCTCGCTATCAGTCATGACAAAAACCACTGCTAAATTATGAACATATAGCCTATATACCACAGTATGAATTGTAATACCCACATAAAACAAGTAGTTTAAAGTGGCGTGGAGAAGCAACCCATGGCCGGTTAATCACCGCAAACACATTGCAATGCTTGGTAACGAAGAGGCACGCATTCCAAGTGTAACCTAGGAAGCATTGCTCATAGTAGCGGACTGCATGTCGCCATTAGCATTGATAACAATGGAAAGTGTAGTTAATGCGTGGTACTGGTAAACAAGTTTTGGCTTCATCATTTTGCGACCTGGTGTAATGATCAAGTAGGCCTATAATCCTCACACCCCACGCATATTCGATCCGGCAAATTGTAGGGTATAGCAACACTGTAGTTTTCGAAGTCATTGTCTGTTCTGAATCTGTATATTCACTATACAGTCAACAGAAATTTGAGTAACGGATGTAAATGCAGCCGCCTTCCGCATGTCGAATTCAACGCACGGGCAATTTTATCGGTATCCGAGACTTCAAGTCAACCATTGTCGGGAGTCGGGACCGCATGAAAATGGCTGCGACAGCTACATCGCATGGAACTGAGAACGCGTCTGTTACAAATCGATGAAATGTCGTCAAGGAGATGTCCGTCAAGACAGATTGCTTCATCTTGTTAAATTGACTTTTACTTTCAAAGATCTTTTCATATTCGATCTGTATCTTCGATCTTTTGCGTTTAACCGTCTAGTCCAGTGGTTCCCAACCTTTTTGGCTTCGCGGACCCCTTTTGACCATCACGGACCCTCGCGGACCCCCTCAAGTTTTAGTTCAATTTTAGCTCTATTATGGTGCAACCTTCATCTGTCTTGTGCAAATATGAACTGTAGGCTTGTGATAAACAGAAAAATAATGACTTTTCTTGATGATAACATCATACTATTTATGTAGAAATTGGTGGACTTTTATTATTTCAAAACTAATTTTGCTGCTGTATTTCTTGAAGTACGTGGTCGTGTCTTGAAAATCCGCGTCTTCGTTTTGATTTGAACGAGGAGTGCCGAAAACCATTTCCGCAAAGATAATGGAAGCTAATGCAATATTAACGCATAACGCTTCCGACGATACTTTTGGTGCGATCGCAACATTTATGGCATCAAAATGAAGAAACACATATTTCAAGAACATATCACGTCCATCATCTAGCGCAGGGACGGGCAGCATATACGGACAACCGGCAGGATTCGGCCCGCAGAGAGTTTCTACTGTCAAAGTGAAATCCTAATCTAAAAGTATAGACAAATTTTATGCTCCAAAGAATGGATCCACGTTTTCTAACCAGAGAAAGACTGTCATGAAACGACTTGTTCTGTTCAGGTTTATATATATATTTACGAGCAAACATTTTCGACCATGAACAATTGAACATTAAAAAGACAAGGCTGCATAGTGCATACCAATATAACTGGTGATATGAATTTCAGGGTTGAAGCGTAATGCCTTGATAGCAACGAAACACTCCTTGTTCATAAAAAAAAATCAGCCTTGTCGATAGGGCATCCGCAATAAGAATGCGCCAAATCTGATTGTCGAGCTTTAGGAGCAGGTATATCATTGTCCGATTTATGACGAGTGTCAGCCGAAAATATTCGGGTTCATTTCAATATGAATATACTATTCAATTGCATATTAAAGTTCTGGACCTCCAAGAAGCTGTTCCTTGCATTGGGACAAATTGTGGAAATACTTCGGAAATTTATATTTCAAACGACTGTTCACTAATTTGATGAGACTGACGACTTCAAATCGAGAAGGTTACGCAAACATTACGAAGTCACCCTGATTGACGTTACTACCTCCATAACTTTATTTTTTCCACAAACCCCAGCAAAACGTCTCCAAACAGCAATATGTTTGTATCAGTAGGTTATTGGAAAATTGGCAATGAAAATGAGTTTCCACAATACGATAGTCATGAGATTTTGGTAGTTGTGGTGCGAAACTGCCTCATGCTTTCTCAAATTAAAAAATAAAATGATAATTAGGTTAGCAACCATTCGAAAAATTTAGAGGTCTCGCGGACCCCCTGAAATTGCTTCGCGGACCCCCGGTTGAGAACCGCTGGTCTAGTCTATAGTAACTATGATTGGATGTTGGCGTTGTTGGATTTCCTGAAGTAAACTGTCTTCTTCGTTAAGCCGGATATCCTTTCATACACTCTCCCCGACGCTCCCGATGACTATATTTCCATTGTTCAATTTTGTTGACCACTTTACAAATCTCGAAACTGTATTCTAGTTTAAAAGTTGAGGCAATCGAATTTTCCATCCAGAACTCATGTTCAGATCTGAGACTCGGAGTAGTCGGTGCCGCAGCGGCTAAGTGAAGCAAAGTGAAATTAACCGGTTGTTTCCTCTGTCTACCTGCCAAGGGTATATCGTGCCCAATTTTATATTGCATCACTTTCGTAGAATTCATTTCTTGCTGACTATTGTTTTGAATTCTGTGCGCGTGCGGTGGTACGACGTAAGCAATGTGACGACTACCCGTTGGTTTCAGTTTTATCCTATGTTATACTAATTTCCGGTGACCGTAAGATCCCGAGTCCCGATATCTAAATGACTCCGCTGTTTAATAAATATTCGGAAGGAACAGGATACGACGAAAGTGCTCTAGCATAGAATATAGATGGCGTTAGGCCTGTGGTTCTCAGTCGGGGCGTCATTTTGAATGAGCAAGGGTGTCAGGTGAGGTACTGCAAGACTATTGCCTAGTAACCTACATTGCTTAGCTTGAGCCCGTTAGGTGCAGATACCGTACATTTAAAACCCGGCGTGGTCGCGGGTGGTGACCGAAGAGGTACTGGCAACTGGCACCGCCGATTTACGACGTAAAATTCACCAAGGGGGCCGGAATACATCACAACACAAACTGGATACATAGTTTTGATACAATAGACATCGCATTATGTCGCTGCTGTGCGATTACACGGAAACATGAAGATTTTCATATCACAGTGTGACTGTGGAGGAATAGTTTATTAGTTCCCTGTTTAAAATGATATTGGCATCTTCGGAATAAAAGTGACATTATTTTGATTATTAGCTTTCAAATAAAACCGGTTGGAATCTTTTTCAGCGCTGGTCGCCGAATTGTAGCAACAAGCCCTCCAGACTCATGTCCAGACCATTGTGACTCATTAATTGCCATCACAAACATTAAATAAGCCATTTGTGGTACAGAACTTCAGAATAACGCGAAACAATAACTTCATATTGTTGATTTATTCGCTAAAAGCTTTTCGACTGACTCTCATCAGTAGCGAACGTCAGTGATAGGGTGAATCAAATTCGAAATGTAAGAACTATTTTGTCTGTGTGACGTAATAATAACAAAAACAAACAACTAGTAGACGGGCAAGATACGGTAGTAACGGTACAAAACAAACGTTAACGAGTATTAACGAGTACATATTCGGTTATAAATAACCGTGAACACAACACACAACATTATTGAAATATTCCAAAAGTGTAGAGGCGTTCCTTCTGGCGACAGAGAATCGGCTTTCGCAGCTTTATGATCGTAGATTCCAGGACCTTTGAAAGAAAAAGAGAGCGGCCACGAGCAACTATAGAAAATTGACTGTCATTGTAATGATCAGCACATTCTGGATGGGATAAGAGATGTTGTCCAATAGCCGAATTACAAGCAGTAACTTGATCATAATCACGCAGTGTGTCAACAGACTGAGAAGAAGGAGTTGGAGAAACATTAGTTATTCTAATTTGCCGTGGGACATGCTGGCGAATTCTTTGCTGCAAGCGCTGAGACGTGCGACCTACATACCGACTATCACATCGGCACGTGTATTCATATAATATGTTGCTTTGATTTGTCGCAGGTAGCACATCCTTTTGCGTTGCAGGCATCAGAGATTTCGTCATGAATCGCACATGTAATCGTGACATGAAGTTATTGTGTCGCGTTAAACATTAAATATGAATGATAAAATACATTGGCCAGAATGTGGAAAATCACTATATATATAACCTATCTGCGCTGTTGGCGACATACAAAGTGCGCGCACCTACTGATGTATCATATATATGTATGATGATTTGTGGATTCAGTGGCAGAGGATCTAGACTCGCAGTTGCGACGCCTTGCATTTACCGCATTTTAACGCAAGATATGCGTGTTCAATTTTAGCCGTAAACGTTCAAGATTAGTCAGACCAGTGAACAAACATGTATTTGATGGCAATATTATTATACATATATTTATTATATATATACCAAAATTCATAGAGTATCAGACTCGCGTATGGCAATTAGTAGCAGTTACTTTCTGCAACATTGGTGCGTGTAGAAATTCAGCCCTGAGACTTCGTTTTGAAGATAAGATAAATGGTTTTAGAATAGTTGCTTTCCGCGCTGGAGTGCCTGGAACTATTAGTCCATTTGATAGGGTGCCTCGATTCAAAAAGGGCGAAAAGTACATTCATACAGGCCGAGAAATACTGGGTTAATCTCTTACCGATGCTACACACTCAATACACGTTGTAGAACGCTTTTTTTTGCAAAAAGCAGTCACGATGTATAGCATATCAGCTGAGCACGCACTCAACACACCGGGAAGTAAGATCGGGTCCATGAAATGATACGGTATGACATCATCAACAAATCCCTGAAAAATCGCAACGAAAATGTTCAATGAAGAGACAGGAAAGAGACAAGTTACAAGTTCATCATTCACCCTACCCATTGTAGGCGTGCATATCAACGCCCACCACATGCTTAAAAACGATTTCGTAGAGGCAATACTCCTATACGTAGAATATCAACTATAATGACTCGGCATAAATATGACAACCCGACGCATACGCTAATATGAACTGGTTCCGTGTGCGGTGTTTATGGCAGGAACTCGACAAAGCTACTGCTCATATGTACGCAACGTAGGCGAAGGGGTGCAGCATCAATAATATCTTTTATTTATTATAAGGACATGTTAGGCAGCAGGGTCTCCCGATATAGAGTTAGACTGACCGAAGCTAATTCATTTCCAAGCGAACAGAGCCCGGCTTACATCCGCTGTGAGATGACGATAATTCCATTTATACAGAGTAATGCTGCAGAGCATGTGAAGTAGTTGCGTGTACTGTGCTTAGGGCAGGGACGCTTCAAAACGAATGCTCGTGAGGAAAAAGATCCGCGCAGGGGTGAGCCACGAGGAACGTGTCTCATTATAATATTTACATTCTACAATCTACATATATGTGCAATAGACAGATGATATAGGGCATATGTAAGCTGACTATGTACTCCCGAACGTACGAGATTCAATCTGATGTCTCACACCATCGTCATTTTGGGACTTTTGTGAAATGACGTTTTAGCGATCGTCGACGATGTTTGCGTTATTTCAATGTTTCAATGTCACAATTTCGACAACATATACGACAGTCGACAAGAGATTTTGTTGAACTCATCAATTTCGTATACGGTAGGCCTACCATTCTTTTTAACCATAGTCATGTAATTTATCTTGCCTCGCTATCTATTCCGCATACCTAAGGTTAGTGCTCCTCTTTCAAGAAATCTAAAATGTCCTCCGAGGACGCCCAAATGTCCTCCTTTTTTGTCCTCCTCTATAGCTTTGAGAGTCACAGACAACCAAAAATGCCACAATAGACGTAAAATCTGGATGTCGACGGTAAGGTTGACAAAAATAGGTCAACGCTTACCGATTATACAAAGGGACGAGTCGAGTCGTGAAAATGACCATATTTTCTTAGTCGACCCATCAATATTAGCAGTATACATTCCAAATTTCCCACAATAATGCATGCTGCTTCATGTTTTGTGACTTGATGAAAAGTGTCCGCTTTTTCGTATCTCAGAATATGGTACCCATACGCATACCTTAATTACCGACAGCGAAGCGGCATTGAACTAGATCGATTTCGTGCGGCAACTTGACAATACCACTCGCAGGTCCCGCGTCATTAAAAGCCTGCATCATCAAAAGCATAAAATGCAACAAAACGTCCATTGTGTGAGCGATTATGCAACTTTACTGCGGGACTATCCCGCAACGACTTTCGCAGAGATCGATCGCACCAGGCTTTCTGCGTTCCTGAATGAGATTCGTCATAGTAGGCCTGACCTAGGTACACAGAAAAGACCATCGTTCCATGGAATACATTGACTAATTGAAACAGACCAGTCTACGGTCATTTGTCATTTGCCAATAGTCAAGGTTGTCCCTTAAAAATATTCGGAAAAGATATTTGTCCTCGCCAATCATATCCGAGATGCCCAGGCCCGTTCCTAAACTTACTTCTAGAATCAATAAGATGATCTGCTTATATATATCAAAATAGGCCGTGTCTGTGCCATGCCGTTTGAAAACGAATAAGCTACGCAGCACTTCGCTGAACTGCACTTTTATCGGGGGCCATTCAAATCAGCATATTGGAAGAAATGAGAAATAGTAATTGTCCAAGTACGAACAAAACGAGACCGAAAGCCACCAACTGTACATGACGAAGGCTCATGGGTACTAATAATGGCTGGTCAAGATCGAGTAATTGAGTGATTCGATTCTGAATAGTGTTGTATAGGGCTTCGCGTCGAGTCGACTATTCCAGTATCGCTTATTATGACGTCATAACGATATGGATGATGAGGAAATTTCGAAGATGTACTTTTTATTTGACCACAAAGAATACAATAACAGTTTTACATCATAAATATGATTTTGTATATTTTCGACCATATCTATTTCATTGCACGTTGTGACGATGCTGTGAGTTGATCACGATTTCGCAAAAATGTCGTTTCCACTAACGTGCGTATAGCTTTGTACTTCATGTTTGACGCTTCCTCAGTGGAAAATATAGCATCAAATCTACAATTATGCAAAATTAACTGTTAGTGGGTTGAGCGTATTACTCGGGAAATTCTTCTGTCATACTGGACTCGAATCATTATAGTAATTGGTCAGGCAAATAATGCAATTTGTTTCAAGCAATATCCATAGTCCATACCGTGGTGAGATGTCATCACTTTTAACCTTTTTATTCATGCTTTCTCAGAAATACCATGACATTTATGGTCTTATAATCGAAACCGCTAGCTAAAACAAGTGCCTAACTTTGAATACATTTCCAATGGAAATAGGATATCGCATAAAGCCTCCAATCAATCGCTTCCTTCTCTACAAAGGCTTTATTCTGCTTTTGATTCAGCTTCCGGGAAGTATTCGGCATTCTGGACTGGGTGGTGAGTAGCCCTTGTTTATTTTCCAACCCTGGATTTAAACTCCAGGCTTTGACATTTTCTCCTGTCCTCTGTGTCGTGTTCGAAGCTAATTTTCAGTAAAGATTTTGCGTCCTGTCTTGTGTTAGTGATTTAGTTGAGTAGATGACATGTAGTAGCTGATGCGGAAATAAAGACTCCTTTGAAGCTACGGGCACATGTACTGAGAAGTTTCCATCGATCTCTAGACTTTAGAGTCTAAAGTGGTATTCATATGCGCCACTGTCAGGAGCTCTAAGATATCCGGTTTATCTGAGATATGATTTGGAACCGATTCTGTTGTATTTCCGGAAATTTTGATTGGATCTGGACTTCGCGTTATTCAACATCGGACGATTTCGGATTCCCTTTCATACGTCCGTAGTTAGAAATAGATCCTTGGATGAAACACCTTGTGATATTTCACCACCATTCTGAGCCAGGAAGTTGACCTGATATAATAGTCAGCCTAAAATGAGAAATAGCAATTTGTCAAGTCGACAAGAACTGAACCAAAAGAACATGTCAGAGGCACACAATATTCTCTTGAATCTGCGATTTCAAAACAAATATTGTTTAAAATAGATTTTAAATAGTGTTTTAAACATGTTTGAATATTGTAACTACGTCCGAATGGCTTCATTATTTTCGAACGACCGTCTGCTTGCACTATAAATTGTGACTTTTTTCACCCCCTCGCGACATGGTGTTTGTCATGGTTTTATTTATGACATTGAGCAACTGGTGGAATCCATGCCACTGACAGCTTCCCGGCACATTCCCCGACATATTCAGTTGGTCATGAAATGCGACTATACAGTCACAATTGTCAATTTTCATGACACATTTTGATTATACATGATGACTGAAAATGATGTTTATTAGGATGGTGTGACCATCTGGAAGGTTCAGGTTCGTGTGAACGCGAACCAGCTTTTTGAAAGGTTCTGTGTGAACGCGAACGTGAACCTCGTGACGTCACGTCACATACTGCAAATTTCAACCCTACATTTCTGTCAAGAGATAGGCTATATCAGTGGTCGGGAACCTTTTTTGTCCGAAGAGCCATATTGGCCCTATTTTTTCCATCTCAACTCCCAAAGAGCCATACATGCCAATCAACTGTTACGTCACAATTAAAAATTCGTGGTGTCATGGTAGCAATAATTCGAATTCACTACCAGCCATGCCACTTCTGGGTTTTTCCACCCAGATCTTGGTTTTTTAAGCAACACTTGGGTTTCTGGGTTTTTGTCCTTGAAATCTGTTTTTTTCAACATCATGTTCGTCAGGTCAGTTTTACGCTCGAAAATTAATTATTAGGTTAGTAAGACCATAATATTGGAAAATGAACGCACTTTAGTTCGTCATTGTCTATGGAATTCGCTGTTATTGTACCGACATAGTCTTGATAGAGACTGTGTCACTAGTAAAATGAGAGGCCTCGGCGTAATGTGACGGAGCTTCATTACATAGTAACTTCCAGGTCGAAAAAAGTCATGTTCATTGGGCAACTCATTGGAAACGATCTTACAACTTGAAACGATTTATGACTTGAATGCTGGTATCATTGCAACAAATTGGTCGTGTATCTATAGTCCTAAACAGCTGTAAACGACATGTAACATTATAGTATATGCACTTTTACATGGGTAGACCAGGCGATGATTGTCATCTGATTCTATTTAGTTCACACAGGGACACCCCCAGCAAGCTATTCATTGGCTGGGTTGGTTATCAGCGCACATTCGAATGCACCCTGAATTTCATGATTTGGCAGTTCTTTTTTCGACTAAACATGAGTCTGTGTCATTATCCAAGATAAAGGTAATTGTCCCGAGATTAATCTACTGGAAGCTACTTTACATCTGGTCAGGTCACTGAAAATATACGAAAGTCCCCCTCAGAAATAAGGAATAGATGGCATTCTTACGAACTTTCTGAGCGCTATGATATAATTTATACTCTATTAAGTATTTAAGTCGCGCACCTGTTGAGAGGAAAACAACATATTGCTGTGGGATATTTAGTGTTAACCGAGTAAAATGTATAGTATGAACTGTTATAAATTCAATGTCAAAGGCTCCTACGACGGTATTACAGTCACGTCCCAGTTTCACAGCTATTTTATCCAAATTTGAGTGAAATATAGGATCTGGGTTTTTCTGGGTTTATTTGACCTCCACTTCTGGGTTTTCCGAAATATTCTAGTGGCATCCCTGCTCACTACATGGGATTCCTCGTGTGCGCCATATTTTATCTGTAAAAACTGGTATTTATTGTTCGAAAATAAAGATCGAAACGAAAGGTAAGGCACATACGGGCCAATAAGCCTCACTATTGATACCGCAATTCATCGTAAGCAGCTTAGAATTTATTATATCTGATATTATTCGAATGTGACTGTCACACTGATTCTGAAAACTAACTACTTATCGAGTTCTCAATTCTCAAAGAATTCGGCGGTAACATAACGTTGCGCTACACCAGCAATGATATCTTTCACGCCAGACCTATTTCAGATGCTATTGTGTACACCAGCGATGATATCGTGCACACCAGGCCCAAGCCGCCAATGCAGATGCGATTGCGCAGGCAAGCGATGATATAGTGTGAACTGGGCCTATTACAGATGCGATTGTTCAAGCCTGCGGAGCCAGGCTTGTCCGAGACGCGATAAATCAGGCTAGCGACGATTGCCACGCGCACGGGAATGAATGACCTAATTTCGCGACCATCTCAGCGGAAGATCATCACGGAGTCTTCTTGCTAATTGACAACACATTTCCCGCAAATCAGCTACGCGGAACACTGATAACACAATTATTGAATGGCAACTGAATATTAGAGTTAGAATGATCATTTCAAAACGATGAGGTTTCGCGTTGCAAATAGGGAAGTTCGACCCCCGTGGCTACGCGCCAGGCACACGGGCGTATCGAAATCGAAGACGTCTCTAACGAGGTCGTATTGATTCGCCTGATAACTGATTACTGGTCACAAATCACTTGGCCATTTGAGCATTTTGTACGAGGTGGCCGCCACCTCGTAAGTCGGCGCCTATGGTTGGAGCCCATTACAAGGGACTTTACTGTGGCAAATGGCTACAAGCTAGACGTTGTTGGCAGTGGTGGCCCTAGGATTGGGGGGGGGGGGCGAAACTTCCAGCCCCCCCTATATCCATAAACGCAGCTTCTCCATACAAGTATTATATTTTGCATGTCTACAGTTTCTGTCATACTATACGGGATGTCGATGCTGTGTGGAACTATTTACTATAAAAGGCAACTGTGTCATTCAAGTTAAAGATGAGATTTTCATGCGTGAAAGTAATCACAAATACAATGGCAATGGAAACTAAAAAAGAAAAATTTCATACTTTTTCAAGGAAACGATGGCAGGATTCCAATGACTCGAATCGTGATATTTTGGTGACTCGACTTGGCTCAGATCAAAATATATAAGCAGAATGAGGACCAAGAGCTAATCGATCACGAAGGTGACCAAACAATCAAATTTATAGAACACATCCATAGAATTGAAACTTCCAATGAATGAAGAATCTACTATGACCGGACAATTGAATTGATGCATTTAGTTCTTCAAAAAAGTAGAAATCAAAATGATGATAGCAAATATGACACCAAAAGTGAAAAAGAACAACTAAATGGAAACTATTATACGGGTACAAAATGATATTGGCTTGGTGTAAACTTACCGAAGCAGTCGAGACATCATGATTCATGAATACTCAAAACAACAACAACAACAACAAACAACAATGACTTCCCTTCTTTGACAAGATGACTCATTCAAGAGGAGTTTATGGTCATCAAGAATTATTACCGGATCACTCAACAAGGACTATATTTGTACAGTGAAAGAAAAATGATTTATTCCTAACAGCTAACACAGCAAAAGTACCTGCAGAAAAGAACAAATACCGGTATATTACAAATCACCACTTGTCCCAGAAGTTACCTAACCAAGACAGCTGCATGTTTATGGTAAATTTTACAATGAATCCTTGCAATGGTGCCGGTCATAAAACAGCTTAACCAGACAACCTCGTCTAAACACCTAAAGATAGAATAGAAGAAGCTCTTGAACCTGACAATAAAATGAGGTAAGGGGTCAAAACTAGGCTCATAATAATTTTCAAAATCAAGTCATACACAGCGTCAAATTCAAATATTGTTGGCGCAACACTGTCCACACGAAAATTTCGAACGCTAGTTTTAAGAGGAACTAAACATTATCCAAATCGCCTACTTCTGCCTACAACATACATTGCTGTCACAACTTAAAAATTATATAGTCAATAAAAACTCATTTTTCAGCATTCTTATAATAGCTTCCACATGATGACTAGTCATGAAAATTTTCAAGTTGACAGAAATGAGAGGGATACTGCAATGATTTTCATTAGAAATGACTTTAAACTTGAGTGCAGTACACAAAAAAGCTAAATTGTAACTTGAATGATATATTAGATCAACTTATATACAAGATAGCTCATGTACAGACCTACCAAATATTCTATCAATTTTACGATTGAATGAGCCGGAAAAGCTTGTTTTTTATCATGCGCTGGCTTGAAAAGCTGGATATAGAATTTAAAAACTTGAAATGTTGATGCAGGCTACTCGGATATATTTCAAAATCACTTAATCCAAATTTCTGTCAAATCTAAAAATTGAAATAAACCATTTAATTGTTTTAGGGCCACTGACATGGAGTTGGCCTATTACTGAAAATGAATGAGATGCACCAGTCACTGAAAATGTATACTTCCTGTACACTGTAGTAGTTTCTTGTGAATGTTATTGCAATTTTATAGCACTGAGAAAAAGGTGTTGAATATTATTCAAAAATATACTGGAAGTGATAATCATTCACGACAAAATTTTATGTTAGCGGATGCGATCGCGTCTCTCACACAAATCACCAATTTGATGATCGAAAGCCGTTTACGGTACCATATTTTACATGGGTACATATATTTTCACGGTTATTCGCAAAACGATACCTATAAATTTCATAAATGTAGCAGGGGCCCCCCTCATAAAATATAAGTAAGCTCTTATAACGCGTGCAGAAATTTAATTATCGACAACTGTTTACTGTAACATATTCTACATGGGTAGGCCTGCATGTATTTTCAGTTATTCGCAAAATGATAACCAAAAATTGCGTAAATGTAGGGGCCCCCTCGTAAATCGAAGTAATCTCGCACAACGCGTGCAGGTTTTAATGATCAACAACTGTTTACGGTACCATATTCTACATGTGTACATATATTTCACGGTCATTCGCAAAATGATAACCAAAAATTGCGTAAATGTAAGAGGGGCCCCTCATAAATCGAAGTGAATACAGTACCGTATTCCACATGAGTTGGCCTGCGCGTATTTTCAGTTCGCGTTAATGTAGAAGCCCCCCTTATAAAATCAAAGTAAGCTCTTTTACCGCGCACAGAAATTTGATGAGCGAAAACTGTTTACGGTACTACATGGGTAGGCCTACATGTGTTTCCACGGTTATTCGTAAAATGATAACTATAAATTGCGTAAATGAGGGGTCTCCCATAAAATAAAAGTATAAGCTCTTTTAACCGGTGCAGAAATTTAATGATCGACCACTGTTTACGGTTGGCCTACCATATTCTACATGGGTAGGCCTGCATTTATTTTCACGGTTATTCGCAAAATGATAACCAAAAATCGCATAAATGTAGGAGGGCCTTCCCTCATAAAATCAAAGTAAGCTCTTTTAACGCGCGCAGAAATTTGATGATCGACAACTGTTTACGAGATCATATTCTACATGGGTGCATGGATTTCCATGGTTATTCGAAAAATGATAACTAAAAAAATGAGAATTATGATTCACGCCTTTTTACGGTACTGTTCCGTATTCTTCATGGATACAAGGATTTCCACGGTTATTTAGAAAATGGTAATAGTTGGAAAAAAGCGCATAAACCGGAGAAATAGTTGGTAAAAAGCGCGTAAACCGGAGTAATAGTTGAAAAAAAAGCACGTAAACCGAGGAGGGGGGCCCCTCCTCAAACAGGGAGGCCCTGGGCGACTGCCAACCTCGCCCACCCCAAAAGCCACCACTGGTTGTTGGTAGATTGTGCTTGAAGCTTTGTATTAATGGTTGTTAACGTTGCTAAAGTCGGCACTCCCGTTGGTATTTTGGGCCTTGATGCTCTTCGTGATTTTGATGTGGTATTGAACGCGAGAGACGAGTGTATAAGTGTTGCTGGCAAAATGGTGCCCGTTGTTAAGCCTAATCGAAAGATTGTAGCCTATGTTGTCGTATTAGCATAGTGTCCTATATGGTGTCGACACAGGCAAATCTTACGCCTCAGTGAAATTGTATCACGTCACAATTTCCATTTGGCTACATGCAATTTGACGGTCATTTTTGACCGGCTTGCCGAGCATTAAATTTGGTAAAGCGGGTATCAATCGAAAGCTGACTCTGCACCGATTACGAAAATATAAATTTTATTCCGCTCGTGGCCCTGGAACTCCCACAATCTGCTGGAGCCGTGTTGTCTCAGTTGGAAGATGGTGAATAGAAAGTGATTGGATATGCCAGTAAGGCGGTAAACAAGGAGCAGAAGAACTATTGCGCTACATACAGAGAGCTGTTCACTGTTCGGTGGGCGATGGAGCATTTTCGCCACTATCTACGGGGGAGGAAATTTGTGTTACGTACTGATCATTCATCGTTGCGTTGGCTTCTAAATTTCAAAGACCCGAGCGGGGTTGTTGCTCGATGGATAACGTACCTGAGTAGCTTTGATTATGACGTTGAGCATCGAGAAGGAAAGAAGCAAATAGTGATGGTTTGTCTCGGCGTTACAGGAGGAAGTGTAGCCGTGTAGAATGTCTTAATTGTAATGAACATGATTCTGTTTGTCATGCAATTGTTGCTCCCGTTAGAGCGGGCGCCGACTCCGTTACAAACTCTGTTGATCGACCTTCGCCTGCGCCGAACTGGTTGAATACTTTCTTAAATGAAGAGTTGCGCAATTTGCAGATGGTCGACTCAGACACTGGGACGGTCCTCATCGCTGACCTCACTGCATATATGCAGTGTCGTACGAAAAGCCCAGAAGCAAGTAAAGTCGAGCTTGCGGAAATCAGCTGCAACAGATACTGACGAGGACGCGTGCAAGAGAGAGTGAAAGACGTGTATGAGAGTGTGACTGGAAGTCGTCCGCAAAAATCGTACCACAAGCAAAAAGACCAAGCAAAGGACAATATTCATGATCGGGCGCAAATGATCTTATCGGCGATAAGCGCCACAAATTGTTCAAATACACACACACACACACATTGGGACGGTCATATCACTGAAGGAATCTGCCAGTGGTAAATCTTCTTCCGAAGATTTGGTATTGCATTCTCACATGGTCAGAGTCTTATGTTCTCATTGGAAGTTTTTATCTTTGCGTTGTGTTGTGTTTTGTATTGTGAATATTTGCAAGTTAATCCCGGCTGTGATTGAACTTTTCAAATTGGTATTCCCATGTCGTTGCGTAGGAAACTATTTACCGAATATCATACCTTGCGTACAGGTGGCCATTTGGGGCGTGACATAACTTCTGCAAATTGAGAGATCGCTTTGATTGGCCTGACATGAAACAAGATGTCAGTAACTGGGTAAAATTTTGCAAACCTTGCACCGCAAGTAAAACTGGACATGGAAAAAAGCGTGCCAAATTGGTAAATATGCTTTGCTCTGAACCCCCTAGATTGGATTTCTATTGATTTTGTGGGTCCTATGCCATCTACTGAACTGGGAAATAAATACTTGATGTTGGTTACTGATTATTTTAGTAAGTGGGTTGAAGCATACCCGATGAAGGACCTTCTGTCTGCATCAGCAGCCGATATTCTTGTGACAGAAGTATTTATAAGTTTGGCGCACCGACTATTATAAACATTGATCAAGGAGTGCAATTTGAATCCACGTTATTTTAAGACATGTGTGAATTGTATGAAATTTTCAAGACTAGAACTACTATACTTTTCGACCCAAATCCGACGGGTTAACTGAGAGAAATAATAGGTCCATTTTGCAGATGTTGACCAGTTATGTGAATAAGAGTAGTTCTGATTGGGATGTTCATTTGCCATATTTTCAGCAAGCATGTCGTTCAAGTGTTCATGGTTCCACTGGGTACACTCCTAATAAGTTATTTCTTGGTCGTGAAGTTTCCTTGCCGAGTGATATTGGTTATGGTAGACCTCCGAAATGTACACCGCGCAAATGTTACACTGACTATATTAAATGGTTTTCTGCGGCCGGTGTTGATGCGTTTAAATTTGCACGTGAGAAATTGCCTAGATCCGCTGTGAAACATAAAATGTATTTCGATCGTTATGTTGAATCGCACGAATTTGAGGTTGGCTCCATCCTTATATTGTTGAGGGTGAAAATGACTTAGCCAGTCAGTCACCCGCAGAGTCTTTAAATTCTGAAACTGTTGTCATACTTTTAAACTGTGAAATGAATGTCATGCCCAGACGTAATCGTATTCGACCTGCATATTTTAACGAATATGCAACTGACTTCAATTGATCTAGTTACTTATCATGTGATTGCCTTATTTTGTACATATTGCCATTTTTATTTATTTTTGCACGGCCTTGCCGCTTGTGAGTGATCATTTTCCTCCTAGCTCACTCGACTATGGTGGGGAGAGGTGTAGCCGCCAGGATCCGGAGGCTGGATGATCTCCGGTTGGGAGAGCACGCCGGTGGCAAAAGGGGGAACTATTATTATTCGTATTCTGCTGCGCTGGCTGTTGTTGTACTTTACTGCTGCTTTGAGCAATACGTACTGTGAGTTCGCATTCGGTGGAACCTCTCATTTCAGTTTCGAACCTGAAAGACAGTGGCATCATCTTCTGTGAGGTAGATAGCTTATTAGAGAAACAAAAGACAGAACGGCTACAATTCTGTTACAATGGATGTTGTATCGAAAGCTAATGTATAGTTGTACACGATACCTAGCGACGATTCGGGCCACATAATGGCACAGTGCTGAAGTTACATATTGACGTTTTAAACGTCGCCGAATGTATCAACTGGGGCAATCAAATGATATAATAATCCCATAAAATCAATATCTTACGTCGCTTTGCCAACATTTTCGACTAATACCGGCAAGGGAATATAAGCTTACGTCTTAACGGTCTAAGCCAGACAGGATAATGTAGCCTATTCGGCGTGCAAGTATTGCTACGTTGATATTGAGCAGAGTATAAAACGGGTTTCTATACTTGCTACCGAATTTGTTTTTTTTTTGCTGCCAGCACCATGAATATATTGGCCAACAGTTGAAATACAACAAATTTCAACCAAAGATGTTATAATAAAGTGAAAATTGTAACATATAAAAAAATGTTTACAGTGCAGAACCTACCAAGTTTCGTTTGTGAACGTGAACCTCTAAAATTCAGAGGTTCACACACAGAACGCGAGCGTGAACCTCACGTTCACACCATCCCTAGTGTTTATATGTATAACATTAAAGACAATTCACAAAAGTCAACTGCCATGCATGGACGTTGGGCGCCTCAAGTAATCCGCTATGTCTATATATTGACTACAACAGGGGTGTCAAACTCAACTTGCGTCGCGGGCCGGATTCAAACCTACAGATCGCTTGCGGGCCGGATTAGTCTAATCATGATTCTAAAATTTCTCCTCAAAATTCATACCCTTGTTTTTCGCCTTATTACCAAGCCTAGATACACGTGATATTATATTATATTATATTACTATCAAGGGGATCCATTCTAGCAACACCTATATTCGCAAACAATGGAATTGACAAAACTAGGATGATTGGCCGGTCGAATACAGTTACACACCTCTGAAACAGTGGCTCTAACGACGATATAAGTTTGCATATTTGTACGCTTCCTTTGTTATATAGTCGTAATCCAGCATTAGCCACGGGTATGCGTTGTGAGAAATATAAGAGGTTCAACTGCAACCGCGGACGTCGTAATTTGATTCATCAGGATTAAATCGCGATTCAGGTTTCTATGGAGGCCCGGGACCTTTTGAGCCCAAATGGCAGTCTGACATCAAATATCTGAATTATATTATAATGTGGCCAATGAAGATACTCGACATTTGCAGCCTTGAGAGATTATACTTGATGGAAGTATTTATTCCTAAAAATCTAAGCATTTGTTAGATATGTGGCGAATAATTACGAGTATTTTTTCATTTCCTCAAAATTTCTTCGCGGGCCGGATGAAATCATCTGGCGGGCCGTATGTTTGACACCCCTGGACTACAAGTACACAACTGAATAGTATATTCATATTGAAATGAAACCCGAATGTTTTCGGCTGACACTCGTCAGGGGTAATCGTCAGCAAGCATGTCCCTAGATTTATCAGAACACGTGCATCCCGCTCGGTGAAAAGCTCACCCTTAACTCAGCCACTCAAGCTTGATGCTGACCGATCGGAGGCCATTGATTCTGCAATCGGCAAACATCTGTTGGATAATCCGATTTGTGGGAATAATTATGGAGACGACAAATTTCGCGTTATTGGGAGAGGCCGTTCGCACTTCCACTTGTGTGCCTTGGAGTCGACTTTTATCAAAATACACCAACCGAAACTCTGTCAACAGAAGGAGTTCGTGTACCACCTGGGAATAGTGCGCTGAACGCTCTCTCATCCGAAGTTTCATGCTGGTGACGTCATATTTTGTGATACGATTGTTGATATACAATGTTCTTTCTTATTCTCTACTAGTTGCTGACGATTACCCCTGACGAGTGTCAGCCGAAAATATTCGGGTTTTATTTCAATATGAATATACTATTTAATTGTATACTGAAGTTCTGTACCTCCAAGAAGCTCTTCAAGTACACAACTATTTTTCATGTATATTTGGTCATGGAAAACAAAGAACTGTTTTGAATATTTAGATTGTTTAGTTTGTGCTTAAATGCAGTTCCATTTTAAACATAATATCTAGCTTCACAATGTGATCATAGACGTATCTTGTTGCAGCTCTTGTCGGGGAAGTACGGCAATGTAGCTGTATCAGAGATACGGAATTAGGTAAGTTATAAACTTTTGTAAGCGAGGATGAATTCAATGAAGTCCAGCACACGCACAAACTTACAGAGCCGCTCGGGAGAATTTGCAAGAATCCATGCGGTAACTGCTTAAAATCAGGTTCACAATGTGACTGCTTCGAATACAAAGAACGTAACAAAATGTAAGTGGATCAATTCGTCTATTGACCCTCTCACAATGTAAGTGTGAGTCAATTAGTAGTATCATGGCATGTTTATAGTTCATTCATTCATTCCTATCATAAAATTATTACCAGGGTAAATTATACCACTGGCCTAAAAATGAGAAAAAGATGTGTTTATGGCAGCCTCTAAGAATATTTTCTTGGGGTGTTAAGCTTACTGTTTACGAATAGGACATTAGTTTTGCCGGATTGACTATACTTGAAAAGACACTTACACCCTTAAATAAGCCCAAATTACTACTGCATTTACCTCTAGATCAGTGGTTCCCAACCTTTTTCGACTCATCGCCCCCTTTTCAAACTCCACACCGATCATCGCCCCCCAAATATTGGGAACACAAAAATGGGCATACAGACTGAAATCACCGGCGAGTTGACTAAGAAAAAAGGTCAACTTTTCGGCTCGACCACGAAATTACACCTTTCCAGCTAAATTTTGGTGAGTTGACTAACAAAAAAGGTGATTTCTCCGACTTGATTCCAAAAGGACCGTAACAGCACTTCGTCAGCCCCCCCCCCCAATACGTTGGTCTTGACCCCCTCCATAGGGTGATAAAGCAAACTTCTGCACCCCTCAGACCCAACTCCCCCGCTACCTCTTTACCGCTACTTCTCAGCACAAATTATTGGACTCTTCAGTTAATCAGCTTAATTCGCGCGAAGCGCGAAAATTTTATATCATTTATGATTGAATCGGTCAATATGATCGGGAATATATTATATTGCTGTTGATTTTTTATCCTCTCTCTGCTCATGTATTCAGATTTACCGGTAAAGCTGAGTGAGGTGACTTGGAAAATGTAGGGCCCGTAAATAATAATTGAACATATTCAGGCGGACCCGTGGGTATAATGACTTCGTTACGTAATGACATTTCGTGGCCTGTCTGCCATGTCAAAAGATATTCAAATATCGCCCATACGTAGGCTACTAAACTAAAAGACGCATACGATTTCAAATTGGTATTTTTGCAATGACAATTAATTGTTCTCTTCGAGATGGCATTTTTTTATGGGGTTCTGATCGGACAGGACAGGAAAATTTGGCGCCCGCAGCTATTTAGGCGCCTGTGGACAATTAGATATATATGTATATCGCATATATATCGAAGTCGGTCAGCATAAAGGCAGTCCTTTCTGCCAAGGTTTTCTCGTTCTGGCACACTTCTCGGAGTCGCATGTTACATGGCCCGAAACTTCATATGTCTTCGTGCGTCATGGTGTGATAATGGCTGACGCCGAGATGCCCATTTCCATACCTCTTGCGTATTATGTTTTGGAGGAAGAGTATCCAATAAGCAAGAAACATGTGACCACGAAATGGCGCACAGCGCGAATTTTTTTTGAAAATGTTGCCTGGATTTCCAAAATAATACTCTATAATTATTGTTAATTCAGGAAAAAATTTGGGCCCCCTTCGAGCTCGGGCCCCCTTCGAGCTCGGGCCCCCTTCGAGCTCGGGCCCCCATCTCAATTGGGGGTTCGGGTGTGGCAGTTACGGTCATGGACGCCAATATAGCCATTTCAACGCGCCATCGCCCCCCTATCGCCCCCTTCGTCTGTTTTCGCCCCCCTATCGCCCCCTTGGCTATTTTCGCCCCCCTGGACCGATAAATCGCCTCCTGGGGGGCGGTATCGCCCACGTTGGGAACCACTGCTCTAGATGTTTCACCTAGTACGAAGAAAGAATACTCTTAATTCTGCACTTTACACTAATGACGTGACAAATGCACGGCGAGCATGCATGTCCGTGGGTGTTTGGCGTATGAACGGCGAAAGACTTAAGTAAAACGTTGCAAATATTGTCAGGGCACTGACCACGCTTGATCTGATACTGAAATCAACGTGTTGTTTGTTGTTTTGGGTATTCATGGTGTTTATCGACTACTATGGTCATTTACACCCGGCCGATATTCTTCTGTTTTCCGTAACTGCCGACTTACAGCACGGCCCACCTCTAGGCTTTTGTAAGACACCGCTGACACGGATGAGGTGGCGAGGAGGAGCCTAGGTGAACCTCCAACACTTAGGTATCGAAATTCGGAAGTCGACCTCGGTCGGACTCGAACCCGCACCCATTGGTGTTGTAGCCGCGGATTATACCACTGCGCTATCTCGCCGAAATCAACGTGTAATTTATAGTTTCTGCGTGGCATGACGTCTACAATCCCCATACCTAAAAATAGATAACTATATTAATCATATAGGTTGATCACAGGTTTTTGTTGTACAATAGTCGGCCTGTATGTCAACAAATTTTTGGAGCCAGCATCGTGATGATTACAGATCGTAAGATAATTGTTAGAACGGCAGTAATCTTCTTCATAATCTATATTGTTGCGATGAACTCTTTCGTATGATCTTTTTATATACATTGTTAGAGGTGAAACGAATGATACAAGCTTACTTAACGCACGGTGGGAGGAAAATGTCGCTTGTATTGTGTACTATAGAAATGAGGTAAGAAACGAAAATAAATTTTGGTATGCATAGCATGATGTGACTCGAGTCACGTTTTTTGAATGGCTTGACCCGACTCTGGGCACACTACCATCACTTTACCTGACTCGGTCTCGACGTATGAGAAATGTGAAATGACTCGTACCTAGGATTTAATGTTAAAGCCATTGTATATTCTACTTCTCAAATCAATATGAATGTCACAGCGGCACTGAGTCGCACATTCACATACTGACTGACAATATAATATCGATGCAATGCTGCATACATATAATCAATAAGTATCGTTGGTATGAAACTATATTTGAAGACCCAAAAAGTTGAAGATATGTGCATTACATATTTTTAATAACGCACATTGCCTATACATCACATTGCAAATAAGAATTAAGAGGGCCAACAATGAGGGATACCCGAGTCCACACTGAACACTTGCATGGATTTTTTGAGAAAGAGCTGTAGTTGTACGCAATCCAGTTTTACAATATGTTTAGCATTCTATCACGTAATTGAATGGTAAAAAGGCTCTGCTTCAGTTTAGTTCTGATAATAATTAATATTTCATCATTTCAAAACACCACAAGACTGCTATGTGCGATGCACTGAAAAAATAGGACAGTGTAGAAGCGACTTGGAGATCAGACACTCACCCGGGCTAGGCGATGTAAAGAGGATGCATGCATACTGAGTGAGAAGTAATCAGAGGTGGTCAGTAACGAAGTACTTCTACTTTTTGAAGTACTTGAAGTAGATTTTACCTACTCACACTACTTATTAAGTAGTTAGTTTATCTACTTCTATTTCTACTTGACAGTTTTCAGTTTTGTAGGCAAAAATAAGACTGGAATACCTACTTACTTACTTAATTGGGAACCACCCCTCCTACTTCTACTTGAGTAGAAATTCCGGCGTTACTTTAACTTCTACTTGAGTAGAAATAGTGACTACTGTGACCACCTCTGGAAGTAATCGAAGTTAAATATAAAAGGACAAGCGACAAAATGAGGTGGCATGTGACGGTAGGCGAGATCGATATGTCAGGTCGTGGTACGGTAAAGCATAGGGCTGATTATAGACTAGTATTTAGTAGAAATTGCTTGTGTTTCGACTTGAATGTGGACAATGCTCGACGACTGACAGTTATGGCCGGCGATATACTGCTCCATACATTAGGTCCGGCATATTTGATATAGCGATGATCTTTCGCGTCGCTCATACTATACTTGGACGACAAGGACGTGCGTGTGTTGTACTTATGCACTTTTGATACCGAGGTTAAGAAGTCATTGAAATTTTCGGGGCAGTGACCACATTGGAACTGATATCTAATCTAAACTTGGCAATTTCTAGATTCCACATATGTTTTATGTTTAGGGCACCGAATCTTTTGAGTGGGGAGTTGTCGGACGCACAACCTGGCCCCATTGTGGCCCTGGCTATTATTCGTAGGACCTGATGTTGAATGTTTTGCAGTGGATTGAGTGCACTAACATTCGAATCTCCCCAGAAGACGATGCCATGTTGTAATTTCGATTAGAATGAAGATTTAAAGAGCATTAGAAGGACCCAGCGCGGCAGGAAGTGTCTATAAAGCTGCAAAACAGACTACAGTCCCGTAATGCTTTTGTTTTTGGCGACTAGATGTGACTCTTCCTGGACATGCTCGAGTCCAGTAAAATTAAAACCCCGCGGTATTTGTATTTTCCGTGTCGGAAATTGTCTGACCAGCGATGTTAACAATTAGGTTTGTTTTGGAATTTATGGCCAAAATTTGGATTTTGTGGCGTTGACGCAAAGGTTATAATGGGCCGTCCACTCATGTACTTTGCGCATTTGATCACTGGGCAGGGCATCCAAGCTTGCGTTAGAGGATGCATCAGAGAGGAGGTGGGTATATATTCAGCAACAACATTAGTTGGTCTTTTCAGGGCCATATCGGTGAAATCTGATTGCAAATTTCGTCTTCACGCTTCCAATTATTAATATTCACTTAATTCTCCTCTATACACAAGTAGTAGTGTTACATTTAAAACAAGAGGTGTTTTAAAACCATTTGATCGGAACAATGTTTCAGACATTAATAAAATCATTTTTTTCAAATTTTTTCGAAATACTGGCAAATACATGTATAGTATGAAACATCGGACGACTTGCGCTAGAAATGAACTTACGCTAGGAATGATTGAAACCAAAGACATCGTCTTCAGTTAACACATCGGTTATATATCACTTGAACCGAATGGATGTTCCGACGATGATGACCGCGCCGTAAAATGCTACATGGTTGGTTATTTAGGCCCGGTTAAAACATATTCCGTGATCCGCATAAGACAGAGATTGGGAAACGTTTTCGTCAAATGAGCTGCTATATTGCCCCGAAAACATACGGATGCAAATAGGCTGGGATTAATACCCTTAAGAGGGAACGATATGGAAAATTCACCCCTCTTGCAGCATGACTTATTATGGATATAGCATTCGAGAGATTTTTGGAAAGGTCAAGCAGTTTGTTTGTTTGTTTGTGGTATTCATGGTGTTTGTCCACTACTATGGTCATTTACACCAGGTCAATTTTCTTCATTTTTATTCCGTAGCTGCCGACTTCTAGCACGACCCACTTCAAGTTTAATAGGTAAATATATATATAAGACATCGCTTACACGGTTGAGATGGTGGGCAGGAGCTTAGATAAACCTCAAACACTTACGTATAGTAATTCTACAGTCGACCTCTGTCGGACTCGAACCCGCCACCTATTGATGTTCCAGCTGTGGATTATAGCACTATACGCTATATCGCCATCTGGTCAAGCAGTTGTTGTTCCATGCAACGCATTCTGCCGTGGAAACCCCTGCGATTTTGTCGTGTGAACATATTTCTTGAATAAAAGAACTAATTTTCAAGTATTCACTCCCAAGCAATCGCGTGAACTTGCACCATATGTAATTTCAGATGTTGTTGTTTGTCTGTAGGATTTTATGGCAAAAACATACTAACGAATACACCATGTAAAAGCTTATTTATTTCAATGGATCTTTGTTTTAAATGCAAACGTACCTTTGAAGTTGGCGCTGCCTCCATGAAACATTTCAGACGGTAAACACCGTTTACTTTACAATGTAACCTTAACATTCAAACTCTCAACGTATGCCACACGAAATATAAGCTACACCCCGCGAATTTACCTGACAGGGGTTAGCGCTAGCCCTAGCCCATATGCATCTATATCTGTATCCGAGCATTAAGTCAAAGTACTTCACCCGAAAACATATGGTGACTTGAAATTGACAAATCGGAAAATTTGTGATGGTCTGATTTTAAAAATTCGCTTGACTTGACGCAACTTTTATTACCTCGAAGGCAGCGACTAACACTGCAAGACTGTATTACATAGTGTTAACTGCAACTTCTTCACCGGATCGATTAAGTGGCGAGATAGTGCAGTGGTAGAATCCACGGCTGCAATACCAATGGGCTGCGGGTTCGAGTCCGATCGAGGTCGACTCCAGAATTCCTAACTAAATGTTGGAGGTTTATCTAGGCTCCTCCTTGCCATCTCATCCACGTTAGCGGTGTCTTACAAAAAGTCTAGAAGTGAGGCGTGCTACAAGTCGGAAGATACGGAATGAAACATGCAGAAAATCGGCCTGGTGTAAATGACGCTTGTAGTCGACAAACACCATGAATATCCCGAACAAAATAGAATCGACGATGCGCAAAATGTAATGGAGGATATCATAATCAGACCGCAACTACTTCGCAGAATCAAACATGTACCAAATATGACGAAGGATACCCACATCATAATGATGGTAAATACGGATTCGATTTCTTGAAGAATTATCCAGCACTTCGCGCATCTGGATTTGCGATAGGTAGTATTTTGGCCGCAATCGCCGCGGACAATTTGGTTAAAGCTTGCATGGTAATGGAATGTTCCGTCACAGGTATTGCGGGAGTTATCGGGAATGCTATAGTGATTGTGGTCACAACAATACGTTTTCGCAAGGCCGCCGTTCGTCTTAGTGCCGAGCAGCGTCTTACGAAATTATTCTTTTTCAGTTTATCTATATCGGATCTCATTGTTGCGGTAAGATATGTCCGACTATGCAATGTGAAACCAGATTGTGGGCCTATAAGTTGATCAGTGATGATTAGGGCGGTTTTTTTTGACATGTCAAAATTTCTGTCAAAATTTTTGTCAAAATTGTAGCGTTAGGTCAAAATTTGTCAAAATTTTTCATGAAGTCAAAAAATTTTTGACGTCTGCATTTTGTTTGTATCGTAGATTTTGCATTGTCGGTGAACTTATAATTTGATATTTTACCGCTGTTAGCCTATTTTATAGGCCTACCGTTGTAAACGGCAAATCGTCTGCTCATTGTGAATCATAAACGGTCAAATAAAACGAATAATAGGTAGACATGTTGTTATGGTCAACGTACCGCAATATCCTAACTGAAGAAAGACTTCTTGTGCATTGCATCATTCTTATATTAAGAAGCGCATGATGAAAATTTGTGATGTAGATAACATTGTCATAGTGAAGCAACACGGTGTGTCACCAGCACCAGCAGTGTACGCACAACTTGAGTGTTGTCAGTCAACAACTGCTGCTGTTGAACGTCCTTGGCAAGCTTCTTAGTAAGGACGTGCATTTTCTACCCAAGAATGTAGGAAAGTATCTTTCGTTGTACTACAAACTATTTTAATTATTTCTACCATAATACATATTGTAACCACTGGAATTCTTCATAGGGCCAGATTTCGTTAAAATATTGTTTTTTTTTCATTTAAAAAGTTGCCTGTTTCTAAGCCAAAAACGCTTTTTCAGGACAAACTACTTCGTTAGGACAGTCAGTTCCAACCGGAAATGAAGATAAGTGGTACAATTTTAACATTATGTGGGAAAACACCTAATTTGCATACGTTAGGTCAAAATTTGGTAAAAATTCAGTTTTTTTAGGTCATAAAAACTCAAAATTTGGATTTTTTAGGTCAAAATTTTCTTTTTTTTAGGTCAAAAAAAAAACCCGCCCTAGTGATGATATAAGTCACTCATATTTACTAACTGTTAAATAGTTATCGTTTCCAGTACTATGCGTTATATTGAGCGTGTTTCGACGTTACTCATCGATTTATGCTTGGCCATATTAATCTAAGCTGTGGACATTCGAATATTTCAAATGCTATAAAGGAACCACTGATGTATAGGCTCTTTGTATCATTTTGTGTTATGACTTATAGGCAAGTTTTTGCTACTTTTGCAACTTTTTTTTTACAGCTTCCGACAACTTACTAGATACTCAGAATATATGTACTATGATGTTTTAAGCAGTTTGGAGGGATTTTGTAGTGCAACTTTTTGCAACATTTTTCAAATATTGCGTTAAAATGTAAAGGAGTCATTTAAAAACATGCTATAAACTATTTCCAGTATGATTCTATATTCTCTTTGATTTGCAAAACAAAGAGCTATATGATGGGCTAGCTGCATCTCGCAGTTAACTATGACGCAATGGCTTGCAAGCTAGAAGTTCAGCTACACCTGCCAAGCACGACAGTGCCCGAACAATATGTGAATAGTTCGATTTATTAATTCTGTCGTTTAAATTTGAAATAGTTACCCATTTCACGAGCACCCAGGCGAGACCGCTAAAAATTACATTTTCACTGAGTCACCTTTTTCAAAATATTGCTTTTGGCAAAGTCACCGAGAGTGAGTTTTTCTGTAATGCCTTGGGTCAAGTTTGCAGATCTAGGGTGTGTGTTATTTAACTTGTTTTAGGGGGAGGGGGTTATAGCTATGCTGTTTGGCTCTTTGGGGGATATTATTCCCGCATTGATTAATTGTTTTGCTATGTGTTGAAAAAATGTAATTTTGGGCAGTTTCGCCAGACCGTGCGTTAAATGGCTATAAAGTAACAAATTTAACAGCTCTGTAGGAACGAGGCTACACAACGGAACCTTTCGAGTATCTCATACCGTAATGATTCAACAAAAACTATAAATGCAACTTTTGTTAATAATAAATGCAAGTTTCTCGCGATTTTAGTGCTACAAAAACTTGTCCTAGTTATGACTCGCAGCAGACAAATTCATGCACGAATAAGATTGTATAACTCCATAATGATGACTACAGACTACATTGCACTAGGTCAATAATGTTGACATGACTTAAAAAAATCGAGGTGATACAGTTACTGTTGATCCGATCGATAAGACATGCGGTTATTCTGGATGGCAGAGTAATCTAATTTTGTGATGTATTTGTGATGACATCACCCTCCTCAGTATTTAACTATACAGTACGTGTGATGCGGACATGGTTTCATTTATATGCCAATAATTTCAGATATACACTGTAATAATCAGTGCGGTTATACAAGCATTTGTTCAAAATAAACCGGAAGATCACCAACTCCATTTATGGATCAAGCCATGTGACGCAATAGGAACCCTATCTCTTATCGGTTCGGAACAATCAGTATTTACAATGCTGCTAATTGCAATATCAAGGGTGTTTGGGATACTCAGGTAAATATAAATATCAAGTTAATGCACGATTTAGGTGTTATCGATGATGATGTCTAGATTCGGTGCGGACCAGAAGTTTTGGTTCGTGGTTCGTAATGCTAATGTCAGTTTTCGTTCTCAATACATACTTGCTGCATCGCTCTAATTCTGTTGATAAAATCTTGAGTCAAATATACTTCGATTTGTCCTGTTAAAAGCTTGAAAGAATACTCAACGCAAAAAAAGGCAAATGATTTCTTGTCATACTTGTCAAATGAAGGTGGAATACATACAGTTTAACCTGTGGAGGAGAGTTCATGCACTAAACTGCAAGCCACCGGGATATGGTTATCACCATAACCCAGGGGCGGGCAACATACGGCCCGCGACGGGATTTTGACTGGCCCCCAGACAGTTTCTAGTCTTACATGGTAACGTGGCAAACCTGAAAAACGATGACCATGAAACTACTCGTTCTGTTCGAGTCTACATAAATTTGCAAGCAATTATTAACAAGACAAGGCTGCGCTTCAATCTAAATGATGTTCACGTGAAGTCTTTATTAAGGGTTTTTAAGTCTGTCGTGTAGCCGGAGCAGGTTTTTAATGACTCGAGTCGCGATTTTTTCATGACTCAACTGGACTCGAGTCGTTTTCTTAAAAATGAAAAATGACTCGACTTGACTCGAGTCAATTTGTGTATTGACTCGACTTGTTCTCGAGTCATTGCGTATGACTCGGACCAAGTCATATGACTAGGGTTGCATTTAAAACAAAAATCAATCTAAAACAAACATGTTTAAAACAAGGCCCTAATTTAAAACTATTTTTTTTAATTTTTTTTAAAGCAATGGCGTCACCAATATACAATTGTGACGTCATAGTGGATTGACATTGACAATTGAAAATATAGGGCAAATATGTAGCTATAGCTCCTTTGACGAAATATCTGTACTAATAATGTTGAACCGACTATTTTGATGGTTCCAACCCTCCCATATCGATATACGTCGGCTGTATCGGGTGATAATTGTCCGTCGGCTCATAGAAAATGTTTTTTGGAAGTATTTACACAATTGTGGCATAATTTTAAAACTTAAAAAAAAGCATTTAAAAAAAAAGACATTCGTTTAAGACATGTTTTAAACAAATTGTCTTAAAACATTGTCTGTTTTAAATGCAACCCTACATATGACTCGAGACCGGGTCTACCATGACAGACATTTCATTGTAATTTCGAAGAATAGTAAAGTTATCACATTGTTGTTATTTCGTCTATCAGTACTGGTACTTGAAACTGCTACCAGAAACTGCTAAAAGTGCGGATAATCAGTGTACTATGAATGCAAAGCATTCGATATCACACAGCAGAGTTGTAAAAAGTGATTTCAACATGACATTTACTCGAAATTGAACAGTCAACACAATGACTCGGACTCGGACTCGAGTCAAAGCACTATGACTCGGACTCGACACTCTACTCCGCGACTTGGACTCGGAACCTTGTGACTTGGTTACAACCCTGAGCCGGAGTTAGTAGAACTTGTTCACAAGTTTCATCGACCATTGCCTTCAAGAGCTGTTGAAGTACAATACGATAATAAATTCATTAAATACTGTTCTTAGTCTCCATACTTTAAACTTAAAGTCTACATTAAAACATTTTATTTCTGGTATAGGTGAATAAATACACGAAGAATGTCCCGATTATGGAATCCGGCCCGGCAAGTATTTCATTTACCCATATCAGGCCCGCCGACTGGAGAAGTTGCCCGTCCCTGCCATAACCGAGCATCACGTTCGAATTTTCATCGGCAGAGACAGAGAGCATACCACTGATGAAATGATGATATCACACTATTTTCAGTTATGCGATTATTACGTCATATATTTTGAAACATCACATATCGTGGCCTAGTTACTGTGACTATTGCCTATACACGGGCAGGTTTCCGATATGCAGCATTTTAGTTTAGCAGTGAATGCAGCAAATGGCGTTTAGGGATAATAGTGGGTATAATTTATCATACCACGAGTGTGGGGTGCGAAGGGCGTTATGACAATCACGAGAACATCCAAATTTCTCTTTTCAGACCGTTTTCCAGGGTTCCCGACAAAGCATTCGTGGTAGCTCTGATTATATCGTGGATTTTATCCGTCGTGTTGGCTATATCCCCGATTTTACCCATATTTGAAGACACCTTTGTTACAATGATGTGGTAAGATCGTTATCGAATGAATGCTTGATATTTTCATGTAAATATTACCTGGTGTCCAAGAAAACATCGCATTAAGCCAGTGATTGTTTATTTATGGCCTTTCGATTGCTGTGGTTAATTCTAACAATCATCATTCGATGTGGTCGCGTTGGCAGACCACATCTTGCATATGCAGTTGTTTGTGGCATCCATGGTGTTTGTCGACGACTATGGCTATTTACAGCAGGCCAATTTCCCTCAAATTTATTCCGTAGCTGCCGACTACTAGCACGGGTTACTTCTAACTTTTTATAAGGCACGACTTACACGGATGAGATAGCGAGGAGAAACCTAGATAAACCTCCAACACTTAAAGTAGGAATTCTGGACTCGACCTCGGTCGGCCTCGAACCCGCAACCCATTGGCGTTGCATCTGCAGATTATACTACAGCGCTATCTCGCCACCGACATCATGCCAGTGTTGCGATCAAGTCACTACCTTCGAGTCACGAGTCATCTCGAGTCATTGCGGATTTTGACTCGAGTCAAGTCAAGTCAATCGATTTTCGAAGGTGACTCGAGTCAAGTCAAGTCACTCGATTTTTGGAGGTGACTCGAGCCAAGTCGAGTGAAGTCAAGTCATGTCACGAGTCAAGTCACAATTCAAGTCAAATTGAATTTTCGCAGTATGAGTGATGATTCAAAGTCATAAAAATATTGACAGCTGTGTGAAAGACAGATTAATTAGCCTTTATCTTGAATCAAATACCGAATATAAAATTAAATATACGTGCAAAAAGGCGTTTCATCGCACACGCACACGTAGAACTGCTAATACAATACGTGAGTAACTGTATAGTTACATGCTACGGTCTGTTATTATCGGCAAAAAATAGAGTACCAAATACGAACCCTCGAAAAGTGTAAGCAGATTGATATGGTAAATACACTAGCCATCTACACAACCGTGAGAATATAAACGCATAAACTATATTCGTTCGATTTAAATCATACAAGAAGGTCGGTAAAGGTGAGCGCTGCGCAATGTAAACACTGCGCCATCTAAGAAACATAACTATTAGATTAATCTACTACTACCACAGCAACGTAGCTGTGATCATTTCGTTTGCGGCCAATTTATTTGGGATGTAACAATGGAGGACCAGTGGAAGTGGAACGTACAATAAGTGAAAGACTGGTTGCTCTCACGAGTGTCACTGGCGTATCGCGACTTATCCGACCACATACATGATACAGTGATTTAGTCGACATCATTTACTTATTGATGACTTGAAATTGACTCGTAAATTTTGCTCCGAGTCACGAGTCAATCGACATTTCTGAAGCGCCGAGTCAAGTCATATTTGCAAAGTGACTCGAGTCATGTCAAGTCATACGAAAAAGTTGACTCGAGTCATGACTCGAGTCATCCCAACACTGCATCCTGCATCTATTTTCTACAGTAATTCTATATAATTATTGATGTGGGAAGCACAGTCCTATGCCAAAGCACTATGCATGACATTTGTTGGAATTGATTCACGAATCAGGATCACAGCAATTTACCGCAGAGATCGATACTATACTATAATATAAAATGTTAGACCGAGTTCATGGGTTTGTCTGCTGGATCAGAATTTGTTCCACGACTGCGGTCATTCTCGCCAGCTATACTCCACACATTAGAAGTGTAGTAGGTCGCTGGTGAATCATAATGGGTTCTTATGGGTGCGGCGGTGATGTGCCAGAAAACCATTTAGACCCCCACGATGTGCCATGGGCTCTTATAGGTGCGGCAGTGATACCACCCTTTCAGGTAGAGGTTGTTGTGGTGATGATGTGCCCGAAAACCGGGGGTGGCGATTCGTGCTTTCAGGTGTAGGTAGGTTGCGGTGACGACGTGCCTGTGCGGCGGTGATGGTACCCCTAGCGTATAGTGTGGTCACCTGATGTGATACCAAAATGATCAAACTCAGCAATTTCACAGTGTTGAGTTATATCGATATATTGAGGGTACACTAGGTATGATACGAACGTTCGGGTCATGTTCGCTCATGCTATGAGAACCTCGACAATTCAGAAGACCGTGTTCGCAAACGAACCTTAGAACGTTCTACCTTGTGAAACTTTAAGTAGACTGAAATAAAGTTTCGGTGATCTTCCGTATAAGAACTGTCCACTTTCCTCTTGATCTGCACTTCACACTTTTTCGCACTACGTTGACGAGCCCGCATGTTTTATGGTATCGTTGTTTGTATAGGTTTAAATACCACATTTAGCCTGATTTGAGACAATGTTACAGGCAAAACGATACAGAATTTGTACGAAACAAAATCTTTTCCGATGATCTCAAGATTCTGACCAGTCGCCTTCAGAACTACTCAGAGCGCGAAGAGCATACAATGTAAATATTTGGCCCTAGTTGCGATTTTAATAGTTATCAAGTCAGCTATCAGTTGTGCGCATTAGTTTAGATAATAATTTACTTTTGTCAGCTATGACAGAGTGACAACAAACTTGAGCCCGTCTTGATCAATATAATCATGTGCCCTGTCTGACTTTTCTTAATACAAGCATAGTTAGAATTCATTACACTGGTCAATGCTTTAAATTTAGGAGTGTTTTTGGGGTTCTGAGGGGCACTGATTCCGAATATGGTCATAGTTTTTTTCAAACTGACTCTGGTTTTGGAGATAACCCATGGGGCTATCATATTCTCGCTATATAGGCTGGATGAAACAGCTCAGTCGTAAATTCAAGTTCAGAAATTCACACTGTATTCACACTGTATTTGTACACACTGAAGACTGTTTTAAGTAACAATGATACAGCAACATCAGTCAGTTTTAGTGGTGTTGGATTTATCCTAGTTGAAGACTTTCACGTTTAGCACGTACATAAAAACCGCCATCATATATATAAGTATTTACATAAAATAGTCAAATAACGTTGCATTAATTTAATCAGTTTTATGCCATATAGAGCATCTATTGTAAATTCAAAACAACCACGTGGAAAACATAATAACTGACGCACCACTGCTGTGGATGCCTGGCAAACGATCTGGATATATTGCACCTGGACGACGGTGGACGAACCAGCTGTAGGCGGGTGATGCCGGAAGACTCAACAACTCCGACTACACAGGAACACCAAATAGGAGATATTTCTCATCGTGGCGACTGTGCAACACCGAGCTATGACTCATAAAACAGCCTCGCTGCAAAAAAAGAAGAGACAGATGGAATAAAGAAGAGTATAAAGAAATAATGAGATGTCAATTCTTAGCCAAATAAGAAAACTCTGCAGGATTGACCGAATGAACTTTTCAAAAGTGGAAAGAGAGAACAAACAACTCCCCGACCATATGACTGCCAATACCCTGTCAACTTGAAGACGCTGTGTAATCAAAAATACTTCAAAACAAGAACTGGCAGAAATCGAGGGCGAAATTTGTAACAAAACATAGAAAATTCCGAGGCACTAAAATTTCAATTCGGCCAACATGACCTGACTATACAACAACCCCTTGACGACCCGAACATCGCAGCAGAAGTAGAATTACAGAACACCATCGGGCACTCGAATGAACTTTAACAACACCTAACGATGATGACGTAGACACGGAATTAGAATTGAATATCAAAAATCATATCATCGACCGAATAAACTCCACATTGGATATAAATGACAGAGTGAATTTACCCGACCTACAAACTACAAAGAAACTGAAAACTGATATTGCAATAGCCAACAAAATTTTGAAAGAAACCAAAAGACCTGCAATGGTTAATGAAAAACAAGGAGAAAGGTCCCTTGTCAACAATCAACAACCTAATTTACTGCACTGCAGCTGTTATCTCAGAAAAGCACTGGGAAATACCAAGACCTGTCAGCAACAGAGGGGAGCCATATATCAGCTTGGCAACGTAGAATTGAAAGCAAAATCACAAAACTGAGGTGTGACGTTGCACTACTCTCAGAACATAAAAAAGGAAATGTTTCCCGCAACATAGAAAACAAAATAAAAAGAATATGACTGGAGCAACAAACCAAACTGCAGTCAACATATATAAAGTGACAATGTTGCAAAAATAATTAAAAATAAGAATATACGCCATAGCACAAAAGTTGAGACGTTATAAAATACGAGAAACACAATACCACCAAAACTTGTTATTTTTTCGCAAACCTGGCCAATTTTTCCGAATGATAAAGCAGGAGTCAAAACACAAATTTACCAGCAGTACAATACCAGCCACAGCATATGTGGAATCATTTTGGAAGAAAATATGGGAAACCAAAAAATCGCACAACTTAAATGCAAATTGGATAAAAGACCCCCACACTGACCATTTACCAAGCACCAGAACAACAATGGGCAGAATTCACAAAACAAGAAATCATAGAGGCCCGAAAATCTCACTGCACTGGAAAAGCAGTTGGTCCTGACCAGAGCAAAAACTTTTTGCTAAAACAATGAACTGCAACACATAAATAGCCATAACCAAGGAGAAACAGAAACTTGTGAAATTCAGATCCGCAGCGGCATGTTCCAAGGCGACTCATTTTCGCCAATTCTCTTCCGCTAAATATAAGTTTTAAACTTACTTTGGTGTAATATCCTTGTTGAAGTAATTTCAACAGGTGAACAAACTAGGATCATATTTTTGTGCAATCACATAGCTACACGTCAAGTTGGGCCGAATCATGTAATATTTATTTATCATTGAGTTCAATCTTTTCGGTATCAGAATCGATATCAGTGTGATAAAAGACCATCCCAGTGTTCAACCTATGCTCATTCTGCTATCAGTTAACAATAATTACAAACCCTCGGCTCAGATCTAAATCCATATCTAACTTCTAGACAGGTCGGATCCTGGGCGAAGCTTGATGATCTTCTGGAAAAGTTATTAAAAGTGAATACGACGCATCGTTATGGTTACTACAACCAGTTTAAATTATGCATGCCAGGTCTGTTTCCAAAAAGGGATCAAAAATCTTCAAAATTTACGTTAGCGATATACTTGATCAATATTATATGCTTCGTGCTGATGACTGTTGGCTACGCACTGATTTATAGACACAGGTAAGTAAATCATTTTTTAAAGTATATTATAACTTCATTCACAAGCGCAAAATAGCTGATGTTATCAAAATTACAGTCCCCAGAGTCTAGCGAATTCCAATTGTAAAGAAATAGAAACGCATGGTTGCGCGTAGACCCTACGGCCTATACTACAGTTCACACATACATCATCATTCTGTCAAAATTTATCAAATGGACAGCCAATGATACTGAAATGACATGGAGAGGTATACATGTCCCATGTCACGCTCGGAAAATCATTTTGAAAATCAGTTTTAATACGGAACAGCTTGTTGACAAGGTTAGCTTGTAGACTTCTTCATCAACACGTATAAAGACCTTTTACAGGTGCAATTTCACTCGTATGAAAGAACATGTTCAGCTAGGGATAAATGTTCATTACTTCCAGGCATCTACACAAGCAACATAATCCACAATGCCGTAACAGAACCTCGGATTATAGGTGTGTATGGCTGGGTATAGTACGTGATTGGAGTACTCAAACCCGAATCGTCAATAAGCATAATAACCGTAACAAATTCAATGATTCGAGTGGGGCAGTGACAGTCAATGTTTTCAAGTAGCCTATCTCAATCGAAAATAATTTGCATTTCAATACCCTTTCACGTGTTGGTGCCTTGAAACCTCTCCAGAATTGACAGCATGATGCCATATAAATTATGTCAAACAAGTCCATGTTCTTATAACGAAAGAGACATTTCGGTGCAGTAGTTATTGACCCGCAACATTGCCTCAGAGCGATATATCATAATGTGAACAAATTGGAAAAATAATGATTATGAAATTTAATCATATTTAACATGCAATCGCGGTCTCCTAAAACAGTGGTCGGAAACTTGTGGGTCGCGCACCATGGTGGGGTCGCCTTAACTGACCATATGCCTCGTTAAGTTATTGCCGTTTTCATTTAATACTGAAAAAATACTGATACTTTTCGTTGTATCTTGAAACCTTTGCCTACGTTTTGGAGAATAGCTTGCTACCTTATGTCACTCACAAATAAGCCACTGTGTAGTAATAATCAAAAACCGAATAGTTGCGAGAAGGTGCAGCACTTTACTTTCACAGAGAAAAAAGTTTTGCAGCATGGCATCGGAAAGCATTCACGATGTTAGTTCCTAATTATTCAAGGCAGTCACTGGAGTGAAAAGATTCATGATTGTAGGCGGCAGATTCCCTTAAAATCGGATTCGCAAATCTAGAAAACCGAGTACGTTAGCCGATTCATTCGACGACTCATGTCTTATCACAGTGACACTCTGCACGCTGGGAACCAAAGAAAGTATACTTCATTCAGTATTGAAGGTATAGGTATAAGGAAAATAAATAACGGCTACATCAGTAAGAGCAGGTATTCGGTCGGCGCTACATGTTGGCTGTCGCAACTAACAATTTACACTACACCATCGGTTTGTGAATTGGATCGTGGCCGATAGCGCGTTATATTAAAAAGAACAACAACAAATACAACAAAAATAATTTAGATTAATTTTATATTCGTTGAATCTCGATGGAGTGAAATTCCTGGTGTCTTCGCATGATAATTTCCAGGAAGCATTCGAAAAGTAAGATGGAAATGCGCACCAGAGCGGATCAATCAGAATCTCAAAAACTGAAGAAAAAGATTTTACTTATTCTGATGAGCGACTTTCTTTGCTGGATGATAATTTGTACACTCGGCATCGCAAATATTGTTGACGACAAGGTCAATGATGAAAAAGGTATGCCGCTTGTGAAATCATGCTTTCACACATTTTGACCAAATAATAGTACCTAATGCTAATGTCTATGATGGAAAAAGCAGATCATATAATAAAAGTCGTAGAGGCGAAAGTTCGAAGCTATGACACATATTCGAGAGATGCTTTTAATACAGCCAGAACCTGTTTGGTCACACGTGGACCTCGTTCTATCAGGTAATGCTATAGTTCAGTGCTTTTCAACCTGTGGGATGGTATACGCACTTGCGCAGATGCAAAAAATATTACAATGTGGCCAACAAACGTGGCGTGGATGACTGCGGACGAAAATTGTTCTAATGTTTCACTTCTTCTGACGTGGATGGTTCAAAGATTAATAGTTTAATAAATACAGTGACTCCCCTAGCTTATACTTACGACGCACTGCTAATTCTAGCTCATTATTTTGCCTCGCACCAGCCGGCTGTAATTAGTATTTGCGTACTATTGTTTTCACATAATCAGAAGTCTGGTTCGGGATCGGGTGTAAAGACTTGGGAATCCAAGCACTAGAAGTTGTCGTGTAAGAACCCACAACTTATTTGGTCGTATCATCGGGCTTTAGTGGACTATAGTTGACATCAAAACGAGGAAAGAAGTTGTCTTTTTGATGAAAACCTTGATGTCCTAATGCGGAAATCTTTGGAGTCATAAGTTGCGCCTAACTGGTCTGGAATTACCAGCAATATTCAGCAGCAACCGAGTCATTGATAAACCGGCAGCCTACCCGTCGGAAATTTGAATAAAAAGTGTTACCTCTCTTCATTTTCATTTTCTGTAGTAATTTTGTATAAGTTTGTGAGGATGACGTTTTCATAAAAATAAAAATAAAAGTTCTCATTCTCATTAGGTGATGACGTGGTATATCTCAGATAACTCGCAAACCCATGAATCATATTCCACGTTGCATGCTGCCTTCCAGGCTGGATACTCCCAAGGCATATGTGTGGATTTCCGAATAGTCGATGCAAGAGCAGTGCCACTACAGTTTAAAAACGAAACTCATGTCTTGCCTACAAAACGTTGATGTTGTAGAGGTAGAGGATTCGTGAGCTGTGATCTATGAATCAGACGACGACAATCTCATGAAAGGTCTTTCCGTCATCGTTTCTTTGGCCGCTATCCCAAACCGAAATGTCACCTCCAATTTATATCCGGTCACTGCATGATGTTTCATTGGTATATCTATATCTAAAATGTTTGTGGTTAAGCCTAGTTCAACTGGTACCGCTTAGGCCTACATTATGCGTAGTATGTGAGTCTTCAGTTCATTGCCATACGTAGGCTATATGCACCAAAGTCCCGGCTGATATCGCCCGTAGAGTAATTTTGACTCAGCCAACATCCCAATTTTCTTTCAGATTGCGACGAGAATAAATCCCTGACACTTCACGCCATGCTCGTGTTCCTCCCTATTAACAGTATGCTGAATCCGTTTATATACTCGGCCGCCCCAGAATACTTATACTGCAAGCTAAAGGCTTGCTACACAACTCTGCAAAGTCGTTCCCACTTCTCAGGTAAATTTTAGACTAGGCCTATGCTAAGCATATTATTTTTGTTTTTAAGTCGTCTGTTCATTATTCCTACCGATATCACAATTTCCACAGTCTGTTGCAACCGCACGCCGAACCGAGCATGGGATGACAAACATGATGTAGCGGAAATGACAATAACATCGACATCAGAACATGTCACTGCTGGGATACACTCTCGAGAGACAAATTCGGAACAAAGACTGTGAACTTGAAATTCCACACTCACACCACCACATGTGAATTAGGGAGGAATGCTTTTGTGGGGTCAAATGGTTTCCACGATACATTTTCCTAGATTAAACCAACATTTATACAGCACGCCGAAAACAGAGTACTTTATTTTGTAAGCATGAAATTTGTTATTCGCCCCACTTTCCTGTCGGCGCCAGAAAAAGTCAAGGAGTACCCTGAATGCAATGGTCTTAAACCTTTTTGACCGCAACTCAAATCTGGGTTGTATTGGCATCTCACAACCCACGCCTCGCACATCCAACTCATGTTAGCGTGCTACGCTTTTACGGTCATGTATGAAATAGAAGCGATGCAGACAACGAATTGTACGACGTGACAGCCAGTTGTACGCAACTCAGTTCTAAGAAACATGTGTGACGGACGTGACTTCTAATTGGCGAACAATCGGGATTATACGGTTCTGGCGATTTCGACAATAGGATATATCAATATCGAAGGTTTTGGCCGATGAGCGACGATCAATATGGGTGAAGGTTTTATCGTCACCGATTTGTCGGTACCGCACTTAGCCCTGCCGCATGTTGGTCGAAAATTAATCTCTTTAATGTCCTGGCAATGAAAGGGTCGGCTCCGAAATACCTATGTCCTATAGTCCCGCACCCGCAAGTTGCACACTTCTAGATGAATTCATCTTTTCGGTTTCCGACATCGCTAAGTGATACTAGGAATATACCGTTCTTTCACAATTGGAATTAGTTAGATAGATGGTTTAATTTTTCTAAACTTTACGTATTTAAAAATATGGAGTTCGCCATTTACGGCCCCGCTCTTTCCCCCTCTCTACCATGACAGAGTATTACCAGCGCAAGTACAGTTTACCAGAGAAGCCAATATCGGTCAGATCTTATAATAACAATAAACCAAAGATGGGGTAATCGAGATTAGTAATCGTAATCGATTACGACGATTACAGCATTTTGAAGTATTCGTAATCGCAATCGATTACATTCGAAAAAAAAACAAAGTAATCGTAATCGTAATCGACTACTTCCCATATCTAATCGATTTTTTTGTGAAAGAACGATTACTTTTTGTTTGTACAAGGACTATGGCATAAACTGAATATTCGTGAACAAGAATGAGATAATATACCACGTTAGCGATAGCACAAACGTCTGTTTTCAAACGCCACTACTCATTTTTACGTCAGAAGTATTAGCTCCGCTCGTCATTGCGTAAGAAGTATCCACACATAGTAAACAGACATGCGATGGACATTGTAGTGTGATTGTAAGAACACCCCCTGTGGTGTATATCAGGTTATCAATACACTGCAGAAGCTCCTACCTCGCAGCAGGATATTGATCACCACTCTGCCTATAGTTTCAAATAGTAACTTATGTATTGATGTTTGGTTGTGCTTAGTTAAACGCAATTTACCGTTGCTGCTTGGCGAGCAGGAGGCCTACGTACGCACGTGCACCTGACGAAGATTCGGAATTTTGTACTCGTCGAATAAAACATTGCAGTTTCCACAACGAAGCATTACAAATAAACAGCTGCTGATATATATCATAACCGAGCCGTACTTAGCCGTTTCTCGTAACAGCAGCTCGCAGTATATGTATTAAGTTGAAGGCAGAATATTTATGCTCACTATATCTTATTCTCATATAATAGGCTTACCATATTTTGGAAATGTAAAAAGAGGACACTTTTCCAGAAATTTCAGACTTGCAAAACCGGAGAAGAATTCTCAAAAACCGATAAATTTTTACCACTTCGTGATCAGTTGACTAAAAAAAAGATCATCACTTCTGCTCAGAGGTCAAAATACCGTTTTTCCCTCCACATTGCCAGGTGGATGACTAAAAAAAAAAAAAAAAAAAAAAAAAGGGTCGTCTTTTCGCTCAGAGCTAAATTCACCGCTTTTCACTCCGAAATATCCGCCGGAGCGTCACTTCTGTGCTAATTTGCGGCATATCACTCGCAATTTGCTCAAAATCTGACCTAAATTTTCAAAAAAGAGGACAAAATCTCAAAAAAGAGGACAAAAGGGCGTCCTCCGAGGACACTTTCAAAAAAGTCAAAAAAGAGGACAAATCCTCTTAAAAGAGGACGTATGGTAAGCCTATCATATAACTATACTTGAAACGGGCGTCAATCGTTATTTCACAGTTCGTTACTCATCATTTAGACCTGCCGCCATAATCATCCGCTCATATAGCCTGACATGTTAGCGTGGGTTGCAGCTAGAATCAGAACCAAAACAACAATTCGTCCCCCAGTCCAAACGTTGGTAAATTTTCAAAACTGAATTCCGTCAATAACATTGGTAATTGCATTATATTACTATTCATTTATAACCTCTCTCAGCCCCGAGTGTCAGATTTACCTCTAGAGCTGGGGCACGTAATTCATAATTATAGCATCTGGTATGTTGTTATAATTACTTTATTGTATGTTGTTAATTCGCGACCTCCAGTCTGCTGTATAATCAAAAGATATTGTACTCGCCCAAACGTAGCAGACTAGAAGAATATCTTTCGTGCGACGCACACACGAATTGTCATGGCTTTATTCTTTTGTGGATGCGCTGGGTGGCATTTGCATTGTGGGCCCAGATTGGAAGGACAGGAGTTATTAGTCACGCTCACCCAGCGCGGCTATTGACAACGGACGAATAACCTAAGTTTCGGCCAAGGTATTTCTTTGGTATCACATCCCGTGGAGTTGCGTGTTGGCCGAAACTGCATATGTCTTTTGGTGTGTTGTGGGATCGTGGTGCGGTAATCACTAATGACCGGCTCCGAAATGCCTGTTTCCATAAACTAGCCTATGCATGTTTTTTGTTGAGGGGAAGAGGTATGAATTTCAAACCCAGCTATCTACTGGAGAAGGGGTCGCCAACCGTTTTGAAACAAAAAGCTACTTCTTATGTAGTGTGTACTGAATATTGCGGCGACCGACGGGACGAGAATAAATCACTATGAATGAGCGAAGACAATCGAACGTAACTCCAACTTGGACAGTTTCACTTAGGCGCGTGATGATGACTCTCGATGTCGGATGAATCGTATCACAATCTGGAAAATTCGTCACCATCGGAGAAGTCGAAATAATCTTAGAGGCGTCCCCGCTACGTGCAATATCTCGAAATGAATATTTCGGAATCATAACAATCATAACAATCTACCGGCATTGCTCGGTAGAAATTCTTCAAATATAGCCGAATTCTCCTGTCGATGCGAGGTGCCTGACACAAATCCAACAGATGATGAGCGTCAATACAACGAGGGAACGGTAACAGGGGCGAAACTGAAGGGACTGTGCAGAGCAATGAATGTCTGTGCAGATAAATTGTACCGTCTCGACCCTCTGCTGCCTTGAATGCCAATTCGCTTCATCGTCAGGTGCAGTTCTCGATCATCTCCAAGAAGCCGTTTCAATCTTCCGCATCCAACGTTTGTGCATTTCTGTCGCGACTATGACTCCAGCACCCGTGTGAATATGGTCCCTGGTGATATCATCTGGAGAGAGAAAAATATACTCTTCTTGCAGTTGCACTGCCATCTTTGCAATGATCCTGAATGTGGCAGCCATGCAATCGATGCGACTTTCAGACAAACGGAGAATGCTGTAGACAAGATTAACGCATTGTCGAAATACGGACTGATCTGACGGAATGAAACCGAGCTCTAGATACTTAATACAACCAAATACCAACAAGATAGCGTAATGGTGAAGCTTCTTGATCGGTAGGTCGTGGGTTCGAACCCCGGCCGCGTCAGACCAAAGACCTCCCCGCTTGGCGCTGATGCATTATTGGGATAGCATGGAAGAGTGGTACAAGACTTAGAAAGCCGTACACGGCTATATCTGCATTTGGTCCGCGTTGGTGACCCCTCATTTGGTCCGCGTAGGTGACCTCTGTACTAGACACATTTGAATCGCAAAGCTCGAAGAACATTTTCAAGAATTAATTAAATTCTCCAAAATACTCTATAATTTATGTTGGTTTACGAAATATTTTTGAGTCCCCTTCGAGCACGCTCCCCATCCTATTAAGGAATTCGGGGTGCGGCAGGTAAAGACCTGGCAATAATGCAAATCGTTGGGTGCGATAAATCATCCCCTATAAAGTTGGGCAATCGGTATATTATGACGTGATAAGCAAATGACGCATGATGTATGAAGAGAGTTGATATCTCATTAAGCCTTTTCATCGCAATCCTTGTATTGTCTTCCAATATATCATCTAAGATTATATAGTCCTAAGAAGCAAAACAAATGTAATCGTGAGTAATCGTGATTACTTTTCCAATGTAATCGTATTCGTAATCGCGTGATTCTGAAGTAATCGTAATCGCAATCGTTTACATTCATGAAGTAATCACCCCATGTCTGCAATAAACCAATTTGTCTAATTCAAATATCGGCTATTGTTGTCACGATCAAGCCCCATTGTCGCAACCGTTTTTCGACATGTCTCTCTTGTTGGATATAGGATATTCGACTTTGGATCGAATAAATTGACCACAAGATATCGCGCAAGGCGCGACGAAATTTTTTGATTTTTGTTTCAAATAAAACCCTAGCTATAGGCCTTTTTCTCCGTCGTTGACATCCAGAATAGACTTATAGCTACATGCGTAGAAGGTTCGAAGTTCACTTAGTATCATAAAGTGCCAGTTAGGTGCTCATTGTTCCATCAGGGAGAATTTTAGGAGGTATAAAAATAATATGTTAAGAACCACTGCCTTGTATATTAGATGAATTGGCATAGCCTATTATGTCGCAAAACGTCTTTAGAGGTAATGGCGAGTTATAATTTAAAGTAACCCATGATGGACAAGGTAGCATTTTACGGAAAATCAATGATACAGCAACAAGGGCTTATATCAGTGGTTCTCAACTTTTTGACCTCTTGGCAATTTTTGAAAATAAAATAATACTTCACGGCACATAAGCACACTGGCTCTCAACTTCTTTGGCTTACGGCACCTTAAAACTACCAGAATACTCAGCCGTACCTACATTGGTACAGTGGTGGTCTCTGATGAAGTACTTCTACCTTTTCGGAGCACTCAAGTAGGAATTTCTCGGCTTCGAAGAATAAATTACGGTATCTTCTATATCTGCGGACATGTCACAAATACGTATACGAATAGTATCATTTGACACGGGAATCGTTTTCAATTCTTACGCAGCTTTTGTTTCAAATATTTTTTTACAATTCTAGTGCAAGCTGGAAGAATAACGTTCTCCGCTGCGTGGGAGGTTTTGAATTTTTACGATTTCCTTTGCTACCACACAACTTGCCTGATACGATCTCGCTGAAACTCGGCCTGCGCTTATATACTATTTCATAAGATTTGTTCGACAATAAACTTTGCTAACTAACTCAATGCCGATGTAATTAATCATCTCGTCGAAGAAGCCAAGTACAATCGCCACAGACGAATACAGGGGATACAAGGGTACCAAACGCAATTCCAAGCTGAATGTGTATAGCTCGCTTGAGGATAGCAATACCCCAGCAAACACTAGATATCTTTTGAACCTGTCAGGATATCTTTTTCTTGTCCGCTCATGTTCAAATCATATCTTGTGCATACCTTGTGCTGAAGTACAACTTAAATATATCTTTTTCTTGTCCAGTCATGTTCAAATCATATCTTGTGCATACCTTGTGCTGAAGCACAACTTAAATATATCTTTTTCCTGTCCAGTCATGTTCAAATCATATCTTGTGCATACCTTGTGCTGAAGCACAACTTAAATATATCTTTTTCCTGTCCAGTCATGTCCAAATCACATCTTGTGCATACCTTGTGCTAAAGCACAACTTGAATATATCTTTTTATTGTGCATACCTTGTGCTGAAGCACAACTTTTTCTTGGCTAAATTTTGTCGAATGCTGAAAATCTATTTGTGAGAAATATCAAATTCGAATATTGCTTCCTATTATGGTAGAGTGGCGTTTATAAATGTACAGTAGATTATAATGAATTTTTACCCTTATAGGGCGATTTAGTCACCTATAGTGTCACTACCGAGTATAGATAACTAAGGTTTACCTTGGGTTTACCTTAGCTATCTATACTGCCGAGCGTTTCACCTAGTGCCACGCTGTTTCTTGCGATTTTGTAGGCTAAACTTCAATATCATATTAGCCCAGCTCTAGGTAGCAATTTGAAAGTCCGCAAAATCCGGCTGAGGAATTTCCAGTACTGCGTCCAACAAACTTCTGCCAAAATCATGATATAGTATTTAGTATTATTATTAAGCATCTTGCTAAAATCCGACTGTCGAAACAAATTCTGAATCCGCATCCAGTCCGGCTGTACTGTATCGCTGAAATCCTGCTACGACTCCGGCTCCGGATCCGGAGTGTAAACGATAGGCCATTTCTCCCACGCGATCACAAGTCTCGGCGCGAAATATATTTCTGGCAGACAAAGCGCTCTCGTAATACCACTGTGATTCTGCCAGAAAATGCCTACGTCATATTTCGGATATCGATGAGTCATTGTTGTTGAAATGATTCACCTGTGCTATAATCAAATATTATAACCGGAAAAACAATTTCGCGACAAATTTGGGGTGCAAACGAACTGAAACACACGAGTTTTATCAATAAATGGCGCAAACGGTATGATCAATACAATATATAATCGAAACTTGAAGGAGTGCTTCATTTTACAACCGCCAGGTAGTACTTATGGCATCTAAATTCTCAGCCGTTACGTAATCTACGCAGGCGGACCTATTTCGATTCTCGCCTGTAGCCGAAGCATCAGAGGTTAATTTGTGTTCCATCCCCCATGTGTGACTATTTCTCGCGGCGGCGAGAGGCCCGGAAACAGATTCTACAAATGATTATACGTGATATCGAGGAGAAAACAAGTAAAAATAATAATATTTAAGGAAGACAGCCTATCCAACACTGTTAGGCTATATCGGCCAATTGGCTCAAGTCGTTTTTGATTAAAATACCATAATAGGTAAATGCAACATCTTCCTGCCGATCACCTGCATCGCATTGCACACTATGTCGTGAGCACATCAGAAAACACATGCTTACGATTATTGCGATTCACGTCATGTTCTTGTTTAGTATAGGTCGACAGTAATACAGTATTTTATGAATTATTCAATAAACAGTTAGAACAAAAAAGCAACGGCGTTTCTTCTGCTTCGAACATTTTATATATTCGGAAAACTATTTCATCGTGGTTTTACGACGCCTACTTTTTTAAGATCAAAACGCATGATTTTGCGTCAACTACGACTTTTCGTCCAATTGGATTTTCGGTCAGTTTCGATCGACAATTAGGACACCTAAAATATAACGGCGTGCCCTCTGCTTTGAATATGTTATATATCTGGATAGTATTACATCATGGTATTATCGATAATATCAAAAAGTTGAGAAATTGCGTACTTTTCGAGGATCAAAATGCACGATTTTGCGTCAAATACGACTTTTCGTCCTATTAGATTTTCTTTCAGTTTCAATCGACAATTAGGACACCTAAAATATAACGGCGTGCCCTCTGCTTTGGATATGTTATATATCTAGATGAGTATTACATCATAGTATTAACGATAATATCAAAAAGTTGAGAAATTGTGTACTTTTTGAGGATCAAAATGTACGATTTTGCGTCAAATACGACTTTTGGTCCAATTAGATTTTCTGTCAGTTTCAATCGATAATTAGGACACCAAAAATATAGCGGCGTGCCCTCTGCTTTGGATATGTTATATATCTAGATAAGTATTACATCATAGTATTAACGATAATATCAAAAAGTTGAGAAATTGCGTACTTTTTCAAGATCAAAATGCACGATTTTGCGTCAATTACGACTTTTCGTCCAATTCGATTTTCGGTCTATTTCAATCAACGACTAGGACACCCTAAATGTAACGGCGTGCCCTCTGCTTCGGATATGGTATATATCTGGATAGGTATTACATCATGATATTAACGATAATATCAAAAAGTTGAGAAATTGCGTACTTTTTCAAGATCAAAATGCACGATTTTGCGTCAATTACGACTTTTCGTCCAATTCGATTTTCGGTCTATTTCAATCAACGACTAGGGCACCGTAAATGTAACGGCGTGCCCTCTGCTTCGGATATGTTATATATCTAGATAAGTATTACATCATAGTATTAACGATAATATCAAAAAGTTGAGAAATTGCGTACTTTTTCAAGATCAAAATGCACGATTTTGCGTCAATTACGACTTTTCGTCCAATTCGATTTTCGGTCTATTTCAATCAACAACTAGGACACCGTAAATGTAACGGCGTGCCCTCTGCTTCGGATATGTTATATATCTAGATAAGTATTACATCATAGTATTAACGATAATATCAAAAAGTTGAGAAATTGCGTACTTTTTCAAGATCAAAATGCACGATTTTGCGTCAATTACGACTTTTCGTCCAATTCGATTTTCGGTCTATTTCAATCAACGACTAGGACACCGTAAATGTAACGGCGTGCCCTCTGCTTCGGATATGGTATATATCTGGATAGGTATTACATCATGATATTAACGATAATATCAAAAAGTTGAGAAATTGCGTACTTTTTCAAGATCAAAATGCACGATTTTGCGTCAAATACGACTTTTCGTCCAATTCGATTTTCGGTCTATTTCAATCAACGATTAAACTTTTAAATTAGCAACGTTCGCATGCGCCGAACACGGATGTGAACTGGAGGCTCGCATCATTACTATATATTTATATAGACCGTCTATACCAGGAAAGTTATGACTATTAGTACCATTTATATACGCAGTTATATGCAGTTATACACAGTTGATAGATATAGTGGATCAGTCATAAAATCTGAACTTGATTCATATTGAAATCTTACTTGCAATTTGTAACGATGATGAAATTTTTTACAATCGAGTCCAATTCTTCAATGGTTTTCGCCCGAAACATTTTGGAAATCCAACACATGGCATGTGTTTTGAGGCGCTTTTTATAATGTTTGACGATCATGACTTTTGCAGCTTTCATGGCATGTGCCAAGCAATTCTGAATAAATGGCAGTTTCAGGTCATTCGCATTTGGCATTCCAGATACTACGCGATAGCAGCGGACGTAATATTGCAGTCTTGTTTCGTTGCAAAACGATCTTAAAATTGCATTCCACATTGCAGGCGATCCATCGATAACAATCCTTAGCGGAGCTGATTGAGCTCCGGTAAGGCGAAATCGTTCAGATAGAAATAAATTCAGGAACTGTGAGATAGATATAGAGTCGTGACTTTTTGTAATGCAGGAAGCGATAGGAAGAGAAACTTCTCCTTTGATAGGATTCCGCACCAACAACGTATAAATTTGGAAGTCTTCACCTCTTTTCAGGCTCCCACTGGCGTCGCAATAAATCATGTCTATCTTACATAAGGTATTAAACGCTTTGATCCCGAAAATTGTAAATATAATGATTTGCGGGGGAGATGTTTGAATGGATCTAATAAATCTTGTGGAATCCGCCTCTTCATCCTTCATTTTCTCCAAGTTGACGTACCATTCGCGTTTGACATCAATTAAAGTCTGTTCGCACTTGAGTTTTCTAAGTACGTTGGAACTTGGCACGTCTGTGTGGGAGCCGAGGATCCTCTGCTCAGTGGTCAAAGTATCGTACAACTCGTTGTGGAGCGATGCCGGCTTTCGGTGCTCCAGTTTACTTCTGATCATTTTCCGCTCGCTTCCGCGAACTGGACGTGATCGTACGCATTCTCCTGTGTGACAACGAGTTCCGTCGATAATAACTCTCCCTTCAACATCAGGACAATTTTGACGCTGCATAAACGTTACACGATACGTAACGTAACATGTTTTATGCGAGCAATACAGATTTGCATTACCGACTTCTTTCGTTGACAACATGTCGCAAATAATGGTTGAGAAAAGCCGGAACGCATTCGTCGTACAAAGATTTTATAGGCTCCAGAATAACATTCCTATACTCGTCCTTATCGAATCTGTTATTATCAACACCGACGATGTATTTCCATTTACTTCCCTCAATATTAAAGTGACCTTCGATTTCAATTGTTTTAGATGTAATAAGGTCGAGTTTACTGCCGGTCAATAATGAGCCAAGTCCGGTTTCTCCTTCGTTATCCGACAGTTCATCAGACAATGATTTGTGGATCTGCGCAATGCCATCATTACACGATGGAATCTCTATTAGATCATGAATGCTATCGGTTTGAGTACCTTTTGTCAATAGCTCCACCGACGAGGTACAGGTACCGGCATCTTGGAGAATCTTTGATTGTATTTTTTCATCAACACGGTGGAATATTCCTGCTCCTGATTTGGTATGTACCGCTACAGTGGCGTGTTGGCACAGTAATGGTACTTTTTCCCACTTTCCCTTTACAAATTTACGCAGATCAGTGCCTTTGAAAATACAGATATCATGAAACCACGACTCGCACGTGTCGCATTGAACTAGCTCCTCCCCTCGCCACTCTTTGCGACATACACAGTACCTATGACCAGCAAAATTTGTCAACTCATTAACTTGTGTGAAGTTGTTTTTTTCAACAATACAGCGGACATCGACGTCATCACTGGTTGCCACATCATCTGTTTTGAACCGAGACATTCCTTTGAGAGCATTCTTTATCTCCACGTCTTGAAGTTTACAGAAACTACGCAGAAGTGTTTTCCGCTGCGTCGTGCTTTTCCCTTTGCAATAACTGCAGCTTTCCAGAAAATCATTTTGGAGTTTATCAGTTGTTAGCGATTCTACTCCATTACGATGCAGAAAATTAGCTATAGTCCTCACTAGATATTTCTTTTTGGTACTTAGCTGCTTGATACTTGACTGCTTGGTAGTTGACTGCCTGGTAGTTGACTGCTTGGTAGTTGACTGCTTGGTAGCTGACTGCTTGGTAGTTGACTGATGGGTACTTGACTGATGGGTACTTGAATGCTTGGTACGGGTAGAAGCCCGACCCATGACTCTTGATAGAACAAAACGCTTGCAACATACAATTCTTAACATTGCACCGTATAGGTTTTGCCTAGTGACAACACTTCTTCTTCATATAGTTCACAAGTTCAAATGACACCACGAGCTGGTTCATCAACTAACGTAATTGTGGCGCAAGGGCCCCTAATAATCTTCGTGTCTACGCCGCAAAATACCAATTATTGATCGTGAATTCAAGTGACAGCCAATATAGTCGTTAGCTACTGAGGTTGACTCAAGAATTCCTACCTTAGTGTTGAAGGTTTATGAAGGCCCCTCCTCGCCATCTCATCAGTGTAAGCGGTGCTCTATAAAAATCCTATACTAGCCGTGCTACAAGTCGGCAGTTAATATATGTGAAATAAATATGAAAAAATGGCCTTGTGTAAATGACCATAGTGGCTGACAAACACCATGAACACCTCAAGCAAACAAAGACTGAACATAATGAAGATCAACCAATTACCAACGCCAAAAATGTCTAATATCTCAAAGCTTTGCGTTTCATTTTGAGTGTCCTAATTGTCGATTGAAACTGACCGAAAATCGAATTGGACGAAAAGTCGTATTTGACGTAAAATCGTGCATTTTGATCTTAAAAAAAGTAAACAATTTCTCAACATTTTGATATTGTCATTAATATCATGATTTAATACTTATCGAAATATATACCATATCCGAAGCAGAGGGCACGCCGTTACATTTTGGGTGTTCTAATCGTTGATTGAAATAGACCGAAAATCGAATTGGACGAAAAGTCGTAATTGACGCAAAATCGTGCATTTTGATCTTGAAAAAGTACGCAATTTCTCAACTTTTTGATATTATCGTTAATATCATGATGTAATACCTATCCAGATATATACCATATCCGAAGCAGAGGGCACGCCGTTACATTTAGGGTGTCCTAATCGTTGATTGAAATAGACCGAAAATCGAATTGGACGAAAAGTCGTAATTGACGCAAAATCGTGCATTTTGATCTTGAAAAAGTACGCAATTTCTCAACTTTTTGATATTATCGTTAATACTATGATGTAATACTTATCTAGATATATAACATATCCAAAGCAGAGGGCACGCCGCTATATTTTTGGTGTCCTAATTATCGATTGAAACTGACAGAAAATCTAATTGGACCAAAAGTCGTATTTGACGCAAAATCGTACATTTTGATCCTCAAAAAGTACACAATTTCTCAACTTTTTGATATTATCGTTAATACTATGATGTAATACTCATCTAGATATATAACATATCCAAAGCAGAGGGCACGCCGTTATATTTTAGGTGTCCTAATTGTCGATTGAAACTGAAAGAAAATCTAATAGGACGAAAAGTCGTATTTGACGCAAAATCGTGCATTTTGATCCTCGAAAAGTACGCAATTTCTCAACTTTTTGATATTATCGATAATACCATGATGTAATACTATCCAGATATATAACATATTCAAAGCAGAGGGCACGCCGTTATATTTTAGGTGTCCTAATTGTCGATCGAAACTGACCGAAAATCCAATTGGACGAAAAGTCGTAATTGACGCAAAATCGTGCATTTTGATCTTGAAAAAGTACGCAATTTCTCAACTTTTTGATATTATCGTTAATATCATGATGTAATACCTATCCAGATATATACCATATCCGAAGCAGAGGGCACGCCGTTACATTTTGGGTGTCCTAATCGTTGATTGAAATAGACCAAAAATCGAATTGGACGAAAAGTCGTAATTGACGCAAAATCGTGCATTTTGATCTTGAAAAAGTACGCAATTTCTCAACTTTTTGATATTATCGTTAATATCATGATGTAATACCTATCCAGATATATACCATATCCGAAGCAGAGGGCACGCCGTTACATTTACGGTGTCCTAATTGTCGATTGAAACTGACCGAAAATCGAATTGGACGAAAAGTCGTATTTGACGCAAAATCGTGCATTTTGATCTTGAAAAAGTACGCAATTTCTCAACTTTTTGATATTATCGGTGGTCTCGTAATGGCGGCTTACAGCTACAGTTGAATGTTTGGATTACTTGCGTTCTGGAATTAATCGTGGTATTTTTAGGCTCAACTAACCATATTCCTTCAGAGGATTACTGAAAACTGAACTGTACATGGTAATTTATATATGCTTAATGTGAAACATAGGTATATGGTGTATGGTATAATGTCACAAAGTATATAGAACTTGGTTTGCACTTTTGCGAATATCATAAGCTATATATGACAGTACTGGATTATATAATATCATCAGATGGTGGTCGCTCAAATCATTCATTGTGATTGAATGTTTTTGTACTTTTGTTTATAATTGTGTAGTGTGGCGCTTGTGGGCTCAGCCAAGACTTAGTGATAGTTCCCAGATATATAATATGACAGTGGAAGCACAGACGAAAGCAAAGAAGGCCACTAATGAGGCGAAAAACAAGAAGCCACGAAAACATGACAAGGGCAATTGGTCTTTGTGGAAAATTCGGATCAAATGCTCATCCAGTAAGTATAAACTCATAATTTGTGAAGGTTTGCCCACCAAGTATCATTGCAGACTTGTACAGACTGCTTATTTAGTTAGTTGACGGACAACTAACGAACGGTTTTTTCAGTACCGTAGTTCTAGTTCTAGATGCACATTTGGAAAAATACTAGGCCGTAATAGTTTACAAACAACTAAAGAGCGCCTGTTGTTAGTTGCGAGTTTTCAAATTTGAGTAATTCTATAGTTGTGCTTATTAAAAATCCAGTAGTGTGTACAAATCTGGGACCTTGCCAACTATATTATCCATCTGTTTTAGATGTATGGGAGAAGGCTTATAGTGACATGAAGGAAGTTGTGGACAATAGTAGCTTGCTCTCCTCTTCATTGTCTGAAGATGAAGAACGACAACAGTCTAAAAAGGAAGACGTCAGCCGCCCAAAAAATTTTAGGATAATTCTGTTCCAACTGATGATCAAGGTATCGGTATATACTCTGTTATTCTGCCTAATATGTTGTACACAGAATATTCATATATAAATTTTCATACTTTGTAGATGATGCGTTTCCTTCAAAGAAGAAAAGTAATCCAAGTATTCAGACACAAGGCATGCTAATACCAATTCTAAGAATGCGGCCATCTCCTGATTCTGGCAATAAAAGTGTGACAAGCAAGGGTGCTGTGTTCAATGATGCTTGCAATGCAAGTTTGCCATCATGCGGAGAGTGTTCAAGAACATCATGATTCCAACATTGAATGTAGCGGCCAGTTGCAGGGAACTAACCCATGCAGTAAGCTCGTAACACTTTGATTCATTCTCGAATTTGAGTTATAGCGTCGCTCTGTTTTCTAGTCGCTCCTTCATTTGTAAGCAATGTTGAACTTTAAAATCCTGACTGTCAACAACGTGGCCTATCACAAAGTAATGGTAAGATTATCACATATGATTAATCCAGCTTTCTTATATTCAAATAATATTTTAGCTGCTCCGTGCACACCATCAACTCCAAGATCTGCATACAGTGACCACTCAATTTCTTTGATGCGTAAAGACATCAAAGAATTGAAGTTAGAGATGAACCAGATGATGGACCTCAGCTCCAAGCAGATCAACCAGATGATGAATCTCAGTAAAGGTCACATCATCACTGATTCAAAAAAACACAGTACCACAACCCCAATCTTGCTGGAAGATCTTATTGAAGACCCCTGTCAAATCTCATCTGGAACAACTGGAAAAGAACTCGATTAACTGTGATTGCAAGAAGTCTGAACTGGTATGATTTTCTTGATTAGAGCAAACTTTGCCGGACTATCTAACTCAGACTTGGCCTAAGTGCGGCCCGCAAACCATTCTGAGCGGCCCGCGTGTCCATTTCTTGAAATTCAAAACACAAAACCTACTTTCGAAAATTAAACCGTAAGCTTATAAACTGGGCCGGAACGGAAATATACCGCAGTTACGCAGCCTACGTCCCTCGCAAGCTCGCATGCGTGATCCATGTTCAACATAAAGCCAATGTAGCAAAGTATGTCATACCAATTTAAATCACAATAAGTCACTCTTTCCATTTAGTTCAAACCTTCTTTGTTGCCATTGTCACATTACGCATTACACGGTCTGTGCTTCAAATTGTTTCGTGATAGGCTACGTTTCGAAATGCCTATTTCGTAAATCAAGTCAATAAGAGCTCGTTTTTACTATGAGACATCCTCCATGAACGATAAACGGGCATGTCAAAAAAGACCGCCGAAAGCAGAAATGCAAAGACGGTAAGGAACACTAAACACAGGGCCGCACCCTAAACCCTCCACTTCGAGAAGGCCCGAGCTGGAATTGTGGTTTAAAGTTATTTTGTAAATTAAGCTAAATTATATAATTTAGGAAACTTCATTGAAATTTTCTTAGTGCTTCGTGTGATTTATTGTAGCCAGACTTCTTGATATTGATACGAGTAACCCTCTCCCCCCCCCCCCAAGAAACGCTTCATTTACAAAGATCAGCATTTCGGCGTCGCTTCACGACACACCAAGAAGTTGACAATGACATTTCGGCTAACATGTGACTCTGCGAAGTGTGCCTCCAAAAAGCTCGATGGCGAGGAAACCTTGCAGGGATATCTACACATCCCTAAAGTACGGCCTCATGTCGGCCGATATATACCGTAATTTTCCGAATATAGTGCGCCCCCATGTATAATACGCACCCTTAAAATGACGTGTATATTCTGGGAAAAAGCCTGTACCAATGTATAGTACGCACCCTGCATTTGCAGTGCATGAATAGCTGTGTTTTAGTACGCGATGTTGTTCTCTTTTGCGATGTCACTGTCGAACAATCGTGACATAATGATCGCTAATCATAATACAATTAATGGCATTGTCTCTAAACGAGAGTAGATAGTAGCCAAAGCCTGTGAGGTCGGCGACGCGATAGCTCAGTCTAGCGACACACGACATCTTGCGCACGAGGCCTATTACAATCACAGATGCGATTGCTCAGGACCTCAGGCCAACTGTTAAGTCGGGCGCGCCAGTCCTGTTGGAGATCCGACTGATTACGCAAGCGATTATATCTTGCGCACATGGCCTCTTCTGTATGCGATTGTTAAGGCCTGTCGTTAACGCGATGAATCAACAATGATTGTCGCGCACGCTTGTAGCAATCAGCGACCTGATTTCGCTCGCGTGCAAGCTGCAAGTGCAAACCAACTCAGCAAGATATCGCGTGGTTTGAAGACGACTCTCGTTAATTAGAAACACGCTTTTCGTTAATTGGCTACACATTTCTCTATTTGGCGCCGCGTTACTCTCTATAATACGAATTAGGGGGCCCAATGGCTAGAGCTGATGCGCGATTTAAACAAACATGAAGAAAGGTGTGATTTCAAGTTTTTGATCGAAGGATTTTTTTTTCAAGGCTTGCTGTACCCATGTATAATACGCACCCCACTATTTTAGGGCAAAAAATCGGTAAAATTTTGCGCATTATACATGGAAAATTACGGTATATGTCGATTTCACCAAGCCGCAACTGTTCGGAAGGCAGCGATCAAGACAAGCTATGCAATACCCCAAATACCTTTCCTTCAAGTTAATTGATGTCTATCTAACTTTGTTAGTGCTGGGCTAAATTGAGTACCTAAAATTTAATAATAAACTGAACTGATGGAAGTTATTTTTCATTCTGGCACAAACCACTATCATCAATTGTATTTTGTACTACAGGTATGTGCTTCAAATGGAATTCCGGGTGAACAATCGTCTTCAACTGCCAGAAATATGACCAGCATAGCTGTAAAGGATGTATGGAAATTCTACAGCCTGAAGGGTCGAAAATGCAAAAATGAACAAAAGAAATTTTCAAAATTTGACTCTTTACAAGACTATTAAACGTAAGTTGTTACTAATATTACAATCGCAAATTCGCAATTACAAAACTCTCAATAACATTTTTACCGAGGTATGGTATTTTGATTTCCGTTTTTGTGAAAGCATAATTGCAAATTGTTGCTGACCACACAGCCTTATAAGCCCTCGTTTGAAGTCATCTTTTACTGAGATCCGACATGGCAAAATCACAAACAAGTGCATTGATTGTGAAACTCTGTGTTGGGTCTGGAATGTTTTGAAATACCAATTTTGACACTGTGGTAATCGCATTCGAGAGAGATTGTTACCGCTGGCGTAGATTGCGATTTGCTGCATTGTTTTGTAATGCCGCCCCTGATCTACTTATATTATCTTTAAAGGAGCATGTAAAGTGGCTCATCCTACGGTCGAGAATCAAACAACTACAGTTAAAGTGGGTGGATTTCTAACTGTTATTGGAGCTTGCAAGGTAATTTTGTTTATGAAGTTGACGTCTGTGTGACAGCTGTGCTCTTTATCATATTATTTGACAGTAAGTGAATCGTTGCTACCTCAAGCTCTGCTACCATTCATCTTCAGAACACTATACCAGTGGTTCCCAAACTTCATGATATTTTCAGTTATTTTGTAATCGCGTAATGCAACTTTGACGTAATATAATTTAAAAAAAATTTATAGTAAATATTTAATTTTGTCAATATTGTCGGTCTTGCATAAATTTTTGATCCTCTCGTTGCACTTGCTCAGATTTAGCGGTGGAACCAATGTCACCAAAACTTTTGGGCAAATAATCAATCACTCATTTCAAACTCCTTTCAATTCACATTTCAACACGGGAAGCAAGTTTATCCTCCACTGGTCGCATTTGTACCGCGTGGGGGGCTCAGATTGCAATGGCCTGACCCATGTTCCCTCTAAGCTGCACACATGCGCAATTGCGCAGTGCTGACACGGTCTCTGTGAACAGAAAATTCAAGCTGCACACAAAAAAATCGGAAGCGATGTCATTTTTTAGTCGTTACGCACTGCTGTCCAAGGAACCGCGCAGGGAGTTGGTGAGTGTGTGCAGACTCGTCAAAAAGTAGAGGGAACATTGGGTCTGACTATTCTGGTCCGGCTATTTCGGTGGCGAACTGGAGGCATGGCAAATTTGGCTCAATTCCAACGTGTAGAAGTGAAATTGTTGAGATACAAAATTATGGTTTTGAAACTTCTCCTCTACTGGTTGGGATTGCGCCAAATTTGGTATGCATTGTTTTTTTTACAATTTCATAGGGATGACGGCAAAATTCAAAAATTAATTTAATTTTTTTAACAAATTGAAAATTTTGTAACTTATAACTTAGCTCAGGGGTAGACTACATATAGCTTTCATCCGACTCTGATGAGATGTAGCGGCACGTATGGTGTCGCAATGTACAATGCAAAAATGGGAGTGGAAACTGTGACTTTTGTCCCCCGGCAATGACAACCAACGGCAACAAAAATAATTTCGGTTATATAATAACAGCAAGTTGATGCTGAAGTTACCGATTATTCCGGCAGTGTCATAAGTCACATGCCCTTGAAAGGGTGTGCATTAAACTCGGACTAAAGTGCATTCTTCATGTGGAAGTACACGGCATCAGCGCAACGAGTCGTAATGGATTTAGGATTTAGCTCAGTACATTAATCTTTGGAGTTGGCGAAAAATGTCCGATCTTGAAGTCATTGTACATAATTTAAGAGCAACATGAATTGATTGTATCGTTGGTTTTAATGTTTTGACATCGCAACTTTAATAGGTACACAACATACTATATGTACATTGTGTACAGCTTGCTATAGCATCCCGTCACCAAAGAAATGTTTGAAGCTGGCTCTGAGTAATCAGTTCATTTATGTTATAGGATGACGATAAAGGAGAAAACAGGAGCAAGACTGTTATCGAGGAGGCTGATGATTCCGATACTGATAACATGGACTAATGCCAATGCAGAAATATTTGCTGAAGTAATTGCACAGTTCTGTATCAAGGCCCAATTCTTGCTAACGTATTGTTGTGTCACGGATTGTTATTTTGCCTTCATTCTTCATCCATTTTTATTGCGATTTTCCGTCAAGGTCTAGTCCAGTGCATTTTTTTGTATTTTGAACTGGTATAATATAGAATAAAAAGCCATACATGATTTGTAAAACTGACGATTCGTATTCGTTAATATGTGAAGTGCAGCATATAGCAGGTTTAGCCAACCAGGGTTCAGGGTCACACAGGGTCGAGTTGTACAAAAAATATATTATAGGATATCGTTGAGGATGTTTATCAGGATATCTTTGCGGATGTCCATCAGGATATCTTTGAGGATGTTTATCAGAATATCTTTGAGGATGTCCATCAGGATATCTTTGAGGATGTCCTACAGGACATCTTATATATATCCATTTCTGTCGACAAATGTATATATTTTGCACATAGTTGAAGGACATCTTTTGAACTCATGGAAGATGTTTAAAAAATATCTTTAATAAGTTTTGTGTTTGCTGGGACCTCAATAGTTATACTGTGTAGGGAACGTAGCGTTGCCGGAAAACAAGCAGTGGCGGACGCCTGGTCCTGCGTTAGTCCTTGATCTGACAGCTCAACGATGCATGCGACGACAATTGCCTCAGATAGATGTATTGGTCGAATGAAAATGAACAGTAGTATAGCGTATGAGTCCCATGTGGGATATCTGTATGTGCGCGTTTATATATGGCGCGATACACGAAGAAGGGCGTGGTCACGTGATATACAGCGTGGTACAATGTGATATAATGGCATGTTATATATTATAGGGTGTGTGAACCGCGAGAGGGCGCAGGGCGTTCCACATCGTCCTCTTCTAAAAAGAGCTAATTATAGCGACAATCCCAATATTGCGGAGATCGTGCTCCCTCTCTCCTATCTGTTATTGAACAATACTACATCACGTGACTTATCGCATAGTTATAACCCATTGCATATCAAAGATTGACTCAGTAGAGAGACTCATGTACGCTAACTTACTGCTTGTATCCAAATTGCTATAATCATCCGTACAATATATCTGGAAAAGGCATTTGTTGTCGTCTATCGAACTACAGTCAAGAACTACACAGGACGATCGTGTCCGCTACTGCCAGTTAAGTATATACTGTAAGCTGCTATCCGTAGACCACGGACTTGCCGTATACAATCGCAGACTAACGGACCGATCCCCTTCCCTGCAATATACAGGAAAGTGGACATCATAATATTCATATGAATGAAATGAATGCGATAACAGCAATGGAAAGATGAAATGTTGTAATGATTCAATATTTATACACCATGATAGCAATGAAACGGTATGAGTTAATGTATAAACTAACACGTTATGGGTTGGATTGGATATAACCTAATCAAAATGAAAGGAGAGCGAATTGGGTATCTGAGGCAAAATTTTGTATTTTATTAAAAGGACAATACCGGACGAAAACGAAAAATAAATGTGCGGAAAGGAAACGGCATTATGTACGCAGTGTCCGTCATATCGTAAAATCAACATCCCGATTGGAAACCGAACTAAATGCCGGGCAGATTTGAGTATATGCATGGAGTATGGCGATGGGTAATCGTTTGGGCAATAATTGCAATATAGCAAGTGTATAATGTGTATGATAAAGTGTGATAGCCGAAACACGTGGTTCAAGATACCATTGGATAACAGCATTAGGGTTGGGAGAAGGCAATTTTATTATTTCTTTATTAAAATGAAAGAGGAAGAGATAGGAAAAGGAGAGGACCGACAAAGGGATTAAAATTGGCCGCCAATCGATCTAATATAGGGCAACAACCGACACTGTGTTCTTAATACTTATCGACTGTGACGAAGGGATAATTAGAGTGGGAAGAATGCGGTAACCCTATTTACGAACGAAAATAGGACAACCAGATGTGTGTTATTGTATGCCGCTAGAAATGCCGTGACCATAACAGCTGGGAGAACGATTATCACATGATACGATGCGGAAGCGGAGAAAATTATACAAAATTAAGTAGCAAGTATGTTGAAATATAGGAAAAAGAAACCCCGAAGAGGTTGCAAGAAATGGCTGTCAATCAAAATCCATTCTGGGTATAGGATGGTTCAAGCGATAATCGGTCATGCAAGAAGAATGTGCTTTTCACGTGCAATGGCCGAGAAAATAATATAATAATACCCCAGCAAAGGGATATATATAGAAAAGGTCCATGAATCATAATATTTCAAGTATTACAAAATTCGATGCGTTGTAAAATGCGAATGTGTCTTTTGGAAAGACCGAACAATAATTATTAACAGCTTTGCCGTGTGGCTGCAATTAAAATTAGTTCGTCCGCTGTGTATGACAGCGAGAGCTATATAAATTAGCCGTGGGATCGCGAAAATGCCGGTTTGGCGTTAAAGTTAGTGCTCATTGATATATTTTATGAGGCCACTTTATTCAGAGTGACTCTGCCGCGGAATTCTGGTATATTTGGTATATACGCGAACAACGAAAAATTCGCGTCGTGCTTCACGATTACGACGGGTTTGATCGTATACCAAAGCGCGATAGGCGTAGCTGATGTCGTACATAGTACATGTATTCTTCTGGTAGTGAGGCCTTTATGGGTTGCGCAGTAAAATAGTGTACCAGTTTCTCGTGTCCGACGTATATTTTGGCCGGAGTGGCGAGTGAATAGTCCTTTTATGAGCATGAGCATGTCGGCATTGGGCAATTCGGCGATCCCCGGCGGAGTGATACGTTTTTTCGAATATACGAATCTAAAACGAGACGAAAGCAGTATTTGCGAAAAAAATATGCATTTAATACCAAGCCTACACACGAAATAACATAACGTGTAAAATCAGGCAATTGCAATACGATAAGAAAGCCTTACGTAGCCGCGACCAGATATGTTTTGGTTGGGGATACCAATTGTATTTGAAAATGTTTCGTGACGCGCTAGCGTGACGTAAAGACCACGTGCATTGCGTAATAAGAAATAATATAATGCAACTGGGACATGAAAACTATACCGGAGATTCCGGGTATTTTAACAAACTCGAAGGTTTTGATATTTGTGACAACAATTATTCGAGTGAACAAAGAAGAGACATTGCGAATAGGATATGCCGTGTCATGTAATCATGAATATTATTCCCGGACGCGCAGTGCTTAATGCTTATACGAAGGTGTTAAAGCGTTATATATAATGGTATGAGTACTGTTAACTAAGAGACAAGTTATACGACATCTTGGTGATAACGGTACGCTGTCCATACTTTGTAATAGGGTTGAATATAGTTCCCAATCTAGAAGTTTATAGAAGTTGTGCCGGATATTCCGGGTGTGTTGACAAGCTCAAAAACGTATAGTATTGAAATATTGTCATGTTAATTTGAATGAAAGTGAAGCGTGTAACGCGGGGACATTGGTGCTGTCAATATTACGAAGTCGCAGCGTGAAAATAAAGATAATAGATGTCCATAATATTGACAATTGCTTTAATAGTAGCTAAAAATATGTGTGTGTCATAAGCAATCAAATGATACGATCTGAGTGCAGCGAACACGCAGTTAGGTCGAGAAAGTTCCCAAAGCGATGTATACTGTATGTATAGTATACCACAAATCCACAATATCGCGGGATTTGTGCGCCTTATGCTATCCAGATATAAAAGGATTCTCCGGAGATGGACGTGGACCGGTAAACACGTCGGCGACAGTGTGCCCGAGCTATGCGATTAAGGCTCGTGCGTTAAAATAAAACGTATATATATCATATACATTGACTGTAACGCCCTTGTAAATGCGGTCTCTCGGTAGATGCAAAAAATGCTCCAGCCGTGGTGTGAACATCAGCCCATATTTCGTAAATATCGCGAGTCTGGGCGCTGGAGACACGAGTTTAAATTACAGCACTAAGAAATGACCGAACGCTTGATCAGGGCGGTCGTTCATGGCCAGCGCATGCAATCCCGTGGTCAACTCTCGAGAACAGGCCCGGATATCCCCGGGTCGAAATAAGCACCTTGGATCACAGCACAAACCGAAACAATTCTCGATTTCCCAAGTTGTAGGAGTGGCATATAAACGGGGAAATGTCCGTGATCAAATATATCACGGGATGTTTAAATGATATTACTGCGTCCGAATGGCATTGCAGGTAATATATATATATGTATCGCATCATTACTATCATTTTCATCCCATGATGTGGACGAATGCTTATGCTATCGAAAATTGGATACCTGCTGGTATGCATCAATATGAATCAAGCTCGTCAGCTTTTGCATAGTTCAATTTGCACCTTTTTATAATCCATGTGAACGAATCAGGATTGTTTTCACAACTACTTACTTACTTAAGTACTTTTAAAGTCAGTCAATTCTACTTCTACTTCAAGTAGTTTTAGGTTGCTCATGGAAGAAGTACTTCTACTAGTACTTGAGTAGATTTTTACGTCGCTGCTTCTACTTATACTTGAGTAGCTTTCTTGACTACTTTGACCACCTCTGCTTATAGTGGCTGGCAAACCCGGTTCCAGTCGTGTTATGTCGGGTCAACTCGCATGTCGTGTACAAGTGTATCAAAGTCGCATGTCGCGTTCAAGTAGGCCTACCCCAACACAGTTTAGAGAGGTCAAGCGCCTTTCCACGGTATATCGCATCACGTACTCACGGACGTATCGAGCAAGGCACTTGTTTATTTAGGACGCTGTTCTCCTCAAATTACCGTATACAACGGTAGTTCGTGTCACGCTTATAGAGTGAGCGGTTATGCCTGCAACTGGGGCCTACGATACTTACGGACTAATATGGCACATTACACTTGCAGGATATAAGAGGCCGACGCTTATAAAACAGACATCACGACTGACTCAGTGATTGCTTGCGATCTCACTTCTCGATACCAGACGCCTCGCCATACAAGTCTTATAACAGACAAAATTAGTACTTTCAGATGAACCAACCCAGTTAAGAGCCAAGTGACAGCGTCACAATGTATTTATCCACCAACACACAAGAAGACAATGTAGCGAGAATCCTCAACTTGGGCATGTAAAAGTATTTTACAGCATGGTAAAACGAATTCAAGCACGTGAAAATGAAATTCATTCATTTGGAACTACTCTGAAACACGTACGTGAAGCTTAGCCATAGAAGTTCTGTAAGTGAAATGAATTACTGCAGTAAGCAAACTACGTCTTGCTCAACTGCCGCTTTTTAAAGTCCTTCACAGCATCTTTTCTCACAGAGGCAGTTACCAGCTTCTGCTTGTTATTATAATATATGTTAACAATGATTTTGCTCGCCAATTTTATAGCTCGATCTCGATGATCACAACATGCAAAACTTAAGGTCCCCCCAAAACGATGCAAAACATATTGACCAGCTTCCCTCACTGTGACTTGGGGATGAGAACAGAGGATTTTATCAGAACCATCTAGGATTGAACAACTGGTTGCAACAAACTTGGCGAGTGGTTCTAAGGGAGCAAGCAGTCCCCCGCGATCGAGTAAGTGGAAATATCGTGAACTTGCGCTACCGCTTTCATCTGCTCTATAATATTTACGAGCATGATATTGAACACCTTTTTGTAAGTACATCTCATCCACCATCAACATTATATCAGTGGAGATCTCGCCCTTTTCTTTCAAAATTCCAAGGACTTTAACCGCGTCAACACTTCCTTTGCTGTACCGACTCAAGGTTGACATTGAGGGAAATGGAAAGCTTCTTGTAAGCATTCTATAAGCTTGTGCAGATGTGTACCGAAGTAATAGAGCAAAACGAATCATTTCAGATGAATAATGGAGTATGAGCATGGCCATCAGTCTTGCAAATGTAATATATTAGATTTTGAAGCTCTTCCAGTAAATTGTGCTCGGATTTTTCTCGGATATTTTGGAGATATGGTTGGAAGTTGAGTACAGCACTGAACTCGGTCAGAGTAGCATTAGTGCCTTGTGTGAACCAAGGAGGCAGAGGAACATTCTTTCCGTCACACTGCAACTTGACATGCAAGTCATCGTCAATCTTTATGCTCTTTGAAACCTTCGGGAAATCATTGAATTCCATATGGTAGTATATCACATATTCATTATCTCTTTTGTACGTGCTGTAGCCTTCTGGAGCACGGGACACCGTCAAATCTGATAAGCTGTGTATACCAGCCATTTGAAAAGGTTTCAACTCATCTTTCGGAAATACCCGTTTCTTTGGTGGCTTTCTGCATGGAGTCACATTCGGGATGAGTGAAGGCCGTTGCAGCTCCTGCCTGGATCGAATGGTAGGGACTGGTTTTCCGTCCAGACATGGTCGCGTTCGCAAGCCAGAGTCGTTGATGTACTTTGATTCACAGATTACAGAATTAAGAGTTGGCTTTCAATCGCGCCTATGCACCAAAGATATCCATTTGTTTTGTAACTCCGCATCGTCAAATGGAAAGTAAAACGACTAAACTTTTTTTTTCAGTAGTTGAATATCCACATTTACAGCCATAAACACAACATTTGTTGACCATTATCGTTCAATTGTACATTAAGCCAAGCCTGAATCGTCAAGCATACATACAATATGTCAAAATTCACTGTTATAAATGCCGAATTGCCGATGTTAGTGTGTTTAATACTGCAACTTTAGTGCAACATGAAGTATCATTTCCAACTACATAATTACCCTACCTAGATGCTACCGTATGGTCAAAACGGCTCCTAAACATATCTTCACTGCAATCGTACAGAGTTGTTACTACGGTACTAGCTGATCGTGACATCATTTAATAATAATTGTAACTTAGCCACTAGCTCGAAAACCTTGCCTCAAAATGTGAATAGCTCAATCGCAACCGTACAGTAACAGATAGCCTACCTTGTATTATAAGTATAAGACGGTCAAAACAACAGCATATAACCAGATGCAACCGTCAAGCTAGATCTCGCCGAGTGAAATGAGTGCATTTTGCTTCAAGAAGGGAGGCATCTAGTATTGTCGACAAGCAAAGTAAAAACATTTGCTGAGTCAATCGTGATGTCTGTTTGAGAGTGTCGGCCTCTTATATCCTGCCAGTGTAATATGCCATATTAGGCCGTAAGTATCGTAGGCGCCGCTGCAACCCTGGTCAGTGGTCACGCATAGCGATCATTGCGGTGAGCGATCTGGTTTATCGAAATGCACTGCACGTTTTGTCACGCTTAGTCACGCTTAGAGATGACTCTTACGTATTATGAACTAGAAACAAGATAAGTGACTTTGGCCCCACACGAGTAAAATATAGCTGAGAAGAATGTATTGATATTCTGGTGCAATTTAACACCTTTAGGAATAAATGCAGATTAATCGCTTTTTTAGCGACATCTAGCGATTTTAAATCGGACATCGCATTAACTAGCTTGCACCGCGAAAATTGTATGCTTTGACTATATAATGGCTTTTTTCATTTCCCTATTTACGTTCGCAAATATTTACTGGAGTAAACGATCATGCGCTGGAATGAATTTCAATTCGTAGGCATACACAATAACACACTGTCCAATTTTGGGCTATCACCAAAGTACGTGCATTTGCTCGTCTAATTCAGAGAGGTGGGGGTGTTTCTCGGTGTGCAGCGTGCGCGCCTCCAAATTCGATATGTGAAGCAAGGTCATGTTTTTATTCTCTCGCGTCGCTTGTATATATTCGTCTGATAACTAATTAGTTAAATTGCGCAGCTCACATAAGCATCAGTCCTGTTTTGTGAAATGCATAGTGATCAATATTTTTCGACTCACAAAATTGGCCGTCGGTGTTGTGTTGATGACGAAATTGCGGGTATGACAAATATTCCCAATACAGTAATTACGGAGTAGGTAGGATATATCTAACCTAGCCTGGTTTGGCGCCTATGTATGAACAATTGAACATTGAGCAATGTTAGTTAGAACATTGTTATTTAGAAAAGGTGGTGTCAACGAGGCGACAATTCCTAATTTTGTTGACGATTACCGTAAAATTATGAGAATTCAGCCATAGCATGTTATGAAACATATCGGAGCCGGAGCTACATTTTAAACAACAGTCTCCAGCTCCGGCTCCGACTGCACTTGAATTTTATGTAGAGCTCCGGCTCCAGCTCCGGTGCCACTGAAAATGCACGGCTCCGAGACTCCGGCTCCTTGCTCTGACTCCAGCTCCAAATCCCTGTATTTTGCATCGCGCATTTGCCTTTAGAATACACTGCAAGAAAATTGAAATATCGTGCAAATGTATAGTAATCTCTGCGTCACATTATTGTATGCAATGTGTATGCAGTATCCTATGCATTTTCGGCTGGGTTTACTGGTTAGTTATACCATGATGTTGCCTTTACATTCAAAGTAGAATGCCACTTTGGACAACATCTAGTTTTACTACTATTCAGTTGACAGATCTAATGTCTTTTCGCGAGCCTCTATATTGTAACGTGTTCGTTGTTGATAGAAACTGCAATTAAGCAAAGCGGTAGTCAGTCGAAGACAGTCCAAAATTTCCGCTCAGAGCTTTGCAATAATCTCCAGTGCGTATTCATTCAACTCGGCAAAATGTAGTTCCGAGACGAGAGCGCCAAACCAAATTTCAGTATTTCACCGTGTCACCAAAACAATCTGGCTACGCCGCATGAGATTGAGGTTGATGTGCCAGCCAAGGGGTTAACGTTGTATGAATTATCAGCCCTAGCACAGCACACTGTGGCGTCACTAGAATTTGTTGTCGCTAGGAAGTAGAAACCCGGAAATGCAAGAGAACTGTACATTGTACTGGCTTGCAATTTTAAGCAATATGTCATTGAATGAACTGGATATGAAGCTTGCTGCATCACGACGAATACTAGGCCTATGTACCTTTGCCTTATTACTTTTACGGACAAGCGATCGTACATTCATCGGTGAGTGCTTAAGAAATGAATAGCTACTTTTAACGGATCCGATTAATCAATTATTCAATCCATTCACGATGTGTACCTTTAAACATATAGCTCATTTGAGCAGCGTCCGCGTAGTCGATTATGAGAGTCAATAATCAGTACCAAAGAAGTAGCTCTTAGTTTCAACAAGGTTAGTGACCTTTGTTCTAAAGCAGTGGTCCTCAGACTTTGTGGACGCGCCCCCTTGATTATAGTGAAAAATTTCGCGTCTCCGTAAAGAGAGCAACCAGAATGCTTGCAATCCGAACTTACAGTTTGATAGCATGGAAGGTTGTCACTTTCTCTCAAATATCAAATCTGGACTATGCACGGAGTGAAAATTATGAGCTGGAAACAAATCACGCTGAGCGCGAAAAAACTTTCCGTGGAATATTTTGTTTAGAATAATCATGTGCAGTGGTATCACGTGCATATACACATTTAGCGATTTCATTGTCTAATCTCCTCTATTTCCTGACTATGGCTTGGAACTTCGTTACCGGACAAAAATTATTTCTCTTAGGGTCGTATGCGTTCGGCAAGAGAATATTGGGCTGTCATAAAATGCTCTATTAAAGAGTGGCATTCTACAAAATGTGTCCTGATAGAGTATACTCATAGTGGCTATGTCGACGTTCTTATCCCCTTCGATTTAGGATCCATGTTTCTTAGATTCAAAAGGCATATTATATATGGCATATCGCATATCTCATGATTTTATAAGCAAAGCAAATATGCAAGGTCGGGTCAAAATCTAGCATCGGTCTATGGATAGTACGCGCTACCTATGACATTTAAAATCGCAATATAATTAGGATGATTATCTGTGTTTAAACTTGGAAGTTTCAACACAAATTAAACTCATTCCGTGTTCAAAAACTGTACTTTATTTATCTCAGGTGTCTTCGCGACCCCTTCAGATGCTTTAACGCCCCACTCCGAGTTTGAGAACGACTGCTCTAACGTATATATACTGATCTGGAGTTCCACACTGTAAAAAAAACAACCTCTGTCTGTCTTACGCAGTGCAGTTTGCTAGCTATTAACAACAGCTACCCAGCGCAACGAGCATTAGGCTACTGCCAAAGCTATGAAGTAATGAATGACTTACACGTGAGAATTCCTCTAAATCTTCAAAGAATATCACAAATTTGCTTAAATGAAGTTGAGCGGGACTGCTGAAGTTTGAATTTGGTGAGCTTTCTTGAATACGAAATAAGTTTCATCTTCAACAATCGTCTTCTGAAAATGGTTGCGAAACACATGTTTAGTCAGAATTCATACCAACTTAGTCAATTTCTCGCGTTTCCCAGGTTGAGAACCACTGATCTTATGTATTGAAGCAAAAGGTTCCTCATTTGAGGTGGCTGGTGGCATGTGTGTCAAACAAATCCAGCAGTGGATGGAAACATCTCTATGCTGTGGCCCAAAATGACATAGACATGCCAACAGTTTCAACTACTCCGCGGCAGAGTATGTGGTGTCACAGGCCAGTATATAGGTCGACTAACATCCCAAAATAGAACAGAGAATGCGGCGAATGAAATGTTTCAATCATGAAATCAAAGTCATCCCGGTGGTGTGCACAGTCGTAGATATTCACGGTAACGAATACTATGTAGTAGCCTACTGTACCTTTTACGATGCGTATCCCAATCAGCATTCCTAGGAATCTTCAACGATCGTGTCCACTTTCTTCAAGCACAAGCTTCGCTCTACTCCAGTGGTTTTCAAACGGTGGTGAATTCAATGGTTTCTGGTGGGGAATAGACGTGTTTGTTCAAAATTATCTACAGGACAGTCTTTACATTCACGGAGACTCCTGCGCAATTACCGTTATCAGTTAACTTTTGCTCTACCCTTTGCTCAAATAAGTGTTGCCAACTTCGGATGGAAGAAAATCGCTAAAACTGGTGTCAAAAATCGCTAGATGTCGCTAAATATTGAGAAAAAAGCGCTAAAAAATAGCGCTAAATCTGCAGTAATTGCTAAAGGTGTTAAATTGTACCATAATATCAATACTTTCGTCTTGGCTATATTTTACTCGCCTGGGGCCAAAGTCACTCATTATATTTCTAGTTCATAATACGTAATAGTCATCTCTAAGCGGGACAAAACTAGGCTTAGTTCGGATATCAATAATTTTCACTATCCGGATATCGGATATATCCGGATATTTGAAATTTAGCTAACCGGTTAACCGGATAATGAATGCTAAGTGAGATAATCGATTTCACGAGGTCTGCACGAAAAATGGATCGCAAAATCATTACACAGTGTTATGGTAGATTTATACGTACACGCGCAGTACGAGCGAACACGAGAAAAATCCCGCAAATTTAATGTTCACTCCTTCTGCAACTCCCTTCTTATAAAGTACACTACATCAATAGTGGTATCCTGTAGCCGGGACCGGAGATTTGTAACGAAGAGTCCACGCGTATTAAATGCCCTTTCTGCTTCCACAAAATGGGCTGTGGCTGAATATAGTAGCCTAAGCAGCGCTTCCTTTTTGCCCATTCTTCTGTTTAGGTGTCCAGTACTGGAAGGACGAGTAGCTGATACTGGAATTGAGGCCGACATGGTAGCTCGCTCTAATTCCTCCATGGGGAATTCACATGATCAGGCCCGTAGGCAGCCGAAAAATGATGTGGGTGGGTGTTTGAAATAAAACGAGGGGGTTTCGATTTTTTTTCGAATTTAGTATCAGCGGAAATCAATTACGCTTGCACGCACGAACATGTTTGCGAAATGTCACTCATTAATCACAATCGCGGATCATAATAGTCTTAGCGGCATATTGTCTCCAAGCCACCAAGAGATAGGAGCCAACGCATGCCAGGCCCGAGACTCGATGGTTACGCCAGCGATGATATCGTTCGTACCATGCCTATTGCAGTTGCGATTGTGTAGGCCAGCGATAATATCGTGAGCACCAAGCCAATGCAGATGCGATTATGTGGACCAGTGATGGTATAAAGTCCACAGAGCCTATTGCAGATGTGATTCTGCCAGCGGAACGATAGGCTTATTGAAGACTCGAAAAATCAGGCCAGCAACGATAGACGAGTTCGCAGCAATCAATGACCTAATTTGGCGATCTTCTCAGCGGGAGATTGCGTCGCGTTACACACTGCATTGACGTATCTCGCTAATTGGCGACACGATTCTCGCTGATTGGCCGCGCGCAACACTGATAATACGACTTATTGAAGCTTCCTAAAAGTGTAAAACGCAATATTAACGATACTATTTTATCCGGTTAACCGGCAGATTTATATCCGGATATCGGATAATAAAAAACCTGCGGTTAACCGGTTAACCGTTATCCGGATAATCCAACCCTAGACAAAACGTGCAGTGCATTTCGATAAAGCAGATCGTTTTGAGCAATGATCGCTATAGGTGACCACTGACCAGTTTTGCAGGCATATAACCGCTCAATATATAAGCCTGCCTTGCTCGATGCGTCCGTGAATACGTGATGCGATGTACTGCGGAAATGCGCTTGACTTCTATAAACTGTGTGTGAGTACTTGAACACGACATGTCACTGGACACACTTGGACACGACATGCGACTTGACCCGACACAACACGACTTGAAACGAGTTTGCCAGCCACTATAACTAGAGAGCTTGAGAAAATAATCCGGGGACCAAACCAGGCTATGAAATTTAATGAATTTGGTCTTAAACGAAAGCTAGTGTCGCATTGATTCCGACAATACGAATTAAATTCTTGTCAAGACAATGGAACGACCTCAAAACAGCCCCTAAAGTCTGAAATCGGCATTGATCAGAGCAATCACTGGACGAAATTGGTCATTGTTATGTTCATTATGTTGCGACGGTGACATTTTTGGAGCAATACCGGTTTTCAGACTTTGCGGGCTGTTTCGGGGCGCATGCATTGTGCTGACGAGATTTTATTTTGTATTTCCGAAATCACTGCGACACTAGCTTTCGATCAATGCCAATTATATCAAATTTCAGCGCTCAGGTCGCCAGATGTAGCACTGCCAATTATGTTACTTTTAGATTACCAAGCAAGATGAGACACTGTTTGCCCATGCGTAACCGCCAGGAGTTGCGTATCTATCCGTACGTTAGTAATCTGTAATGATAGTGTTCTTAGAACACCATGCAATATTATATATCATCGGAGTCCGCACTCTGGTGGCCGGTGTAGCCAATGCAGTCGTCGGCCAGAACTGATCTTTATTAGTTATTTTCGGGAAAAAAGCGCTAAATAATCGCTAAATACTTCTTCAAAAATCGCTAGATTTATCGCAAGGCGCTAGATCCATATTTTTTGGCGCTAAACCAGATGAAAAATCGCTAGATCTAGCGTGAAAATCGCTAAATTGGCAACACTGGCTCAAATCTTTATAATGGCCAGACGACGATACGACACTCTAACCAACGAATTCGAAATAAGTGGTATTCATCCGCTGACATGCCAACAATAATATTTACTGGCCACTGCGTTATAATGTTTGATTGAGGTCGTTTTATTCATACAGAAACATTTATCATCACATCTAGTCCCATTCTTCTCCATCTAATTACGTATAAATGGATATTTATCCCATGTGTTGTCACTACTTACCGTACTTACTTAACCAGACGTTGCTTGTGATGTCACAGTTGTGCGTTGGTTGTTACTACGAATCTCAGAAAAAGCAGTAACGGCAGTGTTGCCAATTTAGCGATTTTGTCGCTAGCTCTAGCGATTTTCCATTCGGTTTAGCGACAAAAAATATCGATCTAGCGACTAGCGATAAGTCTAGCGACTTTTGAAAAATAATTGGCGATTTTCTAGCGATTTTTTTCCAAAATATCTGATATCAATCAATTCTGAAAAGCAAACATCATGGACGTTGACCATATCTTACGCCCACCGCAGTGTAAGCATGCATCGGTGATCTGCGTTTAGGTAGCGTGCATAAATAGGGGCGTCTATAGTAAGTTTCCTGGTCATGGAAGCGAAGTTGGCCATAACTTTTCTCGTCATGAAAATCTATAATGTGTCATGTTCAACTAACTCGTCAAGATCCTGAACTACTGACCCCCAACCGAATACGAGTAATTACAATCATGCCCGCCCACTGTAGGGAGCTATACTAGGTCCGATATATGACTTCTTAACGACCACCAGGGACGAATATAGGGTCCACCCCTCCCTCCAAAACTGAAATCCCAAGTTTCTATATAGGTGTAGCAGGAGTCAAGATAACTTAGAATAGCTCTATATCGCATCGGAATTTTCACATCTAAACGATACGTAATAGTGGTAGTACTATTCGTACTAAATTCTATCGAGATCCACTGAAGGAATGGGCTTCAAATCTCCCTTCCCCACACTACACGAATAACGAGTTTTTTTTTATCGGACTCGCGTAGGATGAATGAAAAAAATAAACGATGACGTCGAGGAATTATGACACGAACAATAGACTGTAACAGGATTTAAATACCCCCCCCCCCCCCCCCACCAAAAAAAAAACAGCAACTCTGAAATCAAGAGTTCCTATGCGTGCTGCCGGATAATTGAAAAAAAGAAAAGAATAACATATTCTTGAACATACATTTGACTACCAGTTTATTCGCACTAAGCTTCATTGAGATTTAATATCCTACTTGGCCAAATGTCATACATAATAATTGATATATACCGATTGATCAAATAGGTGGATAGGGAAATAGAAATAATTCGATGGCCATGCGCTATAGGTAGTGGTATGTAGTAGGCTACTCAGCGGGTCGGCACCCTCCTTCATTTTCTAAAGTGCCCGTCGCTACTTATAGTGGCCTGTAAACCCGGTGCGAGTCATGTCGTGTTAAAGTATTCCCACCCAGTTAAGGGACGGCAAGTGCCTTTTCTGCAATTATCGGTATATTGCATAACGCAGGGGCTATTCACGTAGGCCCTACGCACCGAGCAACGCACTTGTATAACTAGGATGTCCCCTCAACTTCCCTTTCAGCGAGTAAGTATTCGTGACTGCAAATCTGGTCACGAAGGGCGATCTCCTTAATAATAATGATAATGATAATAATCGACAGATTATATATTCATCTGCCCAAGACATACACTCAAGGTACAATGCGATATACAAGACACACAATGCGATGTAATGAAGAGATAGGCGGATGCCGAACGACCAACCAGTTGGGGTCTCTTAATCTGGCATCCACCTCGACCTGGTGCCCAATGTCACAGTATTCGATCTTATTCTTTCTTCGTCGGCGTTTTTACAAGCTATTTCTTGCTCTTTTTCTTTCTTGATCGGTTTTTTTCCTGGGCTTTTTTGTCGCCTTAAGAACAGCGACACGGGGACGAGGAGCCCAGAATATCCTCCTACAGCGGGAATCGAACCCGGGCCCCCTGCGTAGATGGCGCCGACGCTCATCATACTCCACACATCATATTTTGTCATGTTTTGAGATGACTGACATGACTCTTGCGTATTGCGAACTAGAGATATCATAAGTATCATTTGACACAGACGATTAAAGCGCAGTTGACAATACTGTATGGATATTCTGGTTCAATTTAGCAACTTTAGGAATGAATGCAGATTTAGCGACTTTTTTTAGCGATTTTGGTTCAAGATTTAGCGACATATAGCGACTTTCAACACCAAATTTAGCGATTTTTGTCCCTCAGGAGTTGGCAACACTGAGTAACGGGTGTTACAGGCGCGTTGTTCGCCATTTACAAATGATCAACTTAGCATGCGGTGCTGATATTTCTACTTACCGAACAATATTATACATCCTAAACTGATATTCTAACTCATCAGTCCTATCCGTGACAACGAATGTAAGCAGCGAGACCGGCCGTATAGCCATAGCCTTATAGACCGAGAGCCGACGGCCAAAGTGCATGCTCATTGCTCATAGGGTCTTAGAAGGATTGTAGGTCGGAATCGAAAATATGCACTCCACTGATTATTAATCTGAGCGTCAGCCGTTACCGCTCCGGGGGTTCAGTTGTGAGGAGGCAAGTAACATGTCTAAAATTGTATAAAAATTAAGTCATAGGTACAGTCCGGAAACTAATTGGAATTGCATATTCGTTGATTACAGATCAAATAATTCGAAGAGCTGACGTCATAGACCGGTGGAAACTCGCGGTCAGCTGCCTGCAAAAACTAGCATAAAACCGAAATTTAGAATCATCGGTACATCGTCAGTTCCGTTATTTCAGGGAAGAGCACTTTTATGCCTAACAGAAAATGTATGAACTGACGGATTATAATGGTGGGGAAGCGAGATATCCTAATAGAAAGATGAACTCTCATGAAAATGGCTTGCCAGAAGTTCCCACTCACAGACCAGAGATGAGCGAATTTGAAATTTCTATGTCCTAATCCAATCCAAATCCGAACCTTCAAATCCAAATCCAAATCCTAATCCATAACTTTTTCATATTCAAGTCCATGTCCAATCCTAATCCGATTCCAACTGGAAATTCAGAAAAAATGCTAATTTATACAACGGAAGGATTCGAAAATTTTCTTTCACAACCAACGACTCACTTGATTCAAGATAACTTAGTAACCATAGGTACATTAATAACTGATCTGAATAAAGTTTGTCGCCATTCGCCACACGACATTTCAATCTCCCAGAAAATAGGTAAATCCAATCCAAATCCTAATCCGTTCTGAAAAAAATGTCTAATCCAAATCCAATCCAAATCCGACAAAATTTCCCAAATCCTGCTTTTTCAAAACCTAATCCTAATCCATGCTCATCTCTGTCACAGACTGGACAAGCGATGTTATGGGGGTGATAATTGAGCCATTCACCAGAGAATAAATAATAAATTATATTTTATGAGAAATTGATTTCTGGTTCGATGGTTAGAACACGATGGAAATGATATTCCAGTAACTTATGCAAACAATACATCAGTAATCTGATCTAAATCTGGCAAGATATGATCGGCGCCACGCATCAACGGTTTTTCATTGCTACGGGTTATTTGTTTGCTCTGGTTGCTTGATATGTACAGTTGTACACTCACGTTAGACGACGCTATCCTTGAAGTAATAGGAGGGGATTTAAGTTGGAATATTGAAAAATGGATCATCCAGTAACGTCTGGATCGTCTGCACAAAGTAAGTAGCATCCGATTCTTTCACGACATTCTAATAGTAAATTAGACTTGACTCCTAGAAGATGCATTCTACCAAAACTTCTAACGATCAGTTCAGTACCGTATGCTATTATCTATTCAGTAATCTCCTAGTTTAAAATTTGACAAAACGTATAATGGTATTGATTCATGATTTTGCATTTCAACATCGTATTTGCTGTCTACATTGTAAAAAAGTCAAGAACTCAGATCGTGTGATGCTATTTCAAGAGAATTCCCTTGCTAAATGCCGCAAAATACTGCATATCCATCCGTATGTCAAAAAGTTTGGCCCGTAATAATAATGCTTCCTGATCATATTGAGGACAGACAAGGATGACACGCGAACTGTTACAAGAAATTTAGTGCTTTACCTGCTGCACATCGTTCGAAAGTAACTCTGGAGTTTGATGTCAGTAGCAATGCTACCAAAAATGCCATCGTTACCAGTGCACGTATCACAAGGCTTCCTATTTATTCTTCAAAAATTCCTAAGCCTTCATCGACAACTGGTGTTTTCCCAAAATCTTGCATTTTCTGCAATAGAACTAGATAAAAAGTATTTGGCAAAGAGCTGCCTCTTTTTAATGTCAGAACTCAAAGTTGTGAAAATACAATACGACAGTATATAAACCTGAACAATGACAGACGATTGGAAGCAAAACTCAACGGTGTCAATTTTCATTGGAAAGAAGTAAAATATCACAACTACTTCAAGCTTACATATCAGAGGAAAGCTGAAGCAAGAAGACGAAAAATGAGAAGTAAATTGTTGAAAACAAATACCTGGCATGGCTCGCGTGAGGTTCATAAAAAAACATAGAAGGCACTAATGCTGTACCTGCAGGATTCGGTGATTGCAAAACAAGAAGTACTCAAGCTGAAAGACATCCTGGCATATTATCAGCACTTGTTGATGGAATTTGGTGGAGAACAATTGACTTGCCAGAAATACCCTAATGTTAAGGTAAAAGAGCGTATTGCAGAGCACATTGAAAATGCTGTTGTATTTGGCCAGCTGACAACCAGTCATGAATGCATCTTGTATAGTAGCTCAATGGATTCAAAACAAGCCTCAAAAAAGTGAAAGCTGATGGTAAAGATTTGAAAACAAGATTACTTGATGTAGCATTGGGTTTACATGAAGAAATCTGTAAATCAGAGAAGATTGCAATGCCTGATAATCTCAAGGTGGATGATATTTTCAAAAATGAAGTGATTGTTCTAGACCTATTGCAAACATTTTTCCGTGTGCTTATTGTTGGCCCAGACATGGGCCAGTGCGGACAGTCTGTAAAGGATAAACAAGCTGTAGCAGCTCTCGTGAATTTCCTCATAGTAAGGTGGGGAGAAAATTCATTTGGCAATATTCTAGGAGACAGAATATTTTTCGCCAATATCGGCAACACATGCTTCAAGTTTGCTGCACAAGATGGCATTATGTCCAGGACAGTGACGGAAGAGTATTTTTGCACTCGTGAAGAAGATGACAGCAGGTTATTTCATTACTTGATGAAGTTGGATATACCAAATACTGTTGTTATCCGAACATCCGATACTGATTGCTTCATCATTGCCCTTGCAAGCATGAATTCGTATCCAGGCAAATATGTATGGCAACAGTGTTACCAGACGATTAATGTTAATGAAATGTAAAAGAATTTGGGTATAACACTGCAAAGCGACTCTTTGGGGTACAGAACTTTAATATACATTATAATAATATATTCATTGCAGAAATATATTAAAACCCGAAGCTTTTCGAGCTGACACTTTTCAAGGGCAATCGTCAGCAAATGGAGAATTTCAAAAACATGCATCTAGCTACATTGCTATGCAAAGCATTGCCAATGTTTCATGACTGGCTCAGACTAAACAGCATCATTCTGCAGAAAGGGGAAAACTTCTCCATTTAAAGTGCTGGAAAAGAATTTAGAAGCACAAATCGTTTTTGGAGCCGTAGTGAACCATTCCACACTCACCAATGCCTCAATCGACATCATAGAAGCGTATGTCTTCCAGGTATATGGGAAAAGGAATTTGAAAAAGGTCAATGAGGTTAGGTTTAAAGTATTGAAGACAAATACAAAACCAAAAAAGACGTACTCTCTTGTACCAAGAAACTTGACGCTACCTTGCTGCCACCATGTCAGGAAGTACTGTACTTGAAAATCCATCCAGGTGGGCATTTTCAACCTCACCACATGCACTGCCTGAATGCCCAGAAAACTTTGGTTGGAAGATGCAGGAAGGTTGTTACAAAGTTAAATGGTACAAGGGTGATGCAATGCCCTGTGTGTTGGACATTGATGCGAGTGAAGACGAAGAGCTCCATTCATTGCAAATTGGTGATCGTGATGAGGAAATTGACCGCCTTGTAGATTCATCGGACACTGACACGGATGTTGATTACTGAATTTTATATCTGGTATTAATTGTATTAAAATTAATCCAATTCTTCATTTGCTGTGTGATTCTAGGTTACCAGCAGCACTGCTGTGTTCGTTTTGATTGAAAATAGTTCTGTTTTGATTGTGAAGAGGATATTGATCTGCTTGGATGTTCATTCGACACTGTTACTGATGTTCAGGACTGACTGTTATTTATGCCGTTCACTGTTCATTTTATTTATAAAAATTAATCCAATTCCTCATTTGCTTTCTGATTATAGGCTGCCAGCAGCACCGTGTTCGTTTTGTTAAAAAATAGTTCTGTTTTGACTGTGAAGACAATATTGAGCTGCTTGGAGGTCTAGTGGACTCTGATGCTGATGACTTGATGTTATTTATGGTGTTCATTTAAATTAATTTATCCATATCTGTTTGGTGATAGTAGACTACCAGCACCGCTGTGTACGAGTTGGTTATTTGTTGTAATTTTGAAGTAAACAACAATGGGATGGAATGGAATGTGCTGTATCTTATGTATAGGGAATTCTTCCTAGTAGAATGGTCCTTCAGTAGCTTGTAATTTCGATACTTAATCACTAGTTAATTACTAAAAAGCTTGCATCGAGGCTACAACTCAGTATTTATCATCTGGACTCGGAATCTAGCAATATTTCAGTGCAGACGTAGAGTCAAAATAAGACATTACAATTTTGAAATCTAAAACTTGATGGGCTCACTCCATGGTAAGTGGTCTGTTTTTGCTAATTTGTAAAGACTTTGGTGACCTGGTTAAATATCCTGACATTTACCACAATAAAACCAATTATTAGCTGTAACACCACTCTCGTTCCGGTCGTGAATAGAAAAATGTGGCAAGAACTTTTAATGAAAGCCTATCTTCTGACGCCAATATCTTGCGTTTCCACCATTATCATTCGTCAGCTCATACATATTCTGTTAGGCAAAAGGCAGTTCTTTCTTGAAATTTCGGAACTGACGCTGTACATATGAGTCGAAATTTCGGTTTTATGCAAATTTTTGCTGCCCCGTCACAGCCAAACCCCCCGGAGCGGTAACGGCTGAAGCTCAAATTTATAATCAGTGGAATGCATAATTTCAATTTTAACCTTCAAACCTTCTGAGACCCTATGAGCACGCACATTGGCCGTCGGCTCCCAGACTATTATATAATATAGTGGCTATCTACGATTGTCAGTTGTTTCTTTTACCCTACTATGTACTATAGTGAAATTGGTACTGGGGCCAACAATTTCCGTATAACAGACCCCAGTCTCGCGAACGAGGTTGAATCAGGTCAAATCACCACGAGAATAGTATCAGTAACATTCAGTTCCACGTATACATTGGCTGCAGAGATTTTCAAGCTAATCAATTTTGCCAATAATAGCCTGGTAAACTTCAGTAACGAGTAACTGTCAGTAATTTTGCGAAGAAATTCTGGTAACTTGACTTTAGAGCTAAATTGAGGTAATATTACATATCAAAATGTAAAATTACAAGCTGCGCACAGTTATTGGCAGCTACCGGTAATTCGTTGCAAAATTTACAGAGATTTCCCAGTAAATCTACCGGATGTTTTACAGTGCAGTGTTGAGAACAGCGGTTTGATTTGACTCATACGCATCAACATATCTGAATTGGGTCTTATTCGGTCACATCCACATATTTAAAATATATGTCATATCACCTCCAGCAAACCCATGAGTAGTGAATTAAACCGTCGCAACCCTGTCCGCATCAAATATTTCCGTTCGTATTGAATAGGTAGGCTACTAGTTACAGCATACACAGCACATCACCCTGTTCGCGGTGTGGCGAGACAGAAGACAACGCAATTGACCACAAGAAACGATTACTGACTCGCTAGCGCACAGTATAAGTAAAAACTGCACTGCAAAATAAGGAATATATTGTGGCGTTGCAAATTATACTGATGCATTTGAGCTTGCCACTTAAACACAGCCACATCAAATTATTTGTTACAGTATTCGCTAAGGCGGAGGATGGCAGTCTTGTCTACCGATCATTTTGCCCCGAAAGCCTTGCTAATGGTAATTATTGTAATTATTCAAATTCATACTTACTATTTTAGTGAGCCAGTAACTAGCACATTCTTCTTAATATCTATTGACAGTGACTCCCTCATACATGCCATGCAATATATTGGAAAATCAAACTTATGATTGCCTCAATTCGGAAATACTGGAGCAACGCAACTCAGCTCTTTACCTGGACTCACCTTGCTGTAAAGTGATGGACGAGTTACTAGAACTTGAGTTGAATATATTGAGTGTCGAGGAAGAGAATTCACATGCTACTGACAACGACGAACGCGAGTACGCAATATTCAGAAAATTTAAAAAGGATAGGAATTAAGGAGGCATATAGAAAAAATACGGAAGAAAATCCAAAAAAGTCAATCGGCTCACTTATTCGACACGTCAAGACTTCATAAAATAGATAATGGTACTAATAAAACGAAAAAACGCAATTTCTTTCTGACGCCCAATCTTTCAACCAGAATATGCGGAGCTTTTGGTCACGAAGCACTTTGGTGCAAGAGTCACGTACCCTCACGTACTCTCTGTTTTCTCAAAATGCATTTCCGATGAGCCTGATGAAACACACATTCCATACTCAAATATTTCAAACTGCCTTGCTGACTTTTTTAATCGGGGTACATCCAGGAAAAAATGTTTGCAGACTACCTTCAAGTTATCCAATGAATAATTACTGGAACTGTCACATAAAATGAAGTCAAGATTGTAACATTTGAGAATGCATGCATATTGCCTATTAATCGACAGTGCTAAAATGGAAATACTGATTCACGACTGTAAAGTCTTGGAGTTATTCCCCTGCAAATCAATACCATAATGTGACGCAATCAAGGAGTAGGATTTTACATTTCCCATCGTATAATTGTAAGAGAATAAGCTGCCAAATATTTCACTTTTTCAGAGCGTGTGAATCTTCCGAGGATGAGGTGCGACTCCGTAAATCGTAGCAACGTTTCATATTGTTCATATAATCATCAATAGTCGATGCAGATGCAGACTACAGAATGCACTGAAGATATATGAACATTCTATGACTTATATGCATATCACATACGCCTTTTACTATGCCTTTATTATCAATTTGATGGATTGATCTGACAAAGAAGTGGCACTTAACCCGTTTGCGCAACTAGTTCCTTCATAGTTATAGAGATGAGCAAAGTCACCCCAATGCAATTACGAAATGACCCCTGTCGGAATTAGAAAAATACTTCCATTTTTATGCATTTAATGAGTGGGTTGCAATTTTATTTTGGCTACGAGTGGTTTAGTGTCTGGCTCAAATGTATCTAATTCAAATTCAAACTTTATAGACTTAAAACTAGGCAATGCAGACTAGCTACACTTGCAGAGATGAGTGGACAAAAACGGTATCAGCGAGAGCAATGTTGAGATGTTGGAAAGCGGCGTACCATTTAAACCAAAAATTCCTCTCACGTGAAATACGACTTTTGCACGGGTGTCTTATGTTGACATCTCACAATAATCCAGTGGTTGCAAAGCAGGGCTTTGGAGCAGTCGTAAATTTGCATTGCTCCAGCTCCGGCTCTGAAAACCATCGAAGGTGTCTGTCTATATCAGGGGCGGGCAACCCGCAGCCTGCGGGCCATATGTGGCCCCGAGAAGATTTTGAGTAGCCTGCGAGCTAATTTCCCATTACTATCGAAATTCTGTTACATTATCAAAATTAAATTGCTCAGATTATGATCTTGCAATGCCAACCAAAAATATGATTAGTCTGCCCGCGACACTTGGGATGTTGATGACTAAAATATCAGTTCCGACGCATTGGCAGATCCAAGGTCCAGTCACATTTTTAGTAAATCGTCGTACATTACAATAAACTAAAAAAGTAGCACAATTTTTCTTCACGCTTCGCGTGTTTAATTGTCACACGATTTCTTGCTTCGTAGCCTACCCGTACCTGAAAATAAAAAAAAACGCCTGATTTAGCCGATTGAGTCTAACTATATTCGCAATCACGAGATAAAGTATTTTCGCGTTTGCGCTCGCAGAAAGATCGTCGACGATGAAATGTTAGCACAAAATGATTGTCGTATATTAGCGGAAATCTTCAATATCGATATGTCCAGATGCCGAATAGTCCTGTCCTTGCAAACTGAACCCATCGGGCGGTATACAGTACAGTACAGTATACCCGCAACATACCCAAGTAATAATATTATTACCTTGGAAAATTTAACGCGCCTGGTGCGGTTAGTGAGCAGCGCATTCGTTCGTCAATTTCATGTATCCCTTTAACCGAAAAGGTTGGCCACCCTGGTCTATATAGATTACTAATTTACCCGTAGGTTGGTTGTATATGGTAGAGGTCGACCGATTACACTGGTCAACAAAATGAAAAAAAAATGTTAGGCGGAACATCTGAGAGCGGCTTCTGGGGTTCTTTGAGGTTGCTGATTACGAATATCACATTAGTTTTGTCAGATTGGCTGTCTGTCAGAAGATATTTATACCCCTAAAAAGCCTAAAATTACTGTATTTACCCTTAGATATTTCACTTGGTAGGAAGAAAATCGTAGTTTTTTCTAATTTTGTACTGCGCATACATGGCTAATTGACTATGAAGAACCCTCATGTCATTCTCAGTCATTCTATCACTATTAACATGGCATGATGCGAAATATTTGTTTGTAAAAAAGCAGTTTGTCAAGTCTAAAGATTGTACTTTTATACACATTTTAATAATATATTCATATTAGAAATATATTAAAACCCGAAGCTTTTCGAGCCAACACTCTTCAGGGGTAATCGTCGGCATAAAGAGAATTTCAAAAACTTGCATATAACTACATTGCATACAGCCCATTGTGACGTCATAGAAACAAAACAACATCAAGTACAGACAAACCGCGAGCGCAGCTAGTGGTCAATTTTTAGCTGAAGCAAACGTTCCTTCTGCTGGCATAAGCGTGGTTGATGGATCTTAATGAATGTCGATTCCAGCGCGGACAAGCGGAAAAGTGTGCATCCTCTACCCAAAATTGAGAATCTGTCGTCACTATAGTTATTGGCGCAAGTAGCATGCTCAGCTAAATGCCTGCCAATGGCAGAGTTCATTGCTACGGCCTGATTGTGTTCCAACACCCTTAGGTCAGTTTCAGTTTCAGCGGCCTGTCCCTGCGGGAATTTAATGTACGTAGTCTAATAACACGCAGTACATGTTGTTTAATACGTTCCTGCAAGCGCTGAGTTGTTCTTCCTACGTACCGACAATGACAGTGGCACTTAAATTCGTAAACTATATTGCTTTGTTGAGAAGCGGGTAGAACATCTTTGCGCGTTGCAGGAAGTAGTTGTTTGGTGGTGAATACAACATTCGTTTTGACGTTGTCGTAACAACGATCTACGGCGGAGATCAACTGTTTCTCAAAACGAGAAGAGATGGGACCCAACCACGGTAAATGTATGTATACAATATTCTCAGGGCGTTTGTTTGTGTTTTGGGAATTGCTGGTATCGAAATTGTTGAGTTTTCTGTCCATAGAGCGCTTGATGATATGCTCCGGGTAACCGTAATCAATTAAAATTTTCCGGATATATTCGAGTTCCGAGTTTAATTTTACATCCGAACAGATCATCAATGCTCTATTTACCAGAGTTCCAATTAAATTCAGTTTGCGGCGGTTTGGGCTGAACGAATTCCAACGCAGATATTGTCCAATAAATGTTAGTTTCCGGTACACCGAAGTAACGATGTTAATACCCCGTTTCTCTACAAGAACGTCCAAGAACGGTAACGAGCTGTCGCACTCATTTTTAAATGTGAATTTCAATGAAGGATGTAGCGAATTCAAGTTATCCAGAAAATCGTCAAACTCTGCCTCGTTATCGCAGATGACGAAGGTGTCGTCCACATATCGCCGATACATAAAAGGTTTTTTGATTGTATCAGCTGTGACTAATTTGTTCTCATGGAATCCCACAAATATATTTGCTAAAATCGGGCCGAGAGGGGATCCCATCGCTAAGCCATCGGTTTGTCTGTACATAGTATCATTAAAACTAAATTCAACAGAGCAAGTGGCCATATTCAAAAGTTCAACCAAAACTTTACGCGAGAAAGGGGGTTGGTGCAAATCCCTATCGTATAGCGCGCAAGCAAAGATATCAATTGTCTCTTTCAACGGTACGTTCGTGAAAAGACTAGTGATATTATAAGACCCGAGGAACAACATAAATGAATCGGTGGCACAGTGCGAGCCATTCAATGAACGGTTCTAAAATATCAATCAAGCCACTTCGCGAGCTTGTGTTGAGCCGATCCAATCATGGAAAGAATCGGCCGAACGGGCACGTTGGGTTTGTGCGTTATCGGAAGTCCATACATTCGTGGCCTCTGCGATCCGACTGGCTTGACGGACGCGTAAATCTCCGATGTTATGGAGCCATTTTCCTTCAGGCGGAAAAGTCGGCGCTGTATCCGTCTTTCAGTATTCGCGGTATCGTCAAAATTAGCAGCGGGACCCAGTGCCTTGAATTTCGATTCATCACCCAGTACTGAGTTCATTTTAAGTATGTAATCCTGTTTGTTCAAGATAACAACACCAGAACCTTTGTCGGGTTTGGTGATGTGTATGCAATGTAGTTATATGCAAGTTTTTGAAATTCTCTTTATGCCGACGATTACCCCTGAAGAGTGTTGGCTCGAAAAGCTTCGGGTTTTAATATATTTCTAATATGAATATATTATTAAAATGTATATTAAAGTTCTCTACCCCAAAAAGTCTCTTCAAATTGTACTTTTGCAAAACAAAAATTCACATTCTCCTGTATCAATTGGTCATTCTACCAAGATTGAAGAGGAGTATAAAACTATAAAATTTGTCCTTGAAAGGCTTAACTACAATACTCATATGTGTTTCATTTCTTTTGACTGGTAAATGGATAATTTTCCACTGAGTCAACAAAGTGGGAATGCCTAGGAACCCTATCAAACGAGAAGCTTAAATCTGGTATCTGGTATATTCGAATACCGATGAAAGATTCCAATTTCACATTAGAAGGAGATCATAGCATGTAATTTCTCCTAAGATGAAGTAAATAAAACCTTTTAGCTGATCACAAAGCACCTAACTACAAACAGTTATTCCGAAAATTCGTATCTGCATATCGACAACTTGGAACAAAATGGGCATAGAAGTTCATTTCCTGTTCAGTCATCTTGATACATTTCCCGATCATCTTGTTGATTAGCAAGGGGAGAGGTTCTAACAAGACATCAGAACAGCAAAAGAAAGATACCAGGGCAGATGAGATGAACCATTAAACATATTATGTCAGACCATTGCCGGAACCTTTCGAGAAACTGCACTAAATAGCTGACAGGTGAAAATCGTACCAAAAAAAATTCGTTTTAAAATATATCAATTATATTGTATTCCAACTGATTATTTCAAATTTACAATGGGTGGTTGACGTAAAACTGATTGAGTTAATGCCACGTTATTTGAGTATCTAGGTAAATATTTATATACATGACTGGAGTTTATTTATGTACATGATATCCGTGAAAGTATGTAACTATGATAAATCTAATACCCCTAAATATATAGTGCTGTTGCTGTATTTTGATTTAATATAGTCTTCTGTGTGTAAAAATAACAAGTAGATTGAATTTCTAAACTTTATAGTACGACTAAGCCGATTTTATATCTAGTCATTACCGCAAAAATGAGAGATTTTGGTCAAAATAGCCCCATGGGTTATCTTCACAACAAGAGCCAATTTGAAAAAACTAATGTCATATTCGGAATTAGTGGCCTTCAGAACCCCCAAAACAACTCTTAGTTTGTCTGCCTAAAAATATGTGTTGACCAGTGTTATCGATATGGCCGATTATCGAGGCCGATATTTTGAGCTTTCCCGATATTTTATATTAAAAAAATTCAAAAATTTCGGAAATTCAATGCTCCGTGTACTCAATCTCTAGAAATCGACGACGCAAAGGGCGATATATGACCGATTTACCCTTGCAGGACGAGTTTAGCTGGGTCTGCATACAGAGAAACTATGCTTCCTGCATTGCATTCTACATTTTCTGTACTAATCTGCAATTCTGTATCTTATTTTGCTTCTTGGGTTATCCCAAATTTCATCGAATGTGCACAATTAAGCAATAATTCTTTTCAATTTCAGTTTTCTCGTTTGTTGTTCAGCTTTCTGTGGCATGTACAATAGGGCTGTTCAAAAATAACTTTTTTTTCGGATTCCAGCCATTCACTTATTAAATTTTCAGGTTACCCTAAACAACGCTGCACACCAAATTTGGTTCAATTGTAACAAGTATGGACTCCGCAGATCCAATTAAAACTTTTATATTTATTAGGTAAAATTAAAAAAAGAATTTTTCAAATTTTACTGCCAACCCCGTGAAATTGTTGAGCTGTCTTCAAAGACGATGCAAAACAAACTTGAGTCAATTCCGACCAGTAGAAGCGGAGTTATCTGAGTTTTTCGTTGATAAATCTCGGATTATCCACCGATCAAGGATACCTAGCTTTAGCCTACCGCATAAATGACTTTTCACAAAATTTAATATTGGTATAGGTGAATTTTGAAAGTGTTCAATGCCGAGATGGATGACGACATTTGGCGTCATTGGTTGGCATTTGGCAGCTTCGCAGTAGGTTTCAGTATTGTCACTCAATGATTAGCATAGTAATTCCGTTATCAAAGTCGACAATATATCGGTGTGCACTGATTTACTCGATACTCGATTTCAACAGCGAAATTACTACGCTAGTCATAACGCCATAGTCTTAAAACTTGGTACAGCGCAAGATAGCATCATCAAAATATACCATACGAAATTTTGTCATCCAACCCGATATGGAACATAGTTAAAATCAACGAAGAGCAATAGCGACTTTGCCTTTGAATACTGTTGCAGACGAATCGACAATAACAAAGTCGTCAAAGGTATCTGGGCGTGACAGTCACGTGATTTTACGAGTATCCACACCACCTTTGAGTACACGCTGGTGAAACGGCGTTTTGGGCTACTCTTCTGCCATCCCTTATTTACGCTCGAAAATCCTTACTAGAGTGAATTAGCGATCATGCGCAGTAATGAATTCCAATTAGCATGTCTGATTGCATAGGGGAGATGTGGTACCGATGGATCACTGGGACCGAAAATACTTTGAAAATTCTCTATGATAATTCCATGATTACACTCCGTGAACTTGTATACAATTGCATGCTGGCAAAATCTTTCCTCACATACAAAAAAATTCGACGTGTGCGAGCTATGGGGTCTCTCACAGATGTGTTTTTGTTTTGGGGGGTGTAAATTAAATTTAGATCGACATATACATTTTCCTTTGTAACCTTCAACGCGAACAAACCAGCAATCATTTTTATTGTGAAGTGTAGGGCTTGTATCAGGCTATATATAATGGCACCTCTCATTTTATTCAGTACTTTCCTTGAGTGAAATTTTTTTCGATTTATGTATAAAATTCGTAGGGTGGGGACCGATGATATAATAGCCAAATCAAGCAAAATAATCAAGCATACTAATCATGAATCAAATGAAACATGCCCACGTACAGAAAATATTTATGTAATAATTGCATATGATGTTTTATCGCTATAACGAGGTATTTGGAAGTCACACTGTCGATTTTCGGGCAAAATGTATGTACCCTCAAATTTATAAGTCCGAGCCTAAATCGAAACGTGATTTTATGACAACATTTGAGTTAATATTTATTCTATTTTTTGACGGTTGCGACCAAACATTCTTCTTTGGCCTGCTGTAGCTTAGATTATAATACTGAGCAAGAAAAGTTGTCACATCTGAGTTTTTCGGGTATATGTGTCATAGGTCCCCGGGTCCTGTGTCATTGGACCCACCGGGTGAGGACCGATGACACGTTCGAGCAACAAATTTTGAACGCCCTTAAATATATTTTGAAAAGACGGATATTCATGTCTATGTGCGCGATGGGTAGAGCTTGTATCAAAGTGCTGAGCCAGCAAAATATCTGCTGTTTTCGGCTGAACATTTTGGGGCCAGCGATCATTTTCCAATTTTTGATCCATCGGTACCACATCTCCCCTACTCAGTAACACTGTCCAATTTCGCGGCCCGATTAAATAACTATCACGAGAGAACGAGTATTTGCTCATTCGATTCATAGCAACGATGAGATGGAATTTCTAGGCTCGTGCTCGTCATATCGACATGTGCAACGAAATCACGTTTTTATCCTCTCTCCCATTTCGCGTAATACAGTGATCATTATTTTCGAACCGTACAATTGGCCAACAAAGTTATGGTGATGATGAAATTGCGGGTATGCCGAATACCCACAATATTCACATGCATATTTCGCAGACCGAGGTTCGGCACTCATGTATGAAAATTGAACATTGAACACATGACTGCTCTGCTGTTAAATCCCCAGGAATATGGTTGGTCGGAAAAGGTAGCGCCAAAGAGGAATAGATTCTTAATTTCGCGAAGGCCTGCTATTGAATTATGTGAACTCAGCAGATAGTTTTTGCATAGCATCTTATGAAATACGTCGGAGCCGGAGCTACTCCTCAAATAACTGGCTACAGCTCCGGCTCCGGCTCCGGCTGAATTGTATGTAGCGCTCCGGCTCCGGCTCCAGCTCCGGTAAAAATGCGCGGATCCGGGGCTCCGGCTTGGGCTCCGACTCGGGCTCCAAAGCCCTGTTGCAAAGTGCACTGCCCTGGAAGTCTGCGAGATGTAGGCTATTCGACCGAATTAATGTATGCTTTTTCACGTGCAAAATAAATCAATGAGAGAGACGACCCCAAGACTCTATAGCCCCGGAAATGTGAGGTAGTGAAGGGTGAGAAGTGTGTGGGTGGAGGGTATTACGAGATTGGTTTCGCGTGAGATCAGAACTGCTCAGTACAAATAGAGTCGTTACACAGCGTGACTCAAGCCGAGTTGAGCCGGTTCCAATATTCAAGAAAATGGCTCGAGTCTAGGAACATTGTGACTCGAGTGTGACATCACGTCCCTGGTAATACTTGACCCTACCACGGTTACAATAATGCTCTCCTAACTGTTTGTACCACTGTATATTTGTAGCGCGCCGCATTGATACCGGTCAAACGCTAATGATTATGTTCTCAGGACTTGGATTGCTACGTTTCTTGCTATTGCGATAATGGAGGAGGGTTTGGTCATAAGTGTAGACATTGCTCTGCGGGTATCGAGGCGTTTGTCATAATTGGAATGACCATAGGTATTGTAGATATTTTACTTTCCATGCATATTCAAAGGTGGTTAAAGAAGTCGTTGTTTTAGTATACATGGTGTTTCGACTACGATGGTACAATGGGTTATTCGCACCCGGTCGATATTCCTTATTATGATTCCTCATCTCATTCCTACTTGTAGGACGGCCCCCTTCCTTTCTTTAGGCTTTTAGCACCTGATCATAAGCGGATCATATGGTGATAAGTATCCTAGATAGGTAGGAATTCTGGCTAACGAAGCAATTCAAGTCACGAAGTGATCGACGGTTTTGGAGAGCCGCATTCTTCGCACGCTGGGGAGTTGAAGCAACTGATTTCAAATAAGTGGGGTGCTATTCTCCAGTTTTGTGACTCATGAGTAGGGCAAGTATAAAATCGCGAAAAAGTTGCATTTTACTTTAACAAAAGTTGCATGTCTAATTTTTGTTGAGATATTAGGGTATGGGATACTCGAAAGGTTCCGTTGTGTAGCCTAGTTACTTCAGAGCTGTCAAATTTGTTACTTTATTGCCATTTAACGCACGGACTGGCGAAACCGTCAAAATTACATTCTCCTGCACATAGCAAGAAAATTACGCAATTCCGGAATGATTTCCCTCAAAACGCCACACAGAATTGCGATTACCCCCTCCCCTAAAACAAGTCAAAAAGCAATCACAAACCCCCTAGGTCTGCAAACTTGACCCAAGGCATTACAGAAAAACTCACTAGGTGACTGTAATAAAGACAATAGCCTGAAAAATGTGACTCAGGGAAACTGTAATTTTCAGCGGTCTAGCAGGGGTGCTCGTGAACTGGGAAACTTATTTCAAATTCAAACGACAGTATTAATAAATCGAAGTATTTACATATTGTTCGGGCACTGTCGTGTTTGGCAGGGGTAGATGGACTTCTTGCTTGCAAGCCATTGCGTCATAGATAACGGTGAGATGGAACTAACCTATAATATAGCTCTTTGTTTTGCCAATCAAAGAGAATAGAACCATACTAGAAATAGTTTATTGCATGTTTTTAAATCAATCCTTTACATTTCAACGCAATATTTGATGAAAGTTGCAGTAAAAATTGGCATGAAAAATAGAGGAAAGTTGCACTATAAAATCCCCACAAACAGCTTAAAACATCATAGCACATCGATTCTGAGTATTTAGGAAGCTGTCGGAAGCTGTAAAAAAGTTGCAAAAACTTGCCCTACTCATGAGTATAGTTCAGGAGAGTACTTCGACAAATAGATTCTAAACGTATTCAAGGCAGGATTGGTCCTAGATTTCCATAACTAAATATGAATTAATAACTCACTGATGAAAACGTATGTACAACACTACATAACGTACAATGCATACGTTTTATTACAGGAACGTTCGCCTTACTTGGAAACCTCGTCGTGATCTTTGTTACGTCAAGAACTATGTTGAAGAATTGGTCTAAATTCCGTGCGAGACAGAAGCTAACCAAAATATTGTTCTTCAGTTTGTCCTTCTCAGATATTATGGTTGCGGTAATCTTACAATTGTCTATGACTATGTAGAAAAAGCTGAATGTGGATCAGGGCTGTGGAGTCAGTAAATTTTACCACCGACTCCATCGCTGACTCCAACTCCTCGCATTTTCAATATACCGACTCCATACTCCGACTCCGACTCCCGAGTCTTTAAACGTACCGACTCCGACTCCTGCTCCGACTCCGAATATTTTCTTAAGAGAACTCCAACTATGTTTCCAACATCGGCTCCAGCAGTATTAACAATTTGCTTCGGAAATTTTATGCCACAGTGACGGTTTAATTCAAGAATATGATTAACGAGTCATGCAAAATTGTTTCATTGAGGCAGACCTCGAATAATTCACTATGCAATTAACATGGACGAATGCATTTCTGACGATTTGCGATCCTTCCTTTTTCCATTTTTTAAAGTTTTTATAACATGGAATCTCTAATACCCTAATATGTACGGATCATTCAAACATGACATATATCGAATCCTGCATAATTATAAAGTAGATAAAACAATCGAAGTGTATGGCTCTTGTGCATGAGTCAGCAACTAATAAAGAGATGTAACTTACTAATTTTCTCATTAAACACTATAATGATTACAAGCTCACACACTCTCATTACTAATAAACACTGGCCAGAAACGAAATTTAGGAAGTATAGTCTAATAGCATATGTCTAGTCTTCAAGTAATCAAGGATGACGTGAACGCCATTGGTATAGTCGTTTTATTGTGTGTGATGCGTGATATTGTTCAACGTCTGGGGCAAAATGAAAAACGGTGAAAATATTTTTAGTTAAAACTGTCGACATATATAAAAGATTAAATTATGTTGTGTCCGTTGTCAGTCTGTATCACGATCACTGAATATTCTTTCGAAATTGGACCCTTTTATACCACTACTATAGCCAATCCACGTTTCACGCACATCTTCATTTTTTGAAATATCTCGAATGGTATCGGCAAATTACAGTTTGCTACGTGCTCTCGTTGACGTTGCAAATCCTAATCAGGGTCAACGCCTACGCTTACTTGAATGCCATCAGTTTTCGGTGACCTCTGGGAGTGCGATCTTAATGACGTGGGAGTCGGAGTTTGGCTAATTTTTCGCTTAGTGGAGTCGTGGTCGGAGTCTCAAAATTTTTCAGCACGCCTTGTAGTCGGAGTCGTGAAACCTATGGTGGCTGGAGTCGGAGTGGTGGACATAATAATCAACGTATTGGTCGGGAACATTGAAAACTCTACCCTACGCAAGGCTACTGAACGAAATTATATCGACAAATTTGATACATTCCGACAAGGACTGGATAACGATTGAGGGTGCATATCTCACTGCACCATGTAATACTTTAATTGACACTTTTCTGTACGTGTATTATTCTACAAACACCTTATATGGCCGGGGTTCTCAACTTCCCATGTAAAACGGGTCGCATTCTAACAGCAGAAGACGCAGCGGGCCGTAGAGCATTATTACCATGTAGGCTATTTGTGGGCTACTAATTTAATGTAGCCCAGGGGTTCTCAACTACCGTTGTATAACGGGCCGCATTTCAACAGTAAATGACGCTGCGGGCCGCAGAACATTATTACCATGTATTTTTGGGCTACTATTAAATTTGGGCTTCTGTAGCCTATCTAACAATCGTATACGGGCATTCAGGACATTTTTATGAATGCTGAAGCATTGATGGACGGCGTTCGTAAGTTTGCAGTTGCTGCATTTTTGTGAGAATAAGTAACTTCCAGTGGCGCAAGTAACTTCCTTCATGGAGCGTGCATTGCATTCGTTACCAAGTCGTTATATGCACCTTCGAACTCTTCCACAAGAGAACCGAACTCTCTGTTTCAATGCGTGAGCGAGCAAGCATTAAATTGCTGTCACTTTTTTCGGTACTGAGGCAATTATCACTTTAAGCTTGCGAATATATGAGAAAAAGTCTGGCGTTCGGGGTCATTTCTGAGCAAACCAATCAACCCTTCTCCTTTCATTCCATAGTTACAAAAGTCAGCTGTATCAAGTTGATGTTTTTCGCTGGCCCCTCCCCACTTTTGCCCCGCCAGCATTCCGTCTGCAAATATGCCCCCTCTAATAAATGTACCCAGATAATTAGCTCTGAAATGTATGTGGAGCCAGTGGATTAGTCCAATGCGAGGCTGGATCAGTCTTCGCGGCAACGTGTTTCAGAACATGCGGTAAAAGATCGACTGACATTGCTGTTACTCATCTAGTCACGGTTAAATCAGACAACTGTAGCGTCGAAATTTGTCAGGTGTTGTTGTTCTCGGTGCTAAGCGCAGGAAACAGCGAATATTCCCACAGTATATTAAAGGTGGTTACTTGAAATACACCTTCTCTAGCAGATTTCTTTGGTTTAGCGTTATTCCAATCAATTTTGAACGACGCGTCTGTAACGTCGTCGGCAATTTTAACAATGTCTCGAAATTCGAATTGCCTGGTTTGACACCTAGGTAGCAGCGTTTTTTCTAAGATCAGGTGATATGTATAACTCCAGAAGAAACTGTCGTGGTACCACTGTAAGCTTCAACCCTTCTTTAATACAAGTGTTCTTCGACAAATATGACACATTGGTTTTCCGTTTATACCCGAGAAAGCGAATTTATTGTTGCGCACAGAGATACAAACCCAGTTTTCGACGTTTAATGTCCCGTTCCGTGTTCTTGTTTCTGTTCAAATCATTCGCGGTGAGTGAAACACTCTTTAAAAGTGTACTACGAAGCGGAGTCCCCTTGAACCAGAGTCCGGCCGAATAGCGACTCAAAACAATCACAATCCAAACTCGAGCGTAAGTAGTGTGGTAGATCGGTCGTGGTGTGCGCTTTTTTGCATGGGGTAGTATAGGTGCGGTCGCACATCGTATGGAAAACTCGTGGTGGCATATCGTACTTTTGGACCCCCCCTCTCGGTCGCACATCGTAATGTGTTCTTATGGGTGCGCTCGCACGTCGTACTTTCAGGTATAGGCATCTGTCGCATATCGTATTGGAAACTCGTGTTGGCATATCGTACTTTTAGGTATATAGGCTGCGTTGGCATGTCGTATTGGAAACTCGTGTTGGCATATCGTACTTTTAGGTATAGACATCTCTCGCACGTCGTACTTTCGCATATCATACTTTTGTGTATAGGCTGTGGTGGTGATTCGCCATGTGTTCTTATGGGTGCGTCGGCATATCGTACTTTCGGATATAGGTATCTCTCGACCGGTGTTGAATATGTATCAAGTAAATAGTCACGTGATTGGTACTTAGTTAATGTGTATATCCCAAATTATTACATATGACCAATTTGAGGTAATCCCAACGTTTACGGTGAGTGCGACTTTAATATAGCGTTATTCTTATGGCCGCGGCGGTGTTTCGTACTTTCGGGTATAGGCATCTCTCGCACATCGTACTTTCAGGTGTAGGCTGCGTTGGCATGTCGTACTTTCGGGTATAGGTATCTCTCTTGTGGTGTCTTATGGCTGCGGTGGCAAGTCGTACTTTCACGTATTTAGTTTGCCACAGAGCCGGCGTAGACGACGATTCGAATATCAACAATAGCCGCGTTCACAAACTAACACTTCTAATAGGTGTGAAATAGTTTGCAAAACCCCGTGATCGCTGACAAGATAATGTCTCGGACATAGCCATCTCTCACAACTTGTTGTTACATACATTCCAATCGCCACAATGTAATATTTTAGTAAGCAGTTTGTCACAGAACTTGATTTCACTCGTAAAGATTTAATAAGTAACGAATAACAGACCGCCAGTGTCGGTAACTTGAATAGCGACAAATTGTCACTTATTTCTACTCTAACCCTAATCCTTTGTGAAGTGTACGCTTATTCAAAAAGGTGCGAAATAATTCTAAAATCCTACGATCGCTCACAAGATAACACCTATAAGACATAACCATCTCTCGTGACTTGTGGTTACATGCATCGCAATCGCTACAATGTAATATGTTGGTAGTTTGGTGCAGAACTGGATTTCACGAGTCTGATATAATAAGAATATTACCTATTAAGTAATAAGCACCGAATAACAGAACCGGCGCAGACGGTGACTTGAATATCCAAGATTTGATACTTTCCGCGATCGCTATATGTTTCACGTTGACTTTGGTTGCGTGATGCGAATCATGAGAATATTCAATCAATGTGTCAAATTTGAATGTGTTGATCCGGTACAACTCTAAGCCTTTGAGAAATCCATTTACCGCGATCAGTTGATTCGAACGTAACCTGAATATTGCTGACTCCAACTTCAGTCGCATCGAATTATTCACACATTCCACGCTGCTGTTTCACACCTATAGAATCAATACCAACTAACTAAACATACAATAATTGTATTTATTACTGAGAAATCAAACGCTTAACAATAACACGCAACTTAGCATTTGCCAACTCTAGCATTACCAAAAAATTCAGGTATTGTTGATTGAAAAGCCTTGAGTCCTTATTATCAAAAATGTTATAGTGCCGCATCCGAATCCATTTGCAGGATGTACTAAAAGTAAATTCAGATAATCCAAAATGAAATATTAGGACTTTGACACAGTCTGAATTGAAATACATTGACAAACATGACTACCAACTTTCACCCAGTCACATTTCGAGATTATACGCACATTGATTCGAAACAAGTAATGAAACATTACAACTCTATTCGCGACCTGTCTTTACGTTTGTCAAAGAGAGTTTCAGAAATATTATCACTATGACATCTCAACATTTTAACATCTTACCATACGCAGAACAGTGAAATACAAAAACCTTGTCAAGTCAATCCGTTTCTAACTCACCGAACCAAAGCCAAAAGTGTCCATACGAAAAGTATAGACAAGACTACGCGAGTAATCACTACAACCCACAAACATATCAAGTTCGGTTTTAGGCATATACCACCATCTCGTCTTTTTTGTTCAACTGTAAAAGTCGTTACTATGCCGCAAGACAAAGAAATTACTATGTGGTATATTTTGTAAGACAAAAGTAATTACTTCTCGGTGTCGGCGACTTGAGATTAACATAATATATTTGAGTATACGACATTTGAAAGTATGATCAACGTAGTTGCGACTTCATTTCTTACAATCGAACGCTGGTGTTATATTCAAAGTTATCATGCTGTAAACATACGGATTGTCACATCGATTTAACATATGAGATTTTGTAATGATCTATCATGACTTGATTATTAAATTATTCGCGTTAATTAGACCCGGCGTTGTGGTAAAGGTTATTATGACAGCAACAAACTTTTCAGTACCGTTGTTATTAACATATTGAGTTGTAAAACTATGCGTGTCTGAAATGTTCATGATTGAAAAATTATTCCACCTTGGTACATATCACTCTGTGCATCGCGGATATCAGAAAATATTTTACAAATGTAATTGTTTCCAGTAACCAAGACTAAAGATGAAACAACAATTTCGTTTGCTGATTAACAACCGGTGCAATACTTTATTGTCGGAATCTGCGACATCGAATTGAAACATACGCACATTACGCAGTACGAAAATATCACTTTGGGCTCCGGGGCGGTGTCATTTAATCTGTGTTAAACTCTGTTCACACTCTCTGTCGAAAATGCGTGAAATGTAAAAACATTACGAGGTCACACTCTAAGACTTTGATCTTCAAAAAAGTAAATAGAGGTATCTTTACTGGACGGATTCTATTGAACTGGTCTTGGTTAATACAAAACCCATAACAATAATATCGAAGTATGTGCTACACTGAAATCTACAAAATGTGTTTGTATTGCTGTTCATAGTAGCGATATCGATTTGAACCTCCAGAATAATTGTCATCATGTAACCAAACTAAGGAAAGTTGTTGTCAATTCGTATGATGTTCACTGAATGCGTACTATAGAACTAATTGTGTAACGCACACGATCAGAGAAATTGGAAATTTTCCCATTGTCATTCGTCACAATACTCGGTCACTAAAATACGTTACTTGGATGTGATTGAATCGCTGGTAGTTAACTGGATAAATCAAACCCCTAAGAAATTTCACTCACTCATTAGATATTAAACAGTGTCGCCTAATCGGTGTGGGTCGCTTTTTATAAATATAAATCATACCTGGTCATCGCTGATAATTAACTCGGTAAATCAAAACCCTAAGAAATTTCACTCACTCGCTGGATATTAAACAGTGTCACCTAATCGGTGTAGATCAGTGGTTCCCAACCTTTTTCGACTCATCGCCCCCTTTTCAAGCTCAAGGCCGATCATCGCCCCCCAGATTTTGTGAACCGAAACAACTGGTATACAATCTGCACTCTGCAGTCATCGGCGGGTTGACTAAAAAAAAAAAAGGTCAACCTTGCGGATCGTTGTCGAATTCTACACTTTTGCAACCAAATTTCCGTGGGTTGACCAAAAAAAAAAAGTCATTTCTCCGAATTGACTCCAAAATAGCCGTTTTAACGCGTCATCGCCCCCCTATCGCCCCCTTCGCTATTTTCGCCCCCTGTCGCCCCCTTTGTCCATTTTCGCCCCCCTATCGCCCCCTTCGTCATTTTCGCCCCCCCTAGGCCGCCAAATCGCCCCCTGGGGGGCGATATCGCCCACGTTGGGAACCACTGGTGTAGATCGTTTTTCTAAATGTAAATCATATAGGTCCAACAGAAAAAATGTTCACCCACTCGGAAATGAAACCAATGTGTTGGTCTCCATTCGATATTTTGTTTGGGTCAAATACTTTGCAATGAACACATTTGAGTGGTTGGGCTTTACATCATCAAGCTGTCATTTGTAAATCAAGATTTCGGTAAACTTGTAAATGTATCGTTTAACTAACCGAGTTGTATGCACAGTTTGATATTTGGGTCATTTAGTGATTGCTGAACATACCAAACGATGCACACCCACCTACGAAATACTGCGTTGATCTTAATTTCCATCATTGTGATAATCGAAGTACATTTCTTTCGAATTCGTAACAACCGACTATGACATGATAAATTTTTGACAAGTTTACTTAGAAGGTTTGTTGCATATCGCGAAAAATAATATACCACTCATATTGATACTGTTACTCCATTGATCGATATTTTCAAACGAGTAAAATTTATTACTTGAGTTTCTCCGCTTACTATATGTAAATGTAAACTCAGTCCTCTTTTAACATCACAAATACATTGATAAAAAGTAGGCAATCAAACGCTACAAGTTTAACTTTTGTAGGTTGTGCATGATTACCCCACGCAACTCATTTCTTACCAAAGGTATATGAAATATATTCATGGTACACGAAAATAGTCGATATTCCCATGCTACGAACCTGTACAACGATTGGTGGCGCTTTCAAACTGTTTCGATACCTCAAGAACTTTATTGTCTGAATGGATGTTCATGTATCTTAATAATCAAATAGTTCAACACAGAACTAGTATTAACAGAAACATCAGAGTTGTTTACACAAAATTTTGTAAGTGTACAGTATGCGAATACCACGTGTAAGTCCAGCACAATTGGGGGTGTCCATCCGAGTTCAGTTAACACAATTTACGAAACCGAGGTCACCTCATCTTTCGTAAGACAACAAACCAACCAAGGCTTCAGGATATGTCCATGTCATAGCAATAAATCAGCTACTCCAGCAACAGAGTACATATGTTTTCTAGTTACGGTGCTTACATCTTACACACAAATCAATCTACTTTGCTAATGAAAAGCGCTGAGTCATCACATGGTTGTCCTCACAACAATACAACTAAAACATACTATCATACAAAATGGTCGTTATAGTTTGCACACCAACGGTACATCGTACAAGTAGCAAATCTCGAGAATCCAGTTATTTAAAAAACGTGAAAGTGTTTCTACACCAAGTCGGTATGTTGACGAAAGCATATATTGTAATATCATAATCGATTTGCATTCGTTGGTCACAAAATGTCACTCCTCTAAATAATTATTTTTCACTCAAAAGCATACTTGTCATCATTCGTTTTCATCAAGCACGAGTTCAAGAAACTTACTTACTACGACATGAGTTGTTATTTTTATGTTGTGTAAATAGGTAATAATTAATTTTAGCAACACTATATCAACATCATCGAGTTGTGCGAATAGATTTACATGCGGTCTTGTGGTTTTAATCGAAGTACACAGCACGGTCTAATGTAGAGTCATCTCTATTGTACAGCAACTCGGTAATCGAAATGCATGCATTAACATTTAAACAGCGATCTTGTTTCGTCACGCGAAAAATATGTTCACTATCGCGATACTCTGCACAGAGAGTGCAAATCCTTTTCACACTCGTAATAGTATACCAACAGCGACAACGTTTAACAATACCAATTACACTAAACATACGATACCTACCCAAGTAAAATTACCATTTCACCTGGAGGTCAGCCGTTACCTGAGTAAAAATATCATTGTCCTTTGGGGATTTATCGCTTACTCAGAGTAACAATACATTTTCACTTGGGGGTCTATCGTTTCCTAGAGTAACAAACCCCTTTTCGTTTGCAAATCTATTTTTTCCCTGGGTAACAAACCTTTTTCACTTGGAAATATATTTTTTCTCTGAGCAACAAACCATTTTCACTGTGCAACAAACCATTTTCACTTGGTGGGTCGTCGTTTACCTGAGTAAAAATATCATTTTCCTTTGGAGATCTGGCGTTTACCCAGTGTAACAATACATTTTCTCTTGGCCATCTAGCTTTTCCTAGAGTAACAAAACCATTTTCATTTTGAAATCTGACAAACACACCTGACAATTTGGTATTTGTTGTATTGACGATAGTTTGAAATAGATTACAACGAACAGCGACGGAAATATACACGGACCACCGGTTTCAGAGTATACCCCCATCATTCGTATCACATCAATATCATCGGTTAACCACATACAATATGCTCTTGTACACCGAAATGCATGTTTTGGAAAATTGGACAATAGGCTTCGATAGTTCTGTGATGTCCGGGTTCGTGCTTTGGATTTTCCAGAGTCAAAATGTCTGAATAAAACACCTCCTCGACGATGGTTGGTATGTGGATAACGGTGTTCGGAAAACGGTTGGATTTATGTCACCCATCGCGATAACAATTCCGGGTCGAGTTTTCCCCCCGCATGTTTACTATATTGTGTCTTTATTGGTCAATGTATGTCTCGACATTCAGTTTGAAATCGGAAACCATGATAAAGTATGTAACTGGATCCGGATATCAACTCTGAATCGATAAACCAATGAACAATATTCAAAGTAAACATGTTACACCCTGTGTTTCCACGAAAAAATACCATCCAGACATACGTCGCGCTTGTTTGCCCACACCAGTATACGCGTAAATGGAGGTGTGTGACATTGCATGCAATGTGTTGGTATACAAACATCGGGGAGTAGCCTTCGATCCACAGACATTATCATAGCCGGTAATTTTGATGCAGATCGAATGTTCTCACACCCGATAACAATACCAATAAGCCATATTGCAATGACTCTGAGTCAATCTGAAGCATGACATACAGACACACAAACATGGAACCGTAACATGGGTTATTCGCACGACGTAGAAAGTGAACTATACAACATATACCAATAGAGCGTTCACAGTCGAATATGCGAACCATGCACAATCATATACCCAGATTTTTGTTGGATATGAACGAAACCAATAAATCGATACATTTCTGTTCCTTCTACGTCAATAATACTGATATATCTCAACTTTCGTTTGCTGTATTATGTTGTGTTCCGCAATTATGGCTCATTATAATTGAACACTATTCGACCGTGACAGACGTCGCGCTTCGCTCGTAGTCGCCAGGCTTCACGCTTACGCGGGAGCTTAACGTTGTTTGCTGCATTTCTTTATCCTTTCAGATCATAGTGTGATTGGGGTTATTACCTATTAGCTTGCAATAAAACTGTAGTCACACTCATACTGTGTATTGCGTGGGATTTATTAATGGCGACGAGGACAAATCGGATATAATATCGCAACGCAACGTAACCCCAATGTCGGAACAAGAATCCAAAGCTTCAATCAATCGATTCGATCCAGAACATCATCGCAGCAATGTTCATGACGCATTCTGTGAGTTCGTACGCATGTTTCATTATGAATACGATGCAATGGCCAAAGAACCTCCCGCCGCAGAGCAGGACAAAGAGGACTGGACCGAGCGCCATAAAACAAAAATATTCTTGGGTCGGTTTTCTTCACGAAATTTCCAGAGAGATTTTGAAGATACCGTACCGGAAAACGACCGTAGCACACTTAAATTCAAAGATCTGGTGAATCGTATGAAGTACCGGTATGAGCCAACCCGGAACTATACTCTTGCGAATTACAAGTTTCACCGTCTGTCTCAGGAAATGGATGAGAGCTTCGACGGATTCGTCCACCGCTTGAGGCATGAAGCAAAGGCATGCAAATTTGTATGTGAGAATGCAAACTGCAATGTCTCCGACATTATGATCAGGGATCAAATAATAGTCGGCGTCAAATCAGATGACATACGGACAAATGCGCTCAAGAACCAATGGGATCTGAAAGCCTTGGTAGAGAACGGCCGTAAGATAGAAGCGGCTTCACACTCCGCCCAATTGATTAAGACTGAAACTGAGGCTGCAGGAGCGGCTGACATTTGTCGTGTGAAACCCAAACAACGCTATCACAAGCATAAGGGTTCAGGTGCAGATGCACGACGCAAGGGTGGTTGCAAGACATGCTCCTCTGAAATCTGTGAAGGAGGAAAATCGTGTGTGGCAAGAAACATGATATGTCATAAGTGTGGTAAAGAAGGCCACTTCAGAGGATCATCAGCATGCAAAAAGAAAAAACGCGCAAAGGCAAACCGCGTAGAATCAGAAAGTGACGTCAGCAGCTCATCAGATGACGACGCTGATCCATCAAGCGATGCCAGCTCTGATGCGTCGCAAAAGAAAATGCAGAGCAGGAAAAAGAAAGGCATCAAGAGAGTCAACCAATCGCAGCCTTACCGCAAGGTGCGTAAGGTGTCAAAACCAAGATACCGGGTGAAGGTTGCAATGGCAGGAAAACCTGTAAAGGCCTATGCGGACACGGGTGCCGATTTGAATGTGATGTCGGCAAAGAGGGCAGCAAAGCTTAAACTACGTCTCCGATCCACGAAAACGTACATAAAGCCTTATGGGTCGAAGCCAATCCAATGCAGTGGACGCTACGAAGGATTTGTAACTTTCAAAAGTTCTGTGGTGAGTGCTCGCTTCTATATCGTCCCTGGTAAAGTAGAGACTCTACTTAGTGGGCGATTGTGTGAAAAGCTCGGCATCATCACATTCGATGGCGACAAGGAGACGGAAATGTCTCGCAAAGTGAACAGGGTTGCAAAAGTGGACAAGCTAAAAGCAGATGTGATGAAGGCATATCCATCTGTGTTCACAGGCATAGGAACATTGAAGGATCATGAAGTTTCGTTCTATATCGATCCAGAGGTGCCACCAGTGGCCCAAGCCATACGTCCAATCCCTTTCCATCTGCAGGGCAAGTTTCAGAATCTAATATCACAACTGGAAAGTGATGGAATAATCGAAGAGCACACAGGTCCGGCGCCATGGGTTTCCAATCCTGTGCTTACGCCGAAAAGCGATGGCAGCCTACGCATGACGATCGACCTGAGGCAAGTCAACCAGGCGATCAAGGCTACTAACATTCCTATACCAAGAGTGGAGGAAATCAAAGCAAGGCTGGCAGGCAGCAAAGTATTCAGCAAACTGGACTTTAAATCAGCTTTCCACCAATTGTTGCTGGATGAGCAGTCGAGAGCAGTCACAGTATTCCATGCTGGCCATAGACTCATGCGTTACCGAAAACTCACAATGGGTGCAAAACCAGCATCAGGCGAGCTCACGAGAGCGCTGATCCCGCTCTTTGCTAATATCAAAGGGGCCCATGTCATTCATGATGACGTCATCATATCTGGAGAGACTCCTCAGCAACATGACGTAGCTCTCGAAAAGGTCATGAAACGCATCCAGGACGCTGGAATGACCCTGAACGCGGACAAATGTGTTTTCAAGAAGTCAGAGATACCTTTCTGGGGTATGATAGTGACTAGTAAAGGTATTAAACCAGATCCGGAGAAGGTCAAAGCTCTGGAGGATGCGTCCCGTCCGAAGTCAAAAGAGGAAGTGATGTCATTCTTGTGCTTCGTTCAATCATTTGGGGACTTCATCTCGCATCTCTCAAGCAAAACGAAGCACCTCCGCCAATTGACTCAAAAGCATCAAAGGTTCAGGTGGACATCAGAATGCAGCAAGGAATTTAAAAGCCTAAAAAAGGCTCTTAAAGCAGATACCGCACTGCGATTCTTTGACGTCAAGGCGAAGACATACATATTTGTGGATGCCCATGTGTCAGGCTTGTCTGCAATTCTGGCCCAAGGTCCAAGCGCAAAGGAATCTAGTATTGTGGCGTTCGCAAGTCGATCCACACGACCGGAAGAAACACGGTATCCGCAACTAGACTTGGAAGCCATGGCAGTAGACTTTGGTTTGAGAAGATTCCGCCACTACGTCACTGGAGGACCGGAAGTTCTGGTTATAACGGACCACAAACCGTTAGAGGGCATATTCAAGAACCACAGGAAAGGCTCTATCCGTACCGACCGTATCAAGATGCGGCATCAAGATATAGCCTACAAGGTGGTGTGGGAGAAAGGTGTTCTAAATCCAGCTGACTACCTTTCAAGGCATGCCCAGCCAATCGAGTTTGCCCCGCGTTCATGGCAAAATGAAGCGTGCGAGTTGGAACGCACTGTTCTCATGATCCAGCATGCACCGTACACGGAATCGTTGTGTATGGATCGCATCATCAAGGAGACAAAGAAAGATAGCCTCCTTAAGCGACTTAGAAAAAGCATCCGGAAGGGTCACATATCGAAAAATGACCCAGATCTAAAAGTATTCCGTAAATTTCAAGATCAGCTAACCATCTCCAATGGTTTGGTGCTGAAACAGGACAAGATCATTCTCCCAGAAAAGCTCTGGGAAACAGCTATCAACAAAGCACACCAAGGAGGTCATCCAGGAATGTGCAATCTGAAGCGACGCATCCGCAGTCACTTCTGGATCAAAGGCTTGAATGAGTTGGTGGAACAGAAAATCAGATCCTGTACGTTGTGCCAGCAATTTACACTGCCAGGCAGCAAACAGCCACAGAAACTCATTATGCCGCCTAAACAACCCTGGCATGAAGTCAGCATAGACTTGTTTGGGCCAATGCCGGATAAACGTCACGCGGTGGTGGTGCAAGACCTGACGACACGGTTTCCTGATGCGACAATCGTCAAAAGTACCGCAGCTAAGCATGTTATTCCTGCAATAGCGAAAACATACGCTCATTATGGTCAACCCAATACTCATAGGACTGACAATGGCCCTCCGTTCAATTCGAAAGAATTTGCTGAATTTTCAAGTAAGCACGGAATCGACCACAAAAAGACGTATCCGTACCATCCACAAGCCAACCCTGTAGAGACTTTTATGAAGCCTCTGGGAAAGGCGATGAAAATTGCATACGCGCAAGGTGTGGACAAACAAACGGCACTGCAAGATTTCCTCATTGGATACAGATCAACCCCCCACATATCAACCGGGGAATCGCCAGGGGACTTGATGTTGAAAGGAGGATTCCGAAACGACTTTCCAAGTAAAGTACTCAACAACAACCAAGTACAGAAGGCCTTGAACCAAGACCGTCAAACGAAATTACAAAGGCAACAAGTTACCAACAGTTCAAATAAGCGACAACCGAAACATTTTCTAATGGGGCAGCAAGTCATGATCAGAAACTACAAAAGAAACAAATTTGACCCCATATTTGGCCCTGAGCTCTACACTGTCGCGGAGATCTTCAGTGACGGCGTTGAACTGATCAAGGCATCAACTGGTAAGCGGTATCAACGTCATTTCAATGATATCAAACCTTACTATGGAAATGGAAATGCGCTCACAAAACATGTGCAGGCCAATCCGCCCATTGAATGGTGGCATCCGACGGCGGACGAAGTTGAACATTCGGTAAGCCAGCATCCTGAGGAACCAACAACCGTGCCCGAGCCGGTGATCGTCTCTCAGGAACCAGAGGTGAATGATGAGGAGCCAGCGATCATCTCTCAAGAGGCGAGCGACGACGTGCCGAACACTCCTCCCGACCGCACGGCTTTGGCCCTAAGCCGGCTGGCCGATTTTAACGCGCCCGGTTTTCTGGAAATGTACTGAGCCTATTTGTCTTCCTAAAAGGGGGAAGTATTGATATATCTCAACTTTCGTTTGCTGTATTATGTTGTGTTCCGCAATTATGGCTCATTATAATTGAACACTATTCGACCGTGACAGACGTCGCGCTTCGCTCGTAGTCGCCAGGCTTCACGCTTACGCGGGAGCTTAACGTTGTTTGCTGCATTTCTTTATCCTTTCAGATCATAGTGTGATTGGGGTTATTACCTATTAGCTTGCAATAAAACTGTAGTCACACTCATACTGTGTATTGCGTGGGATTTATTAAATACAAGCGTCATTCCAATGCATCGCTCGAATGTAAGGTTCGTCAGGTGTAAAATCCATGTCAAATAACACCAAAGTGTTCCTTCCGTGTTTTATCATTTCCACCGATGCTTCTTGTCTGTGTCGTAACACTACGGTGCGGGGAGTTGAAAAACGGCGGATTGTGAAACGGATTGACATGACCAACAGAATCGACGTCAATAGCCTTGTGACGATGCCGTTTCAAAATGTTACCGATATGACGAGACCAACTCCGATCTTTAATGGCGATGACCGTTTCGAAATGTCGCTGGACGAACTAGACAAACCCATACGAAGGTGTGTTTTATGATTGCGCGTGAAATCACGAAAGGTAGTGTTCTATTGTGGTGTACGATTGCAGTCTTCACTCCACAGAACCACACCTTATTGGATCACAGTATCAGTCCGAGATTTGCAGAATCACTGTTCACGATATTTATCTGGAGTCGTTATGCGGGGAGTAGCGACATCCATGTATCGTGACTGAAAGACTGATCGCAATCATTTCGAGCATCCGTAATTCGATAGTTCACCTAGATCAAACGCTGCAGTCTCAGCACAGAACTTCGGTGTCGACAACACGACGGATATTGACCAATGTATCCAGTCACTAGCGATCTGGGTGATCTGTCCGGAGATAGGGTCATGACTATCTTGTAATGTTACAACGCGATAAAACCATCGAATAAATCAGTGAACGGTGTCGAAATATCGATGTAACAGCGCGGACTCAGGGTCATTGCAATGTGGCTTATTGGTATTGTTATCGGGTGTGATGACATTCGATCTGCATCAAAATTACCGGCTATGATAATGTCTGTGGATCGAAGGCTCACTCCCCGATGTTTGTATACCAACACATTGCATGCAATGTCACACACCTCCATTTACGCGTATACTGGTGTGGGCAAACAAGCGCGACGTATGTCTGGATGGTATTTTTTCGTGGAAACACAGGGTGTAACATGTTTACTTTGAATATTGTTCATTGGTTTATCGATTCAGAGTTGATATCCGGATCCAGTTACATACTTTATCATGGTTTCCGATTTCAAACTGAATGTCGAGACATACATTGACCAATAAAGACACAATATAGTAAACATGCGGGGGGAAAACTCGACCCGGAATTGTTATCGCGATGGGTGACATAAATCCAACCGTTTTCCGAACACCGTTATCCACATACCAACCATCGTCGAGGAGGTGTTTTATTCAGACATTTTGACTCTGGAAAATCCAAAGCACGAGCCCGGACATCACAGAACTATCGAAGCCTATTGTCCAATTTTCCAAAACATGCATTTCGGTGTACAAGAGCATATTGTATGTGGTTAACCGATGATATTGATGTGATACGAATGATGGGGGTATACTCTGAAACCGGTGGTCCGTGTATATTTCCGTCGCTGTTCGTTGTAATCTATTTCAAACTATCGTCAATACAACAAATACCAAATTGTCAGGTGTGTCAGATTTCAAAATGAAAATGGTTTTGTTACTCTAGGAAAAGCTAGATGGCCAAGAGAAAATGTATTGTTACACTGGGTAAACGCCAGATCTCCAAAGGAAAATGATATTTTTACTCAGGTAAACGACGACCCACCAAGTGAAAATGGTTTGTTGCACAGTGAAAATGGTTTGTTGCTCAGGGAAAAAATATATTTCTAAGTGAAAAAGGTTTGTTCGGCTACTATGGCCTTTTACACCAGGTCTCAAGAGTCTGATAATCCATTAGGGTCACAACTGTCTGCCGGTGAGGATAACGAATTCAGCGACTGGCAGTATAATCCGTGGGTCTGATAACAGTTTTTTGAGCTGAAACGGTATGCCTAGATTCGCCGCTGTAGTCTTCAAGTGATCGCGGTGGGTCGAGTAGTGTTCGCAATCAATTAAAAAGTGGTCGACCGTCTCGTTGACATCGCACGCATCGCATAAACCCGTGTCATGACACCCGATTCTGCGAAGGTGCCAGTTGAGTCTGCAGTGGCCCGTTTGCAATCTTATGAGAATTGATGAGATTTTTCGTGAAGATATGCTGCAGCTTGGCATGATTGTTTGCGCCGGTTCTGTTATTCGGTGCTTATTACTTAATAGGTAATATTCTTATTATATCAGACTCGTGAAATCCAGTTCTGCACCAAACTACCAACATATTACATTGTAGCGATTGCGATGCATGTAACCACAAGTCACGAGAGATGGTTATGTCTTATAGGTGTTATCTTGTGAGCGATCGTAGGATTTTAGAATTATTTCGCGCCTTTTTGAATAAGCGTACACTTCACAAAGGATTAGGGTTAGAGTAGAAATAAGTGACAATTTGTCGCTATTCAAGTTACCGACACTGGCGGTCTGTTATTCGTTACTTATTAAATCTTTACGAGTGAAATCAAGTTCTGTGACAAACTGCTTACTAAAATATTACATTGTGGCGATTGGAATGTATGTAACAACAAGTTGTGAGAGATGGCTATGTCCGAGACATTATCTTGTCAGCGATCACGGGGTTTTGCAAACTATTTCACACCTATTAGAAGTGTTAGTTTGTGAACGCGGCTATTGTTGATATTCGAATCGTCGTCTACGCCGGCTCTGTGGCAAACTAAATACGTGAAAGTACGACTTGCCACCGCAGCCATAAGACACCACAAGAGAGATACCTATACCCGAAAGTACGACATGCCAACGCAGCCTACACCTGAAAGTACGATGTGCGAGAGATGCCTATACCCGAAAGTACGAAACACCGCCGCGGCCATAAGAATAACGCTATATTAAAGTCGCACTCACCGTAAACGTTGGGATTACCTCAAATTGGTCATATGTAATAATTTGGGATATACACATTAACTAAGTACCAATCACGTGACTATTTACTTGATACATATTCAACACCGGTCGAGAGATACCTATATCCGAAAGTACGATATGCCGACGCACCCATAAGAACACATGGCGAATCACCACCACAGCCTATACACAAAAGTATGATATGCGAAAGTACGACGTACGAGAGATGTCTATACCTAAAAGTACGATATGCCAACACGAGTTTCCAATACGACATGCCAACGCAGCCTATATACCTAAAAGTACGATATGCCAACACGAGTTTCCAATACGATATGCGACAGATGCCTATACCTGAAAGTACGACGTGCGAGCGCACCCATAAGAACACATTACGATGTGCGACCGAGAGGGGGGGTCCAAAAGTACGATGTGCCACCACGAGTTTTCCATACGATGTGCGACCGCACCTATACTACCCCATGCAAAAAAGCGCACACCACGACCGATCTACTACACTACTAGCGTATATCAAGAATCCAGAACATGCACATCAAAGAATGAGTAATCAAGTGAAAAAGAGACGGTGTGATAAGAGAGCCAAGTAGCTAAATGGATATGTAACAATACCGTGCAACTAACAATTGCGTTCATGATGAAAGATGTCGCGGGCCGCAAAATAAACGTTTGCCGGCCGCGGGTTGAGAACCCCTGTTATATGGTATCCGATTTTAGGAGCACAGATTACTTCATGCGTTTCTAATATATACCACATCTTTGTGCCTATGACGTCATAACGTACACAATTCTGGAATCTTGAAAGTTCTCATCCACTATGATGTCATAATATGTATATGTTCAAATTCAAAATGTTTTTACGTTGCTCTTTATGCGTTACTTTCGCGTTATCACCTGATAAAGGAGCAGAGTTCCGAAAGCTCGTGTAACTATAATGAAGTTATATTCATACAAGTGGATGTTAAACAGGGTGTGAAAGCTATCAAGGTCTTATATTTTCACGCGTGATACGTCACTTACTAAGCGTGTGATGGCTTAAATCACTCTATACCTCTGCATTCCGCTCATCGAGATGAATTGTGGCGTTACAAAAATATATCATGAAGTAAGATTATCAATTTTCAGATCTCTACACTTTCCCTCTCCTGTATATTCGCGCATTTTCAACAGAAAAGACCAATTTTTTCGGAGTACAGTTATTGGCTTATGCCTTGCGACTTGGTAGGAGTGATATCTATGATCGGATCCGAGCAATCTGTACTCACTATGCTTCTTATCACGATATCAAGAGTGATCGGCATCACGAGGTATGCATATATATACGTCTATACATCAGTGTTGGGATGACTCGAGTCATGACTTGACTCGAGTCAGACTCGAGTCACTTTTTCGTTTGACTTGACTTGACTCGAGTCACTTCGCCAAAATGACTTGACTTGACTTGACTTGTCGAATCAGAAATGTGGATTGACTCGTGACTCGGAGCCAAATTCACGAGTCAATTTCAAGTCATCGCAAGTAATCGGCGTCGATAAAAATCACTGTATCTTGCATGGTCGGATTTTTAGCGAAATGCTGGTGTAACCCGTGAGAGCGACCAATCATTCAATAATCGTGCGTTTTACTGAGCCTCCATTGTTCTCTCACAAATAAATTGACCGCAAACGAAGTGATCGAAACTTACAGCTTACGTTGTCGTAAACTAGTATAGTAAAGTAATTTAATAGCAAAATGTCTATTTCTGTTCTCTGTGCTTACCTTAACAAAACATATTGCTTGATTGAAATTGAATTCGAATATACTTTATATAGTCCTCAACCACTGGCGCAGGCTCGAATTGTATCATATCAATTTGTAAATGGGCAATGTATTGCAACTCATCAGTTTGTTCCTCAATTCTCTATTTTTGCTGGTAATTATAAACTGAGGCTGTATAGGTATATGTGAGCGATGCAGCGCCTTTCTGTCTGCATATTTAACTCTTAATTCGTTCATTGGTTCAGAATCAATGACCACTCAATCTGTATATCAGACAGCTAGTAAAACGCAATGTCGACGTTATCATTCCTAATACTTCAAATAGGCAACTTGACTTGAATTGTGACTTGACTCGTGACTTGACTTGACTTGACTTGACTTGACTTGACTTGACTCGACTTGACTCGAGTCACCTCCAAAAATTGAGTGACTTGACTTGACTCGAGTCACCTTCGAAAATCGATTGACTTGACTTGACTCGAGTCAAAATGTGCAATGACTCGAAATGACTCGTGACTCGAAGGTAGTGACTTGATCCCAACTCTGCTATACATATCACAGATGGATTTAGTGAGTCGCGACACGATAGTTATGCTTTACACCAGTGGTCGGGAACCTTTTTCATCCGAAGAGCCATATTGACCCTATATTTTCCATTTTAACTCCCAAAGAGCCATACATGCGAATCAACTATTACGTCACAATTGAAAAATCGTGACGTAATCGTAGGACAAATTCGAAATTACTACATGGGATTCGTCGTTTGCACCTATTTCCTCGGTAAAAACTCGTAATAATCATGCTGATCGTCTTATTGGAGTAATGAGTATGCAAACTTGAGTTACATAGATCTTTTGCAAGTTATATATTTTTATTTGATTTGAACTGAGTGGCCGGTGATATTTTGTGAGGCTCAAGACAAGTAACATTTAGAATTCCAACAGACGTAGACAACAGTAGAAGTATGAATATACTTTTTACACGTTTTTTACAGTTAATGCATCTTTTGATGTTGCATGGTATTTCTGATGGCTTTGTAGTTTGGTTGATAATTGTTGTTCATACAAAATTTGAGACTTTCTTCAGTTATACGAGATCGTAGGTTCGTCTTGATGCTTCTCTTAAATGCGAGGACCCATGGTGATATACGTAGGTTGAGCCAAACATGGTCACTATACAGCTGTATACATACCCACTGTAATGTGTGATGTGTCAGTGACGTGGGGTCGGGGGAGGCAGGTGACGCAGCGCCTCACATACCTACCAGATTTCGAACATTTTTACTACCAAATTGTTCGAAAACACAGCGCGAAAGGTGAGATATGGTATATGTGAGGCACGGCCGGGCCATGCCTTACCTTACCTGTGATAGCGCAATTCGTCGTAAATTTCATGGAACTTATAATAACTGATATTAATCGAATGTATTTGTCGGACTGATTCCGATTCGATATCTCAATTTGGCGATATTCGCCGGTATCATAACGTTGCGCCACTCGCCTATATTTTAACAGTTACTACAAAGCTACGTTGTCAATCAATAACGTGGATGGCTAGGGCGTTGTTTATAGTTTGAACTTGTAATTGTTAATGTCTCTTCCACCCACGACAGTTCATTTCTCGCCGTAGATCAGGAAGAAAATGTGTATTTGTAAACTGCATTGTGATAAAGGCGCCGCCATGTCTCCTATAGTCTCTTTCATCAATCAACGTATCGTGCAATCCAGGATTTCGTGGCGGGTATATCGAAATCCGGTGTTATATTGGTCGCTTGTGATACAGTAGCTTAAATTTGAGGATTTTGAAAAGGGGGTCCGAGCCCCAAACCCTTAATACGCTACTGTATAAACTTCTCATAGACATGTTTATACTACCAAAATAACAATTATACTGGTGGTACTGATGATTAAATAACAAGTTGCTGCAGTTTTGATAAATTAGGCACAAAAACAAAAAATTCGAAAGAGCCATATCTTATGCCCAAAAGAGCCATATATGGCTCGCGAGCCATAGGTTCCCGACCACTGCTTTACACAGTAGCATCGAATTGCTTCAAATGACATTGATACCACGACATCACATTTGGCCTTGTGAATCACATTGTACATTGCACTTTATATGAATCCGATAATTTCCATTTCGCGATTTAATTTTGATGAAACAGCACTTTTTTAGCCACGTCAATAAAATTTTGACCAGCAGTTGATGAATTTGTTGTAGCATTTCCCCTCGCCTCAAAATCTTTGGCTATACCTATCTCATATTCATTGTCTGATTCCGGTCCAAACCCTAAAAAACACGCGACCGATGTGCCGATATGAATCCGCACCCGTATATGGATCTCTCACGTCATCATATCACACCACATCAAAACTAGAACATCGATCGAACAATACTGCTTATATGTATTCTACAAATATCTAGCGTATGTCTACTGACGAATATCCGAAAACTTAATGCTGACATCAAACCCGGTCATAACTAATGAGTAGGGCGATTTTTTTCCTTACAAACAGAAGATTCTGACCTAAAAATACAAAATTTTGACTTTCTTTTACCTTTAATGACAAAATTGTGACCTCGTGACTGACAAACTTTTACATGAAAAACTTGATTGTAACGAAATCTCGACTTACGAAGAATTCCAGTCGTTAAATCACGCGTTATGGTAAAAATAATTAAAATTTGTTATAGTACAACGAAAGATACCTCCCTACATTCACGGGAAGAAAGTGTCTGTCCTTACTAAGTATAGCTTGCCAAGAATAGTGAAAGGCCGTTCAACAGCAGCAGTTGTTGTCTGGCAACACAGAAGTAGTCCGTGCACTGCTGGTGACACACCGTGTTGCGTCATTCTGACAAAGTTGTCTACATCACAATTTTTAATCATGCGCTTCTTGATATAAAAACCAATGCCCACGCTGTCTTGCTTCAATTAGGATATTGCGGTACGTTGAGCATAACGCCGTGTCAACCTATTTCTTCCATTTGACTGTTCATGATTTACATCCGTCTACAACGGTATGCCTATAAGTAGGCTACACGCTGTAAAATGTCAAATGATAAGTTCACAGACAGTGCAAACATTTACGATACAAACGAAATGCAGGTTGCAAAAAAACTTTGAATTTTTAAACAATTATGACAATTTTTTGACATCACGGTTTAATTTTGACTTATTTCGACATTTCAATAAAATCGCCCTACTAATGAGGTTAACCATCACTTTCATTAGGTCGAATATAATAACACTGTCTTAGCAAAACCACAGTGTTGCTTGTGGTATTCATGGTGTTTTTCAACTACAATGGTCATTTACACCTGGCCGCAATTCTATATTTTGATTCCGTATCTGCCGACTGAATAGCGCGGCCTACTTCCAGGCCGTTTAAAGACATCGCTTACGCGGACTGGGTGGCGAGGAGGAGCCTAGATAAACATTCATCACTTGGGAAGGATTCTCGAGTCGACCTCGGTCGGACTCGAACACACAACCTATTGGTGTTGCAGCTGTGGATCATACGCTCTCTCGCCACCCAAAAAAATCCACAGTGTGGAGGAGCGAGTTATCATTGCACTTATTTTACAATCGTCCGATTTTATCTCATGTAATGATCTTACTTTTTCAGGCCATTTTGGAGAATGTCCATCGCACCATTCGTCATTTCGCTTTCGCTTACATGGATTATATCGATGTTTATTGCAATATTTCCAATAATCAGTACTGACGACGAATTCCTCACCTTCACAACGTAAGTTACAACTTTGACGCATTTACGATCTATACTTGTAAAGTAGAGCTGTCTTACACCCCAATCATGTGCAAGACTGATCACAAACTGGAAGGGGTTAATGTTGATTTTCTTGCTAAGCGTATGATTTACCCAATGATAAATTCGACATTAGGCTATTGATACGAATGACACTGGTGAACGTAATTTTTGTAGACTTTGATCAGGGAATTGCTTTCGACTAACGTTTGGGTGCTGAATTAAATAATGACTTCCGTTTTTCTCTATCACGTCAAGTTTTTGAGGTAGGCACCCACCCCATTGTCTCCTAATCAACCCACATAAAAGTACTACTTTTAATATTTTGTGTTTATTCTATAAAACGATTAAAAAAACACAAGCAGTCGAAATTAAATCAATAAACTCCAAAGAAACATTTGCGCTGTTTTATTTGGTTGATTTAAACTAATATTGTTTCTGCAGGACGAATAACGTGTGTGTATCAGGGTACAAATTCACGCTAACAACTTATAATTCTGTGGGCTGTCTCGTTTAATACAGGATCAATAGTCAGCTAACATATGTATAAGCTCCATTCTACTCTAGTATCTTAGCCCCATCATCTTCAGGTATTGGGGGATGCTTTCTCTTTGCCCATCGCTGACTATGCCAAGGTTTTCCGGGAATTTATTCCGATATTTTAGCTTTTTTAAATGTCTGCTGTCCGACATAAACATATGGCTGTGACACATGTGTAGATTACAGTGTGAATTAGTACACGTGTGTATTATAGTAAAATTGAAGATTTTGGCCCGCCAAAGAGTTGTACAGGTACACTCTATGCTTGGCCCGTGACTAGCAAAAGGTTGTCGACCCCTGTCGTAGAGCAACAACTTGACGTGGTAGAAGAAAACCAGCGACATTTGTGGAATCAGTATACCAAAATCAGCCTATATTAAGTTCAAAATCAAAGTCAAGAAAGTTTTCGTCCAAAATTCTTGCCCAGTGTGATGATGGTATTAAACCAAGGATATAATTATATCATGGCGTCCACATATTGCTTGCAAATGAATTCCTGTACTTCCATTAATGCATTTTAACGTTGTGGCTTGTTGACTTTTCGAGATATGATATGGAAACTTCGGAGTTGGCTACATCCGTTCTGATAATAATTAACGTTTATATAATGATCACGACTCACATAGATAAGGCGATTGAGTAAGAAAGTAGCATTACTTGGTGAGTTCATTGCTCTTAGACCTTTCTGGTAGGGATAGTGGAAACCTCTGAAAGGTCAAGGTTAGTGTGTACGCGAACTTCTTTGAAAGGTTCGCGAACACCATGACGTCACGTGACATCATACTGCTAATTCCAACCCTACATTTCAGTGAAGTGATATATATCAATGTACACCAGGGGTGGGCAATTATTTTACTCCGCGGGCCAAATGAGCAGTAGAAAATATGTTGGCGGACCGAGTGAAAAATTTTAGCCGTATTTTCCAGCGTATGTTAATTTTATTTCTAAATCACATTGTTATTAATGCTGCTCAGTGAATATGTCGCTGTTAGGAAATGAGAAGTGGCGGTTAAGTAAAAAATCACCTGTTTGTCGTCATGAGTCGAAACAATGTGGAACATGATACAATTTTACCTCTTTTTAAACCGCTCTCCACGTTATTCTATTATTACACTAAGACAGTGGTTGGTTCTCAAATTATTTTAGGCATGCTTCCCTTTATCGTAGTGAAAACTTTCGACCCCCCTATCATGATATCACAAAATCTTAAAAAAGAGCAACGAAAATGCTAGCAATCCCAACGGATATGGTTTGTTGGCATGGAAGGTTATTGCTGATGATGAAATAATTCTGTAATATCAAAGTCGGACAATGCAAACAGCCCTAAGTATATTACCATGATATCGGGGCGAAGCGCGAAAATGTTTATCTTTGAACTTCGGATTCGCGTCCCTCTTCAGACGCAGTTCGAGAACCACTGCACTGAAATGTATATGGCATATTACAGTGTATGGTATTGGTCGCTGATGCAGTGTGCAGCTGTAATAGCCTTGATGTTGAGCGAAACTTGCAGATTTTCTGAAATTCGCCCTCCCTTGACCTAGGGTGTCGTGTTTTTTTCATAAATAAAATCCTTAATCTCGGCGATATGCTCGGCATAACTGAAAGCAGGGGTTTACCACCAACTCCAGTATACAAATATTTAGTGCTCTAACCTTCTTTAAATTTGAGCTTTCGGCTTACTTTTTTGACATGCCTTTTCAGCCGTTATGAGTGATATATATGATGAGTCTTGTTTTACGAATTAGAGATTTGAAAACCCCTCACGTAACAATACCGTGTAATGCGTAAGGCGACAATGGCAACAAAGAAGGTTTTTCCTAAACCAGTGGTTCCCAACCGGGGAGGAATTCCCCCCTTGGAGGGAATTTTGCAATTTTTAGGGAGGAATTCCACTTTAGAATTGTAACGGATTTTCCAAATTATTCATGTCCGAACTGTCATGTAGTCAACCAGTTATATTCGAACGTATTCTCATTATGGCTGTTTCTTGGTTGCTGAAAGTATGTTCAAATGCTATTTTTTTTATCTCTCTTTCACATACAAATCCCCCCTTTTTAAACTAGTTCAGATGTGCTGCAGTTCGCAAGACAATTTTGTAGGCCAGCGACGGCCTCTCAATCAAATATATCCTAGGCAAACAAATGTCGTGCCGAATCTATCACATCATGTCCTCTAGTGAAAGTATTTATCTTTTATTTTCAAATCACATTTTCAGACAGTGACAAAATATTCCACCGTCATCGATTCAAGTCAAAGAGATCGCCAGCCTTGCTTTATTTTTAGTGAACAGCTACCCGATCGGAAAAAGACATGTTGAACTTGGTGCAATGTTGCCGAAACGTAATAGATGTCCTAAATTTCAATGAGCTCCAGCAGGGAATATGATCACGTGTATGTTATATATCAGGGCTGTAACCAAGTCACGAGGCTCCGAGTCCCAAGTCAATCTCACTTTCATAGTTTTGACTCGAGTCAAGTCGAGTCATTTTAAATTCACCATTGAGTCAAGTCCGAGTCCAAGTCAACGAGCAAAAGGTCGAGCCTGAGTCATGGTATTATGACTCGAGTCCGAGTTCAAGTCACACTCAAGGCAACACTGTTTGGTGATATTGAATGATTTGGATTTATGATATACTAATCTTCCTCACTTTTAGCAGTTTCTAGTCGCGTTGTCGAGTACCAGGATCAATAGACGAAATTCCAATAGGATGGTCACTTTACTGTTCTTCGAAATTCCAAGGAAATATCGGTCTTGGCCGTCTTGTAGTCTCGAGTCATATGGCTTGGCTCGAGTCAGGCACAATGACTCGAATCCAAGTCGAGTCAATACCCAGATTGTCTCGAGTCGAGTCGAGTCGTTTTCGCATTTGGAGAAAATGACTCGAATCAAGTCGAGTCATCAGAAAATGGTGACTCGAGTCAGACTTGAATCTGGTCAACCCTGCTATTTATGAAAGTATCAATATTATTGGCCAAATGCATACGTAAGTTTGAGAAAAAATTCGCGAGACCAGAAAATTTATGCATACTGATTTTTCACAGCAGTTATATTAGTGATTGGTGCATGGTAAGCCGAAAACACAAATGGAAGTGTGGGGGTCTGTTGAGTCAAGCCTTCCTGAATTTGTTTGATTGGGACCAAGACCATTGCATTTGAAAGTCTGCAAAGTGTTATTATAACACTGCTAGAAACAAACACTCGGTACCGCCCGTCTTATTCTCTCAGTCAACCAACAGGTGTTTGCGTGGTAAAATGACGTTTTTTTAATCATCGGGTAGATTTATCCCGAGGGGGGAATTTTGGCTTAAATTTCGGCCAAGGGAGGAACGAGATGAAAAAGCTTGGGAACCTTTGTCCTAAATTATATGGAAAGTGTGATTTCTAGTGTCTTTTATTGCCACTCATACTTTGCTCCATTGCCTTTATTTTGAATTTGGGTCATGCATGCGAGGTACGTTGGCAGCGTAATTGTGGCATATTAATGACCAGGATTTAAAGTCGACGAATTTCCTGTTTAGTTGATACAGGTTATGGTTTTAGTCCACGCGTAAACATTCAAAAATCAGGTTTCATGGTACGAATTCCAAGCAACCTTTCGCGGGCCGCACTTTGCCCAGGTCTGAATACACGATACCTAGCGACGACTCGGGCAACATAATACCACAAGGCTGAAGTGCCTATTGACGTTTTAAGCGTCGCCAAATGTATCAACTGGGGCAATCAAATGATACAATAATCCCATAAAATCAATTTCGACGAGAACTTGCCAGGGAATATAAGATTACGGCTTGACGGTCTAGGCCAGACCGGACAATGTATTCGGTGTCTGAGTATTGCTACGTTGATATTGAGCAGAGTGCAGAACGGATTTCTATACTTGCTACCGATATTACCCTATTAACAAATTATACAGCAGTAGCCAACACCCCAATCGCACGGATTTGGTTCTTATGATACAATAAACATATGAAATCAAGACACATCAGACAGCGACATCAATTTCATTGATCGGTTGCGGGGTTGTAATGACTCGAGTCATGACACGACTCGAGTCACGATTTTCAGATGACTCGACCCGACTCGAGTCATTTTCTCAAGATACGGAAATGACTCGACTCGACTCGAGTCAATCTGTGTATTGACTCGACTTGGACTCGAGTCATTGCGCATGACTCGAAGCAAGTCATTGACTCGAGATTCAGACGGCCAAGACCGACATTTCATTGTAATTTCGAAGCCAACACACTATTGGGATTTCGTTTGTTGGTACTGGTGCTTGAAAATGCGACCAGAAACTGCTAAAAGTGAGGAAAATTGGTATATTATAAATGCGAACCATTCAATATCACCAAACAGAGCTATTATTATTATTATAAGTAAAAATCGTGATAGTGGCGCTTATCACGGCACAGGTTTTGTGCGCCACTTTTATAGTTGTTTTTACAATGAATTTGCATTATCAAAATATATACAGCAACGCTCAGTTCTATGGGTATACCAATATGCACATCCAATGTAAGGAGCTAGCCGACAATATACAAACACGACATTTGGTTGTACAAATAATGAATATACACCATGTATTAGCTATACTATATAAGTCTTCCAGAAGATATCACGAACTGTACAACATTATCCAATATCGTTGGATCTGTTAAAACGTCTTTCAGCTCCCAATTTATTCGGCTCACTCGCGCAGCATGATGTAGTTGTCTTCTTTGATGTTCATATCTCATACAATGTAACAAAAAGTGCTCTACAGATTCTTCTGCATTACATTGCTGACATAGTGGAGTCTCAAAACAACAGATCTTATGCAGATGTTGATTCAGTCTGCAATGGCCGCTTCTTAATCTCAGTAGAATTACGTCTCTTCGCCGTGTTCCAATCTGAGCTATATCGTCGGTAATTGATGGTCGCAGATTCTTATACGCTCTTCCGGTCTCAGTGCTTTGGTACATCTGATCCCATTCACATCTACAATGGTGTCTCAAGACGGACAATGCATCACGCAGAGGTAATAAGTGATTGTTCCCTTCGTCCCTTCTTGACGCAGCGTCTTTGGCTAATTGATCGGCGATTTCGTTACCACGAATACCTGCATGCCCAGGTATCCAGATGAACGTGATTGATTTATTGTTATTTTGAAGTTCTGCAATATATTCTAATATATCGTTCACAACATAGTCATTGACCGACCCATGATTGGCGATGGCGGTTAGGGCACTCAAACTGTCACTTACTATAGCAATTTTACTCTGCGTGTTCCTTTCAACCCACGATAATGCATCTTTGATGGCATGCAACTCTACATAAAATATTGAAAACCATTTAGGAAGCGTCGCAGACAGTTTTACATTCAGCCGAGGAATGTATACGGCATAACCACATCCTGACAATGTCTTCGACCCATCCGTATATACAAGTGTATGATCACTGTAGTTCGAGAAAATATGGTCCTGGAATATCACCTTAACAATTTCTGCAGCGGAATTTCTGCCAAATGATTTTGTCAATGATGAGTCTACATCAGGTGCTTGAGCAATCCACGGGGGTATTGTTAATATGACTTGCCCAGTTGTTTGCAAATCACGAAGGTCAGCACCACTGGTTAAGGATCGAAAGGTTGAAAATCTTTCATTTATTAAACTGTATATATCTTCCCATGATTCTTCCAATATCGAACTAGTTGGGTGGGTTTGTTGGGTGCTGAGACAATATCTATATTTTAAACACAGATACAAGTGCCGTAGGGATAGAGGCATATCATTGCATTCAATTTCAATTACAGAAATTGGTGTACTGACCATCGCTCCGCAACATATACGTAGAGCTTGATTGCGAATAGTCTCGACTTTCTTCAGATATGTCTTCGGAGCGAAGAAGTATGCTTCCATACTGTATTCGATTACTGATCTGATGAGAGTCCTGTAGAGCACAACTAGAAGATTATTGGATGCTCCCCATGTGGTACCTGAAAGCATTCTGAGTAAATTGATGCGGCCCGCACATTTCGTCGCTACGTAGTCGATGTGCCCCTTATAGTTCAGTGTCTTGTCAAAAATAATTCCCAGATACTTGAAATCGTCCACAAAATTGATAATATGATTATCAATGCATATTACAGGAATCGTGACTTTACGCCTTCTTGTAAAGAGCATGGCGACCGTCTTCTCCTTCGATATAACAAAACCCCATTTAGCACACCAGTTGGAGATCGCAGTTAGGCTGGATTGAATACTTTGCGTCGGCTCAATAATATTGAGCCCAGATTGCCAGATTGCACAGTCGTCAGCATATAGTCCAAGCTGGGAACATATAACTTGAGGAAGGTCATTAATCATAATTGCAAAAAATAAAGGTGATAGTACACTTCCTTGTGGGATACCATTTTCCAATTCATTGATTCCTGAGAGAGTGCATCCAATCCTTACTTGAAATGTTTGGTTTGATAAAAAGCATTTTATCCAAGTTGGCAGTTCCCCACAAATTCCGATTTGTTTCAGTTTTAAAATTAATCCATCACGCCATACCATGTCATAAGCCCGTTTAATGTCAAGGAAAACCGCTAATACAACCCGTCCATTGTTAATTGCTCGATAAACTGTGTCATGCAATCGAAGAACGTGATCGAGGGCTCGTCTCCCTCTCCTAAACCCGGACTGTGATGTATGTAGTAATCCATTCTTTTCCAAGTACCATGAAAGTCTATTCGCCACCATAGTTTCCATTACTTTGCACATATGGCTGGTCAGGGAAATAGGACGATAAGAGTTGGCAGAGGTAGGATCTTTACCCGGCTTCAAGATAGGGATTATCACCGCATGACTCCAATGTTTCGGAATAGTACCCGTTGACCAAGAGTAATTTATTATCTCAAGCAATCTCAGTAAACCTTGGTGCGTAAGATTTTTGAACATAGCATAGCATAATTGGTCGCCCCCAGGTGACGTATTTTTCTTGGTTCTTAAAGCCATGGCCAGTTCCGTCAATGAAAAGGCGATATCAAGTTGATCATTACCGGGGCCACTGTAACAATCAGTCAAAAGAAGACTTTGTCTCGTTGCAATAAAGTTCGACGGGAAATTCGAATCGCTGCTTACATTTTTGAACGTTGAAGCAATCTCATTAGCGATTTCATGGTCGGCTGTAGTTAAGTTACCATTTACTTTCAATGAAGGTACCCCACGATGACTATGCTTATTGGAAATTGAATGAACTACTTTCCATACCTTTTGTAGATTAGCGCGTGCTTCAAGGGTTCCACAGAAAGCCCTCCAAGAATCTCGCTTCGACGTCAATATTACCCTCTTACATCGAGCACGTTCCCTTTTGAATTGAAGAATGTCATGCTGGTTAAAGGTTCTTCTCATTTTCATAAATGCTGCTTTCTTCCTTCTTACGGCCCTAGAGCACTCTTCATTCCACCAAGGATTCGGAGATTTCCGATGGTTGCGAGTCATAGGAATTGATATACTAGCAGCATGGAGAATGCTTTCCGTGAATTCATTTACAACGGCATCAATACTAGCATTCGATTCTGAATGACTATTGGTACCTACATTATTTCTGAATGTTTCCCAATCTGCTTTACCGAGTGACCAGCTGGGTGGCTTTATTTTCGCTCTCTGGGTTCTGCACATATACGTGGTCAGCACTATAAGGTGGTCACTATCCAGAACATCGGTAGTTACGTGCGTCGAGCATTTGTTTGCGATATCCGCTGATGCTAATGATAGGTCAATAAGCGACCATCTGTGTACAGCATTGCACGCTGTATTCAAATGAGTCGGTGACTGGAGATTGAGAGAGACGATCGTATATTTATCTAATGCATCGTATAAGTATGTACCTCGTCTGTTTGTTACATCCCCACTCCACGCCCAGTGGTGCGCATTGAAATCGCCGAAGATCAAAGCCTTTCTTGATAAGTTCTCCATGAACGAGAACGTGTTGCGGTCTACTGGTGAATCTGGTGCAATATATACATTGCATATTTTAGTTCCACATACATCAATGCAAAGAACATCGATAGCGGGGGGTCTGGTGACATTACATCGCGTAAACTTCAGTTCCTGTTTGATGATTACTGCCAGTCCACCACTGCGTACAGTTTTATCTAGTCGTAGTATGCAATATCCTTGAAATACCGGCTTATAATTCGCAATTAGATGCGTTTCCTGGAGAAGTATGATGTCAGGTTGTGTCGGTAGTTCCGTTATGTATCTTTTAAATTCAGGTAGCTTTCGGTATATACCACGACAGTTCCATTGTAATATTAACAAGCCATTATGATTGAAGATTGTCCGGTATCGTATCTAGCATATCTTTTATGGCTGTAGAATCGAATGATAAACTCAACCACTTTCCAAACGCTGACGATATCAATGTAGGAACATCTAGTTCTTCGTTCTGTCGACACGCCACAATAATTCGGTTGATAATCTCCGCCATACAGGCGAAAAAGAGCAAGGGGTGGGTATTGGATAGAATCTTATTTAAATTACCGACGTCATATTCTTCACTTTGGGTGACATCATCACACGAACTATTTGGATTACAAAGCACGGGAGTACTTCTTATATGCGACAGATCGCAGTCATTCTCTTTCGTTTCATTCGGTTTTGATACAGTAGTTTTCGGATTTGATCTCTTTCCATTCGCAGAAATGTTTTTAGCACAGGTCTCGGCATATGATAGCAAGCGGGATTTGGCCTCTTTGTATTCCAAATTCTCTCTCTCTTTTAATGACTTGGATCTTTGCTTCTTGTTTGTATATGGGACATCCAGCGTAAGCTGCACTGTGTATTCCTCCACAATTGACACATTTACGTTCAGTAACAGTGCACGTTGAGTAATTGTGATCATTACCGCCACATCGTACACATCTGAGTCTGCCACCACAGTGTTTATAGCAGTATGGCCAAACCTGTTACATTGATAGCATCGCATTGGTGGTGGATTGTAGTGTTTAACAGCAAATCTCAAATACCCCATCGACACATGTTCGGGAGGATTTGGTACAGCAAATCCGAGTAACACACAAAGACTATTTTCATACCCCTTTTCCGTTTTCCTCTTGAGCCGGCCGTTTGGCGAATGTAACATTTTGATCTTTCAATAACTCTAATATTTCTTCGACAGTAACCTCAGATGGCACTCCATGAATAACAGCTCTGACGACGTATGGTCTATCAACGTTTTCGTGTTGGATAACTTTGATCGGAATTGATATCTTCCGGGTACAATCCGATAATGTGTTCAATCGTAGAAGATTTTGAGCTTGCTTGGCGTTATGACAAGTGATGAGGAGACTGCCAGATGCTAACCTTTTAATGTTCTTGACATTGCCGACCGTATCACATATACATTTCAGCACCTTGGTTGGATGATATAATACCATACGACGATCTGTGCCTTGGATAACCACCTTTAATCCACGATGAGAATCGCTTTCTATAACACTACTACCTATGGTCTCGATTTAGCAGGGGGACTTTGCGTAACTTCATCCGTTGACGATCCAGTAGATTTTCGCTTATTGGATATCTTCTTTGGGTTTAGGAAGACATTAACTGGAAACTGAGCAGTCAACACAATGACTTGGACTCGGACTCGAGTCATAATACCATGACTCGGACTCGATCCTCTGTTCGCTGACTTGGACCCGGACTTGACTCGGTGGGAATTGAAAATGACTCGACTTGACTCGAGTCCAAAATAGAAAAGTGAGATTGACTTGTGACTCGGAGCCTTGTGACGTGGTTACAACCGTGATCGGTTGAATAAGCATCATTCGCTGACTATCTTCATGTAGTGTATTTCGCTCTTGATGTTGTGAGATTGAGTAAACGGAAAGCTGGGTATTATCAGCAAACCTTTGTAACAAAGCATTAAGTAAAATTTTTGAGATTGTCGAATTGCGTACTCATTTAATCCTAATTTGTTTATGCTGCTAGCGCCATGCATAGAGTGGCCTGAAGTTGAAATAAAACAAATTTCAACCAAAGGTGTTTCAATGAAGTGAAAATTGTGATATATGAAAAAGTTTCATGATGCCGAAACTACCATGGGTCGTTTGTGAACGTGAACCTCTAAATTTCCGAGGCTCACACACAGAACGCGAACGTGAACCTCTATTTCACCTCTACCTCACACCACCCCTACTTTCTAGTCCCAATCGCTTGTATATAATTACAAGTACGTGTACGAATATCAAGTTAAACAAAATTAAAGGGTTGTGAAATGAACCGGAAATGGGGCCAAGTCAAGACTGCTGCAGCGCTAGCTGCTTCTAGTGGCCGAGAGTAACGCAATAAACGTGCCACTTTCTATTTTACAGACAGGATGACGCTGCTTTGCTCCAAGTAGTCTGTACTGAAAAAGTCGGAGATATAAATAAGATTTTTGAAAAGCACTACGGCAATTTTCGACATAACTACGGCAACATAAGTGACTTGAGGTATACATGAATGAATCACATATATACCAGACGAATTAGAAACTTTGTTATTGTTATTGACTATAAAATAATGTCATAATGCTGCATTTATTATGCCGTGTTCGTTTATAGGAAAAATTCAGAGTGGAGAGAGTTTCATTACTACATCGAAGCACTTTTCAACATTAGGAAGACGCACCGATTCGGATATTATCACGGCCACGGTCTCTGTCTGCCATCTTTATCTCCAAGAGTGAGCGCAACTTCAACGCAATACACAGTTATGATATATGCACTGAATATCACCTGTTTTGTGATGATGGCGGCTGGCTATGTTTTGATATACAAAATTAGGTTGGTGAACAAGTTATATAATCTGATTCCTGGTCCTAAATGTTGATTTCATAGATGTAACTGTAAGCTAGACTAGTGTAGTAACACGAAATAGAGGGGGAAGCGATGGGTGTAATTTGTTAAAAACCGATAACACATCTCCAATGGACGTGTGTTAGAATCCCCTGTTATGACCGTCGTCTACGCGTCGGGAGTTACTCTCGGCTCCTCGTCGCCTATCTCACTGTTATTGTGATGCATTGAAAAGCGCAGACCAAAACTGAGTCGAGGCGCAAGTCGACAGCAAAGACCATACGATTGGGATGCATGGGACCGAGAGAGAATGACTAGCAACTGAGAGAATGAGTGAAAGTCTTCCTTAAGAATGCGAAAAGCAAAGACACTAGGAACTTTATGAAATTCATGTCGTGATTCACAAGGACCAAAAGGCGATAAGCGCTACTGTGCCGTGCAAATTAGTGATTATCACGAAATGGAGGTGCTGGGACGTTAATCCTCACAGTGATGCGAAACTTAAATCACAAAATATTGAGAGTCCGCTCGTTATTAAAAAAGCGTTATGAAATTCTATTGCATTATAATGCAAATTTGTAGGCGGACCTCAAAGAGTGAAGTGTCGTCCGCTGACTCTGACGAAGACTCGGAATTGAAAAGGAAGATCTTCTGCATTTTAGCAACTGATTTTCTTTGCTGGATTCCTATATCCATCTACGGAATCCTTGGTTTCGTTAACTTGGAGGAAGCAGGTGATTCAAATAACAGAATAGTGCCAGATACAATCGGTTCTTATTGAACAGAGGGGCCAGGATATGTCAATTGAGCCACAAACTGAATTAATATAGTCCTGCCCCCAATATTCCAGTAAAACTTAACTTTCAATTCAATTAAATTAGCGCCAAGAAATTGCTAAAATCTAGTAAACAAGATGTGACATATATTAAAACGTACTCCGCTAGCCGTTCTATGGAATATTTATGGAATATTTAAAATTTACTGCGTATTGTTGCCGTAGTACTCAAGACGGTATTGCAAAAATGATCTTGTAAGATTTATCTCGGTGGTCTTCAACAAGTATTATGCGCTTCGAGTGTTTGTAATGGATTTATAATAATAACTTGTCAAGCAATTGAAAATCTCAAATCCCCACATCGGTATCGCTAAACTCTTCCAAGTTATATAGATGAACGTGGTTTATCTGCCTCGACGACCTGATAGAGCTTGTGTTTAGATGCTGATATAAGAGCACCGCATAACTTGACTCGGAGTTGAGCGGTAACGATAGGCTTACCATATTTTGGAAATCTAAAAAGAGGACACTTTTTCAGAAATTTGAGACTTGCAAAACCGGAGAATGAATTTTTCCCACTTTTTGATCGGTTGACTAAAAAAAAGGTCAACTTGTCGCTCAGAGCTCAAATCACTGTTTTTCACTCCGAAATACCCGCCGGAGTGTCACTTCTGTGCTAATTTACGGCATATCACTCGCATTTTGCTCTAAATGTGACATAAATTTTCAAAAAAGAAGACAAAATCTCTAAAAAGAGGACAAAAGGGCGTCCTCCGAGGACACTTTCAAAAAAGTCAAAAAAGAGGACAAATCCTCTTAAAAGAGGACGTATGGTAGGCTAACCCTAGGTAACGAAGTACTTCTAATTTTTGCGAGTACCTAAGTAGGTTTTGCATACTTGTACCACTTACTCAAGTATCTATGATTTAACTAGGTCTATACTTCCACTCCTATTTAACAGCAGTTTTCTTTAATAAAAACTACTTATTTTTATTCATGAAATTTCCGAAGACGGCAGCAGTTTTTGGATAAGTCAGTGAAATTGGCATAACAGCCGGACTGGTCCCTGCATCATGCTAACCGAATATATTTTCTAAAATGTCAACTATTTGCGGTGTCACATACTCATTAGTAGCGCAAGTTTTTTACAATTTGCGCAAATTTTTTTACAACTTTCGTCAGCTTTCTAGATACTCAGAATTTATGTAATATGATTTTGTAAGATGTTGGTAGGAATTTTATATTTCAACTTTTTTGTATTTTTCATCCAAATGTTTACAGCAAATTTTATCAAATATTGCTCAAAATGTGAAGGAGTGATTAAAAACCATGCTGTAAAGTAGTTCTAGTATGGTTCTATTCTCTTTGATTTGCAAAGCATCAAAGGGTTATGTGATGGATAAGCTGCATCTCAATGTTATCCATGACTCAATTGCTTGCAAAGCTAGTAGTTTGACTACCCCAGCCCAGCACGACCTTGTCCGACCTACATGTAAATATAGGCTTACCATACGTCCTCTTTTAAGAGGATTTGTCCTCTTTTTTGACTTTTTTGAAAGTGTCCTCGGAGGACGCCCTTTTGTCCTCTTTTTTGATATTTTGTCCTCTTTTTTGAAAATTTAGGTCAGATTTAGATTTAGAGCAAATTGCGAGTGACATGCCGCAAATTAGCACAGAAGTTAAGCTCCGGCGGGTATTTCGGAGGGAAAAACAGTGATTTTAGCTCTGAGCGAAAAGATGACCTTTTCTTTTTTTTTAGTCATCCACCTGGCAATGTGGAGAGAAAAACGGTATTTTGAGCTCTGAGCGGAAGTGATGACCTTTATTTTTATTTTTTAGTCAACCGATCACATAGTGTGAAAAATTTACCGGTTTTTGAGAATTCTTCTCCGGTTTTGCATGTCTGAACTTTCTGAAAAAGTGTCCTCTTTTTAGATTTCCAAAATATGGTAAGCCTATGTAAATATAGATCGTTTGGTTGATTCTCTGTCGTTTAAATTTGAGATGCTTTGTCATTTCACGGATGCAAATCTTACCCTACTATCTCCTACCCTAATAAATGGAAAATACATTATAACTGCAACTTTATGTTGCAACTTCGGCTGAAATAAGGTGAAATTTTCTCGCGGTTTTAGTGCAACAAAAACTTACCCTACTCATTAGTCATTTTGGGTTAGTCATGCAATTTCAGATGAAGCCCACCTCCTAACGAACATTACAAGTATGCGATGCCTCGATCAAATATACTTTTCAAAACTATAATTACCAGAGTAGGCTATTTCTCAAAACTTCTCTTCTTACAGTTACTCGACATGATGTCGGCTCGTTTTTAAATTTGCTACTTTTATTTGTAATTGCATCGAAATTTACGGCACTATAGTGCTACTTCTATTATAGTAGGAACGCTCACATCTACCGTTGCACGATATGAGTAAAATAAAAATGAGGACACGAATAAAGAGATATCTTTTGTTTGCAAAAATGAATTAGTCAAAACTTCCCTAATTCTTATTCTCAGAAAAATCATACGATGAAAAAGTGAACTATCTCACGATGTTCGTGCTGATGCCGATAAACAGCGTGTTGAATCCATTCATATATTCATCAGCTCCCGAGTACATTTGGAGAAAAATCAACGCATATATGAAACTTCCGAAAGGAGCAGGTATACCAGGCATGCAATTAGTACTTGTCAGTACTACTTCGCTGAGTACATTTTCGCAGGCAGCAGCAATGCAGGAGAGACGGGATCAAACGTAACACATTCCGCGCAAGATACAAGTATCAGGATCGAGGATAATTCCGGTTTCGACGAGCGTAACGCGCATGCGCAACGACGTATCGCAGAAACCAGAACATGAGAAATTGTTGATGTCTATTATGCCGGGGAAATTGTTTCCGGTTACCGGTTCATCTTCGGTATTGCGCATTCTGGTCTTCGATTTTTAAGCGGTTTATGATTAATTGCGATACATGCACAGCTGGATACTAAAGTTTGACGACCCCTTTTATAGATTTCGGACCACACAATGAATGTACTTTGTTTGTATCGCGCATTGACCGTACGTTTCACTTATCCACCTTTCTTGAAATACTCCGTTAGCGGTATCTATTTTACCGTGGCGGCACCACCAATGTGGTCATTGAAGCGTACAGTGCTTTCTCTCATCGTAATGTTCTTCATATATAAAGCCGTTTGATTGTGCTTTTGTCAGTCCGCTCAAGTGCTGCTTGCAATAGGCTTGTTACCCGCCGCGCGAGCGGCCACTTCAATGTTGATGATCTTTTTTAATCATCCGATAGGAGCTAACCGGATTAGGTAACGGTGAAAACAAAACTTATATTACTACGCATCAAAATCGAAAACAATTATATCATGAAAACTCAAACTGCAAAGTTAATTATTTAATTCGGTCAATAACAATGTTATTTGCATATATTGCGGGTCGCCTCTGTATACTACTGGGCTCATTTGGCAAGGACAGGACTATTCGGCGCTTGGACATATCAAAATAGGATATTTCGGTGAACATGCGTCTATCATTTTGTGCAAAGGCTTCATCGCCGGCAATTTTTCTGTGAATGCCGACGCGACGTCGCATGTTGAAAGACATTTTCTTTCATAATTGCGAATGTAGTTCGACTCGATTCCGTAAATTAATGGGGTTTTTAATCATTCATTTTCTGGAGGGGCACCAATACTAGAAGCAAGAATTCGAGTGAAAAGAAATCTCGCTAAGTGCCAAGAAAAATATCAACTAAAAATAAATCTGCCACGAAATATTCTGCTCCATTGTCCTATACCAAAATGTACGAAAAATAAGGCTAGTCCTGGTTACGCAAATGCGTCGGAACTGATATTTTAGTCATCAACATTCCAAATCTCGCAGCCAGGCTGATTAAAGTTTGATTGGCCTTGCAAGTTCACAATAAATTACCTGGGTATTTTTTTTAAATATTATAACTAATTTCGAGAATTATCTCACGGGCCAGAGGCGAGATAGCGTAGTGGTATAATCCACTGCTGCAACGCCAATTGGTTGCGGGTTCGAGGGTGACCGAGGTCGACTCCAGAATTCTTACCTATAAGTGTTGGAGGTTAATATAGGCTCCTCCTCGCCATCTCATCCGTGTAACCACTGTCTTATAAAAGCCCAGAAGTGAGCCGTGCTACAAGTTGGCAGCTACGGAATAAAAATGGAAGAAAATTGGCCTGCTGTGAATGACCACAGTAGTCAACAAACACGATGAGTACCACAAAACAACAACAATATCGTGGGCTACTCAAAACCTTCGCGCGGCCCACATCTGCATGGCCCGCGGAACACTGGTAGGCCACCCCTGGTCTAAAGCTACAGTCCAACTCTAACAGGCTGTCTACCACTGCAGTTTACTATATCGATCAATTGAATAGTGTGCTTTCCGTGTTCCTGTTTATTGCTACAGCGTCAGTAAAACGATTTTTTGCATCGCGCATTTTCACGTATAGAATACACTAGTCTACAATATAATTGAAATGTCGTAAATTGGTAGTAATCTCTGCTTCACGGTATTGTTTGCAATGTGTAGTATCCTATGCATTTCTGACCGGGTCAACTGGTTAGTTATAGCATGATTTTGCCTTTACATTTAAAAATAGAATATGCCACTTTTGTCAACGTTTAGTTCTACTACTACTCAGTTGACAGATCTCATGTCTTTTGGCAAGCCTCTATTCACATTGCAACGTGTTCGCTGTTGATAGAAATTGAAATAAAGCAAAGCGGTAGTCAGTGCGATCCAGAGCTTTGCAATGATCACCAGTGCGTAGTGATTTAACTCGGCAAAATGTAGTTCCGAGAAAAGAGAGTCTCATCAAATTTCACGGTGTCACCAAAACTACCTGGCTGCGCCGAATGAGATTGAAGTCGATGTGCTAGCCAAGGGGTTAACGTTTTAACAATTATTCGACCTAGCATAGCACACTGGGGCGTTACTAGAATTTGTTGTTACTAGGAAGTAGAAACCCGGAAATACAAGAGAGCTGTACATTGCACTGGCTTGCAATTTCAAGCAATATGTAATTAAATGAACTGCAAATGAAGTTTGCTGCATCGATAAGAGTACTAGGCCTGTATGCCTTTGTATTATTACTTTTACGGAAAAAGGATCGTCTATTCATCGGTAAGTGCTTTAAAAATGGATAGCTACTTTCAAAGGATTCGGTAATCAGTTATTCAGTCCATTGACGGTGTGTACCTTTAGACATGTATCTCATTTGAGCCGTGTCTACGCAGTAAATTACGCGAGGGAAAAATGTGATCTGGTTCAGAATGAGTGAATTTATCATTAACCACTCGAAGACTATGTTGCAGCACAACATCCTGGTATACAGCAAGAGTTTTTAAACCTTCGCTTCTGGTGCGGTTGTGCATACCCCTACCATTTCAGAGGCCGAAAGCTGGAAGGTCATCATACCAAGCTATTCCATGGCTAAAAGAAGGAAACTAATGAGTAATGACTAGGCAAGGTATATAGTAGTGTCGCACTGACAAGGTCATTCTGAAAAGGTGATCTGGTTTTGTAGTTTCTTGATGTTGTATTCCACTTTCACGAACCCCGTAAAATTAGTGCCGGACCCCAAGGTGTCCAAGGACCCCAAGGTGTCCAAGGACCCCAGTTTAAGAAGTAGTGCGGAGAGGATCGACAAATTCTCTGGTACGGCAACGGCCCTGTTTTTCAATTCTCTGTTCCGGCTCCGATCAGGCTTCGCCGCATCAGGAAAAGTACTGATCCGGCTCCGGCCAAAAATGAATAAGTCCAGCCGGATATCCAATCCGACTCCGGTTCAGGCTCCGCCCTACACGGTGCGGTGGTTCCAGGTATATCTAGCGATCCCTGGGTGGCTCCCTGAATTTATTAATATGGCTCGTTTAATATTATTTTCGCACTTGCTTGGCGGTTACTTGCATATGACTGACTGACAGTTATTTAGTTAGTTACAAAAGTCATGCTTATCAATAAAGATTCTGGCCGTTTCAAAAAGTACTGATCCCGCTCCGGCCGTATCAGGAAAAGTACTGATCCAACTCCGATCCGGTTCCGGTCAAAATAGAAAAAAATCCGACCGGATATCCAATCCGGTTCTGGTCCATGCTCCGCACTATTAAGAACCCATGGTAAAGCCAATTGTTAAATATGATCTGGAATTCTAGTGTTGAGTACTACGGTCTGATTTGATTGCAGGACCGTATTAAAGAACACATGCCACCGTCTGTCAAATCTTATATCTAGAAATCGCAGCATAACAATCCGCTTGTTCTAGAACAGGGGTGTCAAACATCCGGCCCGCCAGATGATTTCATCCGGCCCGCAAAGCAATTTTTAGAAGATTGAAATATTCTTCTATTTTCCAGCACATTTGTAACAAATGTTGAGATTTTTTGCAGGAAATACTTCCATGTTCAGAGGCCCTAATATAACCAGTAACCACCTGACTACGGCGTTGTGGTTTCACTTGTTACCACTAATAACAAAACGGTGAAATTGACACCCGATTTCAAGAAGGCACAATGTACACACCAAGTTATGGAGAAATGGACCAAAAAGTAGTTATTCGTAGAAGCGAAAGCGCCAATGCGGAACCTTTATATGCAGTTTGCATGGAAAATATATTAGTTGTACAAATATATTATTAAAATATCTATGGTCGCAGTGTTATGTCACTTTCGATCCAATAGATTCCCAGACCTAAGAGAAACCCAACTCGCGGTTTAATAATAAACCAAATTCCAACGTCTGCGTTTCCAATTAAATATCTTGTATTCCTCACAACGCATAGGCTATGCAGGAGTAACGCCAGATTACGACTAAATCAAAGGTATCACTGAACGTGCCAACTTATATCGTCGTTAACGCGATTGTTTTAGCGCTGTGGCGCCCCCTTGCGGGGGTGGTGGTGAAAGCATCTGAAGGGGGCGCGAAGAAGCGGTCAACTGAAAACAATTTTCGCCCTCTGCGCGATTTGCTTCCAATTCACGCCTGCTTCTCTATATATAGACCGATTTTCATATTTTTGAATTCTCTCATCAACAGTCATAACCTTCCATGCCATCAAACAATGTGTTGGAGTTGCTAGCATCCCCGTTGGATTTTGTGATATGACGATTGGGGAGCGCGAAATTTTTCACTATCATAAAGGGGGGCGTGTCTAAAAAAAGGTTGGGAACCACGATTTTAGCGGATCTTAGCTGTGTTCAACCGGACAATCATCGTACTTTCGCCAATTCCATTGTTCGCGAATAAAGATATTTCGACTTGCTATTTTAAAAACCCTGCGATCCGTGTATTATTTGTATATGCTCTCAAGGCATTCAAGTGAAAAGCAAGAGGACTTGGTAACATTTTGGAATCAGTTGACTGGTCCGGCCCGCGACCGAATTGAAGGCTTGAACGCAATTTGAGTTTGACACCCCTGAGAACATAACCAGGCCATGGGTCAAAAATCTTCTATCGGCAAACATTTACTAGAAAATCATACATGTGCTGCTAACTATCACGAGGACATGTTCTCTGTGTTGGCTAAGGGTCGCAGTTTATTTCATTTGTATGTACTTGAGTCCACCATCATCACTATGACTAAACCTAGTTTATGCCAACAGAAAGAATTTGTGTATCATTTGAAAATCGCGCAGTTCTCTCGTTCTCCTAACTTTGTATATTCTCTGTGTGACGTCAAAATTAGCGATATATATTGTTGTTGAACATAGTTGTTCGAATACTCGCAACATTGCTGACTATATCCCGTGACGAGACTCAGCCGAAAAGCTTCGGGAATAAATATGAATATTTTATTCAAATGTGTTATGATGTTCTGTACTCCTAAGCGTCTCTTCGGTCTGATTTGAATCGTAGTCGTATGCATCAACATGTCTGGATTAAGTCACAGTCACATATTTTAAAAATATGCCACCTCACCTTCTGCAAATCAACGAGTGGCACACTAAACGGCCGTAACCCTGTCCACATCACATAATTCAGTTAGTAATATAGAGGCAGGCTACTTCCTACTAGTCACAACTGACACAGTACATCACCCACCCTGTTTACGGTGTAGCGAGTCAGGAAACAACACGATCGACTACAAAGAAACAATTACTGAGTTGCTAACGCAGAGTATAAGTAAAAAACTGCACTGAATCGTCCAGTCGCAGACAGGCGCGATACTCTCGTATTATCGGGTCGCGAGCTCAGTGTGCAGCTGGCTTAAGGCTTAAGGAATATATCGTGGCGTTGACAATTACACTGATAGATTTGAGCTTGCCGCTTAAACACAGCTGCATCAAATTATTCGTTACAGTATTCGCTAAGGCGGAGGATGCTAGTCCGGTCTACCAATCATTTTGCTTCGAAAGCTTTGCTAACGGTAAATTATTCAAATTAATTCTTTGTGTTTTAATAAACCACCTATTAGCACATTCTCGTAAATATCTATTGACAAAGACTCTCTCATATACGTCATGTAATATATTCGAAAATCAAACTTATGGCTGCTTCAATCCGAATATTTTGGAGCAACGCAACGCAGTTGTTTATCTGGACTCACCTTGCTGTAAAGTGATGGACGAGTTACTACAACTTGAGTTGCATATATCGAGTTTTGGGGAAGAGAATTCACATGCAACTGACAACGACGAACGCGGGTATGCAATATTTGGGAAATTTAAAAAGGACAGAAATTAATGAGGCATAGAAAAAATACGAAAGAAAATACCAAAATCAATTGGCCTACTTATTCGGCAAGTCAAGACCCCATAAAATAGATAATGGAACCGATGAAACGAAAAAGTGCAATTTTCCTATGACGCCCAATCTTCCAACCGAAAACAGTGAGGCTTTTTGTCACGAAGCTACCCTCAACATCTAGGACTCTGTTTTCTCAAATAATATTTCTGATGAACCTGATCGAACGCACATTCCATACTCAAATCTTCCAAAAAGTATTGCTGACTGTTTAATTCGGGGGACAGCCAGAAAAAATGTTTGCGAACTATACCTTCAAGTTATCCAATAGATAATTAATTTAACTGTCACATAAAATGACGTTACGATTCCTATACTCCAAGTTGTAACATTTGAGTATGCATGCATGTTGCCCAATGCCCATTAACCGACAATGCTAAAATGGAAATCATGGTCCACGTCTGTAAAGTGTTGGAGTTATTCCGTTGCAAACCAATAACATTATGTGACGCGACCAAGGAGGAAGGTTTAACATTTTCCATCGTATAGTTGTAGCAGAATAAACTGCTAGATGTTTCACTTTTTCAGAGAGTGTGGAATTGAATCTTCCAAGGATGAGGTGAGACTAAATAAATCGTAGTAATGTTTCATATTGTTCATATACTCATCAATAGTCGATACAGACGTAGATTACAGAATGCACTGTAGATATATGAACATTCTATAACTATATGTATATCACATATGCATTTTACTATGCCTTTATTAATGTTATGATGGATTGACATGACAAAGCAGTGAGTGGCACTTCGCCTTTTTGCATAATTAGTTCCTTCAGTTAGAGAGGTGACCAAAGTCACCTGAATGCAAATTACGAAATGACCCTTGTCGGAATTAAAAAAATACTTCCATTCTTACGAATTTAATGAGAGGGATGCACTTTTATTTTGGCTACGAGTGGTTCAATGTCTGGTTCATAAGTATCTAATTTATACACAGCAAATGCCGTATTCAAATTTAAAGTTAAAACTACGCAACGCAGACAAGTCACCCTATCACTCACTAGTGGGCGAAATGGGTATCAGTGAGTGCAATGTTGAGATGTTGATGGTATGAGTAGCTATCCGTGGATACTAGGGTATCATTTATACCCCAAATTCCTCTTACGTGAAATATGACTTTTATATGGGTGTCGTATGTTGACTTATTACAATGATCCAGTGGCTGCAAGTATGCAAAAATATTCGACCGAATAGATTTTGTGGTTTGCTTTTTCACATGTAAAATGAATCTGAGAGATATACGACCCCAAAATCCTAGATCCGCAATGTGAGGTAGTGAAGGGTCGAACGTGTATGGGTGGAGGGTATTAAGAGAGTGGTTTCGCGAGTGTTCACGACTGCTCGAGCTAAATTAGAGTCAACAGACTGCGTGACTCAAATCGAGTCGAGCCATTTTCCATATTTTAAAAAAATGGCCCGAGTCACGGAACTTGGTGACTCGAGTGTGACATTACGTCCCATGGTTATACTTGACCCTACCATGGTTACAATAATGCTCTCTTGACTGTTTGACTTACTTTATATTTGTAGCGCGTCACCCTGATTCCAGTCAAACGCTTATGATTTTGTTCCCAGGGCTTGAATTGTAACGCTTCCTGCTATTGCAATCATGAAGCAGGGTTTGTTCATAAGTGTCGACATTGCTCTGCGGGTAGCATGGCGTTTGTCTTCATTGGAATGACCATAGGTAATGTGCATTTTTCCGTTGCTTGCATATTCAAAGGTAGTTAAAGATGTGGTTGTTTCAGTGCACATAGTGTGTCGACTACTATGGTCAAATGGTTTATTTGGTGATACCGATATTCGTTACTACGATTCCGAATCTTCCGACTTGTAAGACTGCCCCTGCGGTTATAGGCTTTTAGTGCCGCTCGCGCGGCTCATATGACGTTGAAGGAGCCTAGATAAGCCCCCAGCGCTTAGATAGAAATTCTGCTTAGAAAAGTAATTAAAGTTGAAATTAAAAAAGGAAAATATGCTAATGTCCCTAATCAGTATAACCAGTATCACCAGTATAGGTCGGGTTGCGTTTAAAACAAAAATCAAGTTAAAACAAGGCCCATGTTTAAAACATGTTTTTTTTCAAGTCATGACGTCACGCATATTCAATTTGATGTCATAGTGAAATGCTATTAACAATTGAAAATATATCTATAATCAGGAATACATCGTCTTGCAGCATTTTTACGGTCGGCAGTCATCATCATCAGAACATTCATTCCGTACCAATGATCTATATACGTACTATAGCTGTTGAACCGACTATTTAGAGCAGTGGTTCCCAAACTTTTTCGTTGTGAGGGCCAAATTTAGAATTTCAGAGTACGGTCGGGGTCGCGCGAATACTACTGCTATGAAACGGACCCAAACAGTCATCATGGCTATTTCGGAGTAGTTTTATTGCCCTGGCAAGATTTCAAAACTGTACACTGTTTACCGCTGCTTATCTGCTGCATTGGGTGTCCGTTGAGTGAATCAGCTTTTCTTGCCTAAACGCGCAAGGGCGAGAAATTTCTTTAGTTTCATGACTAAAGCGGTCAATATCATCGGGAATTGCATGTATTGCTATCAATTTTCATCCTGTATCTGTTCACGTAATCTGATTCACCGGTAGAGCTGGGTGAGGTGTGTTTGAAAAGGTATAGGCCCCCTCAATAGTAATTAAACATCTTCGAGTATACCCGTTGGCAGGAACGTAACAGTACTACGTCAGGGCCCCGGGCTCCCATAGGGTGATCAACTGACCCCGCATCACGTTGTTCGCTTTTGCCACGAAATTAAGGTTGTACTGTTTAGTGAGACAACACTAAATTCGAGCAAACTTTTGTAACAAAGCAAGTCCAATTTTTGAGATTGTCAAGGTGCATGGTCGTTTAGTGTTGATTTTTTTATGCTGCCAGCGACATGCACATATAGTGGCCCGCAGTTGAAATGCAATAAATTTCCACCAAAGATGTTATAATGAAGTGAAAATTGTGATATATGAAAAAGGTTCACAGTGCAGATCTGCAAAGGTTCGTTTGTGAACGTGAACCTCTAAAGTTCCGAGGATGACGCACAGAACGCGAACCGTGAACCTCACGTTCACACCATCCCTAATAACTACATACGTTGAAGGTGCGTACTCAGCGGTGATCAATTAAGTAGGCCTATCTAGTTGGAAACTAGATATAAGAAACAGTACATTCTCCCACCGTAAAATGTATGTGATACAAGGTTGTAGTACTTTGTCAATAATAGGGTACTGCGTCGTATCGATCTACCGCCTTCCGAGCACGCGTTGAACGACGAAGCGATGGTCTTTCAGGCTCACTGTTAGGTTGTGGATTTTCGTTATTTCCATCGTCGGTGCTCGTGGCAATAGCGTCATCACGAATCGCGGTGTGTTCGTTAGGGAGTTGTCTACCCGAACAATATTCGCTCGGGTCGTAGTTAGCGAATTCTGCTTTGCCGGTTCCGTCGGTGCTACTGCTCGGTGAAATATCCCGAACCGATACTGTCGTTTTCCTGTCATCATTAAGTCAGACATGGACGTAAGCAGGTTTTGTTTCGAGGAGCTCAGCCTCGTCCACCAATGGCTCGTCCTTATTTCGCAAATGTCGGTTGACGTAAATATGACCTGGTTTCAATTATGACGGAATGCACGTGCCATTTGTCGAGAGGTGTGAGTGATGCAACATTCTCTCGCGAGGAGTGCAATTTGTCGATGTGAACCCTGCACAGTAACGACCGAATAGAGTGCAAAGCGTCCAGTAATACATCCTCCTAATGGCCGAGAGGAAGATGTCGAGATTTCAATGAGCATTGAATCGCCTTCCATATCACGTCATTATATTTTTCACATTGTCCATTTCCACGAGTATTGTAGCTAGTGGCCCTGCTTGTAGAAAACCCTCAAGAGATGAGCCAAGATCTGAAGTCATAAGACTGGAAGGAGGACCATCGATCAGGATGTATGCACGAACTCATCCCGAAAACAGAAAACAGTGTCGGTAAATATTTGATAACAGTCTTCGCAGACAAGTCTACACAAGGAAATGCGAAGGGAAATCTGGAATACTCATCGAAGATAGTAAGGAAATACCTGTTTTGGTAACGCTGGGTAACGGATCCTTGAAATCGAAGTTGAGACGTTCGAAGGGTTGAGCCATCTTGATTAGCTTCTGGTCGCTGGAGCGAATGAACTGAGGTTTGATTTGTTGACACTCTTCGCACTGTGAAGTCATGGTACGGATCTCTGACATAGAGAATGGCAAATTCTTGACTCGTACGAAGTGCGTCATGCGAGTCACGCCGGGGTGACATAGTGCAGCGTGCAGATCGCCCAATTGATGTTTTCCCATGTATCCACTAGGGGAGCGTGTTAGAGCGTCGGGGCGAACATTTTCCACGCTGGCCGGTGAATGACAGTATAGCTGAATGCCATTAGTTTCAATCGGATGCCTTTGTTTAAAACACTGTGAAAAACATCTTTTAACCATAGTTATTTATACAACCAGTTGTTTTAAATGCAACCCTAAGTATAGGCGCCTATTATAACGGCAATGTTCTTCAGACTGTCGGTAATTTTAACGGGACACTTCTTTCTGAGCATGACGTGGTCTCAAATTAAAGTTGAACAAGAAAACACTATTGTCATCAACCATTTTACTCACAGAGGCACCGTTTTCGAACGTAAATTAAAAGTATTTCACAAGTATTTCATTCACTTTAGTGCGGCGATTCCCACCTTTTCCGGCTCATAGTCCCTTTATGAGCTTCGACATATATTTATCACCCCGCATATTTTCGGATCCGGGAAAGAGGACATCTACACTTGAAATTTATACAGCTAACTCTGATCGCTGGTAAATTGACCAAATATAGGTGAACTTTTCGCGGCGATCCCGGCCTGAGGATAGTTTGTGGCGAGTCGACCTTTTTAAAATCAATTTTAACGGCAGTTCTAGAATATCCCGTTATCTCCGTGTATGTTGCGCCAATACCCCGTTGCCGGGTAGATATATATCTGACTGAACGTTCAGACATTTTCGCCTCCCATCGCCTCCTTCGTACGTTCTCGCCCTCAATCGCCCCATTTGTCATTTTCGCCACCTGTTTCTCAAAATCTCCCACAGGGGGTGATATCGACCACGTCGGGAACCACTGCTCTAGACATCTCTCAGATATCGGCATCAAGCGTCATCGTGTGCGGGATTTTCTGAAGCGCATTTCTTCACTTTTGAACTTTCCCGACGCGAGCCCGGTCTCAGTTTCATTTCGTTAGTAATTAAGAGAACAAATTGGTATGGTTCTCCCACTTCGCTTCCATATGATGTCACAGCACACAGGCCTTCTCTCATTGCAACTTGCAATATGACTGCTGCCAATAATGCTTTCCCACTGTGAACTTTTATTCGAGAGCACATCATACATAGAGCGCAGTCAAAGGCCGAAGAAAATGAGAGTAGCGAAAGTAAGTTATCTAGGGTGAACGAGATAAAGAAGTCATTAAAGTATGTTAGTAAAAACGCTGTATGAAAATCAACTGGAATGCATGATATCACAAAGTGATCGAATGTTTCGATGAGTCGCATTCTTCGCATGTCGGGGAGTTCAAGGAACTGATTTCAAATAAATGGAATGCATATTCTCCAGTGTATTGATAATAGCCTAGAAGCGGCGCCTATACTTCGGAAAATAGATTCAAATAGATTCGAGGCAGGTTTGGTACTATATTTCTATAACTGAATATGTAGTGACAACTCACTCCTCGCTTATGCATAACTTATGTAAACTGAATATCGTACAATGTTTATGCTTTTTACAGGAACGTTCGCCGTCCTTGGGAACCTCGCCGTGATCTTTGTTACGTCAAGGAATATGTACAGGAATTGGTCTAAATTCCGTGCGAGACAGAGGCTAACCAAAATATTGTTCTTCAGTTTGTCCGTCTCAGATATTACGGTTGCGGTAATGTTACAATTGTCGATGACTATATAGAAAAAAGCTGAATGTTAATTGAAAAATACGACACACATTTCATTAAAGGGGCACTGCCCTCTAAAAATGATGTGGCTTCAAATTAAGGGCAAAACGAATATTATTGTTTGGCCGCAGCCAATTTCTTCAGAACGCCATCGTAATGGAGCTGCAATTTATTGAAATCCAACAGGACCTTCACGCTCCAGCGGTCGGGGCTGCGCTTCATCGTTTCTTAACCCGTTGACAACAGTTATGGCGCGATATCTCAGGAGGATTTGTGCCTGAAGCTTGTCATGACTCATGGAATGCCAACTGTCTTGGTACGGTCCAGTTTACTTGTTCAAGACACAGATGTATAGTCAACACGACAATATCATTATTTTATTCTCATCAAAGTTCAAATATTTTTGTGAAAATTTTTATCGTATCATGCTGTTCTCAGTTTGACAAATCAAATTTTTGTTACCATCAGTTCATTTATGCAATTCCTTTGACACGCAGATAATGTATAATTTGGTAAAATTAAAAATGGTATGGAAGAAGACCAGGTCGATGAATTAACTTCTGACGAAGATACCGATGTAGAATATTTCGATGGTATGACGATATTTGGTGAAAGCCTGCCGTATCAATTCGAGCCACAATATTCAGAGGAAGAATTCACCCGTATCCTTGCAACTCTACAAAAACAAACTCATGTCTCTGTATTGCACCTGTGTTTCTTGAATGCAATTTTTCAATCTTATTGTATTGGTCAAAGAGGAATCGTCAGAAAACCAGAGTCAACTTCGGACACTTGACAATGAATGGTACAGTTGCTCGAACTGCTGTACACGCATGCCAAACCAGAATAAGTGTGTCCGCTGCAGGGAAATGGAGGGTTGAAATTTCATTAAATTGCAACTCCATTACGGCGGCGTTCTGAAGAGAATGGCCGTGGCCAAAACTTTTTTCTTCGTTGTACCCTTCAATTTCAGACCCCATCATTTTAGAGGGCAGTGTCCCTTTAAGATCGCACACGCCCAGAGCTCACTGAAAACTGATGTTAATCAAGTAAACGTAGACTTTGGCCCATATGGTATTTGTACCGCCCAAATGACGTTACGAGAGCACGTATCTAAGTATTAGTCACTAATACCATTCCAGGAATTTGACATATTGACGATAAGTGTCTAACGCGGATTGGCTATAGGCCTAGTAATGGTAAAACAGGGTCCAATTTCGAAGGAATACAGAATGACAACGGCCACATCAGAATTGGATCTTCTATATATGTGTAGACAGTTTTGACTAGAAATATTTACACCACGTGTACATTTGCCTCAGACGTTGAACCATATCACGCATCACACACATTAAAACGACTGCCAATGGCGTTTTCCCGCCACCCTGAAATTTCACAAAGTGTCGTTAGAAACCGTACTACATAGGCCTATCTTTTTCCGTAAAAAATGCATCATCAATTGGTATTGCCATATAGGTACAAGCCTATATGTGCATGGATATTTTATTTACCCGGTAATGTAGTTAACAAAAGAGCTTGACATTGAATGGTCTACTATTTACAAATAAATGAAAAATATACCACGACTTACATATTTTGACGCTATCCTGGCACCCATATTTTTAAGCGTTACACATATTTTTCACGCGTGATACGTCACTTACTGAGGGTGTGATGGTTTACATCAGTTTACCCATGTATTCTGTGCAGTTCATGGGTGTCCGCATCGCGATGAATTGTGGCGCTACGAAATGTATCATGAAGTTCGATTATCAATTTTCAGATATCTACGCTTTCTCTCTCCTGTATATTCGCTCATTTTCTACAAAAAGGACCAATCATTTCGGAGTACAGTTATTGGCTTATTCCTTGCGACTTGGTAGGGGCGATATATCTCATCGGATCCGAGCAATCTGTATTCACTATGCTTCTTATCACGATATCAAGAGTGATCGGCATCACGAGGTAAACAAATGGTGCCAACTGCAAACCCCTGAAAGGTTATGGTTTGTGTGAACGCGAACCTTTTTGAAAGGTTCTGTGTGAACGCGAACGTGAACCTATGGTGTAACGTGACACCATATTGCCATTTCTAACCCTACATTTCCGTAAAGTTATATATGAATGTACATGATAGCTAGCGACGACTACATGCATTCTTAATATCAATTTCCTTGATGGAAACAACTTTTTGGTTGGTCAAATGGTCAAGCACAATTCACTGACACGTGCATGTAGTGTGTTTAGTTCTTGCAATCGCGGGCAAGGCTCACAGCAGAAAGTGACTAAAGATTCAAAAATGGAAATCTGAATATTCCGAACTTTCGAGCAAATAATTTTTTCAATTGGCAAGGCGCATGCTAGTAATGCTGAATTTCTTTTCATATTTCCAGCGCCTTGTGGAGAGTGGTCCGAAGTTGAAATGCATAAGACATAAGACATACGTTTTATAATGCTCATATAGATAGATTAAGTGAGTCGCGACGCGATAGTTATGTTTTACACCAGCGGTAGCCAACCCGTGGCCTGCGGGCCATATAGGACTCGCGAGAAGGTTTTGAGTCGCTCGCGAGGTAATTATCGAAGTAAGTTAAATTAGCAAAAATATATGACACGAGTAATTTATTATGAATTTGCAAGACCAACCAAAAATTTGATTAGCCTGACCACGAACTTTGGAATGTTGATGACTAAAATATCAATTCCGACGCATTGGCGTAGCCAGAGCCAGCAAAATTTGTCGTAGATCTTCGTATATGACCATAAAGTGGAATGTTTCGTGACAGATTTATTTGACTTGATATTTTTCTTAGCACTTCGAGTGATTTATTGTCACTAGGTTTCTAGCTTTTATAGTATTGGGGCCTCCTCATGAAAATTAAAAATACGCCCAATTTACAGGACTGGGCCTAACTATATTCGCAATTATGAGACAAGGTGTCGCCCAACATGCGACTACACGTCTGCTTTCGCAGAAAAATCCTCGTCGACGAAATCTTTGCACAAAATATTAGACACATGTTCACTGAAATCTTCGATATTGATATGTAGCCTACATGCACCGATTATTCACGTCCTGACCAAATAAGCCCAGCGGTATGCCGAGGTGACTCACAATACATGCAACTAACATTATTATTGACCGAATCCATTCATTACCTCTGAAGAAATTTCGCGCCTCGCGCGGCTACGACACTTGCACAGAGTTTTCATGACATGTCAAAGTCAAAATTTGGTCAAAATTGAAACGTTAGGTCACAAAATGTCAAATTGTTAACAAGGTCAAAAATTTTCTGCAACCTGCATTTCGTTTTTATCGTAGATTTTGCACTGTCTGTGAACTTATAATTTGACATTTTACAGCTTGCTGCTTACTTTATAGGCCTACCGTTGTGAACGGCCCTTTGTCTGTTCATTGTTCATCATAAATATTCAAATGAAACAAATAGGTTGATATGGTGTTATGCTCAACATGCCGCAATATCGTAACTGAAGCAAGACTGCGTGGGCATTGCATGATTCTTATATCAAGAAGCGCATGATGAAAAATTGTGATGAAGACACCATTGTCAGAATGCAGCAACACGGTGTGTCACCAGCAGTGTACGCACAACTGCAGTGTTGTGAGCCAACAACTGCTGCTGCTGAACGGTCTTTCTCCATTCTTGGCAAGCTACTTAGTAACGACAGACACTTTCTACCCGAGAATGTAGAAAAGTATCTTTCGTTGTGCTATAACAAATTTCAATTATTTCTACCATAATACGTGATTTAACTATTGGAATTCTTCATAGGGCCACATCTCGTTAAAATAAAGTTTATTTCATGTAAATATTTGTCAGTTTTATAGTCAAAAATGTTTTTAGGCCAAACTACTTCGTAAGGACAGACAGTTCCAACCAGAAATGAAGATAAGTAGTACAATTCTAACATTTTGTGGGAAAACACGTAATTTGCATACGTTAGGTCAAAATATGGTCAAAATTAAGTTTTTTGAGGTCCAAAAATGTAAGACATTTGATTTTTTAGGTCAAAATTTTTCATTTTTAGATAAAAAATAACCACCCAACTCATTGTACATTGCGTTTAATATAAATCCAATAATGGTATCATGTTGCGATTCAATTTTGATGAAACAGCACTTTTTCAGCTACGGCAATGAAATGTTGGCCAGTAGTCAATAAGTTTGTCGAAGCATTTCTCCGCACCTGAAAATCTTTGGCTATGCCTATGTGGCATATTCAATGTCTGTTTCCGCCCAAACCCTAAAAACATTCGCTACTGATGTGCCGGTATGAATCTGTGCCAGCATGGATCCCTCGCACCTATCACACAACATAAAAACTACAACATCGACCGAACAGTACTGCTTATATATGTATTCTATAAATATCTGGCGCATTTCTACGGACGAATATCCAAAAGTGAATGCTAACATCGAAGCCGGTCATAACTACAATCAGGTTAACCATCACTTTAATCAATTCGAATATAGCAAAAGTGTTGATTTTGGTAGGCCTATTCATGGTATTTTTCGACTATAAAGGCCATTCACAACAGGCCGATATTCTATATTTTGATTCCGTACCTGCCGACTTATAGCACGGCCAGGATTTGTAATGACACAGCTTACGCGGATTAGGTGGCGAGGAAGAGCCTAGATAAACATCCAATCTAACACTTGAGAATGGATTCTGGAATCGACCTCGGTCGGACTCGAACACACATCCTATTGGCGTTGCAGCTGCGGATCATACCACTACGCTATCTTCCCACCAAAAGAACCCAGAGCGCCGAGAGAGTTATCATTGCAATCATTTTACAGTCACACGACTTTACGTTTTTCAGGCCATTTTGGAGAATGTCTATCGCATCATTCGTCATTTCGCTTTCGCTTACATGGGTTATCTCAACGTTTATTGCAATATATCCATTATTCAGTAGTGACGAATTCATCACCTTCACAACGTAAGTTACAACTTTAACCTATTTGCGATGGAAACTTGTGAAGTAGAGCTGTCTCACACCCCAATCATGCTAATGCAAGAATGATCATAAACTGGATGGATTTCTGCCATTTTATAGACAAATGTTGCTTTTGTTACCAAGCACAGGATCTACGCAGTGAATAATTAGACATTAAGCTATCGATACGAATAATGATCATATCAAACCAAGGGTCTATATTATACGGCCTCCAAATATCGTTTATAAATGAATTCCCGTACTCCTCCTATTCATGCATTTTAACGCCGTGGCGTGTTGTCCTTTCGAGATACCATATGAAAATTTCACATTAGGTTCGTCCGCTGTGATTATAATCAACGTATATACAGAGGTGGTCAAAGTAGTCAAGGAAGCTACTCAAGTAGAAGTAGAAGTAGCGACGAAAAAATCTACTCAAGTGTGAGTAGAAGTACTTCTTCCATAAGCAACCTGAAACTACTTGAAGTAGAAGTTGAATTGACTGACTTTAAAAGTACTCAAGTAAGTAAGTAGTTGTGAAAATGATCCTAATTCGTTCACATGGATTGTCAAAAGGTGCAAATTGAGCTATGCGAAAGGTGACGATGAGCTTGATTCATATTGATGCATACCAGCAGGTATCCAATTTTCGATAGCATAAGCATTCGTCCACATCATGGGATGAAAATGATAGTATTGATATGGAAATGCGATACCAATCCTTTGTTTTCTCGAACAGCACGTTTTAGAAAATAACATGGTATGACGCCATCCCCCATATTATAAGGCCCGTAGTTTAGTCGAAGAGCAATACGCAGAAGTTGTATAGGATACGGTGCCAAACACTTTGCACGATAAGTAAATGTTGATAAAAAATATGGTGGACTGTAAAAATGCCATATTGTGTAGCTTTATTTCCGGTAATTAAAGGCATTACTACACTTGCTTTTATACTTCAACGTGTATGTTATCCAGACAAAAGAACTCATGTTAATTATAACTCAAAGTATTTGATAATGGGAATTGAAAGTGAAACATAAATACATGTATTTCATGCCTTTAGTCAAGAAAGCTTCAAAGGTGGTATGCTAAAACAGCTCTAAAACTAACAAAAAAAAGTCAGAGTCCACTTTTCCAGGTTAGGACGCGCCATGGACATGCTATAGATTTCAATATGACAAGTAAATGCTAGATTGCGAAACATCAGTTTCAAACGTTATGATGAGTCATATATACTGTGATGAATTATTTCATATGGGCGAAGGGCTACAATGTGGTGTGAACGGAACCACGCCAACCCACTACCAAAATTATATTCATCGATACTTTCGTGAAATCATACTGGTCACTCCGTATCCACTGCGCGCGAAGCGCGAGGACAATTCTGGGCTTTACTCAATATTTTATGAAAATTCAATGTTGATGCTCCGTGAAAACAGACCCGAAATTCCTCAGGCTATCTTCCTGATTGGACGAATGAACTACTTCTACTTGATAAACTGAAAATAGCGAAAAGTAAGTAAGTAGATCAGAAAATATTGCGAAGTAGAAGTAGAGAAAATCAGATCTACTTGAGTAAGTACTAGAAGTATAGGAAAACTACTTGAGTACTTCGAAAAAGTAGAAGTACTTCGTTACCGACCACCTCTGCGTATATATAATGATCGCGACCAGTTCTAGATATCCCTGATCGCGACTCACCAACATGAGGCGATTGACATGAAGCAAGAAAGTAGCAGTGCTTGCCGAGTTCACTACTTTTAGGCCTTACTAGACGTCAATTGCGTGTATATATTTACAAGTATGTGTACCAGGGATATATAGAACTCCGGGATGGCTGACTTCATTTTGGCCGTTACCTAAGTAGGTCCAGAAAGTTACCTGCAATCTGCCTCGAAATATCCACTTTTCTGCAAGCTAGCGATACAGCTGTTTCTAGAATAATGATCCTCACCCTTTTGCAGAATAGTTAGTGAGTAAGCTAGACATTCTTCCCATATCAGAACCTTACTGCTGTATAGCCAACCTAGTAAAGTATGACACTGCTGTATAGCCAACCAAGTAAACTATGACAACTCTGAATTTCAGTAAATCATGAATGTGTTTAATTTCTACACATCATATAATCTGCATCAGGCCATGAATAACAGAGTGAATAACGAATAATATCAGCGTCTTCTACCTATTTACAAGCCATTGTCTGAAACCTTGTAGCTGGGAGGGGAGGGGGGCGGTAATAGGATTGATTAAATCAACCATTTCAATTAGCGTTAATCGACAATTACCATGAAGTATAGGGTTGCATTTAAAACAAACATGTTTAAAACCAGGCCCTTGTACAAAACATACCTGTTTTAAGCAATGACGTCAAGAATATTCAACAGTGACGTCATATTGGATTGACATTGACAATTGAAAATATAGGGTAAAAATAGCTCCTTTGACGAAATATATGTGCTATTGCTGTTGAACCAACTATTTTGAGGGTTCCAGCCATTCCATATCGATATTAGTCGGCTATATCGGGTGGTAATCGTCCGTAGGCTCATACAACACATGTTTTGGAAAGTATTTACACAATTATGGCATAATTTTACAACTTGAAAAGAATTTTTTTTCAAAAGGCCTTTGTTTAAAACACTGTTCAAAGCATGTTTTAAACATTGTGCTTCAAACACAGTTTATTTTAAAGGCACCCCCACCATGGAGCATTTACAATAATGAAAAGATAGCACGGCCTGTAAGGACTCGAAATTGTGATAGCAGCTTTGTCATCTTCTATGTCACTCAATGAAAGTTGATCAAGAAATCAACACACCATTGATACTTATCTTCAGGTTCAAATGCAACCTGGGGGGGGGGGGGGGTAGAAGTTTGGAACATATCATTATCAATTTGAGAAGCATTCGGTAGACCCAGTTGTTGAATTCAGCTGATATTTTGTTCACTGAGCAATGGATTCATGACCGCAGTGAAGAAATTACAACCATGGCTTAACGGTACATCACGAATGGGCGTCCTGAAGCATTTCATGCCATTTATCAGTTAAGAAATATTCAGTATCATTGTCTTGCAGATTTTCCGATAGAGCGATAGATGATTCCATGTCAAAAAAACATCTCGGTGAAGAGGCACGAGATCCAAATATTCAGATTGTGGCCATCTTTGCCAAGATTTCAATGGGACGTGCCCAGTATAATATATCAGGATATCCACTGTTGACGTGATGCAAATGCTGGAACATCGCGTTTGTTTTTCTGGAATCTGCAACAAAAATGAACAAATGATGTATTTAGATACACAAATTAACCTTAATAATATATATATAGATGTATGCAGAGTTGTTCTATAGTGAAGAACTTCTACTTCATTGTAGTACTCAAGTAGGTGTTGCCTATTTTCGAAGATAAATCTTGTAAATTTGAAGCAGCCATCTCCAAACTCAAGTACCTTGCAGGCATTTCACTTTCTACAGCTACTTGGGGAAGTTTAAATACCAGTACGCCCGGGAATACCACTATTACTTGAGTAGCAACGCAGACTACTTTAGCCACATCAGGATTAATGTAAATCGCTCATTTAATAACGTATTACTAGAATCAGCCTAACTTACCTTTGGTCGACCGAGGAGAGCTCCAATGCATTATTGCGACGATTTGACGAAACCTTGCAAATTGAAAGCAATCCTCAGAGTTTTCTCTTCCTTCGTCGTACAGGCCTATAGCCTATAGGCTATAAGTGTTTATATGGTAAAGACAGGCCGTATCTCAGGGTCATATCGTGTCCTGACGATTGTGCTGGCTTATCCATTCAAGGGAGTGGGCATCTTCATGGCTTCAGTAAGAGCAAATGGTCAACAAATGTTGTGGCCATATACTGTACTGGAAGCCAGCCATTGGCAATTCACAACAGTGCATTTCTGTTGAAGTATAATTCCAGTACTGTAGCATTAAGGTGCCATTCATTAACAAACATATGCCTGCCTTGTTTTATCAGACATGTAACTGATGAATAGTATCTGTAACAAGAGATTGGATTCAAAAGTTGTTATAGACACTTACAACTGCAACGACTTTGACGTGTTGTGTTTGTATTAGATTCAAATGTTTGGTTATCCTTAATTGAAATGCCTCTTGAATCTTGCACATCGGTAGTGTACTCAGTGGCTCCAATTCTTACTAAGAATAATCAAGCAATGATCTGGAATACCGGTAATCCTGCAATAGGCTACCAGCACTACCTGCATATTCACATATTAATCTATAGCACAAGATCTTAACTGACGAAGTCCCTCTTAACGGTCGCCTTCATAGCTCACACGGCACAGTGTAAATGTACACTTGTACTTGTACAATGTACAGCCTTGGATGGTATGGTGACATACATTCGCATAACATACCGGTAAATGAAAAACATACCGCAAGGCGGAACCTAAATCATACTGCGGATATCAATGTTAATGTTAATTATTCTACATTTTGTTATTTTCTCACGATTATCAGCGCAGCAAAACATGTTACATAAGATACTAAAGAAGCAGATATATTCCGAAGCCGAGTAAATGACCTTACCGGCATACCGCTAAATTGCTGCTGAAGGAATAGGGCTAATACCGCAAAAAGTTTCAGACTACCTGAACATCTCATAACCTAGTTAACCTATAGCTTTATATAAGAACATGAACATGAATGTTATATGCCCCTACCGCTCTCAAAAACTTGAAATTACACACAGATGAAGCGGCTGACTTGAACGTGCATCAAAACTGAATGCGTGAATCCGGACCTACTTAGGTAATGCCGCGATGACGCAATTGACGCAGTCAGCCATCCCGGAGTTCTATATATCCCTGATGTGTACGTACAAATACCAACTCAAAACAAAATGAAAGGGTTGTTAAATTAACCTGAAATGGGGTCAGGTCAAGCTGATGCAGTGCTAGCTGCTCCGAATGGCCGAGACGTAATACAATAAAAGTGTCAACTTCTTTATTGCAGGCAGACTGACGCCCCTTGGCTCCAAGTGGTCTGTACTGAATACGTCGAATGTATCAATAAGATTTTTCGAGATAACTACGGCAACATAAGTGACTTGAGGTATACATGAATTACATATATACCTGATGACGTAGAAACTTTGCATGGCGAAATATTATTATTACTGACTATAAAATAATGCCATAATAAAGCCTTTATCATACCGTGTCTGCGTTTAGGTTAAATTCAGACTGGAGCAAGTTTCATTACAACATTGAAGCACATTTTAACGTTAGGAAGACGCACCGATTCGGATATTATCACGGCCACGGTCTCTGTATGCCAAGAATATTTGGAAAAGTGAACGCAACTTCCGAGGAATACCCAATTAAGATATATGGACTGAATATCACATGCTTTATGTTGATGGCGGCTGGCTATATTTTGATATACAAGATTAGGTTTGTAAACAAGTTATATGATCTTGTTCATGGTCATAAATGTTGACTTCATGGATGTAACTGTAAACTAGACTAGTGTATTAACACGAAACAGAAGGGACGGCGGGTGGTGTAATTGGTTAAACAACCATGACACGTCTCCAATCGACATGTGTTCGAATCCCCAGTTATGACCGTCGTCTACGTTTCGGGGGTTACACTGGGCTCCTAATCGCCGACCTCACTGTTTCTGTCATGCTTTGAAAAAAGCGCAGACCTAAACTAAGCCGAGCTGCGATTCGGCAGCGAATATATACGATGAGACGCATTGGAGCGGGAGACACTAACGAAATAATGTGAGAAAGAGTGAAAGTCGTCCTTAAGAATGCGAAAGACGACTACACTAGGAACGTTATGAAATTCATGTCGTTGTGCACAAGGCGAAAAAGGCGATAAGCGCCACTGTGTTGCGCAAATTAATGATTATAACTCGATATGGAGGTGCTGGGATGCTAATACCCGCAATGATGCGAAATGTAAATCCAGAAATATTCAGAGTTCGGTCGTTGCTAAAATAGCTTTATGAAATTCTATTGCATTATACTGCAAATTTGTAGGCGGACCTCAAAGAGCCAAGTACCGACCGCTGACTCTGACGAAGATTCGAAATTGAAAAGGAAGATCCTTTGCATTTTAGCAACTGATTTTCTTTGCTGGATTCCTATATCCGTCTACGGAATCCATACTTTCGTTAACGTGGAGGAAGCAGGTGATTCATATAACAGAATTGTGCCAGATACAAACTGTTCTTATTGAACAAAGGGCGAGGATATGTCAATTGAGCCACGAACCGAATTATTATAGTAGGCTACTGTCCCCAAATATACCAGTAAACCTAACCTTTAATTCAATTCAATTAGTGCAAAGAAATTGCATAAATCTCGTAAGCACGATGTGACATACATTACAGCGTACTCAGGTATAGCCGCTCTAGAATATTTAAAATATACTTAGTGTTATTGCGGTAGCACTGAAGACGGTAGTGCAAAATTGATCATTTAGGATATATGTTGTTGGTCCTCAACAATTATGTGCTTCGTGTGTTTGTAATGGATTTATAATAATCACTTGTCAAAAAATTCGCAATGTCAAATCTTTAAATCTTTATCGCTAAACTCTTTCAAGTTATATGGATGAAGGTGGTTGATCTGCCTCCTCGAAGTGATTGGGCTTGTGCTTTAGTGCTGATATAAGAGCACTGCATACCTTGGCTCAGAGTTGAGCAGTAACGAGGTAGTACTTCTAATTTTTCGGAGTACCCAAGTAGGCTCTGTATACTTGTACCACGTACTCAAGTATCTATGCTTTTAACTAGGTCTATACTTCCACTCCTATTTAACAGCAGTTTTCTTTAATAAAAGCTACTTATTTTTATTCATGAAATTTCTGAAGACGGCAGCAGTTTTTGGATAAGTCGGTGAAATTGGCATAACAGCCGGGTGAATTGGTCCCTGCATCGTGTTAACCGAATATATATATTCGAAAATGTCAACTACTGGTGGTATCACATACTCATTAGTAGGGCAAGTTGTTTCAAGTTTTGCAACTTTTCTTTACAGCTTCCGGCATCTTTCTAGATACTCGGAATTGATGTAGTATGATGTTTTATGATGTTTGTAGGAATTTGATATGGCAACATTTTTTTGGATTTTTCATATAAATTTTTATAGCAAATTTTATCAACTATTGCGCAAAATGTAAAGGAGTGATTTGAATAACATGCTATAACTATTTCTAGTATGGTTCTATTCTCTTTGATTTGCATAGCAAAGAGTTATGTGATGGATTAGGTGCATCTCAATGTTATCTATGACCAGAGGTGGTCAAAGTAGTCAAAGAAGCTACTTAAGTCGAAGTAGATGTAGCGACGAAAAAATGTACTCAAGTACGAGTAGAGGTACTTCTTCCATAAGAAGCTTAAAATTACTTGAAGTAGAAGTAGAATTGACTGACTTTAAATCTACTCCAGTAAAGTAAGTTGTTCTGAAAACGATCGTAATTCCTTCGCATGGACTGTCAAAGGTTGCAAATGGAGCTATGCTGAAGGTGTAGAGAGCTTGATTCATATTGATACATCCCAGGAGGTGTAATTTTTTGACAGAATAAGCAGTCGTCCACATGATGGGATGTAAATGATAGTATTGATAAGGAAATGCGATACTAATCCTTTGTTTACTATAGAACACCCCGTCTTAGAGAATATCATGGTATGGCACCCGCCCCCATCTTATAAGCAGACATCGGGTGATTACTTCATGAATGTAATCGATTGCGATTACGATTACTTCTGAATGATGCGATTACGATTACGATTACAGCAAAATCAGGAAGTAGTCGTTTACGATTACGATAACATTGGAAAAGTAATCGCGATTACACACGATTATATTTATTTTGCATCTTAGAAGTTATATTGCAAGACAATTTCGCTGAAAAGGCCTAACTTCCTTTAAAAATATGCGTCATTTGCCTGTTACGTAATAATTTACCCATTGCCAATTTTTATAGAGGACGGTTTGCATTCTTGCCAGGTCCATGATTGCCGCACCACAAATTTTCCAATAGGGTGCGGAGAGATCTCGATGGGGACTCAAAAGTATTTCGTAAACCAAAATAAATTATAGAGCATTTTCGAGAGATTTATTTAACCTGAAACTTCTCTCTAGATAAGCTTGATTTTGAAATGCATACGTCTCTCCCTCAACTAAAGAAGCATACATAATTTATAGTAGGGTTGCATTTAAAACAGATGGTTGTTTAAACAAAAAAGGCTTAAAAAAACTAAATTGTGTTTTTTCAAGTTGTAAAATTATATCATTATTAGCTTTCAATACAACATCCATTGTAGTAAAATATTTATTCAACTCGAAGACTTTTCGGGTGCCTCTTTTCAAGAGTTAACGGCACACTAAAGGGATTTAAACAGAATGAAAAGCAAAACCAAAAAGGCGAAGTATGACGCAACAATCAGAAATTACATACCATGAAGTCCGCAATGTAACGATGGCAACAATAACAAACTTGAAGAGTACGATACTAGTAACATAGCATTTTGAAACCAAACAATAACAAACACGAATTAGAACGCACTAATGGGAAATTTGTAAGTTATACAGAAAATCTTTTTGCCTACATAAAATAGGCTTGGTCAATTGGAATCGGTTTGGAAATTCACCAAGGACTGGAAAGAACATCATAACCAACCTATCAGATTATAAACTTAATGATATCGAAGAATTTGTACTGTCACATGGACTGGATTTTTGTTTGCCTCCCAGCAACGCAAAGAGAGAAGAAATATTCGCCAATTTTGAGGTATTAGTTGGTCAACTAAATCACCATCGACCATTATCCCTCGACCATTTTTCCGCGATGAAAGCTAAACTTAGCGATCTTGCGCATGCGTATTGTGGCACCCCCGTGGACTGCGGAGATTTCTTGATGAACAAGGATTGCCTTAAAGCCATCAAATCCTTGCGTTGCAATGAGAACATCTGCATAACGAAACCGGACAAAGGTTCTGGTGTTGTAATTTTGAACCGCGCTGATTACAACTTGAAAATGGAATCCATTCTCCAAGATTCGTCTAAGTTCATTAACCTTGGTCCAGCTGATACTAACGACAACACACGAAAGCTCGAAATGAAGCTGCAACGTCGCCTTCTCAAATTGAAAAAGGATGGACTCCTTCCTGTCAATCTGTACGAGTCTTTACGTCCTTCGGGTTCGCAGCGGCCGCGTATGTATGGTTTACCTAAAACACATAAACATGACGTGCCCTTGCGTCCCATACTGTCTATGTGTGGATCGGCGCAGCATAATTTGGCCAAGTGGCTTAACACCGTCATTGAGCCAGTTCGATCCTTGTATACACCCCATTGTCTTCGTGACTCTTTCACATTTGTGGATAAATTGAAGTGCGCTGAATTAAATTCTTCCAATGTATTTCTTAGCTCTTTCGATGTGAAAAGTCTTTTTACCAATGTGCCACTGTCGGAAACTTTCGAAATTTGTGCAGATGCGCTTTATAGTAGCTCCCTTGAACCTCCTATAGTACCACGTGAAATATTTCTGGAATTGTTGCGAACTGCTACAAGCTGTGTTGAATTCAGCTTTAACGACGTGATGTTTATGCAAATCGATGGCATTGCCATGGGATCACCTTTGGGCCCTAGTCTGGCAGATATATTTGTGGGGTACCATGAAAAGAAAATGTTTGAAAGCGTCCCAAAACCTCTCCTTTATTATAGATATGTCGATGACACCTTTGTTGCTTTCAATAATGAGCGAGAGTGTAATACGTTTTTCAAAAAATTGAATTGTCTCCACCCAGCTCTACAATTTACTGTGGAGAAAGAAACTGATTCAGCACTTCCATTTTTAGACGTGTTGGTTGAGAGATCTGGAAATATGTTTTTGACGTCAGTGTATAGAAAACCGACGTTCACTGGCCATTATATCCGTTGGGATTCTTTCTGCCCGAAGCGGCGAAAACTCAACCTAATATCATCTCTGGTTTATCGGGCCTTGCGTATCTGTTCGCCAGAAAAATTGCCACGTGAATTGGATGAGATCCATTCTATCCTATCAAAAAATGGCTATCCTGAGCATATATTGAAATGCTCCTTCGCAAGAGTGTTAAAACGTTCGGATCAACCTCCCAATTATGGACCGGAAAAATGCCCGGCATTTTTACATTTACCTTGGCTAGGCAATGTGTCGAATCGGTTTGAAAAGTTGATCAAATCGGCTGTGCACCGTTGTTATTATAGTGTAAATGCGCATGTGGTGTATACAACCAAACCACTTCTGCCAAACTTCCGAAAGGATGTACTTCCTGCTTTAAATGCAAGTAACGTCGTCTACGAATTTAAGTGCCACTGTGATAGTAGGTATGTGGGACGTACATCACAAAGATTGTTTGAACGGATAACGCAACACATTCCCAAATTGATTCGCTCAAAAACTTGCGCAAATGACCGTACGGAGTTCGCACGACAATGCAAATCAGCCGCCAAAACCGACTGTTACGACGATTACCAAGCATACGCTTCGGCAATTGGCCAACATTTAAGTGAGAACCCTTCTTGTGCTCAAAACTATAATGACCAAATGTTTACAGTCATTGCGCGAGGCAGATCCTTGTTTCATTTGAAAGCCCTAGAATCAACAATCATCCAATTGACCAAGCCTATTTTATGTAGGCAAAAAGATTTTCTGTATAACTTACAAATTTCCCATTAGTAGAGCTATCTACATGTCGATTAGATTTACCCGACACGTACGGGGATTCCCCGAATGGCGACAGCTTACCCGACAGCGTCGTCGTTTTACATGTCACAGGAATAACCCGACACTTGTCCACATTTGGCGCAATTGCACACGTTCCCTAGTAACGGGACGCCAAATTTGTTAACCCTGTATAAGTACGGTGCAGTGTACATGCGACTGTTGTTTGTCATAACTAACTTTAATTCTAGTGGAAGAAATAATACATAATATTAAATAACGGAGTTATTTTTAGATGGATCTAGATCAGGACTTAGTGAGGCGAAGGAGATTGTTTAAATTATTTATTACGAATTGGTTCAACATTAGATCAAAACGAAGGCAGCAGTACCTCAAGATCTGTTCAGTACTTCAGCGAGAGAATCGAGAGCGAGACAGCCGTCTTCCCAGACAATTGTGGATGAAATCTAGGTCAGTTTACCACAGCTCCGTCAGCCTAATGCATCATAATTGATATAACGAAATAATTAATCCACTTCAAACACAAATGTTTGTGAAGGTACGATGATTTTTGGAGGCTTTTCATGTATGAGAACAACGACGACGATTGGATGAACAACTTCCGAATGAGGCGAGTGACATTTGAATCAGTCGTGGAGGAATTTCATGACGATATGAAGCCACGTATGGAGCCTATATTCAGGGTCATTCAACTTTTGGTCGAGTGCGTAGTCGTGTTTTGCTTTCACAGGTGAAGATTCTGTACGGAAGCCAGTCGACACGTCAAAAAGAATTGCAATAGCGATATTCAAGTTAGGTTCTACAGCAGAATACAGAACAGTTGGTCATTTATTCGGCGTAAGTGACAGCTCCGTCCACAACTTCGTAAAAAGGTTTATATCGACTATTGCAATACCTGCTGGTGTTACGAGAGCAATACTGCAATCTTACTATATTGATTGCAGATTTTGCGAAGCAGCTTCAGCAAAAGCATCGAAATTTATTTGTATGCCATCAAGTGAAGAGGCAGAAAATATAAGTCGACGAATATTTGAGACTCATCATTTTCCACAGGTTACACCAATACTTTATTTTAAGTGTTGACTGTTCTAATCTGCGCGTTTCACAAATACATCAGGTATTTGGTTGCATTGATGGCTCGCACATACCAGTCACAGCTCCAGCTATTGGCAGAAAGGACTATACCAACAGGAAAGGCTGGGAGTCTATAATACTTCAAGCAGTTGTTGACGACAAGTACTGGTACGGCGCGTAGCGGAATATGGTTTAATTTTTGAACTATGGATCAATTCCAATCTTCTCTCTCAGCTTCAGGGATATAAGTGTCAAAATGCCAGGGTCATGTCACGATGCCACAGTTCTGCGAGCTTCCAACTTGTGGCGATACTCGCACCTACTTCCTCAGGTGAAGATAACCTTCGGGATGTCATTTGAGTAGTGCGAGTATAATTAGAAAATATCAAATTTTCAGAATTCAAAGAGGATTGAAGGGGTCGATATTCCTCCGGTTTTGTTGGGTGATCCGGCATACCCGCTGGGTAAATGGCTCATGAAACCATATGTCGGCTCTGCTCTTCACCCAAGATACGAGTCTTTCAATTTTTACCTGAGCTCAGTCCGCATAATCGTTGAAAACTCATTCGCGCGATTAAAAGAACGGTGGAGGATTCTTGCAAAAAAGATCGATGCAAGCGTCGTGATGGTTCCTGACATCGTTGCCGCATGCTGTGTATTGCACAATATATGCGAGACTGCCAAAGAAGTTGTTGCACAATGTGAGCATGCACAACCACCTGTAAGTGCTCCGCAAGCTCAACATACTGACAATGACGATGTTAGCACGGTTTCGACGGAAGGCAGTGAAATCCGTGAAGCTATTGTCCGTTTTCTTGAAAACAACTATCCACTTCGCCATTCTGAGCGATATTAACTACTCCTATAAGTTTTTTCTTTGCTGTTCTATGTTTCGTAACATTTTAGTTTATACAAAATATTAATAAACTGAATTCTAACAGTTTTAAAAGAATTGTTCGAACATTTCTTTGAGGAGTTTGCGGTCTTTCTCCCCTTCCTCTCGAATTGCCTGCACCACGTCATCAATATCTGAAATCGAAGGATTATATATGATTATCTTACGCCAAAGCAATAAACCGAATATTAGGGAGATCTATACCGCTATGCCTTTTCCGCTTTCCTCTTCTTTCTACTCTTTCTTCTTTTTCTTCATCCGAAACGGAGTCATCTAGCACACATACAACAGTCGGCGTTGACAGGGTCGCCTCATCTTCTGATACGTCACCATCATCATCTTTGCTTGATGGGCTCTGAAAGGTATCTACTCCTCTGCTTTGCAATGCCTGTAGAAACAATTAAATATGACTAGTTACATACCGTACTCTCTGCCTATAAGCTTCTCAGCACTTATCTTACCACCGTTCGAGGCCGGGAGCCAAGCAGTTCATTCATTTTTAAGTAATGCGGCCACGTGAGCTGCTTAGCGCCCATCCCCGACACCTGGACCGCCTGTTTTATCTTATAATAGGTTCTTTTCATCGCCTTCCATTTATCGCGACATGATGTCCTATAATGATAGAACAGTATATAAGACCAAGACTGCAACGAACGTAAAGGGCTATTATTTACCACTCCTTCTGAATCCCTCGACTTTTTAATTCCTCCGAGACATCGCTGAATAGTTTTCGGTTCCTCTGCCGCCTTTTGTCTATTTCGTCAATCAATTGACGCTCGCCGATAATCGCTATCATTGTTTCTGCCTCCTGCTCCGACCATGTAATGTATTGTTTTTTTTCCGACATTGTCTACTTTATATATGATATTATAAAACTCCCTAATAATCAAATATATCGCATATCAATTAATGTTTATCCCAAGATAGATGTATCATGTGTATAGTCGATGCAAAGTGGGTGTGTTTGTGTATGTGGGCGGTGCCTTGTTGTTATTAATCAACACTCAACAGCTGAGTACTGGTACTGGAAGGGTTTAAATATCGAATGTCATTGTCAATTGCATTACATTCGATGGTATATAATTAGTTTATTAACCCAATGCAAAGTTGATACTGTATTATGGAGAGTGACTAGGTCAAATAAGAACGCGTGTCATCTGCAAAAGTACCGGTAGTCGTATCATATCAGAGAATTTCGTTCGTGCCGTACGGTACTTTATAGGCATATCGCCATTTGCCGGTATAATTATATCAACAGGTGCTAAAAGTTAGTTATAATATTATAAAACTGACTTACAATCAATTTCACAACCATTGACATACCAAAACCATACTAAAATATCCAGACGAACGTTTCCGTTACCCGATATACGCGATTTCCCCTGCTGTTTCAGCGGGTAACTTTCGCGAGACTATTTCCCCGACAGATTCCCCGACAAAGTTACGTCGTCTGTGACGCACGAATGCGTCACCTTACGTCGGGTAATTTATCGAGACATCTAGCGACATGTAGATAGGCCTAGTGCGTTCTAATTCGTGTTTGTTATTGTTTGGTTTCAAAATGCTATGTTACTAGTATCGTACTCTTCAAGTTTGTTATTGTTGCCATCGTTACATTGCGGACTTCATGGTATGTAATTTCTGATTGTTGCGTCATACTTCGCCTTTTTGGTTTTGCTTTTCATTCTGTTTAAATCCCTTTAGTGTGCCGTTAACTCTTGAAAAGAGGCACCCGAAAAGTCTTCGAGTTGAATAAATATTTTACTACAATGGATGTTGTATTGAAAGCTATCTTCAAGTTCTGTACCACAAACCAACTGTTCATATATCATTATTGTGGAAATGCTTTCCAAAAAACATGTTATATGAGCCTACGCCAATTACCCCCCGATTTAGCCGACGTAAATTGATATGGGATGGTTGGAACCAGACATGGGGTGATTACTTTATGAATGTAATCGATTGCGATTACGATTACTTCGGAATCACGCGATTACGATTACGATTACGATTACAGCAAAATCAGGAAGTAGTCGATTACGATTACGATTACATTGAAGAAGTAATCACGATTACTCACGATTACATTTGTTTTGCTTAGGACTACAATCTTAAATGATTTATTGGAAGACAATACAAGGATAACGATGAAAAGGCTGAGATATCAACTTTCTTCATATATCATGCGTCATTTGCTTATTACGTCATAATATGCCAATTGCCCAACTTTATAGTGGATGATTTATCGCATCCATCGATTTGCATTATTGCCAGGTCTACTCTTTACCTGCCGCACCCCAAATTCCTTAATAGGGTGGAGAGCGTGCTCGAAGGGGACTCAAAAGTATTTCGTAAACCAACATAAATTATAGAGTATTTTCGAGAATTTAAGTAATTCTTGAAAATGTTCTTCGAGCTTTGCGATTCTAATGTCTCTAGTACAGGGGTCACCAACGCGGACCAAATGAGTCGCCCGCGGTCGCTGTAGTGGTGGTGGCTTTTGGGGTGGGCGAGGTGGGCGGTCGCCGGGGGGGGGGCTGGTCGAAGGGCTCCCCTATTTCGATTATGCGCTTTTTTCAAGGATAATAACGAATAAACATGGAAATCCGTGTAAAGCAAGAATAGGATTCCGTACAGATGTGTCAATCATCATCAGATCTTTGCATTCGTTATAAAAGTACCATATCCCGATAATCATCACGTCTCTGCATGCGGTAGAATTACTTAGTCTTAATGTAGTCTATCCTTGCACACATGAAAAAATAGACATGGCCGAACCCAGCACCTGGCCAAAACTTGATAGACAGATAATAATAACAGGTGCAAAAGGGGGGTCTGGGTGGCGAAGCCCCCCATAAGTTACGGATAGATGCTTATAGGGGCCCCCCAGTAAGTCTCTCCCAGCCCCCCCCCATTCCCCCCCCCGTCACCACTGCGCTGTAGCAAATATCCAAATGAGAGATTTGAAAGTTGAAGCTAGTTTCATATGAGCAGCAGTTGAACATGGGTCGGCCGACCCTAAGGAACATACTAACGCAGTCGCTCGGGGCATTGCTTGTCTTCGCCCACGCGTGGCTCAACGGGAATCTATAGTTAATATTCCGGAGTCTCGACGCGGAGATTTGCGCTTCTGCGCGCACTGCAGCAACGCAACTGAGCTTTGAGGAGCTGGTTTGAGTCCCTGCGAGTGAGCGTTTTTTGTTCTTGGTAAGGGGAGTACGTGGTAACCCGTCGGTCGTCGCAATAATCAGTACACACTACACAAGAAGTAGCTTTTTGTTTCAAAACAGTTGGTGACCCCTGCTCCAGTAGATAGCTGGGTTTGAAATGCATACCTCTTCCCCTCAAGAAAAAACATACTTAGGCTATTTTATGGGAACAGGCATTTCGGAGCCTGTCATTACCGCGCCACGATCCCACAACACACCAAAAGACATATGCAGTTTCGGCCAACACGCTACTCCACGGGATGTGATACCAAAGAAATAGGCCTACCTTGGCCGAAACTTAGGGTATTCGTCCATTGTCAATAACCGCGCTGGGTGGGCGTGACTAATAATTCCTGTCCTTCCGATCTGGGCCCACAATGCAAATGTCACCCGACGCATCCACAAAGGAATAAATAGCCATGACAATTTGTGTGTGCGTCGCTCAAAAGATATTCTTTTAGTTTGCTACGTTTGGGCGAGTACAATATCTTTTGATTTTACAACGGCTGGAGGTCGCGAATTAACAACATACAGTAATTATAACAACATACCAGATGCTATGAATATGAATTACGTGCCCCAGCTTTACAGGTAAATCTGACACTCGGGGCTCAGAGAGGTTATAAATGAATAGTAATATTATGTAATTACCAATATTATTGACGAAATTCAGTTATGAAAATTGACCAACGGTTGGACAGGGGAATTGCTGTTTTGGCTGAATTGCTGATTCTAGCTACAACGCACGCTAACATGTCAGGCTATATAAGCGGATGGTTATGGCGGTAGGTCCAAATGCTAAGTAACGAACTGTGAAATAACGATTGACGCCCGTTTCAAGTAGTTATATGAGAATAAGATATAGTTAACATAAAAATTCTGCCTTCAACTTAATACATATACAGCGAGCTGCTGTTACGAGAAACGGCTAAGCACGGCTCGGTTATGATATATATCAGCAGCTGTTTATTTGTAATGCTTCGTTGTGGAAACTGCAGTGTTTTATTCGACGAGTACAAAATTCCGAATCTTCGTCAGGTTCACGTGCGTACGTAGGCCTCCTGCTCGCCAAGCATAAGCTTACCATGCGTCCTCTTTTTTGACTTTTTTGAAAGTGTCCTCGGAGGACGCCCTTTTGTCCTCTTTTTCGAGATTTTGTCCTCTTTTTTGAAAATTTAGGTCAGATTTAGAGGAAATTGCGAGTGATATGCCGCAAATTAGCCCAGAAGTGAAGCTCCGGCGGGTATTTCGGAGTGAAAAACGGTGCTTTTAGGTCTGAGCGAAAAGATGACCTTTTTTTTTAGTCATCCACTTGACAAAGTGGAGAGAAAAACGGTATTTTGAGCTTTGAGCGGAAAAGATGACCTTTTTTTTTTTTTAGTCAAACGATCACATAGTGGGTTTACCGGTTTATGAGAATTCTTCTCCGGTTTTGCATGTCTGAAATTTCTGAAAAAGTGTCCTCTTTTTACATTTCCAAAATATGGTAAGCCTAGCCAAGCAGCAATGGTAAACTGCGTTTAACTAAGCACAACCAAACATCAATACATAAGTTACTATTTGAAACTATAGGCAGAGTGGTGATCAATATCCTGCTGCGAGGTAGCGGCTTCTGTAGTGTATTGATAACCTGATATACACCACGGGAGGTGTTCTTACAATCACACTACAATGTCCATCGCATGTCTGTTGACTATGTGTGGATACTTCTTACGCAATGACGAGCGGAGCTAATACTTCTGACGTAATAATGAGTCAGTGGCGTTTGAAAACAGACGTTTGTGCTATCGCTAACGTGGTATATATTATCTCATTCTTGTTCACGAGTATTCAGTTTATGTCATAGTCCTTGTACAAACAAAAAGTAATCGTTCTTTCACAAAAAAATCGATTAGATATGGGAAGTAGTCGATTACGATTACGATTACTTCGGATTTTTTTCGAATGTAATCGATTGCGATTACGATTACTTCAAAATGCTGTAATCGTCGTAATCGATTACGATTACTAATCGCGATTACCCCATGTCTGGTTGGAACCCCTACAAATAGTCGGTTCAACAGTTATATTAAAGATATTTCGTCAAAGGAGCTATATCTACCCTATATTTTCAATTGTCAATGTCAATCATCATTGGCGACGTCGTGGCTTAAAAATAAATAAACAAAACATGTTTTAAACAAGGGCCTTGTTTTAGACATGTTTGCTTTAAATAGATTTTTGTTTTATATGCAACTCTAATTTATAGTAATAGGCATTTAGGTTCCAGTCAATACCGTGCCACGACCCACCAAAAGACACATGCAGTTTCGACCAGCACGCGACTTCACGAAGTGTGCTACTGAAGAAAGAGCGTGGCCGAAACTTAGGGTATGTGTCCATTTGTCAATAGCCGCGCTGGATGGGCGTGACTAATAGTACGGTCCTTCCTATCTGAGCCCACAATGAAAATGCCACCCGGGCACCCACAGAGCATTAAAGACATGAAAATTTGTGTGTGCGTCCCAAGAAAGTTTCTCTTTTAGTCTGCAACGTTTGGGATACAACAATATCTTTTGATTATGTATAATTGTATTGTATGTTATAATTATGAATTACGTGCCCCCAGCAGAGAGAGGATTAAAAATTAATAATGCTATAATGCAATTACCAATATTATTGACGAAATTCAGTCTTCAACTATAGAAAATATCACCCTATGAGTGCCAAAGACCAACGTTTGAAAAAGGTACGAATTGCTGTTTTGGTCCTGATTCTAGCTACAACCCATGCTAACATGATATGTATGGCTATGGCGGCAGGTTAAACGGCAAAATGGCTCGGTTATGATATCTCAGCAGCTGTTGATTTTGAATGCTTCGTTGTCGAAACCATAATGTTTTATTTGACGAGAACAAACTTATAAATCTTTGTCCGGTGTACGTACGTACTAACATAGACCTACTGCTTGCAGAGCAGCAACGGTCAAACTGCGTTTAACTAAGCATAACCAAACATCAATCCACAAGGTACTACTTTAAACTAGGCTGAGTGGTGATTAATAAATCTGCAGCGAAGTACTGCAGTGTGGAAGGTGTTGATAACCTGATATAGGCCTACAACACGGCGGGTGTTCCTACAATCACACTAATATACGCACATCGAATATCTATTTACCAGAGATGAGCGGATTTGAAATTTCTATGTCCTAATCCAATCCAAATCCGCACCTTCAAATCCAAATCCAAATCCTAATCCATAACTTTTTCATATTCAAGTCCATGTCCAATCCTAATCCGATTCCAACTGGAAATTCAAAAAAAATATTAATTTATGCAATGGAGGGATTCGAAAATTTTCTTTCACAACCAACGATTCACTTGATTCAAGATAACTTAGTAACCATAAGTACATTAATAACTGATCTGAATAAAGTTTGTCGCCATTCGCCACACGACATTTCAATCTCCCAGAAAATAGTTCAATCCAATCCAAATCCGTTCTGAAAAAAATGTCTAATCCAAATCCAATCCAAATCCGACAAAATTTCACAAATCCTGTTTTTTTCAAAATCTAATCCTAATCCATGCTCATCTCTGCTATTTACTGTGGAATCTTCCTACGCAATGACTAACAAACCTAATTGGATACTTTTGACGTAATAATGAGGGATGATATTTGAAAATCAGACGTTTATGCTATCACGAATCTGGTATACTATCTCTTCCTTGTTCACGAATGTTCAGTTTATGTCTCAGTCCTTGTACAAATAAAAAGTAATCGTACTTTCACAAAGAAATCGATTACATATGGGAAGTAGTCGATTACGATTACTTCGCATTTTTTCGAATGTAATCGATTGCGATTACGATTATTTGAAAATGCTGTAATCGATTACGATCACTAATCGCGAATACCCCGTGTCTGATTATAAGACCTCTATTTCAATCGAAGAGCAATATGGAGAAGTTGTATCGGATATGGCTTAACACTTTGCGCGCCTATACGTTAATTAAAAATATGGCAGATCGCAAAAATGCAATATAGTGTATAGCTTTATTTTCGGAAAATATAAGGTATTTTTGTTTGAATCATGAAAGATAGATGCGACTAGAATAGATATAGTCGCGACGTAAGTCACCTTAAAAATATACAATGTATATGATTGGAACAAAACCCGCCATTTACGGTGGCGGGGAAAAGATTTAAATGAACATATAAATGAATAGGCGAATCACTTACATGAAATGCAATAATATATGGAGACAAAGGACAGGAGAGGACGGGGCCAGTCCGCCAGAAGAACACGAAACACAGAAAAAACATACCCCAACCAAAAACAACACGATATATGGTGGTGGGGGCCGACAAACAACAAAAATAAGAACTGGCGAGATCCGACTGCAGGCATTAAAATATAACCATTGTGGTATAAAGTGCGATAAATTGTTACAGATGAAGGGGGGAACTCCACCCTCTAGAAATTGAGTACCACACTGAATATTAAATTCAAAAAACTAACTTCAAACTAAGAGTCCCTTTCATGTTAATTTGGGGCGGAGCCCGTGACAAAACCGGTGTCCATGCTATCGAAACCCGTGATGGCTAGTGGCAATCCAGGTTAAAAACACAGGAGATAGAAAAGCATATGGGCGCGCCTAGCGCGGCGCGGGAGGAAAAACACAAAAGATCAGTGGATAGACAAGATAGGAAATAAGGATGAGTGAGAAAGGGGGGGTCAAGTTCTCCCGCTGCCCCCTATGCTACACCAAGCCTTCCAAACACGATGCGAGCCGCGCAGAGAAGCGACTACGGCTCGCTCGGAGATCAGCCTGAACTCGAACAGAGAAACACCCATCACACGTAGGGGGGCCAGGTTCCTGGGGTGGTAAATCTCCAGGGACCCGACCGCGAAAGTGTGCATCTCCACGGTATTGGCCGTAGCAAGACGCCAGGAGTGACAGAGGTTTTGTTTGTTTGTTTTGGGTTAATTATGGTGTTTGTCGACTCCTATGGTCATTTACACCAGGCCGATATTCTCTTTATTTTCCGTAACTGCTGACTTATAGCGCGGCCCACCTCTAGGCTTTTGTAAGACACCGCTGATGCGGATGAGGTGGCGAGGAGGAGCCTAAGTAAACCTCCAACACTTAAGTATCGGAATTCGGAGGTCGACCTCGGTCGGACTCGAACCCGCACCCATTAGTGTTGCAGCAACCGATTATACCACTGCGCTATCTCGCCACTCTGAGTGACAGAGGTCCTCGTACTTTGCGTGCTTCAACTCAACGGCGGCGTCCATGCTGGCTACTCCATTCTCGGAGGGGCACATCACATCGATGACCAAGACCCGGCGAGCATCAGATGACAAAGGGCTTCAGCCGCCTGTTGGTCAATGTGGCAGGCTCCTCGCAAACGCAGATATTATTCTTCAAGCAAACGGAACTATAGGCTTGTTGAAGGCGCGAGAAATCAGGCCAGCGACGAAAGTCGAGCGAGCGGCATTCAATGACCTAATGTCACGATATTCCATTGGGAGATCGCGTCGCGTTACATTTTCAACCGACGACAGACCTATCTCGCTAATTGGCAACACGCTTCTTGCTAATTGGCCGCGCGCAACACTGAATACGACTTATTGTAGCTTACCAAAAAGTGTAAAACGCATTAACAACAATACTTTTTTATCCGGTTAACCGATAGAATGATATCCGGATATCAGATATTTTAAAAAAACAGCGGTTAATCGGATAAACGGTTAACCGTTATATCCGGATAATCCAACCCTAGTGAAAACAGCCACGAAATTCTTTAGGGCAGGCTATCTTTCTTATTGGGGGATTAAACTACTTCTACTTGACAAACTGAAAATAGCGGAACGAAAGTAAGTGTTTCACAAAATATTACGAGGTAGAAGTAGAAGTAGCGAAAAATATCTACTTGACTAGGTACCAAAAATAGATGAATACTACTTGAGTACTTCGAAAAAGTAGAAGTACCTCGTTACTGACCACCTATGTCTATGACGCAATGTCTTGCAAGCTAGTAGCCAAGTTCAACTACCCCAGCCCAGCATTAATTCTCTGTCGTTTAAATTTGAGTTAGTTTCTCATTTCACGGATGAAATTCACGGATGCAAATCTTAAACTATCTCCTACCCTAGTAATTGAAAATTAAATTATAAATGCAATTTTTTATTGCAAATTTTGTTGAAATTAGGTGCAACCTTATCGCGGTTTTAGTGCAACAAAAACTTGCCCTACTCATTAGTCATTTTGGGTTAGTCATGCAATTTCAGATGAAGCCCAACTCCTAACGACTATTACGAGTACGCAATGCCTCGATCAAATGTACTTTTTGAAACTGTACTTACCTGAGTAGGCTACTTCTCAAAACTTCACTTCTTACAGTTACTGGAAGTGGTGTCGGCTCGTTTTTAAATATTTTATTCTTAGTTTCAATTGAATCGAAATTTATGGCGCTACTGCTACTTGTATTCAGAGGTGGTCAGTAACGAAGTAGTTCTACTTTTTGGAAGTACTCAAGTAGTTTTCCTCTACTTCTGGTACTTACTCAAATAAATCTGATTTTCTCTACTTCTACTTCTACTTCGTAATATTTTGTGATCTGCTTACTTACTTTTCGCTATTTTAGGTTTGTCAAGTAGAAGTAGTTTAATCCCCCAATAAGAAAGATAGCCTATGGTTTCACGAAAGTATCAGTGAATATAATTTAGGTACCGGATTGCTTGGATCCTCACATGCAGCATTGTCGCCCATATCAAATATTTCATCACAGTAAATATGGCCCACCATAATGTTTGAAACTACAGTTTCCCCATCTAGCAATTACATATCATATCGTAATCTAGCAGCCCATGACGTGTCTTGCTAATCCAGAATATCCGGTATTTTTGAACGTTACACCTCTTTTAGCAGATAACCTTTGAAGCTTTATGGACGTGTCTTGCTAATCCAGAATATCCGGCATTTTTGAACGTTACACCTCTTTTAGCAGATAACCTTTGAAGATTTATGGACAAAAAAGACATGAAATATATTTCCGCTATTTAGACGTGGTAGTTGTTTTTCACTTTCAATTCCGAGTATATCATACTTTAAGTTCTAATTACTTTCAGTTCAGTTGTCTGCAGAACATAGATGCTGAAGCATAAAAGAAAGTGTAGTGATGCCTCTTTTTTCCGAAAATATAGCTACATCAAACATAAATTTGACGATCCACAATATTTGTTATTAACGTATACTAATCGCGCAAAGTGTTGAAACCGCATCCGATCCAACTTCTCCGTATTGCTCTTCGCCTAAACTTGGGACCTTATAATATGGGGTAGGGCACCATGCCATGATATTCTCTAAAACGGGGTCTTCTAGTAAACAAAGGGTTAGTATCGCATTTTCATAGCAATACTATAATTTGCATTTCATGATGCGAAATAATGCTTATTCAGTCGAAAATTGACACCTCCTGGGATGCATCAATACGATTCAAGCTCTCCGTGCTATCAGCCTAGCTCAATTTGCATCTTTTAACAGCCCAAGCTAACGAATTAAGACTGTTTTCAAAACTACTTACTTACTTGAGTAGATTTAAAGTCAGTCAATTTTACTTCTACTTCAAGTAGTTTCAGGTTGCTTGTGGAAAAAGTAATTCTACTTGTACTTGAGTAGATTCTTTCGTCGCTACTTCTTCTTCTACTTGAGTAGCTTTCTTGACTACTTTGACCACCTCTGCCTGTATTCGAGTAGGAACGCTCACATTTACCGTTGTACGAAATAAGTAAAATAAAAATGAGAAAGCGCATAAAGAGATATCTTACTGAGCAAAAATAGATTGGCCTAAACTTTCCTAATTCTTATCCTCAGATGAATCATACTATGGAAAACTGACCTATCTCACTATATTTGTGGTGATGCCAATAAACAGCTTGTTGAATCCATTCATATATTCGTCAGCTCCCGAGTACATTTGGAGAAATATCATCGCTTGCATGAAGCACGCGAAAGGAGCAGGTATACCAGGCACGTAATTATTAGCCTACTTGTCAGTACTACTTCGCAGAGTACATTTTCACAGGCAGCAGCAATACAGGAGAGACAAGATCAAACGTAACACATTCCACACAAGATACAAGTATCAGAACTGAGAATAATTCCGGATTCCGCGAGTGTAGCGCGCATGCGCAACGACGTATCGCAGAAACCAGACCATGAGAGATTGTTGATGCATTTTCTGTTTGGGAAAGCGTTTCCGGCTACCGGTTCTTCTTCAGTATGACGCATTCTGGTTTTCGGTTTGGTTTATGATTCATTTCGATTCATGCAAAGCTCGATACTTAAGGTTGACGACCCCTTTGATGGATTACAGACTATACAATGAATGTACTTTGTTTGTATCGGGACTTGACCTTTCCACCTTTCTTCAAATAGGCTACTCCGTTAGCGGGATCTACTTTTCCTTTTGTGTTAGACATATTCTATAACAACACAGAGTGCAGACGATATTTCTTTTACTGCTAGATACGTTTTACATTAGTGGCGTCCAAATCCGACTGAAATTCCGATCGCCTTTATCATTTTAAGTTCAAATTCAATCTGACTTAAATTTCCAAATACGACTGTCTTGTCGTTGTAAGTTCACGTTGAAATCCATTCTGGTTACCCGCTAGCATAAGATCACCAGATTATTGTATCCTGTCATGCATATTGGAATTATTTCCGCTTCCGCGTGCTGGGCGTCTGTAAACTAATATTTTGTCGTTACAACAATAGAAACGGTCATAAATTCTTATGAGGGAGTGTCGAATGCGATCATACGAAGTTATTGTGCGTTTGAGAGGTATACATTAGGGTTGTCCAAAATTTGGAAAATCTCAAAAAGTCTCCGTGATTGTGTCTCATTCTATAGATTATTGATAAAAAACAACAATTAGCCTGAAAGAAGCTTACAGGAAACCCGTTAAGATTTCGACCAAAGCGTTTGAAAGTAGCTGCTCAAGAATGGGCGTGCCACTGACCATAGAACGGCGAGAAAACTAGTAATCAAATAACCACGGCTCTTGATTGGCTAATCGGCTATGCTTCAATGAGCACGGCAGCAGCAGCTTGCTGATGAGGTGTTCAAGAAGTCTGCTACCGGCGGGGATTCTGAGTGCGCATTGTTAGTAGTTTGGCAGGTGATGATTCAAGATTAATTCAGGACATGTTGAGGTACGAAATACATGATGAACAAACAACACCTGCTTCACAGAAGCTTTTACAGCATGACTGCTTCATTGTGAAAGAAACGGCTGAAGCCTACATGTCGTGTTTTCATCGAGAGAAACCAAAGGCGCTTATGCAAGTGTTGAGCGAATTCACCGTTTCTGTACGGATCCACCATCAGTGAATACAAATATATAAAGCTTAACAATGACACTATACTTTGTGTGATCTTATTGGATCCAAGTTGTAGTATATAGTGAAGTATTGAAGGTTCTAGGGATCGACTGAATCGGCCGGTTATGCTTGGCAGTTATACTTACAGCAAATTGAATTCACTTATAAGAGTTGTCTAAGTCCTCAATGATACTGCAGAAAAGAGGTTTAAGGTAAGCACAGGCTATGCTGGATATGATATCCAAACTATGCTGAATACTATATGCAGAATAGTCTGTGCTTTGCTTTACACCTCTTTTCTGCGGGATCAATAAAGACTTTGACATACCATATCCAGCACAGCCTGTGCGAGTGTGCGTACATTACCACCTCTTTTCTGCGTTATCATTAAGGACTTTAACAACGCCTACAAGTGCATTCAATTTGTTGTAAGCATCTGATAAGGGCCAAGCATAACCGGCTGATTCCGCCGATCCCTAGAGCATTCAAAACGTCACCTATATACTACAGCTTCAGCCCAATAAGATCACACAACGTATAGTGTCATTGTTAAGCGTTATATATTTGTATTCACTGATGGTGGATCCGTACTGAAACAGTGAATTCGCTAACACTTGCATAAGCGCCTTTGCTTTCTCTTGATGAAAACACGACATGTAGGCTTCAGCCGTTTTCTTCACAATGAAGCAGTCATGCTGTAAAAGCTTCTGTGAAGCAGGTGTTGTTTGTTCATCATGTATTTCGTACCTCAACATGTCCTGAATTAATCTTAAATCATCACCTGCCAAACTACTAACAATGCGCACTCAGAATCCCCGCCGGTAGCAGACTTCTCGAACACCTCATCAGCAAGCTGCTGCTGCCGTGCTCATTGAAGCATAGCCGATTAGCCAATCAAGAGCCGTGGTTATTTGATTACTAGTCTTCTCGCCGTTCTATGGTCAGTGGCACGCCCATTCTTGAGCAGCTACTTTCAAACGCTTTGGTCGAAATCTTAACGGCTTTCCTGTAAGCTTCTTTCAGGCTAATTGTTGTTTTTTATCAATAATCTATAGAATGAGACACAATCACGGAGACTTTTTGAGATTTTCCAAATTTTGGACAACCCTAGTATACATGCATAGGGCAAGGTCTATCGTTAGGCTCTGTGGACAGGACTACATAAAAGGAAGCGAAGAAAATGATTATTGCATGTGCCAGTATTGGCGATGTCGATATGTCAGATTGTGGTCCGGTAATCTTGACGGCTATATATCAAATGAGACCCGCCGAGGAAATTAATTAACCCCGCGTCGAAATGCGAATTAGGAATCGTGTTCGTCTCCCGTAAAGAAATTTTCTTTTCGTCTGGTACTTGTAAGCGATTCCAATATATCTGGAGCAGCGACAACCTTTAAAGCTTTACCACGACCTTTAGAGCTTTGCAGACTGATCCTGTCGGACCGACCTTAATGTGACATCAAACCGACTTGCATCATGCAAGGGGTGGGCACATTTTTCATCGTCAGACCATATCATCGTAAAAACATTGATGGGCCTGTCACTTACTGGCTATGTTACCAACCACAACAGTGGACTTGGAAACGACCGAAGCAATCACAGAAGCGATACTACATTAAAAACCCACATTAAGCGATAGGTCGAGTTCGGTAGCCCTTATAGGTCTAACCGTCGCGACCAATAGGCCTACTTTATGAATTACTGCGTAAGCGATGCCGTTACCAGCTGCAGATCAGCGGCTGTTGGGATTTCTTGCTTGAAACGGTAAATATGACAAAATTTAAAATATTTGGCAATCCAGTAGATAATATTTTGACATTTTGACAACCTGCAAACGAAAGGTTGCCGACCTCTGGTGTATAAACTGTATGAATTATGCCAGAAGCCTGTATGTAGACCATAAGATGGAAGTAGGGTATCGATTTGGCATAGTTTCAGACAGCGTTATGCATGCCACACCTATCAGACACAACGAGATCATGGCTAGGCTAGTGATTTAGACGATACATAGAAAATATTGCTGCTGGACGACCGTAACACAGAAGTTGAACAGCTAGCTCTGCTCAATCTCACCGAGACCCAGAAATAAAATCATATCGCCGGAGTCAATAACCTTTTTCAATATGTAATATATACGAAGTTGTAAATGGAGTTTGGTTATAAATTTACTAGATCAAAGAAAAGGCTGTATGTATTTTCACTGCTGCTTTTACTCACAAAGGCTCATTCGATTATGGGTGAGTGCGTTTGGTCATCCTTCTTCGGGCGGCGTTGAATATAGCTTACATATTGCTTACATTTCTCATATTGGCCATATACCTTCGAGAATATCAGATTCCGAAAATCTGGTGAGATTAAAACGGTTCAATGTCGAAGTGAAGGATCATGAAGAACGCTGAAATATCTGACGCAAAACGAGAATCACCACATAGCGCTTAAAATTCGATTGCCATTTCCGACATTCTATATTTGTAAAGCGGGGTTTTGTGCAAAGTCCGCAATCTATAAGCACAAGCAAAACAATTTAAGGTCATTAAGTCCTATTAACCCAGCTGGTTATGTCTTCTCAAAGAGAAAAAAGTTCATTGTTCTCAGTGCTGTGGCGATTGGTTGGATATTCTAATCACCAACGCGAATGTTGGTCCGAGTCATTTCGTTTCGAATACACATATATCTTCGTCGGAATTATCACACGTAGCACGTTCCACATGAACAATAGACATACGTTTGTGACCAACTGGCTGCAATGTCGGACATCCACAGCGAAAATATGGTCCCATATTTGCTAGGGAGCAAATCTTCATCCGCTTATTGTTTCTCAATGAATATCGTTTTATTTTCTGTTCAAGCAGCGAGAGAATAAGGCACTGTTAACCGCGTCCACACGTGCTGTCCTCGCATATCCAAAGCAGGTATTTATTCTTACTGCGTTACTAAATCTTAGTAATCAGAAATCTTAATTGATGGAAAAGCAACGGCAAATATGCACACCGCACAAAAATGAAAATTCACACTGCTCAAGTTCAAGTACCTGCCAGGAAAACACTGAAATTTGTGACCATCTTGAAAATTGCTCAGACATGATGAGAGAGTTGTTGTGTATCGACATTGAGCAGCGTAATAAGAACTGCATCTGCTCAACTGAAGCAGATGGGAGACTTGAAGATATCCAGCAAATATGCAGCAGGTGCTTATATTTTGTTACTATTCTTAAAATATTCCAAGCTATGACATCACGTGACGCAGGGCTGTGGAGTCGGAGTCGGCAGAATCGCAGTCGGAGTTGGGCTAATTTTCGCTTAAGGGAACCGGAATCAGAGTCTCTTTCTAGCACGCCTTGGAGTTGGTGTCGGAGTTGTGAAAACTATAGTGCTGGAGTCGGAGTCGTGGAAAAAATACTTGTCTTGAGTCGGGGTCGGAGTTTGTGAATATGACCCTGGCTCCGACTCCGAATCCAACTTCTTTATTATAAAAACTATTGCTTTCAAAGGTATCGTTAAATTACTAATAATAACTAAAATATAATTTTTATGTACCATCAAACACGGTTATTAGTAACGATATAGATAAAGTTGGAAATTGATTTCAAATTAAAATTCAGTTGCATATGCATTTTCGCGATGCAGTCACAAATTGATACAATTTTTGGAATTATACCATGATGCTGTGACAGAGTAAATGCATCGTCCGGTTCTGTAAAATTGCAAAATTGAAGTAAATATAACCAAACGCTTCTTCCCACTTGACAAAATTACTAATATTTGTATGAGCTTAGTTGCTTGGGTCGAACAAATGACTAAGAAAATTGAATGTCCTAGTACTTGAATACCTGAGTAAGTGCATGCAGACTAGACATATGCTATTTCACTACTTCCTAAATTTCGTTTCTGACCTATGTTTATTAGTAGTGAGAGTGTGAGTGCTTGTAATCAGTATCATAGTGTGTAATGAGAAAATTATCTGTATTAGTTGCTGACTCAAACACAAGAGCTACACTTCGATTTTTTATCTACCTTATAATTATACAGGATTGAATATACGTCATGTTTGAATGATTCATACATATTAGGATATTTGAGAGTTCATATTATAAAAACTTGAAAAAGGAAGGATATTTTGAAAGGCATTCTTTCATGTTAATTGCATAGTGAATAATGCGACCTGTGCCACTATGAAACAAGTTTGCATGCTATCGTTAATCACATGTTTGCATATGTTTAATGCTCATATGATAGTCATTTGAACGTCACTGTAGCATATAATTTTCGAAGTAAATTGGTGATACCGTTGGATTCGGAGTTGGAGTCGGAGTCAGAGTCAGAGTTCTCTTAAGTCGGAGTTGGAGCCGGAGACGGAGTCGGTACGTTTACAGATTCAGGAGTCGGAGTTGGAGTAGGCATAGTGAAAATGTGTGGACTCGGTGTCGGAGTTGGAGTCGGTATATGAAAATGTCTGGAGTCGGTGGTAAAATTCATCGACTCCACAGCCCTTACGTGACGACATATTACCAATTCCAGCCCTACACTAACGTAAAGCCACATATTCATGTACAATGTACATGCTAAGTGATAACAAGCGACGACCCGGGCCACCTTATGCCACAATGCTGAAGTACATGCTGACTTTTTAAACGTCAACTAATCTATCCACTGGAACAATCGAATGCTATAATGCACCCACAAAATCAATACCTTCCGTCGCTTTCCCAACGATTCCAACGGCACTTGAATAAGATATTATCTCAAAAACAAGTTATACAGTAGCAACCACAGTAATCGGGTATCCAATAAGGATATCAAATCAAGTTAGATCTCGTACGCCTGACAGATGTTTTTACATTAGACATCGATGCATTCTTCATATCCATTTTAGTGATGTAAATATAATTGATTGGCTGACCAAGCACAATTCGCTGATTTCCTACATGTAGTGTTTCGCTCTTGTCATTGTGTGATTGCGGGCAAAGCTCACAGCAGATTAGATTCACAAAGATTCACAAATGGAAGGTTGAATATTCCGCGCAAACATGCGATCAAATAATTTTTGAAATTGGCAAGGTGAATGCTCGTTTAGTGCTGAGTTTCTTTTCGTGCTGCCAGCGCCTTGCGGAGAGTGGTTGGAAGTTGAAAAGCAAAGAATTTCAACCAAAGACAAGTTATAATTAGGGCGCTTTTTTGACATGTCAAAATTGGTCAAACTTTTGTCAAAATTGTAGTGTTAGGTCAAAATTTGTCAAAATTGTTCATAAAGTGCAAATTTTTGACGTCTGCATTTCGTTTGTATCGTAGATTTTGCATTGTCGGTGAAGTTATCATTTTATATTTTACAGCTTGTAGCCTACTTTATAGGCCTACCGTTGTAAACAGCTAATTGTCTGCTCATAGTGAATCATGAACGGTAAAATAAAACAAATAGGTAGACATGGTTGTTATGGTCAACGTGCCGCAATATCCTAACTGAAGAAAGACTTCTTGGGCATTGCATCATTCTTATATTAAGAAGCGAATTACGAAAAATTGTGATGTAGACAACATTGCCAGAATGAAGCAACACGGTGTGTCATCAGAAGTGTACGCACAACGTGAGTGTTGTGAGCCAACAACTGCTGCTGTTGAACGTCCTTGGCCAGCTTCTTAGTAAGGACAAGCACTTTCTACCCAAGAATGTATGAAAGTATCTCTCGTTGTACTAAAAAAAATTTGTTTTTACCATAATACTTATTGCAACCATAGGGGCAGATTGCGTTAAAATATTGTATTTTTTTCATGTAAAAAGTTGCCTGTTTCTATGCCAAAAACGTTTTTCAGGCCAAACTACTTCGTTAGGACAGCCAGTTCCAACCAGAAATGAAGATAAGTGGTACAATTTTAACATTATGTGAGAAAACACCTAATTTGCATACGTTAGATCAAAATTTGGTAAAAATTCAGTTTGTTTAGGTCAAAAAAGTCAACATCTTGATTTTTTAGGTCAAAATCTTTCATTATTTAAGGTAAAAAAACGCCCTAGTTATATTACGTGAAAAATTGTAATATTTGAAAGTGGTTCACAATGCAGAACATACCAAGGTTCCTTTGCGAACGCGAACCTCCAAAATTCTGAGGCTCACATTCAGAACGCGAACGTGAACCTCACCATCCCTAGTTGTTAGTCCAATTCAATTCAGTTAGCCATATTGTCCTTGCCGCAGTCAAGAAATTTCATCTCATTGCCTTATATCGTTAATTTTCTATGATATCCAAAAATTAGAACCAAACAAATTTATTTTTAATTAATCTTATGTTATACATATAGATCAGTGGTTCTCAACTTTTTTCTCCGGCGCCCCCTTTTCAAAATTGCCTGGGTCTGGCGCCCCTTATTTTAAGGACTATGGTAAAAAACAATGAGTAATAACAGCCATCGGGCAGGGCCTACAGCAGTGGTTCCCAAACGGTGGGGACTTTCAGGATTTCTGGTGGGGAATACTCTCACTTTTGAAAAAATCTTTACAGTAATATTCACCTTTATTAAATGTCGTTTTGAAATGCCGACCGAATATTTCATAGCTCATTTGCAATTCAGCGATTCATATTATCAGTGCCTCCAATTAGCGAGAATCTCCTGGATAGCGGAATGTTTTTATTCTTTGTACACCATCATCGGTCACGAAACGTAGCGATAGAAAAATTCTGATTCGTTGCAACAAGAGCTCATATTGCTGAACATGTATTCGAGGGTGTTCGTGGACTTGTTCATTGATAGCACATCCAGACTCGTTACAAATGAAATTACATATTTATGTTATTTCAATTTCTTTCAGTATTGTGCGAAAGTGCAGTTTACGGCGGCTTATATTTATATCGCACTCATGAGTTCGTCAACATCAGGAAGTTCATCCGACCCATGTATTATTCGGCATTTGCGCATGTAAATTGATGCTACCCCGCAACATTTGGAAAATGTCCAACCCCCTTCTATTTTTCTGTTGGCTGCGCGCCGGGGTAGATACATATATTTACGGAGGTGCGTTTACGATTACCAGTTCACCGCTGCGTTAATTTTATAGTGTGTTGATCAATTCCGGGGATCTTAGCAATCACCAATAGCACGTAGGCTATTTACTAAGCAAAGTCTTGCAAAATTTTGTCGGAGGTAGCACTTTAAAGGGTAGATATGGATATAGAGATTTTAGGTGGGGAATGAGAGCTCGAATTAAATCGGAAGTGGGGAATTAGGATAAAAAGGTTGGGAACCACTGGCCTACAGGCTTATTGCATCTTGTTCAAGAACGACGTACACATCCAGAGTTCTCCTCTGCGATTGGCAATATGGGGATGTTAATTTGTTTGGTTTTGTTTTATTTCTGTGTGAGACTACTAAATCAACTGAGAATGCGGTAGAGATTTGCTCACAATAAAATGCATCATGCCCTTAACTTTAACATGAATGGGGATAACAACACTAAGCAGTAGGCCCCCTATCATCCTTTATGATATGATAAAGAAATATTATGACGATTTAGTTTTGTAGCTCTCAAATACAAGTAGCCTATATTTAGTTAATCGCTTCAAAACATCTTTAATGTGCAAATGGCATCACTCTCAAAAGTCGTACAGTATAGCCTACAGTGCCTTTTCGATTTCGACACGCATGTGCGCTGCAGGATATGATACCTAGTTCAAAACATTTTGTGGAAAATAACCCAATCTATCAGTATATAAGTATCAGTTTATTAATATTTTCACCATTTCGAAACACCACAAAACTGTGATACAATAAAAAGATAGGAATGGGTCGAAACGACTTGGGGTAGCTATAGTGTGACGGGAGTGTTATAACGGGGAATCGGCAATCCAAAAGTACGCAAAATTCATTTCAAATTAATTAAAATAAACCACTCCATTCACTGAAACATGGTAGGTGGATATATCGCGATGACCACAACGACAAACGTTGTGATTTGACAGATTTTGTCGGATGTGAGTTTGCAATGAGAACTCGGGGAAATATAAAACTATTGTTCTACTATATAATCATATGTCCTTACTACAGCATCTACTTCCAGGCCATTTTTCGTCAGCACCTCATACCGCCACCTGATCCCCACGCCCTCCCCCATTTCGCCCCATGAGCGTTTTCGCCCCTTCAAAATCCAAATCGCCCTCTGGGGGCGATGGAGACAAGGTTAAGAACCACTGATATAGATTAACTCGCATGCCTATCCATTTGTTGGCATTTAACGTGAAAACGAAATTTCGCAGCACTATGGGTCAGCCTCATGTATAGCAGAGTTGGATCAATTACAATATTTTAATTCAATTACAATTACAATTACAATTACTTCCTTGCATGTTTCAATTACATTACAATTACAATTACTCGATGCTAAAAATATCAAATTACAATTACAATTACTGCTAAATATGTATTTAATTACAATTATATTTACAATTACAATTACTTTTAAACAGGTACTTGATTCAGTAAAGAGGTGTTCTTTGACAACCGTAGCGACGTAATTAGCAACAATCTCAAGCTATTCATGTTTCATTCCTCATATGTAGAATAGCTACCCTTTAATTAAAAAACTCGAACGTACTCGAACTATTCCTAATCATGAGTACTGAAAATTACAACCACCGAAAAATGTTTCAAGCGACTGTTAAGAACCTAAGGTTTGAGCGACTAACAGGGAATAGGCTACAGGACAGTCAATGAAATGTAATCAAACGATTAGGCTACTCAGAGCTGAGTCAGGATAATGAAATGTAATTGGTAAGGCGTCAGCGATAAGGATGATACCGATAAGGTGGGTAAAATTGAAATAAATGCAAAAGGAAAGAACCTCCCGATAACTAAGAATTAAAATATTTTGGTTTGCATTTACATTTTCACTTGCTCGGAAACTGTTAGGCAGGCGTCACCAACGTGGTGCCCGCGGGCACCAGGTAGCCCGCGAGGACCAAACGAGTATCCCGCGAGCCTGTTCAGAAAATTTATCGAATTCCAGCATTTACCAGTGAGCTTTAATATAGAGATTGACTGATTTAGCTATTCTTGTTGAAATCACACGAACATGTAATGTCAATACATATATAGATATACACTTAAAATGATGATATCAAATATCCCCAATTACAACTAGTATAATACACCAACATGTAGCCTAACCGAATCACAAGATATCGAAGACTGAGCACGGAGCACTACCTATACAGGCGACATGGCGGAATGCTATCCACGGTCTTGAAATGTCGGTGGTGAAGCTGGACAGTGGACATCCACTACAATGACAAATGAGCAAATGGCATTACTATTCGGTAGCAGATAGCCGTGTTTCTCATTTTCTGTAATAGTTGTCACTGCCCAGTATAATGCTCGACAAGTAGATTCGCTTGTCAATCAAATCCTTTCGAGACTTTTTGGCAACATATGCCTACCAAGGTCATTCTGACTTAACAATGTCCCAATCCCGAAGCCGGCGCTCGCAACGCTGACAAAGTCGGCACAGCTCGTGCGATTCGGCCTTTACAAACAAGCTAACGTTAGCGATCGCAGAAATGTCAGGAAAAAGAATGAAAACATATCATTTTCAAGACGGATGGAGGTGGAATTTATTTTACTACTGTGAAAGGATCATGCGTATGTATATAAAGATTGTGTGGATACTAGCAACTGATTTCATTTGCTGGATCCCATTATGCGTCATTGGAATCATAGATATCGCTACTGGAAAATGTCGAGGTGATCTGAAATTGGCAAACAGTTGCTACTAGAACTTAGGTTGTCTTGTTGATTTCGATGTCATGCTCAACCATATTAAGCTATATGAACCAATGTCACCACGTCTGAAAGAAATGTATGTCACACATGTCGTGAATAATCCTCCATTACGATTCGCCAGGTATATACGTCTCACGTGTTTTATACAGTTAATCTGCGGGTGTAATTTTAAGTTCATAAAATGTACAACCAACAGTGTTGGGATCAAGTCACTACCTTCGAGTCACGAGTCATCTCGAGTCATTGCAGATTTTGACTCGAGTCAAGTCAAGTCAATAGATTTTCAAAGGTGACTGGAGTCAAGTCGAGTCACTAGTTTTTTGGAGGTGACTCGAGTCAAGTCGAGTCAAGTCAAGTCACGAGTCAAGTCACAATTCAAGTCAAATTGAATTTTCAAAGTATGAGTGATGACGATTCATTACATTTTGCTAGCTGTGTGAAAGACAGATCAAACGATCATTTATCTAAATCAAATAACGAATATCTAGTTAAATACACATGCAAAAAGACGGTGTATCCCTCACGCACACGTAGAACTGCTAATGAAGTAGGTGAGTAACTGCACAGCTACCTACTACAGTCAGTTCTTATCAGCCAAAATATAGGACCTAATAAGAAGCTTCGAGAAGTTACAACAAATTGATATGGTACAATAGCCTACACTACCCAACTACGCATCCGTGGGAATATAAACGCACGATATATATTTGTTCGATTTAAATCACACAAGAGGTTTGTAAATGTGAGCACTGGGCAACGTAAGCATTGAGCCGTCTAAGAAACAGAGACACATTGCTATTTACATTAATTTTTTACTTTGCGGTCAAATTATTTGTGATCTAACAATCAAGGAACCTTGTAACGTACAATCACTGGATGACTGGTTGTTCTCACAAGTGACACCGGCGTATCTCGAACAATCCGAACATACACAAGATACAGGGATTTATTCGACACCGCTTACTTAATGACTTGAAATTGACTCGTAAATTTTGCTCCGAGTCACGAGTCAATGCACATTTTTTAAGGTCCGAGTCAAGTCAAGTCAAGTCATTTTTCCAAAGTGACTCGAGTCAAGTCAAGTCATAGGAAAAAGTTGACTCGAGTCATCCCAATACTGCTACCAAGATCATGGGCTCTCAACCGCGAACCCCGCCCCCCAAGGTGGCCACAGAACGTGCCCAGGGCACCAGGATAAAATCTTCTTTAATATACTATAACATCAGCGACAATAATAGTTTGGTGTTTTTCTCTCAACTTGGAAGCCTTGAAATTTGAATTGGATATATCACAACATCCAAAGCATATAGTGCGAAGCTGAGCACGTTAGCGGGAATGACATTTCGATAGAGCTGTGATCAACCCACAACGTTGTCAGCGAGCGAAAAGAAGTCGAAACGCTGGGAAAACACGACATTCTCTTTATGTGGCGTAGAAATAACACTATTATATTGTTTGCGGTGTCACATGATGTCATAATGAATGATGCCCAAATACTCGGCGAATGGGCCACAGTCTGGGGCAATGACTTAGAAAAGGTTGAGAACTGCTGATCAAGATCAACAGTGATACAGAGAACGGCTGATAGAGACCAATGTATCAAATGGCCCCTGTACTCTAAATATGATGTGGTTTCAAATTAATGATAAAATCGGGTAGGAATCTTTGGCCGCAGCCTTTTGCTTCACAAAGCCACCGTTACTGAGCTGCATCTAAACTAAATAAATGATGGGACTGGAATGTATAGAGGTCTTGTCGATAAACTGGGCCGAGCAAGTGCAAGTGAATAAATCGTGCCATAAATTTCGCAAGGTGTTAAGCAGCGGAGACGCGAAACCACCCAAACATTGAAATTTACTTATGCAACTAGCGTGCAGTGGGGTATAGTTGGAATCTTCTTTTAGCTGTAGCTCCATTACGTTCGCTTTCTGTATGAAATGGCCGTGGCTCAATTTTTTTCCCGATTTCATCTTTAATTTGAGGTCACATCATATTTAGAATGCATTGCCCCTCTAAATTTTTATCAGGAACATTGCAGCGTCATTATTCCTGTCGAATAAATTCGCCATGCCTGAATCGATGCATTCAGCATGAAAGATGATCGAGTCTATTTCGAATCTGTGATTCGTCTTGCCCATCCATTGTGAAAAACAATCCCTCCTTCTGAACGAACAAATGCGGATGTGGGATAGATAGTTCATCCGAACGAACAGGTAGCCTACATAGTAAAATGCAATAAAATCCAATGAAATCATAAATTCGATATTTTACTGCAAACTATCTAAAACGATAACGTTCCGAGGTGACTTTTGTAGTGTCAAGTTAACGCTAAGATAGTTCGTTCCATATCTGACATACATGCAGAGATAAAACCTATATACGCTACAATGACTATACCCTATAGTAAAAATAATAGTTGCAATCCTAATCAATTGTTATGAATATTTGAAAGTGTACAAGTACGCAAAGTAACCAAATACCACGCGGTTGACATTTTATACAATTACGACCAATTGCACATCGAATGAGGCGTTGATGATTCAAATCCTGCAAGAAATGAAGGACAGCTCATACAGCAGGATAAGCAGTCGTTTGCCATATGCATTCAACTTTGAATAAATCTACTTACGTGATAGCGCGGTGGTGTGCTACACAGCTGCAACACCTATAGGTTGTGGGTTGGAGCAGACTTGGACAACTAGATAATTCTAGTCGTCTAATTTCACTAAATTAGAGCGAAATGCCAGTAGCCTAATCTAATTTTAATCTAATTTGCGAAATGTCTCCATACTCTAATTCTAATTTTAATCTAATTTGTGAAATGTTCTTATGCTCCAATTTTAATTATAATCTAATTTTTTGTTTTCCTGAAAATTCCTCTTTGTCCGAGGCATTTTGTAGCGAGTTAACAAGAATATCCCTCTCACACAGGGAAATACAGTGCCAAGCCGCCATTGCCTTACTTACACCGTACACGTAACCTACAGTCATAGTAGGTATTGTGACGAATATTATAGCCTGCTTAGCATAGTATCTTGTAGTCTGCGACCAACATTCTAGTTTTTAAAACTTTACGTTAGTACAACGCCGTTCTGACTAACATGGGCGATGCTCATGGTTACCATAAAAGAAATCATATTTTATTAAAGTAGTACAAATATAACAAGAAATACCAAGTTCAATGATAATAAATGGCATTTTATTTTGATTTATGAGCCGCGCACGATACCCGACAGCGCTTTCCAACGACTAATGAATCGCTATTAGGGCTCCAGACATGTTACTAGCTGAAAGACTATCTCATCCTATGATGTTTTCTTAGCGTCTCGGTCTTGGCAGTGTCTGGGACACTGCACGTGAAGGCATTATGCTTATTGATATCAGCGCACTCTCCATCGATGGAATGCTGTTGCCATCGCCGAAACCGTTTCAGCTAGTGTAGAATATTGTTGTTGGGCACATGCGAATAGCATATTTTGAAGCAACAACAATAAGTTGAAACTGAAATAAATTTTAGCAATGCAAAATGCTTTATTTCGCGCTCTTCCAAAATTACAAACCAGATCGGAGGCCGCGATTGCGATGACCCCTGGTGTAGTGCAAAATGAGACAAGCTTGGTGTACAGACGTTAACCATTCTCATGGTTATCGGAATGCACAGTGATTTGATATGAACTGATTTTTGCTGTATTTATTTCCCTTTCACAATTTCATTCAATGTCCAAGTTTTTTACGAATGCAGTAATTATAATTATAATCTAAGTAGGAAAAACTGTGTAGCTCTAATTCTAATTCTAATCTAATTTGAAAGAAGTTGTATAGCTCTAATTCTAATTCTAATCTAATTTGAAAGAAGCTGTGTAGCTTTAATTCTAATTCTAATCTAACTTGGAAAAACTTGTGTAGCTCTAATTCTAATTCTAATCTAATTTAGAAGAAGCTGTGTAGCTCTAATTCTAATTCTAATATAATTTAGAAGAAGCTGTGTAGCTCTAATTCTAATTCTAATCTAATCTGGAAGAACTTGTGTAGCTCTAATTCTAATTCTAATCTAATTTGAAAAAAAACTTGTGTAGCTCTAATTCTAATTCTGATCTAATTTGGAAGAAGCTGTGTAGTTCTAATTCTAATTCTAATTCTAATCTAATTTGCAAGAAGCTGGGTAGCTTTAATTCTAGTTCTAATCTAATTTGGAAGAAGCTGTGTAGCTCTAATTCAAATTCTAATCTAATCTGGAAAAACTTGTGTAGCTCTAATTCTAATTCTAATCTAATTAGGAAAAATTGTGTAGCTCTAATTCTAATTCTAATCTAATTTGAAAGAAGCTGTGTAGCTCTAATTCTAATTTTAATCTAATTTGGAAAAACTTGTGTAGCTCTAATTCTAATTCTAATCTAATTTGGAAGAAGCTGTGTAGCTCTAATTCTAATTCTAATCTAATTTGGAAGAAGCTGTGTAGCTATAATTCTAATTCTAATCTAATTTGGAAGAATTAAGCTGTGTAGCTCTAATTCTAATTCTAATCCAATTTGGAAAAACTTGTGTAGCTCTAATTCTAATTCTAATCTAATTTGGAAAAACTTGTGTAGCTCTAATTCTAATTCTAATCTAATCTAGAAAAACTTCTGTAGCTCTAATTCTAATTCTAATCTAATTCCGAAAAGCAGAAAATTTTCTAGTTGTCCAAGTCTGGGTTGGAGTCCGACCAAGGTCGTGTCAAGATTTCCATCCCAAGTGCAGGATGTTTATTTTTTATCTAGGCTCCTCCTCGTTATCTGATCCGCGTCGGCCTATAGAAGTGGGTGGTGCTATAAGTAGGTGGATACGGAATCATAATATATATGATCGGCCTGGTGTAAATGACCATTGTATTCGAAAAACACCATGCATACCACAGAGGACAATGTCAACGTAGGCCCACATGTGACGTCATTGCGTTTTTGTGGCGCCTTACCTTCAAAAATCCGATTGCATGATCTAATGCAGACGGAAAATGAACCCTAAAACTTTTATTTCTGGAAGGTGTCGACGAATATGTTCTGACCGATGGTGCCTTATTCGTGATTATGCCGATAAACAGCATGTTGAATCCGTTCATATACTCTGCCGCTCCAGAGTATATTTGGAACAAAGTCACGATATGTTGCAAGGAAATTAACCGTAATGTATTTTCAGGTATGTACTTAGGTACCAAGTATAGCAGGGACGGGCAACATACGGCCCGCGACGGGATTTTGAGCGGCCCGCACAGATTTTTTCCCCGAAAGTCAAGTATTGACAAATTGTTTGCGTCACAGAATGAATTTAAGTTTGCCAACCCGAGAAAGATGGTCAACTACCCAGCAAACACCCGATATCCCGTGGAGTTACTGGTATGTCCACAATTGTTCCCACTCGTCCCACCTCCCACCCTCAGTTACGGAGGACTTGCTCAGTATGCCCAACATTGGACGTCAATTTATGTAACTCCAGGTGACTACCAGAGGAAGTGAATTTTAGAATGCTCCTGTGCCAGTCACCATTGACCATTCCAGTGGATGTCATAATGGTGTGATGCCTGGATGCCACCTACACAGGAGTTCGTCAGGATGTCCCTACTTTCTATGAATTCAAGTGTGCATTGTGCAATCAATGCAAAATAGTTTTCTGAATACACTCATGAATGTCATGATACATTTCACCATTTGTAATCTATCGGAGTGAATACGAGAATGTTGATTGATGATATGGCGATGATTTTCTATCGCGCGGAACTTCAGAAGCCCGGCTATCGATGATCGCGGTTGTACATTGTTAGAGATATAATGTACGATATAGAGACATACAGCTATTTTATTGTGACATTACTGGATCGAAATGTCCACATCAAGGCAAAATATATGTTATTTCAAATATACCGTATACCCAATGCATGTGAAATCTTCCGAAATGAAAACTTGACATCCGTTATAATGGTATGGTGATAACTATTCCAATCACGGAACTACTCAGTCTGCCCGGCTATTATCGATAATTGAGGCCGTACTGCGCAAGAGGCCAGCGATAATGCATATAGCTCAGTGATATGAGGCATTCCGATACCTGTCGACAGTGTCGAGTCTCGAGTGTCGAGCCGAGCACGCCTGTTGCTTGAAATTCATTCAACCATAAAACCAATAAAGACTGCGTTCTTCTGTCTGGCGAGCATGCGCGCGCGTGATTCAGTTTGAATTTGAAAGAACAGGTTTTGTAGTAATGGCGGAGTGACGGGTTTATCACAGGAATGGTTTAGTTTAGAATAGGATACTTAACGGCGTGGATGGATTGTGCGTGCTATTGATTATTATTGATATTGTCGCTGTCATGAGTACTAGAAAGGCAGAGAGCGGGGAAGCTTGGTATTTGAGTGCTATATTTATTGAACAGCAACAGCCTCGGTCATCATTAACTGCGATAACCGTCATGAATTTCACTATGATTCTAGTGGCACGTCTGCGTCGCGGTTTATCATGTACGAACGAAACTAATCGACCCGCCGCTAATCGTAAACCTATGCAGTACTTGAAATAGTATATATAGCGATGAGCAATGAGCATGATCATGATAATATTTAATTATGTGCAATCATTGAAGTTCGATTTGCAGCACAGTGGGTTTCATGTTGTTGTAATATCCAACTTCTGTTTGATGTGTACGGTATATACTATTAAAACTTTGAAAAGAATTTCCAAAGACTGCAAGATCCATGCAGCAAACCAGATGCAGCATCGATGAATGTATTATAGCCTTGGTTTATATAGCTACATAATTTGAAAGTGTCTTATAGGATGTTCCTTTACGGAATGTGAGATTGCTGAATTTGTGGCTGAAAACTATTGTTGCACCTATGGTAATGAATATTTGCATCCTATTGACTGGCATATTTATTATCGTATTCGTTGTAATTTTGTGTTGTGTCCACAGCAACATTATAACCATTGAAACTAGTCGAGGTTTTCGGTGAACATGTCAAAATGTATGGCTTTATTATTAGTTTAATGTTAGGGTATTCTAGGAACAATCATTATAGTTAACCCAACTTTAACCTCAGCCTAATTTAATGATACCCTGATGCTAAACCAATTATATACTACATGGATTTTAACATGTTCATGGGGCAGACGGGTTGTCGCAATGTCGGCAATGTCGCCGTGCAACATACTTAAAATGCTTACTTATAACTTGCAATATAACGATAACTTATAATTTACATATAGCTTATCTATACGATATCTTGAAATCCCTGGTAAGAAATAGTAGTCGCAAAAATTATAGTCGCATTTATAGCTCATTGGATATCTTGCGCGTTCCTTGTCATGTATTATGAAAGTTTAAAATTGGTGAAATTAGATACTTATTCCATTTGAATTTTCACTTCTTCTCGGACCTTGAGTTGACATTGATCTTGATATTTCGCCCATTACCTTCCAATAAGTATATTGCACGGAGACATTATGCCGACATTCACAAAATATATTGTACGGCAATAACATTGCCTACATTACAGCGACATTCACAAAGTAGATGGGCCCTAGGGAAGACTGATTGCTGATAGTCATGTTGTCATGAATAAGAAAGCACACTATTGACCCTTATTATCAATGGACTCTTAATGCGGATGAGGCAGGGGCATATATGGGTCTGCGTATACAACATCGCTTCATTTTTAGCAGGAGTCTAAATATGGAACAGGCAATGTTATATAGTACTTTACAACTTCGGAGCAACGCATCCCAGTCGTGCATTGTCCATGGATTAAGAAGATGAATCATGTAAGTTGGAGTGATGATTTATGATTGTTCATGTTCATTAATCAGCGATTTATTAGCCTGAAAAAAGTGTCATAAATGATGCGCAAATAGACTCTGTGACGGTGGTTCCCGATCAGGATTTCGCCAGTGGTGCTCAGAATTGCTGCATGATATTTTGATATTGTAACTCTACGACCTGATGTTTCGTTGAATCCAAGTGTGCCATAATTCACAGTGGCGCTAATCTGGTATACATGATTTCCATAAATATCTCAGGTTGGCTGCATCACTTCTGTTCTGATTAGTAGGGCTTGGCAAAATCGAGCACCTGAGTGAAGAGTGATTGATTCTGAATCTGGTGTTAAGTGTCAAGTATTCGATAATCACTCATTATGATGTTATACTGATAACAGTCATAACAGTATGAGTATTATGGAAAGTTGAAAACGTATCTTTTATGTTTCTACTAAGAACATACAATGATGCAATGCTAGTTTTACATCACACTAAATTACAGATAATTTGGTATATTTTCGACCGATACCTATTTCATTGCACTTTGTGACTATGCTGTGGGTTAATCATGACTTCACAGATATGTCATTTCCACTAAAGTGAATAGCTTTGTACTACGTATTTTGAATGCTACTTCCACATTGGAAAATGGTATCAAAGATGTAATTTTATTGATAACTGTACTCTTGGTGGCAAAGAGCGTATAATTTCAGAAGGCCTACTTGAAAAAGTCATCTAGTTGGCTCGAATCAATAGAATTAGTGGTGACCAGTGAACTCGGCCCATGACGAATTCGGCCTATTGAACTCGGCCTTCGGTGAACTGGGCCCATGGTGACTTTGTCAATACAAATTATTATAAATGTCGTGAATCGTATTAATAATTGAAGGCAATGGCGAATTGGTGGTGGCGGATATGTCGCATGAATGTTATTCCCACTGAGGGCGGTATCGTATGTCGGATGTATAAAATGTTATATTGAACGTACGGAGCTGTATAATGTTGACGAAGAGTGCAGAACGTCAAGGATCAGATCGCACATCGTGAATTAGGTGCATCCCAAGATTAGGGTTGGAGAGGCTTAGGTTTAGGCCGAGTTTACCGTAGGCTGGGTTCAATGGGCTGAGTTTACTGGTAATCGAATTAATACTCGATTTAGATTCGAGTACTCATGTGCCAAGCTAGTACTTGTACACCATTGTTTTTGTTTTTTCAACAGGATGTTATGGATACCTGGCTTCAGTTCTTGACAAATGCCTTCACTAAACCTATTCTAATCATTTAAATTTTCTAGATCGACAATGTCTGATGGCAACAACGTCAAGCAGGCTGTACGAAGAATGCCTTCTAGACTGGGGCCGAGATCGTTTGGAAGAACTACTGTGACCTAGAACAAGCGTTGCTTTTACTCTACAAAATCGGTGCTGCGCCATGCTCGGGAAAAACTCAGAAAGCAATCGAAGGTAAAAAACGTTGAACAGACTATATAGAAACCAGAGGTGGTCAAAGTAATCATCTTTTGTACTGAAGTTGAAGTAATGTCATGAATTTATACACACGTAGATGTAACAAGCTACAAGGTGTGTCAAATCTATTTGAAATGGAAGTCGAAAATGAAGTTCTGAAATATGCTCTATTAATTACTTTTAAAAAGTAGATTTGGTCGATGTGTTGCATACGATTGCCCGACATATGAGCATGCGACACAATGGAAAACGACAGTTGAGCATGAGCATGGAACAGTTTAGCATGCGTCACTTCAGTATGTGACTTCATAACCCCAAAACTAACCCTAACCCGAAACATAACACTGAAATTAATCGCTATATATCCCGACCCCAAGCCCTACCCTAACCCAAGCTTAAATTCAACCCTAACCCGTAATTTAACTCGCATGCTCATGTGTCGCATGCCCGTATGTCCACATACCGTTGCATACTCAATAGTTGGTAGGGTGATCAAAGTAATCATTGTTTGTACTTGAGTAGAAGTAGTAGCAACGCTGTTAACATCTACTCCAGTATAATTAGTGGTTCACAAGGCGACAGTGGAGCTTACGCGTAGTTCGTCGAAGCGAGAAGACATGCATTATCGGCACTTACGATGTACACAATCCTAATGTCATTTGTGGTAATCACGGTTTTTGTCGACTACAATGGTCATTTACACCACGCCGATATTTCTTATTTTTGATTCCGTAACCGTCGACTTATAGCACGGCACACTCCTGGCCTTTTGTAAGACACCGCTTATGCCAGGGGTCGTCAACTCATAACGGGTCGCGCGCCACTTTCAAATTCCGAAGCCGCTGGCCGCATGAATTCAATATCGAGATAAAATAGGCCACACAGTTGAACAACCACGCTATCTTGTCACCTATACTAACCCCTAATGCAGTGGTTCTCAACCTTTTTGGCTTCGCGGACCCCTTTTGACCGTCACGGGCTCTCGCGGACCCCCTCAAGTTTTAGTTCAATTTTAGATCTATCATGGTGCAACCTTCATCCATCTTGTGCAAATATGAACTGTAGGCTTATGATAAACAGCAAAATAATGATTTTTCTTGAAAATAACATCATACTATTTATGTGGAAGTTGGTAGATTTTTATTATTCCAAAGCTAATTTTGTTGCTGTATTTCTTGAAGTACGTGGCCCGGTGGCCGTGTCTTGTAAATCCGCGTCTTCGTTATGACATAAACGAGGAGTGCCAAAAATCATTTCCACAAAGATAGATGGAGGCTAATGGAATATTAACGCACAACGCTTCCGACGATACTTATGGTGTGATCGCAACATTTATGACACCAAAATGAAGAAACATATATTTAATGAATATATCACGTCCAGCATTTAGCGCAGGGACGGGCAACATACGGCCCGCAGAGAGTTTCTACTGTCAAAGTGAAATCTCAATCTAAACGTATAGACAAGTTTTGTGCGCCAAACAATGGATCCAAGTTTTCCAACCTGAGAAATAACTTGTTCTGTTCGTTTTACATGTATATTTACGATCAAACATTTTCGACCATGAACAATTGAACATTAACAAGACAAGGCTGCATAATAATAAAACTGGTGATATGAATTTCGGGGTTGGAGCGTAATGCTTTGATAGCAACGAAACACTCCTTGTTCATCAAAAAACCAGCCTTGTCAATAGGGCATCCGCAGTAAAAATGCACCGAATCTGATAGCCGAACTTTAAAAGCAGGTATATCATTGTTCGATTTATCACGAGTGTCAGCCAAAAATATTCGGGTTCATTTCAATATGAATATACTATGCAATTGTATATTAAAGTAATGTACCTCCAAGAAGCTGTTCAAATAGTGGTTTTGTATATCACAGGATACAATGGATTTCATGGCGAGGTTTCAATCCCTGCATTGGAACAAATTAAAAAAAAAATCGAAAATATTTATTTTAAACGACTGTTCACTAATTTGATGAGACTGACAACTTCAAATTCAGAAGGTTTTGCAGAAATTACGAAGTCACCCTGATTGACGTAAATATCTCCATATTTTTATTTTTCCCACACACCCAAACTGAACGTCTCTAAACAGCAATATGTTTGTATCAGCAGGTTATTGGAAAATTGGCAAGGAAAATGAATTTCCACACTACGATAGTTCATGTCAGACGATTATTATGATGATATGATTCATGAGGTTTTAGCAGTTGTGGTGTGAAACTGCCTCATTCTTTTCTCAAATTAAAAAAATAAAATAAGAATTAGTATATCAACCATTTTGAAATTTAGAGGTCTCGCGGACCCCCGGTTGAGAACCGCTGCCCTAATGAATTGATATCTTGGTAAATTTGGGGTACTGGGCTTATCGAACGCCTTGAAATCTTAATTAATATAAGGATTGCACAGTGTGTGATATATAGAATCGAAATTCGAATTCTCGGTAAAGTATTATATAGTTTGAATACTGAAAATATATAATACTTTACTGAGAATTAGAATTTCGATTCTATATTCGTACACGAAATTTACTTTCACTTACTTGACTCGAATTACTAGAATCATTGTGGCCACTGGCCAGCCCTAGTTATTCTAGGTGGTCGCTTCCAAACAAAGATGGTCGGAGACTCGGAGTAGTCGTAGTTAGTACTTAAGTATCAATAGCGATTTACAAGACATCAAACTACCTTTCAAGTATAAGTAGAAAGGGAAGTTCGAAAAAGTAGGCTACTGGGGTGAGTAGTTTCAAAAAGTGGACACAGTCGAAATGTCGAGGCTTATTGTATGTAGTCGTAACAGGGTTGTAATGAATCGAGTCATGACTCGACTCGTGTCCCGATTTTCTGATGACTTGACTTGACTCGAGTCATTTTCGCAAAATTCGGAAATGATTTGACTCTACTCGAGTCAATCTGTATATTGACTCGACTCAGACTCGAGTCATTGCGCATGACTCGAACCAAGTCATATGACTCGAGACCAACATTTCATTGCAATTTCGAAGTATAGTAAAGTGACCACACTATTAGGAATTCATCTATTGGTACTTGTATTCGAAAATGCGACCAGAAACTGCTAAAAGTGAGGAAAATTAGTAGGCTATATTTTGAATGAGAATTGAGAACCATTCGATATCACCAAACACAGTCATAACAAGTGGGTTAACAAGGCTTTAACTGGAAACTGAGCGTCAACACAATGACTTGGACTCGGTGGTGAATTGAAAATGACTCAAATTGACTCGGGTCAAAACTATAAAATTGAGATTGACTTGTGACTTGGTTACAACCCTGAGTCGTAGGTGCATGCTTCTGAACAGAGATAGTCAAAAACGTAGTTGTTTTCAGCACTCAAGTAGAAGTATTTGTTGTGTCATCAATGGAGTAGAAGTAGTAGTAACACCATGTATTTCCACTCTGGTACAAGCAGTGATTTACAAGTCTTGTCCAAACTAATTGATGTGAAAGGATAATTTCTGAAAAGTACTCAAGTATGTACTTTAGATGTTTCCAGGGTTGTAGCCAAGTCACAAGTCAATCTCACTGATATAGTTTTGACTCAAGTCAAGTCGAGTCATTTCCAATTCACCACCGAGTCAAGTCCAAGTTAGCGAGTATACGGTCGAGCCCGAGTCATGGTGTTATGACTCAAGTTCAACCATTGCGTTGACTGCTCAGTTTCCAGCTAAATTCTTGTTTAATCCAGTTTTTATAACTCTGTTCGGTGATATCAACGGTTCGCATTTATAATATATAATATAGGCTACTGATTTTTCTCACCTTTAACCGTTTCTGGTCGCATTTTCAAGTACTGCTACCATTAGACGAAATACCAATAGTGTGGTTACACTAGTGTGTTATCGGTCTTAGCCGTCCGAGTCTCGATTCATATGACTGGTCCGAGTCATTACATAGATTGACTCGAGTCGAGTCATTTCCGAATTTTGAGAAAAAGACTCGAGTCACCAGAAATCGCAACTCGACTCATTGCAATTACAGCCCTGGGTGTTTCCACAAGTTGATTTGATTGGCTGACGCATACTCTGTATCGCTAGTTCAGAAGCTCTCCACACTCAAATAGAAGTAGCGATTTACAAGACATATTACAATTAATGCAAGTGGAAATATATAGTGAAGTTCTGATACATATTTCATGTGCTATGAAGAGTGTATCTACATACAATTTGCTGACATTGTTTTTATGTGCTTCAGGCAAAACAAGGACTGAGAAGAAACCTGTTGTTGCAACCAAAGTTTATTGCCAAAGACGAATACGCGCTCGCGCTCTTAACATGATGCGGTACAGCCGATGCATCGTTTTACGTCTTGCAATGGTAGTTCCTACTTATGATTGCTTATGTCTGTTTTTAATTGTCTTAGCGGTTGTCCTTTGTCAAATTCCTTTGACACGTTTCTTTCAAATTTCTCGTATGCACCTCAATTGGAATGTTTGTCATGTTAGTTAGTTAAAACTAGCTGATATTTCCAAAATTCATGTGACACATTTATTTCATATATTTATAATTTTGTGATCGAATTTTCACTTAATCCTTAACTTTGTTAAATTAAATAATAAGAGTTCTTTAATTAATGTTTTACTTGAAATTTGCAATTGTCGTTTTCCAGTAACCCAATATAAACAGTTTGTGAGCTTATATGATGTTGGATTCCATGTAGTTGGGATTCCATGTAGTGGGAGCAGAGCAGGTATCGAAGTGGAGGAGGTAATCATAGAGATCATTAAGTTTTCCACAGGGAGTCCTGAGGACTTGAACAGGGGCGAATAAGACGTCCGCAGTACGTGGACTGGCGTCCATAGGGAGTGGCGTCAAGTCCACAGTACGTCAGGCGCGTTCATAGGGAGTGACATGACGTCCACAGGGAGTGGCGTCACGTCCACAGTACGTCAGACGCGTCCATAGGGAACCACGTGACGTCCAGGATAGGTCAGCCGCGTCCATGATGAGTCGCTTCATGTCCACAACACGTCATTGCGGACGTACTCAGAGAGCAGACAGGACGTCCCTAGTTGTCGACAAACTCACTCCAGGGAGGTGACGGCCGTAAGTTACCGGACGTCCTGCCGGCAATTCCACCGGAAGTCAACTGGACATCGAGTGTTTGCTGGGTAGCTCTATTCCGGTCTACATGCATTTGCGAGCAAACAATTTCGACCAAAAACATTAAGGGTGGGTTTCAAAAAGTTGTCTTAATTTAGACCTGGCTTAAGGCCAGTGATTGACTTGCTCAAGACGCCAGACGTCGGCGGTCTTAATTCGGTTTCAAATGTCAATTTGGCGCCGCGCTCGGCCAAGTCCGTTAGTTGCGAGTAATTACTGTCTACTTCGTCGCTGTAGCGAGTTCAACACGGAACCGAGGCCAGTTGTTATTGTTTTGAGTTGCTTGCTGATGTCGTATAGTATGGTAGCGATGCAGTAAAGGAATACGGAATTGCTGGAGTTGTTGAAATTTACGGACGGATGATCAGAACGGAACCCCGAGGAAGTATCTGGCAAATGATCAGCACGTTATCGCAAAGTATTCGAAGAAATAGTGCGGCTGTGATACCGATTTTTGAAGACACAACTGCCCAGCATTTTGGCATATTAATTGATGAAGATTATGCTCTTGGAGATGCTGAATATCCACTGAGGACTTATTACTCACGCCACTATTATGCCCAAGAACTTTGACCGAAAAAAGTCACTATTGTTTTCATGCATATCGTTACCCTCTGGCAGAGCGCAGTGCTTTGTGTTGAAGAAAATATCTCGCGCATTGGCTATATTCAAGGAAGAACCTCAGAATATCGATGTGACAATAGCCTGCTTCTGCCTTTACAATCATAGCAATGCTGACAAGGCAGATGGAGCTGAATTTGATGACATACTGCAACTGGAAGCGTTGACCGCACTCCCACAGAGAAATCTGCACGACAACGCATGATCTAGAGATTTTTGCAATACATTTGATTACATTCCAAAACATACTCGTGCTTTATTTCTTGTGACACGTTAAAATGAGGTAAAATGTGCATTATGGCTTTAAGTAAGTTCAAGTTCATAAATTTGGACACAAGATAGCGAAGTTATTGCAAGGGGCTTGGAAAACTGGAGCAGGCGAACATGAACGGCTGAACAAAATTGAATCAAATGTACAAAAGACATGTTTTGACTCTAGATTCGGCTAGCGTCAAATTAATGTTGTTCAGCATCTTCTATAATTATTAACGTTGAGACCATGCTCAACTTGTTTCATTCTCTTCTGCTTTATCACTGATTTTCAAATCTTCGCTGCTTCATAGTTGACTTCGGGCCTGGACTTCGGTGAGCTGTTGGTAGAGATATAACTGATAAATTTCGAACGAATTTTTTAAATTTTATACTGTTGCTATCCATACAAAACTCAATAGTCTATTGTAATACATAGCATCAGCAAACTATACGAATGTTAATAGCAATAATAATGAGATAATAATTAATAGCAATAATAATGAGATAATAATTAATAGCAATAATAATGAGATAACAAACAGACAATTGATGGCCTAGTAATGAATGCAAACTTACCTTGATCTGGTTGGAAATGTTGCCCAAACAACTAGCAGATGCAGCTCCCAACTGCTACTCCATAAGTTGGCACATCAGATGGGTCAGCATCTATCACAAAACAACTTATCAAGCATGGTATAAATATGAATGGAAATGACATACTTACAGCCCAGTGTTGGTATCATGGTGCGAGGAACTGGATAAAGCTCGAGCAAAGTGCTTTCAGAAAAACCTTAATATAAAAGGAACTGGATATTGGTATGCGCGTTCACACTCACATATACGGATAGATAGATAAATACCTATTTGATGGCTTGGCACATCACTGCTCGTTTGATTTTCTCTGTGTTCCAAAAGAATGGTGCTATCATTTGTTTCACAGCCTGCAGCTCACTCTGGTGGCACATTGCACAGCTATATAATAATTTTTACATGGACTGATTATGCTGCTATGTCGATACTATGACTGGGTAGCAAATCTGTGAAAATCAATGTTGAATTGACATATATCTCAAAACATTTGGATTACTGAAGCGTTAGCATGTACTGCACTTTGAATATTATTGGCATATATCACTTCACATCAATGGCCCCTTTAAGCTGCATACATGCGCAAATGCGCAGTGCTGACACGGTTTATGCACACAGAAAATCTGAAGTCATGACCCTTTTTTAGTCGTTACGCACTGTTTTCCGAGGGTCTGCGTAGTGAGTTCTTGAGTGTACGCACAGACTCGTCAAAAATTAGAGGGAACATTGCTTCACATCTATAGCAATTCACTAACAACTTCATGCAAAGTCATGTCATTTTTCTTTCCGAAACTTCTGGATCTTTATCCAGTATGCTGAAATTCGGTGCGCGTGCAGTGAACGGAATATCAATACAATGCTGGTTGAATAGACACATATTGATCAAAGTTCCATGTAGTCGGCACTATTCTAGAAAGTAGCAGTTAAACATATTTATGACAATGCTCATAGGGGTGGAGCGAAAATGGATATTGAGGGAAACCCTGCAATCAATCACAGTTGCGTGCAAGTGGTGCAACATTGATTAGGCTCAACAAAATGAGCATGATACATATTTTCCATTTTCTGGTGATGCGTCATGTGTTCACTTTTTGGCTATAACCACAGCAAAGCCAAAACGTCAACGTGCCTAAGTTAAAAGACGTAACCAGTCGAGAAAACTATAATGATGACTTGACGTAGCATGTAGGCTATCAATAAAGGATCTGTTGATCTGCCGCAACCTAAAATCTCATCTTGGGGCTTCTTCGATACATGCACTATATTAACTGATGTTCCCCATGACCACTGATCAGCATCATTACCCGTAGCGGATTCTTATCGCTGACCTTTCTTTGCCAAAATGGGCGGGATTCGCAAGTCCAACGCTAGGCACCTTTACGCGTTACCCCAAATATCACTTCCCGTGTCTCGTAACCATAGTCATATCATATTCGTAACCGAATCGATTGGAGCCAGCGAACGCGGGTTATGGTGGTCATGGGAAACATTGCTTGATACTATATGGTGCGGTTATGGAAGAAGTGCTGATGTGTCCTGTGTGCCTCAGGGCTCTGGCTATCCATTTGAATTGAAATCCGTTCAGCATACGAAGACCCCTGCAGCATTCCACTGTAAATCCCACTATAACGGTATATGATACCAACTTGTCACGTTTGTGATATAAACATTGTTCCAAACTGCCTGACATCAATATAAAATGATCTAATCTGATTTGCCAAGCTATACATCAGAAGAACGGCCAGTATCCTTCAACAAACAGCACAACAGTTATCAGCACTGTTGACTTCAGCCTACCCCCTAGCTGGCTTGGATATCTGTCTTAACCAGTGGTTCCCAACGTGGGCGATATCGCCCCCCAGGGGGCGATTTGGCGATCTAGGGGGGCGAAAATGACGAAGGGGGCGATAGGAGGGCGTAAATGGACAAAGGGGGCGACGGGGGGCGAAAATAGCGAAGGGGGCGATAGGGGGGCGATGACGCGTCAAAACGGCTGACCTTTTTTTTTTTTTTTTTTTTTTTTTTTTTAGTCATCCACCTAGCAATTCGGAGAGAAAAAACGATATTCGCAGCTCTGCGCGGAGAAAGATGACCTTTTTTTTTCCCGCCAGTCTGTATGCCCAATTATCGGTGCACAAAATTTTGGGGGGCGATGATTGGTGTTGACCTTGAAAAGGGGGCGATGGGTCGAAAAAGGTTGGGAACCACTGGTCTTAACAAAGCGCACGCTGGAGGGGAAATCCCCTCAAGTCACAGTTTTGAAACCGACTTCAGCCTGAGGGGTGTAGCTTAAGCCCGACGACGGGCCTAAGTCGACTATTTGAAACCCACCCTAAGACAAGGCTGCGTTCCACTATAAATATAACTGATTTTCACATGCAGTCTTCACTAAGGGTTTCTAAACCCGACATGCAGCCAAAGTTCAATGAAATTGTTAACAACTCTGATCGACCTCAATAGCTATTGCAGTAAATTAGGTTAATGAATTCATTAAATACTGTTAATGGTCTATAAAGCTTTAAATGTGAAGTTCACATTAGCTTAGGGTTACCATATTTTGGAAATCTGAAAAGAGGACACTTTTTCAGAATTTCAAGACTTGCAAAACCGGAGGAAAATGCTCAAAAAAGGTAATTTTTTCTCACTTTGTGTTCAGTTGACTAAAAAAGGTCAGCTTCTCGCTCAGCTTCCGAAATACCCGCCGGAGCGTCACTTCGGTGCTGATTTACGTCATCACAGTCGAATTTTGCTATATATATGACCAGAATTCTCAAGAAAGAGGACAAAATCTCAAAAAAGAGGACGTATGGTAACCCTACATTAAATAGGATTTATTCCTTCTAAAGGGGGATAAATGCGCAATTAACGTATCGAGTCTACAATCCGGCCCGCCAAGTATTTCATTTTCCCATATCAGGCCCGGCGACCGGATAAGTAGCCCGCTCTTGAACTATAGGGGTGGTGCGAACTTGAGGTTCAAGCTCGTGTTTGGTGTGCGAAACGCAGAAATTGAGGTTCACGTTGGCGAACGAACCTTGGTAGGTTCTATACTGTAGAACAGGGGTTCTCAACTTACCTTGTATAACGGGCCGCATTTTAACGGTAAAAGACGACGCGGGCCACAGAACAATATTATCTTGTATTTGTGGGCTACTATTAAATTTAGACTATACTGTAACCTATTTACGAGTCGTACACGGGCACTAAGTACATTTTTATGCATTACAAAGCATTAATAGACAGCGTTCGTAAGTTTGCAGTTGCTGTTTTTGTGAAAATATTTTTCTTCCAGCGGCGCAAGTAAATCCTCTTCATGGAACGCGCATTGCTTTCGTTGAACAGTCAGTAGGAATGAGTAGTGAGGGGAACTACTTTTGTTACCGCCCCTCAGGCTATTTAGAATGTAAACACTCTCATAATATAATTAACGTCGGATTATGGCCGGTCCATGCTTCCGAGAGATAAATAACGTTAGATGATACTTTTCCTTGATATTCTATTATGTGTATTTAGGACTAATGCGACAACGGTAGACAATCGCCGTGTGTATTTATGAGCATCTCTCGCCGCTACACTCTCGAAACTTTCCTCCGACAGTCTATTATGTGTATTTAGGACTAATGCGACATCTATTGCGTAGAATATGCGTACTGAGCTGTTTTTGAGTATATGAATTCTCGCATAAAGGCTGCTGCACACTGGCTTTGCGACACGACTAAAACAGGTAATTCCCCGATCGTGTCGCGCTCACGATCGCGGTAGTTGCGTTCTGCTGCACACTGGGACACCGAGTCGTACACTCGTAACGTAGGCCTATCTGTTCTGAACCAGCTTAATGATTTCGTAACAGTATAGGTTCTTGGTTATTACTTTTGAAGAACACATCAAGATACTTCCTACACATATGTGTTTTCTATGTGTACTGACAGCATTTTGCTGATGCTCCGAATTTTGATAAGGAATACACCATAATGCCACTAAGATATTCTCAAATTCGAAAACTCAGTTTATCATTTCAACTCAAGACGCAGATGCCCAATATACAGTACCCAAGATACAAAGAATATAAACAAGAAGGTGTCTAATCGTGGATACGCCCTAACATACTCCATCAATCAGATATCTTTATAATACATAGGCCTACTCTTCTTGGCCTACCGGTACTTTCGTAATGTCAAGCATGTCAGTGGTATTGGCGGGCTAGCGGTCATGTTCTCTGTTATTCATCTTGTATTGTGAACATATAGTAATTTAATTATCAAATATATCTTCATTTCGTTCATCCATCTTCAAGTTATCAACTTGAGGTTGAATCATTCTTTTTCTGGGCTTGTTGGATATCATACAGCGCCCTGAGTCAATCCCAAGATAAATTACGCATCTGGTACACGAGTATGTTAAATTAGGAAGTTGAACGATTAGAAAAGATTGCAACAGCACCGTCGCAATAAGAGCGCGTGCTTATTTTCTACGGCGGCTGAGCCCGCAACTCGCGACAAAGTTGGATTTTTTCAACTTTGTCGGCGAGTTGCGTAGCCCGCTCGCCGACGCTTTGTTGCGTAGTCTGGCGACGCGGTGTGCATGGTTTTGTCACAGACAGGCGCGATTCTCTCGTTTTGTCGTGTCGCGAGAGCCAGTGTGCAGCAGCCTTAATACACTTGACGTTGAACTAGATTTCATGACATCATCACAGAGGAATTAGGCGACTATCTAGGTTGTAGGTTCGATTCTTGTAGTCACCACATTTCATACGATTCAGTCATTTTCATGTCACTAGAATAAGGGTAATTAAATCGACGGATGTTCGCGAGATATTCTATGTGTATTTAGGACGACTTGATAAGTGGCTATATTCGCCAGATAATATTATTATGTGTATTTTTACTTTGTATTTTAGCGGATAACTTGACCTCTAGGATAATACTAATCAACGTTGAACTATATAGTCGCAGTTTTATGATGATTACGTTAGATGATTAAATTCCGAAACTTCATTATAACTTGCTTTCATGGATATAAATTCAGATTATACACATGAATTTCGAAAACTATGATGTCAATGCAAGACTCCACTACCGCGAACCACAATTCCAGCATCGGTATTGGCAATAAAGCGTAAGATTTAGAGTCGCACCTTAACGCAAATTATGCAGGTATTCTAGCAGACTTGTCACATTTTCTGTATCTGAAGTCGAATTTCAGCATCGTTATTCACTATAAGCCGAGAAATGTACCTTCGCGCAATCTATACAGACAGACGCATACACTTTGCTGCATCTGAAGTAGAATTTCAGCGTCGGTATTTGTTATAAGTGTTATAAGCCGAGAAATGTACCTTCGCGCAATTTTTACAAGTAGTCGCACATACTTTGCTGCATCTGAAGTGGAATTCCACCGTCGTTGTTTGCTATAAGCCAGGAAATTAGAGTCGACGCTTCGCGCAATTTTGACAGGTAGTCTCACACACTTTGCTGCATCTGGGCTTCATACTAATACATGCATGATTTTGGCATGTCGAGAATACGGGTAATTATAATTAAATCATCAATAAACGCCGGAGGCGAGTCATTTAAACCTTGTTGGTAGATAATAGCGCTTTCGACTACAACAAAGTTGCCCTGCCACAAAAAATAGAAGCCTTAATGATCATACAGAGGAAAGTTCAATTTTACATCGAATTATTCGAATCGACTACATACATTGTATAGGTATGAGGTGAAATAAAACGGATTTACGCAAAAGTTCGACACTAAAACGCCGGCCGTGTCTTATAAAGTAATAATGTAAGCTGCGATGGATGCTGCTATATAATGCTAGTAGCGAATATAGTAGAAAGTCCGCGTCTGGATGAATGTAAGCAGGTGCGCTTAGTAACGTAGTAAATCGCGTAACAGAATTTACATAAATAGCTACTTCTACCTTAATTTAATGGATTTATCTGAGATCATTGCTTTACTTAATCTCTCCAAAATGTGCATTATACAAGTACGTCACCATCGAAACCATCTGCCTATAACTAGCTGGCAGTATAATTGCAGCAAATACTCGGGTACTAATTTTAAAGTAACTTAGATATCTAAATGAGCTCCGAGTCGCTGTTATCTCGCATCTTGTACTTGTATTCGTACTTTACCTTTACACGTCGTTTTTGTATAATGGATACTAATTTTAATAAAAATACACAAAAACTGTCTACACGCACCAACTACTCAAGTGTTTATGACACAGGAATGATTCATTAAGTATAGCGCAAGCAGGCCAAACCTATACTTGAGTCCTCCAAAATGTACAAGTACTTCGCTATGTACTCCCTCCATGTAAAAAGTGACTAGGTTTTAGACTACTTTATCGATCTTCGATGTTGCGCAAATACCACAAACTTTGCTTGCTTTCAGAGCTGGCAACTAAATGCAAGACATACTTTACGCAAAAGTCTTTATTCTGAAAATTTTATCGAGTTAATACTTTAAAAAGTTTTACTGGAGCACTACGGAATGTACAAGTACTTTACTTTTACAGGACGTGTTTTGTAAAATGAATACTAATTTTATTGAAAAAATAAAAAAATAAAAAAGGGCGAAAAATTACATTTTATCCCGGAACGCTACAAGATAAATCGTATGAATTTGTAAACTACTTATTCACGACATATTAATAATTCTACTTGTATACTTTTTCATATTTTGTAACAATTTTAGTATCACCTAAATAACATACGGAAAATATACTAGTCGAAAGATACGGTAACCAATTTCGCAATGATGATACTTTTCCTTGATATTCTATTATGTGTATTTAGGGCTAATGCGTCATCACTATGTTGGCGACAGGCCTGATTTGAACACACTAATTTTGCGAATTAAACTTATCGCCCAACACGGACACTCAATGAAGAGCACCCTGGAGACCCACATAAATGCTCCACAATTCTTGACATATAATATACTGAGCATATAATAGGCTGACAAAACCTATAGTTGAGTACTCCGAAATGTACAAGTACTTTACCTTTGCACGACGTTTTTGTAAAATGAATAGTAATTTTATTGAAAAATAAAAATTATGTACTCAAGTAGGTTTTTGTCTACACACACCAACTACTCAAGTGTTTATGACACAAGAATGATTCATTAAGTATAGCGAGAGCAGTCCAAACGTATACTTGAGTACTCCAAAATGTGCAAGTACTTCGCTATGTACTGCCTCCACGTACAAATTGACTAGGTTTTAGACTACTTTATCGATTTTCGATGTTGCGCAAATACCACAAAGTTTGCTTGCTTTCGGGGCTGGCAACTAAATGCAAGACAGACTTTACGCAAAAGTCTCTATTCTGAAAATTTTATCAAGGTAATAGTTTAAAAACTTATACCTGAGCACTACGAAATGTACAAGTACTTTACCTTTACACGACGTTTTTTGTAAAATGAATACTAATTTTATTGAAACAATAAAACATAAAAAAGAGCGAAAAATTACATTTTATCCCGGAACGCAACAAGAAAAATCGTATGAATTCGTAAACTACTTATTCATGACATAATAATAATTCTACTTGTACACTTTTTCACATTTTATAACACTTTAAGTAGTACTTAACAGTTTCAGTTTTAAATAAAATACGGAATATAAATATAATCGAAAAATTCGGTAACCAATTTCGCGTAGACTATGCATACAAATGAGGAAAGTTATATCAACGCGTGTTAACTAGTTGTATCGAGTTATCGAATGATTTTTTCCTTACATCAAAACAACTAGAATGTGTAACTACATTAAAAACGTATCTAAATGAGCTCCGGGGCATTGTGATTATGCAACATATCAAATTTCATCACACATTTCAACATGGAACAACTTTAAAACTAACGCAGTTCTATAGCAACTTTTGCCTAAATTTGTTTTCGGTAGCGTGTACTGTACATATACACAGTCTGCTTTAATAACAGAATTACCATGCTAATATGTGACTCCTCACCTTGAAACTTGGTACGTAGTTGTAGGACATTATGGCAATGCACCATGCTAAATTTCATCACACATCTAATGATGGAACACCTTTAAAACTAACGCAGTCGACTAGCGACTTTTACGCATATCTGTTTTGCGTGAACATAGCATATACCTATACATAGTCAATTTTAATAACAGATTTACCGTGTTAAACATTGAATTCCCACCTTTATAGCTGGTACGCGGTTATAGGACATACCAAATCCAAATCCACCATACCACATCCCATCACACATTTCATGATGGAACAACTTTAAAACGAACGCGGCTCTACATCGACTTTTTTGCGTACATCTGTTTTTCGGGAGCGTATAGCACGTACCCATACATAGCCAACTTTAATAACGGAATTACCATGCTTAACATTGAATCCCAACTCTAAACTTGATACGTAGTTGTAGGACATTATGGTAATGCACCATGCTAAATTTCATCATACATCTAATGATGGAACACCTTTGAAACTATCGCAGTCGAATACCGACTTTTACGCATATCTGTTTTTCGTGAACATAGCATATACCCATACATAGTCAATTTTATCAACAGAATTAGCATGCCAAACATTAAATTCTCACCTTGAACGTTGGTACGCAGTTGTAGGACATAATAACAATGGACCATACCAAATTTCGTCAGATATTTCATGATGTAACACCTTTAAAACCAACGCATTTCTATACAGACTTTTGGCTAAATCTGTTTTTCCGTAGCGTAGCACGTACCTATACATAGTGAACTTTAATAACGGAATTACCATGTTAATAATCGACTCCCCACCTTGAAACTCGCTACGCAGTTGTAAGACATTATGACAATGCACCATGTCAAATTTTGTTACGCATTTCATGATTGAACAACTTTAAAACTAACGCAGTTCCATGCCGACTTTCGCAGGAGCGTAGCACGTACCTATGCATACTCAACTTTAATACCGGAATTACCGAGCTAAACATTGAATGCGCAACTTGAAGATTGGTTCACGGGTGTAAGACATTATGACAATGGAACATATCAAATTTCATCACACATTTCATGATGAAACACCTTTAAAACTAACGCAGTTCTATACCAACTTCGCGTGAATCTGTTTGCGGGAGCGTAGCACGTACCTATGCGTGATCAACTTTAGTGATGGAATTACAGATGTAATTAAGTTTCAACACTTTTACAATGATTCGTCTTGCTTCCTATAACATTCCAAAGAACCCAAATATAATGGAGGAACCGATGAAAACACAGCTGCGTATTAGGTATACGTTTGTCAGTTTAAGATCTCTCTCTCCTTCCCAGATTTCAACGCACACTTTTCGCAATTTCGTCTGTTTGTCGTTTTCGGAGTGACTTTCCAGTGGTTGACAATACGTTTTTTGCATCTCTTCGAGAGTCATATTGAGTGTAACATGTTTGAATATTGTTCATTGGTTTGTCGATTCAGAGTTGATATCCGGATCCGGTTAATACTTTCTCGGGTTTCCGATTTCAAACTGAACGGTGGGATATGTATTGACCAATAAAGAGTGACACAATATAGTAAACATGTGTGAGAAAACTCACAAGTAACCCGGATTTGTTAGCGCGACGGGGACATAAATTCAACCATTATCCGTGTACCAAGCAGTTACCATAGTCATGGAGGTTGCTAATTTCAACATATTGACTCTGTGGGAGGCTAAAGCACGAACCGGGACACACACAGACACACACACCAGGACACACAATATCCGTCGATTTCCAAAGCATACAGTTCGATATACAAGAGCATATTGTTATTTCATGTGGTTAACCGTTGATATAGATGCGATGCGATCGACGCGGGTATACTCTGAAACCGGTTGTCCGTTTATATGAGAAAAGATGCTGTGAAGGAATTTAAAAAGCGGCAGTTGAGCAAGACGTAGTTTGCTTACTGCAGTAATTCATTTCACTTGCAGAACTTCTATGGCCAAGTTTCACGTGTGTGTTTCAGAGTAGTTCCAAATGAATGAATTTCATTTTCACGTGCTTGAATTCGTTTTACCATACTGTAAAATACTTTTGCATGCCCAAGTTGGGGATCCTCGTAACATTGTCTTCTTGTGTGTTGGTGATTAAATACATTGCGACGCTGTCACTTGGCTCTTAATTGGGTTGTTTCATCTGAAAGAACTAATTTTGTCTGTTATAATACTTTATTATACTTGTATGGCGAGGCGTCTGGTATCGAGAAGTGAGATCGCAAGCAATCATTGAGTCAGTCGTGATGTCTGATTGGGAGTGTCGGCCTCTTATATCCAGCAAATGTAATGTGCCATATTAGGCCATAAGTATCGTAGGCCCCGCGTGAAGTGTACAAATTTCGATGTTGCGCAAATACCACAAACTTTGCTTGCTTTCAGAGCCGGCAACTAAATGCAAGACAGACTTTACGCAAAAGTTGCTATTCTGAAAATTTTGTCAAGGTAATGGTTTGGAAACTTATACTTGAGCACTCGTACTTCTTGAGAATACCCAAGTAGGTTTTTTGCCTAGATGCACCACATAGTCTCAAGTCCTTATGATATTGGAGTACATCAACTTCATGATAGCTAGAGTATTAAACAGTAATATACCTAGAGTACTAACGTTTTACTTACTCGGAAATGACTACTTCTACCTTATTTTAAAGGATACCTCGTTCGAAGCGAAATTGTATGTGGTTTTGGATAACATCCAAGATGTAGGCTCACTTTGAAGGTTACTTCGTAAAACTCAAATATTGCGCAGTGAGAGTTCGCAAATTCTCGAAGTATTTTTGTTATTTTTATTGCGATAAGTCATTCTGCAGCGCGAAAATGCGTCGTAGGATATAGATGAAACTAGCACCACTCATCAAGACCGCTGAAAACAGTACGTTTCAACATTTAGTAGCAGTAAATTTCTAGTAAAGTACAAGACGTGATGATTTCCGAGTGAGTTAAAAAGTATTGCAGGTATAGTTTACCTGAAAACCGAATACTCTGAAATAGAAGTAGATGCAGTGTAAATAGGTAATCACTTGATTAAGTTTAGCGCAAGCAGATAAAACCTATACTTGAGTAGTACAAAATGCACGAGTACTTCGCTATCGCCTCCCTGCACGTAATCAGTGCTATTACCGATACTCGTCGGTTTCAGTTTTAGATAGAATTCAGAAACCAAATAATTTCATAAACATAAGCTAATTTAATGAATTTACTCGAATGTACTATGCCGCGCTGATAAGATTAATTATAATATACTTATTATGTTACAGCGATTTTTCTAGCCTGGAAAATCTTTAAAATGTAGTAAGCAGGCCAAATGAAGATATTCGTTGAGTTGAATAAACATAAAAAATACTCTAGACCACTTTATCGGTACTTTACAGTTTCAGTTTTAGATAAAATTTGTCCCTTTCACCTATAATTACAACTCCTCGCTAACTAAACATGTTTAGAATATATTATTTGCGATGATACGAACCCGTGAAGTGCTCATGTAGCTTTTCGTAGGATATAGATGAAACTGACAACACTCACCAAGACCGCTGGTCCACTGAAAAAAGTACATTGTAGCAGTAAAGTCCTACTAAAGTACAAGAAGTAATGATTTCCCAGTTAGTTGAAAAGTAAGTATTGAAGGTATAGTTTGCTGGAAAAAGCGAAAAACTCTGAAATCGAAGTAGATGCAGTGTAAATAGGTAATCACTTCATTAAGTATAGCGCAAGCAGGCCAAACCTATACTTGAGTACTGCAAAATGTACAAGTACTTCGCTATGTTCTCCCTCCACGTAAAAAGTGACTAGGTTTTAGACTACTTTATCGGTAACGACAGTTTCAGTTTTAGATAAAATTTGGTAAGACTTTAAATTTTCAAGTAGTTTGAGCTTACGTTTGTATCACCTTGACAAGTAACATTATCAGACATGAAAATGATACTATCACCTAATATAGAAGTTAACACGCGTCAATGTGCTTCAGAATTCACGAGAAATTGCTTACTAAGAGAAGTTTATTCTTGTATACACAATAGTGAAGAGAATCTTTAAAAGGTAGTAAGCAGGCCGATGGGTATTCGTTTAGTTGTATAGGCATAAAAAACATTCCCGCGCGCTCTTAAACAAAACACTTCCTAACCCTACCACCTAATACTAAGGCGCGCGGGAATGTTTTTTATGCCTATACAACTAAACGAATACCCATCGGCCTGCTTACTACATTTTAAAGATTCTCTTCACTATTGTGTATACAAGAATAAACTTCTCTTAGTAAGCAATTTCTCGTGAATTCTGAAGCACATTGACGCGTGTTAACTTCTATATTAGGTGATAGTATCATTTTCATGTCTGATAATGTTACTTGTCAAGGTGATACAAACGTAAGCTCAAACTACTTGAAAATTTAAAGTCTTACCAAATTTTATCTAAAACTGAAACTGTCGTTACCGATAAAGTAGTCTAAAACCTAGTCACTTTTTACGTGGAGGGAGAACATAGCGAAGTACTTGTACATTTTGCAGTACTCAAGTATAGGTTTGGCCTGCTTGCGCTATACTTAATGAAGTGATTACCTATTTACACTGCATCTACTTCGATTTCAGAGTTTTTCGCTTTTTCCAGCAAACTATACCTTCAATACTTACTTTTCAACTAACTGGGAAATCATTACTTCTTGTACTTTAGTAGGACTTTACTGCTACAATGTACTTTTTTCAGTGGACCAGCGGTCTTGGTGAGTGTTGTCAGTTTCATCTATATCCTACGAAAAGCTACTTGAGCACTTCACGGGTTCGTATCATCGCAAATAATATATTCTAAACATGTTTAGTTAGCGAGGAGTTGTAATTATAGGTGAAAGGGACAAATTTTATCTAAAACTGAAACTGTAAAGTACCGATAAAGTGGTCTAGAGTATTTTTTATGTTTATTCAACTCAACGAATATCTTCATTTGGCCTGCTTACTACATTTTAAAGATTTTCCAGGCTAGAAAAATCGCTGTAACATAATAAGTATATTATAATTAATCTTATCAGCGCGGCATAGTACATTCGAGTAAATTCATTAAATTAGCTTATGTTTATGAAATTATTTGGTTTCTGAATTCTATCTAAAACTGAAACCGACGAGTATCGGTAATAGCACTGATTACGTGCAGGGAGGCGATAGCGAAGTACTCGTGCATTTTGTACTACTCAAGTATAGGTTTTATCTGCTTGCGCTAAACTTAATCAAGTGATTAACTATTTACACTGCATCTACTTCTATTTCAGAGTATTCGGTTTTCAGGTAAACTATACCTGCAATACTTTTTAATTCACTCGGAAATCATCACGTCTTGTACTTTACTAGAAATTTACTGCTACTAAATGTTGAAACGTACTGTTTTCAGCGGTCTTGATGAGTGGTGCTAGTTTCATCTATATCCTACGACGCATTTTCGCGCTGCAGAATGACTTATCGCAATAAAAATAACAAAAATACTTCGAGAATTTGCGAACTCTCACTGCGCAATATTTGAGTTTTACGAAGTAACCTTCAAAGTGAGCCTACATCTTGGATGTTATCCAAAACCACATACAATTTCGCTTCGAACGAGGTATCCTTTAAAATAAGGTAGAAGTAGTCATTTCCGAGTAAGTAAAACGTTAGTACTCTAGGTATATTACTGTTTAATACTCTAGCTATCATGAAGTTGATGTACTCCAATATCATAAGGACTTGAGACTATGTGGTGCATCTAGGCAAAAAACCTACTTGGGTATTCTCAAGAAGTACGAGTGCTCAAGTATAAGTTTCCAAACCATTACCTTGACAAAATTTTCAGAATAGCAACTTTTGCGTAAAGTCTGTCTTGCATTTAGTTGCCGGCTCTGAAAGCAAGCAAAGTTTGTGGTATTTGCGCAACATCGAAATTTGTACACTTCACGCGGGGCCTACGATACTTATGGCCTAATATGGCACATTACATTTGCTGGATATAAGAGGCCGACACTCCCAATCAGACATCACGACTGACTCAATGATTACTTGCGATCTCACTTCTCGATACCAGACGCCTCGCCATACAAGTCTAATAAAGTATTATAACAGACAAAATTAGTTCTTTCAGATGAAACAACCCAATTAAGAGCCAAGTGACAGCGTCGCAATGTATTTAATCACCAACACACAAGAAGACAATGTTACGAGGATCCCCAACTTGGGCATGCAAAAGTATTTTACAGTATGGTAAAACGAATTCAAGCACGTGAAAATGAAATTCATTCATTTGGAACTACTCTGAAACACACACGTGAAACTTGGCCATAGAAGTTCTGCAAGTGAAATGAATTACTGCAGTAAGCAAACTACGTCTTGCTCAACTGCCGCTTTTTAAATTCCTTCACAGCATCTTTTCTCATATAAACGGACAACCGGTTTCAGAGTATACCCGCGTCGATCGCATCGCATCTATATCAACGGTTAACCACATGAAATAACAATATGCTCTTGTATATCGAACTGTATGCTTTGGAAATCGACGGATATTGTGTGTCCTGGTGTGTGTGTCTGTGTGTGTCCCGGTTCGTGCTTTAGCCTCCCACAGAGTCAATATGTTGAAATTAGCAACCTCCATGACTTTGGTAACTGCTTGGTACACGGATAATGGTTGAATTTATGTCCCCGTCGCGCTAACAAATCCGGGTTACTTGTGAGTTTTCTCACACATGTTTACTATATTGTGTCACTCTTTATTGGTCAATACATATCCCACCGTTCAGTTTGAAATCGGAAACCCGAGAAAGTATTAACCGGATCCGGATATCAACTCTGAATCGACAAACCAATGAACAATATTCAAACATGTTACACTCAATATGACTCTTGAAGAGATGCAAAAAACGTATTGTCAACCACTGGAAAGTCACTCCGAAAACGACAAACAGACGAAATTGCGAAAAGTGTGCGTTGAAATCTGGGAAGGAGAGAGAGATCTTAAACTGACAAACGTATACCTAATACGCAGCTGTGTTTTCATCGGTTCCTCCATTATATTTGGGTTCTTTGGAATGTTATAGGAAGCAGGACGAATCATTGTAAAAGTGTTGAAACTTAATTACATATGTAATTCCATCACTAAAGTTGATCACGCATAGGTACGTGCTACGCTCCCGCAAACAAATTCACGCGAAGTTGGTATAGAACTGCGTTAGTTTTAAAGGTGTTTCATCATGAAATGTGTGATGAAATTTGATATGTTCCATTGTCATAATGTCTTACACCCGTGAACCAATCTTCAAGTTGCGCATTCAATGTTTAGCTCGGTAATTCCGGTATTAAAGTTGAGTATGCATAGGTACGTGCTACGCTCCTGCGAAAGTCGGCATGGAACTGCGTTAGTTTTAAAGTTGTTCAATCATGAAATGCGTAACAAAATTTGACATGGTGCATTGTCATAATGTCTTACAACTGCGTAGCGAGTTTCAAGGTGGGGAGTCGATTATTAACATGGTAATTCCGTTATTAAAGTTCACTATGTATAGGTACGTGCTACGCTACGGCAAAACAGATTTAGCCAAAAGTCTGTATAGAAATGCGTTGGTTTTAAAGGTGTTACATCATGAAATATCTGACGAAATTTGGTATGGTCCATTGTTATTATGTCCTACAACTGCGTACCAACGTTCAAGGTGAGAATTTAATGTTTGGCATGCTAATTCTGTTAATAAAATTGACTATGTATGGGTATATGCTATGTTCACGAAAAACAGATATGCGTAAAAGTCGGTATTCGACTGCGATAGTTTCAAAGGTGTTCCATCATTAGATGTATGATGAAATTTAGCATGGTGCATTACCATAATGTCCTACAACTACGTATCAAGTTTAGAGTTGGGATTCAATGTTAAGCATGGTAATTCCGTTATTAAAGTTGGCTATGTATGGGTACGTGCTATACGCTCCCGAAAAACAGATGTACGCAAAAAAGTCGATGTAGAGCCGCGTTCGTTTTAAAGTTGTTCCATCATGAAATGTGTGATGGGATGTGGTATGGTGGATTTGGATTTGGTATGTCCTATAACCGCGTACCAGCTATAAAAATGGGAATTCAATGTTTAACACGGTAAATCTGTTATTAAAATTGACTATGTATAGGTATATGCTATGTTCACGCAAAACAGATATGCGTAAAAGTCGCTAGTCGACTGCGTTAGTTTTAAAGGTGTTCCATCATTAGATGTGTGATGAAATTTAGCATGGTGCATTGCCATAATGTCCTACAACTACGTACCAAGTTTCAAGGTGAGGAGTCACATATTAGCATGGTAATTCTGTTATTAAAGCAGACTGTGTATATGTACAGTACACGCTACCGAAAACAAATTTAGGCAAAAGTTGCTATAGAACTGCGTTAGTTTTAAAGTTGTTCCATCATGAAATGTGTGATGAAATTTGATATGTTGCATAATCACAATGCCCCGGAGCTCATTTAGATACGTTTTTAATGTAGTTACACATTCTAGTTGTTTTGATGTAAGGAAAAAATCATTCGATAACTCGATACAACTAGTTAACACGCGTTGATATAACTTTCCTCATTTGTATGCATAGTCTACGCGAAATTGGTTACCGAATTTTTCGATTATATTTATATTCCGTATTTTATTTAAAACTGAAACTGTTAAGTACTACTTAAAGTGTTATAAAATGTGAAAAAGTGTACAAGTAGAATTATTATTATGTCATGAATAAGTAGTTTACGAATTCATACGATTTTTCTTGTTGCGTTCCGGGATAAAATGTAATTTTTCGCTCTTTTTTATGTTTTATTGTTTCAATAAAATTAGTATTCATTTTACAAAAAACGTCGTGTAAAGGTAAAGTACTTGTACATTTCGTAGTGCTCAGGTATAAGTTTTTAAACTATTACCTTGATAAAATTTTCAGAATAGAGACTTTTGCGTAAAGTCTGTCTTGCATTTAGTTGCCAGCCCCGAAAGCAAGCAAACTTTGTGGTATTTGCGCAACATCGAAAATCGATAAAGTAGTCTAAAACCTAGTCAATTTGTACGTGGAGGGAGTACATAGCGAAGTACTTGTACATTTTGGAGTACTCAAGTATACGTTTGGACTGCTCTCGCTATACTTAATGAATCATTCTTGTGTCATAAACACTTGAGTAGTTGGTGTGTGTAGACAAAAACCTACTTGAGTACATAATTTTTATTTTTCAATAAAATTACTATTCATTTTACAAAAACGTCGTGCAAAGGTAAAGTACTTGTACATTTCGGAGTACTCAACTATAGGTTTTGTCAGCTTATTATATGCTCAGTATATTATATGTCAAGAATTGTGGAGCATTTATGTGGGTCTCCAGGGTGCTCTTCATTGAGTGTCCGTGTTGGGCGATAAGTTTAATTCGCAAAATTAGTGTGTTCAAATCAGGCCTGTCGCCAACATAGTGATGACGCATTAGCCCTAAATACACATAATAGAATATCAAGGAAAAGTATCATCATTGCGAAATTGGTTACCGTATCTTTCGACTAGTATATTTTCCGTATGTTATTTAAGTGATACTAAAATTGTTACAAAATATGAAAAAGTATACAAGTAGAATTATTATTATGTCGTGAATAAGTAGTTTACAAATTCATACGATTTATCTTGTAGCGTTCCGGGATAAAATGTAATTTTTCGCCCTTTTTTATTTTTTTATTTTTTCAATAAAATTAGTATTCATTTTACAAAACACGTCCTGTAAAGGTAAAGTACTTGTACATTCCGTAGTGCTCAAGTAAGGCCCTTTTCATACCGGGGTTCCGGGAATAACATTCCCCGAAAATGTTTACCGAAACCCCTCTATGTGAACATAACACTGGTTTTTCGGGGCGGTATGAACGCGCTTATTTTCGGAGATTTTTACGGGACCGACTGAGTATGAACACGAATGGCGCAGCTGGGTTCCCGGAACGCTGTCAATCAAACTTTTAGTTACGGTAACGAGCTGTTCATTCAGGCTGCTTGTATTTCGAGGTCAGCTACCTGCGGCATTTTGATCTTCTTGTGTGATGGTGTTGGGAATGCATTATTCTTGGATTTATATTCTGTATGCTCACAATACGTAGTCACTGACTACTATTCAGCTTCTTTTTTCTGTGGTTTTGTAAACAGAGCACGGCTAAAAAGGTAGAACACCATCTCCAAATGATGCAGCATTGGGTGAGTTGCCTGAAAACTTTAGGACTTCAACACTAATTTGATAGGTGATCTTGACCCCTACCATATGTTGTGCGTAGGTTAGTCACCGTCATATACGCCTACTGAAAAGGGGATTTAGTAACATCTGCTTTGATAGTTGTCAGCACAGCAGATAATGATGTCTTTAGCTCTGAATCACTAACCAAAATTGAACCAACGGGCTGGTTAACCATCGTACATCATCCAAGCCATAATTTGGTTTTCACCTATGCCTTCATTTTCTTGTTACAACCAAGTCATTCCTTTGTTATGCAAGTGTCACTTAATCTGATCTTTTCGCAGGTCTAGATGGAGGATACTGATGAAAAAGGTGGAACTGTGCATGAAGTTATAGTTTCTCTCATGAATAAAATGAAACAACACAAACACATCTGGTTAAGCAAGAGCATTGTTTATTGAGAAAGTCACACAGGGCATTTCCGACGTCTGGGCCAGCGATACTTGGATCACCACCACGTCTTGTCTTCATTGCGTATACCATCCTCTGTATCATTCTGGCCTTAGCGGATTGCAGTTTCTGAGCAGAGCCGAACACCGCGCCCGTCCGCGCCTTCAGTCGACCAAAATCTTTCAACCTTCATGTGTGCTTTGCTAAGTTTCTGAAAAAGCAATTGTGAATTTTAAGGGCAGCAGAAAGGAAATTTATATTACATATTTGAAATTAGCTTTAGCTCCTGCTCTGTTTGTTTTCCAGGGAAAAGGCTTCATGAGCCGGGGCTGAAAGGGATAGGCTGCCTCATCAGTTATGTAGGCTAGTACAGAACCCTCTGGCTCCCAATCATGAAGTCATCCTGAAAAACTTGAATGCAGCAAATGCATGTTTGGTACAAATGTTGCTGTGGTAATTTTTTTATCCCTCCACAACACTCAGACTTGTGCAAAGTACTGGAATTTCAAAATGCGTAACTTTAACTAGAACTACTCAATTTTTCAAACTAGCAACTAGAACAGGGGTGGCCAACTTTCTCAGCCAAAGGGCCACATTCGATTGACGAACTATTCTGCGGGCCACTAGCCGCGCCAAGTGTGAAAAATTTTTGAAGTTGATAAATTAATAATATTGTCACTTGACTATATTGCAGGCCTGCTGTATATCGCTGGGCTCAGTTTGCAAGGACTGGACTATTCGGCACCTGGACATATCGGTATCGAAAGCTTCGTCAAACATGCGTCAATCATTTTGTGCCTAGGTTTCATAGTCGAGGGTCTTTCTGCGAGCACAAACGGGAGGTCGCAAATATATATAGTTAGACTCAATCTGATACATTAGGCGTTCTTTCGTTTTCACAAAGGGGTAACAATATTAAAAGCAAGAAATCGAGTGACAACATGTTGCGCTAAGCGTGTAGAAAATTTTTACTTTTGATAAATCTATCGCAAAGTATTCTGCTTTATTGTAGTGTACGAAGATCTACCAAAATGTGACTGGCTCATATATCTAGCAATGCGTCGGAACTGACATTTCAGTCATCACATCTCAAGTGTTACGGCCAGACTAATCAAATTTTTGATTGGCCTTGCAAGTTCACAATCTGTGCAATCCATTTTTGATAATACTACTAATTTCGGAAATTAACTCTCGGGCCACATGTGAGCCACGGGTTGGCCGGCCCTGAACTAGAACTGTCAACTTTTCAAAATCTGCAATTAGAACAAGAACTACTCACTTTCAAATATCCCCAACTAGAACCAGAAACTATTCACATTTTTAAACCCACAACTAGAACTACTTATTTAGTTAGTTACTAACTAAATGAGTAGGTTGATGTAGGCCTACATTGTACATGCCTGACTACACTACAAAAATATACAAATTTGGTCTCATTTTCAGCAATTTCAGTCTTAATAAGTGAGCAAAGTCGATCCCACTTTAAAAGTTTTGACTAAATTCAAGTCGAGTCATTTTCAATTCACCACCGAGTCCAACTCATCGAGCAGAGCGTCGAGTTCAAGTCATGGTTTTATGACCCGAGTCCAAGTCATTGTGTTGACTGCTCAGTTTCCAGTTTAAGTCTATTTTCCATCAATTTGGGTCTTATTTCTGAGACAGAAAGTAGCCTACTTGGCAAGAACAATTGGTCTTTCAGACTTCTTTTTCTAACATAATGAATCATGACCAAATTTGTTAGACCTTTTTGTAGTGGTATGCTACGCAAAAACTGGCTGACATTCCGCCATGACAAATATAGAAATATTAATATGCACTAGGGCTGGGCAAAATCGAGTACCTGAGTGATTCGATTCTGAATCGCTTATTACGCTTCGAGTCGAGTATCATCATGATGACATCACAACACAATGTACTATGCCAAAATCCAAATGTGTAGGCTATACCTTTTATGCCACCACAAAGAACATAACGCCTATTGTCCGTCACATTAAAGATATTTTGGTATTTTTTCGACTATACCGTTCTCATTGCACTGCTTGACGGTGTTATGGGATGATCATGACTTCGGAAATGTGTTATGTCCAGCAACGTTCATAGCTTTGTACTATATCTCGTATGTTGCGACACGGCCAATCAAGGCTTCCTCAGTGGAAAATAGTATCAAAACTACGGTATAATTCTCGTTAGTGAATCAACTTTCAGTATAATTTCGGTACTCGAAAAAATTATTTTACTACTCGACTCGAATCATTAAAGTTATTACTCGATTCAGATTCGAGTACTCGAATCATTGTGGCTAGCCCTACTAGGCACCAGCAATTATTTTTATTGAAATCAACCTGTGACAGTTGCCTTCTTAAAATACATCTGATGTTTACCTGGATCTATAAACGATTGGCTTCATTGGCTAGCCTCCAAAGAGCGACAGCTACTCAGCAATCAAGAGAAATTGAGTTCGTATAATTTGCTGGCTGCTTTTCGTTATGGTCTCGAAGCTCGTCGCGGAGTATACCAAATGTTTCTTTCACGGATTTCTAGAATTCCCTGGTTTCTCTGTACAGTGTACATAAGATTAGATTTACCCAAACCATTCTACAAGCAATCACAAAGTGACAAAGATAAACTGACTTTGTCGTACGCAGATGTGATCAGTGGTTCTTTTCATTCCAGGACTTTATCCTCTTTGCTGGCTTTCAGTTTCTGCTCTCAGCTTCGGTTGATAATATACAAGCCAGGAACATGCTCGGGCTCTATTACTGATACAGGTATATTGAGTATAGAGCCCCATACACATCGAGAAGGCATATCCGCAACATCCCATAGCTAAAAGTTGGAGCCAACTTCTCCGCATCTCACGAATATGTCTCTCCCACATCGTTTTCCACAAGCATATTACAACTGGAACACCCCACAGACATGGTTTCGTAACTATCAACACTTACGGAGAATCGCGTTCATACTGGCCATAATTTCCCGCGAATTTACCGAAAAAACGACCTGTGTGAACATAAGTTCGCGGTAACTCTAAATAGGTATGAACGCGCTCTATTCCCGGAACTGTTTCGGTAATTTTTTCTCTATGTGAACATCGCCTGTTTCGGAACTTGTTCCCGAAAGAGTTTCGTAAATCCGGTATGAAAAGGGCCTAAAACTTTTTAAAGTATTAACTCGATAAAATTTTCAGAATAAAGACTTTTGCGTAAAGTATGTCTTGCATTTAGTTGCCAGCTCTGAAAGCAAGCAAAGTTTGTGGTATTTGCGCAACATCGAAGATCGATAAAGTAGTCTAAAACCTAGTCACTTTTTACATGGAGGGAGTACATAGCGAAGTACTTGTACATTTTGGAGGACTCAAGTATAGGTTTGGCCTGCTTGCGCTATACTTAATGAATCATTCCTGTGTCATAAACACTTGAGTAGTTGGTGCGTGTAGACAGTTTTTGTGTATTTTTATTAAAATTAGTATCCATTATACAAAAACGACGTGTAAAGGTAAAGTACGAATACAAGTACAAGATGCGAGATAACAGCGACTCGGAGCTCATTTAGATATCTAAGTTACTTTAAAATTAGTACCCGAGTATTTGCTGCAATTATACTGCCAGCTAGTTATAGGCAGATGGTTTCGATGGTGACGTACTTGTATAATGCACATTTTGGAGAGATTAAGTAAAGCAATGATCTCAGATAAATCCATTAAATTAAGGTAGAAGTAGCTATTTATGTAAATTCTGTTACGCGATTTACTACGTTACTAAGCGCACCTGCTTACATTCATCCAGACGCGGACTTTCTACTATATTCGCTACTAGCATTATATAGCAGCATCCATCGCAGCTTACATTATTACTTTATAAGACACGGCCGGCGTTTTAGTGTCGAACTTTTGCGTAAATCCGTTTTATTTCACCTCATACCTATACAATGTATGTAGTCGATTCGAATAATTCGATGTAAAATTGAACTTTCCTCTGTATGATCATTAAGGCTTCTATTTTTTGTGGCAGGGCAACTTTGTTGTAGTCGAAAGCGCTATTATCTACCAACAAGGTTTAAATGACTCGCCTCCGGCGTTTATTGATGATTTAATTATAATTACCCGTATTCTCGACATGCCAAAATCATGCATGTATTAGTATGAAGCCCAGATGCAGCAAAGTGTGTGAGACTACCTGTCAAAATTGCGCGAAGCGTCGACTCTAATTTCCTGGCTTATAGCAAACAACGACGGTGGAATTCCACTTCAGATGCAGCAAAGTATGTGCGACTACTTGTAAAAATTGCGCGAAGGTACATTTCTCGGCTTATAACAAATACCGACGCTGAAATTCTACTTCAGATGCAGCAAAGTGTATGCGTCTGTCTGTATAGATTGCGCGAAGGTACATTTCTCGGCTTATAGTGAATAACGATGCTGAAATTCGACTTCAGATACAGAAAATGTGACAAGTCTGCTAGAATACCTGCATAATTTGCGTTAAGGTGCGACTCTAAATCTTAGGCTTTATTGCCAATACCGATGCTGGAATTGTGGTTCGCGGTGGTGGAGTCTTGCATTGACATCATAGTTTTCGAAATTCATGTGTATAATCTGAATTTATATCCATGAAAGCAAGTTATTATGAAGTTTCGGAATTTAATCATCTAACGTAATCATCATAAAACTGCGACTATATAGTTCAACGTTGATGAGTATTATCCTAGAGGTCATGTTATCCGCTAAAATACAAAGTAAAAATACACATAATAATATTATCTGGCGAATATAGCCACTTATCAAGTCGTCCTAAATACACATAGAATATCTCGCGAACATCCGTCGATTTAATTACCCTTATTCTAGTGACATGAAAATGACTGAATCGTATGAAATGTGGTGACTACAAGAATCGAACCTACAACCTAGATAGTCGCCTAATTCCTCTGTGATGATGTCATGAAATCTAGTTCAACGTCAAGTGTATTATGCGAGAATTCATATACTCAAAAACAGCTCAGTACGCATATTCTACGCAATAGATGTCGCATTAGTCCTAAATACACATAATAGACTGTCGGAGGAAAGTTTCGAGAGTGTAGCGGCGAGAGATGCTCATAAATACACACGGCGATAGTCTACCGTTGTCGCATTAGTCCTAAATACACATAATAGAATATCAAGGAAAAGTATCATCTAACGATATTTATCTCTCGGAAGCATGGACCGGCCATAATCCGACGTTAATTATATTATGAGAGTGTTTATATTCTAAATAGCCTGAGGGGCGGTAACAAAAGTAGATCCCCTCACTACTTATATGCCCATTCGAACCCTTTCACCAGAGAGCCGAACTCGCTGTTTAAATGCCTGAGCGAGCAAGTATAAAATGACGGTAACGTTAAAACCGTGATCACTTTGAGCTCTCAATGATATGAGAAGTACGGCTTTCGGGTTCACTTCTGAGCAGACATGGGGTGATTACTTCATGAATGTAATCGATTGCGATTACGATTACTTCGGAATCACGCGATTACGATTACGATTGCAGCAAAATCAGGAAGTAGTCGATTACGATTACGATTACATTGGAAAAGTAATCACGATTACTCACGATTACATTTATTTTGCATCTCAGTAGTTATATTGGAAGACAATACATGGATTGCGCTGAAAATGCCTAATGAGATAACATATTTCTTTAAAACAGATGCGACATTTGCTTGTTACGTCATAATGTACATATTGCCCATTTTATAAAGGACGATTTATCGCACCCAATGATTTGCATTCTTGCCAGGTCCATAACTGCTGCACCCCAAATTCCCCAATAGGGTGGGGAGCGTGCTCGGAGGGGACTCAAAAGTATTTCGTGAACCAACATAAATTATAGAGTATTCTCGACAGAATTCATTAACTTGAAAATTCTCTTTGAGCTTTGCCATTTAAATGTCTCTAGATAGCTTGATTTCGAAATGCAAGCGTCTCCCCTCAAGAAATTAAAGATGCATAACTCATAGTAATAGGCATTTTGGTGCCAGTCAATACCGCGGCCCGACACACCAAAAGACATATGAAGTTTCGGCCAACATGCGACTCTACGAAGTGTGCTATCAAAGAAATAAGACGTTGGCCGAAATTTGGGGTATGTGTCCATTGTCAATAGCCGCGCTGGGTGGGCGTGACTAACAGTCCGGTCCTTCCAATCTGAGCCCACGATGCAAATGCCACGCAGGCACCCACAGAGCATTAGACATGACAATTTGTGTGTGCGTCTCACGAAAGTTTTTCTTTTAGTCTGATAAGTTTGGGGCACTACAATATCTTTTCACTATATAACAGACCAGAGGTCACGAATTAACAACATGCACTACAGTAATTATTGCAATATACTAGATGTTATAATTATGGATTACGCGCCCCCTGCTCTTCAGGTAAGTCCGACCATCGGGGCTGAGATAGGATTAATAATGCAATATAATGCAATTAACAATGTTATTGACGAAATTAAATCTTCAAGTTAGAAATTGACTATACCCTATGGGGGCCCAAGACCAACGTTTAGAGTGGAGGACGATTTTGCTGTTTTGATCCTGATTCTATCTACAACCCACGCTAACATGGTATATAAGCCGATGGCCATGGCGGCAGGTCCAAATCTTCAGTAAAGAATTGTGAAATAGCAATTGACGCCCGTTTTGAGTAGAATAATATGAGAATAAGAGAAGGTGAAAATAAAATTCTGCCTTCAACTTAATACAGATAATGTAATGCAAGCTGCCACTACGAGAAACGGCAAAAAAACGGCGCGGTTATGATATATATCAGCAGCTGTTGATTTTTAATGCTTCGTTGAGGAAACCGTAATATTTTATTTGACGATTACAAAATTTCAAACCTTTGTCTGGTGTACGTTCGTACCAACACATAGGCCTACTGCTCGCCAAGCAGCAACGGTCAAATTGCGTTTAACTAAGCATAACCAAACATCAATACAAAAGTTGCTGTTCTAAACTAGGCAGAGAGGTGATTAATTATCCTGCAGCGAGGTAGTGGCGTCTGAAATGTGTTGATGACCCGATATACTGAACGGTGGGTGTTTTACAATCACACTAATGTACATCGAATCAGACATGGGGTAATCGCGATTAGTAATCGTAATCGATTACGACGATTACAGCATTTTCAAGTAATCGTAATCGCAATCGATTACATTCGAAAAAAATCCCAAGTAATCGTAATCGTAATCGACTACTTCACATATCTAATCGATTTCTTTGTGAAAGAACGATTACTTTTTATTTGTACAATGCATATGACATTACCTAACATTCGTGAACATTTGAACAAGGTAGAGATATTCTACCAGGTTATTGATAGCGCAAACGGTTGATTTTCAAGCGCCACTGCTCATTATTACGTCAGAAGTATTAGCTTTGCTCGTCTTTGCGTAAGAAGTATCCACACGTTGTAAATATATATTCGATGTACATTGTTGTGTGATTGTTAGAACAGTGTAAGCCATGACGTATATCAGGTTATCAATACGCTCCAGACGCCACTACCTCGCAGCAAAATAATAATTACCACTCTGCCTAGTTTCTAATGGTAACATATGCATTAATGTTTGGCTATGCTTAGTTAAACGCAGTTTGACCGGTGCTGCTAGGCGAGCAGTAGGCCTATCTATGTAGTATACGTATGTATTGCACGTAGGCTACACCGGACAAAGATTCGAAATTTTGTACTTGTCAAATAAAACATTACGATGGCTAAAATCAACAGCTGCTGATATATATCATAAACGAGCCGTTCTTTGCCGTTTCTCGTAACGGCACCTTGCAGTATCTGTATTAAGTGGAAGGTAGAATTTTAAGTTCACTTTACCTTATTCACACATGACTCTACTTGAAACGGGCGTCTATCGGCATTTCACAGTTCTTCACTCGACATTTATACCTGTCGCCATAGCCATTCGCTGATACACCATGTTAGCGTGGGTTGTAGGTACAATCAGAACCAAAACAGCAATTCGTCCCCCACTCCAAACGTTGGTATTGGTAGGGTTGTAACCAAGTCACAATGTTACGAGTCACGAGTCAATCTCACTTTTATGATTTTGACTCGAGTCAGGTCGAGTCATTTTCAATTCACCCCCGAGTCAAGTCCGAGTCCAAGTCAGCTAGTATAGGGTCGAGTCCGATTCATAGTGTTTGACTCGACTACGAGTCAAAATCGTTATGTTCACAGATCAGTTTTCAGATCAATCCGGTTCAACAAACTTTTTTCAACTCTGCTCGAGTGATATAAAATGGATCGTATTCATGATATAGTAATTTTATTGGTTTTCACAGTTTACAGCCCTATTTCCATGTACCAGGACTGCACGATGGTAGAAGAAATACAAATAATGTGGTAACTTTACTATTCTTCGAAGTTACATGGAATGTCTGTCTTGGCCGTTCTAGTCTCGAGTCTTATGACTTGGTTCGAGTCATGCAAAATTACTCGAGTACAAGTCGAGTCAATACAAAAATTGACTCGAGTCGAGGCAATTTATGCATTTGAAAAAATGACTCTAGTCTAGTCCCCAAAAAATCGTGACTCGAGTCATTACAACCCTGAGTATTGGGGCCCCATGGTGGTCAGTTTTCAAGTTGATGACTGAATTTCGTCATAATATTGGTAATTGCATTATATTGGCATTCATTCAGACTTACCGGTAGAGCTGGGGGCACGTAATTCATAATTATAGCATCCGGTATGTTTTTATATTTACTTTATTGTATGTTGTTAATTCGTGACCTCCCGCCTTTTATATAATCAAAAGATACTGTAGTCGCCCAAACGTAGCAGACTAAAAGAAAATTTTCGTGAGACGCACACACAAATTGTCATGTCTTCATTCTTCTGTGAGTGCCCCTGCTAGCATTTGCAATGTTGGGGCTCAGATTGAAGGGACTGGATTATTCGTCACGCCCACAGAGCGCGGCTACTGACAATGGACACGTACCCAAAGTTTTGGCCAAGGTCATTCTTTGGTAGCACACTTTGTGAAGTTGCAAGTTCGCCTAAATTGCAGACGTCTTTTGGTGTGTCGTGGCGGGGTAGTGACGGCCACAGAAATGCATATTCCTATAAATTATGCATGCTTTTTTTCTTGAGGGGGAGCGATATGCATTTCAAAATCAAGCTATTTAGAGACATTAAATCCCGAAGATCGAAGAAAATTTTCAAGTTAATTGACTCTCTTGAAAATACTCTATTATAATTTATGTTGATTTACGAAATACTTTTGAGTCCCCTTAGAGCTCGCTCCTGGTCCTATTGGGGAGTGGCAGTTACGGACCTGGCAAGAATGCAAATCGTTGTGTGCGACGAATAGTCTTGCATAGAGTTGGGTATTGGGTGCATTATGACGTAACAAGCAAATGACGTATGATTTATAAAGAAAGTTGTTATCTCATTAGACCTTATTTTCATCGCAAGTCTTATATTGTCTTCCAATATCTCCAATATGTTAGTTCTAAGAAGCAAGACAAATGTAATCGTGAGTAATCGTGATTAGTTTTGAAATGTAATCGTAATCGTAATCGACTACTTCCTGAATTTGCTGTATTCGTAATCGTAATCGTAATCGCGGGATTCACAAGTAATCGTAATCGCAATCGATTACATTCGTGAAGTAATCACCCCATGTCTGCATCGAATATCTATTCACTATAAGTGTGGAATGTAGATAATTCTTACGCAAAGACGAGCAAAGCTAATAGGCTACTTCTGACGTAATAATGAGCAATGGCATATTTGAAAATCAGACGTTTGTGACTCAATAACTGGTATAATATCTCTTGCTTGTTAACGAATGTTCAGTTTATGTCACAGTCGTCGTACAAATAAAAAGTACTCGTTCTTTCACAAAGAAATCGATTAAATATGCGAAGTAGTCGATTACGATTACGATTACTTCGGAATTTTTTCGAATGTAATCGATTGCGATTACGATTACTTGAAAATGCTGTAATCGTCGTAATCGATTACGATTACTAATCGCGATTACCCCATGTCTGCTTCTGAGCATACCAGTCAACCTTTCTCCTTTCCTTCATAGCTGGAGCCCTTGCACCAATACTTACAGAAGTCAGCTTTGTCACGCTAACGTTTTTCGCTGATCCACTCCCCACGTTTTCCATGTCAGCATTTCCTCAGCAAATATGTCCACTCTGATCAAATGCACCCAGATAATTAGCTATGCATTGTCTGTGAAGTCGGTGGTTTCGACTAATGCTAGGCTAAAGGAGTCTATACGCGGCAACGTGTTTCAGAACATGCGATTAAAGATTTACTGATATCGCTGTTACACTTCTGGGCACGGTTGAATCAGAAAATGGTAGCTTCGAAATCTGTCAGGTGATGTTGTCCTCGTTGTTAGGTTCCGGAAACAGCGAACATTCCAACAGTATGTTAAAGTCTTAGTGAAATCCCATCTTCTCCGACAGATTTCTTGGGTTTAGCGATATTCCAAATAATTTTGAAAGACGCGTCAATAACGTCGTCGGTAATTTTAACAATGGCTCGAAATATGGATTGCTGGGCTTGACACCAAGCTATCAACGAGTTTTCCGGAGATTATGCGATGTCTAGAACTTCATACGAAACTGTTGGAGTATTATTTTAAGCTTATACGCTTCGTTACGACAACTGATCTTCGATAAATATGACTAGGGCTGGGCAAAATGATTCGAGTACTCGAATCTGAATCGAGTAGTAATTTTAATGATTCGAGTCGAGTAGTAAAAGACGATTTTTTTCGAGTACTGAAATTTTACGGTCCTCTCAACTGAAAGTTAATTTACTGACGAGAATTATAGTTTTGATACTATTTTCCACTGAGGAAGCCGTGAAACCTTGATTGGCCGTGTTTGAGCACACCAGGCACAGTTTAAAGCTACGAACGTTACTGAAAATAACACATTTCCGAAGTCATTATCATCCAACAAAATTGTTAAGAAGTGCAATGAAATCGTTATGGTCGAAAAAATACCAAAGTATCTTTAATGTGATGGATAACAGGCATTACGTTATTTGTGGTGGCATAAAAGGTTCATATTTGGACTTCGACATAGTACATCCTGTTGTGACGTCATAATGAGTGATACTCGATTACTCGACTCGACTCGAAGCATATTACGTGATTCAGAATCGAATCACTCAGGTACTCGATTTTGCCCAGCCCTAAATATGACCCATCGGTTTTCCATATATATCTAAGAAAGCAAATTTCATTGTCCCACGCAGAGTTACAAACAAATCCAGTTTTCGCAGTTTAATTTCTCGTTCCTTGTTCTTGTTTCTGTTCAAACTATCCGCAGTGAGTGAAACACTTTTCAAATGTTTACTACGCAGTGGGGTTTTCTTGAACCAGAGTCGAGCATATATCACGAAACCAGAACAGATAAAAGAATGAGTAATCAAACAAAACAGAGACGGTGCGATAAGCGAGCTAAGTACTTAAATTAATATGTAACAATGTAGTAATTGCGTTCATAATGAAAGATGTCGCGGGCCGCAAAACATACGTCTGCGTGCCGCATGCGGGCCGCGGGTTGAGAACCCCTGCTGTAGAACTTTCTGTAGATCCTACAATTTCGAAGTTATTTCAACGTCTTTAGTTGAAATTAATTCTATTTCAACTTCGGTTTGCACCCTAAATGGCGCTGACAGCATGAATTGGTATTCAGCACCACACTAAAGTTCACCTTGGTGATTTCAAAAATTATGTCAGTCGTGCTACAAATGTTTGATTGAAATATTCAACTTTCCCGCTCTACGGCCATTACTGCTAACTTGGACCGCAATCACACACAGGGCCGTAACTGCCGCACCCCAAACCCTCCAATTGACGGGGGGCGAGCTCGAAGGGGACCCAAAATTATTTCGTGAATTAGCATAAATTATAGTGTATTTTTTGAAAATTTATGCAACTTTTTCAAAAATTTTTCGCGCTCGGCGCGATTTCAAGTCGCCAAATACCTTGATTATTGGCTACTGTTCCCCCAAGAAAAAATGCGCAAGATTTATAGAAATGAGCATATCGGCGTTGGCCATTACCGCGGCACGACGCACAAAGACATATGACGATCTAGGCCAGTGGTTCTCAACCTTTTTGTTTTCGCGGACCCCTTTGGGACCGCCACGGTCCCCGCGAACCCCCTCAAGTTTTCGTTCAAAATTAGCTCAATTATCGTGCAACCGTCATCTGTCTCGCGCATATATTGATTGTAGGCTAGTGATAAACAGTCACGAAATGACTTTTCTTGAAAATAACATCACACTATATGTAGAAATTGGGTAGACTTTTATTATATCGAAACGACTTTTGCTGTATTTATTGTCATGAAATCTTCGTCTTCGATTGGATATGAACGAGTGCCGAAAATCAATTTCAACAAAGCTATATTGGTGGCGAATGTAATATTAACGCGTAACGCTTCCGACGAAAGCTTTTGGTTTGATTTTTAATGAACACATTACGCCCAGACTATAGTCATTTCTATCTGGCATCTTATTTTCAAGGTGTTTAGTGGTTATGTCACAAGAGAAACTGGATTTCGTGGCATTTCAATTCCTTCATTGGGACAGATTAGGAAAAAAATCAGGAATTTCTATATTTCAAACGACTGTTTACTAATTTGACGAAACTGACAACTCCAAATCCAAAATGCTATCTCGAACATTTCATTTTTCCACAAACCCCAACAAAACGTCTTCAGCAATATGTTTGCATCGGCAGGCTATTGGTAATTGGAAAATTAGCAATTATGAAGCGAAACTGTCTCATGCTCTTCTTAATTAAAAAAAAAGGTTTTCCATGACTTTACAAATTTAGAGGTTTCGCGGACCACCTGAAAATGCTTCGCGGGCCCACAGGGTGGGGATCCCGTGGACCCCAAGTTGAGAACCGCTGTTTTAGGCCATGCAATATGCAACTCCAAGAAGTGTGCCAGAACGAACGAAGCGAGAAAACCTTGGCCTTGACGGACTGCCCTTATGCTGGCCGAAAACGACGTTATATATACAAAATACATATAGGTTTATTTGTCAATATAGGCGCCTAAATAACTGGCGCTGAATGTTCCTGTCTGGGCAATCTGAACCTCACAAGACCAATACTTTCCCGCAGGAAAAATTATATGCCAGTGAAGCCAAATACCAATCTGAAATCGTGTAATCTTTCAGTATAGTACGTTTGGGCGATTCTATATATAGCAGACAGGAGGTCACGAAATAACATCACGTAACGAAGTCATACCAACGGGTCCACCCGCCCCAAGATGTTCAATCATTATTTACGGACTGTAGTTTCAAAGATACCTCACTCAGCTCTTCCGGTAAATCTGATTACGTGAGCAGAGAGGACAAGACAGTGATAGCAATATATATGCAATTTCCGATCTTGTTGACCGATTTTATCATGAATTATCGAAGATTTTCACGCTTGGCTCTGGCTCACTAAACAGTACAACTATAATTTCGTGGCAAAAGCGAACAACGTGATGGGGGGTCAGTTTAACACCCTATGGGAGCCCAAGACTCAAATTTTTTTAGGTGGGCCTGACGAAGTGCTGTTTCGTTCCTGCCAATTGGTATACACAAGGAGATGTTTAATTATTATTGAGGGGTCCTACCTTTTCAAACACACCTCACTCAGCTCTACCGGTAAATCAGATTACGTGAGCAGAGTGAGGATAAAAATTGATAGCAATATATATAATTTCCCGATCATATCGACCAACTCAGTCATGAATTATTGAAGGTTCTCGCGCGTCGCCCGATTACGCGAGGAAAGCCGACTCACTAAACGGACACCCAATGTAGCAGATAAGTGGCGGTAAACAGTGGATAGCCTGAGGGGGGTCTGTGGGGCGATGCCCCCCTAAGTTCGACTTAACACCATATGGGGGCCCAGGACCAACGTTTTTTTGTGTGTGGGGGGGGGGGGGGCTGACGAAGTTCTGTTACGGCCCTGATCACACAACATCCTGAATGGATGTTGTAGGCACTAAGTTGGGTAGTCAGTAAACTGCGCTGACTGAACCAACCAATGCACAATTTAAGGATTTGGTTGAAGAGAATGCACCGCTGTCTAAGTAAAAAGTTGCTTTCGTGCATGTATAAATACATAATTGCATATGTGAGGACTTCAATTTCCCTCGGACTGAGACAAAAGGCGCTTCACAATACTACTCTTTCCGAAAATGACGATCACAATAGCGGAAATTAGAAATATCAATTCGGATTGATGCTAACTCCAACAAGCGGCTCAAGAATGCAGGCTAATATCCACCAATCCTAATAAATATACACATAGTCTTGTACATGCATTTGTGCAATGTGTGACAATCCAGACTATCCTGCTACATTACTTCTACTATTACACCAATCTCTTTCGACCACCAAGTAAGCCTATTTTAAACGATGTGGGCTACGTATTCTCAATCCTCATGCAAATGTCGTGTCTTAAATTAACATTGTGTTCGTCCGCGATCTGATTTTGCAGTGGTTCGCACCATTCTTGGTATCAACCTCTGTTACTTTTACTGCCAATTCATGTTCATGCTAAATGCGAGTTATCATAACATATTTCCCCAGGCTGTTGTAACAATACAGAAGGCACACGTTCCGTTACAATAAAATCATCGCCGGGTGCATGTGACGAGATGGCCGACCAATCGTATTTCAACGGGGATGATACGGCACGTGGTATCGTGGAGACAAGGATCTGAAGAATTTGCAAGTGATGGTAGTTTAACGCGACTCAAAAATAAGTCGTTATTCGAACACGACGATATGGAAGGCTGTGTTCACTGCTCATTTCATAATCTACAAAGGCTTCCTACTTGGATCAAAATTTCATCAAGCAAGGTCTACGGTACAACAACAATTTTAACGCCCTGATATCAGAGAGATCACAAACGCATCTGATTGTCCAAGGATTCACCCAGTTACATTCTGAAATGTAAGGGGTTGGCCTTTACTCCGACACACGTTTCCGAGACCCGTTTGCACAACAGCAAGGTCACAAATCAATAATTATCAAAGTTGTTAGCTACACACAACGACTTAAATTAGGATTGCATTTAAAACAAAAATCAATTTAAAACAAACATGTTTAAAACAAGGCCCTGATTTAAGTGGACTAGCAACCCAAAAACCTAAATTTCGGATGGTTACCCCCATCAGCATGAAATTTTCACAGTTGCTAGATGTCGCTATGCTATAAACAAAAAATCAAAAATTTTCGTTCTACCCTGCAGATTGTGAATTTTTTGTATTTCAAGGACAGAAAATGCAACGACACGGGGAATGCAAAATCTCGATATTATGAAGCCCTTTTTCCGATCTAACGCCTTCTTTAGTAGGTACTAGGACAGTGCTGTGCAATGCTAAAATTTGAAGGATTACATGCAACCCACCTAGGAAAAATACCATTTCGAAATTCAAAAATTCAAAAAAATCCCAATTTTTGTCATAAATTTGCAGTAAGTTTACTGCAACGTTCTGTACCTCTTGACATGGTAGACCTATGACTTTTAGCATAGCACACGTCTGAATCTCAGCTTTTCAAAAAACCTTGAGTGACGCATCTACGACAAATATTTCAAACAAATTTTTGGTTTGCCGTGATGCAGCGTAACAAAATTTTACAATTGAGAAAACGGCTATCAAACACTTGAAACGTAAAAAGTCGATGAACAAGTGTTACCGATGTAATGATAAGAATGAGTGTCGGAATGCTAGAATGCCAACTGACAACAATCTAACAAATTTGTACCTGGAGATAATATAGATAGATATATTTTATAACTGTCAAACCATATATTTTATAGAGTCATCGGACGAAACATGCGATCTTTTGGTTGGAACTTGAAAAAAAACACCCCCCCCCCAATTATTAAAGGAAAATAAAATCGAAATTTTGCAGTTTTTAGTTATTGTTTGGGTGAAAAATGGCCGTAAGGTGACAGCAGAGATACAATGGTAATATTTCTTACCAGAAAAAAATCAAAAATTTTGATTTTTTTTGGGTTGCTAGTCCCCTTAAAACATTTTTTAAGCCATGAAGTGATGAATATTCTCAATTATGACGTCATCGTGGATTGGCATTGACAATTGAAAATATAGGGTAAATATACCTGCTTTGACGAAATATCGGTACCATTAATATTGGGCCGACTATTTAGAGGGTTACAACCATCCCACATCGATATACGTCGGCTATATCGGGTGGTAATTGTCCGTAGGCTCACACAACATGTTATTTGGAAAATATTTACACATGTCATGATTTTACAACTTATATTTATTTTTTTATGAAAGGCCTTTGTTTATAACACCGTTTGTTTTAAATGCAACCCTAGCTTCAATAGTATATTAGCCTCGAGTTATTTCGTTAATGAAAGTGAAATATTTATGCTCGTTTTCTCCTAGATTTGACTATATGACTTGGTTTAGCTCAGTGAGCTATTTCCTGGCTATGGCTAGTCCATTTTCACTTAAATCTCTTATGTGTATGTGTATATGTGCTGCCTGCGTAATAATATACCAGCTTTTCGCTTCAGTTCAGTCCCCACCAAGCTCCGAAAGAGTAAAACGCCGAGTAATTAATGTCTACTGTATGGCTTTGTGTGTGACACGGTGGGTGGAAGCATTGGGTGGAGGGTTATATTGGCATATAGATAAAGCACAAACGTCGAATAGGCTATATTAGCACTAGTCAGACAATCAGATTTAAGATTATTCCAGGATAATGATTAGTAATCATATGTAGTATTGACCATTCCGCAACCTGGACGTGGAACCGAAAACCATTTACGCAAAGATATGCAGATCACTATATTTGACTCGGAAAAAGAATATAAATGTCTTGGAATATTTATTGAAGTCGTAAATAAAATATTATGATATTTAGTACTGCATATCCTTCTTAGTTCATATAGTTCATACAACATGTAGTCCTTAGAACCAGTGGTGTAGCAGTCATTTGGATCTGATGGCTCTGCGCCATCGGCGGCAGGCTGATAGGAGCGGCAAAATGTGAGGTGATGATCTTCTTTTTAGTAAATACAACAAGATATATTTCCAGATTGAAACTATTACAAAATTTTGGCGGCATTTTCAACGAAAGACATGGGCGGGAGCATGTGCTCCTACGCCCGTGATTAGGACACTGGTGACATGTGACTCGTGTGGTCATTTTCGAAATAAACCATAATAGCAAAAAGTTAATTGACAACATAATTTATTGTGAACTTGTAAGGTCAAGCAATAATATATGATAAGCATGACCCCGAAATTTGGGATATTGACGAATCAGTTCCGGTGCATTGTCTTAGTCGGGTAGGTGAAAGAGGCAATGCCGCCACTTACTTTTCGTGAATCTTTGTAGATTTTTCGTAAAGTAGAGTATTTCACGGCAGATTTATTTCTGGTGAAGGTTTTAGTCGCTCCCTGGAATTTAGCGCCGCTAGGCCTCTTGCATTTATAGTATACCCGCCCCCAAAATAACGATGAAAGATACGCCTTATTTACACAAATTAGTCTTGCTGTATTCCCAATAATTAATGAGACGGAATATTCCTGTTATCGGTAGAGGTCGTTATGATGCTTCTCTCGAGTGGTGTGCAACGCACGGACCAGCACTTCGGCGCCAGCCATGACACACCCAGATTTATAAAATGTAGATCAACATGGGATTTCGCAATTGAGCTTCAAGAATGATTGCCGGCGATGAAACCTTGACCCAAAATGATAGACGCGTGTTGGCCGATTCCGTCGATATTGATATGTCAAGGCACCGAATACTGCTGTCCCTTCGATCTGGGTAGCGCGGTACGAATGCGATTCGAAAACATATTCAAGTAACAATAATATTGACCGAATTCATTCGTTTGCTTTGAAATATTTTCGCGTTTCGCGCGATAGATTATGTATGGACAATGGACAGTGGACACTAGCATTGATTTTTCATGACATAAATGTCGGCAAATATGGTTAGTATTAAGACAAGTCTTGCGGTCATCGTTACCTAATCGGTCTCGCTCGTACCAGACGACTTAACAGGTCATCATTATTCAAGTGGTTGATCTATTCACTAGTAGCACGACCCACTTTAGTTTTATGTTTTTGTAAGACATCGCTTACACGGGTCAGCAGGCAAGTAAGAATATTGATAAACTACCAACACTTAGGCTACGTACGAAGTTTGGAGCCTGCAATGCTGCAAACAGCGTCTGTTTGACTGATAATAGACTGATTTTGTGATCATGGCCCGGTAATGATCGTTTTCTTTTGTGTTGTGCTGGTTTGCAGCTATTTCCGTTGTTAGCACTGGCGATATGTTAAAGTGCCATTGTAAATGTTTCCACCGAGAGTCCGCAATGCAACTTAACAACCCGGAGCCGAAGTTATTTTCTAGCTGCAAATGTTTATAACAGTGTTGCTATGTACTATGCAGTGGTTACGTTTAACTGGTCAATTAAAATATAAATGTAGTGCGCAATCCTGCGCATGCCTTCGTTAAGCCATTGGTGATAAGTGAAACACAAAGTGCCCGCCCGTTGTCAACATTGTTACTGTATTCTGTCAATTTTGCTCTCCAATTAATGAAATCTCTGGGCCTTTGCCACTGGTATGAGCGAGCGAGAGCGAGAGCGTAATGTAGAGAGCGAGAGTGTAATCATTTCTTCGAAAAATTGAATTGTCTCCATCCAGCTCTACAATTTACCGTGGAAAAGGAAATTGATGCTGCCCTTTCCTTTTTAGACGTCTTAGTGGAGAGATCAGGACAAACGCTTTTAACGTCGGTGTACAGAAAACCTACTTTCACTGGTCATTACATTCGTTGGGATTCATTCAGCCCGAAGCGGCGTAAATTAAACCTCATTTCATCTCTCGTTAATCGCGCCGTGCGCCTCTGCTAACCGGAAAAACTGTCACGCGAATTGGATGATATCCACTTGATTCTCTCCAAAAATGGCTATCCGGACCACATATTAAAATGCTCCATCTCTAGGGTATTGAAAAAATCGGATACAGCTCCAAAATATGGCCCAGAAAAATGCCCGGCATTTTTACACCTACCTTGGCTAGGTAACGTGTCTAGCCGATTTGAAAAGCTTATTAAATCGGCTGTTCACCGTTGCTATTACAGCGTTAACACGCATGTAGTGTACACGACGAAACCCTTGTTACCCAACTCTCGAAAAGATGTACTTCCTGCCTTTGATGCAAGTAATGTTGTTTACCAATACAAGTGCCACTGTGATCGTAGGTATGTAGGACGTACATCTCAAAGATTGTTTGAGCGTATTAAGCAGCATATCCCAAAATTGATTCGGTCAAAAACATGCGCAAATGATCGCACGGAGCTCGCACGTCAGTGCAAATTGGCTGCAAAAACAGACTGCTATGATGATTACCAAGCATATGCTTCGTCAATTGGTCAGCATCTGAGCGAAAACCTTGCCTGTGCACAGCACTATGATGACAATATGTTCACTGTCATTGCGCGTGGTAGGTCTGTGTTTCATTTAAAAGTGTTGGAGTCTATTATTATTCAGTTGAGCAAACCTATTTTATGCAGACAGAAAGATTTCCTCTACAACCTACAAATTTCTAATTAGTGCGTGTTGTTCCGTGCGTGTAATTGTTTATTTACAAATTGTGCTGCTACTATAGTACCGTAGGTTGCCAGTAAATTCGGCCCTCGGTAAATTCGGCCAGTGAATTCGGCCCATGACCTCGGTAAATTCGGCCCTCCGAGAATATTGTATTAAAATGTATTTCCAACCGTTAACATGAATTAATCAAATAATTATACTATTATTATGTGATATGGATGTCAGGGTATGCGTAGATCGCATAATCGTGGGAGATAGCGCGGATATTCACGGGGCCGAATTTACCGATGGCCGAATTTACTCGGTAAATTCGTCCCCCGGAGAATTTTGTATAAAAATGTATTACCAACTATTAATGTGAATGAATTACATAATTATTTTATTATCGAGTGATTTGAAGGTCAGGGTATGCGTATATCGTACAGTCACGGGAGATAACGCGGATATTTACGGGGCCGAATTTACTGACCACCGAATTCAATCGGTTTCCGATTCACCGAATTCACCGAATTCAATCGGTAAATTCGGCCCTCGGAGAATTTTGTGTAAAATTGTATTACCAACTATTAATGTGAATTATATTACATAATTATATTATTATCAAGTGATTAGGAGCTTAGGGTTAGGATTATGGTTAGGATTAGGGTTAGGATTAGGGTTGGGACTTCTTTACCTCTGAATCAAAAGCGCACAAGTACAACACACGCGCGTCCACGTCGTCCAAATATCATATGATCGACCGAAAAGATCATCGCTCCATCAAATATGCCGGACCTGATGTGTAGAACAGTGTCCCGCCGGCCATCCGACAGTCGACGAGCATGTCCATATTCAAGTCGAAATACAAGCAATTACTACTAAATAAATACAGTCCATCCTCAAGATTACCGGACCACGACTGACCTATCGATCTCGCTTCCCCTGACATGCCGCCCTATTTCTTCTCGCATTCTTTTTCTATACTATCTTCTTTACTTTCATTCAGTGTGCAGTGCATGCCTCCTCTTTACATCGCCTAGGCCAAGGTGGGTGTCAAAGGAAAGGAAAGGACGTAGTTTATTTTTGTCCTTGATGTTTTTGCGGCATATACACCGACTCATGATACACGTACACGCGATCTGCGCATATGCATACCATGAGTACATGATGTGCATATGCCGCTGGACAAGGAAGTGCAGATATAGCCTTTACAGCTTTCTAAGTCATGCACCACCCCTCCATGCTATCCCAGTAATGCATGAGCGCCAAGCAGGGAAGCCATGGATACCAGTGTTACTATCAGGTCTTTGGTCTGACCCGGGAATCGAACCCACGACCTACCGATCAAGAAGCAGGACGCTTAACCATTACGCTATCTTGTCAGATTCCATAGACTACTCCTTGTCGCTTCGACATCTTCCTGTCTTTTCATTGTATCGCATTTTTGTGGTGTATTGAACTGATAAAATTGGTAATAAACCAATGATGATGATTAGGGTTAGGTTAGGGTTATGATTAGGGTTAGGTTAGGATTAGGGTTAGGTTAGGGTTAGGATTAGGTTAGGGTTAGGTTAGGGTTAAGGTTAGGTAATGTTATTGTAACTGTTATTGTTACCCTGGCCCTGGCCGAATTTACCGGGGGCCGAATTTACCGAAGGCCGAATTTACCGAGGGCCGAATTTACTGGCAACCGTACCGTATGTCCGTATACTTCGTAGTTTGTTATTGTTGCCATTGATACAATGCGAATTTCATGGACTGTGATTTTGATTGCTGCGCCTTTTTGGTTTTGCTTTTAAATCTGTTTAAATCCCTTGAGTGTGCCTATAACTCCTGAAAAGAGGCACCCGAAAAGTCTTCGAGTTTAATAAATATACTGCTACAATGGATGTTGTATTGAAAGCTATATTCAAGTTCTGTACCACGAACCAGCTATTTTGGTATTTTAAGGTGGTTCATCATCATTATGTTCCTGTGCCATGCAAGTCAAGATAAGACGTATACAATCAGTGCATTATGTACCCGATAACCGCTCTTCGGACTTCCAAAATCCAGTAGGCATTTGAAAGTTCAGTAGCCTAAGCATGGTCATTGGAACATCTCGCTTTCGCCACCAATCACATGGATACTATCGGTTATTGTGGTCGGGTTAGCTAAGCAGATTACTATCGTCCCTACCCACGCATTTTCCACAGGCTCCTGACATTATAATTCGTTTCGGGTCAAACGGAAGCTAGGCTCTCTCTGCCCTCTTTGTCATTAAGACAATGTACAGGAACACGTTGGTAATTAAAGGACAATTTACGCTGTGCGCTGTCAAATATTAATCCACAAATTAAATATAGAGCTGCTGTTAATCTTTATGTAATGTCGGGAGGGGCATGGGGGCTAAGAGAGAATATCGTCATTTGAGTAAGATGTGATAGTAAATAGGTTAGGTATCGCTGTTTGATACTGTTGGCATTCAACATCAATCCATTAGCGCACCCTGCATTGTATCATGGAATTAATTCCGCTTCCGGGCGTTTTGCGTCTGCAAATCCATATTTTGCGACGCTATTCTTGACGCTAGACATCTGAGAGTAGATGAATTACTGAAAGCTTTCTGAATATAGAAGTCGAAGGAGAATATTGAGGTCTGAAGTCAGGCTCTGTGGGGCGTTTTTCAAATGTATTTGGATTGTATATCCAAATTTGTGCGAAAGCAAACGTTAACAGACCTACATGTGGGACTACAGGAGATGGGCCAACAGATTCTTGGTTGGAGTAACAAAACTATTAGGCTGTTATTCAATTCTAAATCATAACATCAGTCACCTATATGGAAGTTCTTTTTATCAAGACGATGTTCCAACTGTAACTTAAATATGCGGCATGGACCGCAGTGACTTGCATAACCCACCTTTGTGTGCATATTGGACTTTCATGCTAGTAGCCTCCTTATAGATTATCATAGAGTATATATTCTAGATCAGGGGTGTCAACATAGAACATACGACCCCCAGACGATTTCATACGAGACGAGATGCGATTATGAGTAGATTGGGAAATGCTTGTATTATTCAGCACATTTCTAACAAATGTTATAGCAATAAATACTTACATTAAATAATCCCTCAATACAGCTAATGTCGAGTATGTTCTTTATTCATATGTCACATTATAGCCATCAGACAGCGGTGATGTGGTTTCACTCTACAGCAGGGGTCGCGAACCTGTGGCTAGTGAGCCATATATGGCTCTTTCGATGATAAGATATGGCTCTTTGATAAATTTGGGTCATAATTAGCATTATTTATGAATATTGCTGAAAGTAATTAATATACTTTGATAACGCCAGAATTATTTTTCTTGTGGTAGCTGAGACAAGTCTTTTCAAGGTCAAACGGTGTCGTATCTAGGGGTTTAGATGCTCGTGAACTTTGATTTCGATTGTGACGTAACCATTGAAGGACCTCTTCGTATGGCTCTTTATAAAAAAAATACAAAGGAAATCTAGCGACAATATCGCACTTTCGACGAAAAAGGTTCCTGACCCTTGTTCTGTAGTCACCATTAGAAACCAGGTGCCCGACATTGATATCAAATTCCGGTACGGCAAAATGTGCTGCCGTAGTTTACCAAGTTCACAGGCTTGTGAGAAATGGACCAAAAAGTAGTTGTCTGCAGACGCGAAAGCCCCGATGCGAAACCGTTACATGAAAGGTATATGGATAATCAAATAATCACAAAAATATAATTGATATATCTGCTGTCGGATTGCTATATTACAGAGAAACCCGAATCTCGATTTAATACTGATAAGCCAAATTCCAACGTCCGCGTGTACAGTTAAATCACTTGTATTACTCACAACACCTACCCAGCCGGGCTAACCCCAGGGCCAGATCACGACTAAAATCAAAGGGAGTAGAAATATGCCAACTGATATCGTCGTTAGAGTCACTGTTTTAGCAGTTTATATCTCTGTTCAAGCGACCAATCATCGTATTTTGGCACACCATTGTTTGCGAATAAATACGTTACTAGAATAGAATCCAGGCCTGATGATAAAGTAATCAAGTGAAAAGAAAGGCATCGATTTTGAGGCAACATTTCGGAATAATTTGGCTTGTCCTGCCCGCGAGCGATCTGAACGTTTGTATCCGGCTCGCGACGCAAGTTGAGTTTGACACCCCTGTAGAAAAACAGGTAGTTGTAAGTTATGTTGTGCGAATTAAATTAGTGTGATTTCGCGTTCCTGGCAACAATATGTGGCCGCAACTAGCAATTAAGTTAAAAATCAAACATACCCCTATCTGAATTACTTTGCAATTACGTTCAATGCCAGAATCGATATTAACATACATAATACATATGGAGTGTAAATTAGTTTGAAATGGAATCTAGAAATCGTATCTCAACACCAAAGAAAACACTATGCGTTTTTGCAATTCTACTTTTATTCATTGGGGATCATAAACTTCTTGGTGAGTGCTTCTGATATATTCCTTCTAGGGACGGTGTTATATACATATTTCTTAATAAATTACCTTTGAATTGGTCATACACTTTACTTTCGCTCAAAGACATGGTGTCGTTGGGGAAATCTTTTTGGGACTCCATTTGTTTCAAATACATACTAAAGGAGTTAATCGATTACTATTTCCACCCACTTTTCCCTCTCCAATCATGGGGTGGTCGTAGGACAGTCGCGCGGACCGGTACGCTGGGATAAAAGACTACGCATAATTGAACCATACCGATTGCTACCGAAATAATGTTTACCAGAGTACAAAATTACGATCATCGCTTTCGCCATGCAGTGACCTGATATTATCGTTAATTAGTATTCAAGGTGTTTCGACTACAGTGGTCCCTTTATACCAGTCAGATATTCTTTCTATGATTCCTGATCTGCATACATGTGTCATGAATAGGGCAATTTTTTTTTTACCTAAAAAACAGAATATTTTGACCTAAAAAATCTAAATTTTGACCTTTTTTGACCTAAAAAAACTGAAATTTGACCAAATTTTGACCTCACGTATGCAAATTAGGTGTTTTCGCATATAATGTTAAAATTGTACTACTTATCTTCATTTCTGGTTGGAACTGTATGTCCTTACAAAGTAGATTGGCCTGAAAAAACGTTTTTTGCTCAAAAACTGACAGATTTTTACATGAAAAACTAGTATTTTAACGAAATCTGGCCCTATGAAGAATTCCAGTAGTTACATTATGTATTCTGGTGGAAATAATTAAAATTTGTGGTATAGTACAACGAAAGATCCTTTCCTACATTCTCGGGTAGAAAGTGTCTGTCCTAACTACGTAGCTTGCTAAGAACGGAGAAAGAACGTTCAACAGCAGCATTTGTTGGCTGACAACACTCAAGTTGTGTGCACACTGCTGGTGACAAACCGTGTTGCTTCATTCTGACAATGTTGTCTATATCACAATTTTTCAGCTTGCGCTTCTTGATATAAGAACCATGCAATGTCCAAGCAGTATTGCTTCAGCTGGGATATTGCGGTACGTTGACCATAAAACCATGTCGCTATTTGTTTCATTTGACCATTTATGATCCACAATGAGCAGACGATGGTCCGTTTACAACAGTAGACCTATAAAGTAGGCTACAAGCTGTAAAATATCAAATGATAAGTTCACCGACAGCGCAAAATCTACGATACAAACGAAATGCAGAGGTCAAAAAATGTTTGACTTTGTAAACAATTTTGACAAATTTTGACCTAACGCTACAATTTTGACCTAATTTTGACTTTTTTTGAAATGTCAAAAAAAAATTGCCCTAGTCATGAAGCATTGCTGTTGCGATTGCTGTCAATTTATCACTCAATTGAGACGTGTTTCGACTGACTTCCTTTCCTTTCCATTCTTGCCATCATGAGAAAAGATCAATGACTCTCAAAAACAAAGATTGACCAGCCGTGCATTTTTGCTATAAATATACATATCATACGTGGCGGACGTATGTACATTATATAAACATGGCCAAAGTAATCAAGGAAGCTTCTCAAGTCGAAGTAGAATAGCGACGCCGAAATATACTCAGGTACGAGTAGAAGTAGCGCTTTCAGAAGCAAATCAAAATTACTTCAAGTAGAAGTGGTATTTGCTGTCTTTGATAACTGCTCAAGTAATCAAGTACAGTTTTGAAAATCAATCATAAATGCGCTCTCGTGGACCTTCAAAATATGGAAACTGAGATACGCAGACGGTGTATAAAGGGCTGAGTTGGTGTTGCTACATTCCGCATGCAGGATATCTATATATTCAACAGCATAAGGACTCATGTGACACAAATCATAGATTTGCTATAGGACAGGGGTTATATACCCCTTTTCAGTCCAGCGACGCTTTGCAGAAAATGTTACGGTATGGCCCTCGCCCTTGTATTACAAGGCGATGACCGATACGGATAATACGTGGTAACAGATACTAGATTAATGCTTCAAGCGATTAGGAATGCAACTGCAAGTATGATATAACAGTATAATTCCAGACTGTTGCTGGGGAAAAATTACTGAGATTATTATTATTATGACACATAGAAACTTGGCAGAGCCGAGCCTCGATACATAGGTGAAACTATATGCAACCTGAAATTGCGCACACAACAGACGCAACCGATACGTATATGGATTATATTTAACGAACGGTGGGGGGAACATATTAATCACTCCATATATATTTCGCGCGAAGTATGACGAAAATTCAGCACTATCCTCGAAGACAGTCCCTAATTTTCTCTGTTATGGTCTCTTTCTTCCTTCTCTTATTGCAAGAACATGATACTGTGAATAAAAAAAAACTGTAAATAACGAATAGTAAGTAAACGACAAAATATGACGACAAAGAATAAGTAGCTTATTCCGAATATTGACACCAATAAAATTGATTGGGAGCTTCGAAAAAGTAGAAGTACTTCGTCACCGACCACCTCTGTGCATATAACAATCACCAGGTATCGAGACATAGTTGCTGTAGCAATAACTTACGTCATTGTGTAGGCCTACGTACTATAAAATGCGTGTTAATTAATTAATATTTTCTCAATATTTTTACAAGCTTCGACGAGGAATGTCAACCAAAGTCAATCCACAACGGGTAATGGAATAATTTCTTGAAGTTGCGATGAATCACTAAATTAACGTGCTATTATATACCCATTGATATAAGAACCACAGCAGGAGTCGTGTAAAGCAAGTGAAAATGTGTCGAGCTGCTGCAATTCGAGTTCCAACCTTCACGAAAACAACGCAGTCTGTGAACAGCTTTCCGAATGCTCCAAATTGAAGAAAGAACTGCTGTGTCTCGCCCTCCCAGCTCAGATAAATGAAAGATATGGTAACAACTGCAATTGCTCAACGCTAACACGTGGAACAGTTCGTGATATCCAGCAAATATGCAGCAGGTGTATACTGATTTTAGAAGTGTTGAGAATATGAAGAAAATTTGGATGGTATGGCCGACCAACCGTAACTGAATTGCTGATTGATTTGCTGAGTGACTAAATCAGTCTTTCTCAATGGTTGCGTATATCGCCAACTTCTTTTCTGCTACCCTGCATACCATTTGCATCCTGAATGTTTTGTTTCAACCAAATTTACCGGTATTTATTATAGTTATTGGCGTTATTATACCATAACACAGACGGAACACATAATTTAATTTGTGAGGTGGAACTGTTTCCTCTGCACAAACCCGTCTATCCGGCGAAAGACATTACGCACAGTCCGTTGGAGATAATGTCCAGGCTCAATTAGACAATTTCGATTCTTGGAATTAATGGTTAAAAAGGTCATTGCTTACACCCCGTATTCAATTGCTTATGTATTCTGGATTGTACTCTCGTTTTGACATAGTTAAAACTGGTCCTCCTTACTATACTGAGGAAGTAGTATGTAAGCCTTAGTAGCCAATAGTTAGTGGATCTGATAGGGCATGCTTGGTTTTCGTTGCTGTGACGCAATAACATCAGCGTGATTTTTTTGCGCAACTGAAGTAATTATCACATTGTTCGGATGTTTTTATTCTATAGCTGCAGCGTCGTTACATCTTATATTTACGGTGGTTTTATCTGCTGCAAAGGACGGTAAATAATAAACTATAACTAATAAATGCAATACAAAAACGCCGAACTTGACGCTTACCATTTTAAAAGGTCTAGCGCAACACAAGTGATAGGCTACTCGTACCACTGTTTACCGGCGTTATTAAATGTAAAAGTGATTTTGCAAAATTATTGTTGAGGATCAGTGTTGGGAAGGTAAAGGAAGTAGAAATTATAAGAAGGGACACGCTACTAATTATTGGTTGCTAACCACGTCAATATATGGAGGCTATATTCCTCCCAAACCTATCATCTGATAGGGCTGTCCGGGTTTCAAATGATATATTATCTCCCATAATGCTCAGAACAAGTCTCCTCAATGATCTGTGAAATGGCTGCTGCTTCTAAAGCAGTGGTTGCCAAACTGGGAAGGGGCGCAAAGCTGGAGTTAGCTGAAATTTTTTTCGCGCTCCGCGTGATTTACCTCCTGCTCAAGGTATATTACTCTGTCTATTGTCTGAATTTAATAGTGGAGAATTCTCTCATCAATAGCGATAGGTATCAATGCCTTTGGCATTGTTAGCATTCTGATTTCTCACTTTTTATTTTGCCAGAACACGATAAGGGGGGCGCGAAATTTTTCACTATCATAAAGGGGGGCGTGTCCAAAAAAGTTTGAGAACCACTGTTCTAAAGGGTGACTGTAATTGGATGCAAGCTAACGACGGCATCGGTCGTTGTTATAGATATTGAATTCCTGGTCGGTAATTAACTAATGCTATTAATATTAATAATATTAAATATTATTAAATAAAGTAATGTTATCTGGGCAGACGACAGATATCATCCCATTATCTCCCGTTACAAATTTTCCGATGATCCCAGTTTAAAATTACCAAGAATTCGCGAGGTTTCATTTCTATCGCAATATTGACATGGCACCCTGAGGACGAAATCTATATGTGATTCGTTTTCGCAATATGATAAATGATATCGTGTTCATCTCATTTTGACAGCAAACCTTGGAATGCTGGTCCCAGAGACGAGGTGAGAAACTCATTTCATTGCACAATACCGTGATGTTAAAACCATGGAATGACTCCAAAGCTCTTTCAATAGAAAAATTTATGCATGCTGAAATCTATGGCGAAGGTGATATTATACTGTGTCGAGTTTGCGGTTATCTACCCATCATTTATATTCTTATTTCCAGTACGGAAGCGATGCCAATGATGTCTTATGACGTGGGTTGCATTTAAAACAAATAGTGTTCTAAAACACATTGTTTAAATATGTTTAAAACAGTATTTAAAAATTGGGGAATTTTTCAAAAAAGTGTATAATTATGCCATAATTCGGTAAATACTTTCGAAAGATATGTAGTAGGTGCATACAAACGATTTGTACCTGATTTAGTGTACCTATAACATCTGGAATGGTTAGAACCCACGGAATATAGATCATTGGTGCGGAATGGATGTTCTGACGATGATGACCACCAACCGCAAAAATGCTGCATATCGATGGTGTTCTGGTTGAAGATATTTTGGTGTGTTTATGACAGGGTCGGAAAGTTTTTCTTTGTCAGAGGAGCCATATTTACCCTATGTTTTGAACTTTCAGTGTCAATTCACTGTGGCGCCACAATAAAAGATTCGTGTCTTCATGTCTAAAAACACAATTAAAAACATATTTTAAACAATGGCCATGTTTTAAACACGTTTTTTTATTGGTTTTAGTTTTAAATGCAACCATACGTATGACGGAAATAAAATGTGAAAATAGGGATTTTTGAGGATGAGAGTCCAGTCGCCTCGTCTATAGAAGTACATTATCATATTGTATACAATACACAATTATCGTATTCTTCCGATTTATATAGGATCATTGTGATAAATCTTTTCCTGAGAAGTACAGAGAATATCAATCAGATCACATTGCTTTCTTTCGTATTGGAATTGCAATAGGTATGTAATGAAAATTATTTTACTTATTATTCATGCATAGGAATTCATGTGTACACGTACATAATTGCTGCATGGCTGACCTAAAACTCGTTATACTCGACCTAACGGTAGTACGAAAAGATAAGCAATCAAAAATTCTGTACAGGTAGAAAAGGTTACTTGAGGGATTTGTTATTGTCTAGGCTAGGCTATATATAGCCTATAGGCTCGTACAGCTAGAACAATATTTTGTCGATTGATTATACATTGTACTGTCGTAAGACGAGCGTTGCATTTCAAACGGACGGTGTTTTAAAAATGTTTGTTTAAAACAGGGGTCGCCAACTCAAAACGGGTCGCGGGCCACTTTTCAAATTTCGTAGTGGCCGCGGGTAGCATGACTTCAATATCGAGATGAAAATAGGCAACGCAGTTTAACAGCCACGTTGCTAACTCTATGTCTGTACTACGTTGTGCTTTCTAACATGGGCGACGGGCATAGTTACCACAAAAGAAATAATATAATAGCCTATTGAAGAAATACAAATACAAAAAAATATCATGATCATCACAAAATTTTATTTGATCTATGAGCTGCGCACGATACCTAAGAACACTCTTCAGCAACTAAAGCAGGCGTTGTCCAAGCTTTTTGCTATTGACGGCTGCATCTCGATTATTTATGTAGCCTACGGCCGCATTCCAGTGCATATTCGTAATTTACTAACCGGGGGACGGATACCCACGTCCATTACCAGTGAACTCCTGACTAATCTATTCACTCATATCGGCTTACGATGCGCACGGAAATTGTCAGTAGACATGTTATGAATAGTCACAGGGACTCGTTTCCTAGTCGCGCAAAGCGCGCATTTTTTTCCTTATTCATGAGTGAATTTCGTTATAAACATTAGTATAGTTCCACATATTTCTATCAAATATTTATCCTTCCTCATCCCATGTAATCAGATTCACCGGTAGAGTTGATGCAGGGAGTGTCTTCGAAAATTTGGGGAGGGTATTAATTCTGCGCGGCATCTTTGGGTGGACCAATTGTTATCAGTCCCTTATGTTGCATGCTGTTATTTCTTGACCGCTCCCGTCAGGATTGACGTTATAGTGGAAAGATATTGGATTCGCCCAAACGTAGGCCTACCAGAAACAAATTTCCTTCGTGAAGAGGACAACGCGATTACAAATTGGTATTCGGTTTTTGGGCGCATCATTCTCATCTGCTTTTCGCATCTCAGATTATAAAGGACACTACTATATCAAAATCGCGAATAAACACGCATTGAACCGCGCCCAGCGCGGAGAAAATTTCAAGAATAATTTGAACTGCTCATTAATTGGGGAGTCAGTACCTAAATTCAAGTTGCATATTGACGGCCGCCAACGCATCCAAATCGAATTAAGTGTCGACAGCCGCATAATTTTCCTTCTACTGCCGCAGATTGGCCACCCCAGGGCCAGGATTAGTGATTTTGGGCACAGGAGAATAGCTTACTTTGAACAACAACAACAATATGTTTCAACTGAAATAAATTTCAGCATTTCAAAGTGCTTTACTAAGCGTGCTTCCGAAATTTCAAATCAGGTCGCGGGCCGCACCCGCGTGTTGGTGACCCCTGGTTTAAAACATGCTCTAAGACAGTGTTTTAAACAAATTTCTTCAAAAAATATTGTCTTCTTTTTGGGACCCGTCTATATATTTGGGCGAAAATGTGTGTCGAGATTGATAAGGGGGCGATGAGTCGAAAAGGGTTGGGAACCACTGCTATACGACGTCTTGATTTAGATGTGGGTATCCCGCATAACAGGAAAAGATGCGCATGATTTATTGAAATAGGCACTCCGGCTCCAGTCATTACCGCGCCACGGCACATCAAGACGAATGAAGTTTTGGCCAACATGCAACTCCGCGAAGTGTTTGTTTTGCAAAAAAACCTTGGCCGAAAATAACATCCCCATGTTGGCGACATGTTATGTCCAATTGTATATTGTCTGTAGGCGCATAAATGAACGGAGCCCAATAGGATTATCCAGTGGCGGCTCGTGACAATATCGGGTGGTGGGGCAAGGGCTGCAAGCGACTTTTATCAAGATGACGTCACAATGGCGTTTTTCAACGTAAACAAGTAACTTAATGATGGTACGGTAACGTGAATTTCCCGGCAACAGTGATTTTAACGTATGTGCCACGAGAGGTCTGCTGGTGAGCTGTGACTTGAAGTGTGGTAACTGCGTAAACGGCGTACGGAACAAAGATTCAACACGGTTCATGTTCGCATTAGACCTGACTAATTATCTGCAGAAATGGAAATGACTATAACTCGAGAGATAGCGTAAGCCTAATTGGAAAGGTCAACGAATTCCGACAGATACGCAATTGTTATCTCATAGATTGGGCCTGTCCTATTGAATCCAAAACATCATTCTAAAGAACTAAGAATAGCAGCCTCGGAAATTTGGTCTCGGTAGTCGGTACAGCATAAGAGATTTTGGCCTTGAAACTGGAGACTGTAACACGACACATACGTTTTTATTACTGTCTTATAGGTCTGCTGCGAAATCGCCTTTGGAAAATATATTACCGAATAAATACGTGGATGAAAGCGTTAAACTTGGTACACTGTTACATGACATTATCGAGAAGTGGCCTCATGGCCCTTTTCAGTATGGCACACTGTCAAAATTAATGCGAACAGACCAACACCGAATTTTGCGTAAAATTTACTGAGGAATAGGCTGATCAAGTGATCAGCTGTTAGCCGCCATCGAAAACGAAATAACTATCGCGCTTGACAGGGGGTTGTAAGCAAATGGCTTGAAGGCCACAATTTCACGGTGAAATTGACATTGGAGAATATAATATCAAAGTAAATATTTGAATGCAAACTGAGAATGATATCATCATCTCTGTTAACGTTACCGCAGATACACCGGCTTTTGCGTGAAATCCGCAATGTGTTGTAGGCTAAAGTGTCAGATCGGAGCACATCTTTACCACACTCGACCTTGATAACGAAATTACTGCCCTAATCATTGAGTGTCAACCTTGAGACTTGGCACAGCGTTTGATACTAAAATCAAGACATACCGTGCAAAAGCTTATGACGGATCTAGGTAAGGAGCATCGTTAAAATCAATAGAGACCAATACCGGCTTTGCGTATAATCTGCTAGCGATAAATGACTAGTCAGCTCTCACTCGAATTAGGAAGCCAAATTACCACTAACACAGTTCAGTGACAAACTTAAAACTTGGTACAGCGTTCGATACTAACATTAGGACTTACCGTGTCAAATTTCATAACCGATCTCGGTATTGAACATCGTCAAAACCAATGGATACCAATACCGGCTTTTGAGTAAAATCTGTTTGCGATACATGACGGATCAGCACACACTCAACTTCGGAAACGGAATTACTACCCTAAACTTTAAGTAGAAACCCTGAAACTTGGGGCAGTGTTAAATACCACCATCACGACATGACAGAACAAGTTTCAAGAGTTTTCATGGTGTGAAACCCCATTAAAATCGACCTATACCAGCAAAGGTCGACTAAACGCATATGACGGTAACAGAGTTCAGCTATAGATACGATTGTTACATCACACCTTAAGGGCACAGAGCTATCGTGCCCCGGTTGCTCGGTAATTTTATGAATAGGAGAGAGTAAATCACCGTTTCGTTATTGTGCGCGGCTTTGAGAGAATAGACAGTGAAAGCTTGTTATGAGCGCTACCGGGGCAAGCCTCGGCTAGGCATTCGCAAAGCGAAAACACAGAAGAGAATTCGATTTTCGCAAAGACTTCGCTATATATGGGCATTTACAAGCGAAAGGACAAGAAGTATACGATTTTCGCTGTGATTTCGGTTTATATAGATAGGTGTGCGTCTATAAATGGTGAAGAATTGTTATTGAACAGAATTTTAGGTGGGGCAATGCCCCAGTTGCCCTATAGGACGAGCCGCCACTGGGATTATCCTTGAAATCCGAGCCCATCAGAAAAAATGCGGTCGGGCTATACCTGCATAGCAAAATGATGCGCTCCGTAAAAGAAATGCCAATTTGGAATGGTTTGCATTTTTTTCTTCTTTTAGTTTAGTCTGGTAGGGTACGTCTTGGCGATTCCAGTATCTTTTGACTAATTGCAGACCAGGGGTCACACAACAACAATCTACACAATAATATTAATAACAGCGATCCCGTCCTCAGTTCCGCCGGTACATGTGATCATGTTGGTGAGAGAGGATCAAAATTACTAGTAGGCTACTATATACAATAATCAATGTTATCGAACAAATTCATTACTGAAATTGAAAGTTTTTCCACGCATGGAGCGCCTATTTTGGATGTAGACCAGGGGTGTCAAACTCAAATTCCGTCGCGGTCCAGATTCAATCCTTCAAAACGCTCGTGGGCCGGACCAGTCAACTGATTCCCAAATGTTACCTCGTCCATGCTCTTGCTTTTCCCCTGAATACCCCGAAAGCATATACAATAGATAGTACACGGATCATGGGGGTTTTAAAGTAGCAAGTCGCCACACCTTTACACGCAAACAATCCAATTGGCAATTATACGATGATTGTCCAGTTGAATACCGCTGAGAACAGCTAACATAGTGGCGGTAACGACGATATAAGTTATAGCCCTATGCATATGTGCTGTGAGGAATACCAGATATTTATTTGGGATTGCGAGCCTTGAAATTTGGTTTATTATGGGTCCAAAGTGACACAGTAGCGCAAGCATAGATATTTCAATTAGGCCTAAATAGTTGTGCAACTAATATATTTTCCACGTAAACTGCATATAATGGTTCCGCATTGGCGTTTTCTCTTCTTGGATGTCAATTTCACAGACTTGGAGTTACTAGTGGTAACTAGAGTGAAACCACATCGCCTTAGGCGGGTGGTTATAATGGAACCTATTTCCTGCAAAACATCTCAACATTTGTTACAAATGTGCAGGAAAATACAATTATTTTTCAATCTACTAAGAGTTGCTTAGCAGGCCGGATGAAATCGTTTGGGGGCTGGATGCGGCCCGCGGGATGTATGTTTGACACCCCTGATGTAGACAGTCGGTCCTCACAACAATAAAATGTGTGTCTCTAATATTGGTTGAATAACCAATCGTTAATGGCCCAGGCTGATAATGAAGTGATGGTTCGATCCTGTGAATTATGTAACTGCTGTATTTCAGGCATGGTCGCTTTACTCGGAAATATCATCGTTATCTTCGTTACAACAACAACTATCTACCGGAAATGGTCTACTTTCAGGGCAGGGCAGAAGCTAACCAAAGTACTTTTTCTGAGCTTGGCGTTTTCGGATATGATTGTCGCGGTAATTCGAGCTAATCAACAGATAAGTCCATCCCACTTCTGCCATTTGGGCTAGCAAATAATATCGAGACCAGTGGTTATTAGCCTTTACTATCGCGTGGGACACGCAGAACCACAAATTTTCGCTTAATCATTAAACAAAATTACAACAATGCCCATCTAACTATACTGTTACGCAAAGGAACTGTGAATCAACAGATTGTTGAAAAACAAAACCATCAAAATTTAATTTTCATATAAAACGAAAACATCATAATGAATATTCATTGCAATCAGTGTACCTACTACTGTTCCCATTCAGATCAGGGCTTTGGAGCAGTCGTAAAGTTAAACTGCTCCAGCTCCGGATCCGGAGCTTTCTTCTATCATACATTACTCCAGCTCCGGAGCCGCATTATTACCACTGCTCCGGCTCTGAAATTATCGAATGGGCCTGTATATCAGGGGTGGCCAACCTGCGGGCCAAATGTGGCCCGCGAGGTAATTTCCCATTATATTATCGAAAATGAATTGCTCAGATTGTGAACTTGTAGTGCCAACCAAAAATTACGAGTCTGGCGGTGACACTTGGGATGTTGATGACTAAAATATCAGTTCCGGCGCATTGGCAGATCCAGGGTCCAGTCACATTTTCAGTAAATCGTCGTACATTACAATAAACTAAAATAGTAGTGAAATTTTTCTTCACGCTTCGCGTGTTTAATTGTCACACGATTTTTTGCTTGGTAGCCTACCCCCCACGGAAAATGAAAATAAACGCCCAATTTACCCGATTGAGTCTAACTGTATTCGCACTTACGGGGGAAAGTCTTTGTCGCATATTTTCGGAGACCTTCGATATCGATGTGGCCAGACGCCGAATAGTCGTGTCCTTCCAAACTGAGCCTAGCGGGCGGTATACAGTAGACCCGCAATATACTCAAGTAATAATATTATTGACCTAGTTTATTTATAAATTTTGAAAATGTTTTTGCCTACCCGCTTGGCGCGGCTAGTGGACCGCGCACTCGTTCGTCAATTGCATGTGCCCCTTTAGCAGAAAAGGTTGGCCATTCCTGGTCTATATAGATTACTAATCTACCCATAGGTTAGTTATCAACAGTAATCTAGAGTCTGTCAGACGTCAGTAACATCCGATGTAGCAACGAAGACATAGGTGCCGCCGTGCCGGCTTGTGACGTCATAATGAATACTTGTCAATTCTCGATAGCATCATAGGTTCACTAGAACGCACTTTACTCTATGCCATTGCTGTGCACAGCATTAAAATTCAGGCCTGCCGTTCAACAATGATAAATCAGCAGATGTGATAGTTGCATATATAATAGCATCTTATGAAATAATTCGGAGCCGGAGCTACTCCTCAAATAACGGGCTCCAGCTCCGGCTCCGGCTCCGACTGAATTTACGTGGAGCTCCGGCTCCGGCTCCAGCTCCGTTGAAAATGCACGGCTCCGGAGCTCCGGGTCCGGGCTCCGGCTCCGGCTCCGAAGCCCTGATTCAGATACCAGTTCGTAATTGAGGGGCATTACCTTAGAAAGGGTCATCGTATTGTTTGCTTTAAATGCAACCGGGGCTGCGGAGTCGCAGTCGGAGTTTCTGAAAATGCTTCCGACTCCGACTTCTTTAATATGAAAACAAGTGCTTTCAAGGGACTCTTAAAATTACTAATAACTAGGGCGATTTTTCGACATGTCAAGAAAAGTCACAATTAGGTCAAAATTGTTGCGTTAGGTCAAAATATGTCAAAATTGTGTACAATGTTAAAACTTGTTTGCAACCTGCATTTCGTTTGTATAGTAGATTTTTCACTGTCGGTGAGCTTTTCGTTTGACATTTCACAGCTTTTAGCCTACTTTATAGGCCTACTGTTGTACACGGCCAATTGTCTGCTCATTGTGAATCATAAACATTGAAATGAAACAAATGGATGGACATGGTGTTATGGTCAACGTACGGCAATATCCCAATTAAAGCAAGACTGCGTGGGAATTGCATGGTTTTTATGTCAAGAAGCGCATTATGATAAATCGTGATGTAGACACCATTGAGCAACACGGTTTGTCACCAGCAGCGTATCCACAACTTCAGTGTTGTCAGCCACCAACTGCTGCTGCTGAACGTTATTTCCTTATTCTTGGCTAGCTACTTAGTAAAGACAGACACTTTACACGCGAGAATGTAGGAACGTATCTTTCGTTGTACTACAATTTAAAAAAATAAAAAATTATGCCATAATGTGTAATGTAACTACTGGAATTCTTCATAGGGCCTGATTTCGCTAAAATAAAGTTTTTCATGTACAAATTTGTCTGTTTTTGAGGCCAAAAAGTTTTTTTTTCAGGCCAAATTACTTCGTAAGGACAGACAGTTCCAATCAGAAATCAAAATAAGAAGTACAATTCTAACATTATGTGTGAAAATACCTAATTTGCATACGTTAGGTCAAATTTGGTCAAAATTAAGATTTTTAAGGTAATAAAATGTCAAAATTTTGATTTTTTAGGTCAAAATCGTCCATTTTTAGGTAAAAAATATTCTAATATTCTAATACTAAATAGAAAGAGGATTTGTGTGCACGATAGTTATAAAATTGGACATCATTGACTAATGGCAATTCAGGTGCAAAGAGGAAGAAAATAAACTACAACCAAATCGGGACCAACATGAAATTACTGATGCAGTCACAAACTGGTGCAATTTTTGGAATTATGCCATGATACCTTGAAAGAGTTATTATATGGTTTATTTTTGTAAGTGACAGCATCATCTGTGAAAGTGATACAAATTCAACCACATGCTGCTTTCCACTTAATAAAATCAAAAATATGTCTACTCAGTAGGTAAGTCGCTTGGGTCGATCAATGGTAAGAAAGAGTGCAAGCATACTCCGAGTCCATGAACAGGCTTGTTGGTTAAGTGCATGCGTAAACATATGCTATTTGACTACTCCCTAAATTTCGTTTCTGACATTGTTTATTAATAGTGAGTGAGTGTGTGCTAGTCATCAGTATAGAGCAGAGGTCTCAAACACGCGGCCCGCAAGAGCATTTTGTGCGGCCCGCGATGGCATTTCGGAATATCAAGTATTCAACAATATATTCAAGTGCCATATATCTTTTTTAGATATAAGAACTTTAAGCTAACGCTAAAACTACTATAAAATTAACTGAAATCTTAACAAACTTCACTATCACATCACTTTTAAAAGCTAACATGCGATAGAAGATCAGCTATTACTTCCCATTTCTAGTTCATGATGATAAAACATTACCCGCTGATGATTCGTGACTGATAATTGTGATTTGGTTTGGTGCGACCTTTTCGTAAAATTACTCGATTTCGGATTGACTCGAGTTGAGTCGGGTCAAACGTTGAAACCAGAGAAGGACTTGCGACTCGCAACAGTGACTTGGTAATCCGGCGGACGCAACAATCTATGAAATTGTCATGGGGAATAGTAATATATCAAAAGGTCGTAGCTTGCGCTGCGTAGGGTATAGCTATCTAATCAAGTCGGTATGGCAACCATTGGCATTCTGTGACCCCCGTGACGTTTAGTTGATTACATGCTGAGTGTTGTTTGTTCTCTTTATCCATATGTTATTATCGGTGGCGAGTAAGGCAGTAGTACGCTCTACAGCTGTAACACCAATCAATTCTTCTCCGATCGGACATTTCTATTTCAGGGGTTCTTAACCAGGGTCCGTAGATACAATCGGGGTATGGAGCACCGCATCAGGGTGTAGGCCTACGTCAGAGGTGGTCAAAGTAGTCAAGAAAGCTACTCAAGTTGAAGTAGAAGTAGCCACGAAAAAATCTACTCAAGTACGAGTAGAAGTACTTCTTCAATGGGCCACCTAAAACTACTTGAAGTAGAAGTAGAATTGACTGATTTAAAATATACTCAAGTAAGTAAGTAGTTTTAAAAACAGTCTCAATTCGTTCGCACGGGCTGTCAAAAGCTGCGAATTGAGCTATGCGGAAGGTGCTGAGAGCTTGATTCGTATTGAAGCATCCCAGGAGGTACGAATTTTCGACAGAATAAGCATTTTTTTGCATCATGGGATGTAAACTATAGTATTGATATGAAATGCGATAGTAACCCTTTCTTTACTAGGAAGACCACGTTTTGGAGAATAGCATGGCATGGCGTACTACCCCTTATTATAAGGCCCCAAGTTTAGGCAGAGAGCAATACGTAGAAGTTGTATCGGATACGGTTTCATCACTTTGCGCGATTAGTATACGTTAATAAGAAGTATTGTGGATCATAAAAGTTATATTTAGTGTAGCTTTATTTTCGGAAAATACAGGCATTACTACACTTGCTTTTATGCTTCAACACGTATGATCTGCAGACAAAAGAACTGAAAGTAATTAGAACTCAAAGTATGATACTCGCAATTGAAAAGGAAATACAAATACCACTTCTAAAAAGTGGAAACTGTATTCATATCTTGTCCATAAAGCTTCAACGGTGATCTGCTAAAACAGGTGTAACGTTCAAAAAAGCGGGACTTTCCAGATTAGCAAGATACGTAATGGGCTGCTAGATTACGATATGATAGGTAATTGTTAGATTGCGAAACGGTAGTTTCAAACGTTATGGTGGGCCGTATTTACTGTGATGAATTATTTGATATGGGCGACAATGCGGAGTGAGCGGAGCCAAACAGTCCGGTACCTAAATTATATTCACTGATACATTCGTGAAAACATTTTTGTCACTCCATCATACCTACTGTGTGCGAAGCGCGACAAAATTTCTGGCTTTCCTTGACTTTTATGAATATTAAATGCTGGTACTCCGTTTAAACAGCCCCGAAATTCCTCTGGCTGTCTTTCGTATTGGGGGATTAAACTACTTCTACTTGACAAACTGAAAATAGCGAAAAGTAAGTAAGTAGATCACAAAATATTACGAAGTAGAAGTAGAAGTAGAGAAAATCAGATCTACTTGAGTAAGTACCAGAAGTGAAGGAAAACTACTTGAGTACTTCTAAAAAGTAGAAGTACTTCGTTACTGACCACCTCAGGCCTACGTGATGCATTGTCGAATTAGGCCTATATGCTGTGGAACATTTTTTTGGCCAATTTATTCAACTGGAAAATAGTCTTCGCGCTACGCACGATTTCATCTGAATGGACTTTCAGATTTTAATATAGGTACCATCAGAAATTGTGTTGAAAATGTACAGGGGCACGATCGCTCAAGAGGATAGGAACCAATGCTACTACTATGGCTTAACAATGATTATATTTAAGTTGTAATTGATATGTTCCAATATTATTTGAAGGCAAAATCTAACACTGATTTAATTTGACTTTGGCAATGACAATAACAATAGCCTATACTTACTACGACTATATCAAAACCAGGATTAGGCTACACCGCTCAAATGCTCCGATATCAGACAATCTTCAGTAGATTTTAAAATATTCTAAATAAAATTGTGGCACGTCAAAGGTCCACTATCTGCAATTTTATAACTAGGCAGTTTTACGATGTCATGATGCATCCTCCCGCATGATGTCTATAACTCATTAATTAAAAAGATTATGCCCGGCACAAAAACAATTTTATTCATATACTTGAAAATGTGATTTTTTTACCATGTAAAGCGTGAATAGTACAATAGTAAATTACGTTTCCACGATGTTTGGGAATGCCTGTCTACAAGCTCCTGTCAAATAAGGCCTACTTGGAAATTATACATTGAATATCCCTATTATTGATGCTGCGGCCCGCGGCGTCATCAAAAACTAGGAAATTGGCCCGGGAGCAGATTTGAGTTTGAGACCTCTGGTATAGAGTATAGTGAGAAAATTTGTACATTTCTGTATTAGTTGCTGACTCATACACAAGAGCCACACTTACGTTGTCTTTATCCGTACAGGATGGGATGTATATCATGTTTGAATGATTTCTACCTATTGGAATATCTTCGACTTTTCTATGTTATAAAAACTTGTAACATATGAAAAAAGGAAATATATTTCGAAATGAATATTTCCATGTTAATTGCCCACTGGATATTTCGAGCTATTCCATAATGAAAAAAATTGCATACTATAATGTTAAGATGCTTGTATCTGTTTTATGGTTTTATGAATGTCATGTAACCGTCACTTTGGCATATAATTCTTGAAGTAAATTTGTAGTATAGGCCTGCTGTTGAAGTTGGAGTTAGAGTCGGAGTCGGAGTTGGAATTGGAGTCGGTCCATTGAAAATGTCTGGAGTCGGAGTTGGAGTTGGATTCGATGGAAAAATCAACCGACTCCACAGCTCTGAATGCAACAGTGCGATATCACTTGCATGCAATGTTCCCTCTAATTTTTCACGAGTCTGTGCAAATACGCCAACTCACTGCGCAGGCCCTTGGACAGCAGTGCGCAACCAGGCCCCCTATAGGGTGATAAACCAAACTTCTGGGGGGCTTCGCCCCCCAGACCCCCCTCGGTCTACACGCTTTTCGCTGCTACTAGTCATCTATGTTCGGTCTTCGTTTAGTGGGCGTTCCGGCTAAACGCGCGAAATTTTATCTATAATTCATGATCAAATCGGTCAATATCATCGGGAATTTGCGTATATATTGCTATCAATTTTGATCCTGTCTCTGCTCACGTAATCAGATTTACCGGTTAACCTGATTGAGTGAGATGTCTTGGAAAAGGTAGGACCCTTAAATAATAATTGAATATCTTCGGGCGTAGGCCTACCCGTTGGTATAATGACTTACTTACTTGATGCTATTTCGTGACCTCCAATCTGCTATGTCAAAAGATATTGAAATCGCCCAAACGTACTGAACTAAAAGACGTACACCATTTCAAATTGGTATTCCTTCTTTGAAAAAGTTGCATAAATTTCCAAAAACATACTCCATGATTTATGTTAATTCACGATTTGATTTCAATAATTTGCGGCCCCTTCGAGCTCGGGGGGTCTGGGTGCGGCAGTTACGGTCCTGTGCTTAAAACCAGACGTGCGTGTATCCATTCAAGTCACATGATTTATTGATAGAATCACAGTACAACATTTACATTTAGTTCTATTGCATGGCACCAAATAATCTCATTATGAGTGAAGAAGGGGAACTGCGCTCTGAACATGATGTGATTATGACTTGACGCTCGGCCATTGAGGGCATTTTTTTCAGAAAGCCACCGCGTTTGGGCTGTAACTGAAATATTTTCGGCATATGCACCATAGCACACGTGCAAATCTGTGGGATCGCAAAGGGCTAAGACGCATTCATGCGCAATAACGATAAATCTAGACATCATGGATATCGCACGTGTGCTGTGGCGCGTATTTTGAGGGTGTTTTGGCTTCAGTTCGAGTGCGGTGCCTTTCTGAAAAAATGAGTGCTTCCGAAATTGTTCACAAATTTATCTCAAATTTAAGACCCCGTCGTATCTAGATCGCAGTCTCCCTTTACATTTAATCCTTATTTTCCCGTCTGTCCTTTTCAGCTCTCCAATGGTTGTATACATTGTCCAGGTCAATGGCATCGTCTGTATTCAGTTTTGACTTTATGCGCATCAGCTGGTCCAAATGAGCCACTTGAAGACGATTTCTCGATGCTGTTTTGATCCGATTCATTAAACTAAAGCCTCTTTCGCAATCCGCACTGGATGCTTGAAATGTAGCACAAATATCCACAAGCTGTGAGACGTGCTTCAGCTCCTCGCATTTTAGTGTCGCAGCCACCACATCGGAAAATGTTCCGATCGATCCTTGTTTCAATTTTTGCTTCATAACATATTTGAAATCAGGATATTCATCGTGAATGGCCTCCATAGAATTTGGCTGGTGGAAAATGTCCTCATACTTCTTTGTTAATATGGCAATGTCTGCTGCTCCGTACTCGAAGTCAGAACTGATATCTGAACTCAATTCCTCACAGCCCAATGCAGACCACTCCTTCAATTCATTCTCTGGAAATCGAGCATCCAAGTGATCGCAAAGATTACGAATAAAACAAATAATCGCGTCGGTATCTATGACTTCAGCTGACCCAGCCCTCATCACCTCTTTGACGCGGTCACTCCACTTGATAACCTTTCCTTCTTTCAGATACTGAGAACGCAGCTTCTCAATCTTTTCTCTTGCAAGGCAGTGTCCCTCCATCACAGTCAGATTGCGTTTTTGAAAAGAAAGACACAGTTGTGCCAGGTCATCCAAAACATCTCCCAGAGCAGTGAGAATAAACTTGAATTTTGAATCCGTCTGCTTTTTGTAACAGTATTTTGTCACTGGATCTCTATAATTACTGGATGATTCTCTCCTGCAGTATTCTTCGAGAACTGTGTAGTTCCTCAGAACAGCCTTCACAGCTTGGTGCCGCGAAAGCCACCGTACTTCGTTCAGAGGTCTGAATGACAGCGAATCCTCATCAAGAATCTTCGATAGGTCTTCCAATTTCCGCTTTTTTACAGTGGATCTAGAGAAATTGGAATACACCGTTCTAAGAAACGTTTCCACGTCACGCATCGCAGGGACGTCTTTCCATGCATCAACAATGCCCAAGTCTTCTCTATGGGCAACACAGTGCTGTTCTGTTAGATGTGGTATTTGCTGCTTTAATAACGCTGCAACTCCGTTGTGCTTTCCCAACATTACTGAGGCACCGTCGGAGGTCAGCATCACCATTCTCTGCATGTCTAATTTATGCTTGGCGTAAAACTGAGTTATTGCCTGCACAATATCCCGAGCGGTGCATCCAGTCAGCTGGGAAATGCCTCCAAACACAGTTTTGTAGTCGACCTCATTTTCCTCTCTATATTTAATGTAAAGCACTATATAGCATTTTGTGCACTGTTATGTCTGTGCTCTCATCCACGATCAGAGTGTGCCAATGTGCATTTCTAAGTTTGCACATTGTCTCATTCTGCACTATTTGATTGATAGAATTCACAAACTCAAAGGCATAATTTTTGCTTCGCCAGCTTTCTGGAACACTCACGTACTTTGCCATGTGATCGTGAATTTGTTGAACTGACAGCATAGAAGTATTCATGTTTATGGCTAGGAGAATATTGTCGACGAGAACCTTAACTTGCCCGGGGTTGGATTTCTTCACGAGTGACAGCTCGCTCCTCTTCTCTCAATCGTTGATGCTCTCAGTCAGTAATGTACCGATTCCAATTCTCATCTTGCACCTTCTTACGATTCCGACCGCTTTCACGTGGGTTTTGTGCTTAATGTGACGCTTAAGGTAATCCAGCCTCCATGCTTTCCACATTTTACCATCCGAAAACTCGTTTGATATTTTGGCTTCTCGACATATTTTGCACATTAGACCTTTCTCGCTCGAGAAAGAAAAAATCTTACCTAATTTTATAGTTTTGTCTTCCGTTTTCACGTGCTCCGACAACCATTCTATTTTAAACGAATCACAGCTCTTTGTCAATTTGGCTTGGTGGGGGGATGAGAAACCACCCATTCGTTTTGCCATCATTAAAAGCGGTCCGTAGAAACAGTGCTAAGCAGAATTAGTGAGTATTCACTCAACGTTGGCCCACCGGCAAGCAGCTAGCTAAAACACTTATAGCGACACAAATGGACGCATGTAACCGCAATTACTGTATACGGCGAATCGTAATGCTGTGCGACTACGTGTGACGTCACAATTAATCAATGTACGTATGTTGATATACTATGGATTACTAGAAGACAGACATACACGCACGAGAACGCACCCGAAATCAATACATGCGATCGATGTGGGCCTATCGCGTTAAAACACTGATGTGACGTCTTGATACCGGCAACGCACTCATTACTTTCAAGACATACAGTCAGATATAATGATACGAATATTCAAGTCTGATTGAAGCAAGAACAAGATCACCGTATGACCTTATCTACAGAAGATACCCGTTCAAACCAATCGAATAAAATCACAAATTTGTGCTGCTGAGAAGCTGATCCAACGCAACGCCTTAAAGTGCATATAGTTGCTGCATTTCCTGATCAACGTTTGCAAAGGGATGGATTTTTTCAACAATATTAGTGCTTGTACTTGCATATTCTGCATATTACCCTATTTCACCATACGTGATCAGATTTGCCTGATGGAAGTGATGACTTCAAAAATTCGCGACATGCAATTGTAAACGTAAAGTAAATCTTACATAACAATCATGCCACACGGACAAGACTATTCGTTAGTTTCTCGTAGTTTAACTTCGAGCTAGAGCCCATTGTTATTTACAACTTCGTTACACCATTTTATATCGCCATTCCCACAAGGAATGCGCTATTGAAATGATATCAGTATCGCTCACGCGTACGATATCATTCTAAAAAAAAATCTGTTTCGTGAGGCGCACACGATTGCAAATTCTCATTGCTTCGCAGAGCGCAATATTTACCTTTGCGGGCTGCAGGCTTACCTCGGTTTCAGACTTCAGCGATAGCACTATTTACCCCTGGCAATGTCTCCTCTCATTTTTCTCGAGTCTGAGCGCCTGCGCGGTGCCTTGGACAACAGTGCGCAACGATTAAAAAAAAAGTCATCACTTCGGATTTTTTGTGCGCGGCCAAGATTTTCTGTGCGCGGAGACCGTTTCAGTACTGCGCATTTGCGCACGCGCGCAGCTTAGAGGGAACATTGCTTGCATGGTTATTTTTATTGTTATTATTAAAAAAACTAAAGAAAATATAGTGACACTTCTCGCAGGAAAAGTCTTTTGCGTCACAACAACATATTACATATTATACCTAAATTAATACCTAATTTCAAATGAATTTATGAATAATCGATATAGAATTGAATTCGCACTTCACAGTGATGGGGTTTCGATTTTGAACTCCAACCTATCCTGCGTGTACCATTGCACACGACATACCACCTCAACAGTCTTGATTCGACTACTGATTGGCCCTGGCTGCCTGCAACCAATAATCGCAATGATCGAAAATCCTATGTACGAGTTGAGTGTGTTCCACGGAAAACTGGTTAAGAACCACTGATTAGTAGATTTATCAGTAATTACTAATCCGACATATCGCTGGACGAGGCACTTTGTATAATCATAATAATGTTTCTGTATAACATATTTGTAGACATACGAAACTCAATAACTCGTAGTTTGTACCACTCTATTGCCTCAACTGTCTGACGAATTCCAGATTACTTGTTCTGCAACGTGTCACACTACGCTGGCCATGCATAAGCGTATACTGATTGATTTTCAGGGATCTACGTTTTCACTCTCCATCATGACGGAGCATTTCTTACAAAAAATGCCAGAAATTCACAAATTCAGTGAGTGGCTTACGCGATGCAAAGTCGTTGGTGCACTAGATATCATTGGATCCGAGCAATCTGTGTTTACAATGCTTCTTATCACAATATCAAGAATTTGCGGCATACTAAGGTTGGTATATATCAACTGACAGCCAATTGAACCGGGTGAAAAATCATTTTTGAATTACATGAATACAGCTCGGTTGATCAATTGATTTGTACAGCCCCATTAATTCACGTTTCAAATAGAGGGTGTTCCGAGGCTACTCTACAGTGCTAATCAGTGTCGATTGCTCAGGTGCCGAATCCTGTCTGCTTGACTGAAATGTGTTCCTGGAATCGGCAAGCGTTGCGCATCGTTCTGGTATTCCACTTCATCCAACAGACAACCCGGATCGAAAATAATATAGATTCAAGATTTCGTAGAAAGAAATACATAGATGCCCAGAGCAATAGTGCTTGCTCGGCCGATGCTCGATAAAATAGAGAACGAGGATAGACTGATGAGGACAATAATTAGCACTAGTGAAGAGAAAAGTGCAACAGTAATCAATCAGTCAATTCGAAGAAAAAAACGGCAATTAGAATTGTCGATCAGAATAACAAAATACAAATATATGACACTTCAATCGCGAACATATTCCTTTAAAAACAAGAGTCGTCACAACATTAAATAAAGGATAACAAATAACAAGCGCAATGGATAACAGAGGGATTTCTAAATTGCACAAGAGAAAAAGCTTCACTAAACGATCACCACAAATACCCCCCAGCTAACATAACCTGCATATCAACCTAACATCGGTGCTTCGCTTCGATGACGAGCTGTGAGATGTGGTATACCCACTACTCATAATCTAATAGGGCCGCAGCAACCGTTCACGAAAGAGCAGACGTCAATCGGCTGTCGAAAAGGTATTCATCTATTTTTTTTTAGTCTACAAATCGGACATTGCTGCCTAAAAGATCAAAGATCACCAATGCAAATTGGAAATTACAGACTGCAGACTATTCGTTGTCAAGAGATATTTTAGTAAATCCGTTTCCATGGGCTGTGTCCACTCCATCAAAAACTTCGATTTGAGCAGAGAAAATATCGAAGTGCGACTTATTCCAAAGTCGTTTCTGCAAAATTTTAAAGTAGGCCACGAGTATGTTTTGAAAATCATGAAGTCGGTAAAATGTTTAGTCTTGTTGCTGTGTTTTTACTCCTTCCTATATTTTTGTTTGATCTCAATCTTGTAGTGTTTCGAATTTATGAAATTGTCAAAAAACTGAACCGAACTTCATTTCCGGAAAACTTTTCCGAGAAGATCCTCATGACTGAGGCCCAATATAAGAACAAAAAGAATCAAGTAACCAGATAGCGCGCGCTGAAGTTTGCAAACAGGAAAAATGAAATAAAGTCCTAAGGATCAATGTTCCCTCTAATTTTTGACAAGTCTGCTCGCACTCACCAACTCCCTGCGCGGTCCCTTGGACAGCAGTGCGCAACGACTAAAAATAGGTCATCACTTCGTTTTTTTGTACGCAGCTAAGATTTTCTGTGCGCAGAAATCGTGTCAGCACTGCGCAATTGCGCACGTGCGCAGTTTTAGAGGGAACGTTACCAAGGATATTTATTGCGTGATCTCCTTTTCTGTTCAAAATATATCACAAATGAAATGTCAAAATCTATAACGATCGATGTTATTATTCCAGGCCATTTTCAAGAATATCCCTCAAACCATTTGTAGCATTGCTTGCGCTGTCATGGATTTTCTCAATCTCTCTTGGGCTATTTCCATTACTCGGTATTAATCAAGATGTCTTCACAGAATTCGCAATGTAAGTTCATATATCATATGCATGCTTGCTCATTGTTCGAAAGTTTAACTTGTACGCTGCACGGTGTGGCGGTGCAGTATTAAACGTTGGGATAGTATGATGTAATAATAAAAACAGAATGATCATTTTTAGTGCAGACCTGTAGGCTAGCTATATATTAATTATCAACTGATCACTCTTCTTGGTAACAATAAACTGTTCTGGAAATCTGACAGAATTTTATGCACAAAATTTTTATCGTCCTCAAGTTTCTTTCATCTCAAACACATTTATCGATTCTAAACTATATGGTACAAACGAAATATTTAAAGTCGTAATATCTCATTTACAGACTGGGCGACATTCCGGTGTTTGAAAAAGTCAGGAAAGATCTTGCCTGGGATATGAACGACATTTTAAAAAATCACACCGCCAATATAAGCGGATTTGGGTAACTGATTTTGGTTCTATTGAATACGTTAGAATGTTAGAAGTACAAATTGCTTTTATATCACATCTTCGTCGTCAATTGGATTCAACCAATGACAACACATTCTATTTAGGATGAATTCGGATTGGTGGAAATTTCAGTTCTATATCGAGGAACATTTTAATGTTACAAATCCACATTTATTCGGATACTATAACGGCCTCTATCTCTGCAAACCAAATCTGTTCCCAAAAGGGCGGGTTAAAATGAAATGGAATTCCAGAACATACACGATTTTGCTTCTTACGCTGAACATAGCTTGCTTCGCATTCATGATTGCCGGATATATTTTGATATACAAAAAAAGGTTTGTGATGGAATTATTTTAAAGCTTATCCTCAAATTGGTTAATGTTTAGTGACACGATCCGTATTTTCGACAAATTTTCCATTGTATTGATGTCACCATTTATTCTAAAAGACTGATGATGTTTTTACACCGCGGTGCGGAATATAGACAGGCGCAAGTGACATGAGAAATATGCATATTGAACTGCGCAATATATATGAGCACTGGAAACTGAGCGGTCGTGATGTACTTAATACGAATAGTGCTATCATCAGGTCAAAATCCTAACTTGAAGTCATTATATGAAACAATTCATTATATTTGAATAGTTTGAACATGCCCTTTGTCGGTCAGTATAAAATTGAAGACGGACCGACTGCTCATACGTTGATCTTGTGCACTCGACCATCCATATTCTGCAATCAATCCGCAAAAGTTCTGCGATTGGATAAGAGTTCGTAACGCGATGCCACCGGAAATACGTTCTGTCTGTCATCTGTACAGAACAGGGTTTCTCAACCTTTTCCAGGTCGCGACCCTAAATTTCGATTTGAAAATGTTCCGCGACCCATCCTCTTAGGTTGGCATGCTAATTACTAAACAAATGGCTCATCGTTTAAACCTACTCACTGCCTATGAGGGATGCTGGTGACGATGTGTGCGCAGTAATAGTAATAGCAATTATGAAATTATGAACTCGTCAACCTTCGTCTATCAAGACTACAGCGACGTACATATGTGCTTTGGAACGATTTCTTTCTATATCCACTCGAAGTAGTCTATCTAAAATTCTGCGTCAGACGAAATACAGATAGCGTTATAAAACAGTGGTTCTCAAACTGCAGTCCGCGGTCCTTTTGGGGTCCCCGAGACAATATTTTAGGACCGCGAGGCACCTTCCAAAAATCTCACGATATACAAATTTTTGGAATTTTCGAATATAAAAACTTATTTCGCGATGATGTTTGCACTGTCAAAACGCACCTAAACATAGTCGAGTTGGTCGCAAAAATAAGCTACCCCTATTACATTGATTCCATAGAATCTAACCCACTGTTTTCTTAACTTCGTAAGTTTAAGAACTACTGATCTGTTAGTTTTTCGATCGCACCGAGCATGTGTGAGTATGTATTATAACTGTCAACACATAGCACTACCCTTCTATGCTCCCGACGCTTGATCTTCTTAGTGGTGGCCAGACACCAACCTTACGTTAGAGTAGGTTGCGTTCCAAAATGACGCTTCGACTGATATGATACCTTGTTTGCCAGGTTCTCAATCCTCGGATATAGTTTTTTTTTCTATTTTGAAAAATGAACTAAAATGTTCAGAAATGAGTCGCTTAATCGTCCTTCTTTTAATGGTCTTTGGTATTTAATTGTCGTCTCCACGACCCAAGAGAATAGGCAAACGACCCCATTGAGGTCGCGGCCAATAGGTTGGGAACGCCTGCTGGTATCGTGCCATTGAAACCATGAAGTATATACGATGCATATACCACCCACATTTCTTGTGTACACTTGTGTCAATCAAGCGGTATACCCTAAATTTATGTGTTGCATGTACCAATCCGACGAGTCGGTTTGTTAATATTTCAAAACCGATGTTGACAGAATAGTATCGAAGCCCTTTCTTGTAGCCTACAGCTATAGGCTAACTTATAACCCTCCAGTCACAGCGGTTTGATTTAGACAATCCTCCAAACGTAAAGCTATGGAATCATCCGTGGCCCCTGCTGAAGACTCTCAGCTACTAAAAAAGATTGTTTGGATATTAGCAACAGACTTTTTCTGCTGGATTCCAATGTGCGTGATCGGATACTTAGGCCTACTTCCTACTATCGGCAATTCAGGTGACTGTTTTTCACGAGCATTGCAGCAATTTGCTTTTATTACGATATGGTGAACATCTGGTATAGCTACTCTGGCTAAGGCTGCATTTAAAACAAAAATCAATATAAAAAAAGCATGTTTAAAACAAGCCCTTGTTAAAACAACCTTTTTTTCAGCCATGCAGTCACGAAACTAACTGTGACGTCACATTAGATTGCTATTGTTAGATGACTCCATACGACTTAAAATTGAAAATAATGAGTCAATATGACGAAAAAGGTTTCCAACCCTTGTCTAGTACTGACCAAAGAATATCTTTGATCAGGACTATACCGTCACTCAGCATTTATACGGTCGGCAGTCATCATCATCAGAACTGGCGACGATTTCGCAGTTTCCACCATATCATATCGCATACATCGACTATATCTAGTACAAGTACAAGATATCCTAAGGACCGTAGGCTATACCACTTTTTTGGTCCGACCCGCGGTCCGTATGTTGCCCGCCCTTTCGTTATAGTGGAATATATTATCATATTATTATTGTGTGGGCCTAATAACTGAGTATTCAAGCAAAAACAAGGGCATGGAATTTCAATCATTTGACTGGTCTGACCCGCGAGCGATCAGAATGTTTGAAACCGACCCGCGACGCAATTTGAGTTTGACCACTCTGCTATGCACCCTTACGACACCCAAAGCATCATACACATTTATCATACCTTTACCTGTAAAAGTGTCCGCATGGGTTCGCTACGTCATCGATTGTTGTCGTTTTCATTTCGTGCAGGGGCACGGTCGAATCGATTACAAATATTCAGCTTCAACCGAGGAATGACATCACGTCATCCTTATAGTATTATTGGTAGGAAAAGGAATGGCTTATGGATTCCATTATCATTAGACTTGAGGTTAAGTCACAGGAGTCAAATCGAACTCACGCAATTTCTATCACGATTCGAAAGTCAGGTCATTGTGTGATTCAAATCAACAAGCAAACTCCATCTGACGTACCTGGTCTGCTGCAATTGTAAGACTATTTGGACCATGATCGATTGCCATTGACATTTTTGAAACGTAAAGTAACGGAGGAGTCCGGAAATATCATTTTATAGTATGGGATTGTGACTCGAATGCTACGAATTGTTAAGGAAATGGACGATAGACCTGTTGGACCAGGGGCGGTCCACCTTTTCAGCCAACGGGCCACATGGGATTTACGAACCATTGCGCAGGCCACTTGAATGTTAATGACCTCTTTTAGTCGTGCGATGGTAGCGAACCGGATAAGGTAACGATGAAAACAAGACCTACAGTTTACCAATCAGAATCGATAACAATAAGGTCATGAAAAATGAGTGTGCAATGTAACCGCGCCAGGCGCGAAATTTTTTCAAAGTTAATGAATGAGTTCGGTCAATACTAATGTCACTTGCATATGTCGCGTCTGTATACCGCTGGGCTCATTTGTCAAGGACATGATTATTTGGTGCATGGACATATCAATATCGAAAATTTTCGTGAATATGCGTTTATCAATCTGTGCAAAGGCTTCATCGGCGACCATCTTCCTGCGAATGCAGACGCGAGGCCAGAGGTTGTACTACACGTTCTCTCATAATTACGAATATAGTCAGACTCAATTCTGTAAATTGGGCGTATTTTTAATTTTTAATTTTCTGGGGGGGGGGGGTATTAAAAGCAACAAAATGAATGTCATTCAATCGCACAAAGTGCTAAGAAAAATATCAAGTCAATTAAATCTACCACAAAATATTCTACGTTATGGTCATTGGTCATATACGAAGCAGGGCCCCTGTCGTATAAGCCAATGCGTCGGAACTGATATTTTAGTCATCGATATCCTTTATTTTGCTGTCGGGCGATTCAATTTTTGTTTGCCCTACAATGTTCACCATAAATTAGATGGGCAATTTATTATTTGATATTTTATCTAATTTCGAGATTTATCTAGCGGCAACATCTGGCCCGCGGGCCACGGGTTAGCGGCTCCTGTGTTAGAAAATGAATAGTTTACAGCAGGCATTCCACCATACCAGCGTATTAAATTGTTGTGTTTCGTGACGCCGTAGTATAAATATTCATATTGCGTCTTGTCTGTAACAGTTCAGGAATATCGGCAGGCATGCATTTTCACCGATATTGCCTTGTTCGTATTGATGCCTATCAACAGCGTGTTGAATCCGGTCATATACTCGGCCGCACCAGAGTATATTTGGAACAAAGCCGTCGCATGCTGCAAGCAAACGAAGCGTCGTGATTTTACAGGTATACGTCGCTCGTAGATATAGCAAATTGATTTTCGGAAAATTAATAATACAACACCGCCTTATCAGAACTAATTTCTGCAGGCTGCAACAGCAATGAAGGAGAGAGGCGACCGGCTATAATACCACCCACGGCAAGTGCATGCAACGACATAGAAGAACATTCCTATTACGACGGGCATAATACAAAAAGACGCATCGTCGAAACACGAATATGAAAGATTGCATACTTCATTGAAACACAAGATTAAGATGTTGCGCACAAAAAAAACGCGTATTTCAGCAGACTTGGCTGCCAATGATATTTTTCCTCTTTGGTCAGGAAAGTTATTAATGATGATCAATGAACGCGATGGGGGATTCTGACTATGATGGTCCCAGAACGAAATTTTGATGGTGTCCAGAAAATACCTGCTGATACTGATGAAACAGGGATCCTTAGAACTGGTGTCAATGGAATTCTTTATGTACGTATCAAATGGTCCGAAGAGGGCTAATAAAAAATAAACCTCGAAATGTTGTTATTTCAATACCAAAATAATAAGTCACTTCAGATATGATAGCTTGAAGGGACACTGCGCTCTACATATATGATGTGGTGTTAAATTTTCTGTCCACAGCCAGAAAGTATTCGAAAGGAAGTCGCCGTAATGGTAATCCATCTAAAAGATAGTTCCAACTATCCCCGTTGTACCCCAGCTGCATAAACAACTGTGTATGCTGTCGCGTCTTCGTTGCCTAACCTGTCGTTAAGTTGGCGGTATACGATTTCTGCACTAATAGTTGCTCTTGCTCCACCCAGTTTCTATCTTTCATTCCAGGGGTGACAAGGTTTGGGGTAGCCCACGAGAAGGTTTTTACTCGCCCGTGTGGAAATTTTCTAAATGAGTGCTCATGATTTCTAGTTTGCGTCTCAGGAAATCATTGCAACCTACTTTTACGTGCACTTCTATTACGTCAATTTCTACATCGACTGTTTTGTCACTATTTTACCGTTGACAAATTATGACAGATGAAGCCTTTCACATCTGACTTTTCATATTCAACTTATCCTCATTCCCCTCCCATATCACGAAATGTCAAATAAAAGAAAGTACATGGAAGAAGTTTCTTTGCAAAGGAATTATGAAGCCTTCAAAGTTGTGTGAGCATTCAAGTCATTCTATCCAAACAATTCATCTGACATCATGAATCGAGGATATTGAAAAAAAAATGGCATTCGCTATATTTTGGATTTAAGTAACTTTTAGGAAAGTTTAATGCTGATATTATGTGAAAACAGCCCCGAAATTCTTCAGGCTATCTTTCTGCATGGGGGATTAAACTACTTCTACTTAACAAACTGAAAATAGCGAAAAGTAAGTAAGTAGACCACACAATATTACGAGGTAAAAGTAGAAGTAACGGGAAATTAGATTTACTCCAGTAAGTACCAGAAGTAGCGTAAAACTACTTGAGTACTTCGGAAAAGTACAGGTAATTCCTACTGACCACAGTGACCACCTCTGTTGATAACTCAGCATGTAGGCTATTTCAGCATTGTTGCATAATGTGACTTGAGTCAACACGAGGTATCGGGTACACTGAAATGTAGGTTTGAAATTAGCAATATGATGTCACGTGATGTCATGATATTCACGTTTGCGTTAACACAGAAGCTTTCAAAAAGGTTCGCGTGCTCGTGAACCTAAACCTTTCAGAGGTTAACACCGTCCCCAGTAACAAATGCACCAATATGTGAGTGATTTGTTCTTGTTCGAGTAAGGAAGGTCTGCTCTGCAAAATATGTTGAGAAGCCAAAGTAGCACGATAACTTTCGGACGCTAAGATGTGAACTGAAAGAAAGCTGGGCGACCGAAAGCCTCACATTATGCACAAAAGTCCCATGAAACTGGTGGGAATTGTATGAAGATGCCAGATGGAAATAAATATAACCTCGAAAAAGTTAAAATTCTCATCGACGATATTCTCCCACCTGTGAAGACATATTCATCACACGTGCATTTTCTTAACGTGACCACCATTTTACAGTCGATTTCTTTATGTTTTGCTTGCAAAACACATCACTGACACGTCACTAACTTTGCTTCCACATTATGCAACAGCACGGAAAAATGACTCTCGATGTCGAGTAACCTCGATACCACAGAGATCACACGTATTTTGTAGTTCAAATCTTATAAACGCAGTGCGAATACGTCGGCTTTTTGAAGAAAATGACTTAAATGGCTTACCTTCAAGTTGAGACCACATCATGTTTCGAGGGCATTTACCCTTCTTCATTCATAATGTGGTGATCTAGTGTCACGTAATAAAACGAAATCCAACGTTTGAAATGTGATTCTATCAATAAATCATGTGACACGCATTGTTGAGCAGGGTACCGCGAAATGAGTTGGTGTATATTTGCGCAGATTCGTGAATTGTATACTACGTTGTTATTGTTCCACTGCACCGAGATCAGAGCTGCAATGACTCGAGTCATGATTTTGTGATGACTCGACTTGACTCAAGTTATTTTCTCAAAATAAGGAAATGACTCCACTAGATTCAATCTGCGTATTGACTCGATTTGGACACGAGTCATTGGGCATGACTCGAACTAAGTCATATGACTCGAGACTTGCGGCCAAGACCGACATTTCATTGTAATTTCTAAGAATAGTAAAGTAACCGCACTATTGGGATTTCGCCTAATGGTACTGGTACTTGAAAATGCGCCTAGAAACAGCTATAAGTGAGTAAAATTAGTATATTATAAATGCGAACCATTCAATATCACCCAACACAGTTATTTAAACTGGGTTCAACAAGACTGTAACTGGAAACTGAGCAGTCAACACAATGACTTAGACTTGGACTTGGAGTCATAATACCATGACTGGGACTCGACGCTCTGCTCGCTCACTTGGACTCGGACTTGACTCGGTGGTGAATTGAAAATGACTCGACTTAAATTGAATCAAAACTGTAAAAGTGAGATTGACTTGTGACTGGGATCCATGTGACTTGTTTACAACCCTGGCTGAGATTGTCTGATTGTTGATCTAACATAGTGTTCTTAAACTTTTTGGACACGCTGCACTCTTTCAAAATGAATAATAGTTCGTGGCACATAGGCACATGATGGATTTGAAATGTCTCGGCGGTGCGTCATCTTTACAAAAAAATGCATTTTCAATTTACTTGATGCCATGGCTTCATTAGACAATTTTGCAAATGTCAGAATGACTGAAAGGGGAATTGTTTGATTGATTGTTTTGTGGTACTCATGGTTTGTTTGTTTTATTCGCACAACTTTGGCGCTTATCGCCTATAAGGTCATTTGCGCCCAGTACATCAATTTCAGTAATTTCAACGGTCTTTTACGGTCTTTTTCGTCAGATTACGGACGACTTCCATGCACGCGCTCTTCCACCATCAGTCCCTCTCGATTTTCATGCGCCCGCAACTTAGTCTTTTGATGCCATCTTTCGGGAGTTCGGCTCTCTCTTTCTCTGGGCTTTTCAAGGCGCTGTATATACAGCGGGATCGGCGATGAGGAGCCCAGATAAACGTGGTACTCATGGTGTTTGTCGACTACTATGTTCATTTACACCAGGCCGATATTCTTCATTTCTCCCGTAATTGCCGACTTTTACCACCGCCCACTCCTAGGCTTTTTGTAAGATAACGCTTACGCGGATGCGGTGGCGAGGAGGAGCCTCGATAAACCTCCAACAGGTATAGGAATTAGGAAGTCGCCATCAGTCGGACTCGAACCCGCACTCATTGGTGTAGCAGCCGTAGAAAGGCGAACATGGTACACTCATCATCACATCATGTGATGCCCATATTTAGATAACTGTCGCAATGAAACCGTGCTCTCTACCTTTCTTTTCCAATGTATCTCAACTTCCAAATATCTTTTTTTCACTGTAATGATCATCACCACTTGACTTCCTTTCTTTCAAAATAAACCTCTCGATTCTAATATTTCTAAAAGTAAACTTTTGTTAGTAAAACGTTCCTCATATAGCTTAGTAAGTCCTGAAAAGAGTCGTCCTATTCTTCGGGCCAGAATCTCATTCCTTCGGGATTATAACAAGCAGAACGTATCCAGGCGAAAGGGGCCATTTTGATTCACTAACGATTTATGACTGCACAGAAACTTCGGACTGCTCTTGGATAGGCCTACTATTTCGTGACGTTTGTTTGACAGTAAACTCTTCACACTTCAGCATTGTCGATTTAAGAAGAGGCCAGGCACGATCGCCACTAACGAATATACAAACGCATACGCGGATGTCAAACGCATTTCCCTGCAAATTGTGTGGCACGCCAGAGGTTAGCCAGACCTAGATTGTTCTACTGGCCACACTCAGTTCAATTATAGTTACACAAACCGGGATAATATCCTCTGTGGTAGGGAAATTTGTTGACTGATATAATATATAGGTGGTGAATAGCGCAGTGATATATTCCGCAGATGCAACACCATTGGGTTGTGGGTTCGAGTCCGAACGAGGTCGACTTGAGAATTCCTACGACGGTTTGATGTGTACCTATACCAAGGGTTCCCAAACTTGGGGTCGCGTCCCCAATGGGGTCGTTTGTCTATTCTCCGGAGTCGCTGGGAAGTAAATTAAATAGCAATGGCAATTAGAAGAATGCCTATTAAGCGGATGTTATCGGCGGCTCATATCTAAATAATTCAGCTCATTTCCAAAATAGAAGGAAAAGAAATGCGAGCCCAGCAAGCGAGATATCAGATCAGTAGAAGCGCCACCTCTTATAACGCAAGATTGGTGCATGTCTGGTCATTAGTATGAAGATAAAAGAGTTGGGAGCACGGAAACCAATAAAACGGTCATATTTCCTTCTGGGGAGATTACAAGTAACAGGTATAGTGCTATGTGTAGGGTTGTGTTTAAAACAAAAATCAATTCAAAACAAACATGCTTAAAACAAGGCCCTTGTGTAAACATGTTTTTACTTTATTTTTTTCCTAGGCCATGACGTCACGCATATTCCATTGTGACCCCATAGTTGATTGATATTCACGATTGAAAATATAGAGTAAATATTGCTCCTTTGGCGAAATAGGCTTCCAACCCGTGTCATATACGCATCAAAAATATCTTTAACCAGGACTACACCGTCTTGCAGCATTTTGACGGTCGGAGATCATCATCATCGAAACATTCATTTCGTACCAATGAGCTGTTGAACCGACTATTTAGAGGGTTCCACCCACCTCATATCGTATAAACGTATGCTATATCGGGTGATAATCGTCGTCCGTATACGGACGTCCCTATACGCTCATACAACATGATTTTGCAAATCATTTACGCAATTATGGCATATTTATATAGCTTCACCAAAAAAAGACCTCTGTGTAAAACACGTTCGAAACAAAGTGAGTTGAACCACCATTTGTTTCAAATGCAACCCTAGCTATATATTAACACTATAATAGATCATCCCTATATATAATCTAGGGTCATGCTCGTTTGTGCGTTATGCGAAGCGTTTTCAGGAACGCATAAACCAGCATGTCCCCGTGCATCACGCTCGTTGAAACGCTCGCCCTTGACTCATCTGCTCAAGTTTGACGCGGAGCGATCAAATGCCATAAAACTCTGCCATTGGCAAACATCTGTTGGATTATCCCGCTTGTGCAAAAAATATCGAGACGACATATCTCGCGTCATCAGAAGCGGCCGCTCGCACTTGCATCTGTGAGCCATGGAGTCGAGCTTTATCAAAATACATCAGCCTAAGCTTTGTCTACAGAAGGAATTCGTGTACAATCTTAATATAATACGCTCTCTTATTTGAGACTTCATTCCAAGCTGGTGACGTCACAGTTTGTGATACGATTGTTGATATACAATGTTCTTTCCAATTCTCTAGTAGGCTATAGTTGCTGACGATTAAACCCCTGACGAGTGTCAGCCGAACATATTCGGGTTCATTTCAATATGAATATACTATTCAATTGTATATTGAAGTTCTATACCTCCAAGAAGCGCTTTGGCTAGCATGGAATAAAAAAAATTGGTTGTATCGCATCTCCGTCGTTGAAACATCTCGATGGTGCAGGGAAATCAAATAACACCTTTCTCTCTTCTCTCTATCAATGTTGTTACGGTGATATGACCTGATGATGAAAAATGTGACCACCCCCACAGGGCCGTGACAGCACTTCGTTAGCCTCCCCCAAAAAACGTGGGTCTTGGGGACCCGCAGAGGGTGTTAAATCGAACTCTTGGGAGGCTTCGCCCCCCAAACCCCCCGCAGGATCTACGCTCTTTATCGCAACTGATCATCTGCATAGGATGTTCGTTTGGTGAGTCAGCGTTACTCACCTAAACGCGCGAAGTGCGAGAAAATTCTATAATTCATGATTTATTCGGTCAATATCATCGGGAATTGCATATACTGCTATCAATTTTTTTCCTCTCTCTGCTCACGTATTTTGATTTACCGGTATAGCTGAGTGGGGGGTGTTTGAAAAGCTAGGACCCCTCAATAATAATTAAACCTCTTTGGGTGTATACCCGTTGGCAGGAAGGAAACAGCACTTCGTCAGGCCACCCAAAAAAAACTTGGGTCTTGGGCTCCATCAGAGTGATAAAACGACCTTCCATCACGTTGTTCGCTTTTGCCAAGAAATTATAGTTGTACTGTTCAGTGCGCCAGTGCGAAGCGCCAAAATTTTCGATAATTCGTGATAAAATCGGCCAATAAGATCTGGAATTGAATATATATTGCTATAAATTTCTTGTCCTCTCTGCACAAGTAATCAGATTTACCGGTAGAGTGGAGTAAGATGTCTTGGAAACTGTTGGGCCCCTTGGTATGAATGCGGTACATGATGTTATTTCGTGACCTCATCTGCTATATCAAAAATATAGAATCACCCAAACGTACAAAACTAAATGATCAAACGATTTCAAATAGGTATTTCTTCACTGGCATATAACACTGGTCAACACATATTTTTAGGCAGACAAAGTAAGAGTGGTTTTGGGGGCTCCGAAGGGCGCGGATTCCGAATATGACTTTAGTTTTTTCAAATAGGATCTTGTTGTGGAGATAACCCATGGGGCTATGTTGACCAAAATCTCCCATTTTCGCGGTGATGACTAGATATAAAATCAGCTCGGTCGTACTATAAAGTTTGGAAATTCAATGTAGGCCTAATTGTTATTTTTACACACAGAAGACCCTTTTAAATCAAAATACAGCAATAACACTATATTTAGGGGTAATAGATTTATCATAGTTATGGACTTCACGGATATCATGCACATAAATAAACTCCAGTCATGCATATAAGTATTTACCTAAATACTTAAATAACGTGACATTCATTCAAACAGTTTTGCGTCAACCACCTCTTGTAAATTTGAAATATTCAGTTGGAATATAAAATTAATAATATATTACAGAGCACATTTGTTTTTTGTACGATTTTCGCCTGTAAGCTATTCAGTGCAGTTTCTTGAAACGTTCCGGCAAATTTCTACCATAATATGTTCAATTGTTCATCTCATCTGCCCTGATATCTTTCTTTTGTTGTTCTGATGTCTTGGTAGAACCTCTCCTCGTGCTAAAAAACAAGATCATCAAAAAATATATCGAGATGACTGAACAGTAAGTGAACATTTATGCTCATATGTTTGTATTCAAGTTTTCGATACGCAGATACGAATTTTCAGACCAACTGTTTGCAGTTGGGTGCTTTGTGATCATCTAAAAATTTTTATTTACTACATCTTAGGAGAAATTACATGCAGTGAACTCCTTCCTAATGTGAAATTGGAATCTCTCATCGGTATTCGAATATACCAGATACCAGATTTAAGCTTCTCGTTTGACGGGGTTACTAGGTATATCCACTTTGTTGACTCAGCGGGAAATTATCCATTTACCAGTCAAAGGAAATGAGACGCATATCAGTATAGTAATTAAGCGTTTAAAGGACAAATGTTATAGTTTTATACTCCTCTTTAATCTTGTTTGAATGACCAATTGATACAGGAGAATATGTATTTCCGTTGTGCAAAAATTACAATTTTCAGGCTTCACAAACTGCCTTTTTGACAAACAAATATTTCGCATCATGTCATGTTAATATTGATAAAATTACTGAGAACAATATGTGGGTTCTTCATAGTCAATTACCTATTTATGCGCAGTATAAAATTCGGAAAAACTACGATTTTCTCCCTACCAAGTGAAATATTGAATGGTAAATACAGTAATTTTGGGCTTTTTTAGGGGTATAAATATCTTTTGACTGATAGCCAATCTGACAAAACTAATGTGATATTCGTTATCAGCAACCTCAAATACACCAGAAGCGGCTCTCAGATGTTCTGCCTAAAAAAAAATTCATTTTGTTGACCAGTGTAATCTTTCCCTGCGCGTTGGTATCTGTCTTAAGAGGTTCGGATTACCAAGACGTGCACATTTGGCGCCAGTCATTTAGGCGTCTATGGACAGTTAAACTCATATGTATTTCTATATATAACGAAGTTTTCGTTCAGCATAAAGGCAGTCCTTTTCAGCCAAGGTTTTCTCGCTGCCGATCGTTCTGGCACACTTCTTGGAGTCGCATGTGACATGGCCTAAAACGTTTTATGCCTTGGTGCGTCGTAGCGCGGTAATGGCCAACGCCGATATTTCTATAAATTTTGCGTATTTTTTCTTGGGGGAAGAGTACCCAATAATCAAGATATTTGGTAGCTTGATATCGCGGCTAGCGCAAAAATTTTTTGAAAAAGTTGCATGAATTTTCTAAAAATTTAGGCTAATTCAAGAAATGATTTTGGGCCCCCTTGGAGCTCGCCCCCCTATTGGGGGGGGTTTGGGTGCGTCAGTTACGGTCTTGCACCCCTATATCATACAAGTTGGTTTGCTGTCACAACGGTTGGTCTGGCGCTAGATTTGTTTTCTTCTTACAGTGGTAAAGGTTTTTGCTACAGATGTATTACAATTGCTTACACGTACGAGACGGAACACGATTTTTCGATACGGGGCTCGTTATTTTCCTTAGCGGGAATCTGTTGATACGTGGGGTTCAAGCTAGGCGTGGACTATATTCGGCACTTGTCATTTCAGCGCCTGGACAGTGGACATTTCAATGTCGAACATTTTGGTCAACATCCGGTGGTTATTTTATTGAGGTTTATCGCCGCCAGTCATTTTAGCAGCGTCGACCGAAACGTTATGTATAGGTCGTGTCTCCTAGGATGGAAATGCTCAGCGCCGAAATGCCGGTTCATAGACAAGTCGCGCTCTCGCAGGCTGCACTAACGCATCCAGACGGATTCATACGACATTAGGGTAACGTTTTAATATAATTGCTAATATGAGTAGAATTTAATTTCTGTACAACATGCATATTTATTAAAATAGCTTTGTAGATTTAAAAAAACACTTCCGTTTCACTTTTTCATTAAACATGCTTGTAAGATCTTGTGTGCGTCAAAAAATTTGGCATGTCATGAAAAATCTTCTCTCTTGCCACATATGGCTTGCTTGCCTGGGTTGCCGGCCCCCGCTATACAGCGAAGCCACTATCCGTAACGCCGATGCCCACGACTCTAGTAAAGCAACTGTGGAACATTTTGAAGGTATAGTGCATAATCACTATGTTCAAGTGCATGGCATGCCCATCAAGAACGGGCGGATAAAATCAAGTACATTCTGAGCCCGATAACCGCTTTTCGGACGTCCAAAATCTATTAGGCATTGAAAAGTTCAGTAAGCGTGTTCATTGGAATATCTCGCTTTGGTCATCTAGCTATGACATGCATAATATCGGGCTGAGGGATGTGTTGCCGGATTTGCTAAGCAGATTACAATCATCCTACCCACGCATTTCTACACAGGCTCCTGGCATTATAATTTTTTTCTGGTCGAAGGGGATCTATGTTCTCTTCCCTGCTTGTCATTAACATGAAGTACAGGAATCATCAATGCGTTATATATATGATATCAATACATCTACGCAAAATACATTTGGTTAATCGTCATGTGAAGTCATGTCGTGTCGCGAGATGGTGGGGCCAAGATAGAATAACGTTATCTGAGTAAGGTGCGGTAGTAAAACGGTCGGGTATTGGTGTTTGATACCGTCAGCCTTTAACATCATCACATTAGCGCACCCTGCATTGTATCATGGCATTAATTCCGCTTCCGGGCGTTCTGCATCTGTAAACGGATATTTTGCAACGCTAGTTTTGACGCTACACATCCGAGACGAGATGAATTACTGGAAGCGGGTTGGAATAGATTTCGCAAGATCCAACGCCAAGTTTTGAGTATAGAATTCGAAGGGAAATATCGTGGTCTAAAGTCAGCCTATGTGAGGAGGTTGTCAACTGAATTGTTTGGTTTTACATCCAAATTGGGGCGAAGGCAAACGCTAATAGACCTACATAAGGGCCTACAGGAGATAGACGTGGTGGCAGCACCGCGCTTCGCCTCAACAGATTCTAGGTAGAAGTAACAAAAATGTTAGGCGTTGACTCAATTCCAAATCATTGCATTAGTCAGCTATCTGAAGCGATTTTTTATCGAGACGATGTGCCAGCTGTAAGCCTAAATATGCGGATTGGACAGCAGTGACTCGTCTCACCCACCTTTGTATGGATATATCATACTAAGAGCCTCTATATAGATTAATAAAGAGTATATATTTTAGAATCTAGAGTAGACAAACAGATAGCAGAAGGATATGTTATGCGAATTAAATTAGTGTCATCTCGTGTTCCCAGCAACAATATGTGGTTGCAACCTGCAGTTAGACTGACTGACCCTTGTTCCTGTTGTTTGTGGTGGGCCTATTCATGGCGTTTGTCGACACTATTGTCATTCACACTAGGACCACTTCTAGGCTTTTGATAAGACACTGCTTACACCAGGGGCGGTCAACCCGTGGCCAGCGAGGTAATTTCGAAATGAGTCATATTATCAAAATGGATTGCCTAGATCAGGGGTCACCAACCTTTTTGCAACCAATTGCTACTTTTGGGTACTGATTGAAGCGACGGGCTACCATTTACTCCCGCCGTTTCACCGTACCAGACGGAATTTTCCACTTTGATATTCATGGCACTGGGCAGGAACGACATTGCAGCAACACTTTTAAATCAAAACATCTCATTTCAACTAGCTAGCCACCAAAACTTTTTCAGAAATCACGAATTACTTCGCACTATGTTTATATAAATTATACAACAACAGTCTGCTCAAATTTTAAAATAAGTCATGTCACACGCTAGACTGGACATCATGTTATCTGTTTTTATATCAGTCAGTGACGGAGTGGAAGTGGGAGGCATGATATCAGCTAGTGTGCTGTACTCTGGTATATAACTTGACACTGCAACTCTGAGTGAGTGTTCCTGATGTTCATTAGTGAGGCGTGTTCTATGTTTATTTTTGATGAAGTTCATGTCCGCAAAGGCTTATTCACAACTATAAGTTGAACGAAACACGCTTGCAACCTTCATAGCTTCTGCGCATCCACCACTTTAGTTTTCCGTGTCAACAAACCACTAAAAGTTTGCTGCAGCTTTGTGGGCTTTGAGGTGGAGGTCATTTTGCGGTGTTACAATTTCAATCTCCAAGTGTTCAGCATCCAGACATGACAGATTTCATTACACCTGACAGCAGCATCGATTACCGAAAATTAGAAACATGGTACTAAACTGCGTTGAGTGTAAGAGAGACAAGCTTTGTCAAAAGATACGGTAGGCTACGTAATGGGCATATAGATAATGAAAATCTGCTAGTGCTTCACCGCTATCTGCTACCGAATAGTAATGTTGTTTACTATACTTTGGCATTGTCCTGGACGTCGAACTACCATAACGGAGCATCCCGCCATTTCAAAAAGACCGTGGATGGCATTCCGTCACGTCGCCTCTAAGGACAGGGCGTCGTTCTACGTCTTTGATATCTTGTGATTCTATTACATGTTGGCATATATTACTAATTGTAATTGAGGATATTTGATATCATCATTTTAAGTGTTTATATATATGTATTAAAGGGTTACCATACGTCCTCCTCTGATTTGTACTCCTTTTTCGGGTTCTTGAAAATGTCCTCCCTTTTGAGAATATGTCCTTTATTTTTAGAATTTTAGTTACAATTCGACCGAGATACCATAAAATTGCACTGAATTAACAGTCAGACGGGTATTTCGGGAGCCGAGCGAAATTATACCTTTTTTTAGTCAACCGACTACGAAGTGTAATTATTTACCTTTTGTTCAAGATTTTCTAATTTGTAAATTTTGAAAAAGTGTCCCTCTTTCCCGATTCCAAAATGTGGTAACCCTAATTTATTGTCATTTGTAAATCACGTGTTGGCGTGATTTAAAAAAGAATAGCTGAATCAATCAATATATATATATAAGGTCACTCTGAGCAATATTTGTAAATGCCGCTATTCGATCTAGCAGGCACGCGTGCTACTCATCTGGTCCTTGTGGGCTACCTGGGGCCTGCGGGCACCAGGTTGGTGACCCCTGGCCTAGAAACCTAAGCACAAAATGGCTGACGCATGTTGGCCGAAGCTTTCGATATCGATATGTCCAGGCGACGAATAGACCTGTCCTTGCAAACTGAGCCAAACGATGTAACGCAGACACTTAATATACTCAAGTCACATTGACCTGTAAACTTGGAAATATTTTCGCTCATTGCGCGACTACTGGCACGCGCAATGTTTTGTCAATTGCGTGTGACCCGTTGGCGAAAAGGTTGGTCACCCCTGGCTTACAAGGATGAGATGGCGAGAAGGAGTCTAGCTAAACCTCCAACACTTCGGTAGGAATTCTGGGGTCCACCTCTGTCGGACTCGAACCCGCAACCAATTGGTGTTGCAACTGTGGATTTCATCACTACGCTATCTCGCCACAGACAGACCCCTATATGAATTACCTTTCGCACCAACGCCGGGCTTGTGTTTATGATGATCACAGTACAGCCGCAAAGACTCGGCTTGTTTCCATATCAGCGTGAGCCTGACTTGCTCGTGCACGGAAATTAGGCTGACCAGGTTGACGATTGTGAAAGGATAGGTAAAGAGATTGAAAATGGACGAGTGGATAATAGCACTTGTTTGCAGTACTAGGACACCTGGTTTGAGCCTGGCATACTGCCAGCGAAAGATATTATGAGTATGCATAGATGCATATATACTGGCATAATAAGAAAAAAATAAACCGCATATATAGATTACGTGATCCATCCAACTTCAAAAAGAACTATCAGTAAACGAAAATCAGTAATGAAACTGTTGCGTACAATGCCAGAATCGATATTTATCATACATAGGCTATGTAGCGTAAATTAGTTTGAAATGGAATCTAGATATGGAATTTCAACAACAAAGAAAATACTGCGTGTTTTTGCAATGCTGCTTATATTCACAAAGGATCACAAACTTTTAGGTGAGTGCCGTGAATATATTCCTGTCTCGGGTCGGTGTCGAATACATATTTCTTTTTAAATCCCATTTTAATTGGCCAGATCGTTGACTTTCGCTCAATAATATGGTATCGACGTGAAAATCTTTTTCGAACTCATTCCGTTTCAAATACATACTACATGAGCAATGTTCCCTCTAAGCTGCGCACGTGCGCAAATGCGCATTGCTTTCACGGTCTCTGCGCAAAGAAAATCTAAG